>NC_050102.1:40929701-42179701 GCF_902167145.1 Zea mays | reverse complement strand
GCGGAGACAACCTCACGTGCATTCGTCGAAGCCGAGGAGCCCACAACGGCGTGTTGACGGCGGCGGCGACGGTTCAAGAGAACTGTTGAGGCACATACGAAAATACGGCGTGCGACGTCTTGATGATTGAGCCTCGACTGGCGACAGAGCTCGAGGTGGCGGCGATGCATGAGCCACACCGTTGAGCCTTGAGCCGTGCTGCGATGGCATCCGCTGGGTCCATTTTGAGGCTGCGTCGATGATGGAAAAGACTAGATTGAACTATATATATATACTGCAGGCTAGCGGCGGCTGCGAAAGCAAGTACGCTCTAGGGTTTACTAACCGGCGCGGCGATGCTTAGGGTTTACGACCACGACAGGTGCGGCAGATGACGGCGGCGGCGGTGGCAGAGGCGAAAGGGAAAGAGCAAATAAAAGGAAAGAGGAAAAACCTGAAGGTGGCGCGGGGGCGCGGGGACGACGTGGAGGATCGCTGGCAAAGAAACCCTCGGGGACTAAATCGGACAGCCTGATGGCGTGATGAGATCAACTGGCTCTAGGGGACTTGTAAATTTTTCGAGCTCCCGCTCGCCACTAGTTATAAAGGCTCATTTTGTACTGGCGGTTCTCTTAGAGAACCGCTAGTACAAATTGTTTTCCACTGACGGTTGTCTTAGAGAACCGCCAGTACAGATTGTTTTCCACTGGTGGTTGTCTTAGAGAACCGCCAGTATAGATTGTTTTCCACTGGCGGTTGTCTTAGAGAACCGCTAGTATAATTAGTTTCCCATTGGCGGTTTTGTTAGAGAACCGTCAGTATAAAATATTTACAATGGATTTCCTTTGTGCATTATTACATAAGTATCTGTTGGTCACTTGTTGTCAAATGCTATGAGTTAAGAACCACAAATGTTAATGGTTAAAGACCTTCATCCTTCGAAGCATTATCTCCCTTAGGATATAATGATCTCCGGACAAAGGTTATGAAGGACAAACCTTCATCATCTCAATATGTAATGAAAAGCAGAGGGACATATATATGAGACATATAAAGAACATGAATAACCATATCCAATCATTAGATTATCGATGTTCTCATCTATTTATAGGCACAGGACGTAGCCTAGGTAAAATTACGTTCATGTCCTTGACATTTACTATTGGCTAAAGGGTAATCTGTCAAGGACTAAGCAATCTTTTCCCCTTATGTCGATTTCATTCTCCATCACCGTCTTTGTGCTAAGCCGAAGCTTCTCCATCCACAGCTTTGGAACTGATTCATCGTTCTTCCAGATCGTGCTTCATACCATGCACACCTTCATCTCAAAGCCAAAATCTTCCTATGACAGTATATCATGGGACATTGAAGAAATATATATATTGATCTGAACAATATCTTTTATATCTTTTTTGACAACATTATAGGACATTGAAGAAATATATATATTGATCTCAAACTTGTAGTAGACATGGTCCTAACAATAATTAATTACAAGACAAGTTTATAATCTAGGGAGCTATTATTCTGCCTTGTCCATCGTGGCAGACCCAGGGCAACATTTTACGTGGGATACTTCGCTCAACGTTCCTTATCTTGGTTGGATGGTCTATGAAAAGAGACATGTCGTTGAATTGGTTAAAATCCTCCATATCAGATACACCATCAACTCCTATAGCTTGTTGTTTTCCAGGAAAAACTACATGCTTCAATTTGTCTGTGCTTTTCTTCTCGTTGTGACGGATGATCTGTTCAGCATAGAAGACCTGTGCAGCACGATTAGCAAGGATCCATGGGTCATCTTTGTAACCTATCTTATTTAGATCCAGAACTCGCACCCCATATTTGTCTGTCGTGACATGTTTGTCTTCAACCCATTGACATCGGAAAACTGAGATATTAAATGTACCATAGTCTAGTTCCCATATGTCCTCAATAAAGCTAAAATATGTAATAGTATGACCAGTTTCATCGTCTATGGCCTCGCATCGAACACTGCTGTTTTGTGATATGCTTCTTTTGTACTTGGACTTGGTACAAAATGTAAATCCACTAATGTCATTTGTTTGCCATGTCGTGACCTGGCGTGATGGTCCAGATGCCAACCCCTTAATGGTTTGTTCTTCTATTGTATCTCCGTGTGGAATGTCCTTCGCAATTAGCCATGTTTTGAACCGCAGCTTATGTCGCTTCATTACCCAATCATCTGTTTGCCTAGGATTTTGCTCGCGAAGCTCATTGATGTGTTGTTGGATAAATGGCTCCATTATCTCTAGCTGATGTAGGATGCTGTGATGTGCCTCAAGTACTGTATTATAATCCGATGGGATGAAGGATTTCCGTCCCATCCTACCGCTTCCATACAGTCTACCCTCGTGTCGTGACGGAGGCAGACCTATTGCAACCTGGTCTTTTAGTATACTATTGCAAAATGGTCCTCCCGACTCAATGGCCTCTTCGGTACAGTACCCTTCTATCATGGATGCCTCAGGACGAGCACAGGTTGATACATAACCATTCAGTATTGACATGAAACACTCGTACGTCCACATTTCGTGCAAGTACATAGGATCCAATGCCTCTATTTGTGGTACCAAGTGCACCACAAGGTGCACCATAATATCAAAGAATGATGGAGGGAAACACATCTCAAACTGTGATATTGTCTCCACTACGAATTCCTGAAGAGATGCTAACTCATCCCGGTCAATTACCTTCTGTGAAATTCTATTGAAAAAGTAGCACAACCGTGTGATTGCCATCTTTAAAAATAAAGGATTTATAGCCCTGATGGCAATAGGTAGGAATGTAGTTAACATGACATGACAATCATGTGAGTTGTAGTTGGTGACCGTCAGGTCTTTCATTGACACAATACTCCGTATGCTAGAACAGAATCCAGATGGGACTCTCAAATTCTTGAGCCAAACACACATCGCATGTTTCTCATCTACATTAAGATTGTAGCTTGCTGCCGGGAGATGGTACTTCCCATTTTGTTGAAGAACATGATGTAGTTCTTTTTTATGCCTAAATTTACCATGTCCACGCGTGAATTGAGCCCTTCTTTTGTTTTGCCCTTTATGTCTAGCAAGGTGCCAATTATGCTTTCAAAAACGGTTTTCTGAACGTGCATACCATTGATTATATGTCACACATCAAACTCTTTCCAGTAAGGCAAGTACTCGAAGAAAATAGACTTCTTTTTGAATATAGCCCCCAAAGCTGGTTTGGCATCCTTCCTTGTTTTCCCATCTTTTGTCTTCTTCCCGAAAACAAAGTTGGTATTCTTGACTATTTCAAAAACTCTATGACCTCTATTGTTACACGATGGAGGAGTAGAATGCAATTCACCATTATTGTCGAAGTACTTATCCATCTTTCGCATGCGGTACCTGTGTCCTTCCAATAAAAACCGTCTGTGCCTCATGTACACTATCTTCTTAGATGCAGCAAGGGACACATAAGCAGTTTTATCAATACATACTGTGCAACCAACCTTTCCCTTGAACTGGCCTGATAATGTGAAGAGACCAGGGTAATCGTTGATCGTAACAAAAATAATTGCTCTTGGTGTGAACAAATCTTTACGATACTCATCCAACATTTGAACACTTGTCCACAGTATTTTCATATCCTCCATTAAGGGCTCCAAAAATACATCCATATCAACTCTAGGTTGTGTAGGTCTAGAAATAAGAATGGTTAACGAAATGTACTTTCGTTTCTGCATCAACCATGGAGGAAGGTTGTATATGGTGAGGATCACTAGCCATGTGCTATGCTTACTGCTCCTCTCAGCAAATGGATTCATTCCATCGATACTCAGTGCGAACCTAACATTTCTTGGTTCATCGGCAAAGTCTCGATGATTGTCATTGAAATCTTGCCACTGCTTCCCATCGGCTGGATGTCGAAGCTTCCCATCATTTTTGTGCTCATCAGAAGCATGCCAGCTCATAAGTTTGGCATCCTCGGGGTTAGCGAACAAACACATCAATCGATCGACGATGGGGAGGTACCACATCACCAAAGCAGGAATCTTTTTGAGCGCATAATAGTCTACTTCCTTTTCTTTGCTCGTGGATTTTGAAGTCTTCTTTTGGGCTTTCTTTCGCTTCTTGCCCTTAGACACGGATGCAACACACTCATCCTCTCGATAGTCTTTATTCTTCTTGTACCTACTTGCATTAATCTTTGGGCAGCTCTCCAAGTCTTTATAATCATCGCCTCGATAAAGGATACAATGATTTCTACACACGTGGATCTTCTCCACATCCATAGCGAGCGGACTGATTAGTTTCTTTGCATAGTACGTGTTAGAAGACACTTTGTTCTCCTTTGGAAGCATGTCTGCGATGATATTCAAGAACGAGTCAAAGCCAGCATCAGACATACCATATCTAGCTTTTAACATCAACAGCTTTAACACAGACCGGAGCATCGTGAACTCTTTGGTACAACCCTTAGACTCATCATACAAAGGCTCTTCTGCTGCTTTCTTCAGGGACACCATACCTTTCTTGAAGAACATCGATGGATCCATATGACGACGCAACATCGCCTCTAACAATTCTGCATCTTCCTCATCAATAACATTCGGCAAAACATGAGTTCTATCATGTTCGCTTCCTCCACAGTAACCATGATCAGTAACATTTGGCATTACATGTTCGCTCTGTGGAAGAGGTGGGTGTGTCCTGTGAACAAACTGAAATCTTTCGTCCTCAGCGGCTTCAGTCGTATAAGGCGCACTACCCTCTCCATGCTTTGTCCAAACTGTGTAAGCCTTCACAAATCCTCGGCATACCAGATGAGATATGATTTGGTTTGTGTCATCAAATACAACAACATTTTTACAGTCCATGCATGGACAATATATGTGATTTGTCTTTGTTCTCCAAGCATGTTCCGTAGCGACATCAATAAACCTATGGACCTCGGATATGTATGACGGATCTAGCCTTGATAAGTTATACATCCATGATGTCCTCTCCATCACTACCTGTAAAAAGTAACAGAAATTTAACACACCATAACACTTATAAATTGGCAAGAGAAAAAAGCTAACATTTCCTATCAACCAAGGAACGACGCATATGTATGACGGATTTAGTGCACATGATGCACGATGCACGTCGATTCAGTTCTAGAGACGTTAGATCTGAGATGGATAGTGGTAATTTAATATGTGCACCATGTGCACAAAGCTTTCATGTGCACTTATGTCCAAATCTAACATAAGCTGAACGTACACGGCTACACACTTCTCCCTCACATGGTATAAAAGCATAGATACAAAATTTGGCTAAAATGGTAAATAATATGAACAAAAATTGACAATGAAACATAAAACCAACCTTTCTTAGCAACCTTCCTCCAAAAAATGAAGATCAAAACCTCGACCCTTGTATTTTATATAATCTGGACCTCCAAAATCGCCTCCAATGGAAGTTGGCTGCGAGCTAGCTATTTCTATCGGGGGTGGGGGGTATTTATAATACAAATTTCACAGGCAGCTTGCTTAAGAAACCGTCAGTGAAAAACATAGCACTGGCGGTAGTCTTACGAACTGCCAGTGGAAACCTTCTTTCCACTGGCGGCACCTTAACTCAGCCGCCTGTGGAGACCGTTTCATGTTGAACAGTTGTGTCTTTTCAACTGTCCCTGTAGCCTTAACTCAGCCTCGTGTGGAGACTGTTTCATGTTGAACAATTGTGTCTTTTCAACTGTCCCTGTCCCTGTAGAATTGAAACGGCAATCACCAAACACGAAGCGGCGACTTTTGACTCCTCTTTGCTCCTCGAAGTTTGAGTAAACGTCGATTCAGTTCTCGATTTGAATGTATTTAAATGGTCATCGGCCACATTTCTATTCATCGCAACTCAGAAAAAACAGGCACATTTACACATTTCCATTCATCGCCACAACGCCTAGCTTTACCCATGTCGACATCACCGAGTGGTTCCTCTGCTTCTTTTGTCTCCCATTCTTCTAGCTGTGAACCAACCCCAGAGTGGGATCCTATAGCGGCATATGAAAAACATGCACCTTTACACTGGGATGTAGATGTATGGGACTTTGCAGTTGCATCAGAATCCGACGTTGACCTCACCGACGGGGACGACCTCCAGTTCCTCGTTGACGGGGAGCTGGACTCCGACACCAGCACTGAGTGGTCTTGGGTGTACGACAGAGAATCGTCATATGTGGAGTCCTTGGACAACGATGACGACCCGATGTCTGGACATTGGATGTGCATGGTCTCCTCGGACGACGAAGATGACGAGAACGACGACGACTGCAGCAGTGACTACGGCAGAAGTGACGGGGACAGCAACAGTAGTGGCGACGATGACGGCGATGATGATGGCGGGGCAAGCCAATGCGATGAGATGCCTCCCAGCAAGCGTCGTCGACTGCAGCATGATAGCTTATTCTGGTAGGAAAATTAGTTGTACTGGATGACAATCCTTTTGAATGAATAAAGCAGTTCTTGTTTACAATGGTGGCTGGCTTAAGGAACCGTTAGTGAAAAAGATTCTGAAATTTTGAAAAAAGGCAGGAAAACTTATACTGGCGGGCTACTAAAGAAAACCGCCAGTGATAATATTTCTACAAGCGGTGTCTTAAGCAGTCCGCCTGTGAAAAATCATGTTTCCACATGCGGTTTCTTAAGCTAACCTCCAGTGATAATATTATTTACACTGGCGGGCTACTAAAGAAAACCGCCAGTGATAATAACATTTCCACAAGCGGTGTCTTAAGTAGTCTGCTTGTGAAAAATCATGTTTCCACATGCGGTTTCTTAAGCAAACCACCAGTGCTAATATTATTTACACTGGCGGGCTACTAAAGGAAACCGCTAGTGATAATAATATTTCCACATGTGGTTTCTTAAGCAAACCGCTAGTGCTAATATTATTTACACTGGCGGGCTACTAAAGAAAACTGCCAATGATAATAACATTTCCACAAGCGGTGTCTTAAGCAAGCCGCCTGTGAAAATTCCACATGCGGTTTTTTAAGCAAACCACCAGTGCTAATATTATTTACACAGGCGGGCAACTAAAGAAAACCGCCAGTGATAATAATGCGGTTGGGACATATATGCGACTCAATGGTTTTCGCCGCTCCAGACGTCCTAGTATATCCCAGCCGCTCCAGCCACCGTTGTCGCTCCAGCCGCCGTTGTCGCTCCAGCCACCGACGTCCCTCTCCTTCGTTGTCATTGCCGGATCCGCACTCCCTCCGTCGTCCTAGCCGAAGTGAAGTAGGCGGTGGGCTCGGCCGTCGACTCTGCACACCGCGCGCCAGACACCAGATCTAGGTGAACTGCTTAGTTCCTCCATTTTACTGTTGCTATCTGCCCTCGTGCCTCCATTTTAATGTATTAAATCACTCTTATTTTCGGTGCAGTTCCTGCATAAGTTTGCCCAATCTGGCACATTCATTCACTGATTCTTGTTCCCCGGACAAACCTTCACGTGACAAGAGAACTGCACCTGTTCAGTACAACCTACGCAAGAAGCGTGCCAAAACCACTTCCACGGTAAGTTCTTTTGTGCATAACTTATCTTGTTTCTTATGTCCTCTGTTTCAGAAATTGTTAAATGCACCTTTGTATTCATTGACCTACAACAAGTTCTTATCTTGTTTCTTTGACCACGACAAGTTCTTGTTTCTTTTACTACATGTACTCTGTTCCAAATAGTTACGTGCATGTGCAACTTGCCCACAGATGAGTTCGTCGGACCGTGCCAGTTGGGATCCGATGACAACTAAAATATTCATTGACCTATGTATCAATCAGAAGGACCTTAATAACGTCAATAGCATGGGCTTAACTAAATATGGATGGCAACAAGTGTATCACAACTTCAGAGAGTAGACTAGTCTTGATTATGACAACAAAAAACTGCAAAACAAATTGAACTTGCTCCGAAGGTCTTTCCAGCAGTGGCAATACTTGCAGAACCATACTGGGCTTGGCCTTGAACCAAGGACTGGTGATATAGCAGCAGATGATTCGTACTGGGGGGACCCAAGAAGGGGTACATTGTTCATGAATTGATTACAAGTTTTTTTATTTTATGGACCAATACTAAATCTGCACTATGTTCAAACGCAGGATCCTATTCCTCAGGGTAGTCGAGGAAAACCACCACCCTTTCTTGATGAGCTTTACACTTTGTTTGGTCTAACCACACACGATAGGGGCAATTTGATTAGTGTTGGAGGTGTTCGTGAACCCTTGTGAAGCTATGGCAGCCATGGTACTCCTGATGATGGTGTGGGTTGCTCGTCCAAAAGGATCAGAGAAGCCATAGTGGATAGCCCCCCTAAGAAAAAGATGAGTTTGGAATATCACATTGCTAATATTTATCATTGCATTAGCATCAGAAACCAGAGAACTCTTAATCGTGGAAACGAAGAAGTTGTCGAAGTTGTGCGACTCTTAAAGGAAGATGGACTTGAAGAAGACTCTGATTTGTGCTGCATGGCAAATATTCTTTGCAAAAACGATATAAATAGGAAGTTTTTCTTCAACTGACAAGTAAAGAGGGACGCCTCCATTGGATTAGGTTCCAATGGAATCATATTAATAACAAGTAGCTTGTCTGTGTGGTGTTGTAATAATGCTTTGATACACTGTTAAGTTTTCCCGTCTAGTTTTGAATGTGTGTGTTGTAATGACTCTGGTATTATTTGATGTTTGTGGACATATTGTAGTTCAATTTCATTTATGTGCTTGTGCACTTTAGTTTTATAACATACAAGTTAAGTATTGCATTTTTGTTTTGAATAGTCTATAATCAAATTGGTGAGTATTGTATTCCTGTTAAATGTAGGCAACTCCGAGATGTGTAGTGCAGAAGACTCCAGCCATAGCGACACGACAAGTGATGATAGCTCCAACATATTCCAACAAGCTGGTGTAGCGGCGGTTCTAACTACTTTCGCTTCTAGTTCATATACTCTTGCTCCTATGATCAATCTTCATACTCCATTGCCGCACGTGACAAGATGGCAATGGGTGGAACTTAATATGAGGGACTTCAGGAGGTGTCATGACAATTTTCGTATGACTCTAGATTCTTTTAGAGAATTGCATGATACTTTAGTGAGGTATCATGGGTTAAGGTCAATACAAGAGGTGGAGTCATGTGAAGCATTAGGGATGTTCTTATGGGCATGTGGGACACAACAAGCAACACGACAAATTAGAGACAGATTTGAAACGTCTTTGGATACCATCCATAGAAAAATGGCTATGGTGGCAGATGCATTGTATAGTTTTGCACAAACCATTATATGTCCAAAGGATCCAACATTTTCTAAAGTGCATAACAAGCTTAGACCTTATCCCCCTTTCTTTGATGGGTGCATAGAAGCCTTAGATGGCACACACATTCCAACTCATGTATGTCATGAGTCGAGGCTTGAACACATAAATAGAAAAGGGTGGCCTAGCTACAATGTATTAGCTATAGTTGAGATGGATATGCGGTTCAGTTTTGTAGGTGCTGGTTGCCTGGTTCTTGCTATGACATGGTAGTGCTCAGGAGTTGTATGGGAGAAGCGAACTATCCACACCCACTAGCAGGTATGGTGGCATGCATGCTATGTTGGCGCCATTGCATACATGCATTACGATGTAGTAAATCTTTTTCTGGGTTTATTTGTTTGTACAGGGAGGTATTATCTAGTGGATGCTGGTTACTCAATTCTCGAAGGTTACTTGCCACCATATCGGAATCAGAGACATCACTTAGAAGATTTTAATCAAACAAGAGTAGAGAGTGTGCAGGAAAAGTTTAATTTCCACCACTCGAGTCTACGTAATGTAGTTGAACGGGCTTTTGGACTACTCAAATCAAGGTGGCATGTGCTACGAGAACTCCCATTTTACGAAAAAAGCATGCAAGTGAAGATTATAATTGCTTGTTTTGCTTTGCATAACTATTTGTTGGACCGAGGCCACATAGGAGGATCAGGGAGTAGTTTGCATGGCCAAGCTGATTACGATGTGTTAGATTGGCTGAATGTAAATGCAAGTCTAGAAATGACATTATTGAGAGATTGGATCGCTGCTGGAATATCATTGATGTAGTGTATGTAATGAAGTAGTTAGATGTAATGAAGTAGTTAGTGATATATTGTTTATCTCATATGTATTGATCACCTCTCTGGTATTGATGCAATGTATTGGGGTACCGATCACTGAGTAATCACGCAATTTATTGGGGTACTGAATCCTCTCTGGTACCGATTATTCATGCAATGTGACGATTTCAATAGATATTTCCACTAGCAGTGTACTTTATACAGCCGCCAGTGTATATACATCCTTTACACTGACGGTGTACTTTATACAGCCGCCAGTGTATATGATATTTCCACTGGCGGTGTACTTTATACAGCCGCCAGTGTATATACATCCTTTACACTGACGTTGTACTTTATACAGCCGCCAGTGTATATGATATTTCCACTGGAGGTGTACTTTATACAGCCGCCAGTGTATATACATCCTTTACACTGACGGTGCACTTTATACAGCCGCCAGTGTATATGATATTTCCACTGGCGGTTTACTTAATAAAGCCGCCAGTGTAAATACATCCTTTACACTGACGATTCTGTTAAGTGAACCGCCAGTGTATATATATTTAAACTGCCGGTTCGTTAAGGCGGGCCCACCTGTTTTTTTACTGGCGTGCTGTAACTGAAACCGCCAGTATAAATTTCTGCATGGCGCCACCTTAGAACTCTTTTCTACTAGTGATTAACTTCGTTAATAATAAGTGAAAGTATTATGACTCGTGTAAATAAGAAATGGATAAAACAATTTATATGGAATATAATATTAGTCTATTTCTGCAGTTCATTAGAAATGTAGAAACTCTTGTAAAAGAGTCGTAGAAACATCTCTCGCATTATTTGAATATTTATAATCAATGATACCCTTGAGACAGAAATCAAGAGATACCTATCGTGTGTCCTTTTCCCCTCCACCAAGATATGAACTAGGAAGTTGAACAGCAAGCTAAACAACATTACAACATCAGCAAGCTTCAACTCGTAATAGGCATAAACAACAAGCTTAGCAGGAAGTCGATATAGGCATAAACATCATTACAACAAGCTAAACAATAAGCTGAATATGAACAAATAAAAACACAAAGTGCTACATGTTGGATAAATAGGCATTTTTAGTTTTAATTTAATCCAGAAAATCACAGTAATGTATGTGACGACATGTATGTGCATATGTGTATCACTACTCACAAAAGCAGCAAACAACAGTAAAATATACACAAATACAAAGAACATATTGTACCCTGCGGAGGGACCGATGCTCAAGACATCAGTGGCTCCATTCACACGAGACATCTCATGTGTATGTTCGATGTAGTCGTACGCAGTCGATGTAGATAGATGTACACAGTGCAGTCCCTCGAACGGCGCCGACAACGAGGAACTTGATTAGTGCTGGTCGAACCGACGAAGCGAGCAGTCGCGAGTACGCTCCCAAAAAACTGATCGTCCGCACACCCGTGCTAGTGTCTCTCTACGGAATGAAAGGGAAATGACCACAACATTTCCTATAATCGATTTTGGTGTTTGACAATCATCACAAACCTTATGAACTAACTAGTTTGCCCAATTGATCATTTGTCAGGTGGATAAGTTCATCTACAACTACTCTAAAGTCGACTGTCTGGAATATCATAGATTATATATTCCGGACATGTGATACCCAAATTTTATGAAAAGAAGTTAAATTTCTTTTCCTCTTCTTTCGTGCTCTGTGCTTCTGGAGTTTGGAGTTCTGGGAGGTGAATACCTCAATTGAACGGTAGTTTTTTTGGCATTATTCTCTAGGGCGGGGAGCTTAGACGGGAGCATGGGCTGTGAGCCGTCGATTCCTCATCGAGTGGATGGGAGGCCCCCTCATCTTTTCCCCTAACCCTAGTCGCCCCACTCCCCTTACAGCCGCCCCCACCTATCCTTTTTGCAGCCGACCCCCTCCCCTCTGCCTCTCCCATTTTCCCCACTCTCCTATGCAACCGACCACCTCCTCTCTCCCTCTCCCACCCATTTGTAGCCGCCGCCCCCCTCCTCCCCATCAAACCCTAGCCCCCTAATTCCTCCCCTCCAAGGTGCAGCCACTCCTTTCCTCTTGGTTCTCCTTTAGATTTGTGCAAGTCTCCATTGGAGCACTACTACATATATGACTATTTGAGACGCACAATTTAAGACGGATATAAGTATATTTTATAGAAGTGTCTTATATCATACGGTGTTGAGCAAGATAAGACATTTTTTTGAAAATTCGTCTCAAATAGAAAAGTTTTTGAGACAATTATGTCATAACAAATGTCTTATTTTGTGTCGTGTGCTGGTCTTTCGGTGCAGGGGTTGGGTCACCCAATTGTGGTTAGTTCTGCTAAGGGCTCCCTAAGTAGTTGTTTAGTCTGCCTGAGTTGTTCCGTCGTTCTTGCTGATGAGATCTTTTCGGCTAATCTCGTGGTGATTTCCTTGGAGTCGTTTGATGTTATTTTGGGTATGTTTTGGTTAACTCAATATCATGCAGTTATATCCTGTTTTTGGAAGACAGTGTCATTGCAGGTGCCGTCGGGTAGGGAGGTGGCATTCTTGGGAAGCTCTCCAAAGTACACTCTTTCCTTGTCCCAATTACTTCTGGATCATCGGTCAGAGAAGTCAGGAATCCTTTTCTCTATGATGGTGGAGAGTGAGGCTGTCTTGCGAGTGCAGGACATTCGGGTGGTGTGTGATTTTGCCGACGTGTTTCCAGTAGAGCTGCCAGGCATTCTACCAGAGCGTGATGCGGCTTTTGAAATCCAGCTAGTTCCGGGTACGCAGCCTATTTGTAAGGCCCCGTATCGGATGGCTCCAAAGGAGCAAGTTGAATTGAAGCGACAAATGGACGATTTTCTCGATAAGGGTTTCATTAGGCCTAGCAGGTCACCATGGGCTTTCTCGGTATTATTTGTTGGGAAGATGGATAAAATTAAGAGGTTATGTGTGGATTATCGTGCTTTAAATCAAGTAACAATCAAGAACAATTATCCGCTATCTCATATTGACATTCTCTTTGAACACCTGAGAGGTTCCCAGGTATTTTCTAAGATTGTTTTGAACTCTAGTTATCATTAGTTGAGGATTCGCGAGGAGGGTATTGAGAAGACAGCTTTTAGCACCAGGTATGGGCACTTCGAGTTTATCGTCATGTCCTTTGGCTTAACTAATGCCCCTGCTGCTTTTATGGAAGCAATGAATAAGATGTTGCATGATTTCTTGGATGACTTTGTGGTTGTGTTTCTGGATGATATTCTGATTTACTCGAATACGGAGGAAGAGCATGAGCATCATCTCCGTCTCGTTTTGGATGCTCTTAGGAAGAATCAATTCTATGACAAATTGAAGAAGTGTGCCTTTTGGCTTTCTAAAGTTGCTTTTTTGGGTCATGTGATTAATCAGTATGGCATTGCAGTTGACCCCAAGAATGTCGCTGCTGTGGTGGAGTGGAAGAGACCCTCTAGTGTCTCAGAAATTCGAAGTTTCTTGGGGCTTGCTGAATATTATCGGCGTTTCATGCCAAACTTTTCCAGCATTACTAAGTCATTGATGAAACTCTTGGAGAAGGGTGTTCCTTTTGTTTGGACCAATGATTGTGAGGTCAGTTATCAGGCATTGAAGAACAAGTTGGTGAATGCTCCTATCTTAGCCTTGCCTGAGAATGGTAAGCGTTTCATAGTTTTTACGGATGCTTCTCATATTAGCCTTGGTTGTGTGTTGATGCAGGAAGGCAAGGTGATTGGTTATGGCTCTAGGCAGTTGAAGAAGCATGAGGGGAATTATCCTACCCATGATCTCGAGCTAGCCGCTGTTGTGTTTGCCCTGAAATCATGGAGGCATTATCTCTAGGGTGAATCTTGTGACATTTACACCGATCATAAGAGTCTCAAGCACATTTTCATTAAGAATGAGCTGAATTTAAGGCATCATCGGTGGCTTGAGTTGATTAAGGATTATGATATGTCAATTCAATATCACCTAGGAAAGGCAAATGTGGTGGCTGATGCACTTAGCAGGATCGGTGTCCCGAAAGTGGCCTTGCCTTTGATTGCAGATCTGGACCGTGTGGGATTTGCTTTGTGCTATGTAGGCACCGCTAGAGAGGAGACTCAAATGCTCATTAAATCATCCCTTCTGGATAGAGTGCGCGTGGCACAGCAGCAGGATCGATTGTTGTAGGAAGCTCAAAAGAGGGTCAGTGATGGTAAACCTTGAGAGTTCACCATTGATGAGAATGATTTGGTTCGTTTCAGAGGCCGTCTCTGTGTGCCACAAAAATCAGAGGTGAAGATGGATATATTGAGAGAAGCTCATAAAATGCCTTACACCATTCACCCTGGCAAAACCAAGATGTACAGGGATTTGACACAAAACTTCTGGTGGAAGAGGATGAAGGTTGATGTTTCTAAGTATGTGGCAGCTTGTGGGGTGTGCCAGCGCATGAAGGCTGAACATAAGAGGCCTGCAGGTTTATTGAAGCCGTTGGAAATTCCATAATGGAAGTGGGAGCATATCACCATGGATTTCGTGGTTGACTTACCCGTTCGCCTCGAGGCTAGGATGCTATATGGGTTGTAGTGGATCGCCTAACTAAGTCTGCGCACTTTATTCCCATGAAGACCACAAATGCAACTTCAGAGTTGGTTCCGTTGTATATGAAACAAGTAATAAGGCTTCACGGTGTGCCTAAGTCCATTGTTTCAGACCGGGACTCCATATTTGTATCCAAATTTTGGGAGAGTCTTCACAGTGCTTTGGGTACCACGCTTTCTCTTAGTGTTGCTTTTCACCCTCAGACTGATGGTCAGTCAGAGTGGACTATCCAAACTTTGGAGGACATGTTGCGTGCTTGTGTTCTTTCATGGAAGGGTAGCTAGGAGGATCATCTCGCCTTGGCTAAGTTCGCTTATAACAACAGCTATCAAGCTAGCATCAAGATGGCACCGTATGAGGCCCTATATGGCAGGCGATGTATCTCCCCTTTGTGCTAGGAGACTTTGGTTGAGAGATCTTTGATCGGTCCTGATTGGGTTCAGCAGACATTTGAGAAAGTTTGGGAGATTCGTCAGAATATTCTAGCCGCTCAGAGCCGTCAGAAGAATTATGCTGATGTGAGGAGGTGGGACTTGGAATTTGCAGTGGGCGATCAAGTCCTTCTTAGGGTATCACCTACTAGAGGAGTCGTTCGGTTCGGTGTCTCAGGAAAGCTTAGCCCGAGGTACATTGGACCGTTCTCTATCTTGGCCTCGGTTGGCAGCTTGGCTTATCGCTTGCAATTTCCGGAATCCATGGCAAGGGTACACCCTGTATTTCATTTCTCTATGTTCAGGAAGTATCTACGGAATCCGGACCATCAAATCGAGTTGCAACCGATTGTTGTGCAGAAGGATCTGACTCTGGAGTGTCGCCCGGTGCATATCTTGGAGTCCTCGGAGAGTGTCATGAGAAGGAGAACAATTAAGTATGTTAAGGTCTTGTGGACTAATCAGTCTGAGAGCTTGAGGAGCTGATGTGGCAAAAGTACCTCGAACTTTTTGTTATTGGTGAGTTTTTGTCTTCGCCGATCTTTCTTGTTGTTCCATTAGAAGCGTTGGAATTCGAGGTCAAATTCCTTTTAAGGGGGGTAGAGTGTGATACCCAAATTTTATGAAAAGAAGTTAAATTTCTTTTCCTCTTCTTTCGTTTTCTGTGCCTCTAGAGTTTGTAGTTTTGGGAGGCGAATACCTTAGTTGAACGGTAGTTTTTTTGGCATTATTCGCTGGGGCCGAGAGCCCAGAGGGGAGCATGGGCTGTGAGCCGTCGATTCCTCATCGAGTGGATGGGAGGCCCCCTCATCTCCCCCAACCCTAGTCGCCCCCACTCCCCTTGCAGCCGCCCCCACCTATCCTTTTTGCAGCCGACCCCTCCCCATCTACCTCTCCCATTTTCCCCACTCTCCTTTGCAGCCGACCACCTTCTCCACTCCCTCTCCCACCCATTTGCAGCCACTGCCCCCTCCTCCCCATCAAACCCTAGCCGCCGCCCCCCAATTCCTCCCCTCCAAGGTGCAACCACTCCTTTCCTCTTGGATCTCCTTTGGGTTTGTGCAAGTCTCAATTGGAGTATTGGTGGGAGGAAGAAAAAAGGGGTGAAGAAGGAGTCAAGGTGACCTTGTTTTCTATTTTGTAATTGTGCTGCAATTTCAATTGGTTATCCGTTCTCCTAGGCGAATTGGGAAGGATGCTGTCCTGATTTTTGTTGGCGGGCGGACAGCAGTAGTGTTGGCTGTTTCTAGAGTTTTTGCGAGGTCGATTAGTTGTCATCATTGGGAAATTCAAGTAGAGAATTATCATATCTTTCCATAGAGTACTTATGCGTTCAATTCGGTGTAATAATCTAGGAGATATCACATTTTGAACTCAGCAAGGTTGCTGTCCAAAAAACAGAACGCAGGGAGTACTTTGTTGGCTATTTGGGGCCATCGAGATGTTGAAATTTAATTATATTTTGAATACAAAACTTGTAGAGAATTTTATGTAGATGTTTCTAGAGTTTTTGTTTGATATCACTGCTGTTTTAATTTTGAAGTTATGAAATTATCAAACAGCGCTGCTGCAGCTTGGTGGGTGATGGGGAGAGGTGTTGTTCGCGATGGGTTGGGGTTGTGCGTAGGAGCGGCGTTGGTTATTAGCGATTGTTATGTGAATATGTGCACTAAGTTTCACAGGTACTTGAACCTTGCTTGGGGAAAGGAGGGAAGTAGCAGCACGTTCACCTACACTTTTAAATAACTTTGCCACTGATTAGTAATGACTTTAATTGGGGACTTCGGGTCAAGAATGTTGGTCTCTTTTAAATAGTGTGTGCAAGTGGTTTAATATGTTCTGGTCATTATGGTGGTCGTTCTTTTGTTGGCTGGATTAATAATGTTCTCAATGTTTATTCCTATCATGCATTATGCTATACACGGTGGTATCCTCGTTTATGCAACTTTAAAGGGAGATGCTGCCAATTTTTTTAGCAGTTTGTGGGAAGGGTAATGTTGGTGACACCCGTAGTGTTTGGGGACCTTGGGGTGTTACAGGATAGGAAAAGCTTTTTGGGAAAACACCTATGCGTGGACCGTCCGAGCCCTGGCGGCAGACCATCCGCGACACTAGGGTGAGCCTTGGACAAGAACACTGCAAAAACACAAGTTAACACTACGAACCGTCCAAAGGAGAAGTGAGCAGCGTCCGAGACCAAGCGTGGACCGTCCAGCCTCAGGCGCGGACCATCCGGTCGTTGAAAAACCAGAAAAACCTAAAGGTGACGGGTTCGGTAAAATGCATTTTTAGCGTCCTCACGGACCGTCCGGGGTGCACGGCCGGACCGTCCGCGACTACTTTATCTGACATCTGACAACGCATGCATTAAATGCACTAAAGCCGTTGATATTGCCGTTACTGCTGACCGTTGCGATTTCAGCCATTGATGTGCACGGGCGAACCGTCCGGATAGAGGGCGCAGACCGTCCGCGACCGACAGAAAAGAAGCAACGACTAGAAAGTGATTGGAGGCTATAAATACAACCCCAACAACCTACATTCAGAAGATCTAAGCACTCTACCCATTAACATTCAATACAAGAGCTAGCAATCCATTCCAAGACACATTCAAAGCTTCCAATCTCTCCAAGTCCCACAATTAAGACAAGTGATCATTATTGCTTAGTGACTTGAGAGAGTGTGTGTTGGGGGCCTTCGGCTTCCGAAGGTCCTCTAAAACATGATTTAACAATATTTCTGGAGTAAAGTACATTGACAGGTATCTTTGGACTCGGATCAGAGCCACGGTACGAAGAAGCACAAAGAACACGAAGGTTGGCGCAGAGCCAAAGCTGTGTGTAGAAGAGCTTCGGAATAGCGGCGGAAAAGGAAACCGACTTAAAGATGAAAAACCAGATTGGACCTCGAAGAATTATCATAGAGTTATTGATAAATGTGAGGGGCATTAATGTAATTTTACATGGGCTGCGTCCCGTGCCTATAAATAGATGAACAGTGATCCTGTACTGTTCACGCTGAGTTGACATTGGCTTTTGCGTCACACTTGTAATTTTACCTTCTCACGAGCTGAAGGTACATTTGTGATTTAATATCATTTTTATATTTTCATTATAATAAAATGAAAATAAGTCGGCAATAGTATACAACTGTTCATGCTATCTTCATGTTTCATATGTTTCCTTCTTCATTATTATATTTTATGCTTATGAAGGTGCGTCCTTCATAACCTTCGTCCAAAAATCATTATATCCTTGGGGGAATAATGCTTCGAAGGACGAAGGATATTAACATTTAACATTTTCTGTTGCCTTGTTCTTGACTCATAGCATTTGAGAACAAGTCCCCAACAGTGTGATTCGTGTGTTATTTGTCGCTCTTATTGCTTGGTTTTCGCAATCGTGCTTTCTTCATCTCTTTCTCAACCTTCTAAGTGAATTGTAAAGCTAGCAAGATACACCTAATTGTGTGGTGATCCTTGCGTGGTCTTAGTGACCCGTGTGATTAAGAAGAAGCACTCGACCGTTCTAAGTGACTGATTGAGAGAGGGAAAGGGTTGGAATAAACCCGGCCTTTGTGGCCTCCTCAACGGGGACTAGGTTCTTTGGAACCGAACCTCGGTAAACAAATTGCCATGTTCAATTGTATTGATCTCCATTCGATTTGTTTACCCCTCTCATTTCTCGCAAAAGTTCCCTTGCTCATATTGATTTGAGTTTGCTCCCAAGGTTATCCACATTGATTGAGCAACTCATAGCAAGGAGAACTATCTTCTGCACTCCGAATTATTTATAACACTAACCCCAAGCATAGTGCGTGTTCAAAGTGTATAATTTTTAGGTTTCTCCTATTCACCCCCTCTAGGCGACTTTCAATTGGTATCAGAGCCCGGTGCTTCATTAGAGTCTAACAACTCCAAGTGATGTCGGGAGAACATGCCAAGAGGGAGATTGTCACACCTAGTTTTAGAAGGCAAACCAAATGCGAACCATGTATGTGCAAGGATCAGCAATTCACGTACACAACAGTTACATAACTGGACATCATCACACCGTGCTCAAATAATGACATAAAAGAGGGTATAATAGTCGATTACATCATGATGTCCGAAACATCCACATAGTCTTTAACAATAATCAAAGTGCGGAAAAGAAACGTAGATACACACGGCCTACACAGGCAGCCGATTGGGGGTTTGCCGCTAACACACGCCTAGAACTCATCGTACTCTTGGAACTCCTAGAAGTCCTCCTCCACGACTTCATCTTCACCTGAGCAGTGGTTGCAATGCTGACAACCTGGGGGGGTTTGGTGTGTAAAGCAAGAGTGAGTACACATCAACATACTTAGCAAAATGTCCCATTTGGCTGTAGTGGACTAGCTTTATGTGGAGTTAAGTCAAGCCATTGCTTTTAGTTGGTCAGGTTATTATTTACTAGTAGAAAGCCAGGTTTTAGCATTAACCCAAGTTATTAACCCAGATGTACCCTTTCCAAACGGAAAGAATACCACTTACCATTACCATAGTCATAACCAAAACCATCATCTTTGTCACCACCTGTAAACCATACATCTTTCCACAAGTCGTGATTCCCTTTCTGCCCGGAGATCATGACTCTCCATTGATCACTACCAAGGTGACCCAACAGGGTATCACTATGTAGCCTTTACAAAGATTCCCTAGGGCTGTAGCCGCCCGTTAGGTTTCCTAAATGCACCGCACTCCTCCCCAAGGGGCGAACCAAACTTGGCAGAGCGAGCCGCATACACCGAGCCCCATTAACGGCACGACGGCTAAGAGAACTACACCATGGTTCCTCTAACTATTCAGCTAAGGGCGTCCCATTCCACCCTCATGGTTGCACTGTTTTCCCGGGCGGTCATCCAACGAACAGGTCCTTACGGAGAGGCACTCGAGAAACAGCTCGAGTCCCCTTAAGGGCCACAAGTACCATCATCATAATCAAAAAGGAAAACAACATATCATAGATATCTCATCATGTTCATTGATTAATGTGAAGCACTAGCATAAAGCTAAACTGAAATAACCCAACCAAAATAGGTAAACAAGGACAAGATAGACAAAAGCTAGTCAATCCTTAGGTATAAACTGTGTAAATGCGGGAAGTGAATTATAGGAATTAGTAGGACATAGATGGGTCAAGGGACACTTGCCTTCACCAACCGACTGCTGCTCAGGGTCTTCACCTACAACTCCTTCGGACTCCGCCAACTGACGAGTTCAAACATACATTCCACACATTCAATACAAAAGAACAGTACACCACATAATGGAATGCAATAAATAAACAGACGTTCGACGTAGGGCTCGCACTTACGACTAAGCGAGAAAGAGAAAGTAACGGTCGAGGCCACGGTCGAGAAGCGATCACGTTACACGATTATAAATTAAAATACTCAGAATGGTATTAATTTAGACATCGCGTTTAACATAGGGTGAAGTCATGTTCTATGTTTAATCATTATAAGCAGATAAAGGTAAATTAAAAGGATTGTCGTGCGGCGAGACGCGCGACACAACACTTAAATTGAATTAAGAAATAAACGACTCGTCGCGCGACGGAGCGCGCAACGAGACACTTGCATTAATTATAAAGAGACGTTAAGCGTCGCGCGACGAAACACACGACGACATATGTCAACAAACTAAATTTAAAACAAAACGTCGCACGACGAAGCGCGCGACACAGCTCATTAATAAAGATGAATTTAGAATAAATCGTCGCGCGTTGAAGCGCGCGACGCAACATGTCGACTAAACTAAAATTAAAAATGGGTTAAACTAAAACTTAAATGCCGCGCAACACAGTCACACGTGCGAGAACACGTTGCGTGTGCCGGGGCATGCGAGCGCGGGGTCGTGGGGCGCGGGGGCCACCGGGGCGTGGGGCGAGGGAACGAGCCGCCATGGGGCGTGGACGCGCAGGGGCACGAGAGCGGGGACGTCGAGCCACCGGGGCGCGAGCGCGCAGGGACGCGGGCACGAGGACGCCGGGCCGCCGTGGCGCAAACGCGCAGGGGCGAGGCCGCGGGGGCCACGGAAGCGAGGCCGCGGGGCGCGCAGGGTGAGCTGCCGCTGCCGGAGCGCGGGCGCGGATGCGGGGACGCGGGCGCGCAGGGGAAAAGGAAGGGGAGGGGGAGGGGAAGAGAGAGAGAGGGAGAGGAAGAGGGGAGCTCACCTCGGGGGTCCAAATCCGGCGATCACTGTCTCAAAAACCTAGGGCACCACAGGGGAGAGAGAGAGAGAGGTTGCTGCACAGGAGAAATCAAATGAGAGAAAGGGACCAGGGGGCGCGCGCTTGGGGGAGGGCTCGGGCGCTAGGGGCACGCCGGGCCGGGCCGGGCTGGGCTGGGCCGCACCGCGGGTCAAAACTCCGTGGCACGCACAACCATAGATCGGAATTCAATCCGCGAAGCAAAATCCGAAACGGAACTAAGCAACGCACACGATTAAGCACGAAATTAGACAAAGAAATATGATTCGGCATGATGCAACACTCATGACCACTTAGGTTTTGTTTACACATGACACGGACACCAGTCCCTATATCGCTTTGAAATTGGGAAGAAGGAGCGAAACGGGAAAAGAAAAGAGAGTAACACCTGAATTTGGTGAGTAAAAAGAAGAAAAAATCTACCCCCAAATTCGTGACGTTACAAACCTATCCCCCTTAAAAGAATCTCGCCCTCGAGATTCAAGGTTGGCTAGCAAAGAGTTCAGGGTACTTGGCCATCAGATCATCTTCACGCTCCCAGGTTTCTTCTTCCTCAGAGTGGTGACTCCATCTGACTTTGCATATTCTGATAGTTTTCCTCCGGGTGACTCTGTCTGCAGTCTCAAGAATATGCGTCGGCTTCTCTATATAGGTCAAGTCCTCCTAGACCTCCAGACCTTCCACTGGCAACTGCTCTTCTGGCACACGCAAACACTTCTTCAACTGAGACACATGAAAGACATCATGCACTGCAGACAAACCTTCTGGCAGACTGAGCTGATAGGCCACTTGTCCATGCTTTGCGAGAATCTGATACGGACCAACATAGCGGGGTGCTAGCTTGCCTTTGACTCTGAATCTTCTAACTCCTCTGATAGGCGAAACTTTCAGATAGACGAAGTCTCCGACCTCGAAACTCAGCTCTCTCCTTCTTGTGTCTGCATAGCTTCGCTGTCTTGATTGCGCTATCTTCAGATTCTCTCGAACCATTTTGATGTTCTCTTCAGCTTCGAGCAAAATGTAGAGGACCCGAACACTTGCTTTTCTCCAGGCTGATCCCATTGCAACGGAGTTCTACAACTCCTACCATAAAGCGCCTGAAATGGTGACATCTTCAAGTTGACCTGGTAACTGTTTTTATAGGATAACTCTGCATAAGGTAGCCTCTTGTCCCATCCGGACTGATCTTGCAACGCGCAAGCTCTCAACATGTCTTCAAGAATTTGATTGGTTCTTTCAGTTTGACCATCTGTCTGCGGATGATAAGCTGAACTGAAATTCAGATGTGTACCCAAGGCTTCATGCAACTGCTGCAAAAAATGAGAGGTGAACTGCGTTCCTCTGTCTGACACTATCTTCTTTGGCACACCATGAAGACAAACGATTCGAGACATGTACAACTCTGCCAACACTACACTGCTGTAGTTGGTCTTGACGGGTATGAAGTGGGCTGACTTGGTTAAGCGGTCCACCACTACCCAAATGGAATCATAGCTGGCTCGAGTGCGAGGCAATCCGACTATGAAATCCATTCCGATTTCATCCCATTTCCACTGAGGAATTCGCAACGGTTGCAACAACCCAACTGGCCTCTGATGCTCTGCCTTGATCCTTTGACAACTGTCACATATAGCCACATGCTCTGTGATCTCCCTTTTCATTCCGTACCACCAGAATTTCTTCTTCAGATCCTGATACATCTTCTCACTTCCAGGGTGTATAGAATAAGCTGACTCTTGAGCTTCCTTGAGGATCAATTCCCGAATAGACTGGACATTGGGAACACACAAGCAGTCTTTGAACCATATCACACCTTCTGCATCTTCCCGAAAGTCTTTGCCTCTTCCTTCCAGAATCAGCTGCCGGATTTCACTGATCTTCTCATCATTCTTCTATGCTTCTTTGATTTCCCGCTCTAGGTTAGGCTCTAACTCAACTGTTACTCCTCGCATATTGTTCAGAAATCTGAGGCTCAACCTGTCAAACTCTTTGGCCAACTCATAAGGCATCAGATGAGTGACCATCAGATTGACTTGACTCTTCCTGCTCAAAGCATCTGCTACTACATTCACTTTGCCTGGATTCATAGTCCTTGATCAATTCTAACCATCTTCACTGCCTCATATTCAGCTCCGACTGAGTGAATATGTACTTCAGACTCTTGTGGTCTGTGTAAACATCGCATTTCTGCCCATACAGATAGTGCCTCCATGTCTTCAGTGCATGAACCACTGCTGCCAACTCTAGGTCATGGATTGGATAATTCTTCTCATGAACCTTCAGCTGTCGGGACAAGTAAGCCACAACTCTTCCCTCTTGCATCAACACGCATCCCAAATTAGTGTAACAAGCATCACAATACACTGAGAAGGCCTTGTGCACATCAGACAAGACTAAGACAGGTGCTGTAGTCAACTTCTCTTTCAGCGCTTCAAAGGCTTCTTGGCATTTTTGGGTCCACTTGAACTCAACCTTGTTGCCTAGCAAAGCTGTCATTGGTTTCGCAATCTTTGAGAACCCTTCGATGAATCGCCTATAATATCCGGCCATCCCAATGAAGCTTTTGATTACTCGGGCATCTGTTGGCGCTTTCCAATTCAGAATGTCTGCCACTTTCTTTGGATCCACAGCCAATCCTTCTTTGTTAATTATGTGAGCCAAGAACAGGACTTCATCAATCCATAACTCACACTTGCTCAACTTTGCATACAGCTGGTGCTCTCGCAATCTCTGCAAAACCATCCTCAAATGATTCACATGCTCCTCCTCACTTTGAGAATATATCAGAATATCATCAATAAATATCACCACAAACTTGTCAAGATAATCTATGAATACACTGTTCATCAGATTCATGAAGAAGGCTGTGCATTCATTAGACCGAAAGACATCACAGTGAACTCATACAACCCATACTTGGTAATGAATGCCGTCTTCGGAATATCTGAAGGTCGAATCCTGAGCTGATGGTAACCTGACCTCAGATCAATCTTTGAAAACATGCTGGCTCCTCTCAGCTGGTCGAATAGATCTTCTATTCTGGGCAAGGGGTACTTGTTCTTGATCGTGACCTCATTCAGAGCTCGATAATCGATGCACATCCTTCTGGTGCCATCTTTCTTTTCCACGAACGGGACAGGGGCGGCTTAAGGCGAGGTGCTTGGCCGGATGTAACCTTTTTCTGACAACTCATCGATCTGCTTATTGAGTTCAACTAACTCTGGTCCAGATACTCTGTAGGCTCTTTTAGAAATGGGGGCGGTGCCAGGAAGAAGCTCTATAGCAAACTCAACTTTCCGCTTAGGTGGCATGCCTGGTAAATCTTCCGGAAACACATCTGGAAATTCTGACACAACCTTGATAATCTCGAGTGAATCTGGCTCCTTGCTATCAATAGCGATATGATGACAACTTCCTTGCCTTGGCTCAGGCGGGACTAACTCAGTCACCACTTCCTCTTCTAGTGGGGACATCAACTTGATTGTCCTCTTATCACAACTGATAACTGCCTGATACTTATCTTGCCAGTTCATCCCTAGGATGACATCTATTCCCTGAGTACCCATTACTATGAGATTAGCGGGAAACGCTATCCCCCTTATTTCCACACTTACATTCAAGCAAATGCTATCGGTTCGAATTCTACCACCGGCTGAGTCAATTTGGATGGGGGTTGACATGGTAGTGATTGGAAGATTATGTGCTTCTACCCATGATGCAGTAATAAAAGAATGTGTTGCTCCAGTATCAAATAACACTTCTGCAATATGGGAGTCGACTGGAAACATACCTACTGTCATGCCGGGGGTTTTCTGAACTGCTGCAGCCTCCAAGTGATTCAGTCTCCCATGGTTGTAGCGTGGCTGAGAGCGGTTGCCTGCTCCAGGCTGAGACACATTCTGCTTTGCTGGGGCACTGGGGTCTGACTGCTGCTGGGCTGCCTTCTTTGGATATTGCATCATCCAATGGCCTTGCTCTCCACAGTGGAAATATGCTCTGCTTCCACCTTGAACTGGTGCTGCTTGACTGTTCTACTGGGTTGCTAGGGCGGGAAGACGAGGTGCCTGCTGATTCTGCCTCTAGAACTGACCTCCTCCAGACTAATTGTTCTGGCGATTCTGCTGCTGGTGCTGAGGGTACTACCTTTGAAACTGCTGCTGCTGAGGTGGACGCTGGTTCTGCCTGAGCTGCTGAGGTGAGTTGCCTGAGAAACAAGGACGATTGCTGCTTCTAGGCTGAAGTCCACTGATCTTACGCTTGCGATCCTCCATCTCCTTGCGCTTCTCTGTCATAATCGCTCTGTCGATCAGGTGTTGAAATGTGGGGAAGGTATGATTCATCAGATGATACTGCAGAGGGTCAACCAAGCCCCTCAAGAAGCGATATTTCCTCTTGGCATCTGTGTTGACATCCTCAGGAGCATAACGAGATAGCTACAGAAACTTGTCTCGGTACTCACTGACAGACAGAGGCCCTTGCTTGAGCGCCAGGAGCTCCTCCTTCTTCACTGTCATCAGGCCTGCTGGAACATGGTATTGGCGGAAATTGTTTCTGAATTCCTCCCATGTGATGGTGTCGGGGTTGGCATGGGTGCGAGATAAGACTCCCACCAAGACTGGGCTGCTCCTCTCAACAGACGAGGACCATACAAAACCTTCTCCCTGTCGTCGCACTGAGCGGTGTGCAACTCCCGCTCCATAGTGCGCAGCCAATCTTCAGCATCCATGGGGTCAGAATGAGTGAACGTTGGGGGATGACCTCTCATGAATTCAGCACACTTGTCTCTGGGCATCTGAGGCTGAGGTGGTGGCTGCAGCTGCTGCTGCTGTTGAATGGCGACCAGAGTCTGACTGATGGCTTGAACTGCCTGAGTCTGCATCAAGAACATCTGCTCGATCGTCATCGGGGGTGGGGGTGGCAGCTGCTGTTGCTAGGGTGCCTCATCCTGCTGAGCTGGCCGCTCATGCTGAGCATGCCTTTCTCCTCTGTGCCTATTTTCTAACATCTGCAGAATGCAATCACACATCAGAACTGATCTTGCAACTTGCAGCATAAGAAAAGAGTATAGAATTCTTCCACCATACTGAACAGATGAACATCTTCACTGACTTCCAACACAGACCAACACAACTTCTCAGATAAAGAGGAAAGTAGAACAAAAGGGCTTCCCAACTAGGAAATTAATTTTATTAACACTTAACAGGTAAACCAAAGTGCAGGGGATACCTACACCCTGGTGACAATCATTACAAAGATCCAAATCCAACATAGTTCATCATGACAAACATAAAGGCACAGGATAAGCAAACTACCCTGTCTAACTTAGACTAACTAAGAGTAAGACTGATGCTAAGACTATAGCTTCTATATGTATTTTTTCATACTAATTACAAGATCTGACGCCGATCTATGGTTCTAAATTTATCTTGGTCCTACAGTCGGGGTCGCCATAAGTCTAATGTCCACGCCGAGGTGAGCGGTACGGGTGCTGAGTCCCGACGGAAGCGGGGGAGCCATCCTCCAGGTGACGATGCTCCACACGCTCAGCCCGCAGCTGGGCGATCTCAGCACAAGTCCTACTCAGCTCGTCTAATGCATGGTCCAGCTCCGTGTTTAGCACGGCGGCTAGGTTGACTATGCTGCTCAACCTAGGATTGTCCTCACCAATAGGTGAGACAATCATGCCTCCTGTGCTGCCAGATGGGTGACGGGGGTAGTACTTCAGGTTGAGACCATCGGCTACCCCGCCGAGAACTGAGCAGTAGTGCGAAAGCGCACGCCGTGCGACATCTTGCATGGCCGCCTCAGTTGAGTCCCGCTCAGAGATGGAATAGTGCTCTGAGGAGACCTCCGCACCCCGGAGACTGTTCTCCAAACGGCGCACCAAGTAGGTCACCTCCCAACGGTCCGGGTAAACCCCACGACTGTGCTTGAAGACCACACAATGATACTCGATAGACCAAGTACGCCGGTCGAGTGCCCGATGTAGCAGGGTGTCGAGCGCATCGTGGAAGTGAAACCCGCGAGCAGCGTCGTAAGTGATGGGTCGAGCAACCCATCCTTCCAACTCCTGCTCCTCAGAAAGGTCGGTGTCGTGGCTCGAGCTGCTGTCGCCACCTCCGTCGTTTGGGTCTCCTCCAGCGGCTACTCCAGCGGCTGGGGCGCTCTGTGGTGGTGCAGGGGGCGCCTCCAGCGGGAGCATAGGGGAACAGCTCCTCACAGACTCTATCTCCTACTGAAGCGAGAAAAAAGAGTCCTGCTGCTCCAGCTCCTGTCGTCAACGCTCCTGGTCCTCGTGCAGGCAGTGGTGTAGCCTCTCCAAGTGGCTGGACTGACCGATCACTGGACAGCGAAGCGGACGCTCCGCGAGACGAGAGGGTAAGAAGGGGATGACAGACTTCCGTGCAGTGTGTCTAAGACGAGCCATCTACAAAAGACATCGTAAGCATAAGAGTGAGAACATAACTAATATGACCAGCAAGTAGACCATAAATAAATGAAGAATTAGAATAAAACAAAATTTTCAGCAAGGTATAATAATATATAGTAGAACATAGTTTTGGTCGATATGACCAACTTTTGAAGGGATACCAAAGTCAAGGTAATAATAGGGGTCTATAATCCTTAGAACGACCATTCTACTCTAGGTTAGCGGTCCTACAGTCAGCACAACATTGATATCACCTATGTCACACCCGATTTTAGAAGGCAAACCGAATGCGAACCATGTACGTGCCAGGATCAGCAATTCACGTACACAGCAGTTACATAACTGGACATCATCACACAGTGCTCAAATAATGACATAAAAGAGGGTATAATAGTCGATTACATCATGATGTCCGAAACATCCACACAATGTTTAACAATAATCAAAGTGCGGAAAAGAAACGTAGATACACACGGCCTACATAGGCAGCCGACTGGGGGTTTGCTGCTAACCTACGCCTAGAACTCATCGTACTCTTGGAACTCCTGGAAGTCCTCCTCCACGACTTCATCTTCACCTAAGCAGTGGTTGCAATGTTGACAACCTGGGGGTTTTGGTGTGTAAAGCAAGAGTGAGTACACATCAACATACTTAGCAAAATGTCCCGTTTGGCTGTAGTGGACTAGCTTTATGTGGAGTTAAGTCAAGCCGTTGCTTTTAGTTGGTCAGGTTATTATTTACTAGTAGAAAGCCGGGTTTTAGCATTAACCCAAGTTATTAACCCAGATGTACCCTTTCCAAACGGAAAGAATACCACTTACCATTACCATAGTCATAACCAAAACCATCATCCTCGTCACCACCTGTTAACCATACATCTCTGATCAAGTATCTCGAATCAATGGAGCTCCCTTGGCCGCTAACCGCGAGCACGACTGATATATCAGTTTTCAAACACTCTGCAGAGGTTGCGCACTTTACCCACAAGCCGTGATTCCCTTTCTGCCCGGAGATCATGACTCTCCATTGATCACTACCAAGGTGACCCAGCAGGCTATCACTACGTAGCCTTTACAAAGATTCCCTGGGGTTGTAGCTGCCCGTTAGGTTTCCTAAATGCACCGCACTCCTACCCAAGGGGCGAACCAAACTTGGCAGAGCAAGCCGCATACACTGAGCCCCATTAACGGCACGACGGCTAAGCGAACTACACCGCGGTTCCTCTAATTATTCAGCTAAGAGCGTCCCATTCCACCCTCATGGTTGCACTGTTTTCCCGGGCGGTCATCCAACGAACAGGTCCTTACGGAGAGGCACTCGAGAAACAACTCGAGTCCCCTTAAGGGCCACAAGTACCATCATCATAATCAAAAGGGAAAACAGTGTATCATAGATATCTCATCATGTTCATTGATTAATGTGTAGCACTAGCATAAAGCTAAACTGAAATAACCCAACCAAAATAGGTAAACAAGGACAAGATAGACAAAAGCTAGTCAATCCTTAGGTATAAACTGTGTAAATGCGGGAAGTGAATTATAGGAATTAGTAGGACATAGATGGGTCAAGGGACGCTTGCCTTCACCAACCGACTGCTGCTCAGGGTCTTCATCTGCAACTCC
This sequence comes from Zea mays, assembly GCF_902167145.1. NCBI lineage: Eukaryota > Viridiplantae > Streptophyta > Magnoliopsida > Poales > Poaceae > Zea > Zea mays. Next base: position 42,150,303 of record NC_050102.1, on the reverse strand, counting down.
TTCGGACTCCGCCAACTGACCGTTATCTATATGAGTTCAAACATACATTCTACACATTCAATACAAAAGAACAGTACACCACATAATGGAATGCAATAAATAAACAGACATTCGACGCAGGGCTCGCACTTACGACTAAGCGAGAAAGAGAAAGTAACGGTCAAGGCTACGGTCGAGAAGCGATCATGTTACACGATTATAAATTAAAATACTCGTCTAAACAGAATGGTATTAATTTAGACATCGCGTTTAATATCGCGTCTAAACAGACATTCGACGCGCGACACAACACTTAAATTGAATTAAGAAATAAACGACTCGTCGCGCGACGGAGCGCGCAACGAGACACTTGCATTAATTATAAAGAGAAGTTAAGCGTCGCGCGACGAAATGCACGACGGCATACGTCAACAAACTGAATTTAAAACGAAACGTCGCGCGATGAAGCGCGCGACACAGCTCATTAATAAAGATGAATTTAGAATGAATTGTCACGCGATGAAGCACGCGACGCAACACATCGACTAAACTAAAATTAAAAATGGATTAAACTGAAACTTAAACGCCGCGCAACACAGTCACGCGCGCGCGAACACGCTGCGCGTGCCAGGGGCACGCGAGCGCGGGGTTGCGAAGTGCACAGGCACGCGGGGCGCGAGGGCCCGGGGCGTGGGGCGCGGGAACGAGCCACCACGGGGCGTGGACGCGGGCGCGGGGGCCGCGGGGCGAGCCGCCGCCGCCGGAGCACGGGCGTGCAGGGGCCACGGACACGGGGGCCGTGGGCGAGGCCGCCGGGGCGCGGGGCGAGCCGCCGCTAGGGCGCGGACGCGCGAGGCTGCGGGGCCGCGGGTGTGCAGGGGACGCGGGTGCGCAGGGGAAAAGGAAGGGGAGGGGGAGGGGAAGAGAGAGAGGGAGAGGGGAGGGGAGCTCACCTCGGGGTCCAAATCCGGCGATCACCGTCTCCAAAACCTATGGCCCCACGAGAGAGAGAGAGAGGTTGCTACGCGGGAGAAACCAAATGAGAGAAAGAACTAGGGGCGCGCACATGGGGGAGGGCACGGGCGCCAAGGGCGCGCCGGGCTGGGCTGGGCCGCACCGCGGGTCAAAACCCCATGGCACGCACAACCACAGATCGGAAATCAATCCGCGAAGCAAAATCCGAAACGGAACTAAGCAACGCACGCGATTAAGCACGAAATCAGACAAAGAAATATGATTCGGCATGATGCAACACTCATGACCACTTAGGTTTTGTTTACACATGACACAAACACCAGTCGCTATATCGCTTTGAAATTGGGAAGAAGGAGCGAAATGGGAAAAGAAAAGAGAGTAACGCCTGAATTTGGTGAGTAAAAAGAAGAAAAAAATCTACCCCCAAATTCAGGGCGTTACAGAGATGGTAGACGGCAAAAGGCCGGAAGGCCCGGAAAGGAAGAACGATGAACGGACTCCGTCAAAGGAGGCCGGCGACAAGCACAAAGAGGAATCTACTTCCTCCATCAAGTCACATAGGAAGGGTGACAAGAAGAAAAAGAAGATGAAGAAGGTGGTCTATTACGAGACCGACTCTTCATCACCCTTCCACAGCCGGCGCTGAGTCTACCACTTCGAAGAGTCAAGAGTGCAAGAAGTATAGTAAGATGCATGTACGCTATCCTTGCATTCCTAAACGTGCTCCTTTACTTTCTGTACCCCTAGGCAAACCACCATATTTTGATGGTGAGGATTATTGTATGTGGAGTGATAAAATGAGGCACCATCTAACCTCACTCCATGAAAGCATATGGGATATTGTTGAGTTTGGAGCGTAGGCACCACATGTGGGTGACGAGGATTACGTCTCCGATGAGGCCACCCAAATAAGGCATTTTAACTCTCAAGCAACTTCTATACTCCTCGCCTCCTTGTGTCGAGAGGAGTATAATAAGGTGCAAGGGTTGAAAAATGCCAAAGAAATTTGGGATATCCTCAAGACGACGCATGAAGGGGACGAGGTGACCAAAATCACCAAGCGCGAGACGATCGAGGGAGAGCTCGGTAGATTCGTCCTCAATAAAGGAGAGGAGCCACAAGCAATGTACAGCCGGCTCAAAACAATGGTCAACAAAGTGCGCAACCTCGGGAGCACCAAATGGGATGACCATGAAATGGTCATGGTTATTCTAAGATCTCTTGTTTTTCGTAATCCTACTCAAGTTCAATTAATTCGTGGAGATCCTAGATACAAACAGATGTCCCTCGAGGAGGTAATTAGCAAGTTTGTGAGCTTTGAACTTATGATCAAAGACTCCAAACACGTTGTCAACTTGGAGCAAGGTGCCACCTCCACGCCCGAGGTGCAACCTATTGCATTCAAAACAACGGAAGAGAAGAAGGAAGAGTCTACACCAAGTAGACTCCCAATTGACACCTCCAAGCTCGACAATGAGGATATGGCTCTTATCATCAAGAGCTTTTGGAAAATCCTCAAGCAAAGGAAGGGGAAGGACTACAAACCCCGTTCCAAGAGGGTTTGCTACAGGTGTGGTAAGTCCGGTCACTTCATTGTAAAATGTCCATATATAAGTGACTGTGACAGGGTCGACGATAAGAAAGGAAAGAAGAAAATGGAGAAGAAAAGATATTACAAGAAGAAGGGTGGCGAGGCGCACATGGGGCGGGAATGTGACTCCGACGAGAGCTCCACCGACTCCTCCTTCGACGAGGACGCCGCCAACATCGCCATCAACAAGGGACTTCTCGTCCCCAACGTCGGGCACAAATGCCTCATGGCTAAGGACGGCAAAAAGAAGAAGGTATATTCTAGAGATAACCCCAAATACAATACTTACGATGATGAGGGTAGCTCTAGTGATGATAATGATGATTTAACTTCTCTTTTTGCAAACCTTACCAATCAAAAGAAAAAGATTAATGAACTGATAGAAACCATTAACGAGAAGGATGAACTCTTGGAATGCCAAGAGGACTTGTTCGTTAAGGAAAATAAGAAATTTGTTAAGTTGAAAAATGCTTATGCTCTTGAAGTAGAAAAATGTGAGAACTTGTCTAAAGAGCTTAACATTTGCAATGATCCAATTTCTTGTCTTAGAACTGAGAATGATAATTTAATTGCTAAGATAGAAGAATTGAATGTTAGTAATGTTTCTACATCTACTGTTGAACATGTCACCATTTGCACTAGATGTAGAGATGTTAATGTTGATGCTATGAATGATCACATTGCTATGATTAAAGAACAAAATGATCACATAGCTAAGTTAAATGCTAAAATTGCCAAGCATGAGCTTGAGAATGAAAAAAATTAAATTTGCTCATAGTATGCTTTATAATGGGAGACGCACTGGCATTAAGGATAGCATTGGCTTCCAACAAGGGAGCCAAAGCAACATCAAACTTAATGCCCCCCAAGAATAGACTATCTAATTTTTGTTAAGGGTAAGGCTCCCATGGTTTATGATAGAGAGGGTTACATTTTATATCCTGAAAACTATCCTGAGCACAAAATTTGGAAAATTCATGCTAGAAAATCTCATACTGTTTCCCATCATGCTTATATGTATAGTATTGAGGCATCTAGCTCTAAGCATTCAACTCATATCAAAATGCCTAAAAAGAAAATTGCTAATGCATCAAATGAACATTGCATTTCATTTAATACTTTTGATGCATCTTTTGTGCTAAGTAACAAATCAGGCAAAGTAGTTGCCAAATATGTTGGGGGCAAACACAAGAGTCCCAAGACTTGTGTTTGGGTACCCAAGGTGTTTGTTTCTAATGTGAAAGTACCCAAGACCGTTTGGGTACCTAAGAGCAAGACCTAAATTTGTTTTGTAGGTTATGCATCTGGTGGAACAAGTTGGATGATCGATAGCAGGTGCACAAACCACATGACAGGGGAGAAAAGGATGTTCTCCTCATATGAGAAAAATGAAGATCCCCAAAGAGCAATCACATTCGGGGATGTAAATCAAGGTTTGGGAAAAATTGCTATATCTCTTGACCATTCCATTTCTAATGTTTTTCTAGTAGATTCTTTAGATTACAACTTGCTTTCCGTTTCTCAATTATGCAAAATGGGCTACGACTGTCTATTTACTGATGTTGGTGTTACTGTCTATAGAAGAAGTGATGATTCAATATCATTTAAGGGGGTATTAGATGGTCATCTGTACTTAGTTGATTTTAATGATAACAATGCTGAGCTAGACACTTCCTTAATTTCTAAGACTAACATGGGCTGGCTCTGGCATCGCTGACTTGCTTATGTTGGGATGAAGAATCTTCACAAGCTTCTAAAGGGAGAGCACATTTTAGGACTAACAAATGTTCATTTTGAGAAAGACTGGATTTGTAGCGCATGTCAAGCAGGGAAGCAAGTTGGAGCTCATCATCCACACAAGAACATCATGACGACCGATAGGCCGCTTGAATTACTCCACATGGATCTATTCGGCCCAATTGCTTACATAAGCATCGACAAGAGTAAGTATTGTCTTGTAATTGTGGATGCTTATTCTCGCTTCACTTGGGTATTCTTTTTGAAGGAAAAATCTCAAACCCAAGAGACCTTAAAGAGATTCTTAAGACAGGCTCAAAATGAGTTCGGATTGAGAATAAAAAGATTAGAAGCGATAATGGAATGGAGTTCAAGAACTCTTAAATTGAAGGAATTCTTGAGGAGGAGGGCATCAAGCATGAGTTCTCTTCTCCATACACACCCCAACAAAATGGTGTTGTGGTGTAACACCATAAAAGCCATCAATTAAAATAATGAATTTAGTTATTATATTAATTAGGGTCATAATTTTTTTAAGTGTTTAATTATTTATTTGCATATTGAAACAATTTTCGTTGTGTGCGCTTGATTGCTTATCGGATGTTTATTATCAGGTATTCGTAAAATGAGATCCTAGTAATTAAACAATAATTAGGAAATATAGTAATTATTAGTCTAAAAATAAGTATTCTATTTATAAATATTTTTGGTAAATTTTTATGAATTTTTTGAGCTCTTTAAAAATGCATTTCGCAATTAAAAAAAAAGGAAAAAAAACCAAATCCTACACTAACCGGCCCACTAGGGGCCCAAAACCCCAAAACCTAACCCTATGTTCCCGCGCGCGCGGCCAGGAAATCCCAGCCGCCGCCACCTCTCTGCTCCCTCTTCTCTCTTCTCTCTTCTCTCTTCTCTCTCTCCCACTCTCTCTTCCGCCGCCGCCTCTCTCCCTCACTTCTCTCCCTCACTTCTCTCTCTACTCCCTCGGCACCGCGCTCCCAACGCGCCCAAGCCGCGCGAGCCGCGCCCTGCCTGCACGCCGCCCTGTGCTCACCGCGGTCGACCGACCCGAGCCGCTCGGCGTCCGCGCGAGCCCCGCCGTGCGAGCCGCTCCAGCCGCCCGACCACGCGCGCCCCAACCCGACGTGGTCCCGGGCCGCGCCCGTCGAGCAGCCCGATGCGAAGCTCCGGTAGCCCGCTCGACCCGGCCCCACCGCGACCTCGACTGGCTTACCGCGTGACCCGAAGCCGAGCGCCAGGAGCCGATGTCCGCGCGTCCCTTCGTGACCCCGTCGTCCGTTCGTTTATGCGCATGGTTAATTCATCGTGTTAATGGAGATTGATTCTTCCGTTCCCTTCTCCCATTCCTTCTCCCATTACAAGCAGGAAACGGTAGCACCCTTGAAGACCACCAGTGACCCTTTCTTCTCCCCCTGCTCTCTATAAAAGGTACAGCAGAGCCTCCCCATTCCTGCCTACTCGAATTTGCCTCTCCCTCTAGCACTCCTCGCTCATCGCTAGTGCGTTGCCGTTCATCGCCGGAGTGTGCCGTTCGTCGCCGGAGTTCGCCGGAGCGACACACTCGCCGTCCATAGTCGAGCCCCGCACTCCGTCCGGCCGAAATCCGTCGATCCATCCCCGTCACACGCACGAACCCGAGGTTGATGACGACCCAAATTTATTTTATGTATTTTATAAAGTATTTTTTTGATTCGATTCATGAGTTGTATATTTTGTTTGTTGTAATATGAACACATGTGATTCCGATTTATGTATATATGAGCGTTATGGAATTGTTTGGTAGATTCATGCGATTATTAGCACCGTGTTATGTCATGTTAGTCGTGGCGTTGAATTTTGGATTAGAGAAATATGACAACATTTAGTAGTCACACGTTGGCGATAAAAATGCTAGATAGGAATTTTTGTAGTTAAATTTGGTCACAATAAATTTTAGAAACTACTTGGAGAATTATAGGTGCATTTTTCGATGGAGTAGAAAATGGTATAGAACTCATATCATTTGAATAATATAGGATTTTAAATGATTTATCTAATTATTTTATTAGCATATTTTTTTTATAAAGAAAGGAGAAAATATCATTGGTAGATGGTAAAATAGGTTTTTGCTAGTCAAATAAACATGTTCACAGATTTAGAACTTAAAATTGTTAGAGTACTAGTTTATGTCAAATAACCTCGTTTGTGTTAGAAAATGTTCAATTAGTAGTTTATGTAGATTTTTAGAATATTAATATTATTAAATTCATTCTTGCTATACTAACTAATTTGAGTTAGAAGGAATAAAAGGTATTAATTTATTTATTAGTATTAAAAGATAATAAGTATTATTTAATTTCATTGATGGTGTTAAAATAAATTAATATTAGTTAAAATTATATTTATTGCACCCACTCATAAATTCACCATTAGGATTCACATTAATAGCCACAATTGAATTAATAAGTATTTACGCGATTAGTACGTAATTAAGATATGATTAGTGCGATAGGTTAATGTGTGCTTAATGACGTATTGGTGTATGTTTATGAATGGTGCATGTTTATTTATTGGTGTATGTTTTATTTTTGTATGTGCGCTATGCGACCCTATTAGAAGCAGATTGTGCGGTAGACGATCCGAACTCGTTCGAAGACGATCCGCAGGACCCGCTTGAGCAAGGCAAGTGGATTCTCCCTCTGCATATTCTGTTTGTACCTACTCATTGCATATAACAATGTTTACTTTTCGATATGTTGCATAATTTGATGGGCTTACCTAATTAAGGATTTCCTAGATTTACTACCTGTATTCCTTGTTTAACCTGGGAAAATAATTACGCTGTGCAAGATTCATGCTACCGCTCAACTTAATGATTCTTAATGTCACTCTTGAATTGGTTTTAATGTTCCAAAAATGTTAATTTGCAATTATGACATTAACCCGATGGTTAAGTTAACTTTATTATAAACTTAATTGAAACATGGAGTGACCACCCAGGATAACAGTGCAACCACGAGTGCTATCATGGCTCTGGCTTTGGTAAATAGCTCTATATGCTTAGTGCCTAGCAACCTTACCTGAAAGATGGGCAAGAGGGGGAGCGGTAGGTGCTGGCAGCCCACGTTAACATGGGGTCGTATTCTTGGCTAAGGTACTTCACCCAGGGGGCCACCACCATCGTCTTAGAAACCTTAGCGGGTTGCTTCGTATTAAGTGTATTTTGTGAAAACCTCATAATGGATCCCTAGCCATTCACCTCGGCAGTGTCTAAGGGTCCGATCAACCCGGGCTAGATGGGATACATGGCTTGTGGGTAAAGTTGTACCACCTCTGCAGAGTGTAAAACTGATATATCAGCCGTGCTCCCGGTTATGAGCGACCTGGACTCCTCACATGATAATTGAACTTGAAGATGGAATTAAATTGAGATCCGATGATCTGCCAATAATTTGCTTAAGTGGTTTCACTTAAGTGTTTTTGTTATATTCATATTCCTTTGTTTAAATGGGATATTTGGGATTCACATTTATTAGTAAGACAGGTGTTGTTAATAAAATATTGACCAACTAAAATGCTTACTGCTCAACCATAGCCTCACCTTGTTATACCTGCATTAAAATTTTCCCCCACTTGCTGAGCCCCGACCATAAGTGAGCTCACCCTTGCTAATATTTTGATCAGAGGGTGATGCTGGAGACTTTGATGGAGAATTTATCGACGAGGAATTCTAGGTTTAACGATGCGCCGGTCAACTTCCTGTGGAAGATTGCCCAGTTGTTTATTTCGGCTCTACTTTGATGTGATACTTGTTTAAGACACAATGTCTCAGATGATGTAATAAAGTTTTATACTCTCTTTACGCCTTTATTGCATTGTCTTTTGATATATTACACTTGTGACGTCAACATATGTGTGGAAATGGATCCTGGCACACATATGGTATGCGCTCGGTTCTACCCCCTGGAACCGGGTGTGACAGAAGTGGTATCAAAGCCATGCTGACCCTAGGTCGTTAGACTAGTTAGAAATGGAAAGCCTAGTAAGTCTTTCAAAACTTGAGTTATTTTCCTCCATAAAAAAACTTATTTTATCTCAAAACTCAACTCCTTTATATTCAACTCTTCTAGTCTGATTTTCTCTCGTCTATCGGAAGGTTGCTATCAGAAGAACTGCTTACAAAAGTATCACCTATATTGCTCAAGATCGGCCAGCACCCTCTACCCCACCTTTGGATGACGAAGAAGAAATGTCTTTCTCTACCTTATCCTCATTCTTTTTGGAAGGCTTTGTTATGGAACCCCTGAGTCTATCACCATACTCCTTTAGGTTGATAGGATAGTTTATTGAAATAAGCTAGACGCAGTAGACGATAAAATAGTGTTATACTATAATAATAACAACAATGTGATGGTGATGTTTGATATGTTTGAGTTGGATTTTTGTTTGAGTGCAATGGTCTGATGGCCAAAATAGCATTAAAAAAACATAAACTTAAGATATTCCCCTCTAGAATCTTTTCTACTCCTCACCCTTCTAAGGATTTCACTATCTAACCAATCAGATGGTGAACGCCCGTTGAGGACCCAACAACAACAGGAATCAGCGTGGTCAACAAATACCACCACCACCACCGAACCCCAACATGGAACAATTCATCGCCGCCCAGATGCAGCTTTTGCAAGGACTCACTGCATCTGTTCAACAGATTCAGCAGAACCAGCTGAATCAACAGCATCAGCAACAACAGCAGTATGCACCCCCGGCCAGAGATAAGCACCGGGACTTCATGAGTCATCACCCGCCGACATTTTCTCATGTGGTTGATCCTCTGGATGCCGATGACTGGCTCAAAGTCATTGGAAAGAAGCTCGACATAACTCAGTGCAACGACCGGGAGAAGGTCTTGTACGCCTCGGGAAGACTCGAGGGAGCTGCGTCCGATTGGTGGGATGCCTTCACAGCGGCACATCCCAACGCAGATACCATAACCTGGCAGGAGTTCCGAGGGAACTTCCGCGCTCATCACATCCCCTCTGGAATTATGAAGTTGAAGAAGAAGGAATTCCTTTCCCTTACTCAAGGGAATATGTCTGTAAGCGAGTATCGTGATCGCTTCACTCAGCTTTCACGCTACGCACCAGAAGAAGTGGACACTGATGAGAAGCGCCAAGAGCGTTTCCTGGAAGGATTGATTGGACCTCTGAACTATCAACTTCAGAGTCACACTTTTCCCAACTTCCAGACACTGCTGAACAAGGCAATCGGCCTTAAGAGTAAAAGGAAGGAGCTATCTGACCACAAAAGAAAATTTCAAGGTCAGTCCAGCAGGAACACCCGGCCAAACAATGCTCAAGGTTCGCAGTTCCGCTCTGGAAATCAGGGTGGAAACAATTATCAAGTGCAACGCTCTGGACAGCAAAGCCAGAGAAGTAATCAAAACCAGAATCAGCAAAGGAGCAACTCCCAGACCAACCAGAGGTCTGGTGGAAATTCACAGAACCGTCAAGGTGGCACCAACAACACGCAGGCCAGAAACAACGCACCAGTCCAACCCAACGGCTGTTTCAAGTGCGGTGAACTGGGCCAATATGCCAACAACTGCCCAAGGCGCAACCAACAGACACCTCAGAAAAGCAATACTCAGAGGAATGACCAGAGCACCCCCGCTCGTGGATCTGCTCAGAACAAGACTCCGCAGAACCAGAGCCGAGGAAGGGTCAATCACGTCACTGCGGAATCAGTGCCTGAGGATGCCGACATTGTGTATGGTATGTTTCTTGTTAACTCCATACCTGCATCAGTTTTATTTGACTCTAGAGCATCACATTCATTTATAACTGAGTCATTTGTGGAAAAACATAACATACCTAAGTACCCTCTGAAGAGGATATTACACATTAGTTCACCAGGAGGTGACATGAAGGCCACACACTCATGCCCTCATGTTAATATCAAGATTCAAGGAATAGATTTTACAGTCGACCCAGTGGTCCTAGGATCCAACGGGATTGATGTGATTCTTGGATGCAACTGGTTGAAAAGTTGTGATGGAGTGATACGGTGTGCCAACGGAACAATTACGTTGACAAGTCCTCAAGGTGAAAGAATCCAAGTCAACATAGACAAGTCAACAGGTGAAAAAGGGAAGACAGTGATCAATCACTTGGAAGAAAAGCCCTTGGAAAATATCAAAGTAGTGTGCGAATACCCAGACGTATTTCCGGAAGAATTACCAGGTATGCCACCTGACCGTGGTATAGAGTTTTCTATTGAATTAGTACCCGGAACCGCACCTATCTCGAAAAGACCATATAGAATGGATGTTAAAGATTTAGTAGAATTGAAGAAACAAATAGAAGAATTACTAGAAAAAGGTTTCATTCGCCCAAGTTCATCCCCTTGGGGAGCCCCAGTGCTATTTGTGAACAAGAAAGATGGTTCGAGGAGAATGTGCGTCGATTATAGAAGTTTAAATGAAGTAACCATCAAGAATAAATACCCACTACCTCGAATTGAAGATTTATTCGATCAAATGAAGGGAGCTAAGATATTCTCGAAGATAGATCTGAGATCGGGATATCATCAGTTAAAGATTCGAGCAGAAGATGTACCGAAGACAGCCTTCACGACGAGATATGGATTATATGAGTTTTTGGTCATGTCGTTTGGACTGACTAATGCACCAGCATACTTTATGAACTTGATGAATAAAGTATTCATGGAATATCTGGATCAGTTTGTGGTCGTATTCATTGACGACATACTGATATATTCTCCGAATGAGAAACACACGAAGATCATCTAAGGCTAGTCCTACAAAAGCTTCGTGACAACCAACTGTACGCAAAATTCTCGAAGTGTGATTTTTGGTTGAAAGAAGTTGCTTTCTTAGGGCATATTGTTACCGATGGTGGAATTAAAGTGGACCCAGGAAAGATAAGTGAGATACTAAATTGGAAGCAACCCAAGGATGCGTCCAAGATCAGAAGTTTTCTTGGATTAGCAGGATACTATAGAAGATTTATTGAAGGTTTTTCCAAGTTAGTGAAGCCACTTACCTCTCTACTGGAGAAAGGCAAAGAGTTCAAATGGGATGAAGCTTGCTAGAATTGTTTTGAAGAACTCAAGAAGAGGTTAACCACTGCACCAATACTGGTAATGCCAGACATCCACAAGGGATTTGATGTGTATTGCGATGCATCACACCTTGGACTTGGATGTGTGCTAATGCAAGAAGGAAAGGTGATTGCTTATGCTTCAAGACAGTTGAGGAAACATGAGAAGAATTATCCTACGCATGATTTGGAACTAGCTGCCGTAGTGCATGCTTTGAAGATTTGGAGGCACTATATGATTGGAAACAAGTGCAAAATCTTCACGGATCACAAAAGCTTGAAATATATATTCACTCAGAAGGAACTCAACCTCAGACAGAGAAGATGGCTTGAGTTGATTAAAGATTATGATTTGGAAATACAATATCACCCCGGAAAAGCAAATGTAGTAGCTGATGCTTTGAGCCGTAAGGGTCAAGTGAATAACATCACTACTCATTTGATGTCACAAGAATTGTGCTGGGAAATGGAACGACTCAACCTTGGATTTCTCAATAATGTAGAAGCAACGGTGATGGAAGTTGAATCTACTTTTGAAGAAGAGATTCGTAAAGGACAAGAGTCCGATGAGAAGATTAAGGAAATTAAAACTTTGATTAGTTTGGGTAAAGCCCCAGATTTCACGGAAGATGAACAAGGCACAATATGGTTTAAGAAGAGAATCTGTGTACCGGAAATCGAGCACTTACGCCAACTTATTTTGAGAGAAGCTCATGATTCAGCTTACTCTATTCACCCTGGAAGTACAAAGATGTACCAGGACCTTAAGGAAAAGTATTGGTGGTACGGTCTGAAAAGAGATGTTGCTACTCATGTTGCACTATGTGACGTGTGTCAGCGAGTTAAAGCTAAACACCAAAGACCAGCAGGATTGCTACAACCTCTCAAGGTACCGGAATGGAAATGGGAAGAAATCAGTATGGATTTTATAGTTGGACTACCCCGTACTCGAGATGGCTATGATTCAATATGGGTCATAGTAGACAGGTTAACTAAAGTGGCACACTTTATACCTGTGAAGACAACCTACTCAGGAGCCCAGTTAGCAGAGTTGTACATGTCGAGGATTGTTTGTCTGCATGGAGTACCGAAGAAGATCGTATCAGATCGAGGAACCCAGTTTACCTCGCGCTTTTGGAAAAGACTTCATGAGTCCATGGATACCAAGCTAAACTTTAGTTCAGCTTATCATCCTCAAACGGATGGGCAAACGGAAAGAACAAACCAAGTGTTGGAAGATATGCTAAGAGCTTGCGCTCTAAAGCATGGTAGAAGCTGGGATAAAAGTTTGCCTTATGCAGAATTTTCGTATAACAACAGTTATCAAGCAAGTCTCAAAATGGCACCGTTTGAGGCACTATATGGACGAAAGTGTAGAACACCGCTTTATTGGAATCAGACCGGAGAAAGTCAAGTATTTGGTCCAGAAATACTCCAAGAAGCCGAAAAACAAGTACAGATTATTAGAGAAAATTTGAAGACAGCACAGTCAAGACAGAAGAGCTATGCTGATAATAGAAGAAGAGAGTTGATGTTTGAAGTAGGAGACTTTGTCTACCTTAAAGTTTCACCGATGAGAGGAATGAAAAGGTTTAAGGTTAAAGGAAAATTATCACCTCGCTATATTGGCCCATTCAAGATTTTGGAAAGAAAAGGCGAAGTAGCCTACCAGTTAGAACTACCTGATAGATTATCAGATGTGCATGACGTATTTCACGTATCACAACTCAAGAAGTGCTTAAGAGTACCAGAAGAACAATTACCCATGGAAGAACTGAATGTTAATGAAGATTTGACTTATTCGGAGTACCCAATCAGAATTCTGGAAACATCTCGCAGAATTACACGGAGTAAAGTCATTAACATGTGCAAAGTTCAGTGGAGTCATCATTCGGAAGATGAAGCCACTTGGGAAAGAGAAGATGAACTCAGAGCAGAATTCCCTCAGCTATTCTCGGAAGTTTCTTAATCTCGAGGACGAGATTCTTTTAAGAGGGGTAGGTTTGTAACACCATAAAAGCCATCAATTAAAATAATGAATTTAGTTATTATATTAATTAGGGTCATAATTTTTTTTAAGTGTTTAATTATTTATTTGCATATTGAAACAATTTTCGTTGTGTGCGCTTGATTGCTTATCGGATGTTTATTATCAGGTATTCGTAAAAAGAGATCATAGTAATTAAACAATAATTAGGAAATATAGTAATTATTAGTCTAAAAATAAGTATTCTATTTATAAATATTTTTGGTAAATTTTTATGAATTTTTCGAGCTCTTTAAAAATGCATTTCGCAGTTAAAAAAAAAAGGAAAAAAAACCAAATCCTACACTAACCGGCCCACTAGGGGCCCAAAACCCCAAAACCTAACCCTATGTTCCCGCGCGCGCGGCCAGGAAATCCCAGCCGCCGCCACCTCTCTGCTCCCTCTTCTCTCTTCTCTCTTCTCTCTCTCCCACTCTCTCTTCCGCCGCCGCCTCTCTCCCTCACTTCTCTCCCTCACTTCTCTCTCTACTCCCTCGGCACCGCGCGCCCAACGCGCCCAAGCCGCGCGAGCCGCGCCCTGCCTGCACGCCGCCCTTTGCTCGCCGCGGTAGACCGACCCGAGCCGCTCGGCGTCCGCGCGAGCCCCGCCGTGCGAGCCGCTCCAGCCGCCCGACCACGCGCGCCCCAACCCGACGTGGTCCCGGGCCGCGCCCGTCGAGCAGCCCGATGCGAAGCTCCGGTAGCCCGCGCGACCTGGCCCCACCGCAACCTCGACTGGCTTACCGCGTGACCCGAAGCCGAGCGCCAGGAGCCGATGTCCGCGCGTCCCTTCGTGACCCTGTCGTCCGTTCGTTTATGCGCATGGTTAATTCATCGTGTTAATGGAGATTGATTCTTCCGTTCCCTTCTCCCATTCCTCCTCCCATTACAAGCAGGAAACGGTAGCACCCTTGAAGACCACCAGTGACCCTTTCTTCTCCCCCCTGCTCTCTATAAAAGGGACAGCAGAGCCTCCCCATTCCTGCCTACTCGAATTTGCCTCTCCCTCTAGCACTCCTCGCTCATCGCTAGTGCGTTGCCGTTCATCGCCGGAGTGTGCCGTTCGTCGCCGGAGTTCGCCGGAGCGACACACTCGCCGTCCGTAGTCGAGCCCCGCACTCCGTCCGGCCGAAATCCGTCGATCCATCCCCGTCACACGCACGAACCCGAGGTTGATGACGACCCAAATTTATTTTATGTATTTTATAAAGTATTTTTTTGATTCGATTCATGAGTTGTATATTTTGTTTGTTGTAATATGAACACATGTGATTCCGATTTATGTATATATGAGCGTTATGGAATTGTTTGGTAGATTCATGCGATTATTAGCATCGTGTTATGTCATGTTAGTCGTGGCGTTGAATTTTGGATTAGAGAAATATGACAACATTTAGTAGTCACACGTTGGCGATAAAAATGCTAGATAGGAATTTTTGTAGTTAAATTTGGTCACAATAAATTTTAGAAACTACTTGGAGAATTATAGGTGCATTTTTCGATGGATTAGAAAATGGTATAGAACTCATGTCATTTGAATAATATAGGATTTTAAATGATTTATCTAATTATTTTATTAGCATATTTTTTTTATAAAGAAAGGAGAAAATATCATTAGTAGATGGTAAAATAGGTTTTTGCTAGTCAAATAAACATGTTCACAAATTTAGAACTTAAAATTGTTAGAGTACTAGTTTATGTCAAATAACCTCGTTTGTGTTAGAAAATGTTCAATTAGTAGTTTATGTAGATTTTTAGAATATTAATATTATTAAATTCATTCTTGCTATACTAACTAATTTGAGTTAGAAGGAATAAAAGGTATTAATTTATTTATTAGTATTAAAAGATAATAAGTATTATTTAATTTCATTGATGGTGTTAAAATAAATTAATATTAGTTAAAATTATATTTATTGCACCCACTCATAAATTCACCATTAGGATTCACATTAATAGCCACAATTGAATTAATAAGTATTTACGCGATTAGTACGTAATTAAGATATGATTAGTGCGATAGGTTAATGCGTGCTTAATGACGTATTGGTGTATGTTTATGAATGGTGCATGTTTATTTATTGGTGTATGTTTTATTTTTGTATGTGCGCTATGCGACCCTATTAGAAGCAGATTGTGCGGTAGACGATCCGAACTCGTTCGAAGACGATCCGCAGGACCCGCTTGAGCAAGGCAAGTGGATTCTCCCTCTGCATATTCTGTTTGTACCTACTCATTGCATATAACAATGTTTACTTTTCGATATGTTGCATAATTTGATGGGCTTACCTAATTAAGGATTTCCTAGATTTACTACCTGTATTCCTTGTTTAACCTGGGAAAATAATTACGCTGTGCAAGATTCATGCTACCGCTCAACTTAATGATTCTTAATGTCACTCTTGAATTGGTTTTAATGTTCCAAAAATGTTAATTTGCAATTATGACATTAACCCGATGGTTAAGTTAACTTTATTATAAACTTAATTGAAACATGGAGTGACCACCCAGGATAACAGTGCAACCACGAGTGCTATCATGGCTCTGGCTTTGGTAAATAGCTCTATATGCTTAGTGCCTAGCAACCTTACCTGAAAGATGGGCAAGAGGGGGAGCGGTAGGTGCTGGCAGCCCACGTTAACATGGGGTCGTATTCTTGGCTAAGGTACTTCACCCAGGGGGCCACCACCATCGTCTTAGAAACCTTAGCGGGTTGCTTCGTATTAAGTGTATTTTGTGAAAACCTCATAATGGATCCCTAGCCATTCACCTCAGCAGTGTCTAAGGGTCCGATCAACCCGGGCTAGATGGGATACATGGCTTGTGGGTAAAGTTGTACCACCTCTGCAGAGTGTAAAACTGATATATCAGCCGTGCTCCCGGTTATGAGCGACCTGGACTCCTCACATGATAATTGAACTTGAAGATGGAATTAAATTGAGATCCGATGATCTGCCAATAATTTGCTTAAGTGGTTTCACTTAAGTGTTTTTGTTATATTCATATTCCTTTGTTTAAATGGGATATTTGGGATTCACATTTATTAGTAAGACAGGTGTTGTTAATAAAATATTGACCAACTAAAATGCTTACTGCTCAACCATAGCCTCACCTTGTTATACCTGCATTAAAATTTTCCCCCACTTGCTGAGCCCCGACCATAAGTGAGCTCACCCTTGCTAATATTTTGATCAGAGGGTGATGCTGGAGACTTTGATGGAGAATTTATCGATGAGGAATTCTAGGTCTAACGATGCGCCGGTCAACTTCCTGTGGAAGATTGCCCAGTTGTTTATTTCGGCTCTACTTTGATGTGATACTTGTTTAAGACACAATGTCTCAGATGATGTAATAAAGTTTTATACTCTCTTTACGCCTTTATTGCATTGTCTTTTGATATATTACACTTGTGACGTCAACATATGTGTGGAAATGGATCCTGGCACACATATGGTATGCGCTCGGTTCTACCCCCTGGAACCGGGTGTGACATGTGGAGAGAAAGAATAGAACTCTTTTGGATATGGCAAGGACTATGCTTGATGAGTACAAGACACCAGATCAATTATGGGCAGAGGCAATTAACATCGCTTGCTACACGATCAACCGACCCTACCTACACCGAATGCTCAAGAAAACATCATATGAACTCCTCACCGGTAAAAAGCCCAATGTTTCTTATTTTTGAGTTTTTGGGAGCAAATGTTTTATTCTTATTAAGAGAGGTAGAAATTCTAAATTTGCTCCTAAAGCAGTAGAAGGCTTTTTACTTGGTTATGACTCAAACACAAGGGCATATAGAGTCTTCAACAAGTCCACTGGATTGGTTGAAGTTTCTTGTGACATTGTGTTTGATGAGACTAATGGCTCCCAAGTGGAGCAAGTTGATCTTGATGAACTAGATGATGAAGAGGCTCCATGCGTCGCACTAAGGAACATGTCCATTGGGGATGTGTGTCCAAAAGAATCCGAAGAGCCTTCACAAGCACAAGATCAATCATCATCTTCCATACAAGTATCTCCACCAACTCAAGATGAGGAAATGGCTCAAGAAGAAGAGGATGAAGATCAAGACGATGAGCCACCTCAAGAGGAGGACATTGATCAAGGGGAGATGAAGATGATCAAGACAAGGAAGATGATCAAGAAATTCAAAGTCAAAGATCGCCACACCCAAGAGTCCACCAAGCAATTCAAAGAGATCACCCCGTCAACTCCATACTTGGTGACATCCATAAGGGGGTAACCACTAGATCTTGAGTTGCTCTATGAACATTACTCTTTTGTGTCTTCTATTGAGCCATATATGATAGAGGATGCACTAAGAGATCCAGACTAGGTGGTGGCAATGCAAGAGAAGCTGAACAACTTCACGAGGAATGAGGTATGGCATTTAGTTCCATGTCCTAACCAAAATGTTGTAGGTACCAAATGGGTATTCCACAACAAACAAGATGAGCATGGTGTGGTGACTAGGAACAAGGCCCGACATGTTGCCAAAGGGTATTCACAAGTCGAAGGTTTGGATTTCAATGAAACCTATGCACCCGTAGCTAGGCTTGAGTCAATTCGTATATTACTTGCCTATGCTACTTACCATGGCTTTAAGTTGTATCAAATGGATGTGAATAGTGCCTTCCTCAATGGCCCTATCAAGGAATAGGTATATGTTGAGCAACCTCCCAGCTTTGAAGATAGTGAGTACCCTACACATGTTTATAAGCTCTCAAAGGCGCTTTATGGGCTCAAGCAAGCCCCAAGAGCATGGTATGAATGCCTGAGAGACTTTCTTATCACTAATGGCTTCAAAGATGGAAAAGCTGACCCTACTCTCTTCACTAAAAAAATTCTAAAGACTTGTTCATATGCCAAATTTATGTTGATGATATTATATTTGGGTCTACTAACAAGTCATCTTGCGAAGGGTTTAGTAGGATTATGATATAGAAATTCGAGATGTCTATGATGGGGGAGTTGAATTATTTCCTTGGATTTCAAATCAAGCAATCCAAGAGGGCACCTTCTCAGCCAAACTAAGTACATTCAAGACATACTCAAGAAGTTTGGAATGAAGAATGCCAAACCCATCAAGACACCCATGGGAACAAATGGGCATCTCGACCTCGACACGGGAGGTAAATCCGTAGATCAAAAGGTATACTAGTCGATGATAGGATCTTTACTCTATTTATGTGCTTCATGACCGGATACTATGTTTTTGTATGCATGTGTGCAAGGTTCCAGGCAAATCCTAAGGAAGTTCACCTTAGGGCCGTGAAAAGAATCATGAGATATTTAGTTTACACTCCTAAGTTTGGGCTATGGTACCCCAAGGGATCTATCTTTGATCTAATTGGGTATTCCGATGCCGATTATGTCGGATGTAAAATTGACAGGAAGAGCACATTAGGGACTTGTCAGTTTCTAGGAAGATCCCTGGCTTCTTAGGCTTCACAGAAACAAAACTCAGTAGGTCTATCCACCGCCGAAGCCGAGTATATTATTGCAGGACATTGTTGTGCACAATTACTCTGGATGAGGCAAACCCTTAGGGACTATGGCTATAAGTTGAGCAAAGTCCCTCTCCTATGTGACAACAAGAGTGCAATCCGCATGGCGGATAATCCCATTGAACACAGCCACACTAAGCACATAGACATCCGGTATCACTTTCTGAGAGATCACCAACAAAAGGGGGATATCGAAATTGCTTATGTTAGCACCCACAACCAATTAGCCGATATCTTTACCAATCCCCTAGATGAAAAGACTTTTAGCAAGCTTAGGAATGAGCTAAACATCTTAGATTCTCGGAACTTTGATTGAAACATTGCACATATAGCTCATTTATATACCTTTGATCATGTCTCTTTCATTTGGTACACATGCATATTTCTTATTCTTCTTGTGCCAAAGCTAAGACTAATGTGCTTCCATGATTATCTCTATTATTAGTCTTAGATTGAAAGGAAAATGGAGTATTCGGCAGAGGCAAGGCTTCCACTACGACTCTGTCGGTATCATTTACCCATTGCCCTACTCGTAAAATTTCATTCATATCCTTCTACTCCAAAGGGGGAGAATTAAAAGGCCTCTCAAGTTTCTTCGTTTTTGGCGCTTAATGCCAAAGGGGGAGAAAGTAATAGGCCCAAAGAGCAAAAGGACCGGACCACAACCCATTTTCAAAAACTATTTCACAAAGGGGAAGAAATTATTTCAATTGCAAAAACCCTCTTGACAGCTAAGGGGAGAACTTCTTCAGGGGGAGCTTTTATTTAACCAAAGGAAAAGCATTTGAAACTGGGGGAGAATCTTCAAAATCTTGAAAAATGCTTTTTTGAAATAAAAGCATTTGAAATAGGGGGAGAATTTGCAAAATCTTGAAAATGCTTTTTGAAATCATATTCTTATACCATCGGCTATTTGCAAAAGAATTTGAAAAGACTTTTCTAAAAGATTTGCAAAAATAACCTAAGTGGTGCAAATTTGGTCCAAAATGTTAAACTAGAAGAAAGCAATAATACATACTTAGAAATACTTGCGGTTGGTTTAAATTCAAAGTAACTTATGCACATCTGTCAAATTTGCAAACTAGCTACATTTCTACACTTTGTATTTGCTTTGGTTTGTGTTGGCATCAATCACCAAAAAGGGGAGATTGAAAGGGAAGTGGCCTCAAGATTTCCTATAATCAATTTTGGTGTTTGACAACCATCAGAAACCTTATGGACTAACTAGTTTGCCTAGTTGATCATTTGTCAGGTGGATAAGTTCATCTACAACTACTCTAAAGTCGACTGTTTGGAATACCATAGATTATTCTGGACAGGAGAAGATTTTTGGAAAAACACCTATGCGCGGACCGTCTGCGACACCAGGGTGAGCCTCGGACAGGAACACTGCAAAAACACAAGTTAACACTATGAACCGTCCGAAGGAGAAGCGAGCACCATCCGAGACCAAGCGCGGACTGTTCGGCTTCAGGCGCGGACCATCTGGTCATTGAAAAACCAAAAAAACCCGAAGGTGACAGGTTCGGTAAAATGCATTTTTAGCGTCCTCACGGACCATCCGGGGTGCACGGCCGGACCGTCCGCGACTACTTTATCTGACATCTGACAACGCATTAAATGCACTATAGCTATTGATATAGCTGTTACTGCTGACCGTTGCGATTTTAGCCGTTAATGTGCATGGGCAGACTGTTTGGATAGAGGGCGCGGACCGTCCGCGGTCAGCGGAAAAGGAGCAACGACTAGGAAGTGGTTGGAGGCTATAAATACAACCCCAACCACCTCCATTCAGAAGATCCAAGCACTCTACTCATTCACTTTAAATACAAGAGCTAGCAATCCATTCCAAGACACATTCAAAGCTTCTAATCTCTCCAAGTCCCACAATTAAGACAAGTGATCATTAGTGCTTAGTGACTTGAGAGAGTGTGATCCTTGTGTTATTTGTCGCTCTTGTTGCTTGGTTTTCGCATTTGTGCTTTCTTCATCTCTTTCTCAACCTTCTAAGTGAATTATAAAGCAAGAAAGAGACACCTAATTGTGTGGTGATCCTTACAGGGTCTTTGTTCGTCTTGCTGGGAGATGGGAAGGAGCTCTACCACCACAGCCCCTCGGGCATCCTCCAGCGATGCATTTCCATCGCCGAAGGCCAGGAGCTCCTACAAGAGATACACTCGGGGGCTTGTGGCCATCATGCAGCACCTCGAGCCCTTGTTGGAAACGCCTTCCGACAAGGTTTCTACTGGCCGACGACGGTGGCCGACGCCACTAGAATTGTCCGCACCTGCGAAGGGTGTCAGTTCTACGCAAGGTAGACCCACCTGCCCGCTCAGGCCCTACAGACCATACCCATCACCTGGTCGTTTGCTGTGTGGGGTCTGGACCTAGCCGGCCCCTTGCAGAAGGCACCCGGGGGCTACACGCACCTGTTGGTCGCCATCGATAAATTCTCCAAGTGGATCGAGGTCCGACCCCTAAACAGCATCAGGTCCGAACAGGCGGTGGCGTTCTTCACCAACATCATCCATCGCTTTGGGGTCCCGAACTCCATCATCACCGACAACGGCACCCAGTTCACCGGCAGAAAGTTCCTGGACTTCTGCGAGGATCACCACATCCGGGTGGACTGGGCCGCCGTGGCCCACCCCATGACAAATGGGCAGGTAGAACGTGCCAGCGGCATGATTCTACAAGGACTCAAGCCTTGGATCTACAACGACCTCAACAAGTTCGGCAAGCGGTGGATGAAGGAACTCCCCTCGGTGGTCTGGAGTCTGAGGACAACGCCGAGCCGAGCCACAGGCTTCACACCGTTCTTTCTAGTCTATGGGGCCGAGACCATCTTGCCCACAGACTTAGAATACGGTTCCCCGAGGACGAGGGCCTACGCCGACCAAAGCAATCAAGCTAATCGAGAAGACTCACTGGACCAGCTGGAAGAGGCTCGGGACATGGTCTTACTACACTCGGCGCGGTACCAGCAGTCCCTGCGACGCTACCACGCCCGAGGGGTTCGGTCCCGAGACCTCCAGGTGGGCGACCTGGTGCTTCGGCTGTGACAAGACGCCCGAGGGCGGCACAAGCTCACGCCTCCCTGGGAAGGGCCGTTCGTCGTCGCCAAGGTTCTGAAGCCCGGGATGTACAAGCTGGCCAACAGTCAGGGCGAGGTCTACAGCAACGCTTGGAACATCCAACAGCTACGTCGCTTCTACCCTTGAGATGCTTTCAAGTTGTTCGTATGCCTCGTCCACACACAAAGTCTAGCCATCAAGGAAGGGTCAGCCTTGCCTCGGCAAAGCCCGACCCTCCCTCGGGGGCTAAAAGGGGGGAACCCCCTCTGCGCCGAAATTTTCAATCAAAAAGGCTTCTGCGTTCCCCGGCTATATCAGTAGCAGGACCCCAAGAAGCAAACGCGGGCGCATGTAAGTGGCAAGGCTGACTGAGCCGAGGGACTCCTACGCCTCTGGGATACGGATACCTCACTTGTCACCTACCACGGAAAATGACTCCTACTTGGGCAAGCCACCCTGCTACTGACGAACGGGGCCGGACACGCAAAATGAAAGGAAAAGGAGCACGACTTTATTCTACGATAATAAAGTGTTCGGGCCTCTGCGGCCGCAAAAGACACACGTGCATTCAAGGAAAACTACTCCGGCAGAGTTAGGCGTCGCCCGGAGAAGGAGCCGCCCTCGGCTTCGTCCCCGCCTTCGGCAAAGTCCACCCCGGCCTCGGACGATGACGCAGGCGGGAGGATCTCTGCCTCGAAGGTGGTTGCCAGCACCGCGCTCGGGCCCGCGGCGGCCGCGTCGAGCCTCTGGACTTCAGCCAGGGCGGCTTCACCTTTGTCAGGGAGGCAATACCCCTCGCTGACCCGCTCCAAATCCACGACGTAGTGGGAATCAAGCACGGCGAAGGCCCACCTGACGCCGTGATGTAGCGCCTCGCGGAGTCTGCCGCGCACATGGTCACCCAAGGCCTGCAGGCGACTTTGAGGGGAGCTTCCTGAGGGGACGTCGCCGAAGCCAAAGACCCGGCAGAAGTCCGAGATGGCCTCGGACATGGCCGCGTGGTCGGCCTCCCTCTGCTCGGCCTCCTGGGCAAGCGCCCTGGTGGACTCATCAAGGGCAGACTTGAGCTCTGCGAACAGCCAGAGCGCAAGGCCTCAAACACAAGTGGAGAAAACGAGCTGAAACGAAAACCGAAAACAGCCAGGACATACCTCCGGCTCGGGCACGTTGCTCCGAGGATGCGGCTTGGGCTACGGCAAGGTCTGCTGCAAGGGCTCCGGCCTGGCTTTCGGCCTCGGTGGCCCGGCCCCGAGATTGATCTCGCTCATCGACGACCTGGTCGAACTCCGACTGCCGTCGCTGCACCTCTGTGCGTGCCGCTGCTGCCTCTGCTCTCAGATCGGCGCAGAGCAACCGAAGGTCCACCACCTCGGCGCCCTGCTAGGAGAGGCGCGCGGTAGCCCCGGCGAGCGAGGTCCTCAGGGATCGCAGCGAGCCCCAGACATCGACCTCATGGCGGATGAACGACGACTTGGCGGCGCTCAGATCCGTCAGATCCTGAGGGAAGGAAGCGGGGCGTCACAAAGGACGCCTTGATCACAAAAAAGGTATGCCTGAAATCATTACCTGGAGGATCTTGGGGACGTCCCTACAAAAGACCTCCAAGGATGACCGGAGCGACCCCACCGTTGCCTCGGCACACTCGCGGAGCTCGTCCCAAGACTGCTCCTCCCGCTCATCGTCAAGAACGAAGAAGGGATCCGAAAGCCTCACAGGTCCGGAACCGGAGCAACTGGCGCCGCCCCTCGGAGCTCCGCCGCGCAGGGACAAGGCTGCTGCTCGGCGGGACGGGTTGCATTTCCACGCCCCCTCCTCCGAGGCACCAAGTGCCGACGCCCCGGCCATCTCAGCGTCGGCGGCGACAGGTCGCTCCCCGACTGGGACGGCAGTGGCTTCGGTAGCAGCTGGCGCTAGCGCCGGCGGCATGTCTGGTGGGCCCGAGGCCACGTCCGCGCCAGCCGCCTCAACAGAAGAGCCGGCCTCGGGAACTCGCTCCACGGCAACTGGTGCCGCCTGAGCCCTCCGATGTGGGGCGTCTTGCGAGAAGGTCAGCTGAACGGTGGGGCCCGGCGCGACACCGACTGTGGAAGCCGACGCCGTTTTGAGGACCTTCCTGGGAGCCAGATCGGTCAGGCAATGACTTCGCTTGCTGAGGAAGAAAGGAAAGTCAGGGTCGGGACATACAAAGGAGGAGCCTAGATGAAGACATTCTAAGGTACTTACCCACTTCGGGCCATGATCAATCGCGCCTGTGGGGAGGTCTCTCGGATCTCGACCCCCGAAGGTACCGCCGAGGTCCGCCCCGCCGCCAGCTTCGGTATCATCCTCGCCTTGGGCACTCTATACGCCCGGGAGACGGACTGCCCAGGCGCTGCCACGGCGACCTGAGGGTCGCCCTCCTGCGCTGCCGGCACGGGCGACGGTCTTCGGGAAACAGGCACCTCGGCCTGATTCCTCGGGGTCGCCTCAACTTCCCCAGCCGAGGGGTCGAGTACCCCCTCGGACTGCCCCTGCTCTTCGGGCCGGGACCTCGGCGTCCCGACCCCGGGAACTGATGGCGCCAGCCCGCTCGGGGGCTGGCTTGACGACTCCTGGCCTAGCCTCAAACCCAGGCTGAGGCCAAGGCGGGCAGCCATGTCGTCATCCTCGTCATCGTCTTCATCATCGTCATCGTCATCGTCATCAGGCGTTTCCGGTGACGGCTCCCTCGGGAGTCCATCCCTCTCCTGCCGACGATGGAGCTTCTCCAAGGCGTCTCGGGCCCGCGTCCGCTCGCGGGCCCGAGCCTTCTTCGCGTCCTTTTTCTTCTTCTTCTCCTCCGAGGCAACCCGCCGCGCTGCTCGGTCCATCGCGTCCTCCGGGACCCGTGGCCGGGAAGGCTTGTGACACCCTACCTCCGGGAGACAGATGAGAAGTCTCGACCGTAAGGACCAAGGGCAATCCGACGCAAGGAGAAAGAAGGAGCGGACACTCACCAGGGGCACACACCCGCGGTCGGGACGCATCAAGGGCTGAGAGAAGGCGCTGGCGTCCGGTTTTCCCAACGCGACGGCCACCCGCCCTTGGAGAACGTCGATGGGAAGGGGATCCGAGGACATCCGCGAGCCCTCTAAGTCAGCCTCTGGCGTCATCTCCCAAAGCGGCAACCGCCGCTCCGCCAAAGGAAGCACCCTCCGGCGATGAATGACGGCAATCACTCCCGCAACGGTGAGCCCTCCTTTCCGCAACGCCTCCAGGGCCTTGAGAAGGGGCTCGAGATTCTTCTGTCTGTCGTGCGGGGTCCCGTAGCGCCAAGCATCAGCGGCGACGGTGACCACTCGCTGAGAAAACAACGGGAGCCTCTCGTCGTCATTCCGGAGATAGAACCACCGGCGCTGCCACCCTTTATTCGAGGACGCAAGGACGGCGGGAATATACTGCGACGACCGCGACTGCCTCAGCTGGAGGATGCAGCCGCCGGCCCGCACTGCCGCGCGGACCCTTCTCTCCCCCGTCGGCGAAGCAAAAAGCTCCACGGAGAAGAAATGAGTCCACACGTCCCAGTGGGGGTCGATCCCCAACTATCCTTCGCACACCGCTACGAAGATGGCGGCTTGCGAGATGGAGTTGGGGCTGAGGTTGTGCAACTCCACCCCGTAGTTATGCAGAATCGCCTGCATGAAGCGGCTTGCCGGCACACCGAATCCCCGCTCGTGGAAGGAGACGAAGCTCACGACGTACCCAGGCGGCGGGGACGGGGCGGCTCCGTTCGAGGGGGGGATCCACTCCGGCTGCCTCTCATCAGAGAGAGGGCGAAGTAAACCCTCAGCAACGAGGTCCTCCAGGTCATCCGCCGTGACTGTGGAGAAAGGCCATGGGTCGCGCGGCGAAATAATGGTCACCCGGTCGGCCATCACCGAGCAGAAGGGGTGGCGGCGGAAAGGACTGGGTGGGCGGTTTCCTTTTCTTTGGCTAAATCCCTCAGGTTGCGAAAACCTAAGAAGGAGGCAAGAAGCAGAGCAAAGAACCATCACCAGACCCTCCCCCGAGTATATAAAGACCAAGGCGAGACCCGTTCAACGCGTGGCCCGAACCCGCCACGGGATTCAAAGACTCAAAGCGAAACGACCGTTCCTCGAACGGCTCGCGCACGCGCAACGGCCGCCCCGCGAACCACTCGCCCCGTCGCATTAACTCTGCGGCGGGACAGGCGGCGCCTTAGGCAGGAGAAGCGAGCGACGCTTCGCCTTTGCCATAATGTCCGCGTCAAAAAAGGTACGCCACGTCATTCGATTTCGTATCCTTTTCCTTTTCCTCTTTCTCTCTCTTACAACAGGGACCGGGAAAGGGGGATACCCCGAAAAGGATCCTTCTCCGTGAAGGAAATAGGCCCCGAGCCTCACTACTGATCAGAGGTTCAAAGGCTGGCCCCTCGGAGGGGTTCAACAGCCGCCTCAGAGCGCTTGGGTTCCGCGCCCACTACTGGTCAGAGGTTCGAAGGCCGGCCCCTTCAACGGCCGCCTCAGGCCACTCGGGCTCCGCACCCACTACTGATCAGGGGTTCGTAGGCTGACCCTCGAAGGGTTCACAGCCGCCTCAGACACAGAGCGAGGGATGACCCTGGGTACGTTCGATACATAACCAAGGCTCAAGCTACGCTCCCGAGGTACCCTAGGACATTTCCGAGACCAGCGGGAACGATCTTGTAACGGAATCCCATCAGAGGGAGGCATCGAGCCCTCGGACCCCGTCGAAAGGGGACCGAGTCCGGTAGATCACCCGCAGGTACTTTTGGAGCGTGGCTCCGGGCCTCTAGCCGACCCCTAACAAATGGGGCAGGGGCGTCCTGAAAGGGAAATGTGCCCTTGGGCCATTTCTAAGTATTTTGGTGATTGAGTGCCAACACAAGTGCTTAAATGTGAATCTATGCCCATGGATGAACAAAGTGCAAATCAAGAGCAAAGGTATGTTTCTAAGTCTTAGTACATTGGTTTTGTGTACTAATATACTTGTCTAAGTATCAGAAACAGAAAGAAGAAGAAAAGAGAAGAGTTGGCTGTGTACAGCCAAGAGGCTGTTTCGGTCTGGGGCACCGGACAGTGTCCGGTGGTGCACCGGACAGTGTCCGGTGCGCCAGGCTGGCTCGAGCGAAGTGGCCGCTCTCGGGAATTCGCCGACGACGTACGGCTAAAATTCACCGGACTGTCCGGTGTGCACCGGACTGTCCGGTGAGCCAACGGTCGGCCGGGCCAACGGTCGGCCGCGGAATCTGCGCGCGACACGTGGCCGGGCCAACGGTCGGAAGGGGGCACCGGACTGTCCGGTGTGCACCGAACATGTTCGGTGCGCCAACGGCTCCCAGATCTGCAACGGTCGGCTGTGCCATTTTAGGAAGGAGATCGGGCACCGGACAGTGTCCGGTGTGCACCGGACTGTCCGGTGCGCCCGATGACAGAAGGCAAGATCAGCCTTCTAGAATTGCTCTCAACGGCTCCTAGCTGCCTTGGGGCTATAAAAGGGACCCCTAGGCGCATGGAGGAGTACACCAAGCAACCTTAAAGCATTCTTGATCATCCACACTTAGTCTTTGCGCATTCATTTGTCATTCTCAGTGATTCGAGCTCCGTTCTAGTGAGAACTTTGAGATAGTCTTTTGAGCTCGATTCTTGGCCGTGTGTGTGCGCATTTTGCTGTGGATTTGTGTGTGTTGCTTCCCTTCCTTACTCCGTGATTCTTTGTGAACATCAAAAGTGTAAGGGCGAGAGGCTCCAAGTTGTGGAGATTCCTCGCGAACGGGATAAGAAAAGAAAAGCATAACACTGTGGTATTCAAGTTGATCATTGGATCACTTGAGAGGAGTTGAGTGCAACTCTCGTCCGTTGGGACGCCACAACGTGGAGTAGGCAAGTTTTGTACTTGGCCGAACCACGGGATAAACCACTGTGTCCTCTCTGTGTTGAACTCTTTGTGGTTATCGTATTGTGCAAGATCTTCTCTCTAGCCACTTGGCATTAACTGTGCTAACGTTTAACCAAGTTTTGTGGCTTAAGTTTTAAAGTGTTACAGGATCACCTATTCACCCCCCCTCTAGGTGCTCTCAATTGGTATCGGAGTCGTTCTCTTCAAGAAAGGGACTAACCGCCCGAAGAGATGGATCCTAAAGGCAAGGGGATGGTGATCAACGACAAGGAAAAGGAGTCCTTCGTCAACGAGCCAAGGGATGACAAGTCCAACGACTCGGGCTCGGGCCACAAAAGAAAAGATGGGAGGAAGAAGAAGACAAGGCGCATCAAGGAAATTGTCTACTACGACAGCGACGAATCTTCCTCCTCCCAAAAGGACGACGACGACTACGATAGACGAAAGACGGTTCACTCAAACTTTTCTTTCGATTATTCGCGCATCCCGCATAGCTCAAATGCTCAATTGCTCCCCATTCCACTTGGCAAGCCCCCTCACTTCGATGGAGAGGACTACGGATTTTGGAGCCATAAAATGCGTACTCACCTGTTTTCTCTCCATCCAAGCATTTGGGAGATTGTGGAAAGTGGAATGAAATTTGATAGCTCGGATAGCCCTGTGTTTATTAATGAACAGATTCATAAAAATGCACAAGCTACTACTGTGTTGCTAGCCTCTTTGTGCAGGGACGAGTATCACAAGGTGAGCGGCTTGGACAATGCCAAGCAGATCTGGGACACCCTCAAGATCTCTCATGAGGGAAACGACGTCACCTTGCTCACCAAAATGGAGTTGGTGGAGGGTGAGCTTGGACGGTTCGCAATGATAAGGGGCGAGGAGCCGACACAAACATACAACAGGCTCAAGACCCTTATCAACAAAATAAGGAGCTACGGGAGCACGCGATGGACGGACCACAACGTCGTCCGCCTAATGCTAAGGTGATTTACCATTCTTGATCCTCATTTGGTAAACAATATACGTGAAAATCCCAGGTACACCAAGATGTCGCCCGAAGAAGTTCTTGGGAAATTCGTTAGCGGGCGAATGATGATCAAGGAGGCGAGGTACGTGGACGACGCCTTGAATGGTCCAATCAACGAGCCGCAACCCCTTGCTCTCAAGGCAACACGAAGCAAGGAGGCGCTACCTAGCAAGGTGGCACAAATTGAGGCGGCCGGACTTAATGATGAAGAGATGGCTCTCATCATCAAAAGATTCAAGACGGTGCTTAAAGGTCGCAAGGGACAGCCAAGCAAGACCAAAGCCAAGGGGAAGCGCTCATGCTTCAAATGCGGTAAGCTTGGTCATTTTATTGCTAACTGTCCCGAAAATGATAGTGATCAGGATCAAGGGAACAAGAGGGAGAGAAAGAAGAACTATAAGAAGGCAAAGGGCGAGGCTCATCTTGGCAAGGAGTGGGATTCGGACTGCTCTTCGTCCGACTCCGACAATGAAGGACTCGCCGCCACTGCCTTCAACAAGTCATCCCTCTTCCCCAACGAGCGACACACTTGCCTCATGGCAAGGGAAAAGAAAGTAAGCACTCATAATACTAGTACTTATGCTTCTTCAAGTGAGGATGAGTCTAGTGATGATGATGAGATAGATTACTCATGCTTATTCAAGGGATTAGATAGAACCAAGGTAGACAAAATTAATGAATTGATTGATGCCTTGAATGATAGGAATATACTTTTAGAAAAGCAAGAGGATTTGTTGTATGAAGAACATGATAAATTTGTAGAAGCTCAGAAATCTCTTGCTCTAGAAATTAAGAGAAATGAAATGCTCTCTAGTGAACTATCTTCTTGTCATGAAACTATTGCTAAGTTAAAGAGTTTTAATGATGATTTAAATGCTAGACTAGAAGTAGCTAGTAAATCTAATTCTTGTGAAGAAATTGTTGAAACTTGTAATAGGTGTAAAGATTTTGACATTGATGCTTGTAGTGAACACCTAGTTTCAATTTCCAAACTTAATGATGAATTGGCTAGTCTTAATGCTCAACTTAAGACTAGCAAGAGTAATTTTGATAAGCTAAAATTTGCAAGGGATGCCTACACAATTGGTAGACACCCCTCAATTAAGGATGGACTTGGCTACAAGAGGGAAGCCAAGGACTTGACAAGCCATAAGGCTCCTATCTCCGCCAAGGAGAAAGGGAAGGCTCCTATGGCTAGTAGTGCTAAAAAGAACCATGCTTTTATGTACCATGATAGGAGACAAACTAGAAATGCTTATAGGAGTTATAATGCTAATGATGATTTTGATTCTCATGCCATGTTTGCTTCTAGTTCTTCCTATATACATGGTAGAAATATGAGAGGTGCTATTCATCATGTGCCTAGAAAGAATATTATTCATGTTCCTAGGAAAGTAATGAATGAACCTTCTACAATATATCATGCTTTGAATGCTTCCTTTGCAATTTGTAGAAAGGATAGAAAGGTGATTGCTAGGAAATTAGGGGCAAAATGCAAGGGTGATAAAACTTGCATTTGGGTCCCTAAGACAATTGTGACTAACCTTGTAGGACCCAACAAGAGTTGGGTACCTAAGTCCCAAGCCTAAATTTGCCTTGCAGGTTTATGCATCTGGGGGTTCAAGCTGGATTATTGACAGCGGATGCACAAACCATATGACGGGGGAGAAGAAGATGTTCACCTCCTACGTCAAGAATAAGGATTCCCAAGATTCAATTATATTCGGTGATGGGAATCAAGGCAAGGTAAAAGGGTTAGGTAAAATTGCAATTTCAAATGAGCACTCCATCTCTAATGTGTTTTTAGTTGAGTCTCTTGGTTACAATTTGCTATCCGTTAGTCAACTATGCAATATGGGATATAATTGTCTTTTTACAAATGTAGATGTGTCTGTCTTTAGAAGAAGTGATGGTTCACTAGCTTTTAAGGGTGTATT
Organism: Zea mays; assembly: GCF_902167145.1. Taxonomy (NCBI): domain Eukaryota; kingdom Viridiplantae; phylum Streptophyta; class Magnoliopsida; order Poales; family Poaceae; genus Zea; species Zea mays. The sequence goes on along the minus strand of NC_050102.1, from coordinate 42,119,431 downwards.
AGACGGCAAACTTTATTTAGTTGATTTTGCAAAAGAGGAGGCCGGTCTAGATGCATGCTTGATAGCTAAGACTAGCATGGGCTGGCTGTGGCATCGCCGATTAGCACATGTAGGGATGAAGAACCTTCACAAGCTTCTAAAGGGAGAACATGTGGTAGGTTTGTCTAACGTGCAATTCGAAAAAGATAGACCTTGTGCAGCTTGTCAAACAGGTAAACAAGTGGGAGGAGCGCATCACAGCAAGAATGTGATGACCACTTCAAGACCTCTGGAGCTGCTGCATATGGACCTCTTCGGACCCGTCACCTATCTAAGCATAGGAGGAAGTAAGTATGGTTTAGTTATTGTTGATGACTTTTCCCGCTTCACTTGGGTGTTCTTTTTGCAGGATAAGTCTGAAACCCAAGGGACCCTCAAGCGCTTCCTCAGGAGAGCTCAAAATGAGTTTGAGCTCAAGGTGAAGAAGATAAGGAGCGACAATGGGTCCGAGTTCAAGAACCTTCAAGTGGAGGAGTTCCTTGAGGAGGAAGGGATCAAGCACGAGTTCTCCGCTCCCTACACACCACAGCAAAATGGTGTGGTAGAGAGGAAGAACAGGACGCTAATCGATATGGCGAGGACGATGCTTGGAGAATTCAAGACCCCCGAGTGTTTCTGGTCGGAAGCCGTGAACACGGCTTGCCACGCCATCAACAGGGTCTACCTTCATCGCCTCCTCAGGAAAACTTCGTATGAGCTACTAACCGGTAACAAACCCAATGTATCTTACTTTCGTGTATTTGGGAGCAAGTGCTACATTCTAGTGAAGAAGGGTAGAAATTCTAAATTTGCTCCCAAAGCTGTAGAAGGGTTTTTGTTAGGTTATGACTCAAATACAAAGGCGTATAGAGTCTTCAACAAATCATCGGGTTTGGTTGAAGTCTCTAGCGACGTTGTATTTGATGAGACTAATGGCTCTCCAAGAGAGCAAGTTGTTGATTGTGATGATGTAGATGAAGAAGATGTTCCGACGGCCGCTATACGAACCATGGCGACTGGAGAAGTGCGACCACAGGAACAAGATGAACGAGATCAACCTTCTTCCTCAACAACGGTGCATCCCCCATCTCAAGATGATGAACAGGTTCATCAAAAGGAGGCGTGTGATCAAGGGGGAGCACAAGATGTTCACGTGATGGAGGAAGAAGCGCAACTGGCACCTCCAACCCAAGTTCGAGCGATGATTCAAAGGGATCATCCCATCGACCAAATTCTGGGTGACATTAGCAAGGGAGTAACTACTCGATCTCGATTAGTTAATTTTTGTGAGCATTACTCCTTTGTCTCTTCTATTGAGCCTTTCAGGGTAGAGGAGGCCTTGCTAGATCCGGATTAGGTATTGGCCATGCAGGAGGAACTCAACAACTTCAAGCGCAATGAAGTTTGGACACTGGTGCCTCGTCCCAAGCAAAATGTTGTGGGAACCAAGTGGGTGTTCCGCAACAAACAGGACGAGCACGGGGTGGTGACGAGGAACAAGGCTCGACTTGTGGCAAAAGGTTATGCCCAAGTCGCAGGTTTGGACTTTGAGGAGACGTTTGCTCCTGTGGCTAGGCTAGAATCAATTCGTATCTTGCTAGCATATGCCGCTCACCATTCTTTCAGGTTGTACCAAATGGATGTGAAGAGCGCTTTCCTCAACGGGCCAATCAAGGAGGAGGTGTACGTGGAGCAACCCCCTGGCTTCGAGGATGAACGATACCCCGACCACGTGTGTAAGCTCTCTAAGGCGCTCTATGGACTTAAGCAAGCCCCAAGAGCATGGTATGAATGCCTTAGAGACTTTCTAATTATTAATGCTTTCAAGGTTGGGAAAGCCGATCCAACTCTGTTTACTAAGACATGTGATGGTGATTTGTTTGTGTGCCAAATTTATGTCGATGACATAATATTTGGTTCTACTAACCAAAAGTCTTGTGAAGAGTTTAGCAGGGTGATGACGCAGAAATTCGAGATGTCAATGATGGGCGAGTTGAACTACTTCCTTGGGTTCCAAGTGAAGCAACTCAAAGATGGCACCTTCATCTCCCAAACGAAGTACACGCAAGATCTGCTAAAGCGGTTTGGGATGAAGGACGCCAAGCCCGCAAAGACTCCGATGGGGACCGACGGACACACCGACCTCAACAAAGGAGGTAAGTCCGTTGATCAAAAAGCATACCGGTCAATGATAGGGTCTTTACTTTATTTATGTGCTAGTAGACCGGACATTATGCTTAGCGTATGCATGTGTGCTAGATTTCAATCCGATCCTAAGGAGTGTCACTTAGTGGCAGTGAAGCGAATTCTTAGATATTTGGTTGCTACGCCTTGCTTCGAGCTCTGGTATCCAAAGGGGTCTACCTTTGACATGGTTGGATACTCAGATTCCGACTATGCTGGATGTAAGGTCGATAGGAAAAGTACATCGGGGACGTGCCAATTCTTAGGAAGGTCCCTGGTGTCATGGAACTCTAAGAAACAAACCTCCGTTGCCCTATCCACCGCTGAGGCCGAGTATGTTGCCGCAGGACAGTGTTGCGCGCAACTACTTTGGATGAGGCAAACCCTCAGGGACTTTGGCTATAATCTGAGCAAAGTCCCACTCCTATGTGATAATGAGAGTGCCATCCGCATGGCGGAAAATCCTGTTGAACACAGCCGCACAAAGCACATTGACATCCGGCATCACTTTCTGAGAGACCACCAGCAAAAGGGAGATATCGAAGTGTTTCATGTTAGCACCGAGAACCAGCTAGCCGATATCTTTACCAAGCCTCTAGATGAGAAGACCTTTTGCAGGCTGCGTAGTGAGCTCAATATCTTAGATTCGCGGAACTTGGATTGAAATGTAGCATACATATGTTTATGCTTTTGATCATTCTGCATTTTGTTGTTTATTGTGGTGCTCAAGTTGTCCAAACACTCCCTGGACCTCACAAGTCCGTTGCAAAGTGATGCACAGTTTTAGGGGGAGATGTGTTACAACATGACCCTTTGAGACTAACCATATGCTTGAGTTTGCTTGTTTTAGTCTCGAAGGAGATTTAAAAGAAAAAAGGTGGACTTGGACCATGCAAGACTTCCACTGCACTCCGATGAAAAGAGTAACTTTTCCAAGTTCATCTTTTAACTCTTATTGCCTATTTGCTCTTAATTGAAGATTTTGGTGAGGCAATGGGGTTAAAGGGCCAAGATTGATCCCGTTTTGGTGCTTGATGCCAAAGGGGGAGAAAATAAAGGCCAAAGCGATAAATGGATCAGCTACCACTTGAGAGATTTTGAAAATAGTAGAATAGAGATTTTTGTTTTGACAAAACTCTTGCATTGTCTCTTTTGTCAAAAGTTGGCCTCTTGTGGGGAGAAGTGTTGATTATGGGAAAAAGGGGGAGTTTTTGGAATCTTGAATCAATTTTCTTTGGAAAACCTCTCTTTATGTCTCTACAAGTGGATTTGACTTAGAGATAGGATTTTGTGTTTGATTTGCAAAAACAAACCAAGTGGTGGCAAAGGATGATCCATATATGCCAAATTGAATCAAAATAAATTTGAGTTTTTATTTGAAGTAATATTGCACTTGTTCTAGTTGCTTTATGTTGTGTTGGCATAAATCACCAAAAAGGGGGAGATTGAAAGGGAAATGTGCCCTTGGGCCATTTCTAAGTATTTTGGTGATTGAGTGCCAACACAAGTGCTTAAATGTGAATCTATGCCCATGGATGAACAAAGTGCAAATCAAGAGCAAAGGTATGTTTCTAAGTCTTAGTACATTGGTTTTGTGTACTAATATACTTGTCTAAGTATCAGAAACAGAAAGAAGAAGAAAAGAGAAGAGTTGGCTGTGTACAGCCAAGAGGCTGTTTCGGTCTGGGGCACCGGACTGTCCGGTGGTGCACCGGACAGTGTCCGGTGCGCCAGGCTGGCTCGAGCGAAGTGGCCGCTCTCGGGAATTCGCCGACGACGTACGGCTAAAATTCACCGGACTGTCCGGTGTGCACCGGACTGTCCGGTGAGCCAACGGTCGGCCGGGCCAACGGTCGGCCGCGGAATCTGCGCGCGACACGTGGCCGGGCCAACGGTCGGAAGGGGGCACCGGACTGTCCGGTGTGCACCGGACATGTCCGGTGCGCCAACGGCTCCCAGATCTGCAACGGTCGGCTGTGCCATTTTAGGAAGGAGATCGGGCACCGGACTGTCCGGTCCGCCCGATGACAGAAGGCAAGATCAGCCTTCCAGAATTGCTCTCAACGGCTCCTAGCTGCCTTGGGGCTATAAAAGGGACCCCTAGGCGCATGGAGGAGTACACCAAGCAACCTTAAAGCATTCTTGATCATCCACACTCAGTCTTTGCGCATTCATTTGTCATTCTCAGTGATTCGAGCTCCGTTCTAGTGAGAACTTTGAGATAGTCTTTTGAGCTCGATTCTTGGCCGTGTGTGTGCGCATTTTGCTGTGGATTTGTGTGTGTTGCTTCCCTTCCTTACTCCGTGATTCTTTGTGAACATCAAAAGTGTAAGGGCGAGAGGCTCCAAGTTGTGGAGATTCCTCGCGAACGGGATAAGAAAAGAAAAGCATAACACTGTGGTATTCAAGTTGATCATTGGATCACTTGAGAGGAGTTGAGTGCAACTCTCGTCCGTTGGGACGCCACAACGTGGAGTAGGCAAGTTTTGTACTTGGCCGAACCACGAGATAAACCACTGTGTCCTCTCTGTGTTGAACTCTTTGTGGTTATCGTATTGTGCAAGATCTTCTCTCTAGCCACTTGGCATTAACTGTGCTAACGTTTAACCAAGTTTTGTGGCTTAAGTTTTAAAGTGTTACAGGATCATCTATTCACCCCCCCTCTAGGTGCTCTCACGTCCACTCGGATTACCCGTCAGCAGCTCGCTGGAAACACCATGTTCGGCGCCCTCCAAGGGCAACATGGCGCTTCCCCCCTCCTCCTTGAGGAAAGGCGACGTAGGGGCATATGTAAAAAAGTCGAGTCTGTCCTTGATCTTCCTCTCGCCCTGTGCAGAGGCTCGGGGGCTGCTCTCGCAAACCCGGCTCCGGCCAAACCGTTGACAGCGTCAACATACCAGCCCGAGAACTTGGGACCCGACCGTGCACCCGGGCTACGACCAGCTCGCATGAAGGAAAAACCAGACCAGCCGAAGTGTTGCGAAATGCATTAAGACCTCGAAGGAGTCAAACCACTCCTCCGAGGCCTCGGGGGCTACACCCGGCGGGTGCGCTCGCGCGCACCCACCGGAACAAAACACAACCGAGAAAGGCTGGTCCCCTTGCAAAAAAGTGCGACAAAAGCCTCCAAGCGAGTATTAACACTCCCTTCGAGGCTCGGGGGCTACTGTCGGGGACCATAATTAGGGGTACCCTCAAGACTCCTAAATGTCAGCTGGTAACCCCCATCAGCACAAAGCTGCAAAGGCCTGATGGGTGCGACTAAGTCAGGGATCGGTCCATTCGAGGGACGCGATCATGCCTCGCCCGAGCCCAGCCTCGGGCAAGGGCAGCCGACCCCGGAGGATCTACGTCTCGCCCGAGGCCCCCCTCCAGCAATGGACACACCTTCGGCTCGCCCGAGGCCCAGTCTTCACCAAGAAGCAACCTTGGCCAAATCACCACGCCAACCGACCAAATCGCAGGGGCATTTAATGCAAAGGTGGCCTGACACCTTTATCCTGACGCACGCCCTCCAGTCGACAGAGCCGAAGTGACCGTAGTCACTTCGCCGCTCCGCTGACCGGTCTGACAAGAGGACAGCGCCGCCCGCGCCGCTCTGACTGCTGCGCCACTCGACAGAGTGAGGCTGATAGCAGCCAAGTCTGGCCCTAGGCGCCATGGGAAACTCCGCTTCGCCTGACCCCAGGGCTCGAACTCGGGCTCAGCCCCGGAAGACGATGAACTCCGCTCCGCCCGACCCCAGGGCTCGGACTCGGGCTCAGCCCCGGAAGACGACGAACTCCGCTTCGCCCGACCCCAGGGCTCGGACTCGGGCTCAGCCCCGGAAGACGACGAACTCCGCTTCGCCCGACCCCAGGGCTCGGACTCGGGCTCAGCCCCGGAAGACGACGAACTCCGCTCCGCCCGACCCCAGGGCTCAGACTCGGGCTCAGCCTCGGAAGACGACAAACTCCGCCTCGCCCGACCCCAGGGCTCGGACTCAGGCTCAGCCCCGAAGGACGACGAACTCCGCTTCGCCCGACCCTAGGGCTCGGACTCAGCCCTGGCCTCAGCCGACGGTCTCTGCCTCGCCCGACCCAGGGGCTCGGACTCGACCTCAGCCGTGGAAGACAGACTCGACCTCGACCTCGGAGGAGCCTCCACCTCGCCCAACCCAGGGCACGGACCGACCACGTCAACAGGAGGCGCCATCATTACCCTGCCCCAAGCTGACTCAGGCTACGGGGAACAAGACCGGCGTCCCATCTGGCTCGCTCCGCCAGACTAGTAATGATGGCGCCCCGCACGCTCTATGACGACGGCGACTCTCAGCCCCCTTACGAAAGCAAGAGGACGTCAGCAAGGACTCGACAACCCCGACAGCTGTCCTTCCGCCAGGCTCCAGCGCTCCTCCGACGGCCATGACACCACACGAACCGGGTGCCAAAACCTCTCCGGCTGCCACGATGGCATGTACTTAGGGCGCTAGCTCTCCTCCGCTAGACACGTTAGCACACTGCTACACCCCCCATTGTACACCTGGATCCTCTCCTTGCGCCTATAAAAGGAAGGACCAGGGCCCTCTTACAGAGGGTTGGCCGCGCGGTGAAGGACGGGATGGCGCTCGCGTGAGGCCGCTTGCTCCCTCCCGCGTGGACGCTTGTAACCCCCTACTGCAAGCGCACTCGACCTGGGCGCGGGACAAACATGAAGGCCACGAAATTCCACCTCTCACGCCCGTCTCCCTCTGGCTTCCTCCCCCCTTCGCACTCCGTCTCGCGCCGACCCATCTCGGCTGGGGCACGCGGCGACAATTTACTCGTCGGTCCAGGGACCCCCAGGTTTCGAAACGCCGACACTTGTACTTTCAAGTCGAAGATTATGTGTACCTGAAAGTATCACCAATGAAGGGTGTGACTCGTTTTGGTGTAAAGGAAAGCTTGCACCTCGATACATTGGTCCAGTGGCATACCGACTCAAATTACCCGAAATATTGTCTGCAGTGCACAATGTGTTCCATGTATCCCAATTGAAGAAGTGCCTTTGGGTTCCTGATCGAACCATTGATGTAATGGATATTACCTTGGAACCAGACTTAACATACTCAGAACATCCTATTCGAGTCCTGGATCAAAAGGACAGGGTCACCCGAAGAAGAACTCTTAAATTCTATAAGATACAATGGAACCAGCATACGGAAGATGAAGCTACATGGGAAACCCAAGACTTCTTAGAAAATAATTTCCGTGGCTTTTTAGCTTCATGTAATTTGTCAGATATGTACAATTGTTTGTAAATATGGAATAGACCCATACCACCCCCTGCCTTGTACAAGAAATAAGGAAATAAAAATATGACATGTTTCCTTTTCCACTACTTTCCCTAGGACTTTAAATCTCGGGACGAGATTCTTTTATGGGGGGAAGGATGTAACACCCTAGTGTTACTGTCACTAAAACTTGAGCATCACATCATGTAACACCCGGCTTTAAGGAACAAAGCCAGGTGCATCTCATACATGCGCCAAGAAGACAACATATATAATAACAGAATGTATAGAGATAAATGTCATAAAACATCAGAGTATTTATTACATAGCGGAAGACTTATTACAAAATAAAAGAATAAACATAAAACGAACTAAGGATCGTCGGCGCCAATGGCTTGGTGGGCTGCGCGGGGTGATTCCCCGAGTGGGCCAAATTCGTGGAAGCGAGCCCAATTAGGTTTTAGTCTTTTTTTCTTTTTATTTTCTTCTCTCCCTTTCCCAATTCAACTCCAACTTAAATTTAAATTTGATTTCTGTGACAAACTTATCTCCAAATTAAATATCCCACTTGAATATTACATGAGATAAATTAATTTATTTTTTTTAAGAAATTTTATTTGGTGAAGGTTAATGCTTTTCCCCTTCTCCACATTTCTTTAGAATTTTTTTTTGCTTTCCAACAATAGAATTTAAATCCATGTGTCTATTAATATATTAACAATACCTTTATTTTATTAGCCACAGATGCACAATCAAGTAAAACTCAACATGATGCAGGGTTTATTTAGATGCCATTGGTTATACAATCCCCCTTTTGATGGTGTTTATTCACATGTGATATTAACTAGAGATGGTACACACATATAGATAAAGGAAATATTCTCTCTTCATACGATTTCCAAATTTAGGTGTTACAAATCCTACCCCCCTTAAAAATAATCTCGTCCTCGAGATTTAGGAAGGACTAGGAAAAAGATGAGGAAAAATCTATGCGAAGCTCTTCTTCTTTCTCCCAAGTAGCTTCATCTTGTCCATGGTGACTCCATTGCACTTTACACATCTTTATAACCTTATTCCTCGTAACCCGAGTCAATGTATCAAGAATCCTGATGGGGTACTCAGCATAAGTCAAATCCTCTTGAACACTAAGGTCCTCCATTGGTAATTGTTCCTCAGGTACCCTGAGACATTTCTTCAGCTGAGATACATGAAAGACATCATGAACATCCGCGAGATGATCCGATAAATCCAATTGATATGCCACCTCTCCCACTCGCTTTAAGATTAAGAAGGGTCCAATAAAGCGAGGGGACAACTTTCCTTTGACTTTAAATCTTCTCATACCCCGGAGTGGTGACACCTTCAAATAGACATAATCTCCCTCCTTAAACTCAAGCAATCTCCTCCGGGTGTCAGCATAGCTTTTCTGCCTGGACTGTGCAGTTCTCAAATTCTCTCTTATTTGTTGAACTTGTTCCTCTGCTTCTTGTATAATCTCAGGCCCAAACAACTGCCTTTCACCAGTTTGATTCCAATACAATGGGGTCCTGCACTTCCTGCCATATAAAGCTTCAAATGGCGACATCCTCAAACTGGCCTGATAGCTATTATTATATGAGAACTCTGCATACGGTAGACTCTTATCCCAACTACCACCATGCTTAAGAGCACAAGCTCTTAACATATCTTGCAGCACTTGGTTAGTCCTTTCTGTCTGCCCATCAGTCTGGGGGTGGTAAGCCGAACTAAAATTCAATCTCGTATCCAATGACTCGTGTAACTTCTTCCAATACCGAGAGGTAAACTGTGATCCCCGGTCTGATACAATCTTCTTTGGCACACCATGCAGGCAGACAATCCGTGCCATGTACAACTCTGCCAACTTAGCTCCTGAATATGTGGTCTTCACTGGAATAAAGTGGGCTACCTTAGTTAGCCTGTCCACAATCACCCATATAGAATCATATCCAGCAGACGTGCGGGGTAATCCAACAATGAAGTCCATGCCAATCTCTTCCCATTTCCACTCAGGTATCTTCAGTGGGTGCAGTAGTCCGGCTGGCCTCTGGTGTTCAGCCTTAACTCTTTGGCACACATCGCACATAGCCACATGTGCAGCCACATCTCTCTTTAGTCCATACCACCAATACTTTTGCTTCAAATCCTGATACATCTTAGTACTCCCAGGATGGATAGAATAAACTGAATCATGTGCCTCCTTCAATATGGTTTCCCGAAGACTATCGATATCGGGAACACAAATCCGATTCTTGAACCATATAGTACCTTGCTCATCCTCCGTGAACTCTAGGCCTCTACCCTCTGTTATCAGATCCTTGATCTCCTGGATTTTGGCATCACCGACCTGACCTTTACGAATTTCTTGCTCCAAGGTAGGTTCCAATTCAATGGTAATTCCTTCTGTATGTGTAACAATTCCTAGGTTGAGTCTCTCAAAATCTTTTGCTAATTCATCAGGTAGCTGGACAACGAAAGTGGAGTGAACATGCTCCTTCCGACTCAAGGCATCTGCAACCAAATTTGCCTTGCCTGGGTGGTACTGAATCTCCAAATCATAATCCTTAATGAGCTCCAACCAACGGCGTTGCCTAAGGTTGAGATCCTTCTGAGTGAATATATACTTCAAACTCTTATGATCCGTATATACTTAGCACTTAATTCCCATAATGTAGTGTCTCCAAATCTTAAGTGCATGCACAACGGCAGCCAGTTCCAAGTCATGAGTAGGGTAGTTCAGTTCATGCTTCCGCAACTGACGAGATGCATAGGCAATCACATGTCCTTCTTGCATGAGCACACATCCAAGTCCTTGGCCACATGCATCACAATAAATGTCAAATCCCTTCTGTAGATCTGGCATAATCAATACTGGTGGCGACATTAGTCTATCCTTCAATTGATCAAAGCTTTCTTGGCACTTCTCATCCCACTAGAATTCTCTTCCTTTTTCCAAAAGCGATGTCATAGGCTTAGCAATTTTAGAGAACCCCTCAATAAATCTCCGATAATATCCTGCGAGTCCCAAGAAACTCCGAATCTCAGTAACTGTAGTGGGCACTCTCCACTCCATTATCTCCTTCACTTTAGCAGGATCCACGGCTATTCCTCCATTAGAAATAATATGACCAAGGAATGGCACCTTGTCAATCCAAAACTCGCACTTGCTGAACTTAGCGCAGAGTTGATTATCTCGCAGCTTTTGTAGCACCAACCTTAGATGTTGTTCATGATCACTTTCATTCCTAGAATAGATCAGAATATCGTCGATGAACACCACGACGAATCTGTCCAAATACTCCATAAACACCTTATTCATCAAGTTCATGAAATAAGCTGGTGCATTGGTTAATCCAAATGACATAACAGTAAACTTGTATAATCCATATCGGGTTGAGAAAGCCGTCTTAGGAATATCTGATGGTCTAATCTTCATCTGATGGTATCCTGATCGGAGATCAATCTTCGAGAATACCCTTGCATCTCTCATCCGATCAAATAAATCCTCAATGCGGGGTAACGGATACTTGTTCTTCATAGTGACACCATTAAGGGACCTATAATCCACGCACATCCCTTACAATCCATCTTTCTTCTTTACAAACAAAACCGGTGCTCTCCAAGGTGAGGAATTTGGACGAATGTACCCAACCTCTTGTAATTCCGTTAACTGTTCCTTAAGTCCTTTTAACTCTTCTACAGACATCCTGTATGGTCGTATAGAAATAGGGGCAGTCCTAGATAAGGGATTAATGACAAACTCAACTTTCCTCTCCGGTGGCATCCCCGGTAATTCCTCTGGAAAGACATCCGGAAAAATCTCTAACCTCACGGATGCTGTCACCAACAAACTTCCCAGGTATAAAGAACATTGCACGCTTGGATGAAGTGGTTACTGCAATATTAACTTGAAATGTTTCTCCTTTAGGACTAGTGAGCTCTATTGTACCTCTACCACATGCTATAATGGCCTTTGCCTTTCTTAACCATGACATACCAAGGATCACGTCTATAGTGCTCTCTTCTAACACTATAGGGGTAGTCCATCTGGGTTAGAAATACAAGGTAAGAAAGGAAGAATTGTAGACAAGGCGAGTAATTACGAGAAATGTTACTGCAGGGGATTTATTAGTTAAGTAGATTAGTGTGTTATCCACTAAAGCTAATACATTACCTTATGGTGGAACATGCTAAGATGCCCAACTATACTATTTCAATCAATCAAAGAAGCAAATCAGGCATCGATCATCAGAACAATCAACCAACATTTTTAAATATAGAAAATAGTTTTGATTTTTGTCTTAGGTTCCCTAACTCTTAAGAATGTCATAGGGGTAGGGATTCCAAGGTGTGAAATCCATCTTGACTAAGAGTTGAAAAGGTAAGAATGATCAGAGTAGAATAGTAGAAGGTGAGACAGGATCAAGATAAGTGTAGAAAGAATCAGAGTGAGGTAAGTATAGAATGAATCAGAATGAGATAAGTAGGTAAGGGTTTTGTCCATTTCTATCTAGGTTTCGTCCTACAGTCAACATTTCCTTTGATACCACTTCTGTAACACCCGGCTTTAAGGAACAAAGCCAGGTGCATCTCATACATGCGCCAAGAAGACAACATATATAATAACAGAGTGTATAGAGATAAATGTCATAAAACATCAGAGTATTTATTACATAGCGGAAGACTTATTACAAAATAAAAGAATAAACATAAAACGAACTAAGGATCGTCGGCGCCAATGGCTTGGTGGGCTGCGCGGGGTGATTCCCCGAGTGGGCCAAATTCGTGGAAGCGAGCCCAATTAGGTTTTAGTCTTTTTTCTTTTTATTTTCTTCTCTCCCTTTCCCAATTCAACTCCAACTTAAATTTAAATTTGATTTCTGTGACAAACTTATCTCCAAATTAAATATCCCACTTGAATATTACATGAGATAAATTAATTTATTTTTTTTAAGAAATTTTATTTGGTGAAGGTTAATGCTTTTCCCCTTCTCCACATTTCTTTAGAATTTTTTTTGCTTTCCAACAATAGAATTTAAATCCATGTGTCTATTAATATATTAACAATACCTTTATTTTATTAGCCACAGATGCACAATCAAGTAAAACTCAACATGATGCAGGGTTTATTTAGATGCCATTGGTTATACAATCCCCCTTTTGATGGTGTTTATTCACATGTGATATTAACTAGAGATGGTACACACATATAGATAAAGGAAATATTCTCTCTTCATACGATTTCCAAATTTAGGTGTTACACATCATGAGCATTGGCATATCATGTGTTTGTTACACCTAGATTGCATTCACTAGGTAAAAATTTCAAATAAGTTGTACTAATATGACTCGATGTGTGGTTAACCCTAGGGTAAAGTGCTTAACCTCAGATCAGGGCTCATGGATATAAGTGAAGCCCAAATATGTGAAAACCTCAAAAGACATGAGACATGATCATAAGATATCACATTTGAAGAACTTTAGTGACACCAAAACCCTAAAGTGCTAAAAACTCTGAAAAGACCCCTAGAAAACCCTAAACTAGAACCCTAGGGGGTTAAGTGCAAATTTTGTGCACTTTTGGACCCAAGTGCAAATACCAAAGTAATAGAACACCACAACTTATGTGTTTCTCACATTTGAGGATTTCAAGTCAAATTGTGGGAGTTGGGCTTATTTGCAAAAGGCACCATTTAAACCATATAGGCCTAAGTCTGAAATTCAGTGAGCTTGAAGCATCTTTGGAACCCTATATCTCTCAATTCATAAAGAGTTTGCATTAGGTCAACACATCAAACTTGTAGAGATATGAAAGGAGTGAAACTTTGCTTAAGTAATTAAGCCTTAATCACATATAAAATTTGGAGTAAAATGAGTTCAAAGTTAAGCTATCAGTCACATTGATAACTGAATTATGGTCACCAGTGACATTGGCAGGACTTTGAGGTCGAATTGGAGTATGATCTAGTGATCGATTGGGGATGGTTACTATAGTCGATTTATAGCTGGATTGTAGATTAACAACTTTGTTACAGAAGGATTAGCTAGTTGCTATATAGAAATTAGAAATCAAAGCTCTGCAAAGTGCTCGGACAGAGGCTCTGAATGGGGTTTCCCATGGTACAGTGCACTGAAAAAGATCTTCATGTGCATCCCCCTCACCACCGGTGACCCGCGCGCCCGGATTTGCGCCGGCGCCGCGATTCGTGCCCTCTGTGGTGTAGATTATGATCGACCATGGAAAAATCTTCACCGTGGATGAGCTCAGATCCCTGTAGCCGCTCTGTCATCTATCCACTCACGCCAGCGACATGGCCGAGTGGCCATCGTCATGATGTACGTCGTTCGCCGTGATCATGCCACGTCATGACCATCTCACCACCTCACTGCTAGCCGTAACAACTCACCAGTGACTGTCATAGCTCCTCAACCAGTGATCACCACGGTAGATCGCCGCAGTGACTACTTCCCTCTCTCCGGTCGCCAGCACACCTTTGTGAAATTGGACGCCACCGTCCTCGGGTCCTATAAATTGAGCGTGCCATCAGCTCCGCTAGGTAGTCATGCATCCAGCGCACCCACTCGTACCACGGATTGTCCACCAGAGAGCTCTAATTTGGGATTTCCCCCAAATTAGTCAAAACTCCGCCGTGTGTGAGCTTGCCATGTCTAGCTCTCTACAGGTCCGTTCATGTCTTTCTCGCTCTCGTTTCAACATCCCTGTGTGCTGTAGATGCTTAGCAGCTCGGCCAATTGAACTAGATCACGCTAGATCACCGGGAACACTTCGGATTGTCCTTGGTTTGCGCTGTCACCGTGGATAGAGTGATTAGGAGCTAGAATCTTGCAATTGATTGAGGGGAAAGGGTCATTAGGGGTAGAATTGGGTGTCAGCCCCACCGGAACCCTAGTCATTGTTTTTTCCGGCCAGTCTTGGCTCGCCGGAGCCACTGCTCTGCCATCCACGGTCGGGGATCGCGGGTTGTGAAGAATTAGAAAGTGAAGAGCCTCAGCGCAAATGTCAGTGACACATAGAAATAGTGCGCGGGACTATTAAACAGTTTTTCAAACGACCAGGTATCTCTGTGCAAAATGAACACCACGGGCGCGCGTGCGGGCTCGTTCTGCCTGTCATGGGCCGGCTTGGGTTGGTTTTAGCCCGTTACTATTCACCTTTTTTCCTTTTTCTTTTTCGGCAAAATTAGGAAATCCATAGAAAATTATAGAAAAATGATAAAAATATGAGACTAATTTTATTGACTCCTAGATTTCTATAGTATTTAATATAAATAGTTCTAGGATTTTTAGTCCAAACAAGGAATTAATCAGTATTTAAAAGAGCTTAATCCTATACCTCTGGAATTTTAGGAATTATTTAATGACTCCAAAAATCACCAAACTTTTTGATAAGTTTAATATAATATTTAGATCCCATGAGTGAAGTTTGACATGATTTGGACATTGTTTGATTCCTAAACCAAAACCCTAGCTCCTTAGGGTAAAAATATCTAACCCTACTAAGGTACTGACCTAGAAAAACCATAGTTACCCTAGTGCACTGTGAAGGAAAGTTGTATTCAAGATACAACTTGATACATCTTTTCTATTATTGTATTTTCATAAGCATTACATGAGCATTCATGGTTATATATGGCTATATATAGAAAACGAAGAAGAAGTGACTGTTGAAGAGGAAGAGCCTACTCCGTCAACAGAAAATCCACCTGCTGGGAACTGTTTTTACTTTGACATCTGTGGAACAGAGCCCGACTCTCCTACAACACAAGGCAAGCCCCGGTGCATTTGCCACCTCCTTGCTGTTTTAAACTCTTAATCACTTGACTGATGCATTAGGTGATAGGAGTTGGATGTTAAACAAATTGCTGCATTTCCTTCCTTGGAACTGTTTACCATTCCTTGATTACCTGTTTTATTCAAAAAGTTTTTCTGATGCTTAGTCCTGCTTTAGAAAAACAAATGTTTGTTTTTAACAAAAGATGATGCTTCATAGTGGATGGGATGTTTTCAAAAATAAAACTTGATGGTGGATCCATCATGGCCGTGATAGGTTCAACATCGGAAAAGATGTACCTCTGCCAGGTACCAGACTTTGGATTTTTTAAATGATAAAGCTGAGACTGGGCGGGTGACTTGCACGAGAAGAGAGTCTCGATGTAGTGTTTCCGTTAGAGTCGATTAAGGATCGTGTCGATGTAGGCTTGATGATTGAGGACCTTTTAACTGGTCAGATGTCTCATCATGGGTAAGCTTTGCCTCGGGCAGACTAATACCAGAAAGGCCAACACGCAATGGGAGTGGAGAGATGGCGAGAGTAGCGTGTACCCTCCGTGGCAAGAGGCTGGACGGTGGTGTATCTGTGCTCTCGGTTGGCGTGAACCCGGTCTGGTCTTAAGAACCCCAGTGGTGAGTTGACATATGCAAGGGTTAAGTGCTACATATGTCATGTGGTTCGAGATGCCTAGCTTGGTATTAATCGATTTGGATCGCCGTTACTTCTCGGACATGAAGACTTGGTCTCTGCCCTACACGTAGCATTCCATTGAACAGAAAAGGGTTGATAAAATGATGCTTAGTATAGGCCAAGTGCTTGAACTAGGGTAGAAAGAACTCTAGTGACAGGTAATGACTTAACTTGCTAATAAAACTGGATTTTTAAGGATCCACTATTAGTAAGAATTTTTGCAAATAGAGTTTTGATTCTTGATTAAGTCTTACTTGACTCCCTTAAAACTAGCATATCCTTGAGAGTCTTTTATTTTGATGGGTAAGACTTGCGAAAGTACACTTCGTACTCAGGGTTTTCGAACCCATGTTGTTGTAGGTGAAGAAACAGCAGAATTTTGTTGTTTTTGCACTAATGTGGTGCCCAAGGACGTGGTACCAAAGGACGAACCTCAACAGTGACGTGGTTAATGGAGGGATGTTGGCCTCCCTTTTGAAAAACAATATACTTTTATGTGGGAGGGGTTTTTGCCTCCCAGAGTTGTAATAATAATACTTATGCACTCTTATGACCTGGTGATATAATAATAATACTCTTTCCATAGTTTAATGAATGTAAATTAAGTTATTATAAATTGCTTCCGCTTATTCATCCCTCTGATGTGTTGTAATATCTGTGAGATAGGTGAAACGCTCTTGGGCGAGGGAAAGGATACAAATACCGAACTTGTCGAGTGATTATGTGCATCTACAGGGTTGTCCAAGGTCCGTTGGACAAGGACAACTGTAGGTGGGCCTAATGACTTGGGAGGTTCCGTCACCCAAAGTGCCTCTTGACGACGCAAAGCCAAAGAGAGGTGAAGATTGAGATTGGGAGACTAAAACTATAGATACACTACATCTACTTCTAAGGAAATGTAATGTAAAAAGATCGATTCAGTTTGATTGCTTGTTCTCAATCGGCCATACCCCTTCATATATATAGGGGAGGTCTGGACCTGTTCTTAGACGAGATCTAATAGTTTCTTGTGAGTTTGATAGGATAACCACGAACAGGATGAGGACTCTCGCCTGTACTAATCTAATCACAAACCGTCCGGGGCGCGGACCGTTCGGGCCATATATAAGGCCAAACTGTCTGATTGTCCAAGTGCTAAATTTGGTGTTGAATACATGCTCCCTGCCTTTTGGTGGAGGTCATGAATTGTCACACCCGGTTTTGGAAGGTAAACCGAATGCGAACCATGTACGTGCCAGGATCAGAAACTCACGTACACAGCGATTACATAATTGGACATCATCACACATTGCTCAAAATAATAGCGGAAAAGGTACTTTATTACATCAAGATGTCCAAGTCATCCACAGAGTCATTAACATAACATAGTCATTAATATTATCAAAGTGCAGAATACGAAACATAGAGATAAGGCCTTCACACGGAGCTGACTGGGGGTTTGCCACTAACACAACTAGAACTCATCGTAGTCCTGGAACTCCTCAAAGTCCTCCATGTTGCCTGCATCTCCTCCTAAGCACTGATTGCAGTGGGGACAACCTGGGGTTGGGTGGTTTTTAAAGCAAGGGTGAGTACACATCAACGTACTACAAATCTCACGTTTGGCTAAAGTGGACTAGTTGTATGTGAACTTAAGGTTAAAGCAGTTGCTTTTAATTGGTCAAGTATTTATTACTAGTAGTAGGCCAAGTTTTAGTAATAAACCCAATTTTTACCGAAAAGTACTCCCTCCAAGAGGAAATACTAGAGATCAGAGTGACATTCATCATAATAAAGTATCCCAGTTTTTCTGCTCAAAGAGGATCCCAAGGCTGCTCTTAACAGTGAGCACGACTGATATACCGGTTTCTAACACTCTGCAGAGGTTGCACACTTTACCCACGAGTCATGATCCCTATTTGTCTCGAGTGGATCAAACCCTCAAACACTACCAAGGTGAGTAGGCAAGGTTTCACTATGTAGCCTTTACAAAAACTCTCCTAGTGCATAGCTGCTCGTTAGGTTTCGCTAGTCGTACAAACACAGTACACCTCCCTAAGGTGGGTGACTAACAAAACCAAATCGAATGAACCTCGGCACCCACCCTTAGCAGAGCGAGCACTATGCCCCGAGCCCTATTGACGGCCCTCCGGCAAAGCCAACTACACCCCCAGGTTCATCTAATTATTGAGCTAAGGGTATCCCATTCCACCCTCATGGTTGCACTATTATCCCGGGTGGTCACTCAATGAATAGGTCCTTACGGAGAGATGCTTAGGAAAACAGCCTAAGTCCCCTAAAGTGATATAAGAACATCATCATTATCATAATGACAACATCGTATCATAAATATTCGCATCATGTTCGTTGATTATAGTGGAGCAATAGCATAAAGCTAACCATAATAGCCCAAAAGGTAAACAAGGACAAGATAAATACAGACTAGTCAATCCTTAGGTTTCAATTAAGTAATGCGGGACAGTGAATTATAAAGTAAGTAGGACATAATAGGTCAGAGGACACTTTCCTTCACCAGGTTGTTGCTCAGGAAGATCTTTGGCAACACACTCAGGAACCATGGGCTGCTCGTTGTCTACGCAAAGCGATCATGCATTCAACACATTTGGATAATGACAAGGAAACAATACACCAAACATGTACAATCAAGTGAACACTAGATTAAAATAAAGTAACAAACTCTATGATTATCACTAGGGCATATTTCTAGTAGTCTCTCACTTACACTTGATCTAATCTTGAGGATATCTAATACCCATAGATCTCATGTGTGTCTCATGCTTAAGTTGGTGAAGAGGTTTCGTCAAGGATCAGCAACATTCAAATCCGTATGTATTTTTCATATCTTTATCTCACCTCGCCTAATGAATTCACGTATGAGGTGAAACTTTTATAGTATGTGTTTGCTTTTCTAGTGCTTCCTTGGCTCCTTAGCTTGCACAATATCCCCATTGTTGTCATAGTAGAGGTTCAATAGACTAGACACATTAGGAAACACACCAAGCTCGATGAGGAACTTCCTTATCTGAACACCTACCTTCACAGATTTAGAAGTTTCAATGTACTCGGCTTCTGTTGTAGAATCAATCAAAGTCTCTTGCATGGAAATCTACCAATTAACAACACCACCAAATATTGTGAACACAAAACCTAATTGTGATTTTAACTCGTCTGGGACAGTTTGGAATCTAGCATCGGTGTAACCAGTTACAACGAGCTCCTCCTTATCCCCTTATACTAGGAACACGTCTTTAGTCCTTCTCAAGTAATTAAGAATGCCTTTTACCACTGTCTAGTGACCCTCATTTGAATCAGCCTGGTGCCTACTCATAGCACTTATAGCGTATAAAACATATGGGCATGTACTTATCATTAGTCGTCGTAGGACACTGCTTCTAGCTAAGGTGTATGCCATGTGACATAGGTAACAACGCTTTCTTGGATTGTTCCATGCTGAACTGTTTCAACACCTTGTCAATGTACGTGTCCAAGCTTAATCCTATAGGCCTCTTCAACCTATCTTATAGATCTTATGCCTAGAATATAAGCTGCATCCCCTAAGTCCTTCATAGAAAAACTCTTTTTCAGTGAAACCTTAACGGACTCCAGCATTGGAATGTCATTCCCAATCAATAATATGTCATCGACTTACAAGATCAGAAATACAACAACACTTTCACTTTCCTTCTTGTAAACACAAGCTTCTTTTCATTCTAATGAAAACCAAACCCTTTTACCACTTCATCAAAACGAATGTTCCAACTCCAAGATGCTTGCTTCAACACATAAATGGATTTCTGAAGTTTGCATAACTTTCTAGCATTGACCGTATCAACAAAACCCTTGGGTCGTATCATATACACATACACATCTAGGTTTCCATTAAGGAAAGCTGTTTTGACATCCATCTACCAAATCTCATAATCAAAATATGCGGAAATAGTTAAAATGATCTGAATAGATTTAAGCATCGCTACTAGTGAGAATGTCTCTTCATAGTCAACACCTTGAACTTGTTGAAACCCCTTTGCAACAAGTCAGGCCTTATAGATGTGAACATTTCCATCCATGTATTTTTTCTTCTTGTTGATCCATTTGCACTCTACGGGTCTAACACCATCAGGCGGGTCAACCAAGATCCAAACTTGATTTTCTCCCATAGAATCTATCTCGGATCTCATGGTGACTTGCCATTTCTCGGAATCTGGGTCCATCATTGCTTCTATATATGTTGCAGGTTCATTGTTGTCTAACAACAACACTTCCCATTGCCCAACAATAGCACTTCACCTTGTGTCTCGCAAAGCCTTGCTAACCTTCGTGGTTGTGGTGGTGCTTCTCTCGCCACAGACGTCTCAACTTGTTCCACTACATTAGCATCACTTGTTGAAACTTGTCCCATTGGCTCATCCTAAACTTCTTCAAGATACACCTTTTGTTTACTTTTCTCTCTTTTGAGAAATTCTATACCTAAGAAAACTCCGTTCTAGGCGACAAACACTTTGCCCTCTGACCGGTGGTAAAAGTAATATTCCAATGTTTCTTTTGGATATCCCATGAACATGAACTTGTCTAATTTAGGAGTGAGTTTATCCTACTGAAGTCGCTTGACATAAACCTCACAACCCCAAATCTTTAGAAAAGACAAATTGGGAGTCTTCCTAGTCCACATCTCATATGTTGTCTTAACTACAGACTTAGACGGTACCCTATTTAGTGTGAAAGTTGCTATTTCTATAGCGTATCCCCAAAATGACAAAGGTAGGTCTAATTGGCTCATCATTGATCGTACCATATCCAATAAAGTCCGATTATGTCACTCAAACATGTCATTCCTTTGAGGCATTCTCGGCGGCGTATGCTGCGGAATAATTCCACCACTCTTTAGATCATTGCTAAACTCATGGCTCAAATATTCACCACCACAATTAGATCATCGTGCTTTAATTTTCTTGTCACGCTGATTTTCCACTTCATTCTGAAATTGTTTGAACTTTTCCAAAGATTCAGACTTCTGTTTCATTAAGTAGACATATCCATATCTACTAAAATCATTAGTGCAGGTTATGAAGTATTCGAATCCTCCCCACAATATCGTACTCATTGCTTTGCACACATCAGTATGTATGAGTTCCAACAAATCTAATGCCCTCTCAGGTAAACCCGTAAAGGGCGCCTTAGTCATCTTGCCAATTAAGCACGCTTCACATGTCTCGTATGATTCAAAATCAAACAAAGTTAAAAGCCCATCAAAATGAAGCTTCTTCAAGTGATTCTCACCAATATGACCCGAACGATAGTGCCACATGTAGGTAGGACATAAATCATTAGGCTAAGGACTTTTAGCACTTATATTACAGACAGGTGCATCATCAAGATTTAAAATTAATAACACATTCATAATGTATGCAAAAGCCCACAAACATGCCATTCTTAGAGATCACACAACCATTGTTTTAACTTGCAAATGAATAACCATCCTTCATCAAACATGAAGGAGACATAATGTTTCTATCATACTAGGAACTAGATAACAATTATTTAACTCCAAAATAAATCCTAATGGGAGGTAGAGTTGCATCGTCCCAACAGTCAACACAGCAACTCTTGCATTATTGCCCACCTGGAAATCGACTTCTCCTCTTTTCACGCTTCTACTTCTTATCATTCTGAGCATCGAATTGCAAGTATTGGCAACCGATCTGGTATCAAATAAGCAAGAATTGATATAAGAAATAACAAACAAGATATATTTTTGTGATGTGAATAGTGTATGGCCCAAAATGTGTATAAGAAAAAAATAAAATAAAATAAATAATAAAATAAATATATGAAGAAATGAAATAGTAAATTCAGATATCTCAAATTATACTTGAGTGTTGAAAATTGAGAACTGAATTTTGGAAACCAAGAACTATTTTAGAAAAGTAACAGAAAAGCTTTCTATTCAACTAAATGGTTATGCATTTCATTAAATGATGCACTTAAGCATTTATTTACATGAATATTTAATTTTGAAGTAACTTTTACTTCTTACCCCACATTCAAAATTATATTTTTCTAAAAAGAAAGAAAACAATATGAGTGTGTTTCATATTTCAAACATATACCAAACAAATAAAATAATTAAAATAAACATATATTTATTGCATCAAGTAGGAGTTTACTTGTGTGTGCATTTAATAATAATAATAATAATAATATCAATAGAAATACATTAATATCCACATTTGGATTTAAGACCTAGTTTGCAAATTAGAATTTGGAGGAGAAAGGAAAATACTATACAAAATAAAGAAAATAAATATACAAATAAATAAAATCCTTCCATACTTGTTTGTTCAATTTGTACATTTGAATCTAGGTACAAAGTTCACAGAAAAATTTGGATTCAAAATAGATATTCAAATGAAAAAGAAAACAAAAAGGAAATAAAACAGAAAATAAAAAGAGAAAATGGTGCTTGGGGTGAAACCCTAGTGAATCGGCCTAGCTTGGATTTACCACAGCGCGGCCCAGCAAGCCTCTCTCTCCGCGCGGCCCGCCCTGCCGCCTACGCTGACCTCCCGGGCCTGCTTCCAAGCCAGCCACCGCTGCGTGTGCTCCTCGCGTATCACTGGCACGTGGACTCGGGACGTCAAACATGTCCCCCTTTCTTCGCCTGCGCGACCCGGGCGAGCTCAATCCTTGCGCGACCCTCGGAATCGGTTGATATCGCCACAAACCAACCCCTGCTGCTGTCCACGCTAGTGCTATCCTATCGGCTTCGCGGGACCCACTGACCAGTTCCTCCTACCCCTTCACCGTGATTCCCGTGCGCACGACGCTGACCTCCCGCAACAACCTTGACCGAGATCGGCGCTTGCCGCACGAATCCAGTCGGCCACGTGGGTCCAACATCGAACCCCTCGGGCGACCATAAAACGGGACACCGGGACTTTGCCTACCCCTTTCTCGCCGTGCATTTCCACCATCGCCAGGCACCGCGGAGGAGAGAAATACCGCCGCCGCCGTGGATAACCACCAGCAACATGAATTGGGCCCTAGTCGAGTCAACCGAGGCTCGTGTAGATCACGTGGAGGCTGTAGGAGGGCAGCGGAGGTCGATTGGCGCACGTACAACAGCTGTGGGCATCAGAATTTCTCGCCGATGTCCGGATTCCGCTGCGATCCATGGGCAGCTCCACGCAGTTCCTAACTTCCGGTAATAATCCTCCTCACAAGTACCCTATTGTTCCAGCTAGCGCCGCTACCTTCGGTTAGGAGTTTTAGCGCGCGGTTTGCATTCGGGCTGATCGCCGGCCATGGCGGCGCCGTCGCCGATGCTCGAGCGCCGCTGGGTCGCGGTGGGAGTATGGCTAGACATATGGTGGCCGTCGGATGCGTGACTTACGGCTTAGATTAGAGATCGCATACCCATTCGCCGTTTTAAATCTGAGCCGAAGATCTCCGATCGAAGGGTTGTAAACTCACATAGATTCAGGAGCCTGTGGACCATCGGATTAGGATCCGATGAATCTAATCGCGTACCGGTTCGCTGAGTAAGAAATCTAATTTGGGCGCTCGGCTTGCAATCCAACGGCTAGAGGCTGCTGATACCCGTCGTCGCGCCCCTTTTACTAAAGAGACCTTAGGTTTTAAGGGAAATAACCCACAGTCCTGCGCAGGATAATTCTGAGTATGGGGAATTCTTGCGCATCAACCCCTGTGTTTCTGTTTAAATGACGCTCGGTCTAGAGAACATATAAATTATGTAAATAAATACAGAAATTGATTTTTAATGTAAAAACAAATGCTAGAACTCATTTAATTTATAGAAAATTCATATTGAGTCCAAATTAATTCATTTTGTAACATTATTGTTTATCACCTAGTGTCTCTGGTTTGACATGAAAACTGTATTAAAATTTATCTCTTAATTAATCTTGTATCAAATACATGAAACCTTCGGAAATTCATAACATCCCCATTTTAACTCCGAATTGAATCATTCCAGTTGTGTTAGCTTCATATGAATATTTACTATACAATAACAACATTTATTGTACCATGTCTCATTCCTTTATAATTAGATCTTTTATTTAACTTATGTAGGTTAGTCTTGTTAATTTGCTTATCCTTATAATCGACTAGAATATGATCTATGATCAACTTATAACTTAGATTAAAGTCGAGATAATTATTTATAGAATAATCTCTCATATGATCTATGCTAACCAACTTGTAATATGGTTTAATATTTGAATCACATAGATCTTTCATAAATCATATCTCTTTATCCATAACTCTGATCTTAGTAGTTCTCGTTCCCGCGATCTCGTACCAACGAGTAGATCATTATTATACAGTTTATTCGTATGTTTGGTGTGATGTTAATTTTTTCTATACCATGTTTGTTTATACTTGTC
The DNA here is from genome assembly GCF_902167145.1 of Zea mays. Lineage (NCBI taxonomy): Eukaryota > Viridiplantae > Streptophyta > Magnoliopsida > Poales > Poaceae > Zea > Zea mays. The sequence continues at coordinate 42,095,073 of NC_050102.1, read as the reverse complement.
GGGGACCATAATTAGGGGTACCCTCAAGGCTCCTAATTCTCAGCTGGTAACCACCATCAGCATAAAGCTGCAAAGGCCTGATGGGTGCGATCAAGTCAGGGATCAGTCCATTCGAGGGACTCGATCACGCCTCGCCCGAGCCTAGCCTCGGACAAGGGCAGCCGACCCCGGAGGATCTCCGCCTCGCCCGAGGCCCCCCTCCAGCGGCGAACATATTTCCGGCTCGCCCGAGGCCCTGTCTTCGCCAAGAAGCAACCCTGACCAAATCGCCGCACCGACCGACCAAATCGCAGGAGCATTTAATGCAAAGGTGGCCTGACACCTTTATCCTGACGCGCGCCCCTCAGCCGACAGAGCCGAAGTGACCGCCGTCACTTCGCCGCTCCACTGACCGGTCTGACAGAAAGACAGCGCCGCCTGCGCCGCTCCGACTGTGGTGCCGCTTGATAGAGTGAGGCTAACAGGCAGTCAGGCCCGGCCACAGGCACCATAGGAAGCTCCGCTTCGCCCGACCCAGGGCTCGGACTCGGGCTAAGCCCCGGAATACGGCGAACTCCGCTCCGCCCGACCCAGGGCACGGACTCGGGCTAAGCCCCGGAAGACGGCGAACTCCGCTCCACCCGACCCAGGGCTCGGACTCGGGCTAAGCCCCGGAAGACGGCGAACTCCGCTCCGCCCGACCAGGGGCTCGGACTTGGGCTTAGCCCTAGAAGACGACGAATTCTGCTCCGCCCGACCCAGGGCTCGGACTTGGGCTCAGCCCCCGAAGACGACGAGCTCCGCTTCGCCCGACCCCAGGACTCGAACTCCGCCCTGGCCTCAGCCAACGGCCTCCGCCTCACCCGACCTAGGGGCTCGAACTCGACCTCGGTCATGGAAGACGGACTCGACCTCGACCTCGGAGGAGCCTTCGCATCGCCCAACCTAGGGCGCGGGCCGGCCACGTCAACGGGAGGCGCCATCATTACCCTACTCCAAGTTGACTCAGGCTACGGGGAACAAGACCGACGTCCCATCTGGCTCGCTCCGCTAGATGGGCAATGATGGCGCCCCGCACGCTCCCTGACGATGGCGGCTCTTGGCCCGCTTACGGAAGCAAGAGGACGTCAGCAAGGACTTGGCAGCCCCGACAGTTGTCCCTCCACTAGGCTCCAGCGCTCCTCCGACGGCCACGACATCACACAAACCGGGCGCCACGATGGCGTGTACTTAGGGCGCTAGCTCTCCCCCGCTAGACACGTAGCACTCTGCTACACCCCCATTGTACACCTGGATCCTCTCCTTACGCCTATAAAAGGAAGGACCAGGGCCCTCTTAGAGAGGGTTGGCCGCACGGGGACGAGGAGGAGACAGGCGCTCGCGCAAGGCCACTCGCTCCCTCTCCCGTGTGGACGCTTGTAACCTCCTACTACAAGCGCACCCGACCTGGGCCCGGGACGAACACGAAGGCCGCGGGATTTCTACATCTCTCTCGCCCATCTCCGGCCACCTCACTTCCCCCCTTCGCGCTCAGCCTCGCGCCGACCCATCTGGGCTGGGGCACGCGGCGACATTTCACTCGTCAGCTTAGGGACCCCCCGGTCTCAAAACGCCGACAGTTGGCGCGCCAGGTAGGGGCCTGCTGCGTGTTGACGAACAGCTTCCCGTCAAGCTCCAGATGGGTAGTCTCCAGCAACCTCTCCAACCCGGCACGGTGCTCCGTTTCGAGAGTCTTGAGTTCGTGTCCCTTGACGGCAGCTACGACATGATACTCCTTCCACCGCCATGCGACAGCGACAATGGCGGCCGACAGCCCGCCCGCCGGTGGCGGAATCGACGACGTCTTCCCCGCGTGGTGGAAGTACAACATTCGAGCTCACCCCGTCCTCTCCCCCGCCGACGGAGGAGGAGGCGGGGCAACCAAGGCCAAGAAGGAGACAGCGCCTCGTCGGCTGTCGAGCGAGTCGACGGCGCCAGCGCCCTAACGGGGGGCGCGTCGGGCATCGACCTCGCGTTTGAGACGAGGACGAGCGCCGTCTCCCCGCAACGCGCCGATTCCGGGCAAACGGACGACGCCAGCGCGCTCACGAAAGGCTTGCTGGACGTCACCCTCGTACCTGAGACGACGGTGCGGTTAGTCCCCGACATGACTTCATCGCCGCCCGTCGACCAAGAGGTACCGACCAATTCCCATCTCACGCCTTTCAGATTCAGCCTCGAACCGCCAAGCGACCTCGCTTTGGCGGACGCCCTCGTAGAGGCGAGTCCAAGCCCTCTGGGGTATCGTGTGCGGTCACCCTAGGACCGGCTGACGGACGTCTCGACCTACGGGCCCTCTGGGTCCGAGGATGACGACGCGCCCGACTTCTGCTAGGATTTCTCCGGACTTGGCAACCCCAGTGCCATGCAGGACTTTATGACCGCATGCGACTACTGCCTTTCTGACTGTTCTGACGGTAGCCGCAACCTCGGCGACGAGGACTGTGGCCCAAGCCGTGAATGTTTCCACGTCGATCTAGGGGGTCCCTCCAAAAGCAACCATCTCGGCATGCCGGAGGACGGTGATCTCCCTAGGCCGGTGCCTCGCGTTGACATCCCACGGGAGCTAGCTGTGGTCCCCGTTCCGGCGGGGGGTCACGACCCACAGCTCGAGCAAATCCGCGGGGTGCAGGCCAGGCTCGACGAGGGAGCAGGAGCGCTTGAGCCAATCCGCCGGGACGTCGGGCAGGCATGGGCGGGCCATCCTCCGGCCGGAGAAATACATCATATACCCCAGGGCTTCCAGCACCGCATCGCCGATGATGTCAGGGTCAGGCCGCCACCCGCATCTAGTGGGGTCGGCCAGAACCTGGCTGCAGCAGCAATGCTTCTTCGTGCGATGCCAGAGCCATCAACCACCGAGGGGCGGCGAATCCAGGGAGAGCTCAAGAATCTCCTGGAAGGCTCCGCGGTCCGGCGGGCCGAGAGCTCCGCCTCCCGAAGGCAGGGGCACCCCTCGGAACATCGTGCCGCGACTTCCCGATTCATGCGGGAAGCCTCGGTCTACACCGGGCGCACGCGCAACATAGTGCCTGCGGCCCCGGGACGCCTCGGCAACGAGCACCATCACCGCGACCGTCGGGCCCACCCCGACGAGAGGGTGCGCCGAGGCTACCACCCTAGGCGTGGGGGACGCTACGACAGTGGGGAGGATCGGAGTCCCTCGCCCGAACCACCTGGTCTGCAGGCCTTTAGCCGGGCCATACGACGGGCGCCGTTCTCGACCCGGTTCCGACCCCCGACTACTATCACGAAGTACTCGGGGGAGACGAGACCGGAACTGTGGCTCGCGGACTACCGTCTGGCCTGCCAACTGGGTGGAACGGACGATGACAACCTCATCATCCGCAACCTCCCCCTGTTCCTCTCCAACACCGCTCGCGCCTGGTTGGAGCACCTGCCTCTGGGGCAGATCTCCGACTGGGACGACCTGGTCCAAGCTTTCGCTGGCAATTTCCAGGGCACGTACGTGCGCCCTGGGAATTCCTGGGACCTCCGAAGCTGCCGACAGCAGCCGGGAGAGTCTCTCCGGGACTACATCCGGCGATTCTCGAAGCAGCGCACCGAGCTGCCCAACATCACCGACTCGGATGTCATCGGCGTGTTCCTCGCCGGCACCACCTGCCGTGACCTGGTGAGCAAGCTGGGTCGCAAGACCCCCACCAGGGCGAGCAAGCTGATGGACATCGCCACCAAGTTTGCCTCCGGCCAGGAGGCGGTCGAGGCTATCTTCCGGAAGGACAAGCAGCCCCAGGGCCGCCCATCGGAAGATGCCCCCGAGGCGTCAACTCAGTGCGGCGCCAAGAAGAAGGGCAAGAAGAAGTCGCAAGCGAAACGCGACGCCGCCAACGCGGACCTTGTCGCCGCCGCCGAGTACAAGAACCCTCGGAAACCCCCCGGAGGTGCCAACCTCTTCGACAAGATGCTCAAGGAGCCGTGCCCCTACCACCAGGGGCCCGTCAAGCACACCCTTGAGGAGTGTGTCATGCTTCGGCGCCACTTCCACAGGGCCGGGCCACCTGCGGAGGGTGGCAGGGCCCGCGACGATGACAAGAAGGAAGATCACCAGGCAGGAGATTTCCCCGAGGTCCGCGACTGCTTCATGATCTACGGTGGGCAAGCGGCGAACGCCTCGGCTCGGCACCGCAGGCAAGAGCGTCGGGAGGTCTGTTCGGTGAAGGTGGCGGCGCCAGTCTACCTAGACTGGTCCGACAAGCCCATCACCTTCGACCAAGCCGACCACCCCGACCACGTGCCGAGCCCGGGGAAATACCCGCTCGTCGTCGACCCCGTCATCGGCGACGTCAGGCTCACCAAGGTCCTCATGGACGGAGGCAGCAGCCTCAACATCATCTACGCCGAGACCCTCGGGCTTCTGCATATCGATCTGTCCTCGGTCCGGGCGGGCGCTGCGCCTTTCCATGGGATCATCCCCGGGAAGCGCGTCCAGCCCCTCGGACAACTCGATCTTCCCGTCTGCTTCGGAACACCCTCCAACATCCGAAGGGAGACCCTGACGTTCGAGGTGGTCGGGTTCTGAGGAACCTACCACGCGGTTCTGGGGAGGCCATGCTACGCGAAGTTCATGGCCGTCCCCAACTACACCTACCTCAAGCTCAAGATGCCGGGCCCCAACGGGGTCATCACCGTCGGCCCCACGTACAAACACGCGTTCGAATGTGACGTGGAGTGCGTGGAGTACGCCGAGGCCCTCGCCGAGTCCGAGGCCCACATCGCCGACCTGGAGAGCCTCTCTAAGGAGGTGCCAGACGTGAAGCGTCATGCCGGCAACTTCGAGCCAGCGGAGACGGTCAAGTCCGTCCCCCTCGACCCCAGCAGCGACGCCTCCAAGCAAGTCCGGATCGGCTCCGGGCTCGATCCCAAATAGGAAGCAGTGCTCGTCGACTTTCTCCGCGCGAACGCCGATGTCTTCGCGTGGAGTCCCTCGGACATGCCCGGCATACCGAGGGATGTCGCCGAGCACTCGCTGGACATCCGAGCCGGAGCCCGACCCGTCAAGCAGCCTCTGCGCCGATTCGACGAAGAAAAGCGCAGAGCTATAGGCGAGGAGATCCACAAGCTAATGGCGGCAGGGTTCATCAAAGAGGTATTCCATCCCGAATGGCTTGCCAACCCTGTGCTTGTGAGAAAGAAAGGGGGGAAATGGCGGATGTGTGTAGACTACACTGGTCTGAACAAAGCATGTCCGAAGGTTCCCTACCCTCTGCCTCGCATCGATCAAATCGTGGATTCCACTGCTGGGTGCGAAACCCTGTCTTTCCTCGATGCCTACTCAGGGTATCACCAAATCAGGATGAAAGAGTCCGACCAGCTCGCGACTTCTTTCATCACACCCTTCGGCATGTACTGCTATGTCAGCATGCCGTTCGGCTTGAGGAATGCGGGCGCGACGTACCAGCGGTGCATGAACCATGTGTTCGGCGAACACATTGGCCGCACGGTCGAGGCCTACGTCGATGACATCGTAGTCAAGACGAGGAAAGCCTCCGACCTACTTTCCGACCTTGAAGTGACATTCCGATGTCTCAAGGCGAAAGGCGTCAAGCTCAATCCCGAAAAGTGTGTCTTCGGGGTACCCCGAGGCATGCTCTTGGGGTTTATCATCTCCGAGCGGGGCATCGAAGCCAACCTGGAGAAGATCGCAGCCATCACCAGCATGGGGCCCATCAAGGACTTGAAAGGCATACAGATGGTCATGGGATGTCTCGCGGCTCTGAGCCGCTTCATCTCACGCCTCGGCGAAAGAGGCCTACCTCTGTACCGCCTCTTAAGGAAGGCCGAGTGCTTCACTTGGACCCCTGAGGTCGAGGAAGCCCTCGGGAACCTGAAGGCGCTCCTCACGAAGGCGCCTATCTTGGTGCCCCCAGTTGCCGGAGAAGCCCTCTTGGTCTACATCGCCGCGACCACTCAGGTGGTTAGCACCGCGATTGTGGTCGAGAGGCAAGAAGAGGGGCATGCATTGCCCGTTCAGAGGCCAGTCTACTTCGTCAGCGAGGTACTGTCCGAAACCAAGATCCGCTACCCACAAGTTCAGAAGCTGCTGTACGCGGTGATCCTGACACGGCGGAAGTTGCGACACTACTTCGAGTCTCATCCGGTAACTGTGGTGTCATCCTTCCCCCTGGGGGAGATCATCCATTGCCGAGAGGCCTCAGGTAGGATTGCAAAGTGGGCGGTGGAAATCATGGGCGAAACAATCTCGTTCGCCCCTCGGAAGGCCATCAAATCCCAGGTCTTGGCGGACTTCGTGGCTGAATGGGTCGACACCCAGCTACCAACAGCTCCGATCCAACCGGAGCTCTGGACCTTGTTCTTCGACGGGTCGCTGATGAAGACAGGAGCCGGCGCAGGCCTACTCTTCATCTCACCCCTCGGGAAGCACCTACGCTACATGCTACGCCTCCATTTTTCGGCGTCCAACAATGTAGCTGAGTACGAGGCTCTGGTCAACGGGTTGCGGATTGCCGTCGAGCTAGGGGTCTGATGCCTCGACGCTCGCGGTGACTCGCAGCTCGTCATCGACCAAGTCATGAAGAACTCCCACTGCCACGACCCGTAGATGGAGGCCTACTGCGATGAGGTTCGGCGCCTGGAAGACAAGTTCTACGGGCTCGAGCTCAACCACATCGCTCGGCGCTACAACGAGACTGCGGACGAGCTGGCTAAAATAGCCTCGGGGCGAACGACGGTTCCCCCGACGTCTTCTCCCGAGATCTGCATCAACCCTCCGTCAAGATCGACGACGCGCCCGAGCCTGAGGCGCCCTCGGCCCAGCCCGAGGTACCCTCGGCACAGTCCGAGGCACCCTCGGCTCGGTCCGAGGCACCCTCGGTTCGGCCCGAGGTACCCTCGGCCCCCGAGGGCGAGACGCTGCACGTCGAGGGGGAGCAATGCGGGGTCACGCCTGATCAAAACTGGTAGACCCCATACCTGCGATATCTCCACCGAGGAGAGCTACCCCTCGACCAAGCCGAAGCTCGGCGGTTGGCGCGGCGCGCCAAGTCGTTCGTCTTGCTGGGAGAAGGGAAGGAGCTCTACCACCGCAGCCCTTCAGGCATCCTCCAGCGATGCATCTCCACCACCGAAGGTCAGGAACTCCTCCGAGAAATACACTCGGGGGCTTGCGGCCACCACGCAGCACCTCGGGCCCTTGTTGGAAATGCTTTCCGACAAGGTTTCTACTGGCCAACGGCGGTGGCCGACACCACTAGAATTGTCCGCGCCTGCGAAGGGTGTCAGTTCTACGCAAGGCAGACCCACCTGCCCGCTCAGGCTCTACAGACGATACCCATCACCTGGCCTTTTGCCGTGTGGGGTCTGGACCTCGTCGGCCCCTTGCAGAAGGAACCTGGGGGCTACACGCACCTGTTGGTCGCCATCGACAAATTCTCCAAGTGGATCGAGGTCCGACCCCTAAACATCATCAGGTCCGAGCAGGCGGTGGCGTTCTTCACCAACATCATCCATCGTTTCGGGGTCCCGAACTCCATCATCACCGACAACGGCACCCAGTTCACCGGCAGAAAGTTCCTGGACTTCTGCGAAGATCTCCACATCCGGGTTGACTGGGCCGCCGTGGCTCATCCCATGACGAATGGGCAAGTAGAGCGTGCCAACGGCATGATTCTACAAGGACTCAAGCCTCGGATTTACAACGACCTCAACAAGTTCGGCAAGCGATGGATGAGGAACTCCCCTCGGTGGTCTGGAGCCTGAGGACAACACCGAGCCGAGCCATGGGCTTCACGCCGTTCTTTCTAGTCTATGGGGCCGAGGCCATCTTGCCCACAGACCTGGAATACGGTTCCCCGAGGATGAGGGCCTATGCCGACCAAAGCAACCAAGCTAATCGAGAAGATTCGCTGGACCAGCCGGAAGAGGCTCGGGACAAGGCCTTACTACACTCGGCGCGGTACCAGCAGTCCATGCGATGCTACCATGCCCGAGGGGTCCGGTCCCGAGACCTCCAGGTGGGCGACCTGGTGCTTCGGCTGCGACAAGACGCCCGAGGTCGACACAAGCTCACACCCCCCTGGGAGGGGCCGTTCGTTATCGCCAAAGTTCTGAAGCCCGGAACGTACAAGCTGGCCAACAATCAAGGCGAGGTCTACCGCAACGCTTGGAACATCCAACAGCTACATCGCTTCTACCCTTAAGATGTTTTCAAGTTGTTCATATACCTCGCTCCCACGAAAAGTTTAGTCATCAAGGAAGGGTCAGCCTTGCCTCGGCAAAGCCCGACCCTCCCTCGGGGGCTAAAAGGGGGGAGCCCCCTCTGCGTCGAAATTTTCCTCGAAAAAAGATCTTTTCCGCTAGAATGTCTTTCGTGCTTTTCGACTACTTCGAAAGTGGATCCTGAAAACGACGGAGTACACGTAAGCAGCCAAGGCTGACCGAGCCGAGGGACTCCTACGCCTCCGGGATACGGACACCTCACTCATCACCTTCTGCGATAAGTAACTCACGTTCGGATAAGTGATTCCGCGGACCGAACAAGTCTTCACGTTCGGAAGCCCTTCTGCCAGAGCGATTCTTCGAGCCTTCTCGACTGCGTCGATGACAGAACCCCATGGACGGGAAAGAGTGCGCGTAAGCGGCAAGGCCGACCGAGCCGAGGGACTCCTACGCCTCCGGGATACGGATACCTCACTCATCACCTTCCGTGAGAAGCAACTCTCGCTCGCACAAACAATTCTGTTACCGACAAAAAGGTCCAGATACTCGAAACAAGAGGAAAGGAGATGCGGCTTTACAACACGGCAAGGGTGTGTTATGGCCTCGGCGGCCGCAGAAAACACACGCTACAAGATAATCCGATCCTGCAGGCTCGGATCTTGACGGCTAAATGGAGCAGTAGCACCCTCGGTGTCGACAACACCTTCAGCGAGGTCCGACCTAGCCTCGGACAGCGACGCGGTCCAAGGGTCTCCGCTCTGAAGGACAACGTCAACACCAAGCCCGGGCCATCGCCGCTAGGGTCTTCTCTGAGAATCCGGCTCGAGCAGGCGGCTCAGCCGGTTACCCCGGGGCCAAGGACATCAGCCCGGCCCGAGGCCTCTGCAGATCAATTCCGGCGTCGGTCCCGCTAACGGACGACCCGGCCAGGCTCCGGCTGACCAGGTCTTCTTTTTGAGCCAACTCTGCCTCTGTTCGCGCTGACACCGCTACCCCTGTCCTCGGCTCATCGAAGAGCGGCCGAGGGGTTCCTCTAACTAAGCAAGGGAAGCCTCGGACAACAAGGCTGACCGAGCCGAGGGACTCCTACGCATCCGGGATACAGATACCTCACTCGTCACCTTTACACGGGGCGACTCACGCTTGGTGAAGCGGTTCAGACAACCAACAGGTGAGTCTTAGTGCTCGAAAAGGAGGAAAAACACGGCTCCGTGCCGAAATTACATACATGTTCAGGCCTCGACAGCCACAATGAACAAAAACACTGGCATTTGAAGTGCCATTACAAACGGAACTCCGGTTCCACCTCCGCAGGTACGAACAACCCCACTCGATGGGGGGCCTGCGGAGCAACAGAAGACCGACGGGCGGCTCGCCGTCGCCCGCTCCGGCAGCAACGACAACGACCCCCACTCCGGGTGGCCGAACTGTAGCAGCGAGGGCCTCAGGGCGGATGCTGCTGCAATCTTGCCCTCGCCCACGCCGACGCTCGAGGGGCGAGGACAAGCACAAAGAGCCGGGGGCCCGAAGCGCGGATGGTGGCGGTGATCCCGTCGGCAACGGGGACTTCTCGAGCCGCCTCCACCTCGGCACCGACGACAGGGGCCGTCAGCCCTCCGGCAGATCCCCACTCAGATCCTCCCGGACGAGTGGGGCACCGACCTCCGCGCGGAGGCGCCGTACTGGTGCAAAGGCAGGACCGCCCCAGAACAAGAACGCCGCCCTGGCAGCGCGCGATATCTTGGACGGTCCTCCCATGCACACGGCGCGGCAGCCGCCTTCCGGCAGGAGGGGGCACCGAGAGCTAAGCCGACGAGCCCGACGCGCTGAGGCTGACGACGCCCACCGTCGACCGGCCCCGCGTTGTCGAAGTCCGACCCGCCCGCAGGGCCAGTGAGCGCCCTCTCCCTCGAACGCCGAAGGAGAGGCCAACCCACGAACCCGCGCGGGAGGTAGAGCTTCGGCTCTGCCCGGCCTCCACCCCAGCGAGGATGATGAACATCCTTGAAGCTGAGGGTGGGACCAAGATCGCAGCCCGGCTTGCTTCTCCCCACCCAGGGGCTAGTGGTCACCATCTTGGGTGACCGCCGGCGGAGGGGTGCAACCAGGCTGCGTGATGAAAATCCTTGAAGCCGAACGATGGCTGAAAGATACCAACTCCCGCGGAGTTGCGTTCCTCCAACGACGAGGCGGAAAGACGGCGGGTATCCCCCATCCGGGGGCTTGGAAGGTGGAAAGACACAATGCATAGGGGAGCACGAAAACATGGTCGCCTTCCAAGAGGGTCACCCTCCTTTTAAAGGCGACTCTCCCTACTTGCGTCCCCAGCGGTCGTGGGCTGAGTCTTCTCCAACACGCTCCAAGGTCCTCCCCTACGGCGCGGGGGCTGGGTCCCACACGTCATGCAAGCCGGCCCAGAGCAGAAGAAGCCAAACCGCCGTGCGCGGTGCATGCAACCGCCCAGCGGTTACAACCGGCTCTCCACTTTTGCCCAGACCAGCAGGCAAAAGGGCGGGCAGCCATGCAGGCGGCATGCAACCGCGCCAAGTAGGCGCACTTCTCCGACTCCCAACACGCCCAGCATGGAGGCCCAGGCCCATGCGTCATGCAACCGGCGCGCCGAATGCTTCGTGCATGCAACTGCACCGCCACTTGCGCCACCACCGCGCCTCCTCGACTGCGGAACCAATACCGCGACTCGAGGCGACCCAGCGCACGACCTAGCAGCGCCAGCCTGGCGCAACGGTCAATGCGGCCAAAAATGGGCCGGCAGTAATGGCGGTGGCAGGCGGGCAGGAGCAGCGGTCACGTCGTCAGCCAAGCTTACGTCCCATCCGGGGGCAGCGAGAGAACCCTCTCTCACGGCGTGAAGACAACGCGCCCATGTTCCGCTCCTCGAACGGCTCGCGCACGCGCAACGGCCGCCCCGCGAACCACTCGCCCCCGTCGCATTAACTCCGCGGCGGGACAGGCGGCGCCTCTGGCAGGAGAAGCGAGCGACGCTTCGCCTTCGCCATAATGACCGCGTCAAAAAAAAAAGGTACACCGCGTCGTTCGATTTCGTATCCTTTTCCTTTTTTCCTCTTTCTCTCTCTTGCAACAGGGACCAGGAAAGGGGGATACCCCGAAAAGGATCCTTCCCCGTGAAGGAACCAGGCTTCGAGCCTCCCTACTGATCAGAGGTTCGAAGGCTGGCCCCTCGGAAGGGTTCAACAGCCGCATCAGAGCACGTGGGCTCCACACCCACTACTGGTCAGAGGTTCGAAGGCCGGCCCCTCGGAAGGGTTCAACGGCCGCCTCAGGCTACTCAGGCTCCGCGCCCACTACTGATCAGGGGTTCGAAGGCTGGCCCCCGAAGGGTTCACAGCCGCCTCAGACACAGAGCGAGGGATGACCATGGGTACGTTCGATACATAACCAAGGCTCGGGCTACGCTCCCGAGGTACCCTAGGACATTTCCGAGACCAACGGGAACGATCTTGTAACGGAATCCCATCAGAGGGAGGCATCGAGCCCTCGGACCCCGTCGCCAGGGGACCGGGTCCAGCAGATCACCCGCAGGTACTTTTGGGCGCGCCTCTGGGCCTCTAGCCGACCCCTAACAAATGGGGCACGGACGTCCGCTCGGATCACCCGCCTACAGCTCACCGGAGACACCATGTTCGGCGCCCACCGAGGGCAACATGGTGCTCTCCCCCCTCCTCCTTGCGGAAAGGCGACGCAGGGGCGTATGTAAAAAAGTCGAGTCTGTCCCTGATCGCCCTCTCGCCCTGTGCAGAGGCTTGGGGGCTGCTCTCGCAAACCCGGCTCCGGCCAAACCGTTGACAGCGTCAACATACCAGCCCGAGAACTTGGGACCCGACCGTACACCCGGGCTACGGCCAGCTCGCATGAGGGAACGACCAGACCATCCGAAGCATTGCGCGAGGCATTAAGACCTCGGAGAAGTCAAACCACTCCTCCGAAGCCTCGGGGGCTACACCCGGCGGGTGCGCTCGCGCGCACCCGCCGGAACAAAACGCAACCGAGAAAGGCTGGTCCCCTTGCAAAAAAGTGCGACGAAAGCCTCCAAGCGAGTGCTAACACTCCCTTCGAGGCTCGGGGGCTACTGTCGGGGACCATAATAGGGGTACCCTCAAGGCTCCTAATTCTCAGCTGGTAACCACCATCAACATAAAGCTACAAAGGCCTGATGGGTGCGATCAAGTCAGGGATCAGTCCATTCGAGGGACTCGATCACGCCTCGCCCGAGCCTAGCCTCGGACAAGGGCAGCCGACCCCGGAGGATCTCCGCCTCGCCCGAGGCCCCCCTCCAGCGGCGAACATATTTTCGGCTCGCCCGAGGCCCTGTCTTCGCCAAGAAGCAACCCTGACCAAATCGCCGCACCGACCGACCAAATCGTAGGAGCATTTAATGCAAAGGTGGCCTGACACCTTTATCCTGACGCGTGCCCCTCAGCCAACAGAGCCGAAGTGACCGCTGTCACTTCGCCGCTCCACTGACCGGTCTGACAGAAAGACAGCGCCGCCTGCGCCGCTCCGACTGCGGTGCCACTTGACAGAGTGAGGCTGGCAGGCAGTCAGGCCCGGCCGCAGGCACCATAGGAAGCTCCGCTTCGCCCGACCCAGGGCTCGGACTCGGGCTAAGCCCCGGAAGACGGCGAACTCCGCTCCGCCCGACCCAGGGCACGGACTCGGGCTAAGCCCCGGAAGACGGCGAACTCCGCTCCGCCCGACCCAGGGCTCGGACTCGGGCTAAGCCCCGGAAGATGGCGAACTCTGCTCCGCCCGACCAGGGGCTCGGACTTGGGCTCAGCCCCAGAAGACGACGAATTCCGCTCCACCCGACCCAGGGCTCGGACTTGGGCTCAGCCCCAGAAGACGACGAACTCCGCTTCGCCCGACCCCAGGACTCGAACTCCGCCCTGGCCTCAGCCAACGGCCTCCGCCTCGCCCGACCTAGGGGCTCGGACTCGACCTCGGCCACGGAAGACGGACTCGACCTCGACCTCGGAGGAGCCTTCGCATCGCCTAACCTAGGGCGCGGGCCGGCAACGTCAATGGGAGGCGCCATCATTACCCTACTCCAAGCTGACTCAGGCTACGGGGAACAAGACCGGCGTCCCATCTGGCTCGCTTCGCCAGATGGGCAATGATGGCGCCCCGCACGCTCCCTGACGATGGCGGCTCTCGGCCCCCTTACGGAAGCAAGAGGACGTCAGCAAGGACTCGACAGCCCCGACAGCTGTCCCTCCGCCAGGCTCCAGCGCTCCTCCGACGGCCACGACATCACACAAACCGGGCGCCAAAATCTCTCCGGCCGCCACGATGGCATGTACTTAGGGCGCTAGCTCTCCCCCGCTAGACACGTAGCACTCTGCTACACACCCATTGTACACCTGGATCCTCTCCTTACGCCTATAAAAGGAAGGACCAGGGCCCTCTTAGAGAGGGTTGGCCGCACGGGGACGAGGAGGAGACAGGCGCTCGCGCAAGGCCGCTCGCTCCCTCTCCCGTGTGGACGCTTGTAACTGAAAGGGAAATGTGCCTTTGGGCCATTTCTAAGTATTTTGGTGATTGAGTGCAAACACAAGTGCTTAAATGTGAAAATATGCCCAAGGATGAACAAAGTGCAAATCACAAGTTAAGGTATGTTTCTAAGCCTTAGTACATTGGTTTGTGTACTAATATTCTTGTCTAAGTGTTAGAAACAGGAAGAAGAAGAGGAGTGGAGGGCTGCTTCGGGCTGGGGCACCGGACTGTCCGGTGTGCACCGGACAGTGTCCGGTGCGCCAGACCAGCGCGGAGCAAACCAGCCGCTCTCGGGTTTTTCTCCGGCGACTTCGGCTAAAATTCACCGGACTGTCCGGTGTGCACCAGACTGTCCGGTGAGCCAACGGTCGGCCGGGCCAACGGTCGGTCGCGCGATCGGCGCGCGACACGTGGCCGAGCCAACGGTCGGAATGGGGCACCGGACTGTCCGGTGTGCACCGGACATGTCCGGTGCGCTAACGGCGCCCGGATCTGCAACAGACAGCAACGGTCAGATGCACTGTTTATGGAAATAAATCGGGCACCGGACAGTGTCCGGTGTGCACCGGACTGTCCGGTGCGCCCAACGACAGAAGGCAAGGATAGCCTTCCAGATGTGTTCTCAACGGCTCCTAGCTGCCTTGGGGCTATAAAAGGGACTCCTAGGCGCATGGAGGAGAACACCAAGCATTCCTACAACACTCCTAAGCACCAAGACATCGATCTCGCGCATTTGTTTCATTGTGATAGCATATAGAGCTCTTGTGGAGTTGTGAACTCTTTGGGTTGTGTTGCGAGCTCTTGTTGCGACTTGTGTGCGTGCTGTTGCTCTGATCTTTTGAAGTCTTGTGTGTGTTGCTCATCCCCTTCCTTACTCTGTAATTCTTTGTGAACATCAAAAGTGTAAGGGCGAGAGGCTCCAAGTTGTGGAGATTCCTCGCAAACGGGATAAGAAAAGAAAAGCATAACACTGTGGTATTCAAGTTGATCATTGGATCACTTGAGAGGAGTTGAGTGCAACTCTCGTCCGTTGGGACGCCACAACGTGGAGTAGGCGAGTATTTGTGCTTGGCCGAACCACGGGATAAACCACTGTGTCTTCTCTGTGTTTGATCTTTTGTGGTTATCGTATTGTGCAAGACTTTCTCTAGCCACTTGGCATTATTACGCTAACTCTTAACAAGTTTTTGTGGCTATAAGTTTAAGTTTTACAGGATCACCTATTCACCCCCCCCTCTAGGTGCTCTCAATTGGTATCGGAGCCGTTCTCTTCAAGAAAGGGACTAACCGCCCGAAGAGATGGATCCTAAGGGGAAGGGAATTGTGATCAACGACAAGGAGAAGGAGTCTTTCGTCAACGAGCCAAGGGATGACAAGTCCAACAACTCGGGCTCGGGCCACAAGCGAAAAGATGGGAAGAAGAAGAAGACAAGACGCATCAAGGAGATCGTCTACTACGACAGCGATGAGTCCTCTTCTTCCCAAAAGGACGACGACAACGACTACAGGAAGACGGTCAATTCGAACTTTTCATTTGATTATTCTCGTATTCCACATAGTTCGAATTCGCATTTGCTTTCCATTCCTCTTGGTAAACCTCCACACTTTGATGGGGAGGACTACGGATTTTGGAGTCACAAAATGCGTAGTCATTTATTCTCTCTCCATCCAAGCATATGGGAGATTGTAGAGAATGGAATGAAATTTGATAGCTCGGATAGCCCTATGTTTATCAATGAACAAATTCATAAAAATGCACAAGCTACTACTGTTCTCTTAGCATCTTTGTGCAGGGAAGAGTACAATAAGGTGAGCGGCTTGGACAATGCCAAGCAGATATGGGACACCCTCAAGATCTCTCACGAGGGGAACGACATCACCATGCTCACCAAGATGGAGTTGGTGGAGGGCGAGCTTGGACGATTCGCCATGATAAGGGGAGAAGAGCCAACTCAAACTTACAACCGGCTCAAGACCCTTATCAACAAGATAAGGAGCTACGGAAGCACGCGTTGGACGGATCACGACGTCGTCCGCCTAATGCTCAGGTCATTTACCGTTCTTGATCCTCATCTCGTGAACAATATTCGTGAGAATCCCAGGTACACGATGATGACGCCCGAAGAAGTACTTGGAAAATTCGTGAGCGGGCGGATGATGATCAAGGAGGCAAGATACGTCGACGACGCGTTGAACGGTCCACTCCACGAGTCTCAACCCATTGCTCTAAAGGCAACAAGGAGCAAGGAGTCGCTACCTAGCAAGGTGGCGCAAGTTGAGGCGGCCGGGCTCAATGATGAAGAGATGGCTCTTATCATCAAAAGATTCAAGACGGTGCTGAAGGGTCACAAGGGGCAGCCAAGCAAGAACAAGACAAAGGGGAAGCGCTCATGCTTCAAGTGCGGTAAGATTGGTCATTTTATCGCTAACTGCCCCGATAACGACAGTGACCAGGAACAGGGAAACAAGAGGGAAAAGAAGAAGAATTACAAGAAGGCCAAGGGCGAGGCGCATCTCGGCAAGGAGTGGGATTCGGATTGCTCCTCCTCCGACTCCGACAATGAGGGACTCGCCGCCACTGCCTTCAACAAATCGGCTCTCTTCCCCAACGAGCATCACACTTGCCTCATGGCAAGGGAAAAGAAGGTAATCACTCGTAATGCTAATACTTATGATTCTTCTAGTGATGATGAATCTAGTGAGGATGAAATTGATTACTCTAGTTTATTCAAGGGATTGGATAGAACTAAGATAGCTAAGATTAATGAGCTGATTGATGCCTTAAATGAAAAGGATAGAATCTTAGAGAAACAAGAAGACCTTTTATATGAAGAGCATGATAAATTTGTTAGTGCTCAAAATTCACTTGCTCTAGAAGTTAAAAGAAATGGAATACTCTCTTGTGAACTTTCTACTTGTAATGAAACCATTTCTTCTTTAAAAGGTGAAATTAATGTTTTAACTGCTAAACTAGAAGTAGCAAGTAACTCTTGTGTTGAAAATATTACAATTTGCACTAGGTGTAAGGATTTTGATGTTAATGCTTGTAGTGAACACTTAGTTTCAATTTCAAAACTAAATGATGAAGTGGCTAGTCTCAATGCTCAACTTAAGACTAGCAAAAGCGATTTTGAAAAACTAAAATTTGCTAGGGATGCCTACACGGTTGGTAGACACCCCTCAATTAAGGATGGACTTGGCTTCAAGAGGGAAGCCAAGAACTTAACAAGCCATAAGGCTCCCATTCCCGCCAAGGAGAAAGGGAAGGCCCCTATGGCTACTAGTGCTAAAAGGAACCATGCCTTTTTGTATCATGATAGAAGACAAACTAGAAATGTAAATAGAAGTTATGATGCTTTTGATTCATATGTTTATGATTCCCATGCCATGTTTGCTCCTAGTTCTTCTTATGTGTATGATAGAAATGTTACTAGGAGAAATGTTGTTCCTAAAAGAAATGTTGCAAATGTTCATAGAAAAGTAGTGAATGAACCCTCTACAATTTATTGTGCTTTGAATGCTTCCTTTGCAATTTGTAGAAAGGATAGAAAAGTAATTGCTAGGAAGTTAGGGGCAAAATGCAAAAGTGATAAAACTTGCATTTGGGTCCCTAAGGAAATTGTGACTAACCTTGTAGGACCCAACAAGAGTTGGGTACCTAAGTCCCAAGCCTAAACTTGCCTTGCAGGTTTATGCATCCGGGGGTTCAAGCTGGATTATCGACAGCGGATGCACAAACCATATGACGGGGGAGAAGAAGATGTTCACCTCCTACGTCAAGAATAAAGATTCCCAAGATTCAATTATATTCGGTGATGGGAATCAAGGCAAGGTAAAAGGTTTAGGTAAAATTGCAATTTCTAATGAGCACTCCATATCTAATGTGTTTTTAGTTGAGTCTCTTGGATATAATCTGCTATCTGTGAGTCAATTATGCAATATGGGATATAACTGTCTATTTACAAATGTAGATGTGTCTGTCTTTAGAAGAAGTGATGGTTCACTAGCTTTTAAGGGTGTATTAGACGGCAAACTTTATTTAGTTGATTTTGCAAAAGAAGAGGTCGGTCTAGATGCATGCTTAATAGCTAAGACTAGCATGGGCTGGCTGTGGCATCGCCGCTTAGCACATGTGGGGATGAAGAACCTTCACAAGCTTCTAAAGGGAGAACACGTGATAGGTCTAACTAATGTTCAATTCGAAAAAGATAGACCTTGTGCAGCTTGTCAAGCAGGGAAACAGGTGGGAGGCTCTCATCACACCAAAAATGTGATGACGACATCAAGACCCTTGGAGATGCTGCATATGGACCTTTTTGGACCCGTCGCCTATCTGAGCATAGGAGGAAGTAAGTATGGTTTAGTTATTGTTGATGACTTTTCCCGCTTCACTTGGGTGTTCTTTTTGCAGGAAAAGTCCGAAACCCAAGGGACCCTCAAACGCTTCCTCAGGAGAGCTCAAAATGAGTTTGAGCTCAAAGTGAAGAAGATAAGGAGCGACAACGGATCCGAGTTCAAGAACCTTCAAGTGGAGGAGTTCCTTGAAGAGGAAGGGATCAAGCACGAGTTCTCCGCTCCCTACACACCACAGCAAAATGGTGTGGTAGAGAGGAAGAACAGGACGCTCATCGATATGGCGAGGACGATGCTAGGAGAGTTCAAGACCCCCGAGTGCTTTTGGACGGAAGCCATTAACACTGCTTGCCACGCCATCAACAGGGTCTACCTTCATCGCCTCCTCAAGAAGACGTCGTATGAGCTACTAACCGGTAACAAACCCAATGTATCGTACTTTCGTGTATTTGGGAGTAAATGCTACATTCTAGTGAAGAAGGGTAGAAATTCTAAGTTTGCTCCCAAAGCTGTAGAAGGGTTTTTATTAGGTTATGACTCAAATACAAAGGCGTATAGAGTCTTCAACAAATCATCGGGTTTGGTTGAAGTCTCTAGCGACGTTGTATTAGATGAGACTAATGGCTCTCCAAGAGAGCAAGTTGTTGATTGTGATGATGCAGATGAAGAAGACGTTCCAACGGCCGCCATACGCACCATGGCGATTGGAGAAGTGCGGCCACAGGAACAAGATGAGCAAGATCAACCCTCTTCCTCAATTATGGTGCATCCCCCGACTCAAGACAATGAACAGGTTCATCAAAAGGAGGCGTGTGATCAAGGGGGAGCACAAGATGATCACGTGATGGAGGAAGAAGCGCAACCGGCACCTCCAACCCAAGTTCGAGCGACGATCCAAAGGGATCATCCCGTCGACCAAATTCTGGGTGACATTAGCAAGGGAGTAACTACTCGGTCTCGATTAGTTAATTTTTGTGAACATTACTCTTTTGTCTCTTCTATTGAGCCTTTCAGGGTAGAAGAGGCCTTGCTAGATCCGGACTGGGTGTTGGCCATGCAAGAGGAGCTAAACAACTTCAAGCGCAATGAAGTTTGGTCACTGGTGCCTCGTCCCAAGCAAAATGTTGTGGGAACCAAGTGGGTGTTCCGCAACAAACAGGACGAGCACGGGGTGGTGACGAGAAACAAGGCTCGACTTGTGGCAAAAGGTTATGCCCAAGTCGCAGGTTTGGATTTCGAGGAGACTTTTGCTCCTGTGGCTAGGCTAGAATCAATTCGTATCTTGCTAGCATATGCCGCTCACCATTCTTTCAGGTTGTTCCAAATGGATGTGAAGAGCGCGTTCCTCAACGGACCAATCAAGGAGGAGGTGTACGTGGAGCAACCCCCTGGCTTTGAGGATGAACGGTACCCCGACCATGTGTGTAAGCTCTCTAAGGCGCTCTATGGACTTAAGCAAGCCCCAAGAGCATGGTATGAATGCCTTCGAGATTTCTTAATTGTTAATGCTTTCAAGGTTGGGAAAGCCGATCCAACTCTTTTTACAAAGACATGTGATGGTGATTTGTTTGTGTGCCAAATTTATGTCGACGACATAATATTTGGTTCAACTAACCAAAAGTCTTGTGAAGAGTTTAGTAGGGTGATGACGCAGAAATTCGAGATGTCGATGATGGGCGAGTTGAACTACTTCCTTGGGTTCCAAGTGAAGCAACTCAAGGACGGCACCTTCATCTCCCAAACGAAGTACACGCAAGATCTACTAAAGCGGTTTGGGATGAAGGACGCCAAGCCCGCAAAGACGCCGATGGGAACCGACGGACACACCGACCTCAACAAAGGAGGTAAGTCCGTTGATCAAAAAGCATACCGGTCAATGATAGGTTCTTTGCTTTATTTATGTGCTAGTAGACCGGACATTATGCTTAGCGTATGCATGTGTGCTAGATTTCAATCCGATCCTAAGGAGTGTCACTTAGTGGCGGTGAAGCGAATTCTTAGATATTTGGTTGCTACGCCTTGCTTCGGGCTCTGGTATCCAAAGGGGTCTACCTTTGACTTAGTTGGATACTCAGATTCCGACTATGCTGGATGTAAGGTCGATAGGAAGAGCACATCGGGGACGTGCCAATTCTTAGGAAGGTCCCTGGTGTCATGGAACTCTAAGAAACAAACCTTCGTTGCCCTATCCACCGCTGAGGCCGAGTATGTTGCTGCAGGACAGTGTTGCGCGCAACTACTTTGGATGAGGCAAACCCTCAGGGACTTTGGCTACAATCTGAGCAAAGTCCCACTCCTATGTGATAATGAGAGTGCTATCCGCATGGCGGAAAATCCTGTTGAACACAGCCGCACAAAGCACATAGACATCCGGCATCACTTTTTGAGAGACCACTAGCAAAAGGGAGATATCGAAGTGTTTCATGTTAGCACCGAGAACCAGCTAGCCGATATCTTTACCAAGCCTCTAGATGAGAAGACCTTTTGCAGGCTGCGTAGTGAGCTAAATGTCTTAGATTCGCGGAACTTGGATTGAATTGTAGCATACATGTGTTTATGCCCTTGATCATGTTCATTCTGCATTTTGTTGCTTATTGTGGTGCTCAAGTTGTACAAACACTCCCTGGACCTCACAAGTCCATTGCAAAGTGATGCACATGTTTAGGGGGAGATGTGTTACAACTTGACCCTTTGAGACTAACCATATGCTTGAGTTTGCTTGATCTAGTCTCGAAGGAGAATTGAAAGGGAAAAGGTGAACTTGGACCATGAAAGACTTCCACTGCACTCCGATGAGAGGGTAATTACTTCCAAGTTCATCTCATGAACTCTTATTGCCATTTGCTCTTAATTGAAAATTTTGGTGAGGCAATGGGGTTCTAGGGCCAAGATTGATCCCGTTTTGGTGCTTGATGCCAAAGGGGGAGAAAATAAAGGCCAAAGCAATAAATGGATCAGCTACCACTTGAGAAATTTTGAAAAAGTATAATAGAGCTTTTGGTTTGTCAAAACTCTTGTATTGTCTCTTTTGTCAAAAGTTGGCTTCTTGTGGGGAGAAATGTTGATTATGGAAAAAGGGGGAGTTTTTGAAATCCGTGGTCAAATTTCTTTGGAATGACTCTCTTTATGCTTCAACATGTGTGTTTGACTTAGAGATAGAGATTTGAGTTTGATTTGCAAAAACAAACCAAGTGGTGGCAAAGAATGATCCATATATGCCAAAATTGAATAAAACTCAAAGTTAAGTTTTTATTTGAAGTAGTTTTGCACTTGTTCCACTTGCTTTATGTTGTGTTGGCATAAATCACCAAAAAGGGGGAGATTAAAAGGGAAATGTGCCTTTGGGCCATTTCTAAGTATTTTGGTGATTGAGTGCAAACACAAGTGCTTAAATGTGAAAATATGCCCAAGGATGAACAAAGTGCAAATCACAAGTTAAGGTATGTTTCTAAGCCTTAGTACATTGGTTTGTGTACTAATATTCTTGTCTAAGTGTTAGAAACAGGAAGAAGAAGAGGAGTGGAGGGCTGCTTCGGGCTGGGGCACCGGACTGTCCGGTGTGCACCGGACTGTCCAGCGCGGAGCAAACCAGCCGCTCTCGGGTTTTTCTCCGGCGACTTCGGCTAAAATTCACCGGACTGTCCGGTGTGCACCGGACTGTCCGGTGAGCCAACGGTCGGCCGGGCCAACGGTCGGCCGCGCGATCGGCGCGCGACACGTGGCCGAGCCAACGGTCGGAATGGGGCACCGGACTGTCCGGTGTGCACCGGACATGTCCGGTGCGCTAACGGCGCCCGGATCTGCAACAGACAGCAACGGTCAGATGCACTGTTTATGGAAATAAATCGGGCACCGGACAGTGTCCGGTGTGCACCGGACTGTCCGGTGCGCCCAACGACAGAAGGCAAGGATAGCCTTCCAGATGTGTTCTCAACGGCTCCTAGCTGCCTTGGGGCTATAAAAGGGACTCCTAGGCGCATGGAGGAGAACACCAAGCATTCCTACAACACTCCTAAGCACCAAGACATCGATCTCGCGCATTTGTTTCATTGTGATAGCATATAGAGCTCTTGTGGAGTTGTGAACTCTTTGGGTTGTGTTGCGAGCTCTTGTTGCGACTTGTGTGCGTGCTGTTGCTCTGATCTTTTGAAGTCTTGTGTGTGTTGCTCATCCCCTTCCTTACTCTGTAATTCTTTGTGAACATCAAAAGTGTAAGGGCGAGAGGCTCCAAGTTGTGGAGATTCCTCGCAAACGGGATAAGAAAAGAAAAGCATAACACTGTGGTATTCAAGTTGATCATTGGATCACTTGAGAGGAGTTGAGTGCAACTCTCGTCCGTTGGGACGCCACAACGTGGAGTAGGCGAGTATTTGTGCTTGGCCGAACCACGGGATAAACCACTGTGTCTTCTCTGTGTTTGATCTTTTGTGGTTATCGTATTGTGCAAGACTTTCTCTAGCCACTTGGCATTATTACGCTAACTCTTAACAAGTTTTTGTGGCTATAAGTTTAAGTTTTACAGGATCACCTATTCACCCCCCCCCCCTCTAGGTGCTCTCAGTAACCCCCTACTGCAAGCGTACCCGACCTGGGCGCAGGACGAACACGAAGGCCGCGGGATTTCTACCTCTCTCTCGCCCATCTCCGGCCACCTCACTTCCCCCCTTCGCGCTCGGCCTCGTGCCAACCCATCTGGGCTGGGGCACACGGCGACATTTCACTCGTCGGCTTAGGGACCCCCCCCCCCCCCCCCCCCCGTCTCGAAATGCCGACAATACTGCTACGAGTAGTGTGAGGTCACGAGGATCAAAAGGATCAACCTAGTACCTGGAATCTCAAGTCCTAGGAAAGTTATGCCCTTGACCACTTTTGTTACCCAATAATATTCTTTATTATCACTATTCAATGCATAGGTATAATTTTGATGGGACCCAATAGGTCACCCTAGTCTGTTTATCATGTTTACCTTGTTTACCCCTGAATCATTTGGGTAGTTATGCTATTGCATCATATGGTTTTGGGTTAATATTTCATTATATCCATGTTCCAATTATTCTGTTATGTTATTTATGTTCATGTCAAGATCATTATCTTTAATTGGAACATGGAGCTTAACTTGAGAAACACATGCCACCACAAGGGTGAAAAGGGACGCCCTTGGCTGACTAATTAGAAAAGCTAGTGGAAGACTACCTTACCCGAAAGAGGCAAGGGCAGTAGAGGAGTTGCATGCAGGGAGGTTCTCGGGTTGATTTTGCTGCGATGGCGGTCAGACGAGGGATTCTTGCAAGTGCTCTTCGCATAAACTGTAGCGGGTTTTTAGAAGCTAGTGGAACTTTGTAAAGGCCTCGTAGTGTTACCCTGCCTCGCTTCCTTAGTAGAGGTGTATGGGATTCATGACCCCTTGGCAGATGGGTAACATGACTTGTGGGTACAGGGTACAACCTCTGCAGAGTGTAAAACTAGTATACTAGCCGAGCTCACGGTCAAGAGCAGCTCAGGACTCTCACATGATTAAATTATGGAACTAAATTCAATTTGTCATTTGCATTGCATAGGATTATTTATTAATTTTTTTCTATTATTCTTATTATAGTTTGGTATTTACTTACATTTAGTAACTGCTAATAAAATTTGACCAACTTATTAAAAGCAATGCTCAGCTTTAACCTCTATTGTTGTTCAGCTTTACACATCACATGAACTCCCACCTTTGGTGAGTTCATACACATTATTCCCTACAACTTGTTGAGCGATGAACATGTGTGAGCTCACCCTTGTTACCTCACACCCCCATAGGAGAAGAACAGGTGGTTCAATAGGAGCCACACAACGAGGAGTTTGATTTGATCTAGGTGGCGTCTCCCAGTTGACTTCATGGCGCCAATTATAAATTTAGTTCGTTTTATATTACTATTTTGTAAGACTTCTGCTATGTAATAAATACTCTGAATATATTATGACATTTATCTCTATACACTCTGTTATTATATGTGTTGTCTTCTTTGGCACATATATGAAATGCACCCGACTTTGTCCATTAAAACCGGGTGTGACAAATAGCAAGTGTATCTACTGTTGTTGTACCCTTACCGTTGCGATCCTTAATAGAGGCCAAGTACCGCTTGCAATTCCTCTTCTAGTGACAAAGTTCTTTGTAGTAAAAGCACTCGCATCTCTAGCTGGTCCAGCCTTGGGGTTTTGGTTTGGCTTGGATATTGTATCTTTTGCCTTGCCCTTCTTCTTCTGAAATTTACCCTTCTTCTTAAAGTTGGGTTTGTTTTGGACTGCCATCACATGGACTTTGCTGCCAGCACTTTTCTTTATGCCACCCTCTACTATTTTTAGCATGCCACATAGTTCATTGAGGCCTTTCTTCGCCCCATGCATATGGTAGTTCATAATGAAGTTTCCATAGTTGGGCGACAAAGATGCTAGAATGAAGTCAGTGGCCAACTCTTGGCATATTGGGAAACCTAGTTTCTCCAACCTCTAACTATAACCAACCATTTAGATTACATGTGGCCCAACTATTGTGCCTTCTGCTAGCTTGCATTCTAGAAAGGCTTTGGACACATTGAACCTTTCAGTCCTAGCCTAAGTCTAGAACATATCCTTAAGCGCCATGATCATATCGTGCGCCTCAAGGTTTGTCTCAAAATGCATTTCCAGCTCAGGCTACATGGAAGCAAGCATAAGGCAATTCACTTCAAGATTAGCATCCATTGATTTCTTGTAAGCGACTTTAATAGCAGTAGGTGCATCTTCAGCAGGAACCTCTGGTAGTGGGGTATCTAGAACTTCTTCCTTTCTCTCTACCCTAAGAACAATTCTTAGGTTACAGATCCAATCCGTATAGTTTGTTCCATTTAACTTGTCCCTTTCAAGAATTGGTCGCAAAGAAAATGATGGTGTGCTAGGTGCCATTTTATCTACAATAATATAATGCAAACTACTAAGACAAAAATATCCATGACAGAGTAAATCATATTAAACATTTAATAGAATCCACTCCCATTAAAATCAATATCCCTTGATTGATACTTAGTGATTCAGAACCCACAACTAACAAGTCTACTAGCTTTAGCATCACCGCTAGAAGACAAGGTAGATCAGTAAGTAACTCCTTGCTTATCATATCATATATGACTTTTGTTGTTAGGTAACATCTCTATGTGTCGGCTCCTAAACTTATGCCCCAAAGTCCTTAATCATTAAGTTGACTTAGTTTAAGTTAACCAACCCTTTCTATGGTTTGTACCCGATACAAACCTATCTAGTCGAGGAAAACTGGTGGCACCCTAATTTCATAGACCCACCACCAATTGTACATGACTTATGATAGTGCAAGGTTTGGAGAGGCATTTATGCTTAAACATTTATGATGGATCGTCCTACTTATATCATCGCACACAAGGGCAATATATGCAACGCAAACATGTAGAACATAAGAATGGCATTCACACAACAGTTGTGATTCAGTATGGCTCGCTGTCATATGGTGATCCCCATCTCCAATAATCTGTCCATCATGATGATCCATCTCCATGATAAAGGTATGCCATCCTTTAGGTGATGAGTCCTTCAAGACCTATGTAACGTATGCTGTTAAACAAATTACATATACGCTTTGGATCATCACATGTTGACACGTAGGTCACTACATAAATTTGGACAATACATATGGCTCCAGCCGTATTGCCGTAGTCACCACACTCGGCTCATGAACAATTCACTAATATGCATCATATACACACAGCCATATCAATCACAAGATGTCCTGCAAAAATAGGCTAGACAAACATGTTTCTATTTGTTCAAGGGGGGAACCGCCCTCGAGGGTCTCGGGGTGATGCCCTAATAACCTACCTCATAGGATTCCATGCATCATATGTATGGAATTTCCACTGGAAATATAATGGGATTGATCAAATAAACCCAAATCCGAGACTTTCGACCATAAGAAGATTACACTCATGACGTCGACCTGTTAAGTCAATCTGCTAGTTATGTACATAGTTAGCCCCGATGGTGATTCCAATCGATAGGGGCAAGTTGCGTACATAACAAAAGAAGGACAAATTGATCTCTTTGGTCAATTTCGATGTGATCTACTTGAACCCCTCATAATCAATTGATCAAATCAAATCGTACATCAAGTAGATTCGTCTCATGAACCTAGATCTAGACCAAAAACTACGCAGAACCTGGCTCTAATACTACTGATGGATTATGGGGAGGCTACACTAGCGAAAAACAAAGTTTTCGACCCCATAAACCAAGAACTCCTGTTGTTATAGGTCATGAAATTAGCACTAGACACACAGGGCTACAAAAGCCGTCTCGATGTAGACGTATGCGTTGAGTAATGCCATGCAGTCCTTGGTGCCCTTCACATTCTCGTGCGGTTTGTCCTAGTGCTCCAGATGCAGCACCTCCAAGGTACCCACAGGTACAAGGAGGAAGCGCCACGTACCAAACTACTAGGTTCGTGATGGTGGCTTAGCAAGAGCGAGAGGGGCGCAGCTGCTGGTTTGCTAGTCGAGAGTTAGGGTAGTTCACCCTCACCCCTCATTATATAAGTGTTCTAGCGGGCTTCTGACTTTGAGGGCCCTCAGCAACCCTAATACCTAGCCTAATTTTGGATCCTTATCCAAGTTAGGCTTCCTTCCCCATAAGTGTGTGACACTATAGGTTCACGTACACATAGACATGGCCCGAGTACTCTTACTTGGCCCAATAATTGACCGCAGTCTCTAGCAAGACATGTCAACTCCAATGCACACATAAAGATCATATCAACCAAACCATTAAAACATTACGTACATATTGTTTTCTTTGTATCACGATATTTGGTCTAGCTCTAAGCTGACATCTGAAAGTCGCCTAGAGGGGGGTGAATAGGCGAAACCTGGATTTTTTAAAATTAAGCTCGCACTAAGGTCAGGGTTAGCATTAGATTTTAATCGGAATGCGGAAGATGGTTCTCCTTGCTTAGAGTTGCTCAATCAATGCGGATAACATTTGGGAGCAAACTCAAATCAATATGAGCAAGGGAACTTTAGAGAGAGGAAAGAGGGAAAACAAACCAAGTGAGAATCAATGCAAGTATACACGATGATTTGTTTTACCGAGGTTCGGTTCTAAAGAACCTAGTCCTCATTGAGGAGGCCACAAAGGCCGGGTCTATTTCAACCCTTTCCCTCTCTCAAACGGTCACTCAGACCGGATGAGCCTTCTCCTTTGTCAATTGGGTCACTAAGTCCCCGCAAGGACCACCACACACTTAGGTGTCTCTTGCTAGCTTTACAAAGCACTTATGATAATAGGAATAAAGAGGAGAAAGCAATCCAAGCAACAAGAGCAACAAAAGAACACAAATAATCCTCTCACAAGTCTCTAAGCACTAGAGTTGATTTTGGGAGCTTGGAGTGGATTGAATGCTTTGAATGTGTCTTGGAGTGTTTGGCTTTGCTCTTGCAATGAATATGGAGTTTAGAAAACTTGGATGCCATTTGAAGGAGGTGGTTGGGGGTATTTATAGCCTCCAACCACTTCCTAGCCATTGGCTGATTTTGTTGGCGATGGGCACACCGGACAGTCCAGTGGTGCACAGGACAGGTACTGTTCACTGTCCGGTGCATGCCACGTCAGCACGCCCGTTGGGGTTTGGAGCGATCGACTGTTGAAACCCTTTGTCCTGTAGCTGCACTGGACATGTCCAATGCTTTCTGACTTCGCAGCCAGACATCTGACTTTGCTCTGTTCACTTCACAGTTTACTTTTGCAGTCGACCGTTGCGGGTAGTGACCGTTGCTCCGTTGGCTCACCGGACATGTCTGGTGCACACCGGACAGTCCGGTGAATTATAGCGGAGTGCGCCCTAGAGAAACCCGAGAGTGGCATGTTTGCTTGGTGCTTGGCCTGGTGCACTGGACACTGTCTGGTGCGCCACTTGGCAGCACACTCTCATGTCTTGCTCCAAATTAATTTGAGTCCCCAACTGAATTTCTTTCTTGGTTTGTGTTGAACCTTATGCACCTGAGATAAATGACATCTAGGCAAACTAGTTAGTCCACGTGGTTTGTGATGGATGTCAACCACCAAAATCGATTATAGGAAATGATTAAGCGCATTTCCCTTTCAATCTCCCCCTTTTTGCTGATTGATGCCAACACAAACCAAAGCAAATATGGAGTGTAAAAATGTAACTAGTTTGCAATTATGATTGATGTGCATAGATTACTTAGATTTAAACCAATTGAAAGTCTTTATACATATGTCTAAGGTTAAAAGTGATTGCTTTCTTCTATTTAAAATTTTGGACCACATTTGCACCACTTGCTTGTTTTTGCAAATCTTTTGGAAAAATATTTTCAAATTCTTTTTGAGAGCACCTAGAGGGGGGGTGAATAGGTGATCCTGTAACACTTCAAAACTTAAGCCACAAAACTTGGTTAATTGTTAGCACAATGATTGCCAAGTGGCTAAAGAGGAATCCTCAACAAGACGCAATAACCAACAAAGATCAATCACAGAGATGGCACGGTGGTTATCCCGTGGTTCGGCCAAGACCAATGCTTGCCTACTCCACGTTGTGGCGTCCCAACGGACGAGGGTTGCAATCAACCCCTCTCAAGCGGTCCAAAGACACACTTGAATACCACGGTGTTTTGTTTGCTTTACTCAATCCCGTTTGCGAGGAATCTCCACAAATTTGGAGCCTCTCGCCCTTACACTTGAAATTCACAAAGAATACGGAGCAAGGGAGGGATTAGCAACGCACTCAAGACAAGAAATCACAGTGACACCATGCACACAAGTCGCAACGAGAGCTCACAACACAACTCAATGAGTTCACCACTCAACTAGAACTCTAATTGCTATCGCAAAGAATCAAAGGCGCGGAATCGATGTCTTGGTGCTTAGGAATGCTTAGGAGATGCTTGGTGTACTCCTCCATGCGCCTAGGGGTCCCTTTTATAGCCCCAAGGCAGCTAGGAGCCGTTGAGAGCAATCTAGGAAGGCTGATCTTGCCTTCTGTCGACTGGCGCACCGGACAGTCCGGTGCACACCGGACACTGTTCGGTGCCCGATTTCCTTCCAAAAATGGCGCAGTCGACCGTTGGCAGCCTGAGAGCCGTTGGTGCACCGGACATGTCCGGTGCACACCGGACAGTCCGGTGCCCCCTTCTAACCGTTGGCTTGGCCATGTGTCCCGCGCAGATCGCGCGGCCGACCGTTGGCCCGGTCGACCGTTGGCTCACCGGACAGTCCGGTGCACACCGGACAGTCCGGTGAATTATAGCCGTACGTCGCGGGTGAATTCCCGAGAGCGGCCACTTCGCTCGAGCCAGTCTGGCGCACCGGACACTGTCCGGTGCACCACCGGACAGTCCGGTGCTCCCAGACTGAGCAGATTGTTGGCTGCTCGAGCCAAGACATTTCCAATTGGATTTTCCTATTTCCAGCACTTAGACACAATACACTAGTCCATAAAACAATGTACTAAGTCTGAGAAACATACCTTTATCCTTGGTTTGTACTTTGTCCACCATTTTACATTTTAGCACTTGTGTTAGACACTAAATCACCAAAATACTTAGAAATGGCCCAAGGGCACATTTCCCATTCAATCTCCCCCTTTTTGGTGATTTATGCCAACACAATATAAAGCAAGTAGAACAAATACAAACTCACTTCAAATAAGAACTCAAATCGTTTTGATTCAGATTTGACATATATGGATCACTCTTTGCCACCACTTGGTTTGTTTTTGCAAATCAAACTCAAATTTCTATCTCTAAGACAAACACACAATCAACACTTCTTCCCACAAGAAGCCAACTTTTGACAAGAGAGACAATAAAAGAGTTTTGACAAACCAAAAGCTCTATTCTACTATTTTCAAGTGGTAGCTGATCCATTTGTTGCTTTGGCCTTTATTTTCTCCCCCTTTGGCATCAAGCACCAAAATGGGATCAATCTTGGCCTAGGAACCCCATTGCCTCACCAAAATCTTCAGTAAGAATACAAAGGCAATCAGAGTACATGAGATGAACTTGGAATAAGTTACCCTCTCATCGGAGTGCAGTGGAAGTCTTTCATGGTCCAAGTCCACCTTTTCCCTTTCAAACCTCCTTCGAGACTAAATCATCAAACTCAAGCACATGGTTAGTCTCAAAGGGTCAAGTTGTAACACATCTCCCCCTAAACATGTGCATCACTTTGCAACGGACTTGTGAGGTCCAGGGAGTGTTTGTACAACTTGAGCACCATTATTAAGCGACAATATGCATAAGGAACATGATCAAAGGCATAAACACAAGTATGCTATAAGTCAATCCAAGTTCCGCGAATCTAAGACATTTAGCTCACTACGCAACCTGCAAAAGGTCTTCTCATCTAGAGGCTTGGTAAAGATATCGGCCAGCTGGTTCTCGGTGCTAACATGAAACACTTCGATATCTCCCTTTTGCTAGTGGTCTCTCAAAAAGTGATGCCGGATGTCTATGTGCTTTGTGCGGCTGTGCTCGACAGGATTTTCCGCCATGCGGATAGCACTCTCATTATCACATAGGAGTGGGACTTTGCTCAGATTGTAGCCAAAGTCCCTGAGGGTTTGCCTCATCCAAAGTAGTTGCGCGCAACACTGTCCTGCGGCAACATACTCGGCCTCAGCGGTGGATAGGGCAACGGAGGTTTGTTTCTTAGAATTCCATGACACCAGTGACCTTCCTAAGAATTGGCACGTCCCCGATGTACTCTTCCTATCGACCTTACATCCAGCATAGTCGGAATCTGAATATCCAATCAAGTCAAAGGTAGACCCCTTTGGATACCAGATCCCGAAGCTAGGCGTAGCAACTAAATATCTAAGGATTCGCTTCACTGCCACTAAGTGACATTCCTTAGGATCGGATTGAAATCTAGCACACATGCATACACTAAGCATAATATCCGGTCTACTT
This sequence comes from Zea mays, assembly GCF_902167145.1. Lineage (NCBI taxonomy): Eukaryota > Viridiplantae > Streptophyta > Magnoliopsida > Poales > Poaceae > Zea > Zea mays. The sequence goes on along the minus strand of NC_050102.1, from coordinate 42,064,003 downwards.
GCACATAAATAAAGTAAAGACCCAATCATAGACCGGTATGCCTTTTGATCAACGGACTTACCTCCTTTGTTGAGGTCGGTGTGTCCGTCGGTCCCCATCGGAGTCTTTGCGGGCTTGGCGTCCTTCATCCCAAACCGCTTCAGCAAGTCTTGCGTGTACTTCGTTTGAGAGATGAAGGTGCCATCCTTGAGTTGCTTCACTTGGAACCCAAGGAAGTAGTTCAACTCACCCATCATCGACATCTTGAATTTCTGCGTCATCACCCTGCTAAACTCTTCACAAGACTTTTTATTAGTAGAACCAAATATTATGTCATCGACATAAATTTGGCACACAAAAAGATCACCGTCACAAGTCTTAGTGAAAAGAGTTGGATCGGCTTTCCCAACCTTGAAAGCATTAGCAATTAAAAAGTCTCTAAGGCATTCATACCATGCTCTTGGGGCTTGCTTAAGTCCATAGAGCGCCTTAGAGAGCTTACACATGTGGTCGGGGTACCGTTCATCCTCGAAGCCAGGGGGTTGCTCCATGTACACTTCCTCCTTGATCGGCCCGTTGAGGAAAGCGCTCTTCACATCCATTTGGAACAACCTGAAAGAATGGTGAGCGGCATATGCTAGCAAAATATGAATGGACTCTAGCCTAGCCACAGGAGCAAAAGTCTCCTCAAAGTCCAAACCTGCGACTTGGGCATAACCTTTTGCCACAAGTCGAGCCTTGTTCCTCGTCACCACTCCGTGCTCGTCTTGTTTGTTGCGGAACACCCACTTGGTTCCCACAACATTTTGCTTAGGACGAGGCACCAGTGTCCAAACTTCATTCCTCTTGAAGTTGTTGAGCTCCTCTTGCATGGCCAACACCCAGTCTGGATCTAGCAAGGCCTCCTCTACCCTGAAAGGCTCAATAGAAGAGACAAAGGAGTAATGCTCACAAAAATTAACTAATCGAGACCGAGTAGTTACTCCCTTGCTTATGTCACCCAAAATCTGGTCGACGGGATGATCCTTTTGAATCATCGCTCGTACTTGAGTTGGAGGTGCTGGTTGTGCTTCTTCCTCCATTACTTGATCATCTTGTGCTCCCCCTTGATCATACGCCTCCTTTTGATGAACCTGTTCATCTTCTTGAGTTGGGGGATGCACCATTGTTGAGGAAGAAGGTTGATCTTGTTCCTGTGGTCGTACATCACCAATCGCCATGGTTCGTATAGCGGCCGTCGGAACATCTTCTTCATCTACATCATCAAGATCAACAACTTGCTCTCTTGGAGAGCCATTAGTCTCATCAAATACAACGTCGCTAGAGACTTCAACCAAACCCGATGATTTGTTGAAGACCCTATACGCCTTTGTATTTGAGTCATAACCTAACAAAAACCCTTCTACAGCTTTGGGAGCAAACTTAGAATTTCTACCCTTCTTCACTAGAATGTAGCATTTGCTCCCAAATACACGAAAGTAAGATACATTGGGTTTGTTACCGGTTAGAAGCTCATATGAAGTCTTCTTGAGGAGGCGGTGAAGGTAGACCCTGTTGATGGCGTGGCAAGCCGTGTTCACGGCTTCCGACCAAAAGCACTCGGGGGTCTTGAACTCTCCAAGCATAGTCCTCGCCATGTCTATGAGCGTCCTGTTCTTCCTCTCTACCACACCATTTTGCTGAGGTGTGTAGGGAGCGGAGAACTCGTGCTTGATCCCCTCCTCCTCAAGGAACTCCTCCACTTGAAGATTCTTGAATTCGGACCCGTTGTCGCTCCTTATCTTCTTCACCTTGAGCTCAAACTCATTTTGAGCTCTCCTTAGGAAGCGCTTGAGGGTCCCTTGGGTTTCAGACTTATCCTGCAAAAAGAACACCTAAGTGAAGCGGGAAAAGTCATCAACAATAACTAGACCATACTTACTTCCTCCTATGCTCAGATAGGCGACGGGTCCGAAGAGGTCCATATGCAGCAGCTCCAGAGGTCTTGAAGTAGTCATCACATTCTTGCTGTGATGTGTTCCTCCCACTTGTTTGCCTGCTTGACAAGCTGCACAAGGTCTATCTTTTTCGAATTGCACGTTAGTCAAACCTATCACGTGTTCTCCCTTTAGAAGCTTGTGAAGGTTCTTCATCCCCACATGTGCTAAGCGGCGATGCCACAGCCAACCCATGCTAGTCTTAGCCATTAAGCATGCATCTAGACCGGCCTCTTCTTTTGCAAAATCAACCAAATAAAGTTTGCCGTCTAGTACACCCTTAAAAGCTAATGAACCATCACCTCTTCTAAAGACAGACACATCTACATTTGTAAATAAACAATTATATCCCATATTACATAATTGACTAACAGATAGTAAATTATATCCAAGACTCTCAACTAAAAATACATTAGAGATAGAGTGCTCATTAGATATTGCAATCTTGCCTAAACCTTTCACCTTGCCTTGGTTCCCATCACCGAATATGATTGAATCTTGGGAATCCTTATTCTTGACGTAGGAGGTGAACATCTTCTTCTCCCCCGTCATATGGTTTGTGCATCCGCTGTCGATAATCCAGCTTGAACCCCCGGATGCATAAACCTGCAAGGCAAATTTAGGCTTGGGTCTTAGGTACCCAACTCTTGTTGGGTCCTACAAGGTTAGTCACAATTTCCTTAGGGACCCAAATGCAAGTTTTATCACCCTTGCATTTTGCCCCTAATTTCCTAGCAACTATCTTCCTATCCTTTCTACAAATAGCAAAGGAAGCATTCAAAGCATGATAAATTGTAGAGGGACCATTCATAACTTTCCTAGGAGCATAAACAAAATTCTTTCTAGGCACATGATGAATATTTTTCCTAGGCATATCTCTACAATGCGTATAGGAAGAACTAGAAGCATACATAGCATAAGAATCATAGGCATGTGAATCAAAAGCATTACAACTCCTATGAGACTGTCTTCTATTATTGTACATAAAAGCATGGTTCTTTTTAGTACTACTTGCCATAGGGGCCTTCCCTTTCTCCTTGGCGGAGATGGGAGCCTTATGGCTTGTTAAGTTCTTGGCTTCCCTCTTGAAGCCAAGCCCATCCTTAATTGAGGGGTGTCTACCAATCGTGTAGGCATCCCTAGCAAATTTTAGTTTATCAAAATCGCTTTTGCTAGCCTTAAGTTGGACATTAAGACTAGCCATTTCATCATTTAACTTTGCAATAGAAGCTATGTGTTCACTACAAGCATCAATATCAAAATCTTTACATCTATTGCAAATACCAACATTTTCTACACAAGTTGTTGATTTCCTAGCTATTTCTAACTTAGCATTCAAATCATCATTAATGCTCCTTAAGCTAGAAATTGTCTCATGGCAAGAAGATAATTCACAGGAAAGCATTTCATTTCTTTTAACTTCTAAAGCATGAGATTTTTGTGCTTCTATAAATTTGTCATGTTCTTCATACAACAAATCTTCTTGTTTTTCTAGAAGCCTATTCTTATCATTCAAGGCATCAATTAATTCATTAATTTTATCTACCTTGGTTCTATCTAGGCCTTTAAATAGACATGAATAATCTATTTCATCCTCATCACTAGATTCATCCTCACTTGAAGAAGCATAAGTAGAGTCTCGAGTACATACCTTCTTCTCCCTTGCCATAAGGCATGTGTGATGCTCGTTGGGGAAGAGGGATGACTTGTTGAAGGCGGTGGCGGCGAGTCCTTCATTGTCAGAGTCGGAGAAGGAGCAATCCGAATCCCACTCCTTTCCTAGATGTGCCTCGCCCTTTGCCTTCTTATAGTTCTTCTTCTTCTCCCTCTTGTTCCCTTGGTCCTGATCACTATCATTGTCGGGACAGTTAGCAATAAAATGACCAAGCTTACCACATTTGAAGCATGAGCGCTTCCCCTTTGTCTTGGTCTTGCTTGGCTGCCCCTTGCGACCCTTTAGCGCCGTCTTGAATCTCTTGATGATGAGGGCCATCTCTTCATCATTAAGTCCGGCCGCCTCAATTTGTGCCACCTTGCTAGGTAGCGTCTCCTTGCTTCTTGTTGCCTTGAGAGCAAGGGGTTGCGGCTCGTTGATCGGACCATTCAAGGCGTCGTCCACGTACCTCGCTTCCTTGATCATCATTCGCCCGCTTACGAATTTTCCAAGGACTTCTTCGGGCGACATTTTGGTGTACCTGGGATTCTCACGAATGTTATTCACCAAATGAGGATCAAGAACGGTAAAGGACCTTAGCATCAATCGAACGACGTCGTGGTCCGTCCATCGCGTGCTTCCGTAGCTCCTTATTTTGTTGATAAGGGTCTTGAGCCGATTGTATGTTTGTGTCGGCTCCTCGCCCCTTATAATTGCGAACCGTCCAAGTTCGCCCTCCACCAACTCCATCTTGGTGAGCAAGGTGACGTCGTTCCCCTCATGAGAAATCTTGAGGGTGTCCCAGATCTGCTTGGCGTTATCCAAGCCGCTCACTTTGTGGTATTCATCCCTGCACAATGAAGCTAGAAGAACAGTAGTAGCTTGTGCATTCCTATGGATTTGCTCATTAATGAACATGGGACTATCCGAACTATCAAAGTGCATTCCACTCTCTACAATCTCCCATATACTAGGATGGAGAGAGAACAGGTGACTACGCATTTTGTGGCTCCAAAATCCGTAGTCCTCCCCATCAAAGTGTGGGGGCTTGCCGAGTGGAATGGAGAGCAAATGTGAATTTGAACTTTGCGGAATACGAGAGTAGTCAAAAGAAAAGTTCGAATTAACCGGTTTCCTTCTCTCGTAGTCGTTGTGGTCGTCGTCCTTTTGGGAAGAAGTAGACTCATCGCTGTCGTCGTAATAGACGATCTCCTTGATGCGCCTCGTCTTCTTCTTCTTCCCTTCCTTCCGTCTATGACCCGAGCCGGAGTCGGTAGGCTTGTCGTCCTTCGGCTCGTTGACGAAGGATTCCTTTTCTTTGTCGTTGATCACGATTCCCTTCCCCTTAGGATCCATCTCTTCGGGCGGTTAGTCCCTTTGTGAAGAGAACGGCTCTGATACCAATTGAGAGCACCTAGAGGGGGGGTGAATAGGTGATCCTGTAACACTTCAAAACTTAAGCCACAAAACTTGGTTAATTGTTAGCACAATGATTGCCAAGTGGCTAAAGAGGAATCCTCAACAAGACGCAATAACCAACAAAGATCAATCATAGAGATAGCACGGTGGTTATCCCGTGGTTCGGCCAAGACCAACGCTTGCCTACTCCACGTTGTGGCGTCCCAACGGACGAGGGTTGCAATCAACCCCTCTCAAGCGGTCTAAAGACACACTTGAATACCATGGTGTTTTGTTTGCTTTACTCAATCCCGTTTGCGAGGAATCTCCACAAATTTGGAGCCTCTCGCCCTTACACTTGAAATTCACAAAGAACACGGAGCAAGGGAGGGATTAGCAACGCACTCAAGACAAGAAATCACAGTGACACCACGCACACAAGTCGCAACGAGAGCTCACAACACAACTAGAGCTCTAATTGCTATCGCAAAGAATCAAAGGCGTGGAATCGATGTCTTGGTGCTTAGGAATGCTTAGGAGATGCTTGGTGTACTCCTCCATGCGCCTAGGGGTCCCTTTTATAGCCCCAAGGCAGCTAGGAGCCGTTGAGAGCAATCTAGGAAGGCTGATCTTGCCTTCTGTCGACTGGCGCACCGGACAGTCCGGTGCACACCGGACACTGTCCGGTGCCTGATTTCCTTCCAAAAATGGCGCAGTCGACCGTTGGCAGCCTGAGAGCCGTTGGCGCACCGGACATGTCCGGTGCCCCCCTTCTAACCGTTGGCTTGGCCACGTGTCCCGCGCAGATCGCGCGGCCGACCGTTGGCCCGGTCGACCGTTGGCTCACCGAACAGTCCGGTGAATTATAGCCGTACGTCGCCGGTGAATTCCCGAGAGCGGCCACTTCGCTCGAGCCAGCCTGGCGCACCGGACACTGTCCGGTGCACCACCGGACAGTCCGGTGCTCCCAGACTGAGCAGATTGTTGGCTGCTCGAGCCAAGACATTTCCAATTGGATTTTCCTGTTTCCAGCACTTAGACACAATACATTAGTCCATAAAACAATGTACTAAGTCTGAGAAACATACCTTTATCCTTGGTTTGTACTTTGTCCACCATTTTACATTTTAGCACTTGCTTTAGACACTAAATCACCAAAATACTTAGAAATGGCCCAAGGGCACATTTCCCTTTCACTTTTGCAAATAGCTAAAGGTATAAGAATATGATTGCAAGAAGCATTTTTAAGATTTTGAAATTCCTCCCCCTATTTCAAATGCTTTTCCTTTGACTAAATGAAAAGCTCCCCCTGAGGAAATTCTCCCTTTAGCTTTCAAGAGGATTTTTGAAATGATTTTCCCTTTTTGAAACAATTACCAAATGAAATTATACCAATTGAAATTTTTCATACTCATTGAAATTTTGAAGTCAAAAGGTTTTTGAAATGATTTTCCCTTTTTGAAACAATTACCAAATGAAATTATACCAATTGAAATTTTTCATACTCATTGAAATTTTGAAGTCAAATGAGATACCAATTGAAAATCCATTTTGAGGCTAACTGAAATACCAATTGAAATAAGCACCAATTGAAGTAATTTCTTCCTTTGATTTTTGAAAAAATTAAAATGGTGTTGTGACAGAACCTCCCAAGGTATTAGGCCAACCTACAGTTGTCCTTGTTCTAAGGACCTTGGACAACCGTGTAGATGTACATAATCACTCGACAAGTTCGGTGACTGTATCCTCATCATTTCGCCCAAGAGCGCTTCACCCGTCACACATATATTACATCATATCGGAGAAAAGAATAAGCGGAAGCAAATTACAATAACTTAATTCATATTCATCAAATATATAGAGAGACTATTATTATTATTACAATACCAGGGTATTACGAGTGCATAAGGTATTATTATTACAGACTAGGGAGGCCAACATCCTCCCGCGACAGACTTCACTGCTGGGGCTATTCCTTGGGTACCACCTTTGAACAGAAACAGCAAAACTCTGTTGTTTCCTCACCTACAACAACATGGGTTCGAAAACCCAGAGTACGGAGTGTACTTTCGCAAGTCTTACCCGACAAAAGAAAAGACTCTCAAGGATATGCTGGCTTGAGGGAGTCAAGGTAAGATTATTCAAGAATCAAGGACTCTGTTTTCAAAAATGCTTACTAACAGTGGATCCTTAAAAATCCTGTTTTATTATCAAGTTAAGTCATTATCTGTAGCTAGAGTTCTTTCTATCCTAGTTCAAGCACTTGGCCTGCACTAGCCGTCTTTTATCACCCTTTTTCTTTACTGGATTGCTACATGTAGGGTAGTGACCAAGTCTTCATATCTGAGAAGCTGGGGATCTCCAACCACACGACATATGTAGCACTTAACTCTTGCATATGTCAACTGGCCACCAGGGTTCTCAAGACCAGATCGGGTTCACGCCAACCGAGAGCACAGATACACCACCGTCCAGCCTCTTGCCACGAAGGGTACATGCTACTCTTGCCATCTCTCCACTCCCATTGCGTGTTGGCCTTTTTGGTATTGGTCTACCCGAGGCAAAGCTTACCCATGATGAGGCATGTGGTCAGTTAAAGGGTCCTCAATTAGCAAGCCTACATCGGTACGGTCCTTAATCGACTCAGACGGAGACACTACACCGAGACTCCCTTCTCGTGCAAGTCACCCGCCCGGTCTCGTCTTTATCATTTTCAATCCCAAAACTTGGTACCTGACAGAGGTACATCTTATCCGATGTTGAACCCATCACGACCATGATGGATCCACCATCAAGTTTTATTTTTGAAAACATCCTATTCCATCTGAAGCATCATCTTTTGCTAAAACCAAAACACTTTTGTTTTCTAAAGCAAGACTAGGCATCAGAAAATCTTTTAACAAAATAGGTAATCAAGGAAGGGTAAACAGTTCCAAGGAAGGAAATGCAGCAATTGGTTTAACACTCAACTCCTATCACCTAATGCATCATTCAAGTGATAAAGAGTTTAAAATCACAAGGAAAAGGTAAATGCACTGGGGCTTGCCTTGTGTTGTAGGGGATTCGAGATCTGTTCCACAGATATCAAAATAAAAACTACTCTCGGCAGGTGGAGTCTCAGTTGGTGGTGCACTCTCTTCTTCTTCGACACTTACTTCTTCATTTTCTATACATAACCATATATATACATGAATGCTCATGTGATGCTATGAATATGTAGTTATGATAAAACATGGTAAGTTATATCTTGAATATAGCTTTCCTTCACGGTACACCTGGGTAACTAGGGTTTTCTGAGGCAGTACTCTATTAGGATAAGGCAAATATTACCTTAGAAAGCTAGGGTTTTGGGTTTGGGAATCAAACCATGTCCAAAACATGTCAAACTTCACTCAAGGGCTCTAATTATCATATTAAGCTGGTCCAAAACGTTTTATGATTTTTGGATCAATCAAGTAGTTTCTAAAATTCTAACAGGCTAGGTTTATGCCTTCTTAAATGTTAAATAATTCATGGTTGGGACTAAAAATATTGGAAATATTTTTATTAAATACTAGGGGATTTTTAGGAGTCTAGTAAAATTGGCCTCATGATTTTATCATTTTTCTATAATTTCCTATAAATTCCCTAATTCTGGAAGAAAAAGAAAAGGGAAAATGATGAACAATGATGGGCTGAAACCAGCCCGAGTCGGCCCACGTCCAGGCGAAACGTGCCCACACGCGCGCCCGTGATGTTCATTTTGCGCAGAGGACCGTGGCTGTTCAAATAACTAGTTAAGAACCCTTGGCCACTACTCACTGTCTCTCTGACAATCACAGTTAGGTCCCTATACTTCTGTTTCTTCTCAACAACAACTCCCCGATGGTGAACGTCGGTGAGCACACCCTCCGGCGAACCTGTATCGGCCGAGACACTCAACGACCAGAGCCCTAGCTTAGCCGACACCTAATTCCACCCTTGGCGACACTAATCCCTCAATTAATTGCACGAATCCAGGCCGGAATCTCTTTGTCCACGATGACGGCGAAAGTCAGAGACAATCCGAGGTGTTCATGACGATTTGGTGCGGTCTTGCTCAATCAGAGGGGTCTACGAGCAACAAGAGGCTTGAGGGAGGCTTGAACTAACCTGCAGAGAGCTGGCCACGGTGAGCCGTTCACGGTGGCGCGGAAAACAGTTTTGGGGGAAATGCAAAATTGGTAGGCTCTCGTGGATGATCAGAGGTGAGAGCTGGTGTACTGGGTGCGTAATATCCTAGCAGACTTGATTGATCATTCAATTTATAGAATTTATCAGCGGTGGCGTCCAATTTGGAGAGAGCGCGCTGGCGGCCGGAGAGGGGGGAAAGTCACTAGTGCGAGCGTTATCGTGGCTTTAACCGTGGGAAATGTAACACCCCAGGTGTTGCCATGGCTAGAGCACACCTTGGCACTCAAGACTATGATCACATGTGGAAGAACTTAAGGAGCAAAAGTATAAGGGGCTTTGGAAACTAAGTTTTTACCAAGAGTTGGGAATGACCAAAGGCATTACCCTAATTGTGTGCAACTATCACCTTGGGAGAGGGGGAAGGAACCCTAGGCCTCTCTTAAACCCTATCTCCCAAAACCATGGATAAGAGGGGAAAGAGAGTGAGCAAATGTGCAAAACATGGGTAATCTTTACCCAAACCCTAAGCAACATTATAACCATCAATTAGGGGAGGGAAATATTACAAAAAGGCCCCTAGGGAAACCCCATTTCAAATCTCCAAGTGGAGAGAGAGCTAGAGCTCTCTAATTCCCTCTAAGTCCCATTTTAGCCCTAAATCAAAGATCAACCGTGTTCACTTTAAAAGTGGCGCCAAAACCACTTGGGTTCTATACCAAAAATGTGCAATACCACTTAGGGCACCCACTGGAAAAAGTTGAGCTCGAGACTCGGACGTTTGACATGCCATGGCATGGCTTTTGTCGTGATATGCTTAGTATGACACACCTGTTTTGGCACCCGAAGATCTCCCTCCCTAGGCCGTATCTGCCCCGGCGTCTCACAGTTGAGTGACAGCCCTAGGTGCCAGGAAGAGGTCTGCGCCGGACTTTTGCAAAGATTCGCACGTTTGCGACCTCTGGCGACATTTGAACACTGGAAGAAACAAACCGCCACGTGTTCGACGCCGTCTGCCGCGCCAGAGCACGCCCGCGCGCGCGCCCGCGCCGCGCCCAAGCCAAGCCAGTGCCCTGGTCCGCGTCCGCGACTATAAAACGCCCAGGAGCCTTGGCCGTACCCCTCCGCACGCGCTCAAACCTCACCGGAGCTCAGTTCGCCGCCGTTTGCCCATACGCGACGTGCCCGCGGCCACCCGAGCCCCTGCCACCGTAGACCGGCCAGCCCAGCCATTCCCAACCCCGTCCAGCCCTCGGAGAAGACTGTGCACGTCTCCGTGAAGCTCCCCGAGCGAGGAATCGGGCTCTGCTTCACCGGAGAGGCCGGCCCAAGGTCACCGGACTTCAACCGACCGCCGGCAACCGTGGACCGAGGTACACCGTGCACCTCTCTTCGATTCCTTGCACGGTTAGACTCCTTAGACCTCCACGAAGCTCCCTATGCCCTTGGATTGAACTATGCCGCCGTGGATAGGCCGGAGCACATGCCGCCGACGAGCTCGCCCGCCTGCTCACGTGGACCGGGCGATTCCGGCCATCCCCGACGACGAGCCGTACCTCGACGTGATCGCCAGACCCTCCCCGAGCCAACCCTACCCTTCGCCGGACCTCCCTCGCCGCCGGTAAGCCGCACCACCCTTTTCTTTCCCGCGGCTACTGTTTCAGTTGAGGGAGGGACTGCGGGTGAGAGGGAGAGAAACCCAGGGAGTTAAGTGAAAGGTCAGAGACTCAAGTGAATAGTGCCTTAAGGGTAGATCTGCGAGGTTTAAATTGTTTTAAACCCAGGGACCTCGGCGCAAACTGTTTTTCCAGGAAAACTTAATTAAAACCTAATTTAAATTCAAACAGAAACTTTAAAAACCCATAACTTCTGTTTGGTTTATCCAATTTTGGTCAAACCAATTTTGCCAGACTCTAAATCATGTAACCTATTTAGGAAAAATATAAAACCCCTTGGTGCTGTGGAAAACTTAAAAGTTCTGATTTAATGTTAACCTTGGCCAAAAGCTAAATAATAGTAAGAAAAATAGTTAGGCTATTTAACTAAGGTTAGGAAAATTTGGAGAAGTTTATATTCACCTACTAACCTGTTTAAAAATGTTAAACCCCTCTGTCCATTACATTAAGTTAGTTTTAACCCCTTATTCCAAATATGCTTAAGTTTAAGAAAAATAGGAAAAGTGACACAAATATTGAACCAGAGGGCACCCCTATTTTTGTTAAGATACTTAGTTAATGTAGTTCACTAGAAAAATATATCATACCCTGTTTTAGTGTAAAATAATTAAGATCTCTTTTATTTTAATAAAACAAGTGAAACTTAGAAAAATTCTACAAAAATAACCCCAAGGTAAAAACACCCCCACCCTTGGGATAACTATTGTTTTATTAGAAAGAACTTAGGAAAAATATGAAATCTGCTGTTTGACATTTTTCAAATAGTAATGTAGTAGAAAGAGCCTTTTTGACATGAAACTTAAGAAAAGCATAACTAAATAACCACCCCTTAGTTTTCTGTGATTTTTAGCCCAGAGGCCTATTATTACCATAGGATGCCAACAAAAATAACCTTTAGGGCAGAGCCTACCCCTAACTAAGAGGTGTAGTGTAAAATGGCCCATCTTGCCCAACTGTGGTTATTTTTTGTTTAAAGCCTAGCTTTTGTACTTAAGTCTCAAATTCTTAAAACAAGCTAAAACAACAAGTGACAACCCACTGTAATTTTTACAGAATTTTTAGAAATTATTAAAACCATGATGTAGTTCAAACCTACCTTAGAAACCCTAAATGGAAAATTAAATAAAGGAAAATGAATAATGTGAAATAATGATTTCCCAAAACCTTGTACTCTGTCCACTAGAGTGTATCAAGACAATACAAATTCTACTGTGTTATCCTAAAGCCAAACCTAAGCTTAAAGGGTAATAAGTCAAAGTCTATGTATACCACTAGAAGCCCCACAGAACCAGGAAACCCTAAGTTAATTCTTAACTTAGTTTCTTTAACGTAATGTTCTTAAATCTTGCATAATCATGACATACATGTTCATTGCATTTCGATAGACTGTAATCTTGCGGACGGAGAGTACATCCTCGTGCCGGAGCAAGGAGCTGCCCAGGAGGTTGCCCCCGATCCAGCACCAGAGCCTGCACCTGAGGACCTGCCTGCCACTACTTTTGAAGGCAAGCCCCGGTTTTATGCATAACCGTATATATATGCTATTTTACTGCACTTAATGTTTGTAGGCTTGTACTGTGCACTTAAGTGTAGGAGTTGACTGAAACTTTAGTTGCATGAACTCAGGATTCCTTTTGAGATGAATACTAGTATGCTAGGTCGAGTAGCTGCTTTATTAATTAGGGATCTCGGTAGAAGACGAGTGATTTTTCTAGCACTCGCGCGAGGTCAGGACATTGATTGTACCCACTTTCATATCGTACTGATGTTGGTTGTGGACAACAATCCATGGGGATTGGTTGTTCACGGGATAAAATTTGGATAAGGATTAAGGTGTGGTACCGTGAGTCAAGCGTTTGAACGTACTAAGCACATGCCGAGAAATATGGTAAATCGGTAAGCCTAGTACCTGAGTGAACCCGGCAGTGGACATATCCCCTCACGCGTCCTGAGACGAGGTCTCCCATTCCGGTTATGGTGGGTACAAGTGCGGTCACTGCACGACGGCCAGTCGGGGTCAGTGGGGCATTGTACGCCAAGGCGGTGAGCCCTGATCTGCTGACGGGGAATCGATGGGGACGGTTGATGTGTGTGGGGACGGAGTGCCCCTGCATGTCGTGTGTTTAGGTTTACCTTGCAAGGATAAAAACTCGATTCGAATCGTCTGCTTCTCGCAGCTAATGAGACTGCTTGATCCATGCTGCTACATTGAGTAACAAGTGGAATGATGCGGAGATGATATAAGATGTTGATTGCTAAAATGTTTGCTACTTTGTATGAATAGATAGTACACTTTTAGCCTTAAGAGAGTCACACTTAACTTTGACAAAGTTAAAATCTTGATTTAGAAACTCAGCTAGTGCTTTTGGCAACCAAACCCCCACAGCCAAACAGCTGCATGTCTAGAGGTAGAGGAGTATAGACTCCTCACACCGGGTAAGTCTAGCTGAGTATTAGTATACTCAGCCTTGCTTGTGGCATAATTTTTACAGGTTCTCTGGAGGACATGGTTGCTGGAGTGACTTGGCCGTCCACCTTGCCACCGGGTTGGACTGTCGAGTGGGACCCTGCCTCGGCTGAGGAGGAGCATGAGGAGTGATGGGATAGGCTTCCCCATCTCTCCATTTATTTATCGTTAGTTCATTTCCGCTGCACTTCGAAACAATGATGGTTACTTTTGCAAAAACTCCGATGATGATGATGGTGATGTAATAACTTAACATTGCGATATGTATGGTTTTATGCTTTATTGTATTTGCTCTGTGCCTCACCTTCGAGTGAGATTGTGGTACTTGATCCTGTCAGTGGCCGTGTCGGACTAGATCCGAGGGATTGACGGGTTATTCCCATTTAAGTGTGGTCTAGCCTCTAAGGCGGGGCTTGGGCACTTAAGTTGGAATAGTTCGGGCAGTTCCGCCACAGCTGGTATCGGAGCTTGTACCACCACAGAGGAATCAATAAAATGTAAATACCATCAATTTTCTAAATAAAACTTGATAGAAACAAGTTGGATAGATAGTAGGACGAGCAGGATAGACCTAGGACGTGAAGCCTTAGGTTAATAGAAGGGTAGCTAGGTGGCTAAGTAACTCGGCCCTACAGGCCACTTTTACAGGATGGGAGTTCCTCCCTATTCCTTCTATCTTGTTGTGAGGTCGTTCAGGACGAGCATGCATGCATTCATAATTAAGCAATGGATAACTAAGTAAGGACTTAAAAACAAGATAACAACCGGCTAGGTCCTTAGTGCCTTTTTACTTAACTAGAGAAAGGCTGAGTTTTATTTTTCTTGTTCTTTTTATAATTCTTTTCTTTTACTTACGCTTAACCGTACACAGATGACTTCCCATGGATCCTCCGATGACGGAAATGCCCTGACCCACACTGACGGACTTGCACGAGAGGGTTTTCCCCGCATTTTATGGGAAGTGCTTCAGGGAGCCGGATACACGACACCCCCTCAGTACGCGGTGCAGCAGTTCGAGAAGCATCGAGTGCCTCGCTGTAGGGTGAGGATGACTTTGGAGCCTCATCCCCTGCAGCCAGGATGGCGCTCCTTGGACTCCGAGTCCTTCGGATACCGAGCGGAGGACACGATCGAGGCGATCGCGCTGCACGGGTTGACTACTTTCTGCGGATTTCATCCCTTAGAGCTGGCTACCCACCCCATTGGCTTGTTCCCCGCTGAGAAGGAGGACGACCCAATGTGGAAGGATCGGGTGGAGCATGCTAAGGATATCTGGGCCATCTACCCAGGACAGACTGCGCACTTGACAGTACGGTACATGAATGCTCTGTACCGTCTGCAGGTGATGCGCGGTGAGGCCATGTCCCATCTGATGGCACTGCTGGAGGCCACCAAGATCACGTTGGATAACCGAGAGGAGCTTGTGGTCGACTTGTCTCAAGAAATGGTAGAGAAAGATTTGCAAGTGGAACAGCTGTCTGGTGAGATTCATGAGTTGGAGGAGCTAGTGGGCACCCGGGAGAACACCATTGAGGTCCTAGAGGATCAGCTCCTCAACACTCAGCAGCAGCTGGCAGAAGCAAATGAGCACCTAGACATGCATCATCAAGAGATCCATGGTGGGGAGGCTGACGAGGACGTTGACATCGAGGGAGGAGACGAGTCTGCTTCCAGTATAGACACTGCTGGCTCGGGAAGACCACCTTCCCCCGAGTCGAGCGTTGCTTCGTTCGCTCACTAGATGTCCAGGGTAGGTTTAGAAGTTGGACAGTCGGACTCCTCGCCGCTAGCTTAGCTTTTGCACCCTTAGGGTACTAGGCTAGGTAGAGTTGAGTCATTTTGGAACACTTTGATGTAATCGTATTAAACACTCTTGGGAGCTTGATGGATGGATGCTATTATTAGCTTAATCTTGGAAGGAAGAAAATTATGCCTCTTAAAATCCTGCTGTTTAACTTTTTCCCCGTGATAAAATCTTGAATTTCGGAACAATGGTGTTAAGTATGTATGTGGTTTTTCAGATGGCCGGGAGGCAGCGTCGTGGCCAGAACGAGCGCGTTCCTCCACCGCCGCCACCACCTCCCACTCTGCAGGAGCTTATGGCTCAGCAGAATGAGATCCTGAGGCAGCTGGCTCAGCGTCAGCCACTACCTCAGCATTATGGTGGAGACCATCAGCGTCACCCCGTCGCTGCTACCTACCAGGAGTTCCTCAGCACTCAGCCACCATTGTTTACCAGGGCGGAGGACCCACTTGATGCAGATGTGTGGTTGAGGGTGGTAGAATCCAAATTTCCACTGCTTCATGGAGTGTGTTCAGAGGTCACCAAAGTCAGGTTCGCCACCCAGCAGCTTCGCGGGCCTGCAAGGACTTGGTGGGATCATTTTCTTGCTATGCAACCAGAGGACCGAGAGATAGAGTGGAGGGAATTTAAGGCAGCTTTCAGAGGCCACCACATACCAGCCGGGATCATGGACAGGAAGCTTAATGAGTTCTTGGCACTCACTCAGGGCAACAGGACAGTGTTGCAGTATGCCCAGGCCTTCAATGATTTGTGCCAGTATGCTGGATATCATGCAGATACAGATGAGAAGAAGCGAGACAGATTCAGAAGGGGGCTCAGCACTAAGCTCCGGGATCGTCTCAACACCGTTAGGGCCAACAGCTACAATGAGTTGGTCAACATGGCCATCTCCCAGGAGGACTGCATTTCAGCTCGACAGGCAGAGAAAAAGAGGAAGACCCCTGTGGCAGGACCTTCAGCTCAGCCACAGCGCTTTAGGATTGTGTCCGACACCCAGGGCAGGGGACCTCAGCAGCAGCAAGGGCGATGGGTAATCCGACCTCAGCAGCAGCCGCAGCAACAGCAGGCACCCAACCGCAACCAGTCTCCAGCTTAGAGGAACAATCAGCCGCAGCAGCAGTACCGCCAGGCGAATGATAACAGGTGTTTCACTTGTGGCAACACTGGGCATTATGCCAAGAATTGCCCCAGGAACCAGCAGAGGCAGGGGCAGAATGCAAATCAGAACCAAGGCAAGAGGCAGAAGGTGCAAGTGAGGCAGGGCAGGCTGAACTTCACCACCATGGTTGATATCCCAGAAGGAGCACCCGTCATGACTGGTATCTTTACAGTTTTAAATTTTCCTGCTACTGTTCTTTTTGATTCTGGTGCTTCGCATAGCTTTGTTAGTGCCAAATTTAGTGTCAAGTGCCAGTTGCCTTTTCACCACACCAATGGGGGAATCACAATTTCAACACCAGGAGGCAGGATTGCCACTAATCAAATCAGCAAGAATGTGCCTATAAAGTTTGGTAGTCTAATAATTAAAACCACCCTCCTCATTTTGGGTTTGGACAGCGTGGATATCATTTTAGGAACTGATTGGTTGGCCAAACATCAGGCAGTTTTGGACATTGCAGCCAGAGCCATTGAAATCCATTCCCCTGCCTATGGTGAGACTGTTTTGTATTTACCCGACCAGGGTTGTACCCGGTCTTGTGCCTTTGTTACGGCAGAATCCCCAGTAAGGCAGATCCCGGTAGTCTGCGACTATCCCGATGTTTTTCCGGATGAATTGCTAGGGATGCCACCTGACCGAGATATTGAGTTCGCCATCGAATTGCAACCCGGGACTGCTCCTGTCTCCAAGAGACCCTATTGGAAGCCTCCCGCGGAATTGGCAGAATTGAAGAAACAGTTACAAGAGTTGTTGGACAAGGGGTTTATTCGTCCAAGCACTTCACCATGGGGATGTCCAGCCTTATTTGTAAAGGAAAAGGATGAGAGTTTGAGGATGTGTGTTGACTACCGTCCTCTCAATGCGGTGACTATTAAGAACAAATACCCACTGCCCCGCATTGATGTTCTGTTTGATCAGTTGGTTGGAGCCAAGGTATTCTCCAAGATAGACCTTCGCTCAGGGTACCATCAGATAAAGATCCGTGCCAGTGATATTCCCAAGACGGCCTTCTCTACCAGATATGGACTGTATGAGTTTCTGGTGATGTCTTTTGGGCTGACCAATGCCCCGGCCTATTTTATGTACCTGATGAACTCAGTGTTTATGCCGGAATTGGACAAGTTCGTGGTCGTTTTCATTGATGATATTCTGGTCTATTCCAAGAATGAAGATGAACATACTGAGCACCTGCACATCGTGCTTCAACGGTTGCGCGATCATCATCTTTATGCTAAGTTGTCTAAGTGTGAGTTTTGGCTAAAGGAAATCAAATTCTTGGGTCACACAATTTCTCAAGATGGGATATCAGTTGATCCTGAAAAGGTACAAGAGGTAATGGACTGGAAACCCCCGACTACAGTGAAACAAATTCGGAGTTTTCTGGGATTGGCAGGGTATTATCGACGATTTATTCCGGATTTCTCCAGAATTGCCAAACCAATGACTGAACTGTTGAAGAAGGGAGTCAAATTTGAGTGGAGTCAAAAGTGTGAGGATGCCTTCCATACCTTAAGGCAACATTTGACAACAGCCCCAGTGCTAGCTCAACCTGACAACACCAAGCCATTTGAAGTTTACTGTGATGCTTCTGGCACTGGTTTGGGATGTGTCTTGATGCAAGAGAACAGAGTGATTGCTTATGCTTCCCGAGCACTCAGGCCCCATGAGCAGAACTACCCTACACATGATCTGGAGTTGGCAGCTGTAGTTCATGCTCTTAAGATATGGAGACACTACTTGATGGGAGCTCACTGTAACATCTATACTGATCACAAGAGTCTCAAATACATCTTCACTCAGGCAGATCTGAACATGAGGCAAAGGAGATGGTTGGAGTTAATCAAGGACTATGATTTGGAGGTACATTACCACCCTGGTAAGGCCAATGTTGTGGCAGATGCCTTGAGCAGAAAGGCCCAGTGCAATTGCATGAGCATGGATGTGGGAGTGACCACCCTGTGTGATGAGTTGTGCAGATTGAACTTGGAAGTCGTTTCTGCGGGTGACCTAAGTTATATCTCGGTGGAACCCACATTGCAAGAGCAAATAGTTCAGGCACAGCTTGGGGATAAGGGAGTTCAGGTTATCAAAGAAATGATCAAGCTGAAGGCAGAGAAATATAAGTGTTTCCGTCAGGACAGCCAGGGAATTCTATGGTTCGAAGATCGATTGGTTGTTCCCAAGGACCCTGAGCTCAGAAAGAAGATACTAGATGAAGCTCATCTTTCCAAATTCTCTATGCACCCTGGTAGCAACAAGATGTATCATGATCTTAGATCTCTATATTGGTGGACTAGAATGAAAAGGGAAATTGCCCAGTACATATCCGAGTGTGACACTTGCCAAAGGATAAAGGCTAGTCACTTGAAGGCAGCAGGCCCTTTGCAACCCCTCCCCATACCATCTTGGAAATGGGAGGACATTTGCATGGACTTCATAGTGGGATTACCCAATACCTCCAGGCACCATGATTCTATTTGGGTTATCGTGGACAGATTGACCAAGACTGCTCATTTCTTGCCAGTGCATACCACCCACAGGACAGAGAAGTACGCTGAGATTTATGTTGATCAGATAGTAAGGTTGCATGGTATTCCCAAGACCCTTATATCTGACAGGGGAGCACCATTTGTGGCACGATTTTGGGAGCAATTGCAAGAGTCACTTGGGACCCATGTTATCCGAAGCTCGGCATATCACCCTCAAGCAGATGGTCAAACAGAAAGGGTAAATCAAATATTGGAAGACATGTTGCGAGCATGTGCACTCCACTACGGAAAGGATTGGGACAAGTGTCTGTCCTTGGCAGAGTTTTCTTACAATAACAGCTATCAGTCCAGTCTGAAGATGGCACCTTTTGAGGCATTGTATGGGAGAAGGTGTAGGACCCCACTAAATTGGTCTCAAGCAGGAGAAAGGGAAATTTTTGGACCAGACTTAGTACTCGAGGCAGAGGCAAAAGTCAAGGTTATTACCAAGAACTTGGAAGCTGCTCAGGCTAGGCAAAGGAGCTATCATGACAAAAGACGGAAGCCTCTACAGTTTGAGGTGGGAGATCATGTCTACCTTAAGGTATCACCCACCAAGGGAGTCCAGAGATTCGGAATCAAGGGCAAGTTAGCTCCTCGCTACATTGGACCCTATGAGATCAAGGCAAGTTGTGGACCCGTAGCTTACCAATTGGAATTGCCACCTCACATGTCAGCAGTGCATAATGTGTTCCATGTATCTCAGTTGCGCAAATGTGTTCGTCTACCCACTGAAGTACTGCCAGAACCAGGCATTGAGATAGACCCAGACTTGTCCTACCAAGAGTACCCCGTCAAGGTATTAGATCAAAAGGAGAGATCAACTCGGGCAAGGACAGTAAGAATGTATAAGGTTCAGTGGAGTCACCATTCAACAGAAGAATCTACATGGGAGACTGAGGATTTTCTACGCTCTCGCTTCCCCGACTTTCTACCCAAAAGAGTCGGTATGTGACCACAGAACCCCACCCCCCCCCCACCTGCCCTTTGAAATCAATTATAAGAGAAACTAAGATAGCAAGAATAGTCTAAGTTGTGAATTCAACTTAAGAAGGGCTTCCTTCTGAAGTTGCAAAGAGAATGACATTCGAAGAGCAGTTAACAAGAGAAACTTGAGTATAAAGAAAGAGTAGCACCAACACACCTTCCAGCACCCTCCAAGGGACTCTACCTAAAATCTCGGGACGAGATTCCTTTAAGGGGGGAGGGCTGTAACACCCCAGGTGTTGCCATGGCTGGAGCACACCTTGGCACTCAAGACTATGATCACATGTGGAAGAACTTAAGGAGCAAAAGTATAAGGGGCTTTGGAAACTAAGTTTTTACCAAGAGTGGGAATGACCAAAGGCATTACCCTAATTGTGTGCAACTATCACCTTGGGAGAGGGGGAAGGAACCCTAGGCCTCTCTTAAACCCTATCTCCCAAAACCATGGATAAGAGGGGAAAGAGAGTGAGCAAATGTGCAAAACATGGGTAATCTTTACCCAAACCCTAAGCAACATTATAACCATCAATTAGGGGAGGGAAATATTACAAAAAGGCCCCTAGGGAAACCCCATTTCAAATCTCCAAGTGGAGAGAGAGCTAGAGCTCTCTAATTCCCTCTAAGTCCCATTTTAGCCCTAAATCAAAGATCAACCGTGTTCACTTTAAAAGTGGCGCCAAAACCACTTGGGTTCTATACCAAAAATGTGCAATACCACTTAGGGCACCCACTGGAAAAAGTTGAGCTCGAGACTCGGACGTTTGACATGCCATGGCATGGCTTTTGTCGTGATATGCTCAGTATGACACACCTGTTTTGGCACCCGAAGATCTCCCTCCCTAGGCCGTATCTGCCCCGGCGTCTCACAGTTGAGTGACAGCCCTAGGTGCCAGGAAGAGGTCTGCGCCGGACTTTTGCAAAGATTCACACGTTTGCGACCTCTGGCGACATTGGAACACTGGAAGAAACAAACCGCCACGTGTTCGACGCCGTCTGCCGCGCCAGAGCACGCCCGCGCGCGCGCCCGCGCCGCGCCCAAGCCAAGCCAGTGCCCTGGTCCGCGTCCGCGACTATAAAATGCCCAGGAGCCTTGGCCGTACCCCTCCGCACGCGCTCAAACCTCACCGGAGCTCAGTTCGCCGCCGTTTGCCCATACGCGACATGCCCGCGGCCACCCGAGCTCCTGCCACCGTAGATCGGCCAGCCCAGCCATTCCCAACCCCGTCCAGCCCTCGGAGAAGACTGTGCACGTCTCCGTGAAGCTCCCCGAGCGAGGAATCGGGCTCTGCTTCACCGGAGAGGCCGGCCCAAGGTCACCGGACTTCAACCGACCGCCGGCAACCGTGGACCGAGGTACACCGTGCACCTCTCTTCGATTCCTTGCACGGTTAGACTCCTTAGACCTCCACGAAGCTCCCTATGCCCTTGGATTGAACTATGCCGCCGTGGATAGGCCGGAGCACACGCCGCCGACGAGCTCGCCCGCCTGCTCATGTGGACCGGGCGATTCCGGCCATCCCCGACGACGAGCCGTACCTCGACGTGATCGCCAGACCCTCCCCGAGCCAACCCTACCCTTCGCCGGACCTCCCTCGCCGCCGGTAAGCCGCGCCACCCTTTTCTTTCCCGCGGCTACTGTTTCAGTTGAGGGAGGGACTGCGGGTGAGAGGGAGAGAAACCCAGGGAGTTAAGTGAAAGGTCAGACACTCAAGTGAATAGTGCCTTAAGGGTAGATCTGCGAGGTTTAAATTGTTTTAAACCCAGGGACCTCGGCGCAAACTGTTTTTCCAGGAAAACTTAATTAAAACCTAATTTAAATTCAAACAGAAACTTTAAAAACCCATAACTTCTGTTTGGTTTATCCAATTTTGGTCAAACCAATTTTGCCAGACTCTAAATCATGTAACCTATTTAGGAAAAATATAAAACCCCTTGGTGCTGTGGAAAACTTAAAAGTTCTGATTTAATGTTAACCTTGGCCAAAAGCTAAATAATAGTAAGAAAAATAGTTAGGCTATTTAACTAAGGTTAGGAAAATTTGGAGAAGTTTATATTCACCTACTAACCTGTTTAAAAATGTTAAACCCCTCTGTCCATTACATTAAGTTAGTTTTAACCCCTTATTCCAAATATGCTTAAGTTTAAGAAAAATAGGAAAAGTGACACAAATATTGAACCAGAGGGCACCCCTATTTTTGTTAAGGTACTTAGTTAATGTAGTTCACTAGAAAAATATATCATACCCTGTTTTAGTGTAAAATAATTAAGATCTCTTTTATTTTAATAAAACAAGTGAAACTTAGAAAAATTCTACAAAAATAACCCCAAGGTAAAAACACCCCCACCCTTGGGATAACTATTGTTTTATTAGAAAGAACTTAGGAAAAATATGAAATCTGCTGTTTGACATTTTTCAAATAGTAATGTAGTAGAAAGAGCCTTTTTGACATGAAACTTAAGAAAAGCATAACTAAATAACCACCCCTTAGTTTTCTGTGATTTTTAGCCCAGAGGCCTATTATTACCATAGGATGCCAACAAAAATAACCTTTAGGGCAGAGCCTACCCCTAACTAAGAGGTGTAGTGTAAAATGGCCCATCTTGCCCAACTGTGGTTATTTTTTGTTTAAAGCCTAGCTTTTGTACTTAAGTCTCAAATTCTTAAAACAAGCTAAAACAACAAGTGACAACCCACTGTAATTTTTACAGAATTTTTAGAAATTATTAAAACCATGATGTAGTTCAAACCTACCTTAGAAACCCTAAATGGAAAATTAAATAAAGGAAAATGAATAATGTGAAATAATGATTTCCCAAAACCTTGTACTCTGTCCACTAGAGTGTATCAAGACAATACAAATTCTACTGTGTTATCCTAAAGCCAAACCTAAGCTTAAAGGGTAATAAGTCAAAGTCTATGTATACCACTAGAAGCCCCACAGAACCAGGAAACCCTAAGTTAATTCTTAACTTAGTTTCTTTAACGTAATGTTCTTAAATCTTGCATAATCATGACATACATGTTCATTGCATTTCGATAGACTGTAATCTTGCGGACGGAGAGTACATCCTCGTGCCGGAGCAAGGAGCTGCCCAGGAGGTTGCCCCCGATCCAGCACCAGAGCCTGCACCTGAGGACCTGCCTGCCACTACTTTTGAAGGCAAGCCCCGGTTTTATGCATAACCGTATATATATGCTATTTTACTGCACTTAATGTTTGTAGGCTTGTACTGTGCACTTAAGTGTAGGAGTTGACTGAAACTTTAGTTGCATGAACTCAGGATTCCTTTTGAGATGAATACTAGTATGCTAGGTCGAGTAGCTGCTTTATTAATTAGGGATCTCGGTAGAAGACGAGTGATTTTTCTAGCACTCGCGCGAGGTCAGGACATTGATTGTACCCACTTTCATATCGTACTGATGTTGGTTGTGGACAACAATCCATGGGGATTGGTTGTTCACGGGATAAAATTTGGATAAGGATTAAGGTGTGGTACCGTGAGTCAAGCGTTTGAACGTACTAAGCACATGCCGAGAAATATGGTAAATCGGTAAGCCTAGTACCTGAGTGAACCCGGCAGTGGACATATCCCCTCATGCGTCCTGAGACGAGGTCTCCCATTCCGGTTATGGTGGGTACAAGTGCGGTCACTGCACGACGGCCAGTCGGGGTCAGTGGGGCATTGTACGCCAAGGCGGTGAGCCCTGATCTGCTGACGGGGAATCGATGGGGACGGTTGATGTGTGTGGGGACGGAGTGCCCCTGCATGTCGTGTGTTTAGGTTTACCTTGCAAGGATAAAAACTCGATTCGAATCGTCTGCTTCTCGCAGCTAATGAGACTGCTTGATCCATGCTGCTACATTGAGTAACAAGTGGAATGATGCGGAGATGATATAAGATGTTGATTGCTAAAATGTTTGCTACTTTGTATGAATAGATAGTACACTTTTAGCCTTAAGAGAGTCACACTTAACTTTGACAAAGTTAAAATCTTGATTTAGAAACTCAGCTAGTGCTTTTGGCAACCAAACCCCCACAGCCAAACAGCTGCATGTCTAGAGGTAGAGGAGTATAGACTCCTCACACCGGGTAAGTCTAGCTGAGTATTAGTATACTCAGCCTTGCTTGTGGCATAATTTTTACAGGTTCTCTGGAGGA
The DNA here is from genome assembly GCF_902167145.1 of Zea mays. Lineage (NCBI taxonomy): Eukaryota > Viridiplantae > Streptophyta > Magnoliopsida > Poales > Poaceae > Zea > Zea mays. The sequence goes on along the minus strand of NC_050102.1, from coordinate 42,040,065 downwards.
CATGGTTGCTGGAGTGACTTGGCCGTCCACCTTGCCACCGGGTTGGACTGTCGAGTGGGACCCTGCCTCGGCTGAGGAGGAGCATGAGGAGTGATGGGACAGGCTTCCCCATCTCTCCATTTATTTATCGTTAGTTCATTTCCGCTGCACTTCGAAACAATGATGGTTACTTTTGCAAAAACTCAGATGATGATGATGGTGATGTAATAACTTAACATTGCGATATGTATGGTTTTATGCTTTATTGTATTTGCTCTGTGCCTCACCTTCGAGTGAGATTGTGGTACTTGATCCTGTCAGTGTCCGTGTCGGACTAGATCCGAGGGATTGACGGGTTATTCCCATTTAAGTGTGGTCTAGCCTCTAAGGCGGGGCTTGGGCACTTAAGTTGGAATAGTTCGGGCAGTTCCGCCACAGGAAAGCCTCCGGCGATGGACGGACTCACTACTACGGTTCACTGCGATGTGTTAAAGCTCCTAGGCACGTGGCGTATGGGCAGCAAGCGGCCAACACCGGCGAGGATTATCACGGCCGGCATAGAGCAAGTGGGTACGGTGAACCATCCAGTGACCGTGTCCGAGCTTATCTGGGAGCCAAGATCTTTTACTCCCCTTGGTTATCCACTTTGCGCCGAGCACGAATCGCGACACCGGCGACGATCGCGGCACAGAGTTCACCGGCGGCGTGATACACTGCATCTGAAGATCTTTTCATGCACTGTACCATGGCCATCTTCGTCAGTCATTCTGACAGAGCACATTTGGGGGCGATTTACTTCAAAATTTGCACAGCACTAGGTCAAGCGTAATACAATAAATTTGTTTACCAATGTTAGGGCTTCAACTTTGCCACAGTGACCCTGACCTTATATCTATCAAATTAACCATGAACTGCTTCCAAAGTTATCCAAATGTCACTAAATTTAGGTTTTCAGAGTTAAGGCTGTCTGACAGGCTAGTTTCAGGTCTCTTTTTCTCCCATTTTCATGTAGTACTAGGGCTTACTCACTTAATCAAATTTGTACCCCTAACATAGCTCTACAAGTTTGATGTATTGACCTAGGGCAAACTCCTTATGAATTCAGAGATACAGAGCTCCAAAAATGACTCAACTTCACTGAATTTCAGACTTAGTGACATAGTGTTCATGTGACCCTTTTGCAAATAAGTCCAAATTTCATCACTCAACATGAAAATTATCCAATGTAAAAGTTACTTGGTTTGTGGTGTTCTATTATTTTGATATTTGCACTTTGGTCCAAAAGTGCATAAATTTTGCATTTACCCCCTAGGGTTCCAATTAGGGTTTTCTAGGGGTTTTTAGGGTTTTGAGCACACTAGGGTATTTGTGCCATTCAAATCCATCACTCTTAATCTCTTTTGGGTGTTTCCAAAGACTTTTGAGAATTTAATCACCTTGGCTTCATTTCCATCCATAGGTCCTAATCCCAGGGTTAAGTACCCTACCCTAAGGTTAAACACTCTTCAAGTCACATCATCACAACTTGTTTGATAATTTTACCTAGTGAATGCATTCTAGGTGTAACAAACAATCATGAAATGTTAATGCACATGATGTTATGCTCAAGTTTTAGTGCCAGTAACACCAGGGGTGTTACAGGTGGTGCGGTCCTTTTGCTTTGGGCTTAATACTTTCTCCCCCTTTGGCATTAATCACCAAAAATGGAGAACTTGAGAGCCCTTTTACTTTCTCCCCCATTGGTAAATTAAATATGAGTGAAGAGTCATACCAATTGAGAGTTTCTCGAGTAACAGCAAAGGATAAATGATACCGTCAGAGTTGGATTGGAACCCTTGTCTTGTCGAATACTCCATTTTCCTTTTCAATTTAATACTAAGCATAGAAATATACTTGAAAGTACATTAGTCTTAGCCTTGGCACAAGAAGAATAAGAAATATACATTTGTACCAAATGAAAGAGACATGATCAAAGGTATATAAGTTGGCAATGTGTGCAATGTTTCAATCAAAGTTCCAAGAATCAAGTATATTTAGCTCATTTCTAAGTTTCCTAAAAGTTTTTTCATCTAGTGGCTTGGTAAAGATATCGGCTAGTTGGTTGTGGGTGCTAACATAAGCAATTTCGATATCCCCTATTTGTTGGTGATCTCTCAGAAAGTGATACCGGATGTCTATGTGCTTAGTGTGGCTGTATTCAACGGGATTATCTGCCATGTGGATTGCACTCTCATTATCACATAGGAGAGGGACTTTGATCAACTTGTAGCCATAACCCCTAAGGGTTTGCCTCATCCAAAGTAATTGTGCACAGCAATGACCTACAACAATATACTCGGCTTCGGTGGTGGAAAGAGCTAATGAGTTTTGTTTCTTTGAATCCCAAGACACCAGGGATCTTCCTAGAAACTGACAAGTCCCTGATGTGTTCTTCCTGTCAATTTTACATCCAGCATAATCGGCATTGGAATACCCAATTAAATCAAAGGTAGATCCCTTGGGGTACCAAAGCCCAAACTTAGGAGTGTAAACTAAATATCTCATGATTCTTTTCACGGCCCTAAGGTGAACTTCCTTAGGACTTGTCTGGAACCTTGCACACATGCATACTGAAAGCATTATATCCGGTCGAGAAGCGCATAAATAGAGTAAAGATCCTATCATCGACCGGTATACCTTTTGATCTACGGATTTACCTCCTGTGTCGAGGTCGAGATGCCCATTTGTTCCCATGGGTGTCTTGATGGGTTTGGCATTCTTCATTCCAAACTTCTTAAGTATGTCTTGAATGTACTTAGTTTGGTTGATGAAGGTGCCCTCTTGGAGTTGCTTGATTTCAAATCCAAGGAAATACTTCAACTCCCCCATCATAGACATCTCGAATTTCTGTATCATGATCCTACTAAACTCTTCACAAGTTGACTTATTAGTAGACACAAATATAATACCATCAAAATAAATTTGGCATATAAACAAGTCTTTAGAAATTGTTTTAGTGAAGAGAGTAGGATCAGCTTTTCCAACTTTGAAGCCATTAGTGATAAGGAAGTCTCGCAGGCATTCATACCATGCTCTTGGGGCTTGCTTGAGCCCATAAAGCGCCTTTGAGAGCTTATACACATTGTTAGGATACTCACTATCTTAAAAGTCGGGAGGTTGCTCAATATATACCTCTTCCTTGATAGGGCCATTGAGGAAAGCACTCTTCACGTCCATTTGACATAGCTTGAAGCCATGGTAAGTAGCATAGGCAAGTAATATGCGAATTGATTCAAGCCTAGCTACGGGTGCATAAGTTTCATCAAAATCCAAACCTTCGACTTGTGAATAACCTTTTGCAACAAGTCGGGCTTTGTTCCTTGTCACCACACCATGCTCATCTTGTTTGTTGTGGAATACCCACTTGGTACCTACACCATTTTGGTTAGGACGTGGAACTAAATGCCATACCTCATTCCTCGTGAAGTTGTTGAGCTCCTCTTGCATAGCCACCACCCAATTGGATCTCTTAATGTGTCATCTACCCTATATGGCTCAATAGAGGACACAAAAGAGTAATGTTCACAAAAATGAGCAACTCGAGATCTAGTGGTTACCCCCTTGTGAATGTCACCAAGTATGGAGTTGACGGGGTGATCTCTTTGAATTGCTTGGTGGACCCTTGGGTGTGGCGGTCTTTGATCCCGAATCTCTTTATCATCTTCCTTGTCTTCATCATCTTCATCTTCGCCTTGATCATTGTCCTCCTCTTGAGGTGGCTCATCGTCTTGATCTTCATCTTCTTCTTCTTGAGCCTGATCCTCATCTTGAGTTGGTGGAGATGCTGTATGGAAGATGATGGTTGACCTTGTGCTTGTTGAGGCTCTTAGGATTCTTTTGGACACACATCCCTAATGGACATATTCCTTAGTGCAACGCACGGAGCCTCTTCATCATCTAATTCATTAAGATCAACTTGCTCCACTTGAGAGCCATTAGTCTCATCAAACACAATGTCACAAGAAACTTCAACTAATCCAATGGACTTGTTGAAGACTCTATATGCCCTTGTGTTTGAGTCATAACCAAGTAAAAAGCCTTCTATTGCTTTAGGAGCAAATTTAGAATTTCTACCTCTCTTAATAAGAATAAAGCATTTGCTCCCAAAGACTCTAAAGTATGAAACATTGGGCTTTTTACCAGTAAGGAGTTCATACAATGTTTTCTTGAGGATTCGATGCAGGTAGAGTCGGTTGATGGAGTAGCAGGCGGTGTTAATCGCCTCCGCCCAAAAACGATCCGCGGTCTTGTATTCAACAAGCATGGTCCTTGCCATAATCAGAAGAGTTCTATTCTTCCTCTCCACTACACCATTTTGTTGAGGTGTGTAGGGAGAGGAGAACTCATGCTTGATGCCCTCCTCTTCAAGAAATCCTTCAATTTGAGAGTTGTTAAACTTCGTTCCATTGTCGCTTCTAATCTTTTTGATTCTCAATCCGAACTCATTTTCAGCCCGTCTCAAGAATCTCTTTAAGGTCTCTTGGGTTTGAGATTTTTCCTGCAAAAAGAATACCCAAGTGAAGCGAGAATAATCATCTACAATAACTAGACAGTACTTACTCTCGCCGATGCTTATGTAAGCGATCGGGGCGAATAGGTCCATGTGGAGTAGCTCAAGCGACCTGTCAGTCGTCATGATGTTCTTGTGTGGATGATGAACTCCAACTTGCTTTCCTGCTTGACATGTGCTACAAATCCTATCTTTCTCAAAATAAACATTTGTTAGTCATAAAATGTGTTCTCCCTTTAGAAGCTTGTGAAGATTCTTCATCCCAACATGGTCAAGTCGGCGATGCCAGAGCCAACCCATATTAGTCTTAGCAATTAAGCAAGTGTCTAGTTCAGCCTTGTTATCATTAAAATCTACTAAATATAGCAGACCATCTAACACTCCCTTAAATGTTATTGAATCATCACTTCTTCTAAAGACGGTGACACCAATATCAGTAAAAAGACAGTTGTAGCCCATTTTACATAATTGAGAAACAAAAAGCAAATTGTAATCTAAAGAATCTACGAGAAAAACATTAGAAATGGAATGGTCAGGGGATATAGCAATTTTACCCAAACCTTTGACCAAACCTTGATTTCCATCCCTGAATGTGATGGCTCTTTAGGGGATCTTCATTTTTCTCATATGAGGAGAACATTCTTTTCTCCCCTGTCATGTGGTTTGTGCACCCACTATCGATTATCCAACTTGATCCACCGGATGCATAAACCTACAAAACAAATTTAGGCCTTGTTCTTAGGTACCCAAACGGTCTTGGGTCCTTTCACATTAGAAACAAGCACCTTGGGTACACAAACACAAGTCTAGGGACTCTTGTGTTTGCCCCCAACATATTTGGCAACTACTTTGCCTGATTTGTTAGTGAGCACATAAGAAGCATCAAAAGTCTTAGGATCTGTTTGGTTGGGTTGTGACTATGAAAAAAGTTGCTGTGGGCTGTGGAAAAAGCTGATGTAGGCTGTAAGCTTTTAAAAAGCTAAAAACCGTTTGGTGGAAACCACTAAAAGCCGTTAAAAATTCTTCGATATATGTTTTCATAGTTCCATCCGAAAAGCCACTAAAAGCAGGTCCAGGGGTGCTTTCAGATTTGCACTACAAGAAAGTCAGCTTTTAGAAAAAGCTGCATCCTGTATCCAGCCCTTTGGTTGGCTTTTGGCTTTTAGGGGGGCAAAAGCCAAAGACAAAAGTCAAACCAAACACACCCTTAAATGAAATGTCATGCTCATTTGATGCATTTACAATTTTCTTTTTAGGCATTTTGATATGAGTGGAATGCCTAGAGCTAGAAGCCTCATTTTTATACATAAAAGCATGATGAGAAACATTGTGAGGTTTTCTAGCATGAATTTTCCTAATCTTATGCTCAGGATAGTTTGCAGGATATAAAATGTAGCCCTCTCTATCCTGAACCATTGGAGCCTTACCCTTAACAAAATTAGACAATTTGTTCTTGGGGACATTAAGTTTGGTGTTGCTTTGGCTCCCTTGTTAGAAGCCAATGCCATCCTTAATGCTAGGGCGTCTCCCATTACAAAGCATACTACGACCAAATTTGAATTTTTTATTTTCTAATTCATGCTCAGCAATTTTAGCATTTAATTTTGCTATGTGATCATTTTGTTCTTTAATCATAGCAAGGTGATCATCTATAGCATCATTGTTAACATATCTACATCTAGTGAAAATGGTGACATGCTCAACAGTAGATGTCGAGGGTTTGCAAACATTCAATTCTTCAATCCTAGCAGTTAAATTATCATTCTCAATTCTAAGACAAGAAATTGAATTATTGCACATGTTAAGCTCTTTAGATAAATTTTCACATTTTCCTACCTCTAGAGCATAAGCATTTTTTAACAATTTTTTATTTTCTTTAACGAGGAAGTCCTCTTGGCATTCCAAGAGATCATCCTTCTCGTTAATGGTTTCTATTAGTTCATTCAATTTTTTCTTTTGGTCCATGGTAAGGTTGGCAAAGAGAGAGATTAAATCATCATTATTATCACTAGAGCTACCCTCATCATCAGATGTAGTGTATTTGGGGGTATCTCTAGAATGTACCTTCTTCTTCTTGCTGTCATTAGCCATGAGACACTTGTGGCCGACGTTAGGGAACAGGAGGCCTTTGTTGATGGCGATGTTGGCAGCGTCCTCGTTGGAGGAGGAGTCAGTGGAGCTCTCGTCGGAGTCCCATTCCTGCCCCATGTGCGCCTCGCCGCCCTTTTCTTGTAATACTTCTTTTTCTCCATCTTTTTCTTACCTTTCTTGTCGTCGTCCCTGTTACTATCACTTATATATGGACATTTAGCTATAAAGTGACTGGACTTACCACACCTGTAGCGCACCCTTTTGGAATGGGGCTTGTAGTCCTTCCCCTTCTTTGTTTCAGGGTTTGATGAAAGCTCTTAATGATAAGAGTCATCTCCTCGTTGTCGAGCTTGGAGGCGTCGATTGGAAGTCTACTTGGTGTAGATTCCTCCTTTTCTTTCGTTGCTTTGAATGCAACAGGTTGCACCTCGGCTGTAGAGGTGGCGCCTTGCTCCAAGTTGATAATGTGTTTGGAGTCTTTGATCATAAGTTCTGTTGGGGGCCTTTCTCTTCTGAAGGTCTTCAAAAACGTGACTAACCATATGTTTTCAGCATGATTATTTATAATTACAAGAAGCTTCGGCTTTGGGATGGAGGACCTCTCTTATGACAGAACAAAGGGAAATAAATAATGGGCGACGAAGCTGGAAGCCAAGGGACTTCAGCTAGACATGTTGACGAAGCTCAAGTATGATGATGACTAAAAGAGGCTAAAGACCATACAGTCCTCAATAATTCATGTTAAGATTATAGATAGTTACTAGGGACATAAATGTACTTTTATCTGGGTTGCATCCCGTGCCTATAAATAGATGAACAGTAACATCGTACTTTCACGCTGGATTGTAATCACTCTCGCGTCATTCTCGCACCCTCACCTTCTAGCAAGCCGAAGGTACCAATTTAATATGAATATTTTTTATGTTTATTCATGTTTATGGAATGCGAGAATAAAATATTATTGATACATAATTATTATTACCTTTATTCCTTTGTGTTCCTTTACTTTCTTATTTGCATTCATATTTATATGCTGAAATGATGAAGGTATGTCCTTCATGACCTTCGTCTGAAGATCATTTTATCCGAGAGGAAATCATGCTTCGAAGGACGAAGGTCTTTAACCATTAACAATTGTGTTGCCTTGTTCTTGATTTATAGCATTTGAGAACAAGTGACCAACATTGGCGCCCACCTCCGGTGAACTCACTTCCACAACCTTCGGCAAAGCATCCACCTTCGACATGCCGCCGAAGAAGGCAATGGTGCCAGGAGTCAAAAGAGAAAGGCCACCAGCCCAACTCTTCAGGAGGAGGAGCTTGACTAGGAAATTAGGGATTTAGAAGCAATCCATCAACAAGTGCAAAGGAAAAAGGAGAAGATGCTTCGTCTGGCTGATCTTCAGAAGAAGATTGACGAAGCCGCTGAGGAAATGCGTCATCTTACTCAAGATGACCAGGACCGAAGGCCTCAGCATAGGGAGCTTCGTCAGGACAGCTCGCTCAACGAAGACGAATGGTACGATGACTTTCATCATGGTAACTATACTTTTGATGATGCTTCTCCTCTGGCAGCAGAATTGCAGGCTACCCGTGGCCACATTCCTACAAGCCACCTCAGTTTCCCATGTATGATGGGCATTCGGATCCAAAGAAATTTTTGATGAGTTACGAGGCAGCAATATCCTCGTATGGGGGCAACGCTGCTGTCATGGCAAAGTCCTTCGTTATGGCGGTCAGAAGTGTGGCCTAGACCTGGTATTCCTCCCTTCGGCCAGGAACAATCACATCATGGCAGAAGCTTAAGGATATGCTAGTCACTAGCTTCCAAGGCTTTCAGACAAAGTCAGTGACTGCTCATGCTTTGTTTCAATACACGCAAGACCATGAGGAGTACCTTCAGGCGTATGTCCAAAGATTTATGCATTTGAGAGCACAAGCGCCTACCGTGCCCAATGAAATGGTAATCGAGGCCATGATCAAGGGGCTTCGGCCAGGACCTACATCCCAATATTTTGCCAGGAAGCCCCCACAAACCCTGGAGAAGCTCTTTCAGAAGATGGATGAGTACATCCGGGCCGATAATGATTTTCGGCAAAGAAGGGAGGAAGCCTACAGGTTTTCTGAAATGACCAAGGGCTTCGGAGGAAGGCTTCATCCCAGGCATGTCCGGTCCATTCATAACTCCAATGCCAACGATGAAAGGGCCAATAATGTTTAGAATAGCCATCACATCTCACAGTCTTTGAGCATGCAGCGGACTTCTTTCAGACCACCAGCTCCGAGAGGCAAGGGAGGAAGAAGCTTCAGTGGAGGAAGGTTCGGCAATCAACCCAGAAAGTTGTATTGCCTCTTTTGTGGCGAGGACAAGGGCCATACAACAAGGACATGCCAGGTCGCAATTCAGAAGCAAAAAGAAATTGCTGAAGCTGAGGCGCGGCAGAGTCAGCCAAAGCAAGTCCTCCACACTGCTTTGTGCTACTCTCCATACATCCCAGAATATGTAGGCAACCAATAGCCTACGGCTTCTATTGCTTCGGCAAGTCATTCTCGAGCTTCCTGGCCTCAGTTGCCACCACCACCACCGCTGGTTCACAATCAGCAGCCAGAAGGGCACAATCATACTCAACAACAGTGCGATCTTCGGGAGGAGTCTAAAGTTCGCACAGTCAACAACACTGTGCCTGAATCGAATCACATCTACTAAGGGGACTACAGTGGCTCGGCCAAGGAATATGTTGATCTAATGTATCTTAACTCTTTCTGCCTTTATATTTTTTTCAAGAAAAACAATACAGGAGGGATTAACTTTCAACTTGATGTAATAATACTGTGGTTACACCATCGAGTGTGAAAAAATCAAGTTCCGAAGCTACAAAGCCGTTCCTAAGGGAGCGCAGAGTAAGTTCCAAAGCTACAAAGCCGTTCCTAAGGGAGAGCAGAGTAAGTTCCGAAGCTCAAAAGTCGTTCCTAAGTGGATGCAGAGCTTAGCTCCAAAGTCGTTCCTAAGGGGATGTAGTGCTTAAATACCACCTAATTCAAAGGTGAAGAAGCTCCAAAGTCGTTCCTAAGGGGATACATCGCTTAGCTCCAAAGTCGTTCCTAAGGGGATGCTGAGCTGAAATACCACCTAAGTAAAAGGTGAAGAGACTCCAAAGTCGTTCCTAAGGGAATGCAGAGTCTGAGTGTGTTTTCGTGTGGGTGTTCATCTTTGGCATAAACATCATACTGCATCATACCATCACATCATACCGCATAGCATTGCATCATACATCATATCGCATCAGCGAAAAAGCTGTGGAGAAGGAAAAATGCTCCTTCTAAAATATCTGCTGGATCGTGAAAGAATGTGCTGAAGCACAAAGTATACCTTCGGCAGACATATTTTTACACAGCAGGGAAATCTTCGTCAGCAACATTATTATACAATAGTTGTGGCAAAGCATGTGGTATCCAATCAATAGAGGGGGCAATCTTTCTTTGCGAAGCATGAAAAGAAGGGAAGGTGTTTTTTTGCCGAAGGCTCAAAAAACGGTATGTACGTAGGTTTCAGGCATCGCAAAGAAATATATTACATTAATTTACATATAAATACTTAATGTTTGTACCATACACATGGCGGCAACCACACACAAGCATTAACAATTTCTAGAGTACAAGAATTGAATCTTCTTTTAAAATTTTCTCAGTGGCTTCATGTAATAGTATGTCGACAATGATAATAGTCTATCGACAACTTCGTTGACGACTTCGTTAGCGATCTTCATCACATCCAAAGCTTCTTTCATGACCGGGTCAGCTTCGGGGTTGTATGGCTCCGGTGGTGGAGAAAGGCCGGCTGTAATAAAGTATATGATGGTAAATTTCGAAGCTAGAAACAAACAACGAAGCAAAAGGTTTTAAATAAAAATACCTATAATCTTGGCACATTCATCAGCTTCTTCAGCTCACTTAGCCTCCTCTCGGGCGTCGTGAGATTCTTTCTCATTCTTTTTAATGGCTTCATCAGCCATCTCATGACCATCATTCATCCCCACATCGGAGTAGAATTTACCGTCCAATGTAGAGGCCTCAGCCGAAGGGTCCCTAGTGTCATCAACTAAGAGAATAGATTCTGCCTGGGCTACGGCTTTAACGTGTTCACACCCAGCTTTTTCCAAAATTGTCGCGGCCCCTCGGGCACCGGCAAAAGCACAAAAATCCCCACGATCGCTAAGTATCTCATCAAAAGCTTCAGCCTCTTCACCTATCCACTAGATAACCCCTTTGGGATCACCATGAATAAATTCTTGCTCTGAAGAATAAGCTCCCACCCTTCCAAAGCTATCTTTTAGGGGGTGTTAGGAATCACTCCATCCAAAATGTGGTGGTGCATCATGGGTCCATTCCTCAAATTTGGTGGGATGACCCCATTCCTCATATTAGTACTAACTAACTAACTATAAGGAATGAGGTGATGATGAATCAACTCATTCCATTACATAAACCAAACAAAAAAGTGAGGAGTGAGAAGATGATGGACTAGCTCATTCCTCAAACCAAACATTCTATTAGTTTCTTTGCGCATTCCATGGATACTTTGTAGCATTTCTCCTTGGAATATCGAAGTTCTTCAATGTTCTTCTGCACTCTGACTCTTTCCATTTCACTTATTTCTTGCTTGGCCTTCGCAACTTCAAAATTTTCATTCATTTCGGCAAGCTTTTTCTTTAAATCTTCGGCCTCGGCTTTGTGAGCTTTGGCTTGTGTGTTAAGCTTGGCCTCGCTGGTTTTTAGCATATCCACTAAAGAGACTAGTATTTTGTCTTTTTCAAGAGCTTCATTCCTTAGTGTAATAACCTCTGATCGAAGGTTTCCAAGAGCTAACTGGCAACTTTCATCTTCTACTTTCTTCTAGGCCTTTAAAGCCTTGCTCAGAATTAAGCCCTACAAAAGCAAAGGATGAGCACATGCTGATAAAGAAATAATCTACAAAAATAATCTGCTTTCCGACAAGTAAAAGTATTCTCACCTTCAGACTGTTATAGGCAAGGCTATCTGCGAGCTGGTCCTTCGTCATTGCAGATAAGCCTAGTTCAGGCTTTGGATATCCTACATTGTCTGCCATCTCCTGACAAACATGAATCTCTTTATTGTCAGGCAGACAATAAAGGAAGTCATCTTCATCATCCCCACCATACACCAAGGACCCTCGAGGGTACTGCAGATCCCTGGCGTAATGTTGCGCTTCGGCAATTTGTTCATTTGATAATTTTTCCCTGAAGCATGACGCACTATGAATTCCAATTCCTCGGCAGGTGCTCCAGGAGCAGGGAATTCAGATTCTTTGAAAGCACCCTCTTTTCCTAACATTAATGGCCCTTCAGCAACCCCCGAAGGTCTTGCTTGAGCACCCTCCTCAGCAGCCTCCGAAGGTCTTGCTTCATCACCCTCCTCAGCAGCCTCCGAAGGTCTTGCTTCGGCGGGGACTGAGGGCCCAGCCTCAACCGCAGCCTGCGTTGTGCCGGCTTCGGCAGATTTCTTTATAATCTTGCCTTCCACACTAGGTGCTTCGGCAGAGGCAGGAGTTAACGTTTCCACAGATTCCATAACAGTGTCTAGTATGCTGCCCATTCTCCTCCTTTTTGGAGTTGTTGTAGGAATCTTCGACGCCTTCTGCAGCTCCATCCTTTGCAGCGGGCTCAGAGCCTTCGGTTGCTCTGTCGATTTCTTTAGTTTTGGCTCATCAACCGGCTTCGCTCTAGCTTCGACAGGACCAAGGCAACGGGGCTCAGATGCGCAAAAAGACCCCTCAATCAGCTTCGGCACTTCAGCCGTTTTAATGTGCCTAGGCCGGTGGGTCAGAACCTTAATCTTTTTTTACTTCGGCGTGCTAGAAGTCACCGAAGTAGCAGTTTTCCTTTTCTTCCCTTGCCTCTATGCAGGATAACAATAATCCGGATACACAAATCTGATGACATCAAAAACTCTATTCAGTCTCTTCTTGCCTCGACCCTCGAAGGCTGTTGTCATAGCATCATCCTCAGCCCTTGAGTAAGCACCAAGCAGTTCATCACTGGTTGCTTCGATGGCATTCAGTCAGTCATCATTTGGCTCATCGAACTGGCTCCTGTACTTGAATGTATATTTCAGATAGACCAAACCACCTTCGCTGGACCTAGCGGCAGTTTTTTCGGCATCTCCCATCCACTCCCGAGTGGCCACACTCTATAAGCAATATGTTCCTAGACTAAGTCCCTGGTGCCTATGTAAATGCATATTGTGTTAAAGGCAACTTGGCACACTTGTATATCGTTCCCAAGGGCAAGGGACAGTCTCCTAATGCCGAAGTGAGACCATATAGGACGTTGGATAATCCCCTTCATGTCTTCCCTTTCAACCAGATCATTTTTCACATAAAACCACTCCTGCATCCAGGCCCTCGGCCATCTCTTGCGAAATGTTGGAACTGGGTTGCTCACCTCAGAGCGGGTTACGAAGCCGTAGCAACCGAAGTTGTTGTGATATTGCTCTTTTCTGGTGGCCTTCGTCTCATAAGACAATTCATGCATGTTGCAGAAGCATTTTGCATTTGGTTCTAACCCTTGGCTCCTCATGGCCCAAAGATATATCCCTATCTTGATGATAGCTTCAGGAGTAAGAAAATTTCGAAAGATTTTAGGACATCGACCAGTATCTTATCTAAAGGGAACCGAAGCCCTAGTTTCATGAAGCTTCTAAAAACGACCACCCCGTCAGCTTTGGGCAGGGGGACATTATTCTCCCCTCGAGCCCTCACAATAGAAATGTCACGGAAGTATCTTCCCCTCATTGCATCAATTTGCCCTTGCTTGATTGTTGACTTCCCGAAGACAACATGGCTTGGTCTCCAAGGCCGATCTTTCGCACCCTCATTCTCACTTTATGCATCAAAATCTTCACTATCGCTGGAACTCTCAGATATCCCAGCTAGTGTCTCATGCACAATCTTTTATGCATTGGTTCTTTCCATAGCTTCATAAAACTCGGACATCACCGGGTCGACAGTCTTCTTCTCGTCAGCCATCAAATCAAACCTTGTTGAAATGCCAAAGCTTAGAATCCGATCAAAACTCGACAAAGCAAGAAAGTTTAAAATGGTGAGCACAGTGTAAGTAGCTGAAATGGCATAAGAAACGCTTTCAATACGAGCTCCTATTTATATGCCTAGCGCTCCACAATTTGGTGGGTCCGACATGTCAGTGTCGTTCGCTATTCTAGCGAAGGGAAGGTGTTTTTTTAGACCTTTGGCTAAAGGCCTTCGTTCACGTCGTAGTCTAAATCTGTTACAAAGAAACAAATTAATACTGTGAGGGCCTACTGTTGGGGGCTTTCCTCTTACGAAGGTCCTCAAAAACGTGACTAACCATATGTTTTCAGCATGATTATGAATAGTTACAAGAAGCTTCGGCTTTTGGGATGGAGGACCTCTCTTATGACAGAACGAAGGGAAATAAAGAATGGGCGACGAAGCTGGAAGCCAAGGGACTTCGGCTGGACATGTTGATGAAGGCTCAAGTATGATGATGACTGAAAGAGGCTAAAGACCATATAGTCCTCAATAATTCATGTTAAGATTATAAATAGTTACCAGGGACATAAATGTACTTTTATTCGGGCTGCGTCTCGTGCCTATAAATAGATGAACGGTAACACTATACTGTTCACGCTAGATTGTAATCACTCTCGCGTCATTCTCGCACCCTCACCTTCTGGCAAGCCAAAGGTACCAATGTAATATGAATATTATTGATGTTTATTCATGTTTTTGGAATGCGAGAATAAATAGATTATTGATACATAATTATTAGTACCTTTAGTCCTTTGTGTTCCTTTACTTTCTTATTGCATTCACATTTATATGCTGAAATGATGAAGGTATGTCCTTCATGACCTTCGTTTGAAGATCATTATATCTGAGAGGAAATAATGCTTCGAAGGACGAAGGTCTTTAACCATTAAAACAATTGTGTTGCATTGTTCTTGATTTATAGCATTTGAGAATAAGTGACCAACAAGTTCAAAGCTCACAAACTTGTCAATCACTTATTCGGGAGACATCTGTTTATATCTAGGATCCCCACGAATTAATTGAACTTGAGTAGGGTTATGAAAAACGAGGGATCTTAGAATAACCCTGACCATTTCATGGTCATCCCACTTGGTGCTCCCGAGGTTGCGCACTTGGTTGACCATGGTCTTGAGCTTGTTATACATTGCTTGTGGCTCCTCTCCTTTGTTGAGGACGAATCGACCGAGTTCTCCCTTGATCGTTTCGCGCTTGGTGATCTTGGTCACCTCGTCCCCTTCGTGTGTCGTTTTGAGGACGTCCCAAATTTCTTTGGCATTTTTCAACCCTTACACCTTATTATACTCCTCTCGACACAAGGAAGCGAGGAGGATAGAAGTTGCTTGGGAATTAAAATGCCTAATTTGGGCAGCCTCATCCGAGTCGTATTCCTCGCCGCCCACCTGTGGTGCCTGCGCTCCAAACTCAACAATATCCCATATGCTTTCGAGGAGTGAGGTTAGATGGTTCCTCATTTTATCACTCCACATGCAATAATCTTCACCATCAAAATATGGTGGTTTGCCTAGCGGTAACGAAAGTAGAGGAGCACGTTTAGGAATGCGAGGATAGCGAAGAGGCATCTTACTATACTTCTTACGCTCGTGTCGCTTCGAAGTTGTAGACTCGACGCCGGATGTGGAGGGTGATGAAGAGTCGGTCTCGTAGTAGACCACCTTCTTCATTTTCTTTTTCTTCTTGTCACCCCTCCTATGTGACTTGATGAAGGAAGATGATTCCTCCTTATATTTGTCGCCAGACTCCCTTGACAGAGTCCTTCCCGAGCCTATGGCCTTGTCGTCGGTGACAATCTCCCTCTTGGCGTGATCTCCAAACATCACTTCGAGTTTGTTAGACTCTTAATAAAGCACTGGCTCTGATACCAATTGAAAGTCACCTAGAGGGGGTGAATAGGCGAAACCTGAATTTTATAAACTTAAGCTCGCACTAAGGCTAGGGTTAGCGTTAGATTTAAATTGGAATGCGGAAGATGGTTCTCCTTGCTTAGAGTTGCTCAATCAATGCGGATAACGTTTGGGAGCAAACTCAAATCAACATGAGCAAGGGAACTTTAGAGAGAGGAAAGAGGGAAAACAAATCAAGTGAGAATCAATGCAAGTAAACACGATGATTTGTTTTACTGAGGTTCGGTTCCAAAGAACCTAGTCCCCGTTGAGGAGGCCACAAAGGCCGGGTCTATTTCAACCATTTCCCTCTCTCAAACGATCACTCAGATCGGATGAGCCTTATCCTTTATCAATTGGGTCACTAAGACCCCGCAAGGACCACCACACACTTAGGTGTCTCTTGCTAGCTTTATAAAGCACTTACGAGAATAGGAATAGAGAGGAGAAAGCAATCCAAGCAACAAGAGCAACAAAAGAACACAAATAATCCTCTCACAAGTCTCTAAGCACTAGAGTTGATTTTAGGAGCTTGGAGTGGATTGAATGCTTTGAATGTGTCTTGGAGTGTTTGGCTTTGATCTTGCAATAAATATGGAGTTCAGAAAACTTGGATGCCATTTGAAGGAGGTGGTTGGGGGTATTTATAGCCTCTAACCACTTCCTAGTTGTTGGCTCAGTTTGCTGGCGATGGGCACACCGGACAGGTATTGTTCACTGTCCGGTGCGTGCCACCTCAGCACACCCGTTGGGGTTTGGAGCGATTGATTGTTGGAACCCTTTGTCCTATAGCTGCACCGGATAGTCCGGTGGCCCATCGGACATGTCCGGTGCTTTCTGACTTCGCAGCCTCACATCTGACTTTGCATTGTTCACTTCACTGTTTACTTTTGCAGTCGACCGTTGCGCGTAGTGATCGTTGCTCCGTTGGCTCACCGGACATGTCCGGTGCACACCGGACAGTCCGGTGAATTATAGCAGAGTGCGCCCCAGAGAAACCCGAGAGTGGCTTGTTCGCTTGGTGCTCGGCCTGGTGCACCGGACACTGTCCGGTGCGCCACTTGGCAGCACACTTTCATGTCTTGCTCCAAATTAATTTGAGTCCCCAACTGAATTTCTTTTTTGGTTTGTGTTGAACCTTATGCACCTGAGATAAATGATATTTAGGCAAACTAGTTAGCCCACGTGGTTTGTGATGGATGTCAACCACCAAAATTGATTATAGGAAATGATTAAGCGCATTTCCCTTTCAACCTCTCTTTCTCGATACTGTGAATTGGAATCCTTTCAATGGTTAACACTTAATCTAACGTGGCCATGTATTTCTTGATCCAATCACTCGAGGGGCCCAAAGATATCTCTCTCAAGAAGAGAGGGACAAATTCCATCTTGACTAACCATGCCTCACAACATGCTTTCTGACAAACCCAAGACTACCTTTATAACCATACAAGTAAAAAATCTCACAACCATTTCACATAATTGCTAATCAATACAAGGTGCCTTTCATGGATATTCAATTAAGCAATTATATATATCATCGATACAAAGAAATATGCTCATCTCTATGATTATCTCTCGGGCATATTTCTAACAGTCCAGGCACGTGGCCATCTTCCTCTACAGTCTATCACTTAAACCCTCATGAAATAATTCTTCTTTAAGTTTGTGTTTACTTGCTCTATTGAATTGTGGGATAAGTGATTGAACTTGGTAAGACATTGCATAACGGATTCATTACCTTGCTTCAACCCGACAAACTCTTCCAACTTCATCTATAGAATACCATCAGGAATGTAGTGCTCTCTAAACACCTGTTTAAACTCAGCCCAAGTAACCAGATGATCCTAGGGCCGTAATGCCATGAAATTCACCCACCATGTGCTAGCTGGGCCTTGAAGTTGTTGGGCGGCGAATATGGGCTTTTGAGTTCCCGTGCAGCGAACAAGACCAAACTTTTGTTCCATCACACGGAGCCACTAGTCGGCTACAAGAGGTTCCTCTGCGTTGACAAAAATAGGAGGTCGAGTCTCAGAAAACTCCATGTAAGTGGTATCTCTGGGGTTGATTGTTCTGCCCACAACCCTCGGGCTAGTTGTTTTGGTTCACCATCATTTCTTGGAGGAATCGGGTATTCTCAGTAATAGCATTCACCAGAGCTGTAATAGCATCTACTAAAGTTGGAGTCACGGGTGGTGGAATTGGGGTATCCCTACCCTGAGAAGTGCCGACCTCATCATGTCCATGTGTACACATCAGTATCTGAAGAAAATCATACTTTATTATTATACAATAGCAGTTACACAATCCATATTACATTATTCTGACTCTTATTTATTACATAAGTCTAGACCCTGCCTAATTTCCTACCCCTACTAAGTCTAGGAAAGAAAACGACAACACACTCCTACATTCCCTAGTCATCGGAGCTTGTCACTGCTCTAGATGCGTCACTACCTTCTAGAGGGTGGTCTTCCATAGGACCAAGAGGCGGGATTCCAAATTTGTCAAGCCCCCATCAAGTTCCCCGCCATCAGCTTCAACTACACCTGCTTCCATCTCGGCTTCCTCGGGCAGCTCATACAGGTGTAAATGGTTGTGCGACATATGAACTTCCTCATGCAGAGTAGTGTTGTACAGCTGCAGATCATTAATAGCCCAGCTCAGCTTCTCTACATGAGCTCGGGCTGCCGCCTCGCGAGACCAAGCTTCACTTCAAGACTGCACTACCCAATCTATAGCACGATCTCGTTTAGCAAGCGCCTATTGTGACATCCCACCTCCCCAGTAGTTCAACAATGCGGCGGCCAGCACGTGCTCGCTCCAGACCGCCCTGCTAAAGCTGGGCAGTCAGTTACTCGACTCTCGCCTCTAGGTCTCCTATTGGATCATTACTGTCATTGTTGCTACCTTCATGACGGGGAGCCAGCTGATGCTTAGGCACCCCATGGGGCTCGGTTGACTTCCGCTGCGTAACCTTTATACGTGCCATCCCAAACTCCGAACTAAGGGGGAAAGACATTTAATATTAATTAACCATGATGCATGCTTCGTTTTCCTACAATACCATCATAGGAATCAAACACTTAATTATCACATACACATCTTTCTTAACATACCCTTATACTTAAGTAATTAATATGCACTCCTCCACTAGACTTCCTAAAAGATAAGTAGCTACAAAGGAATGGTCAAGGTAAGAATGAAGGAAGTTTTGAGGTAAGTGTTAAAAAAATGACTCAAACATTTTGAAGTTTTGTAAAATACTGAGGTAATGTCCTATAAAAAGGGCACACTCTCATACCAGTTGTGAAGAAACCTCCTAAGATATTGAGCTCACCTGCACCTGTCCTCGTCCCCAGGACCTTGGATGGCTATGCAGGTGCATCGAATAGCTTAACAGGACCCGAATCTTGCATCACCTTCAGTATCCAAAATGATTCATCCATTTCACAGACAATACAAAATAAATCAGAGTAAAAGCGGAAGGGATACAAGAACTTAATTTACATCCATATTTTTAAAGTATACAATATAGAGAGATTAGTTATTACATTATTGGTGTTTGAGTGCAGCACGTTTATTACACAACCAGAAGGTAAGCACCTACCATAGGCTAGTACTTAGGTTTCCTCCTCCTGCTTTGGAACTATCTTTGAGCACAAGAAACAAAACTTCAGAGGTTCATCACCTGTAATGGTGGGTTCAAAGAACCCTTAGTACGAAGGTATTTTTCGCAAGTCTTACCCGGCTAAAGAAAAAGACTTCAAGGATATGCTCTCCTTTGGTAATCAAGGTGACGTTTAGCAAGAATCAAGGACACTTTTGCATAAAAGCTTATTAAAGTTGGTCCTTAAGCTTTCATTTTGACTGCAAGGTTAATTAAGTTCATGAATCTACATTAGCCTAATCTAGATCAATCACTTGCTATTCCTTATTAGACTTGTCCTTAAAACCATATTCCACTTCTTAACTATTATGATTGGTTAGTGGGCCAAGTCTCCATAACCAAGGAGCAACCATGATTCGAAGCGATTATACCTAACTAGGGATCCCTAACAACATGACATATGTAGCACTTAACCCTTGCATATGTAAACCCATACCAAGGTTTTTCAAGACCAGAACGAGTTCACGCCACCAGATATCACAGTACTCCACCATTCAGCCTCTTGCTAAGGAGGGTACATGCTACTCCTGCTATCTCTCCACTCCTAGTGCGTGGTAGTCTTTCTGGTATTGGTCCAGCCGAGACAAGGCTTCTCAGATTATGTGGCTAGTTGCAAAGTCTCAACCACACATGCCTACATAGAATGGTCCTTAATTGATACAGACGGAGACACTACACCGAGACTCCATTCTCGTGCAAGTCAACCGCCCGATCTCCATTTTTAACTATTTCTCAAAACATTATAGATGACAGAGGTACCATGCTTGAATGATGAATTCATCATGACCATGATGCCTTCATCATCCCAAGCTCATTTCCGTTATAAAAACATTATTCATCATTTTTCCTTAATCTATAAGCAGGGCTAAGCATTATTGAATTTTCATAAAACGGGTATCAAGGATTTGGTAATCAAGTTCCAAGGAATGGTAATGCATCAATTGTTTACCACACAACTCCTATCGTCTAATGCATCATATAAGGTGATAAAAATTTATAAACAACAAGGATTTGGTAAATGCATTGGGGCTTGCCTTGAGTTGCAGAAGGTTCAGGGTCCTCTCCACAGATATAAAAGTATTGACTATTGTGGACAGAAGGATCCTTAGGCTAAGGAATGGTTTTTTCTTCTAAAACAAGATCACCTTCGCGCTCTACACGTAATAATTGTCAGCGTTTCGACCCGGGGGGTCCCTGGACCGACGAGTAAATTGTCGTTGCGTGCCCCAGCCCAGATGGGTCGGCGCGAGACGGAGCGCGAAGGGGGGAAAACCAGAGGGAGACAGGCGTAAAAGGGGAAACCCGCGGCCTTCATGTTTGTCCCGCGCCCAGGTCGGGTGCGCTTGCAGTAGGGGGTTACAAGCGTCCGCGTGGGAGGGAGCGAGAGGGCTACACGCGCCGTCCCGTCCCCCCCGCGCGGCCAACCCTCTATAAGAGGGCCCTGGACCTTCCTTTTATAGGCGTAAGGAGAGGGTCCAGGTGTACAATGGGAGATGTAGCAGTGTGCTAACGTGTCTAGCAGAGAGGAGCTAGTGCCCTAAGTACATGCCGTCGTGGCAGCCGGAGAGGTTTTGGCACCCTGTTCATGAGATGTCGTGGCCGTCGGAGGAGCGCTGGAGCCTGGCGGAAGGACAGCTGTCGGGGCTATCGAGTCCTTGCTGACGTCTCCTTGCTTCCATAAGGGGGCTGAGAGCCGCCGTCATCATGGAGCATGCGGGGCGCCATCATTATTTGTTTTACCGGGGCGAGCCAGATGGGACACCGGTCTTGTTCCCCGTAGCTAGAGCTAGCTAGGGGTAGGGTAATGATGGCCCCTCCTGTGACATGGTCGGTCCGAGCCCTAGGTCGGGCGAGGCGGACGCTCCTCCGAGGTCGAGGTCGAGTCTGTCTTCCGGGGCCGAGGCCGAGTTCGAGCCCCTAGGTCGGGCGAGGCAGAGACCGTCGGCTAAGGCCAGAGCCGAGTCCGAGCCCTAGGGTCGGGCGAGGCGGAGTTCGTCGTCTTCCGGGGCCGAGGCCGAGTCCGAGCCCTGGGGTCGGGCGAGGCGGAGTTCGTCGTCTTCCGGGGCCGAGGCCGAGTCCGAGCCCTGGGGTCGGGCGAGGCGGAGCTTCCTATGGCGCCCGAGGCCGGACTTGGCTGCTGTCAGCCTCACTCTATCGAGTGGCACAGCAGTCGGAGCGACGCAGGCGGCGCTGTCCTCTTGTTAGGCTGGTCAGTGGAGCGGCGAAGTGACTACGGTCACTTCGGCTCTGTCGACTGAAGGGCGCGCGTCAGGATGAGGTGTCAGGCCATCGTTGCATTAAATGCTCCTGCGATACGGTCGGTCGGCGTGGCGATTTGGCCAAGGTTGCTTCTTGGCGAAGGCTGGGCCTCGGGCGAGCCGAAGGTGTGTCCATTGCTTGAGGGGGCCCTCGGGCGAGACGTAAATCCTCCGGGGTCGGCTGCCCTTGCCCGAGGCTGGGCTCGGGCGAGGCGAGATCGTGTCCCTTGAGTGGACCGAGCCTTGACTTAATCGCACCCATCAGGCCTTTGTAGCTTTGTGCTGATGGGGGTTACCAGCTGAGATTAGGAGTCTTGGGGGTACCCCTAATTATGGTCCCCGACAGTAGCCCCCGAGCCTCGAAGGGAGTGTAAATACTCGCTTGGAGGCTTTTGTCGGTTGCGTTTTGTTCCGGTGGGTGCGCGCGAGCACACCCGCCGGGTGTAGCCCCCGAGGCCTCGGAGGAGTGGTTTGAGGTCTTAATGTGTTTCGTGATGCTTCGGCCGGTCTGGTTGTTCCCTCATGCGAGCTGGTCGTAGCCCGGGTGCACGGTCGGGTCCCAAGTTCTCGGGCTGGTATGTTGGCGCTGTCAACGGTTTGGCCGGAGCCGGGTTTGCGAGAGCAGCCCCCGAGCCTTCGCACAGAGCGAGAGGACGGTCAAGGACAGACTCGACTTTTTTACATACGCCCCTGTGTCGCCTTTCCGCAAGGAGGAGGGGGGGGAAAAGCGCCATGTTGCCCTTGGAGGGCGTCGAACATGGTGTCTCCAGTGAGCTGCTAACGGGTAATCCGAGTGGACGCCCGTGCCCCATTTGTTAGGGGTTGGCTAGTGGCCCGGAGGCGCGCTCCAAAAGTACCTGCGGGTGATTTGCCGGACCTGGTTGAGAGCACCTAGAGGGGGGGTGAATAGGTGATCCTGTAAAACTTAAAAACTTAAGCCACAAAACTTTGATTAAGCGTTAGCACAGTTAATGCCAAGTGGCTAGAGAGAAGATCTTGCACAATACGATAACCACAAGAAGTTCAACACAGAGAAGACACAGTGGTTTATCCCGTGGTTCGGCTAAGTACAAAACTTGCCTACTCCACATTGTGGCGTCCCAACGGACGAGAGTTGCACTCAACTCCTCTCAAGTGATCCAATGATCAACTTGAATACCACAGTGTTATGCTTTTCTTTTCTTATCTCGTTCGCGAGGAATCTCCACAACTTGGAATCTCTCGCCCTTACACTTGAAGTTCACAAAGAAGCACGGAGTAAGGGAGAGAAGCAACACACACAAATCCACAGCAAAATGCGCACACACACGGCCAAGAATCGAGCTCAAAAGACTATCTCAAAGTTCTCACTAGAACGGAGCTCGAATCACTGAGAATGACAAACGAATGCGCAAAGACTGAGTGTGGATGATCAAGAATGCTCTTAGGTTGCTTGATGTGCTCCTCCATGCGCCTAGGGGTCCCTTTTATAGCCCCAAGGCAGCTAGGAGCCGTTGAGAGCAAATCTGGAAGGCTGATCTTGCCTTCTGTCGTTTGGTGCACCGGACAGTCCGGTACACACCGGACACTGTCCGGTGCCCGATTTCCTTCCTAAAATGGCGCAGCCGACCGTTGGCCGCCAGAGAGCCGTTGGCGCACCGGACATGTCCGGTGCCCCCTTCTAGCCGTTGGCTCGGCCACGTGTCCCGCGCAGATCGCGCGGCCGACCGTTGGCCCGGCCGACCGTTGGCTCACCGGACAGTCCGGTGAGTTTTAGCCGTACGCCGTCGGCGAATTCCCGAGAGCGGCCACTTCGCGCCGAGACAGCCTGGCGCACCGGACACTGTCCGGTGCACCACCGGACAGTCCGTTGTGCCAGACCGAGCTGAGTCTTGGCTGTACCCACCCAAGCCTTTTTTCATCTCTTTTCTTTTCTTCTTCTTTCTGTTTCTAACACTTAGACAAGTATATTAGTACATAAAACCAATGTACTAAGGCTTAGAAACATACCTTTACTCTTGATTTGCACTTTGTCCATCCATGAGCATAAATTCACATTTAAGCACTTGTGTTGGCACTCAATCACCAAAATACTTAGAAATGGCCCAAGGGCACATTTCCCTTTCAATCTCCCCCTTTTTGGTGATTTATGCCAACACAACATAAAGCCAGTAGAACAAGTACAATATCACTTCAAATAAAACTCAAATTTATTTTGATTCAATTTTGGCATATATGAATCATCCTTTGCCACCACTTGGTTTGTTTTTGCAAATCAAAACCAAATCTCTATCTCTAAGTCAAACACACATGTCGAAGCATAAAGAGAGTCATTCCAAAAGAGATTGTTTAAAGATTTCAAAAACTCCCCCTTTTTCCCATAATCGACACTTCTCCCCACAAGAGGCCAACTTTTGACAAGAGAGACAATAAAAGAGTTTGACAAAACAAAAAACTCTATTCTACTATTTTCAAAATCTCTCAAGTGGTAGCTGATCCATTTATCGCTTTGGCCTTTATTTTCTCCCCCTTTGGCATCAAGCACCAAAACGGGATCAATCTTGGCCCTTTAACCCCATTGCCTCACCAAAATCTACAATAAGAATACAAAGGCAATAAGAGTACATGAGATGAACTTGGAATAAGTTACCCTTTCATCGGAGTGCAGTGGAAGTCTTTCATGGTCCAAGTCCACCTATTCCCTTTCAATCCTTCTTTGAGACTAAAGCATCAAACTCAAGCACATGGTTAGTCTCAAAGGGTCAAGTTGTAACACATCTCCCCCTAAACATGTGCATCACGTTGCAACGGACTTGTGAGGTCCAGGGAGTGTTTGTACAACTTGAGCACCATAACTGAGCAACAAAATGCATATGGAACATGATCAAAGGCATAAACACATGTATGCTATAAATCAATCCAAGTTCCGCGAATCTAAGATATTGAGCTCACTACGCAACCTGCAAAAGGTCTTCTCATCTAGAGGCTTGGTAAAGATATCGGCTAGCTGGTTCTCGGTGCTAACATGAAACACTTCGATATCTCCCTTTTGCTGGTGGTCTCTCAAAAAGTGATGCCGGATGTCAATGTGCTTTGTGCGGCTGTGTTCAACAGGATTTTCCGCCATGCGGATAGCACTCTCATTGTCACATAGGAGTGGGACTTTGCTCAGATTGTAGCCAAAGTCCCGGAGGGTTTGCCTCATCCAAAGCAGTTGCGCGCAACACTGTCCTGCGGCAACGTACTCGGCCTCAGCGGTGGATAGGGCAACGGAGGTTTGTTTCTTAGAGTTCCATGACACCAGGGACCTTCCTAAGAATTGGCACGTCCCTGATGTACTCTTCCTATCGACCTTACATCCAGCATAGTCGGAATCTGAGTATCCAACCAAGTCAAAGATAGACCCCTTTGGATACCAGAGCCCGAAGCAAGGCGTAGCAACCAAATATCTAAGAATTCGCTTCACCGCCACTAAGTGACACTCCTTAGGATCGGATTGAAATCTAGCACACATGCATACGCTAAGCATAATGTCCGGTCTACTAGCACATAAATAAAGTAAAGACCCTATCATTGACCGGTATGCTTTTTGATTAACGGACTTACCTCCTTTGTTGAGGTCGGTGTGTCCGTCGGTTCCCATCGGAGTCTTTGCGGGCTTGGCGTCCTTCATCCCAAACCGCTTTAGCAAGTCTTGCGTGTACTTCGTTTGGGAGATGAAGGTGCCGTCCTTGAGTTGCTTCACTTGGAATCCAAGGAAGTAGTTCAACTCGCCCATCATTGACATCTCGAATTTCTGCGTCATTACCCTGCTAAACTCTTCACAAGACTTTTGATTAGTAGAACCAAATATTATGTCATCGACATAAATTTGGCACACAAAAAGATCACCATCGCAAGTCTTAGTGAAAAGAGTTGGATCGGCTTTCCCAACCTTGAAAGCATTAGCAATTAAAAAGTCTCTAAGGCATTCATACCATGCTCTTGGGGCTTGCTTAAGTCCATAGAGCGCCTTAGAGAGCTTACACACGTGGTCGGGGTACCGTTCATCCTCGAAGCCAGGGGGTTGCTCCACGTACACCTCCTCCTTGATCGGCCCATTGAGGAAAGCGCTCTTCACATCAATTTGATACAACCTGAAAGAATGGTGAGCGGCATATGCTAGCAAGATACGAATGGACTCTAGCCTAGCCACAGGAGCAAAAGTCTCCTCAAAGTCCAAACCTGCGACTTGGGCATAACCTTTTGCCTCAAGTCGAGCCTTGTTCCTTGTCACCACTCCGTGCTCGTCTTGTTTGTTGCGAAACACCCACTTGGTTCCCACAACATTTTGCTTAGGACGAGGCACCAGTGACCAAACTTCATTCCTTTTGAAGTTGTTGAGCTCCTCCTGCATGGCCAACACCCAGTCCGGATCTAGCAAGGCCTCTTCTACCCTGAAAGGCTCAATAGAAGAGACAAAGGAGTAATGCTCACAAAAATTAACTAATCGAGATCGAGTAGTTACTCCCTTGCTAATATCACCCAGAATTTGGTCGACGGGATGATCCCTTTGAATCATTGCTCGAACTTGGGTTGGAGGTGCCGGTTGCGCTTCTTCCTCCATCACGTGAACATCTTGTGCTCCCCCTTGATCACACGTCTCCTTTTGATGAACCTGTTCATCATCTTGAGGTGGGGGATGCACCGTTGTTGAGGAAGAAGGTTGTTCTCGTTCATCTTGTTCCTGTGGCCGCACTTCTCCAATCGCCATGGTTCGTATAGCGGCCGTCGGAACATCTTCTTCATCTACATCATCACAATCAACATCTTGCTCTCTTGGAGAGCCATTAGTCTCATCAAATACAACGTCGCTAGAGACTTCAACCAAACCCGATGATTTGTTGAAGACTCTATACGCCTTTGTATTTGAGTCATAACCTAACAAAAACCCTTCTACAGCTTTGGGAGCAAATTTAGAATTTCTACCCTTCTTTACTAGAATGTAGCACTTGCTCCCAAATACACGAAAGTAAGATACATTGGGTTTGTTACCGGTTAGTAGCTCATACGAAGTCTTCTTGAGGAGGCGATGAAGGTAGACCCTGTTGATGGCGTGGCAAGCCGTGTTCACGGCTTCCGACCAAAAACGCTCGGGGGTCTTGAATTCTCCAAGCATCGTCCTTGCCATATCGATTAGTGTCCTGTTCTTCCTCTCTACCACACCATTTTGCTGTGGTGTGTAGGGAGCGGAGAACTCGTGCTTGATCCCTTCCTCCTCAAGGAACTCCTCCACTTGAAGGTTCTTGAACTCGGACCCGTTGTCGCTCCTTATCTTCTTCACTTTGAGCTCAAACTCATTTTGAGCTCTCCTGAGGAAGCGCTTGAGGGTCCCTTGGGTTTCAGACTTATCCTGCAAAAAGAACACCCAAGTGAAGCGGGAAAAGTCATCAACAATAACTAGACCATACTTACTTCCTCCTATGCTCAGATAGGCGACGGGTCCGAAGAGGTCCATATGTAGCAGCTCCAGGGGTCTTGATGTTGTCATCACATTTTTGGTGTGATGAGAGCCTCCCACCTGTTTCCCTGCTTGACAAGCTGCACAAGGTCTATCTTTTTCGAAATGAACATTGGTTAAACCTATCACATGTTCTCCCTTTAAAAGCTTGTGGAGGTTCTTCATCCCCACATGTGCTAAGCGGCGATGCCACAACCAGCCCATGCAAGTCTTAGCCATTAAGCATGCATCTAGACCGGCCTCTTCTTTTGCAAAATCAACTAGGTAAAGCTTGCCGTCTAGTACACCCTTAAAAGCTAGTGAACCATCACATCTTCTAAAGACAGACACATCTACATTTGTAAACAAACAGTTATATCCCATATTGCATAATTGACTAACGGATAGCAAATTATATCCAAGAGACTCTACTAAAAACACATTAGAGATAGAGTGCTCATTTGAGATTGCAATTTTACCTAACCCTTTTACCTTGCCTTGATTCCCATCACCGAATATTATTGAATCTTGGGAATCTTTGTTTTTGACGTAGGAGGTGAACATCTTCTTCTTCCCCGTCATATGGTTTGTGCATCCGCTGTCAATAATCCAGCTTGAACCCCCGGATGCATAAACCTGCAAGGCAAATTTAGGCTTGGGTCTTAGGTACCCAACTCATGTTGGGTCCTGCAAGGTTAGCACAAATATCCTTAGGGACCCAAATGCAAGATTTGTCTCCCTTGCATCTTGCCCCTAATTTTCTAGCAACTATCTTCCTATCCTTTCTACAAATAGCAAAAGAAGCATTTAAAGCATGATATATTGTAGAAGGTTCATTTACTTTCCTAGGAACATTAACAACATTTCTCCTAGGCAAATTATGAACAGCATTTCTCCTATCAACATTTCTATCATGCACATAAGAAGAACTAGAAGCAAACATGGCATGAGAATCAAAGGCATTATATGCATTACAACTCCTATAAGCATTTCTAGATTGTCTCCTATCATGGTACATAAAAGCATGGTTCTTTTGCACACTACTAGCCATAGGGGCCTTTCCTTTCTCCTTGTCGAAGATGGGAGCCTTATGGCTTGTCAAGTTCTTGGCTTCCCTCTTGTAGCCAAGTCCATCCTTAATTGAGGGGTGTCTACCAATCGTGTAGGCATCCCTTGCAAATTTTAGCTTGTCAAATTCATTCTTGCTAGTCTTAAGTTGGGCATTAAGACTAGCCAATTCCTCATTTAATTTAGAAATTGAAACTAAATGATCACTACAAGCATCAATGTCAAAATCTTTACACCTGTTACAAGTTTCAACAATTTCTACACAAGAATTAGATTTACTAGCTACTTCTAGCTTATCATTTAAATCATCATTAAAACTTTTTAACTTAGCAATAGTTTCATGACAAGAAGATAATTCACTAGAGAGCATTTCATTCCTCTTAATTTCTAGAGCAAGAGATTTCTGAGCTTCTACAAATTTATCATGTTCTTCATACAACAAATCCTCTTGCTTTTCTAACAGTATATTCCTATCATTCAAGGCATCAATCAATTCATTAATTTTGTCTACCTTAGTTCTATCTAATCCCTTGAATAAGCATGAGTAATCTATCTCATCATCATCACTAGACTCATCCTCACTTGAAGAAGCATAAGTACTAGTATTAGGAGTGCTTACTTTCTTCTCCCTTGCCGTGACGCAAGTGTGACGCTCGTTGGGGAAGAGGGATGACTTGTTGAAGGCAGTGGCGGCGAGTCCCTCATTGTCGGAGTCGGACGAGGAGCAGTCCGAATCCCACTCCTTGCCAAGATGAGCCTCGCCCTTTGCCTTCTTATAGTTCTTCTTTTTCTCCCTCTTATTCCCTTGATCCTGGTCACTATCATTGTCGGGACAGTTAGCAATAAAATGACCAAGCTTACCGCATTTGAAGCATGAGCGCTTCCCCTTGGCTTTGGTCTTGCTTGGCTGTCCCTTGCGACCTTTAAGCACCATCTTGAATCTTTTGATGATGAGAGCCATCTCTTCATCATTAAGTCCGGCCGCCTCAATCTGTGCCACCTTGCTAGGTAGCGCCTCCTTGCTTCGTGTTGCCTTGAGAGCAAGGGGTTGCGGCTCGTTGATCAGACCATTCAAGGCGTCGTCCACGTACCTCGCCTCCTTGATCATCATTCGCCCGCTAACGAATTTCCCAAGAACTTCTTCGGGCGACATCTTGGTGTACCTGGGATTTTCACGAATATTGTTCACCAAATGAGGATCAAGAACGGTAAATGACCTTAGCATTAGGCGGACGACGTCGTGGTCCGTCCATCGCGTGCTCCCGTAGCTCCTTATTTTGTTGATAAGGGTCTTGAGCCGGTTGTATGTTTGTGTCGGCTCCTCGCCCCTTATCATCGCGAACCGTCCAAGCTCGCCTTCCACCAACTCCATTTTGGTGAGCAAGGTGACGTTGTTTCCCTCATGAGAGATCTTGAGGGTGTCCCAGATCTGCTTGGCATTGTCCAAGCCGCTCACCTTGTGATACTCGTCCCTGCACAAAGAGGCTAGCAACACAGTAGTAGCTTGTGCATTTTTATAAATCTGTTCATTAATAAACACAGGGCTATCCGAGCTATCAAATTTCATTCCACTTTCCACAATCTCCCAAATGCTTGGATGGAGAGAAAACAGGTGAGTACGCATTTTGTGGCTCCAAAATCCGTAGTCCTCTCCATCAAAGTGAGGGGGCTTGCCAAGTGGAATGGGAAGCAATTGAGCATTTGAACTATGCGGGATGCGCGAATAATCGAAAGAAAAGTTTGAGTTAACCGTCTTTCGTCTATCGTGGTCGTCGTCGTCCTTTTGGGAGGAGGAAGATTCGTCGCTGTCGTAGTAGACAATTTCCTTGATGCGCCTTGTCTTCTTCTTCCTCCCGTCTTTTCTTTTGTGGCCCGAGCCTGAGTCGGTGGGCTTGTCATCATTGATCTCGTTGACGAAGGTCTCCTTCTCCTTGTCGTTGATCACCATCCCCTTGCCCTTAGGATCCATCACTTCGGGCGGTTAGTCCCTTTCTTGAAGAGAACGGCTCTGATACCAATTGAGAGCACCTAGAGGGGGGGTGAATAGGTGATCCTATAAAACTTAAAAACTTAAGCCACAAAACTTTGATTAAGCGTTAGCACAGTTAATGCCAAGTGGCTAGAGAGAAGATCTTGCACAATACGATAACCACAAGAAGTTCAACACAGAGAAGACACAGTGGTTTATCCCGTGGTTCGGCTAAGTACAAAACTTGCCTACTCCACGTTGTGGCATCCCAACGGACGAGAGTTGCACTCAACTCCTCTCAAGTGATCCAATGATCAACTTGAATACCACAGTGTTATGCTTTTCTTTTCTTATCGCGTTCGCGAGGAATCTCCACAACTTGGAATCTCTCGCCCTTACACTTGAAGTTCACAAAGAAGCACGGAGTAAGGGAGAGAAGCAACACACACAAATCCACAGCAAAATGCGCACACACACGGCCAAGAATCGAGCTCAAAAGACTATCTCAAAGTTCTCACTAGAACGGAGCTCGAATCACTGAGAATGACAAACGAATGCGCAAAGACTGAGTGTGGATGATCAAGAATGCTCTTAGGTTGCTTGATGTGCTCCTCCATGCGCCTAGGGGTCCCTTTTATAGCCCCAAGGCAGCTAGGAGCCGTTGAGAGCAAATCTGGAAGGCTGATCTTGCCTTCTGTCGTTTGGTGCACCGGACAGTCCGGTGCACACCGGACACTGTCCGGTGCCCGATTTCCTTCCTAAAATGGCGCAGCCGACCGTTGGCCGCAAGAGAGCCGTTGGCGCACCGGACATGTCCGGTGCCCCCTTCTAGCCGTTGGCTCGGCCACGTGTCCCGCGCAGATCGCGCGGCCGACCGTTGGCTCACCGGACAGTCCGGTGAATTTTAGCCGTACGCCGTCGGCGAATTCCCGAGAGCGGCCACTTCGCGCCGAGTCAGCCTGGCGCACCGGACACTGTCCGGTGCACCACCGGACAGTCCGGTGTGCCAGACCGAGCTGAGTCTTGGCTGTACCCAGCCAAGCCTTTTTTCATCTCTTTTCTTTTCTTCTTCTTTCTGTTTCTAACACTTAGACAAGTATATTAGTACATAAAACCAATGTACTAAGGCTTAGAAACATACCTTTCCTCTTGATTTGCACTTTGTCCATCCATGAGCATAAATTCACATTTAAGCATTTGTGTTGGCACTCAATCACCAAAATACTTAGAAATGGC
This sequence comes from Zea mays, assembly GCF_902167145.1. Taxonomy (NCBI): domain Eukaryota; kingdom Viridiplantae; phylum Streptophyta; class Magnoliopsida; order Poales; family Poaceae; genus Zea; species Zea mays. The sequence continues at coordinate 42,008,797 of NC_050102.1, read as the reverse complement.
CCAAGGGCACATTTCCCTTTCACCGGTCCCCTTTTGACGGGGTCCGAGGGCTCGATGCCTCCCTCTGATGGGATTCCGTTACAAAATTGTTCCCGTTGGTCTCGGAAATGTCCTAGGGTACCTCGGGAGCATAGCTCGAGCCTTGGTTATGTATCGAACGTACCCAGGGTCATCCCTCGCTCTGCGTCTGAGGCGGCTGTCGAACCCTTCGAGGGCCAGCCTACGAACCCCTGATCAGTAGTGGGCGCGGAGCCCGAGTGGCCTGAGGCGGCCGTTGAACCCTTCCGAGGGGCCGGCCTTCGAACCTCTGAACAGTAGTGGGCGCGGAGCCTGAGCGCTCTGAGGCGGCTGTTGAACCCCTCCGAGGGGCCAGCCTTCGAACCTCTGATCAGTAGGGGGGCTCGGGGCCCGTTTCCTTCGTGGAGAAGGATCCCTTTCGGGGTATCCCCTTTCCCGGTCCCTGTTGTAAGAGAGAGAAAGAGGAAGAGGAAAAGGATACGAAATCGAATGATGTGGCGCACCTTTTTTGACGCGGTCATTATGGCGGAGGTGAAGCGTCGCCTGCTTCGCCCGCCAAAGGTGTCGCCCGTCCTGCCGCAGAGTTAATGCGACGGGACGAGTGGTTCACGGGGCAGCCGTTGCGCATGCGCGAGCCGTTCGAGGAACGGAACACGGGCGCGCCGTCTTCACGCCGTGGGAGAGGGTTCTCTCGCTGTCCCAGGAGGGGACGCGAGCTTGGCTGACGACTTGACCACTGCTTCCGCCCGCCTGCCACCGCCATTACTGTCGGCCCATTTCTGGTCGTACCGACCGTCGCGCCTTCTCCCGCGGCTGACTGACCCATGACCGATGTGCCTGGTTGGCACTGTTGGGTCATGCGCAGGGTTGCCTCGAGCCGCGGTACTGGTTCCGCAGTCGAGGAGGCACGGTAGTGGCGCGAGTGGCAGTGCAGTTTCTTGCACGTAGCAACCGGCGAACTGGTTGCATGACTTGTGGGCCTGGGCCTCCATGCTGGATGCGTCGAAGTCGAAAGGGTGCGCCCCATTGGTGCGGTCGCATGCCGCCTGCACGGCGGTCCGCCCTTTCACCCGCTGGTCTAGGCGAAAGTGGAGGAATGCTCGTAACCGCTGGGTAGTTGCGCGTACCGCGCGCGGCGGTTTGGCTTCTTGTGCCCCTGGCCAGCTTGCATGACGCGTGGGACCCAGCCCCATGTCGTAGGGGGAGGACCTTGGAGCGTGTTGGAGAAGACTCAGCCCGCGATGGCTGAGGACGCAAGTGGGGAGAGTTGCCTTTAAAAGGAGGGTGACCCCCTTGAAAGGCAACCATGTCCTTGCGCTCCCCTCATGTGTCGCATCTTTCCACCTTCCGAGCCTCCGGATGGGGAACACTCGCAATCCTTCCGCCTTGTCGTTGGAGGAACGCAACTTCGCGGAAGTTGGTACCTTTCAGCCATCGTTCGGCTTCAAGGATTTTCATCAGCCAGCCCGGCCGCATCCCCTCGCCGGTGGTCACCCAAGACGGTGACCACCAGCTCCTGGGTGGGGAGAAGCAAGCCGGGTTGCGGCCTCTGCCCCTCCCTCAGCTTCAAGGATGTTCATCATTAGTGCTGGGGAGGGGAGTGCATCGAGTTGGGGTCGGTCTCCGCGCGGGCAGCGGCCCGCTCCTTCCCTCAGCGATCGGGGGGAAGGGCGTTCGCCGTTCGTGGCGCTGGCAGCTGCCGCGTGTCTGGCTCTCCGGTCCGAGTGGCTTCAGCGCTGCTTTCGGTGCCACCTTCCGTCGCGGCAGCCGGAAGAGGTTTCTCCGCCGACGAGATAGTCGGTGCCGCCCACGGACTGACCTCCAACTCTACGGCCTTCTGCTCGCCCTCGCCCCTCGAGTGGGGACGTGGGCGAGGGCCTTATGGCAGCAGCATTCGTCCTGAGGTCATCGCTGTTGCTGTTCGGCCGCTCGGAGCAGAAGTCGTCGTCGCTGCTGCTGGAGCGGGCGGCGGCGAGCCATCCGTCGGCCTTCTGTTGCTCTGCAGGCCCTCCAATCGTGGGGGGTTGTTCGTACCTGCGGAGGTGGAACCGGAGTTCTGTTTGTAATGGCACCTTGAGTGCCGGTGTCTCTTCGTTGTGGCTGTCGGGGCCTGAACATGTATGTATTCTCGGCACAGAGCCGTGTTTTTTCCTCATTCCGAGCACTAGGACTCGCCTGTCGGCTAACTGAACCGCTTAACCAAGTGTGAGTTGCCTCGTGCGAAGGTGACGAGTGAGGTATCTGTATCCCGGAGGCGTAGGAGTCCCTCGGCTCGGTCGGCCTTGCCGCCCGAGGCTTCTCTTGCTTAGTTAAAGGAACCCTCGGTCGCTCTTCGATGAGCCGAGGCTGGAGGCAGCAGTGTCAGCATGGACAGAGGCAGAGTTGGCTCGAAAAGAAGACTTCGTCGGCCGGAGCCTGGCCGGGCCGTCCACTAGCGGGACCGATGTTGGAGTCGAGTTGTCGAGGCCACGAGCCGGGCTGATGTCCTCGGGGGGACAGTTGGCTGAGGCTTCGGGGTGGCCGACCGAGCTGTCTGCTCGGGCCGGATTCCTTGAGAAGGCCCTGGCGGCGATGGCCCGGGCGCGGTGCTGACGTCATCCTTCGGATTGGAGATCCTCCGACCGTGTTGCCGTCCGAGGCTCGGTCGGACTTCGCTGAAGGTGTAGTTGACGCCGAGGGTGCTGTTGCTCCCCCTTCGTCAAGGTCCGAGCCTGCAGGATCGGTTTATCTTGTAGTGTGCGTATGTTTTCTGCGGCGGCCGAGGCCCAAACATACTGTCGTTGTGTTGTAAAGCTGTGTTTCTTTTCCTCTTGTTTCGAGTATCTGGACTTATTTGTCGGTAACAGAATTGTTTGTCCGAGCAAGAGTTACTTTTCACGGAAGGTGATGAGTGAGGTATCCGTATCCCGGAGGCGTAGGAGTCCCCCGGCTCGGTCGGCCTTGCCGCTTACGTGTACTCTTACTCGTCCGTAGGATTCTGCCATCGATATAGTCAAGAAGGCCCGAAAAATCGTTTTAGTAGAAGAGTTTTTGAGCATGAAGACTTGTTCGGTCCACGGAATCACTTATCCGAGCGTGAGTTACTTATCGCAGAAGGTGATGAGTGAGGTATCCGTATCCCGGAGGCGTAGGAGTCACTCGGCTCGGTCAGCCTTGGCTGCTTACGTGTACTCCGTCGTTTTCAGGATCCCACTTTCGAAATAGTCGAAAAGCATGAAAGACGTTCTGGCAGAAAAGATCTTTTCCGAGGAAAATTTTGACGCTGAGGGGGTTTCCCCCTTCTAGCCCCCGAGGGAGGGTCGGGCTTTGCCGAGGCAAGGCTGACCCTTCCTTGATGGTTAGACTTTGTGTGTGAACGAGGTGTATGAACGACTTGAAAGCATCTTAAGGGTAGAAGTGACGTAGCTGTCGGATGTTTCAAGCGTTGTTGTAGACCTCGCCTTGACTGTTGGCCAGCTTGTACGACCCGAGCTTTAGAACCTTGGCGATGACGAACGGCCCTTCCCAGGGAGGCGTGAGCTTGTGCCGCCCTCGGGCATCTTGTCGCAGCCGAAGCACCAAGTCGCCCACCTGGAGGTCTCGGGACCGAACCCCTTGGGCGTGGTAGCGTCGCAGGGACTGCTGATACCGCGCCGAGTGTAGTAAGGCCATGTCCCGAGCCTCTTCCAGCTGGTCCAGTGCGTCTTCTCGGTTAGCTCGATTGCTTTGGTCGTCGTAGGCCCTCGTCCTCAGGGAAAAGTATTCTAAGTCTGTGGGCAAGATGGCCTCGGCCCCATAGACTAGAAAGAACGGTGTGAAGCCCGTGGCTCGGCTCGGCGTTGTCCTCAGGCTCCAGACCACCGAGGGGAGCTCCCTCATCCATCGCTTGCCGAACTTGTTGAGGTCGTTGTAGATCCGCGGCTTGAGTCCTTGCAGGATCATGTCGTTGGCACGCTCTACTTGCCCGTTCGTCATGGGGTGAGCCACGGCGGCCCAGTCCACCCGGATGTGGTGATCCTCGCAGAAGTCCAGGAACTTTCTGCCGGTGAACTGGGTGTCGTTGTCGGTGATGATGGAGTTCAGGACCCCAAAGCGATGGATGATGTTGGTGAAGAATGCCACCGCCTGTTTGGATCTGATGCTGTTTAGGGGTCGGACCTCGATCCACTTGGAGAATTTGTCGATGGCGACCAGCAGGTGCGTGTAGCCCCCGGGTGCCTTCTGCAAGGGGCCGACGAGGTCCAGACCCCACACAGCAAACGGCCAGGTGATGGGTATGGTCTGCAGAGCCTGAGCGGGTAGGTGGGTCTGCCTTGCGTAGAATTGACACCCCTGGCAGGTGCGGACAATTCTAGTGGCGTCGACCACCGTGGTCGGCCAGTAGAAACCTTGTCGGAAGGCGTTTCCAACAAGGGCTCGGGACGCTGCGTGATGACCGCAAGCCCCTGAGTGTATTTCTTGTAAGAGCTCCTGGCCTTCGGCGATGGATATGCATCGCTGGAGGATGCCTGAGGGGCTGCGGTGGTAGAGCTCCTTCCCGTCCCCCAGCAAGACGAACGACTTGGCACGCCGCGCCAACCGCCGAGCTTTGGCTCGGTCGAGGGGTAGCTCTCCTCGGTGGAGATATTGCAGGTACGGGGTCTGCCAGTTTCGATTAGGCATGACCCCGCTCCGCTCCTCCTCGACGCGCAGTGCCTCACCCTCGGGGGCCGAGGGTGCCTCGGGCTGGGCCGAGGCCTTCTCGGGCTCGGGCGCGCCGTCGGTCTTGACGGAGGGTTGATGCAGGTCTCGGGAGAAGACGTCCGGGGGAACCGTTGTCCACCCCGAGGCTATCTTAGCCAGCTCGTCCGTAGTCTTGTTGTATCGTCGGGCGATGTGGTTGAGCTCGAGCCCGTAGAACTTGTCCTCCAGGCGCCGAACCTCATCGCAGTAGGCTTCCATCTTCGGGTCTCGGCAGTGGAAGTTCTTCATGACTTGGTCAATGACGAGCTGCGAGTCACTACGAGCGTCGAGGCATCGGACCCCTAGCTCGATGGCGATGCACAACCCGTTGACCAGAGCCTCGTACTCGGCCACATTGTTGGACGCCGGGAAGTGGAGGCGTAGCACGTAGCGTAGGTGCTTCCCGAGGGGCGAGATGAAGAGCAGGCCCACGCCTGCCCCTGTCTTCATCAGTGACCCATCGAAAAACATGGTCCAGAGTTCCGGTTGGATCGGAGCTGTCGGGAGCTGGGTATCGACCCATTCAGCCACAAAGTCCGCCAAGACTTGGGACTTGATGGCCTTCCAAGGGGCGAACGAGATTGTCTCACCCATGATTTCCACTGCCCACTTTGCAATCCTACCCGAGGCCTCTCGGCACTGGATGATCTCCCCCAGGGGAAAGGATGACACCACAGTCACCGGATGAGACTCGAAGTAGTGTCGCAACTTCCGCCGCGTCAGGATCATCGCGTACAGCAGCTTCTGAATTTGTGGGTAGCGGATCTTGGTCTCGGACAGTACCTCACTGATGAAGTAGACTGGCCTCTAGACGGGCAATGCATGCCCCTCTTCTTGTCTCTCAACCACGATCGCGGCGCTGACCACCTGAGTGGTAGCGGCGACGTAGATCAAGAGGGCTTCTCCGGCAGCGGGGGGCACCAAGATGGGCGCGTTCGTGAGGAGCGCCTTCAGGTTGCCGAGGGCTTCGTCGGCCTCAGGGGTCCAAGTGAAGCACTCGGCCTTTCTTAAGAGGCGGTACAGAGGCAGGCCTCTTTCGCCGAGGCGCGAGATGAAACGACTCAGAGCCGCAAGGCATCCCGTGACCCTCTGTACGCCTTTCAAGTCCTTGATGGGCCCCATGTTTGTGATGGCTGCGATTTTCTCCGGGTTGGCCTCGATGCCCCGCTCGGAGACGATGAACCCCAAGAGCATGCCTCGAGGGACCCCGAAGACGCACTTCTCAGGATTGAGTTTTACGCCTTTCGCCTTGAGACACCGGAATGTTGCTTCAAGGTCGGAAAGGAGGTCGGAGGCTTTCCTCGTCTTGACTACAATGTCATCGACGTAAGCCTCGACCGTTCGACCAATGTGTTCGCCGAACACGTGGTTCATGCACCTTTGGTATGTCGCACCCGCATTCCTCAAACCAAACGGCATGGTAACATAGCAGTACATGCCGAAAGGTGTGATGAAAGAAGTCGCGAGCTGGTCGGACTCTTTCATCCTAATTTGGTGATACCCTGAGTAGGCATCGAGGAAAGACAGGGTTCGCACCCAGCAGTGGAATCCACGATTTGCTCGATGCGAGGCAGAGGGTAGGGAACTTTTGGACATGCTTTGTTTAGACCAGTGTAGTCTACACACATCCGCCATTTCCCTCCTTTCTTTCTCACAAGCACAGGGTTGGCGAGCCATTCGGGATGGAATACCTCTTTGATGAACCCCGCCGCCATTAGCTTGTGGATCTCCTCGCCTATGGCTCTGCGCTTTTCTTCGTCGAATCGACGCAGAGGCTGCTTCACGGGTCGGGCTCCAGCTCGGATATCCAGCGAGTGCTCGGCGACATCCCTCGGTATGTCGGGCATGTCCGAGGGACTCCACGCGAAAACGTCGGCGTTTGCGCGGAGAAAGTCAACGAGCACTGCTTCCTATTTGGGATCGAGCTTGGAGCCGATCTGGATCTGCTTGGAGGTGTCGTTGCTGGGGTCGAGAGGGACGGACTTAACCGTCTCCGCTGGCTCGAAGTTGCCGGCATGGCGCTTCACATCTGGCGCCTCCTTGGAGAGGCTCTCCAGGTCGGCGATGAGGGCCTCGGATTCGGCGAGGGCCTCGGCGTACTCCACGCACTCCACGTCGCATTCGTACGCGTGTCGGTACGTGGGGCCGACGGTGATGACCCCGTTGGGGCCCGACATCTTGAGCTTGAGGTAGGTGTAGTTGGGGACGGCCATGAACTTGGCGTAGCATGGCCTCCCCAACACTGCGTGGTAGGTTCCTCGGAACCCGACCACCTCGAACGTGAGGGTTTCCCTTCGGGAGTTGGAGGGAGTCCCGAAGCAGACGGGTAGATCGAGTTGTCCGAGGGGTTGGACGCGATTCCCGGGGATGATCCCGTGGAAAGGCGTCGCGCCTGCCCGGACCGAGGACAGATCGATGTGCAGGAGCCCGAGGGTCTCGGCGTAGATGATGTTGAGTATGCTGCCTCCGTCCATGAGGACCTTGGTGAGCTTGACGTTGCCGATGACAGGGTCGACAACGAGCGGGTATTTCCTCGGACTCGGCACGCGGTCGGGGTGGTCGCCCTGGTCGAAGGTGATGGGCTTGTCGGACCAGTCTAGGTAGACTGGCGCCGCCACCTTTACCGAGCAGACCTCCCGACGCAATTGCTTGCGGTGCCGAGCCGAGGCATTCGCCACTTGCCCACCATAGATCATGAAGCAGTCGTGGACCTCGGGGAACTCTCCTGCCTTGCGATCCTCCTTCTTATCGTCGTCGCGGGCCCTGCCACCTTCCGCAGGTGGCTCGGCCTTGTGAAAGTGGCGCCGAAGCATGGCGCATTCCTCAAGGGTGTGCTTGACGGGCCCCTGATGATAGGGGCACGACTCCTTGAGCATCTTGTCGAAGAGATTGGCGCCTCCGGGAGGTTTCCGAGGGTTCTTGTACTCAGCGGCGGCGACAAGGTCCGCGTCGACGGCGTCGTGTTTCGCTTGCGACTTCTTCTTGCCTTTCTTCTTGGTGCCGCGCTGAGTAGACACCTCGGGGACATCTTCCGGTGGGTGGCCCTGGGGCTGCTTGTCCTTCCGGAAGATGGCCTCAACTGCCTCCTGGCCAGAGGCGAACTTGGTGGCGATGTCCATCAGCTCGCTCGCCCTGGTGGGGGTCTTGCGACCCAGCTTGCTCACCAGGTCGCGGTAGGTGGTGCCGGCGAGGAACGCGCCGATGACATCCGAGTCGGTGACGTTGGGCAGCTCGGTGCGCTGCTTCGAGAATCGCCTGATGTAGTCCCGGAGAGACTCTCCCGGCTGCTGGCGGCAGCTTCGGAGATCCCAGGAGTTCCCAGGGCGCACGTACGTGCCCTGGAAGTTGCCGGCGAAGGCTTGGACCAGGTCGTCCCAGTTGGAGATCTGCCCCGGAGGCAAATGCTCTAGCCAGGCTCGAGCGGTGTCGGAGAGGAACAGGGGGAGGTTGCGGATGATGAGGTTGTCATCGTCCGTTCCACCCAGGTGGCAGGCCAGCCGGTAGTCCGCGAGCCACAGTTCCGGCCTCGTCTCCCCTGAGTACTTTGTGATAGTAGTCGGGGTTCGGAACCGGGTCGGGAACGACGCCCGTCGTATGGCCCGGCTGAAAGCCTGCGGACCGAGTGGTTCGGGCGAGGGACTCTGATCCTCCCCGCTGTCGTAGCGTCCCCCACGCCTGGGGTGGTAGCCTCGGCGCACCTTCTCGTCGAGGTGGGCTCGACGGTTGCGGTGATGGTGCTCGCTGCCGAGGCGACCCGGGGCCGCAGGCGCCGTGTTGCGCGTGCGCCCGGTGTGGACTGAGGCTTGCCGCATGAATCGGGAAGTCGCGGCGCGATGTTTCGAGGGGTACCCCTGCCTTCGGGAGGTAGAGCTTTCAGCCCATCGGACCGCGGCATCCTCCAGGAGATTCTTGAGCTCTCCCTGGATACGCCGCCCCTCGGTGGTTGATGGCTCCGGCATCGCGCGGAGAAGTATTGCCGCTGCAGCCAGGTTCTGGCCGACCCCACTAGAAGCCGGTGGCGGCCTTGCCCTGACATCGTCGGCGATGCGGTGCTAGATGCCCTGGGGTAGATGACACGCTTCTCCGGCCGGAGGTTGGCCTGCCCATTCCTGCCCGATGTCCCGGCGGAACGGCTCAAGTGTTCCTGCTCCCTCGTCGAGCCTTGTGGGGGACAGATATCCCCCGAGTCCACTGGAAGGATAAAAGACCTCACGAAAGGCCCAAGGGCCCAATGACTCATAAGGTCACTCCTTCATGGGCCTGGGGAAGAACGACCAGTGAAGCAGATCGACATAAGGCCGGGTTGGCGCAAACCCGGACGGCCCCACAGCGTTGAACAAGCGACCGCAACAGAAGATCCGACTTTCCCGCGCTGGAGCCCCGTACGATGGAACCAGGGGAGGATAAGTCGGCAGAATCATAGGAAGATAGACTAAAACGGTTCACTATCTTTTAGGTGCACATTGTTATCATATCCACATGTATCGCCCCACGGTCGAATATATAAGGCCTAGGGGGCACCCCTTCAGGACGATCGACCCCATTACTATTCAACCATCCACCCCAACTCTCTACGTTAGAGAGCTACCTTGTAACCCATTACACAAAGCATACTCGCCAGGTCGTAGGGTGTTACGCATCTCAAAGCGGCCCAAACCTGTAAACACTGTCCATTGTTCCTCGTGCATCTGGCACAAACCATTTAGCTACAGTCGGCGACACCGTCCTACTCCTAAAAACACCTTGAGGGGCAACCCCAGGTGTGCGGTCGGACCCAAAACACCGATAGCTGGCGCGCCAGGTAGGGGGTGTGTCGACGATCTAAGCTAGCTCAATGGTCGTCACCTTCCACAGCAAGATCGTCCTCCGTCCCGGATCCGTGTTCTGCTTTGGAACGATCTCATCCATAGCAGATGAAGAGGGAACTCTACACCGCATTGCAGATCCGCCGAAAAAGAAGTCTCCTCCAACAAACTCTGAAACTATCGGAGAAGCGCAACCTCCGACTTTCCGAAAAAAGATCGCCTTCGGAAAACTAGGGGCCGAGGGCCCGCTAACCCGGAGAACTCCACTGTCTACTTCCTCAATGAAAGAATGGACGCAAGTCGCAAGGAAGAAAGAGACCGGGAGGAAGCAAGTTGTTCTTTCCGTTCCTCCACCCTCAAAGGAGAACGGGAAGAAGATCGCCACGACTGCCGCACCATTCTACCCCGACGTCCTCTTCATCGGGAGAGTGGAGTCACCCCCCGTCTCCGACGATGAGCCGGCCGCGCCCGGAGAAGAACCACCTCAGCGGGAATCCCGCCGACGGAGAAACCGGCGCCGAAATATTCGGCGACATCACGAGGCCGGAGAACGGGATCCAGAGCAACCTGTTTCACGGGACGAGGTCTCGAAGATAGGAGAAACTCCGGAGGAACGCGTCTTCAGAGAACGAAGGAACTCCCGCCGACGTGATCGCCGACGAGCTCAGGAACAAGCCGAGCAAGACGCGAGGCAGCGCCGGGAAAATCCGCTCTTTGGGCGCAACCTGAATCCCGACTTCGCCCGAGCCATGAACACGCCAAGTGAAGTCGAAGGGGTACTAGCTCGGATAGCTGATGGACTCCCTCGGACTCCCGACGCCGAGGGCTATCGACGACTGTTCACCCAGGCAGCCAACCATCTTCTACCGCTCGCTCACCCGCCGAACGATCTACGACATGCCATCAACAGTCGCCGGGACGCGCGAAGCTCCATCAACGCTTCGCGTGAACGACGGCATGAGAATGAGATCCGCCGCCGGGAGGAGTACGACAGGGATCATGGCATCCCAACTCGGAGTCAGGCCACCAGAACCGAGTCAGCAACGGCCTCGACTGGTGGTACTACCCGGGGACGGTCGAGGAACCACAACAACTACTCCCCTCCCCGGGACAGACATCATCCCCGACGACAGGAGGACACGTGTGGAGTGACTGCTCTTACTCCACGCCTTAGGGCCATTCAATGCCCCCCTAACTTCAAGGTATCCAATGTCGACAAATATGAACCTAAGCAGGATCCAGGAGGCTGGCTGGCCGTCTACACCACCGCCGCCCGAGCCGCCGGAGCATCCGAGGACGTGATGACTGCGTACTTACCCATTGTCCTCGGGCAAGACGCACTACAATGGCTGCGACAGCTACCCCGACACTGCATCGACGACTGGAGCGACTTCAGTCGACGCTTCACCGCCAACTTTCAGTCCCTCTCCGACAAACCGGCGCAACCATGGGACCTCAAATCCATCAAGCGACGGGGGGACGAAACTCTCCGGTCATACCTCAAAAGGTTCCAGACCATGAGAAATCGTATCCCCGAGGTCACGGAGGCGGCCGTGATCGAGGACTTCTACAGAGGATCCAATGACTCGGCCTTCGTCCGAGCCATACTGCAGAAAGTGCCGACTACCTCCGAGCAGCTGTTCCGGGAAGCCGACCTCTACATCACCGCCGACGAGCGAGCTCAGGACCTCATCGGGGGAGCGAAGCCCGCACCGGCGGCGCCACGACGCGACGTGAACCAGCAACCCGACAAACGCTGGGAGAAAAGACCTCGCGAAGAAGTGCACGCCGCCGGACCACCTGCCTCTCGCGCCCGGGAGGACCTCGCGGAGGCGAGCGCACGCTGGACAACATCCTCGGCGCCCAGTGCCCGTACCACAAAGACATGCGCCACACCCTGCGGAACTGCAGGGACTTCAAGCACTCCATCGAACACGACCAACCCTTCCAACCTCTACCTCCTCCTCCGCCGTGGGGACGACCAGAAGAACCACGACAACCCCAGCAGCAAGAGGAGGGGGAAGGAGGAGCCTTCCCACGCGTTGACAAGGAGGTCAACGTCATCTTCGGCGGACATGGATCGTCCCAGTTGGAGATCTGCCCCGGAGGCAAATGCTCTAGGCAGGCTTGAGCGGTGTCGGAGAGGAACAGGGGGAGGTTGCGGATGATGAGGTTGTCATCGTCCGTTCCACCCAGGTGGCAGGCCAGCCGGTAGTCCGCGAGCCACAGTTCCGGCCTCGTCTCCCTTGAGTACTTTGTGATAGTAGTCGAGGTTCGGAACCGGGTCGGGAACGGCGCCCGTCGTATGGCCCGGCTGAAAGCCTGTGGACCGGGTGGTTCGGGCGAGGGACTCCGATCCTCCCCGCTGTCGTAGCGTCCCCCACGCCTGGGGTGGTATCCTCGGCGCACCTTCTCGTCGAGGTGGGCTCGACGGTTGCGGTGATGGTGCTTGCTGCCGAGGCGACCCGGGGCCGCAGGCGCCGTGTTGCGCGTGCGCCCGGTGTGGACCGAGGCTTCCCGCATGAATCGGGAAGTCGCGGCGCGATGTTCCGAGGGGTACCCCTGCCTTCGGGAGGTAGGGCTTTCAGCCCATCGGACCGCGGCATCCTCCAGGAGATTCTTGAGCTCTCCCTGGATACGCCGCCCCTCGGTGGTTGATGGCTCCGGGATCGCGCGGAGAAGTATTGCCGCTGCAGCTAGGTTTTGGCCGACCCCACTGGAAGCCGGTGGCGGCCTTGCCCTGACATCATCGGCGATGCGGTGCTGGATGCCTTGGGGTAGATGACACGCTTCTCCGGCCGGAGGTTGGCCTGCCCATTCCTGCCTGATGTCCCAGCGGAACGGCTCAAGTGTTCCTGCTCCCTCGTCGAGCCTTGTGGGGGACAGATATCCCCCGGGTCCACTGGAAGGATAAAAGACCTCACGAAAGGCCCAAGGGCCCAATGACTCGTAAGGTCACTCCTTCATGTGCCTGGGGAAGAACGACCAGTGAAGCAGATCGACATAAGGTCGGGTTGGCGCAAACCCGGACGGCCCCACAGCGTTGAACAAGCGACCGCAACAGAAGATCCGACTTTTCCGCGCTGGAGCCCCGTACGACGGAACCAGGCGAGGATAAGTCGGCAGAATCATAGGAAGATAGACTAAAACGGTTCACTATCTTTTAGGTGCACATTGTTAACATATCCACATGTATCGCCCCACGGTCGAATATATAAGGCCTAGGGGGCACCCCTTCAAGACGATCGACCCCATTACTATTCAACCATCCACCCCAACTCTCTACGTTAGAGAGCTACCTTGTAACCCATTACACAAAGCATACTCGCCAGGACGTAGGGTGTTACGCATCTCAAAGCGGCCCGAACCTGTAAACACTGTCCATTGTTCCTCGTGCATCTGGCACGAACCATTTAGCTACAGTCGGCGACACCGTCCTACTCCTAAAAACACCTTGAGGGGCAACCCCGGGTGTGCGGTCGGACCCAAAACACAGACAGCTGGCGCGCCAGGTAGGGGGTGTGTCGACGATCTAAGCTAGCTCAATGGCCGTCACCTTCCACAACAAGATCGTCCTCCGTCCCGGATCCGTGTTCTGCTTTGGAACGATCTCAACCATAGCAGATGAAGAGGGAACTCTACATCGCATTGCAGATCCGCCGAAAAAGAAGTCTCCTCCAACAAACTCCGAAACTATCGAAGAAGCGCAACCTCCGGCTTTCCGAAAAAAGATCGCCTTCGGAAAACCAGGGGCCGAGGGCCCGCTGACCCGGAGAACTCCACTGTCTACTTCCTCAACGAAAGAATGGACGCAAGTCGCAAGGAAGAAAGAGACTGGGAGGAAGCAAGTTGTTCTTTCCGTTCCTCCGCCCTCAAAGGAGAACGGGAAGAAGATCGCCACGACCGCCGCACCATTCTACCCCGACGTCCTCTTCATCGAGAGAGTGGAGTCACCCCCCGTCTCCGACGACGAGCCGACCACGCCCGGAGAAGAACCACCTCAGCGGGAATCCCGCCGATGGAGAAACCGGCGCCGAAATATTCGGCGACATCACGAGGCCGGAGAACGGGATCCGGAGCAACCTGTTTCGCGGGACGAGGTCTCGAAGATAGGAGAAACTCCGGAGGAACGCGTCTTCTGAGAACGAAGGAACTCCCGCCGACGTGATCGCCGACGAGCTCAGGAACAAGCCGAGCAAGACGCGAGGCAGCGCCGGGAAAATCCGCTCTTTGGGCACAACCTGAATCCCGACTTTGCCCGAGCCATGAACACGCCAAGTGAAGTCGGAGGGGTACTAGTTCGGATAGCTGATGGACTCCCTTGGACTCCCGACGCCGAGGGCTATCGACGACTGTTCACCCAGGCAGCCAACCATCTTCTACCGCTCGCTCACCCGCCGAACGATCTATGACACGCCATCAACAGTCGCCGGGACACGCGAAGCTCTATCAACGCTTCGCGTGAACGACGGCATGAGAACGAGATCCGCCGCCGGGAGGAGTACGACAGGGATCATGGCATCCCAACTCGGAGTCAGGCCACCAGAACCAAGTCAGCAACGGCCTCGACTGGTGGTACTACCCGGGGACGGTCGAGGAACCACAACAACTACTCCCCTCCCCGGGACAGACATCATCCCCGACGACAGGAGGACACGTGTGGAGTGACTGCTCTTACTCCACGCCTTAGGGCCATTCAATGGCCCCCTAACTTCAAGGTATCCAATGTTGACAAATATGAACCTAAGCAGGATCCAGGAGGCTGGCTGGCCGTCTACACCACCGCCGCCCGAGCCGCTGGAGCATCCGAGGACGTGATGACTGCGTACTTACCCATTGTCCTCGGGCAAGATGCACTACAATGGCTGCGACACCTACCCCGACACTGCATCGACGACTGGAGCGACTTCAGTCGACGCTTCACCGCCAACTTTCAGTCCCTCTCCGACAAACCGGCGCAACCATGGGACCTCAAATCCATCAAGCGACGGGGGGACGAAACTCTTCGGTCATACCTCAAAAGGTTCCAGACCATGAGAAATCGTATCCCCGAGGTCACGGAGGCGGCCGTGATCGAGGACTTCTACAGAGGATCCAATGACTCGGCCTTCGTCTGAGCCATACTGCAGAAAGTGCCGACTACCTCCGAGCAGCTGTTCCGGGAAGCCGACCTCTACATCACCGCCGACGAGCGAGCTCAGGACCTCATCGGGGGAGCGAAGCCCGCACCGGCGGCGCCACGACGCGACGCGAACCAGCAACCCGACAAACGCTGGGAGAAAAGACCTCGCGAAGAAGTGCACGCCGCCGGACCACCTGCCTCTCGCGCCCGGGGAGGACCTCACGGAGGCGAGCGCACGCTGGACGACATCCTCGGCGCCCAGTGCCCATACCACAAGGACATGCGCCACACCCTGCGGAACTGCAGGGACTTCAAGCACTCCATCGGACACGGCCGACCCTTCCAACCTCTACCTCCTCCTCCGTCGCGGGGAGGACCAGAAGAACCACGACAACCCCAGCAGCAGGAGGGGGAAGGAGGAGCCTTCCCACGCGTTGACAGGGAGGTCAACGTCATCTTCGGCGGACATGGATCGCAGGAGAACAGAAGACAACAAAAGCTCAACGATCGCCAGATATTGGTGGCGACCACCGGTCCTCTCGCTCCGTACCGATGGTCGGAGCACCCGATCACTTTCACTCGGGCAGATCAATGGCTCAACTTCGACCACCCAGGCAAATACCCGCTCCTCGTCGATCCGGTGATCCGAGAGAGTAGGGTGAAGAAGGTGTCAGTGGACGGGGGGAGCAGCATCAACGTCACCTTCCCCTGGACACTCCAAGGCTTGGGAGTTCACCTCAAAGAAATCCACGAGTCAGACACTCCTTTCTTCGGCATCGTGCCGACCGAAGGGGAATACCCGCTAGGCCACATCTACATGCCCGTCACCTTCGAAACTCCGGAGAATTATAGAACCGAGTTCCTGAGGTTTGAAGTGGCAAACTTCGACTACGGGTACAACGCCATCATCGGGAGGCCAGGATTGGCAAAATTCATGGCCATCCCACATTACACGTACATGATATTGAAGATGCCAGGACCACAAGGAATCATAACTGTGCGCGCTGACTTCCAAGGCACCGCAGAATGTTTCCGAGTGGCCATCCAAGCGGCCCTCACCACCAAACCGTCGGCGACTTCTTCAGCGCAGGCGAACTCTAAGCCTGAGGAAGACCTTACAGCACCGGCGAACGAAGCTCAAGCCGCGACCTCTATGCGGCCGACTGAAGAAACTAAAAGGATCAACCTGGGGTTTGCTGATGAACGCAAGACTGCCATCATCAGCTCCAGCCTGGACGATAAATAGGAAGGCACGCTCGTCCGGTTTCTGCAAGACAACCGAGACGTATTCGCATGGCAACCTGCGGATATGCCGGGAGTCCCGAGAGAACTAGCCGAGCACAAACTGAAGGTCTACCCCCAGGCAAGGTCGATCCGGCAAAAACTACGTCGCTTCACGCCCGACAAAAGGGAAGCCATTCGTGCTGAGCTGGCTCGCTTGGTTGCGGCTGGGTTTATTAGAGAAGTGTTACATCCCGAGTGGTTAGCCAACCCTGTTCTTGTACTCAAAAAGAATAAAGTGGATTGGCGCATGTGAGTCGACTATACAGATCTCAACAAACATTGTCCAAAGGATCCCTTCGGGCTCCCTAGGATAGATCAGGTGGTAGACTCCACCGCTGGATGTTCTGTGCTGTCTTTTCTGGACTGCTATTCCGGATACCATCAGATCTGTTTGGCAAAGGAAGACGAGGAAAAAACAGCGTTCATCACTCCATTCGGTGCCTTCTGCTATACCTCCATGCCGTTTGGCCTCAAAAATGCTGGAGCGACTTATCAGAGAGCCATTCAAACATGCTTAGCCGATCACTGGGGCAAGCGTGTGGAAGCCTACGTGGCTGACGTGATAATCAAAACAGAAAACTCGGAAAACTTCATCGAAGACTTACAGCTGGTTTTCAACAGTCTACGGCGATATCGATGGAAGCTTAATCCCGAAAAATGTGTCTTTGGGGTACCAGCAGGGAAGCTACTCGGATTTATTGTTAGCCACCGGGGAATTGAAGCTAATCCGGATAAGATTGAAGCTATCATGAAAATGGAAGCTCCACGATCACAAAAGAAGGTTCAGCGACTTACCGGATGTATGGCAGCCTTGAGCAGATTTATATCTAGGCTGGGAGAAAAAGGTTTACCATTTTACAAGCTACTCAAGAAAGTGGACAAGTTTGAGTGGACTTCAGAAGCACAGGAAGCCCTAGATGCACTGAAGAAATTCTTGACAACCCCACCAGTACTGAAACCACCACGGCGAGCCACATCAACTCAATCAGCTGAAGATCTTCTACTGTATATCTCTTGCACGACTCACGTGGTAAGCACCGCGTTGGTAGTCGAGCGAGCAGAAGAAGGACATGCCTACCCAGTGTAGCATCCTGTTTATTTCATCAGTGAAGTTCTGGGTCCCTCGAAGAAAAAGTATCCTCAAGTTCAGAAGCTATTATACGCAGTACTTCTAACTGCCCGCAAGCTACGTCACTACTTTGATGACCACAAAGTCATAGTAGTCACTGGTTTTCCGATAGGGGACATCCTTCACAACAAGGAAGCCATTGGCCGAATAGCCAAGTGGGCCTGCGAACTGGGATCTCATGACATCGAATTTCGACCTCGCACTGCCATTAAAACCCAAGCATTGGTTGACTTCGTATCAGAATGGACTGAACAACAAGTACCAGAGAACCCAGAAACTGCAGAAGTATGGCGGATGTATTTTGATGGCTCGCTGAAGCTGCAGGGAGCAGGCGCGGGAATTCTCTTCATCGCACCTGGAGGCGAGCACCTCAAATATGCCCTCCAGTTGTTATTTCCAGGCTCCAACAATGCAGCCGAGTATGAAGCTCTGATCCATGGACTAAACATCGCTATATCATTAGGCATCAAGAGACTAATGGTATACGGAGATTCTTTGGTAGTCATAAGCCAGATAAACAAAGAATGGGACTGTTCGAATAATTCAATGGGAAAATACTGCACTGCCGTCCGAAAACTAGAAGATAAATTTGAAGGCCTGGAATTTCATCATGTAGAAAGAGATCGAAACACGGCAACCGATGTATTGTCCAAGCTAGGATCCAGTCGAACTCAGGTCCCACCTGGAGTCTTTGTACAAGAAATACCACAGCCGAGCATCTCAATGGATCAGGCAGAAGAGTGTAATATCGTGAATCAACCAGAGTCAGGCTCTAATGACTAGAGAAGGCCGATCATCAGATATATAAAGAATGAAGAGGAGCCAGACGATAGAGATGCAGCCGAGCGCATCGCTAGACAGTCAGCTCACTACACACTCATTGGGGAGACACTATACAGAAGGGGCGCATCAGGCATCTTCATGAAATGCATTCCCTCATCTACTGGGAAGCAACTTCTGGATGAGGTTCATGCTGGACAATGTGGAATACACGCAGCGTCCAAGACACTAGTCGGGAAGGTCTTCAGGTCAGGATTCTATTGGCCAACAGCGAAAAGTGATGCAGCCGAGTTAGTTCGGAGGTGCGAAGCTTGCCAATACTTGTCAAAACAACAACATCTACCAGCACAGCAACTGCAGAACATACCGGTGACTTGGCCCTTCGCATGCTAGGGGCTAGATATGATTGGATCTTTCAAGAAAGCTCAAGGAGGATACACTCACGTGCTGGTAGCAATCGACAAATTCACTAAATGGATAGAGTTCAAACCCATTGCTTCTTTAACCTCAGCTAAAGCCGTGGAATTCATACAAGACATAATATTCAGGTTCGGAATACCGAATAGTATCATAACCGACCTGGGATCCAACTTCACAAGTTCAGAGTTCTTCGATTTCTGCGAGCAAAAAAGCATTCAGGTCAAATATGCTTTGGTAGCACACCCTAGAGCCAACGGGCAAGTTGAACGAGCTAACAGGATGATATTGGAGGCACTCAGGAAAAAGGTCTTCGATAAAAATGAAAAGTTCGCAAGAAAGTGGATAAGAGAATTGCCCTACGTCGTTTGGAGCCTAAGAACCCAACCTAGCCGAGCTCTGCATGGGAACACTCCTTTCTTCATGGTCTATGGGTCAGAGGCAGTACTGCCTGCTGATCTCAAGTTTGGGGCGCCAAGGTTGATCTTTGAAAGCATAGCAGAGGCCGAAGCAACTAGGCTAGAAGATGTTGATGTACTCGAAGAAGAGCGACTGAACGCAGTAATTCAATCGGCACGGTACTAGCAGACTCTGAGACGCTATCACGACAAGGCCGTGCGACAACGATCCTTTTCAGTAGGAGATCTCGTCCTCCGCCGAATTCTAACGGGGGAGGGACGGCACAAGTTATCGCCCTTATGGGAAGGACCATTCATAGTAGCAGAAGTCACTCGGCCGGGATCATATCGTCTCACTCAAATGGACGGCACAGAAGTTGGGAACTCCTGGAATGTAGAACACCTCAGGAAGTTTTATCCCTAGCTGTATCTCAAAAGCTATCGGGACGACGATGTACTCTGTAAAATGGGAAATATGTCATCAATAAAAAAGGCTTCAAGAATACTCAGTTTGTTCATGATTGACTTGCATTCTTACTTAACTCGGGGTGACCACTATGCCCTGCTAACGGAGCAATCGGCTTAAGTCGGCAACGACTTAAGACGGTGCAACATGATCGCGCTTACTAAACTCGGGGTGACCACTATGCCCTGCTAACGGAGCAATCGACTTAAGTCGGCAACGACTTAAGGCGGTGCAACATGCTCGCGCTTACTTAACTCGGGGTGACCACTATGCCCTGCTAACGGAGCAATCGGCTTAAGTCGGCAACGACTTAAGGCGGTGCAACATGCTCGCGCTTACTTAACCCGGGGTGACCACTATGCCCTGCTAACAGAGCAATCGGCTTAAGTCGGCGATGACTTAAGAAGGTGCAACATGCTCGCGCTTACTTAACTCGGGGTGACCACAATGCCCTGCTAACGGAGCAATCGGCTTAAGTCGGCAATGACTTAAGATGGTGCAACATGCTCGCGCTTACTTAACTCGGGGTGACCACTATGCCCTGCTAACGGAGCAATCGGCTTAAGTCGGCAACAACTTGAGACGGTGCAACGTGCTCGCGCTTACTTAACTCAGGGTGACCACTATGCCCTACTAACAAAAGCAATCGATTTAAGTCAGCAACGACTTAAGGCGATTTCGCATGCTTACGAATACTCATATAGGGGTGACTTCTATATCCCGTAAACAAGTTTCAAAACCATCACACAACATTTTACTACTGCAAATTTACGTACTGTTGAATTCTAAAACAGTAGGAAAGTAGCAATATCATTCAAATGCTGAACTGGTGTCCTCTAACAAATATTCGACCATGCTAACCGCACGCTCAAAGCACGCAAAATATTTCTCTATTTTGCAATATCTTTCTCAGGAGCAACCGACGAAGAAGGGCGACTTGAGGAATCAGGAGCAGCGTTCACGTCAGCCCTTATGTCTTCAGCAACAACCACGCCGGGTCTCCTCATCAAGATTCGCCCCGCGCGAATGGCTTTATCCATGGCTCTGTCGCGCTGGGCTCTCACAGTAATGGAAGTTTCTTCAGCAACTTTGACAGCCAATTGAGCGGTCTCTAGCTCTTGGGCGATGGATTTCTTGGAAGCACGAAGTTCTTTGATAGCAGCATCCTTAGCCGATATCAACTGCCTGAGACGGATCACATCATCCGCGGATTCCTGCAGCTTACAACGATGATTGTCTAATTCCTCCATGGTAAAGCGATGGCTCCTCTCCAGGATGGTCAACGAGTTGCTAGAATCACGATACAGTCTGTCAAGATTGTCGCGAGAAGCAACAAGGGCACTTTTTTCTTCCTGAAAACAAGAATCAACTCCTTCAAACATCATGCAAGCAATAAGAACACAGCAACACAAGGCACAGTTTCATAAGTCACCTTTTCAGAATCAAGCTGAGCACGAAGAGTAGAGTTCAGCATCTTAGCGTCAGTTAGAGCAGAAGAGACCTGGACCAGCTCAGTCTGGCTTTGAGAATACTTTTCCTCAAAATCAGAACACCGTCGGACCAGTTCGGCCTGACCTTGAGAATGTTTTTCTTCAAGAATGGAAATCTGCCAAGCCATATCTAGCGAGAGACAATCAAGCAAAAAGGGTCAAAATGTAAGGCAGTTCAGCAAGGTAGACGAAGAGAAGCAAAAGAGCACTAACCAGCATTTGTCGCCTCCAAGTCAGAGACACGACGTTGAAGCAACACCGGATTCCAACGTGCCAGAGACGAAACTCCTTCTGGAACAGAAGCACCTTGCAACCTCAGCTAACTAGCCATTCCATCCACCAATGCCTGATATGGAGAACAGATAAGTGTAATAACAGCAGTTCATATGGTGTAAAAGTCAGGCTAGGATATACCACAGTACCTGGAGGCTGGAGAAGAATGAAGGGACTCCCAAATCATGAGAGATCAATTGATGACCTGGCATAAGGTCGCCACTCGAAGCAGCTTGCAACGAACCAGCAAGGACCAACTCGGTACCATCAACAGAGCCCAAAACTTGGTCAGCAGGAACGCTAGCCTCTAAAGCGACTCCCTGGCCCAAAGCTTGGGCTACTACCATGCAACCAGAGCGCGGAGAATACCCTTGTCGGCGTTTCGAGACCGGGGGGTCCCTAGGCCGACGAGTGAATGTCGCCGCGTGCCCCAGCCCAGATGGGTCGGCGCGAGGCCAAGCGCGAAGGGGGGAAGTGAGGTGGCCGGAGATGGGCGTGAGAGAGGTGGAAAACCCGCAGCCTTCGTGTTCGTCCCGCGCCTAGGTCGGGTGCGCTTGCAGTAGGGGGTTACAAGCGTCCACGTGGGAGAGGGATCGAGCGGCCTCACGCGAGCGCCTGTCTCGTCCTCGCCCCGGCGCGGCCAACCCCCTGTAAGAGGGCCCTAGTCCTTCCTTTTATAGGCGCAAGGATAGGATCCAGGTGTACAATGGGGGTGTAGCAGAGTGCTACGTGTCTAGCGGAGGAGAGCTAGCGCCCTAAGTACATGCCGTCGTGGCAGCCGGAGAGGTTTTGGCACCCGGTTCGTGTGGTGTCGTGGCCGTCGGAGGAGCGCTGGAGCCTGGTGGAAGGACAGCTGTTGGGGCTGTCGAGTCCTTGCGGACGTCCTCTTGCTTCCGTAAGGGGGCGGAGAGCTACCGTCGTCAGGGAGCGTGCGGGGCGCCATCATTGCCTATCTGGCGGAGCGAGCCAGATGGGACGCCGGTCTTGTTCCCCGTAGCCTGAGTCAGCTTGGGGTAGGGTAATGATGGCGCCTCCTGTTGACGTGGCCGGCTCGCGCCCGAGGTTGGGCGATGTGGAGGCTCCTCCGAGGTCGAGGTCGAGTCTGTCTTCCGTGGCCGTGGTCGAGTCTGAGCCTCTGGGTCGGGCGAGGCGGAGACTGTCGGCTGAGGCCAGGGCTGAGTCCGAGCCCTGGGGTCGGGCGAAGCGGAGTTCATCGTCTTCTCGGGCTGAGCCCAAGTCCGAGCCCTGGGTCGGGCGGAGCGGAGTTCGCCGTCTTTAGGGGCTTAGCCCAAGTCCGAGCCCTAGGTCGGGCGGAGCGGAGTTCGCCGTCTTCCGGGGCTTAGCCCGAGTCCGAGCCCTGAGTCGGGCGGAGCGGAGTTCGCCGTCTTCCGGGGCTTAGCCTGAGTCCGAGCCCTGGGTCGGGTGGAGCGGAGTTCGCCGTCTTCAGGGGCTTAGCCCGAGTCCGAGCCCTGGGTCGGGCGGAGTGGAGTACGCCGTCTTTAGGGGCTAAGCCCGAGTCCGAGCCCTGGGTCGGGCGAAGCGGAGCTTCCTATGGTGCCTGCGGCCGGGCCTGACTGCCTGTCAGCCTCACTCTGTCAAGTGGCACTGCAGTCGGAGCGGCGCAGGTGGCGCTGTCTTTCTGTCAGGCCGGTCAGTGGAGCAGCGAAGTGACGGCGGTCACTTCGGCTCTATCGACTGAAGGGCGTGCGTCAGGATAAAGGTGTTAGGCCACCTTTGCATTAAATGCTCCTGCGATTTGGTCGGTCGGCGCGGCGATTTGGTCAGGGTTGCTTCTTGGCGAAGACAGGGCCTCGGGCGAGCCAGAAATATGTTCGTCGCTGGAGGGGGGCCTCGGGCGAGACGGAGATCCTCCGGGGTCGGCTGCCCTTGTCCGAGGCTAGGCTCGGGCGAGGCGTGATCGAGTCCCTCGAATGGACCGATCCCTGACTTAATCGCACCCATCAGGCCTTTGTAGCTTTATGCTGATGGGGGTTACCAGCTGAGAATTAGGAGACTTGAGGGTACCCCTAATTACGGTCCCCGACAGTAGCCCCCGAGCCTCGAAGGGAGTGTTAGCACTCGCTTGGAGGCTTTCGTCGCACTTTTTTGCAAGGGGACCAGCCTTTCTCGGTTGTATTTTGTTCCGGTGGGTGCGCGCGAGCGCACCCGCCGGGTGTAGCCCCCGAGGCCTCGGAGGAGTGGTTTGACTCCTCCGAGGTCTTAATGCCTCGCGCAATGCTTTGGCTGGTCTGGTCGTTCCCTCATGCGAACTGGCCGTAGCCCGGGTGCACGGTCGGGTCCCAAGTTCTCGGGCTGGTATGTTGACGCTGTCAACGGTTTGGCCGGAGCCGGGTTTGCGAGAGCAGCCCCCGAGCCTCTGCACAGGGCGAGAGGACGGTCAGGGACAGACTCGACTTTTTTTACATACGCCCCTGTGTCGCCTTTCCGCAAGGAGGAGGGGGGGAAAGCGCCATGTTGCCCTCGGTGGGCGCCGAACATGGTGTCTCCGGTGAGCTGCTGGCAGGTAATCCGAGCGGACATCCGTGCCCCATTTGCTAGGGGTCGGCTAGAGGCCCAGAGGCGCGCCCAAAAGTACCTGCGGGTGATCTGCCGGACCCGGTCCCCTGTCGACGGGGTCCGAGGGCTCGATGCCTCCCTCTGATGGGATTCCGTTACAAGATCGTTCCCGCTGGTCTCGGAAATGTCCTAGGGTACCTCGGGAGCGCAGCCCGAGCCTTGGTTATGTATCGAACGTACCCATGGTCATCCCTTGCTCTGTGTCTGAGGCGGCTGTGAACCCTTTGAGGGCCAGCCTTCGAACCCCTGATCAGTAGTGGGCGCGGAGCCCGAGTGGCCTGAGGCAGTCGTTGAACCCTTCCAAGGGGCCGGCCTTCGAACCTCTGACCAGTAGTGGATGTAGAGCCCACGCGCTCTGAGGCGGCTGTTGAACCCTTCGAGGGGCCAGCCTTTGAACCTCTGATCAGTAGGGAGGCTCGGAGCCTGGTTCCTTCACAGAGAAGGATCCTTTTCGGGGTATCCCCCTTTCCCGGTCCCTGTTGTAAGAGAGAGAAAGAGGAAAAAGGAAAAGGATACGAAATCGAATGACGTGGCGTACCTTCTTTTGACGTGGTCATTATGGCGAAGGCGAAGCGCCGCTCGCTTCCCCTGCCAGAGGCGCCGCCTTTCCCGTCGTGGAGTTAATGCGACAGGGCGTGCGGTTCGCGGGGCGGCCGTTGCGCGTGCGTGAGCCGTTCGAGGAACGGAACACGGGTGCGTCATCTTCACGCCGTGAGAGAGGGTTCTCTCGCTGCCCCCGGATGGGACGTAAGCCTGGCTGACGACGTGACCGCTGCTCCTGCCCACCTGCCACCGTCATTACTGCCGGCCCATTTTCGGCCGTATTGACCGTCGCGCCAGGCTGGCGCTGCTGGGTCACCTCGAGTCGCGGCATTGGTTCCGCAGTCGAGGAGGCGCGGTAGTGGCGTGGGTGGCGGTGCAGTCGCTCGCACGCAGCATCCGGCGCGCCGGTTGCATGACGCGTGGGCCTGGGCCTCCATGCTGGGCGTGTTGGAAGTCGGAGAAGTGCGCCCACTTGGCGCGGTTGCATGCCGCCTGCATGGCTGCCCGCCCTTTCACCCGCTGGTCTAGGCGAAAGTGGAGGGACGTTTGCAACCGCTGGACGGTTGCATGCACCGCGCGTGGCGGTTTGGCTTCTTCTGCCCTGGGCCGGCTTGCATGACGTGTGGGACCCAGCCCCCGTGCCGTAGGGGAGGACCTTGGAGCGTGTTGGAGAAGACTCAGCCCACGATGGCTGGGGACGCAAGTAGGGAGAGTCGCCTTTAAAAGGAGGATGACCCCCCATGAAAGGCGACCATGTCTTCGCGCTCCCTTATGCATCGTGTCTTTCCACCTCCCAAGCCCCCGGATGGGGGATGCCCGCAGTCCTTTCGCCTTGTCGTTGGAGGAACGCAACTCCGTGGGACTTGGTACCTTTCAGCCATCGTTCGGCTTCAAGGATTTTCATCACGCAACCCGGTTGCACCCCTCCACCGGCAGCCACCCAAGATGGTGACCTCCAGTTCGATGGCGGGGGAAAGCAAGCCGGGCTGCGGCCTCTGCCCCTCCCTCAGCCTCAAGGATTTTCATCACCAGGGCTGGGGAGGGGAGTGTGCCGAGTTAGGGTCGGCCCCTGCGTGGGCGGTGGCCCGCTCCTTCCCTTAGTGATCGCGGGGAAGGGCGGTTGCCGTCTGTGGCGCTGGCAGCTGCCGCGTGCCTGGCTCTCGGACCCGAGTGGCTTCGGAGCCGCTCTCGGCGCCGGCTCCCGCCACGGCAGCTGGAAGAGGTTCTTCCACCGACGAGATAGCCGGGGCCGCCTACGGACCGACCTCCAACTCTACGGCCTTCTGCCCGTCCTTGCCTCACGAGTTTGGGCATGGGCGGGGGCCTCCTGGCAGCAGCATCCGCCCTGAGGTCATCGCTGCCGCTGTTTGGCCCCCCGGAGCAGAAGTCGTCGTTGTCGCCGCTGCTGGAGCGGGTGACGGCGCGCCGTTCGTCGGTCTTCTGTTGCTCTGCAGGCCCCCCCTCGAGTGGGGTTGTTCGTACCTGCGGAGGTGGAACCGGAGTTCCGTTTGTAATGGCACTTTGAATGCCAGTGTTTTTGGTCATTGTGGCTGTCGAGGCCTGAACATGTATGTAATTTTGGGCTCGGAGCCGTGTCTTTCCTCATTTTCGAGCACTAAGACTCGCCTGTTGGTTGTCTGAACCGCTTCACCAAGCGTGAGTTGCCCCGTGTAAAGGTGACGAGTGAGGTATCCGTATCCCGGAGGCGTAGGAGTCCCTCGGCTCGGTCAGCCTTGGCTGCTTACGTGTACTCCGTCGTTTTCAGGATCCACTTTCGAAGTAGTCGAAGAGCACGAAAGACATTCTGGCAGAAAGGATCTTTTTTCGAGGAAAAAATTCGACGCAGAGGGGGTTCCCTCCTTTTAGCCCCCGAGGGAGGGTCGGGCTTTGCCGAGGCGAGGCCGACCCTTCCTTGATGACTAAACTTTGTGTGGGAGCGAGGTATATGAACAACTTGAAAACATCTTAAGGGTAGAAGCGACGTAGCTGTTGGATGTTCCAAGCGTTGCTGTAGACCTCGCCTTGACTGTTGGCCAGCTTGTACGTTCCGGGCTTCAGAACTTTGGCGATGACGAATGGCCCCTCCTAGGGGGGCGTGAGCTTGTGCCGCCCTCGGGCGTCTTGTCGCAGCCGGAGCACCAGGTCGCCCACCTGGAGGTCTCGGGACCGGACCCCTCGGGCGTGGTAGCGTCGCAGGGACTGCTGGTACCGTGCCGAGTGTAGTAAGGCTTTGTCCCGAGCCTCTTCCAGCTGGTCTAGCGAGTCTTCTCGACTAGCTTGGTTGCTTTGGTCAGCATAGGCCCTCGTCCTCGGGGAACCGTATTCTAAGTCTGTGGGCAAGATGGCCTCGGCCCCATAGACTAGAAAGAACGGCGTGAAGCCCGTGGCTCGGCTCGGTGTTGTCCTCAGGCTCCAGACCACCGAGGGGAGTTCCTTCATCCATCGCTTGCCGAACTTGTTGAGGTCATTGTAGATCCGAGGCTTGTGTCCTTGTAGAATCATGTCGTTGGCACGCTCTACTTGCCCAGTCCACCCGGATGTGGTGATCCTCGCAGAAGTCCAGGAACTTTCTGCCGGTGAACTGGGTGCCGTTGTCGGTGATGATGGAGTTCGGGACCCCAAAACGATGGATGATGTTGGTGAAGAATGCCACCGCCTGTTCGGACCTGATGCTGTTTAGGGGTCAGACCTCGATCCACTTGGAGAATTTGTCGACGGCGACCAACAGGTGCGTGTAGCCCCCGGGTGCCTTCTGCAAGGGGCCGACGAGGTCCAGACCCCTCACAGCAAAAGGCCAGGTGATGGGTATGGTCTGCAGAGCCTGAGCAGGCAGGTGGGTCTGCTTTGCGTAGAACTGACACCCTTCGCAGGTGCGGCCAATTCTAGTGGCGTCGGCCACCGCCGTCGGCCAGTAGAAACCTTGTCGGAAGGCGTTTCCAACAAGGGCTCGAGGTGTTGCGTGATGGCCGCAAGCCCTCGAGTGTATCTCTTGTAGGAGTTCCTGACCTTCAGCGATGGAAATGCATCGCTGGAGGATGCCCGAGGGGCTGCGGTGGTAGAGCTCCTTCCCATCTCCCAGCAGGACGAATGACTTGGCGCGTCGCGCCAACCGCCGAGCCTTGGCTCGGTCGAGGGGTAGCTCTCCTCGGTGGAGATATTTCAGGTACGGGGTCTGCCAGTTTTGATTAGGCGTGACCCCGCTTCGCTCCTCCTCGACGTGCAGTGCCTCACCCTCGGGTGCCGAGGGTGCCTCGGGCCGAGCTGAGGGTGCCTCGGGCCGTGCCGAAGATGCCTCGGACTGAGTCGAGGGTACCTCGGGCTGGGCCGAGGGTGCCTCGGGCTCGGGCGTGTCGTTGATCTTGATGGAGGGTTGATGCAGGTCTCAGGAGAAGACGTCCGGGGGAACCGTTGTTCGCCCCGAGGCTATTTAGCCAGCTCATCCGCAGTCTCGTAGCGCCGGGCGATGTGGTTGAGCTCGAGCCCGTAGAACTTGTCTTCCAGGCGCCGAACCTCATCGCAGTAGGCCTCCATCTTCGGGTCGCGGCAGTGGGAGTTCTTCATGACTTGGTCGATGACGAGCTGCGAGTCTCCGCGAGCGTCGAGGCGTCGGACCCCTAGCTCGATGGAGATCCACAACCCGTTGACTAGAGCCTCGTACTCAGCCACATTGTTGGACGCCGGGAAATGGAGGCGTAGCACGTAGCGTAGGTGCTTCCCGAGGGGTGAGATGAAGAGTAGGCCTGCGCCGGCTCCCGTCTTCATCAGCGACTCGTCGAAGAACATGGTCCAGAGCTCCGGTTGGATCTAAGCTGTTGGGAGCTGGGTGTCGACCCATTCAGCCACAAAGTCCGCCAAGACCTGGGACTTGATGGCCTTCCGAGGGGCGAACGAGATTGTTTCGCCCATGATTTCCACCGCCCACTTTGCAATCCTACCCGTGGCCTCTCGGCACTGGATGATCTCCCCCATGGGGAAGGATGACACCACAGTTACTGGATGAGACTCGAAGTAGTGTCGCAGCTTCCGCCGCGTCAGGATCACCGCGTACAGCAGCTTCTGAACTTTTGGGTAGCGGATCTTGGTTTCAGACAGTACCTCGCTGATGAAGTAGACTGGCCTCTGAACAGGCAATGCATGCCCCTCTTCTTGCCTCTCGACCACAATCGCGGCGCTAACCACTTGAGTGGTCGCGGCGACGTAGATCAAGAGGGCTTCTCCGGCAGCTGGGGGCACCAAGATAGGCGCATTCGTGAGGAGCGCCTTCAGGTTCTCGAGGGCTTCCTCGGCCTCAGGGGTCCAAGTGAAGCACTCGGCCTTCCTTAAGAGGCGGTACAGAGGCAGACCTCTTTCGCCGAGGCGTGAGATGAAGCGGCTCAGAGCCGCGAGACATCCCATGACCCTCTGTACGCCCTTCAAGTCTTTGATGGGTCCCATGGTGGTGATGGCTGCGATCTTCTCCGGGTTGGCTTCGATGCCCCGCTCGGAGACGATGAACCCCAAGAGCGTGCCTCGGGGTACCCCGAAGACACACTTTTCGGGATTGAGCTTCACGCCTTTCGCCTTGAGACATCGGAATGTCACTTCAAGGTCGGAAAGGAGGTCGGAGGCTTTCCTCGTCTTGACTATGATGTCATCGACGTAGGCCTCGACCGTTCGACCAATGTGTTCGCCGAACACATGGTTCATGCACCGCTGGTACATCGCACCCGCATTCCTCAAGCCGAACGGCATGGTGACATAGCAGTACATGCCGAAGGGTGTGATGAAAGAAGTCGCGAGCTAGTCGGACTCTTTCATCCTGATTTGGTGATACCCGGAGTAGGCATCGAGGAAAGACAGGGTTTCGCACCCAACAGTGGAATCCACGATTTGATCGATGCGAGGCAGAGGGTAGGGAACCTTCGGACATGCTTTGTTTAGACCAGTGTAGTCTACACACATCCGCCATTTCCCTCCTTTCTTTCTCACAAGCACAGGGTTGGCTAGCCATTCGGGATGGAATACCTCTTTGATGAACCCTGCCGCCATTAGCTTATGGATCTCCTCGCCTATGGCTCTGCGCTTTTCTTCGTCGAATCGGCGCAGAGGCTGCTTGACGGGTCGGGCTCCGGCTCGGATATCCAGCGAGTCCTCGGCGACATCCCTCGGTATATCGGGCATGTCTGAGGGACTCCACGCGAAGACGTCGGTGTTCGCGCGGAGAAAGTCGACGAGCACTGCTTCCTATTTGGGATCGAGCTCGGAGCCGATCCGGACTTGCTTGGAGGCGTCGCTGCTGGGGTCGAGGGGGACGGACTTAACCGTCTTCGTTGGCTCGAAGTTGCCGGCATGACGCTTCATGTAATACCCAATTTGTAAGAGATAGTATAAAAGGAGAAAAAGTTATTTCCTTTATCTATACGTGTGTGTTGTATCAATTTACTATCACATGTGAACACCATATTTAAAAAACAATTAAATTAATAAAAGATATGCCACTAAATTATGCATCATGCGGGACTTCATTTTGTGTGCATTCTGTGACAATATAAAAGTAATATAAAAAGAAATATATTAATACCAAAATTTAGTGATTCCAGTTCCTATGATCTCATTTTAATGTGTAGATTTTTACTGTATATTTTATTTACATGTTTGATGTGATGTTAATTTATGATATACTATGTATGTATTGTGTTGATGCGAGTAGACGAGCAAGCCACTGTGGATTCTGAGGTTCAGCAAGTAGAGATAGCTGAGCAGGAGCTCATTGAAGGCAAGTTGTGTCCTTGATCACTTACTTTTCCCAGCCATGTTCTTATTAATTTTAATGATCTGCATAGGTTAATTTTGATGGGATCCTTTATGTTACCCCAGTTTTGATTACCTCTATACCTTGTTCACCCCTGAAATATTTTTGGGTAGTACTTGCTATTGCTTTATGTGGATTGGGTATGGAGTTACACTATTCATGATTATTCTGTTATTATCTTGTTATTATTATTGTTCATGTTAAGATCATTAAATTAATGGGAACATGGAGCGACCACCCGGGAAAACAGTGCTACCACAAGGGTATAATGGGACGCCCTTGGCTGATTAACTAGGAAAGCTAGTGGAGGTCTTCCTTACCTGAAAGGGGCAAGGGCAGTAGGGGAGTGGTCAGTGTAGGAGGTCCTTAGTTGATTTTGCTGCGATGGCGGTCAGGCAAGAACCCTGCACTGGAGCTTCCTATAAACTATAGCGGGATTTCTGAAGCTAGTGGAACTTTGTAAAGGCCTCGTAGTGTTACCCTGCCTCGCCTCCTCGGTAGAGGTGTATGGGATTGGCCATCTCTTGGCAGATGGGTAACATGACTTGTGGGTAAAGATGCGCAACCTCTGCAGAGTGTAAAACTGGTATACTAGCCGTGCTCACGGTCATGAGCAGCTCGGACCCTCACATGATTAACTTATGGAACTTAAATTCAATTTGACATTTGCACCGCATTTGGGATTATTTTACTATTACTTTTCTTTATTATTATTAAGGTTTGGTATTTACTTACATTTAGTAATTGCTAATAAAATTTTGACCAACTTATAAAAGCAATGCTCAGCTTCATCCTTTATTCCATTGATCAGCCTTACACTTCATGAACTCCCACCTTTGGTGAGTTCATGCCACATTATTCCCCACGACTTGTTGAGCTATGAACGTATGTGAGCTCACTCTTGCTGTCTCACACCCCCCACAGGAGAAGAACAGGTGGTCGAAGAGGAGCCGCCTAACACTGAGGCATTCGACTTGATCTAGGTGGCGTTTCTCAGTTGACATTGGCGTCGTCGATCCTTAGTTCGTTTTATAATTATTCCTTTATTTTGTAATAAGTCTTCCGCTATGTAATAAATACTCTGATGTTTTATGACATTTATCTCTATACACTCTGTTATTATATATGTTGTCTTCTTGGCGCATGTATGAGATGCACCCGGCTTTGTTCTTTAAAACCGGGTGTTACAGAAGTGGTATCAGAGGAAATGTTGACTGTAGGACGAAACCTAGATAGAAATGGACAAAAGCCTTCCCTACTTACCTTCTTCTGATTCATTCTATACTTACCTTACTCTGATTCTGTGGCGGAACTGCCCGAATTATTCCAACTTAAGTGCCTAAGCCCCGCCTTAGAGGCTAGACCACACATAAATGGGAATAACCCGTCAATCCCTCGGATCTAGTCCGACATGGCCACTGACAGGATCAAGTACCACAATCTCACTCGAAGGTGAGTCACAGAGCAAATACAATAAAGCATAAAACCATACATGTCAGAGTATTAAATTATTACATCACCATCATCATCATCGGAGTTTTTGCAAAAGTAACCATCATTGTTCGAAGTGCAGCGGAATAAAACTAACGGTAATTAAACAGAGAGATGGGGAAGCCTGTCCCATCACTCCTCATGCTCCTCCTCAGCCGAGGCAGGGTCCCACTCGACAGTCCAACCCGGTGGCAAGGTGGACGGCCAAGTCACTCCAGCAACCATTTCCTCCAGAGAGCCTGTAAAAAATTATGCCACAAGCAAGGCTGAGTATACTAATACTCAGCTAGACTTACCTGGTGTGAGGAGTCTACTCCTCTACCTCTAGACATGCAGCTGTTTGGCTGTGGGGTTTGGTTGCCAAAAGCACTAGCTGAGTTTCTAAATCAAGATTTTAACTTGGTCAAAATTAAGTGTGACTCTCTTAAGGCTAAAAGTGGACTATCTATTCATACATGGTAGCAAGCATTATTAGCAATCAACATCTTATATCAACTCATCATGTTTCCACTTGTTACTCAATGCAGTACAATGGATCAAGCAGTCTCATTAGCTGCGAGAAACAGACGATTCGAATCGAGTTTTTAAACCTTGCAAGGTAAACCCAAACACACGACATGTAGGGGCACTTCGTCCCCACACATATCAACCGTCCCCATCGATTCCCTGGCAACAGATCAGGGCTCACCGCCTTGGCGTACAATGCCTCACTGACCCCGACTGGCCGTCGTGCAGTGACCGCACTTGTACCCACCATAACCGGAATGGGAGACCTCGTCTCAGGTCGCGTGAGGGGCAAAGTCTGCGGGCAGGTTCACTCAGGTACTAGGCTTACCGATTTACCATATTTCTCGGTATGTGTTTAGTACGTTCAAACGCTTGACACAGGTATCCGCACGTTAATCCTTATTCCATTTTCCCATCTCGTAAACAACCAATCCCCATGGATTGTTGTCCACCAACTAGTATCATGATATTGTGAAAGTGGGTACAATCAATTTCCTGATCTCGCGCGAGTGCTAGAAAAATCACTCGTCTTCTACCGAGATCCTAATTAAATAAAGCAACTACTCGTCCTATCATACTAGTATTCATCTCAAAAGGATTTCTGAGATCATGCAACTAGGGTTTCAATCAACTCCTACACTTAAGTGCACAGTACAATCCTACAAACATTAAGTGCAGTAAAATAGCATATAGAACAGGTTATGCATAAAACCGGGGCTTGCCTTCCAAAGCAGTGGCAGGCAGGTCCTCTGGTGCAGGCTCGGGTGCTGGATCCGGGGCTACCTCCTAAGCAGCTCCTTGCTCCGGCACGAGGATGTACTCTCCGTCAGCAAGGTTACAGTCTATCGAAATGCAATGAACATGTATGTCATGATTATGCAAGATTTAATAACATTAAGCTAAAAGAAACTTAGTCAAGAAGTAACTTAGGGTTTCTTGGTTATGTGGGGCTTCTAGTGGTATATATATATACATAGACTTATTACCTTTTAGGCTTAGGTTTTCTTTTAGGATAACATAGTGGATTTGTATTGTCTTTATAGATTTCAGTGGACAAATTTACAAAGGTTTTAGGATGACATTAATTTACATTATTCATCTTCCTTTCTTTAATTTCCAATTAGGGTTTCTAGTGTAGGTTGAACTACGACAGTGTTTTAATAATTTCCAAAAATTCTGTAAAAATTACAGTGGGTTCTCATTTGCTATTCTAACTTGTTTTAAGAATTTGAGGCTTAAAGTACAAAGGCTTGGCTTTAAACAAAAACAACAATAGTTAGGCAAAATGGGCCACTTTACACTACACCTCTTAGTTAGGGGTAGGTTCTGTCCTAAAGGTTATTTTTGCTGGCATTCCATAGTAATAATAGGCTTTTGTGCTAAAAATCACAGATAACTAATGGGTGGTTATTTAGTTATGATTTTCTTAAGTTTAATGTTAAAAAGGCACTTTCTACTACATTATTAATTGAAAATGTCAAACAGCAGATTTCATATTTTTCTTAAGTTCTTATTAATAAAACATTAGTTATCCCAAGGGTGGGGGTGTGTTTACCTTGGGGTTATTTTTGTAGGGTTTTTCTAAGTTATCCTTAGTTTATTAAAATAAAAGGTATCCTACTTATTTTATACTAAACCAGGGTATGATATATTTTTCCAGTGAACTACATTAAACAAGTATCCTAACAAAAATAGAGGTGCTCTCTGGTTCATTGTTTAAATTACATTTTCTATTTTTCTTATCCTTAAGCATATCATAGAATAAGGGGTAAAAACTAACTTAATGGAGTGGACAGAGAGGTTTAACATTTTTATTTGGGTTAGTAGGTAGATACAAACTTCTCAAAATTTTTCTAACCCCAGTCAAATAGTGCAACTAATTTTTGGCCCTATTATTAAGCTTTTGGTCAAAACTATAATTAAATCAGAGCTCTAAAGTTTTCTATAGTACATAGGGGGTTTTATATTTTTCTTAAGTAGGTCACATTATTTAGAGTCTGACAAAATTGGTTTGACCAAATTTGGATGAATTAAACAGAAGTTATGAATTTTCAAAGTTTCTGTTCAATTTAAAAACAGGTTTAATAAAGGTTTTCTGGAAAAACAGTTTACACCAAGGTCCCTGGGTTTAAACTAAATCAACCTTCGCAAATCTACCCTTGCGCCACTATTCCCCTGTGTCTCTGACATTTCACAAAACCCCCTGACCTTCTCTCCCTCTCACCCGCAGTCCTTCCCCTTATGCAAACAGTAACCGCGGGAAAGAAAAGGGTGGCGCGGCTTACCGTCGGCGAGGGAGGTCCGGCGAAGGGTGGGGTTGGCTCGGGGAGGCTCTGGCGGTCACGTTGAGGTACGGCTTGACATCGGGGATGGCCGGAATCGCCCGGTCCACGCGCGCAGGCGGGTGTCCTCGTCGGCGGCGAGTGTACCGGCCAAACCACGGCGAACTGGTTCAATCCGAGGGCACGGTGAGCTTCACGGGGTAACGTAGCGACCGTGTGCACAGGGAATCGAAGGATGGTGGAGTGGTTTACCCGGTCCACGTACTCCGGCGGGGTTGAGAGCTCCGGCGAGCGTGGACTGGCCTCTCCGGCGAAGCAAACTCCGATTCCTCGCTCGGGGAGCTTCACGGAGGTGTGCACAGTCTTCTCCGAGGGCTGGACGGAGTTGGGAATGGCTCTACTGGCCGGTCTACGGTGACAGAGGGATTGGGCGGCCGCGGACACGCTGCGCACGAGCAAACGGCGGCGAGCTGGACTCCGGTGAGGCTTGAGGGTGCGCGGAAGAGTGCAGCCGAAGTCTGGGAGGGTTTTATAGGCGCGGGCGCGGGCCATGGCGCTGGCTTGGCTCGGGCGCGGCGCGTGCGTGCAGGGGCGCGCGCGAGCGTGCTCTGGCGCGGGCAGGAAGCGTCGAACACGTGGAGGTGTGTTTCTTCCATTGTTCAAACGTCTCCAGAGATCGCAAACGTGCGAATCTTGCCATGAATCCGGCGCAGACCTCTTCCTGGCACCTAGGGCTATCTCACATGTGTGAGTTCCAATGGAGGATACGCCCTAGATCAAGAGATAGACGGGCGCCAAATCTGGCTTGTCTCACTGCCCACCTCGCGACAAAACTGATGCCAAATCCTATCAAACGTCCAACTCTCGGTTTCCACTTTTTCTAGGGGGTGCCTTAGGTGGTATACCACATTTTTGGTATAGAACCTAAGTGGTTTTGGCGCCATCTTTAAGGTGAACACGGTTGGTCTTTGGATTAGGGTTAGAATTTGACTTAGAGGGAAATAGAGAGCTCTAGCTCTCTCTCCACTTGGAGATTTAAATTGGGGTTTCTCCAGGGGTCTTTTTGCAATATTTCCCTCCCCTAATTGATGGTTACAAGGTTAGTTAAGGTTTGGGTAAAAATTACTCATGCTTTGCACACTTGTTCACTCTCTTTCCCTTCTTACCTAGGGTTTTGGGAGATAGGGTTTAAGAGAGGTCTAGGGTTCTTCTCCCCTCTTATCCAAGGTAGTAAGTGTGCAAGGATTAGAGTAATGCTTCTTAGGTCATTGGCAACTTGATTAGCACATGACCTCCAAGTTCTTATGTGTTGCCCTAAGCCTTTACCTCATATAACTCACAGTCCTTAGTGTCAAGGTGTGCTCTAGCCATGGTAACACCTGGGGTGTTACAGCCCTCCCCCCTTAAAGGAATCTCGTCTCGAGATTTTTTTGGTAGAGTCCCTTGGAGGGTGCTTGAAGGTGTGCTGGTGTTGTTTTCCCTTTATACTTAAGTTTCTCTTATTAACTGCTCTTCGAATGTCATCCTCTTTGCAACTTCAGAAGGAAGCCCTTCTTAAGTTAAATCCAGAACTTAGACTATCCTTGTTATCTAAGTTTTTCTTATAATTGAATTCAAAGGGCAGGTGGGGGTGGGGTTTTGGGGTTACGTACCGACTCCTTTGGGCAGAAAGTCGGGGAAGCGGGAGCGTAGAAAATCCTTAGTCTCCCATGTAGCTTCTTCTGCTGAATGGTGACTCCATTGAACTTTATACATTCTGACCGACCTTGTCCGAGTTGATCTTTCCTTTTGATCTAATACCTTGACGGGGTACTCTTGGTAGGACAAATCTGGTTCTATCACAAGGTCTGGTTCCGGTAGCACTTCAGTGGGTAGACGGACACATTTCCGCAGCTGAGATACATGGAACACATTATGAACTGCTGACAGGTGAGGTGGCAATTCCAATTGGTAGGCTACGGGTCCACAACTTGCCTTGATCTCATAGGGTCCAATGTAGCGAGGGGCTAACTTGCCCTTGATCCCGAATCTCTGGACACCCTTGGTGGGTGATACCTTAAGATAGACATGATCTCCCACCTCAAACTGTAGAGGCTTCCGCCTCTTATCATGATAGCTCCTTTGCCTGGCCTGAGGAGCTTCCAAGTTCTTGGTAATAACCCTGACCTTTGCCTCTGCCTCGAGTACCAAGTCTGGCCCAAAAATTTCCCTTTCTCCTGCTTGAGACCAATTTAGTGGGGTCCTACACCTTCTCCCATATAATGCCTCAAAAGGTGCCATCTTCAGACTGGACTGGTAGCTGTTATTGTAAGAAAACTCTGCCAAGGACAGACACTTGTCCCAATCCTTCCCATAGTGTAGTGCACATGCTCGCAACATGTCTTCCAAAATCTGATTCACCCTTTCTGTCTGGCCATCTGTTTGAGGGTGATATGCTGAGCTTCGGATTACTTGGGTCCCAAGTGATTCTTGCAGTTTCTCCCAAAAGCGTGCCACAAACAGTGCTCCTCTGTCGGATATAATGGTCTTTGGAATACCTTGCAATCTTACTATCTGATCAATGTAAATTTCCGCATACTTTTCTGTCTTGTGGGTGGTGTGCACTGGCAAGAAATGAGCAGTCTTGGTCAACCTGTCCACAATAACCCAAATAGAGTCATGGTGCCTGGAGGTATTGGGTAATCCCACTATGAAGTCCATGCAAATGTCCTCCCATTTCCAAGATGGTATGGGAAGGGGTTGTAAAGGGCCTGCTGCCTTCAAGTGACTAGCTTTAATTCTCTGGCAGGTGTCACATTCGGATATGTACTTGGCAATTTCTCTTTTCATTCTAGTCCACCAATATAAAGATCTGAGATCATGGTACATCTTGTTGCTACCAGGGTGCATGGAGAATTTGGAGAGGTGAGCTTCATTTAGTATCTTCTTTCGGAGCTCAGGGTCCTTGGGAACAACCAATCGATCTCCAAACCATAGAATTCCCTTGCTGTCCTGTCGGAAACACTTGTATTTTTCTGCCTTTTGCTTGATCATATCTTTGATAACCTGAACACCCTTATCCTCAACCTGCGCCCTGATTATCTGTTCTTGCAATGTGGGCTCCAATGAGATATAGCTTAGGTCACCCGAAGAAACAACTTCCAGGTTCAGCTTGCACAACTCGTCACACAGGGTGGTAACTCCCACATCCATGCTCATACAATTGCACTGGGCCTTTCTGATCAAGGCATCTGCCACAACATTGGCTTTACCAGGATGGTAATGCACCTCCAATTCATAGTCCTTGATTAACTCCAACCATCTCCTCTGCCTCATGTTCAGATCTGCCTGAGTGAAAATGTACTTGAGACTCTTGTGATCAGTGTAGATGTTATAGTGGGCTCCCATCAAGTAGTGTCTCCATATCTTAAGAGCATGAACTACAGCTGCCAATTCTAGATCATGTGTAGGGTAGTTCTGCTCATGGGGCCTGAGTGCTCGGGAAGCGTAAGCAATCACTCTGTTTTCTTGCATCAAGACACATCCCAATCCAGTACCAGAAGCATCACAATAAACTTCAAATGGCTTGGTGTTGTCAGGTTGAGCCAACACTGGGGCTGTTGTCAAATGATGCCTCAAGGTATGAAAGGCATCTTCACACTTTTGGCTCCACTCAAATTTGACTTCCTTCTTCAACAGTTCAATCATTGGTTCGGCAATTCTGGAGAAATCCGGAATAAATCGTCGATAATACCCTGCCAATCCCAGAAAACTCCGAATTTGCTTCACTGTAGTCGGGGGTTTCCAATTCATTACCTCTTGTACCTTCTCAGGATCAACTGATATCCCATCCTGAGAAATGGTGTGACCCAAGAATTTAATCTCCTTTAGCCAGAACTCACACTTAGACAACTTAGCATACAACTGATGGTCACGCAGTCTCTGAAGTACGGTATGCAAATGTTTGGTGTGCTCGGCTTCATTCTTGGAATAAACTAGAATATCATCAATGAAAATGACCACGAACTTATCCAACTCTGGCATAAACACTGAGTTCATCAGGTACATAAAATAAGTCGGGGCATTGGTCAGCCCAAAAGACATCACCAAAAATTCATACAACCCATATCTGGTAGAGAAAGCCGTCTTGGGAATATTGCTGGCACGGATCTTGATCTGATGGTACCCTGAGCGAAGGTCTATCTTGGAGAATACCTTGGCTCCCACCAACTGATCGAACAGAACATCAATACGGGGCAGTGGGTATTTGTTCTTGATAGTCACCGCATTAAGAGGGCGGTAATCAACACACATCCTCAAACTCTCATCCTTTTTCTTCACAAATAATGCTGGACATCCCCATGGTGAAGTACTTGGACGAATAAACCCCTTGTCCAACAACTCTTGCAATTGCTTTTTCAATTCCGCCAATTCCGCGGGAGGCATCCTATAGGGTCTCTTGGAGATAGGAGCGGTCCCGGGTTGCAATTCGATGGCGAACTCAATATCTCGGTCAGGTGGCATCCCTGGCAATTCATCCGGAAAAACGTCCGGGTAGTCACGGACCACTGGGATCTTTTCCACTGGGGACTCTATCATAACAAAGGCACAAGAACGGGTGCATCCCTGGTCGGGTAGATATAAGGTGATCTCGCCATCCAAAGGGGAGCGGATTTCGATGGCTCTGGCTGCGACATCAATCACCGCGTGGTGCCGTGATAACCAATCAGTCCCTAAGATGATATCCACACTATCCAATCCCATTATCAATAGAGTGGTTTTGAAAATGAGACTACCCAGCTTAATTGGTACGTGCCTATTGATCTGGTAGGTGGCAACCCTGCCTCCTGGTGTTGAGATTGTAATACCCCCATTGGTGTGGTGAAAAGGCAATTGGCACTTGGCACTAAATTTGGTACTGATAAAACTGTGTGATGCACCAGAATCAAAAAGAACAATAGCAGGATAATTCAAAACTGTAAAGATATCAGTCAAGACGGGTGCTCCCTCTGGAATATCAGCCATGGTGGTGAAGTTCAGCCTGCCCTGCCTCACTTGCACCTTCTGCCTCTTCCCTTGGTTCCGATTAACATTCTGCCCCTGCCTCTGCTGGTTCCTGGGGCAATTCTTGGCATAATGCCCGGTGTTGCCACAAGTGAAGCACCTGTTGTCATTTGCCTGACGATACTGCTGCTGCTGATTGTTCCTCTGAGCTGAAAACTGGGCGCGGTTGGGTGCCTACTGCTGCTGTGGTCGGATCACCCATCGCCCTTGCTGCTGCTGGGGTCCCCTGCTCTGGGTGTCGGACACAATCCTGAAGCGCTGTGGCTGAGCGGAGGGTCCTGCCACGGGGGTCTTCCTCTTCTTCTCTGCCTGCCTAGCTGTAATGCAGTCCTCTTGGGAGATAGCCATGTTGACCAACTCATTGTAACTGTTGGCCCTGACGGTGTTGAGACGGTCACGGAGCTTAGTGCTGAGGCCCCTCCTGAACCTATCTCTCTTCTTCTCATCCGTATCTACGTGATACCCCGCATACTGGCACAAGTCATTAAAGGCCTGGGCATACTGCAACACTGTCCTGTTGCCCTGAGTGAGTGCCAAAAACTCATTGAGCTTCCGGTCCATGATCCCGGCGTTTATATGGTGTCCTCTGAAAGCTGCCTTGAACTCCCTCCACTCCACCTCTCGGTCCTCTGGCTGCATAGCAAGAAAATGATCCCACCAAGTCCTTGCGGGTCCGCGAAGCTGCTGGGTGGCGAACCTGACTTTGGTGACCTCTGAGCAAGCTCCATGGAGCAGTGGGAATTTGGATTCCACCACTCGCAGCCACACATCTGCATCAAGCGGGTCCTCTGCCCTTGTGAACAATGGAGGCTGGGTGCTGAGGAACTCCTGATAGGTAGCCGCCACAGGGTGACGCTGATGGTCTCCACCACCATAGTGCTGAGGTGGTGGCTGACGTTGGGCCAGCTGTCTCAGGATCTCATTCTGCTGAGCCATGAGCTCCTGCAGAGTGGGAGGCGGTGGCGGTGGAGGAACGTGCTCATTCTGGCCACGACGCTGCCTCCCGGCCATCTGCAAAACCACATACTGAACACCTTATTTCCAAGTTCAGATTTTATCGCGAAGAAGAAGTTAAAACAACAAGATAGACTCCAACTTCAACAAAAGGATTTTTAAAAGACACTAATTCTTCCTTCCAATTTAAACTGATGACAGCATCCATCAAACAAGCTTTCAAGAGAGTTTAGCATGATTACATC
The DNA here is from genome assembly GCF_902167145.1 of Zea mays. Classification (NCBI taxonomy): domain Eukaryota; kingdom Viridiplantae; phylum Streptophyta; class Magnoliopsida; order Poales; family Poaceae; genus Zea; species Zea mays. The sequence continues at coordinate 41,968,481 of NC_050102.1, read as the reverse complement.
AATTTGTCCCAAAATGACTCAACTCTTTCTAGCCTAGTACCCCAAGGGTGCAAAAGCTAAGCTAGCTGCGAGGAGTCCGACCATTCCACTTCTAATCCTATCCCGAACACCTAGTGAGCGAACGAAGCAACACTCGACTTGGGGGAAGGTGGTCTTCCCGAGCCAGCAGTGTCCACACTGGAGGCAGGCTCATCTCCTCCCTCGATGTCGACGTCCTCGTTGGCCTCCTGGTCCTGGATCTCCTGGTGATGCATGTCCAGGTGCTCGTTAGCCTCATCAAGCTGCTGCTGAGTGTTAATGAGCTGATCCTCTAGAACCTCGATGGTGTTCTCCCTGGTGCCCACCAGCTCCTCCAACTCCTGAATATCAGTGGATAGCTGCTCCACCTGCAAGTCCTTCTCCACCATTTCTTGAGACAAGTCAACCACTAGTTCCTCTCTGTTGTCCAACGTAATCTTTGTTGCCTCCAGCAGTGCCATCAGATGGGACATCGCCTCACCGCGCATCACCTGCAGACGGTACAGAGCATTCATGCACCGTACGGTCAAGTGCGCAGTCTGTCCTGGGTAGATGGCCCAGATGTCCTTGGCATGCTCCACCCGATCTTTCCATATTGGGTCGTCTTCCCTCTCGGCGGGGAACAAGCCAATGGGGTGGGTGGCCAGCTCCAAAGGATGGAACCCGCAGAAAGTAGTCAATCCATGCAGAGCGATCGCCTCGATCGTGTCCTCCGCTCGGTATCCGAAAGACTCGGAGTCCAAGGAGCGCCAGCCTGGCTGCAGGGGATGAGGCTCCAAGGTCATCCTCACTCTACAGCGAGGCACTCGGTGCTTCTCGAACTGCTGCACCGTGTACTAAGGGGGTGTCACGTATCCGGCCCCCTGAAGTACCTCCCACAAAATGCGGGGAAAGCCCTCTCGTGCAAGTCCGTCAGTGTGGGATAGTGCATTTCCATCATCAGAGGATCCGTGGGAAGTCATTTGTGTACGGTTAAGCATAAGTAAAAGAAAAAGAATTATAAAAAGAACAAGGAAAAATAAAACTCAGCCTTTCTCTAGTTAAATGAAAAGGCACTGGGGACCTAGTTGGTTGTTATCTCGTTTTTAAGTCCTTTACTCAGTTATCCATTTGCTTAATGATGAATGCATGCATGCTCGTCCTGAACGACCTCACCACAAGATAAAAGGAATAGGGAGGAACTCCCATCCTGTAAAAGTGGCCTGTAGGGCCTAGTTACTTAGCCACCTAGCTACCCTTCTATTACCCTAAGGCTTCACGTCCTAGGTCTATCCTGCTCGTCCTACTATCTATCCAATATTGTTTCTATCAAGTTTTACTTGGAAAATTGATGGCATTTACATTTTATTGATTCCTCTGTGGTGGTACAAGCTCCGATACCAGCTGTGGCGGAACTGCCCGAATTATTCCAACTTAAGTGCCTAAGCCCCGCCTTAGAGGCTAGACCACACTTAAATGGGAATAACCCGTCAATCCCTCGGATCTAGTCCGACATGGCCACTGACAGGATCAAGTACCACAATCTCACTCGAAGGTGAGTCACAGAGCAAATACAATAAAGCATAAAACCATACATGTTAGAGTATTAAATTATTACATCACCATCATCATCATCGGAGTTTTTGCAAAAGTAACCATCATTGTTCGAAGTGCAGCGGAATAAAACTAACGGTAATTAAACAGAGAGATGGGGAAGCCTGTCCCATCACTCCTCATGCTCCTCCTCAGCCGAGGCAGGGTCCCACTCGACAGTCCAACCCGGTGGCAAGGTGGACGGCCAAGTCACTCCAGCAACCATTTCCTCCAGAGAGCCTGTAAAAAATTATGCCACAAGCAAGGCTGATATACTAATACTCAGCTAGACTTACCCGGTGTGAGGAGTCTACTCCTCTACCTCTAGACATGCAGCTGTTTGGCTGTGGGGTTTGGTTGCCAAAAGCACTAGCTGAGTTTCTAAATCAAGATTTTAACTTGGTCAAAATTAAGTGTGACTCTCTTAAGGCTAAAAGTGGACTATCTATTCATACATGGTAGCAAGCATTATTAGCAATCAACATCTTATATCAACTCATCATGTTTCCACTTGTTACTCAATGCAGTACAATGGATCAAGCAGTCTCATTAGCTGCGAGAAACATACGATTCGAATCGAGTTTTTAAACCTTGCAAGGTAAACCCAAACACACGACATGTAGGGGCACTCCGTCCCCACACATATCAACCGTCCCCATCGATTCCCTGGCAACAGATCAGGGCTCACCGCCTTGGCGTACAATGCCTCACTGACCCCGACTGGCCGTCGTGCAGTGACCGCACTTGTACCCACCATAACCGGAATGGGAGACCTTGTCTCAGGTCGCGTGAGGGGCAAAGTCTGCGGGCAGGTTCACTCAGGTACTAGGCTTACCGATTTACTATATTTCTCGGTATGTGTTTAGTACGTTCAAACGCTTGACACAGGTATCCGCACGTTAATCCTTATTCCATTTTCCCATCTCGTAAACAACCAATCCCCATGGATTGTTGTCCACCAACTAGTATCATGATAGTGTGAAAGTGGGTACAATCAATTTCCTGATCTCGCGCGAGTGCTAGAAAAATCACTCGTCTTCTACCGAGATCCTAATTAAATAAAGCAACTACTCGTCCTATCATACTAGTATTCATCTCAAAAGGATTCCTGAGATCATGCAACTAGGGTTTCAATCAACTCCTACACTTAAGTGCACAGTACAATCCTACAAACATTAAGTGCAGTAAAATAGCATATAGAACAGGTTATGCATAAAACCGGGGCTTGCCTTCCAAAGCAGTGGCAGGCAGGTCCTCTGGTGCAGGCTCGGGTGCTGGATCCGGGGCTACCTCCTGAGCAGCTCCTTGCTCCGGCACGAGGATGTACTCTCCGTCAGCAAGGTTACAGTCTATCGAAATGCAATGAACATGTATGTCATGATTATGCAAGATTTAATAACATTAAGCTAAAAGAAACTTAGTCAAGAAGTAACTTAGGGTTTCTTGGTTATGTGGGGCTTCTAGTGGTATATATATACATAGACTTATTACCTTTTAGGCTTAGGTTTTCTTTTAGGATAACATAGTGAATTTGTATTGTCTTTATAGATTTTTGTGGAAAAATTTACAAAGGTTTTAGGATGACATTAATTTACATTATTCATCTTCCTTTCTTTAATTTCCAATTAGGGTTTCTAGTGTAGGTTGAACTACGACAGTGTTTTTATAATTTCCAAAAATTCTGTAAAAATTACAGTGGGTTGTCATTTGCTATTCAAACTTGTTTTAAGAATTTGAGGCTTAAAGTACAAAGGCTAGGCTTTAAACAAAAACAACAATATTTAGGCAAAATGGGCCACTTTACACTACACCTCTTAGTTAGGGGTAGGTTCTGTCCTAAAGGTTATTTTTGCTGGCATCCCATAGTAATAATAGGCTTCTGTGCTAAAAATCACAGATAACTAAGGGGTGGTTATTTAGTTATGATTTTCTTAATTTAATGTTAAAAAGGCACTTTCTACTACATTATTAATTGAAAAATGTCAAACAGCAGATTTCATATTTTTCTTAAGTTCTTATTAATAAAACATTAGTTATCCCAAGGGTGGGGGTGTTTTTATCTTGGGGTTATTTTTGTAGGGTTTTTCTAAGTTATCCTTAGTTTATTAAAATAAAAGGTATCCTACTTATTTTATACTAAACCAGGGTATGATATATTTTTCCAGTGAACTACATTAAACAAGTATCCTAACAAAAATAGAGGTGCTCTCTGGTTCATTGTTTAAATTACATTTTCTATTTTTCTTATCCTTAAGCATATCATAGAATAAGGGGTAAAAACTAACTTAATGGAGTGGACAGAGAGGTTTAACATTTTTATTTGGGTTAGTAGGTAGATACAAAATTCTCAAAATTTTTCTAACCCCAGTCAAATAGTGCAACTAATTTTTGGCCCTATTATTAAGCTTTTGGTCAAAACTATAATTAAATCAGAGCTCTAAAGTTTTCTATAGTACATAGGGGGTTTTATATTTTTCTTAAGTAGGTCACATTATTTAGAGTCTGACAAAATTGGTTTGACCAAATTTGGATGAATTAAACAGAAGTTATGAATTTTCAAAGTTTCTGTTCAATTTAAAAACAGGTTTAATAAAGGTTTTCTGGAAAAACAGTTTACACCAAGGTCCCTGGGTTTAAACTAAATCAACCTTCGCAAATCTACCCTTGCGCCACTATTCCCCTGTGTCTCTGACATTTCACAAAACCCCCTGACCTTCTCTCCCTCTCACCCGCAGTCCTTCCCCTTATGCAAACAGTAACCGCGGGAAAGAAAAGGGTGGCGCGGCTTACCGGTGGCGAGGGAGGTCCGGCGAAGGGTGGGGTTGGCTCGGGGAGGCTCTGGCGGTCACGTCGAGGTACGGCTTGACGTCGGGGATGGCCGAAATCGCCCGGTCCACGCGCGCAGGCGGGTGTCCTCGTCGGCGGCGAGTGTACCGGCCAAACCACGGCGAACTGGTTCAATCCGAGGGCACGGTGAGCTTCACGGTGTAACGTAGCGACCGTGTGCACAGGGAATCGAAGGATGGTGGAGTGGTTTACCCGGTCCACGTACTCCGGCGGGGTTGAGAGCTCCGGCGAGCGTGGACTGGCCTCTCCGGCGAAGCAAACTCCGATTCCTCGCTCGGGGAGCTTCACGGAGGTGTGCACAGTCTTCTCCAAGGGCTGGATGGAGTTGGGAATGGCTCTACTGGTCGGTCTACGGTGACAGAGGGATTGGGCGGCCGCGGACACGCTGCGCACGAGCAAACGGCGGCGAGCTGGACTCCGGTGAGGCTTGAGGGTGCGCGGAAGAGTGCAGCCGAAGTCTGGGAGGGTTTTATAGGCGCGGGCGCGGGCCATGGCGCTGGCTTGGCTCGGGCGCGGCGCGTGCGTGCAGGGGCGCGCGCGAGCGTGCTCTGGCGCGGGCAGGAAGCGTCGAACACGTGGAGGTGTGTTTCTTCCATTGTTCAAATGTCTCCAGAGATCGCAAACGTGCGAATCTTGCCATGAATCCGGCGCAGACCTCTTCCTGGCACCTAGGGCTATCTCACATGTGTGAGTTCCAATGGAGGATACGCCCTAGATCAGGAGATAGACGGGCGCCAAATCTGGCTTGTCTCACTGCCCACCTCGCGACAAAACTGATGCCAAATCCTATCAAACGTCCAAGTCTCGGTTTCCACTTTTTCCAGGGGGTGCCTTAGGTGGTATACCACATTTTTGGTATAGAACCTAAGTGGTTTTGGCGCCATCTTTAAGGTGAACACGGTTGGTCTTTGGATTAGGGTTAGAATTTGACTTAGAGGGAAATAGAGAGCTCTAGCTCTCTCTCCACTTGGAGATTTAAATTGGGGTTTCCCAGGGGTCTTTTTGCAATATTTCCCTCCCCTAATTGATGGTTACAAGGTTAGTTAAGGTTTGGGTAAAAATTACTCATGCTTTGCACACTTGTTCACTCTCTTTCCCTTCTTACCTAGGGTTTTGGGAGATAGGGTTTAAGAGAGGTCTAGGGTTCTTGTCCCCTCTTATCCAAGGTAGTAAGTGTGCAAGGATTAGAGTAATGCTTCTTAGGTCATTGGCAACTTGATTAGCACATGACCTCCAAGTTCTTATGTGTTGCCCTAAGCCTTTACCTCATATAACTCACAGTCCTTAATGTCAAGGTGTGCTCTAGCCATGGTAACACCTGGGGTGTTACAGATTCTCTCTATACTTATCTTGATCCTGTCTCACCTTCTACTGTTCTACTCTGATGATTCTTACCTTTTCTACTCTGAGACAAGATGGATTTCACACTTTGGAATCCTACCTTTATGACCTTTTTAAGAGATAGGAGACCTAAGACAAAAAAAATAAAATTATTTTATCTATTAAAAATGTTGGTTGATTGTGCTGATGATCAATGCCTGATTTGCTTCTTTGATTGATTGAAATAGTATAGATGGGCATCTTAGCATGTACCACAATAAGGTAATGAATTAGCTTTAGTAGGTTACACACTTAGCTAATAAATCCCCCAAAGTAACATGCTTCGTAATCACTGCCTTGTCTACAATCCTTTCTTTCGTCCCCTGTGTTTCTAACCCAGATGGGCTACCCCTATAGTGTTAGAAGAGAGCACTATAGACTTGATCCTTGATATGTCGTGGTTAAGAAAGGTAAAGGCAGTTTATACACTGGTGCTAAGGGAACCATAGAACTCACCAGTTCCAAAGGACAAAGATTTGAAGTTGGAATTACAGTAACTACCGCCACCAGACCAATGACATTCTTAGTAGATGGGAAGTTTGTTGGTGTCAACATCCGTGTGGTTAGAGATTTTTCGGATGTCTTCCCAGAGGAGTTACCAGGGATGCCACCAGATACGGAAGTTGAGTTTGTCATAGATCTCTTACCTGGAACTGCTCCTATTTCTAAATGGCCATACAGGATGTCCGTAGAAGAACTAAAGGAGCTTAAGAAGCAGTTAACTGAGTTACAAGAAGCGGGGTACATTCGTCCGAGTTCCTCACCTTGGGGAGCACCGGTGTTATTTGTGCAGAAGAAGGATGGATCGCAACGGATGTGTGTGGACTATAGATCACTCAATGATGTCACGGTGAAGAACAAGTATCCATTACCCCGTATTGAGGATTTGTTTGATCAGATGAGAGGAGCCAGGGTATTCTCGAAGATTGATCTCCGATCGGGATACCATCAGATGAAGATTAGACCCTCGGATATTCCTAAGACGGCTTTCTCAACCCGATATGGATTATATGAGTTTACAGTTATGTCATTTGGATTAACCAATGCACCAGCTTATTTCATGAATTTGATGAATAAGGTGTTTATGGAGTATTTGGACAGATTTGTCGTGGTGTTCATCGACGATATCCTTATCTATTCTAAGAATGAGAGTGACCATGAACAACATCTAAGGTTGGTGCTACAAAAGCTGCGAGATAGTCAACTCTACGCTAAGTTCAGCAAGTGCGAGTTTTGGATTGACAAGGTGCCATTCCTTGGTCATATTATTTCTAATGGAGGGATATCAGTGGATCTTGCTAAAGTCAAGGAGATAGTGGCGTGGAGCATACCCACTACAGTTACGGAGATTCGGAGTTTCTTGGGGCTTGTAGGATATTATCGGAGATTTATTGAAGGATTCTCTAAGATTTCCAAGCCTATGACCTCGCTTCTGGAGGAAGGAAGAGAATTCAAGTGGGATGAGAAATGCCAAGACAGCTTTGATCAATTGAAGGAGAGATTGATGTCTCCACCAGTATTGATTATGCCAGATCTGCAGAAGGGATTTGACATTTACTTGATGCATGTGGCCAGGGACTTGGATGTGTGCTTATGCAAGAAGGACATGTGATCGCCTATGCATCTCGTCAGTTGCGGAAACATGAATTGAACTACCCTACTCATGACTTGGAGCTGGCTGCCGTTGTGCATGCACTTAAGATTTAGAGACACTACATTATGGGAATTAAGTGCCAAGTATACACGGATCATAAGAGCTTGAAGTACATATTCACTCAGAAGGATCTCAACCTTAGGCAACGCCGTTGGTTAGAGCTCATTAAGAATTATGATTTGGAGATTCACTATCACCCAGGCAAGGCAAATTTGGTTGCAGATGCCTTGAGTCGGAAGGAGCATGTTCACTCCGCTTTCGTTGTCCAGTTACCTGATGAATTAGCAAAAGATTTTGAGAGACTCAACCTGGGAATTGTTACACATATGGAAGGAGTTACCATTGAATTGGAACCTACTTTGGAGCAAGAAATTCGCAAAGGTCAAATTGGTGATGCTAAAATACAAGAGACTAAGGATCTGATTTTTGAAGGTCGGGTTCCAGAGTTCACGGAGGATGAGCAAGGCACGATATGGTTCAAGAATCGGATTTGTGTTCCTGATATTGATAGTCTTAGGAAAACCATATTGGAGGAGGCACATGACTCAGTTTATTCTATCCACCCTGGGAGCACTAAGATGTATCAGGATTTGAAGCAAAAATATTGGTGGTATGGATTGAAGAGAGATGTGGCTGCACATGTAGCTATGTGCGATGTGTGTCAAAGAGTTAAGGCTGAACACCAGAGACCAGTTGGACTACTGCATCCACTGAAGATACCTGAGTGGAAATGGGAAGAGATTGGCATGGACTTCATTGTTGGATTACCCCGCACGTCTGCTGGATATCATTCTATATGGGTGATTGTGGACAGGCTAACTAAAGTAGCCCACTTTATTCCAGTGAAGACCACGTATTCAGGAGCCAAGTTGGCAGAGTTGTACATGGCACAGATTGTATGCCTGCATGGTGTGCCAAAGAAGATTGTGTCAGACCGGGGATCACAGTTTACCTCTCGATATTGGAAGAAGTTGCATGAGTCCTTGGATACAAGATTAAATTTTAGTTCGGCTTACCATCCACAGACTGATGGACAGACTGAGAGGACCAACCAAGTGCTAGAGGATATGTTAAGAGCTTGTGCCCTTAAGCATGGTGGTAGTTGGGATAAGAGTTTACCTTATGCTGAGTTCTCCTATAATAATAGCTATCAGGCCAGTTTGAAGATGTCACCTTTTGAAGCTCTGTATGGCAGGAAATGCAGGACTCCTCTATATTGGGATCAGACTAGAGGGAGCCAGTTCTTTGGACCCGAACTTATTCAAGAGGCAGAAAAGCAAGTCCGTATAATCCGGGAGAAGTTGAGGGTAGCTCAAACCAGGCAAAACAGCTATGCTGATAATAGAAGAAGACCACTGGAGTTTGAGGAAGGTGATCATGTGTACCTCAAGGTTTCACCACTTCGTGGAATGAGGAGATTTAAAGTTAAGGGCAAATTGTCCCCTCGCTTTATTGGACCCTTTAGAGTTTTTTTAGGCAAGTTGGAGAGATGGCCTATCAACTCGAGCTACCTGATAATCTATCGGATGTGCATAATGTGTTCCACGTGTCTCAACTTAAGAAGTGTCTTTGTGTCCCTGAGGAACAGTTACCAATGGAAGAGCTCAGTGTTCAAGGTGGTTTTATTTGCACGGAGTACCCTATCAAGATTCTTGATACATTGACTCGAGTTACAAGAAATAAGGTGATAAAGATGTGCAAAGTACAATGGAGTCACCATGGAGAGTATGAAGCTACATGGGAGAGAGAAGAAGAGTTTCACATAGATTTTTCCCTTCTTTTCCCTCGTTCCTCCTAAAATCTCGGGGACGAGATTATTTTTAAGGGGGTAGGATTTGTAATACCCAATTTGTAAGAGATAGTATAAAAGGAGAAAAAGTTATTTCCTTTATCTATACGTGTGTGTTGTATCAATTTACTATCACATGTGAACACCATATTTAAAAAAACAATTAAATTAATAAAAGATATGCCACTAAATTATGCATCATGCGGGACTTCATTTTGTGTGCATTCTGTGACAATATAAAAGTAATATAAAAAGAAATATATTAATACCAAAATTTAGTGATTCCAGTTCCTATGATCTCATTTTAATGTGTAGATTTTTACTGTATATTTTATTTACATGTTTGATGTGATGTTAAATTATGATATACTATGTATGTATTGTGTTGATGCGAGTAGACGAGCAAGCCACTGTGGATTCTGAGGTTCAGCAAGTAGAGATAGCTGAGCAGGAGCTCATTGAAGGCAAGTTGTGTCCTTGATCACTTACTTTTCCCAGCCATGTTCTTATTAATTTTAATGATCTGCATAGGTTAATTTTGATGGGATCCTTTATGTTACCCCAGTTTTGATTACCTCTATACCTTGTTCACCCCTGAAATATTTTTGGGTAGTACTTGCTATTGCTTTATGTGGATTGGGTATGGAGTTACACTATTCATGATTATTCTGTTATTATCTTGTTATTATTATTGTTCATGTTAAGATCATTAAATTAATGGGAACATGGAGCGACCACCCGGGAAAACAGTGCTACCACAAGGGTATAATGGGACGCCCTTGGCTGATTAACTAGGAAAGCTAGTGGAGGTCTTCCTTACCCGAAAGGGGCAAGGGCAGTAGGGGAGTGGTCAGTGTAGGGAGGTCCTTGGTTGATTTTGCTGCGATGGCGGTCAGGCAAGAACCCTGCACTGGAGCTTCCTATAAACTGTAGCGGGATTTCTGAAGCTAGTGGAACTTTGTAAAGGCCTCGTAGTGTTACCCTGCCTCGCCTCCTCGGTAGAGGTGTATGGGATTGGCCATCTCTTGGCAGATGGGTAACATGACTTGTGGGTAAAGATGTGCAACCTCTGCAGAGTGTAAAACTGGTATACTAGCCGTGCTCACGGTCATGAGCAGCTCGGACCCTCACATGATTAACTTATGGAACTTAAATTCAATTTGACATTTGCACCGCATTTGGGATTATTTTAGTATTACTTTTCTTTATTATTATTAAGGTTTGGTATTTACTTACATTTAGTAATTGCTGATAAAATTTTGACCAACTTATAAAAGCAATGCTCAGCTTCATCCTTTATTCCATTGATCAGCCTTACACTTCATGAACTCCCACCTTTGGTGAGTTCATGCCACATTATTCCCCACGACTTGTTGAGCTATGAACGTATGTGAGCTCACTCTTGCTGTCTCACACCCCCCCACAGGAGAAGAACAGGTGGTCGAAGAGGAGCCGCCTAACACTGAGGCATTCGACTTGATCTAGGTGGCGTTTCTCAGTTGACATTGGCGCCGTCGATCCTTAGTTCGTTTTATAATTATTCCTTTATTTTGTAATAAGTCTTCCGCTATGTAATAAATACTCTGATGTTTTATGACATTTATCTCTATACACTCTGTTATTATATATGTTGTCTTCTTGGCGCATGTATGAGATGCACCCGGCTTTGTTCTTTAAAACCGGGTGTTACACTTCACGTCTGGCACCTCCTTAGAGAGGCTCTCCAGGTCGGCGATGAGGGCCTCGGACTCGGCGAGGGCCTCGGCGTACTCCACGCACTCCACGTCGCATTCGAACGCGTGTTTGTACGTGGGGCCGACGGTGATGACCCCGTTGGGGCCCGGCATCTTGAGCTTGAGGTAGGTGTAGTTGGGGACAGCCATGAACTTCGCGTAGCATGGCCTCCCCAGTACCGCGTGGTAGGTTCCTCGGAACCCGACCACCTCAAACGTGAGGGTCTCCCTTCGGAAGTTGGAGGGTGTTCCGAAGCAGACGGGAAGGTCGAGTTGTCCGAGGGGCTGGACGCGCTTCCCGGGGATGATCCCATTGAAAGGCGCAGCGCCTGCCCGGACCGAGGACAGACCGACACGTAGGAGCCCGAGGGTCTCGGCGTAGATGATGTTGAGGCTGCTGCCTCCGTTCAAGAGGACCTTGGTGAGCCTGACGTCGCCGACGACGGGGTCGACAACGAGCGGGTATCTTCCTGGGCTCGGCACGTGGTCGAGGTGGTCGACTTGGTCGAAGGTGATGGGCTTGTCGGACCAGTCTAGGTAGACTGGTGCCGCCACCTTCACCGAACAGACCTCCCGACGCTCTTGCTTGCGGTGCCGAGCCGAGGCGTTCGCCGCTTGCCCACCGTAGATCATGAAGCAGTCGCGGACCTCGGGGAACTCTCCTGCCTGGTGATCTTCCTTCTTGTCGTCGTCGCGAGCCTTGCCACCCTCCGCGGGTGGCCCGGCCCTGTGGATGTGACGCCGAAGCATGGCGCACTCCTCAAGGGTGTGCTTGACGGGCCCCTGGTGATAGGGGCACGGCTCCTTGAGCATCTTGTCGAAGAGGTTGGCACCTCCAGGGGGCTTCCGAGGGTTCTTGTACTCGGCGGCGGCGACAAGGTCCGCGTCGGTGGCATCGCGTTTCGCTTGCGACTTCTTCTTGCCCTTCTTCTTGGCGCCGGGCTGAGTTGACGCCTCGGGGGCATCTTCCGGTGGGCGGCCCTGGGGCTGCTTGTCCTTTCGAAAGATAGCCTCGACCGCCTCCTGGCCAGAGGCGAACTTGGTGGCGATGTCCATCAGCTCGCTCGCCCTGGTGGGGGTCTTGCGACCCAGCTTGCTCACCAGGTCGCGGCAGGTGGTGCCGACGAGGAACGCGCCGATGACATCCGAGTCGGTGATGTTGGGCAGCTCGGTGCGCTGCTTCGAGAATCGCCGGATGTAGTCCCGGAGGGACTCTCCCGGCTGCTGTCGGCAGCTTCGGAGGTCCCAGGAATTCCCAGGGCGCACGTACGTGCCCTGGAAATTGCCGGCGAAGGCTTGGACCAGGTCGTCCCAGTTGGAGATCTGCCCCGGAGGCAGGTGCTCCAACCAGGCGCGAGCGGTGTCGGAGAGGAACAGGGGGAGGTTGCGGATGATGAGGTTGTCAACGTCCGTTCCACCCAGTTGGCAGGCCAGCCGGTAGTCCGCGAGCCACAGCTCCGGTCTCGTCTCCCCCGAGTACTTTGTGATAGTAGTCAGGGGTCGGAACTGAGTCGGGAACGGCGCCCGTCGTATGGCCCGGCTGAAGGCCTGCGGACCGGGTGGTTCGGGCGAGGGACTCTGATCCTCCCTGCTGTCGTAGCGTCCTCCGCGCCTGGGGTGGTAGCCTCGGCGCACCCTCTCGTCGAGGTGGGCCCGACGGTCGCGGTGATGGTGCTCGTTGCCGAGGCGACCCGGGGCCGCAGGCGCTGTGTTGCGCGTGCGCCCGGTGTGGACCGAGGCTTCCCGCATGAATCGGGAAGTCGCGGCATGATGTTCCGAGGGGTACCCCTACCTTCGGGAGGCGGAGCTCTCGGCCCGTCGGACCGCGGCGTCCTCCAGGAGATTCTTGAGCTCTCCCTGGATTCGCCGTCCCTCGGTGGTTGATGGCTCCGGCATTGCGCGGAGGAGCATTGCCGCTGCAGCCAGGTTCTGGCCGACTCCACTGGAAGCGGGCGGCGGCCTCATCCTAACATCGTCGGCGATGCGGTGCTGGAAGGCCTGGGGTAGATGACGCATTTCCCCGGCCGGAGGTTGGCCCGCCCATTCATGCCCGACGCCCCGGCGGATCGGCTCAAGCGCTCCTGCTCCCTCGTCGAGCCTGGCCTGCACCCCGTGGATTTGCTCGAGCTGTGGGTCTTGGCCCCCCGCCTGAACGGGGACCACAGCTAGCTCCCGTGGGATGTCAACGCGAGGCACCGGCCTAGGGAGATCACCGTCCTCCGGCATGCTGAGATGGTTGCCTTCGGAGGGACCCCCTAGATCGACGTGGAGACATTCGCGGCTTGGGCCGCAGTCCTCGTCGCCGAGGCTGCGGCTACCGTTGGAACAGTCGGAAAGGCAGTAGTCGCATGCGGTCATGAAGTCCCGCATGGCACTGGGGTTGCCAAGTCCGGAGAAATCCCAACAAAAGTCGGGCTCATCGTCTTCCTCGGACCCAGAGGGCACGTAGGTCGAGACGTCTGTCAGCCGGTCCCAAGGTGACCGCATACGAAACCCCAGAGGGTTCGGACTCGCCTCTACGAGAGCGCCCGTCGAAGCGAAGCCGCTTGGCGGGTCGAGGCTGAATCCAAGGGGCATGAGATGGGAATCGGTCGGTACCTCTTGGTCGACGGGCGGTGATGAAGTCACGTCGGGGACTGACTGCACTGTCGTCTCAGGTACGAGGGTGACATCCAGCAAGCCCTTCGCGAGCGTGCTGGCGTCGTCCGTTTGTTCGGAATCGGCGTGTTGCGGGGAGACGGCGCTCGTCTTCGTCTCAAACGCGAGGTCGATGCCTGACGCGCCCCCCGTTGGGGCGCTGGCGCCGTCGACTCGCTCGACAGCCGACGAGGCACTGCCTCCTGCTTGGCCTTGGTTGCCCCGCCTCCTCCTCCATCGGCGGGGGAGAGGACGGGGTGAGCTCGAATGTTGTTCTTCCACCACGCGGGGAAGACGTCGTCGATTCCGCCGCTGGCGGGCGGGCTATCGGCCGCCATTGTCGCTGTCGCACGGCGGTGGAAGGAGTATCATGTCGTAGCTGCCGTCGAGGGACATGAACTCAAGGCTCCTGAAACGGAGCACCGTCCCGAGCCGGAGAGGTTGCTGGAGACTGCCCATCTGGAGCTTGACGGGAAGCTGTTCGTCAACACGCAGCAGGCCCCTACCTGGCGCGCCAACTGTCAGCGTTTCGAGACCGGGGGGTACCTGGGCCGATGAGTGAATGTCGCCGCGTGCCCCAGCCCAGATGGGTCGGCGCGAGGCCGAGCGCGAAGGGGGGAAGTGAGGTGGCCGGAGATGGGCGTGAGAGAGGTGGAAATCCCGCGGCCTTCGTGTTCGTCTTGCGCCCAGGTCGGGTGCGCTTGCAGTAGGAGGTTACAAGCGTCCACGCGGGAGAGGGAGCGAGCGGCCTCACGCGAGCGCCTGTCTCGTCCTCGCCCCCGCGCGGCCAACCCCCTGTAAGAGGGCCCTAGTCCTTCCTTTTATAGGCGCAAGGAGAATATCCAGGTGTACAATGGGGGTGTAGCAGAGTGCTACGTGTCTAGCGAAGGAGAGCTAGCGCCCTAAGTACATGTCGTCGTGGCAGCCGGAGAGGTTTTGGCACCCGCTTCGTGTGGTGTCGTGGCTGTCGGAGGAGCGCTGGAGCCTGGTGGAAGGACAGCAGTCGGGGCTGTCGAGTCCTTGCGGACGTCCTCTTGCTTCCGTAAGGGGGCGGAGAGCTGCCGTCGTCAGGGAGCGTGCGGGGCGCCATCAATCCATCATTGCCTATCTGGCGGAGCGAGCTAGATGGGACGCCGGTCTTGTTCCCCATAGCCTGAGTCAGCTTGGGGTAGGGTAATGATGGCGCCTCCTATTGACGTGGCCGGCTCGCGCCCGAGGTTGGGCGATGTGGAGGCTCCTCTGAGGTCGAGGTCGAGTCTGTCTTCCGTGGCCGTGGTCGAGTCCGAGCCTCTGGGTCGGGTGAGGCGGAGACCGTCGGCTGAGGCCAGGGCTGAGTCCGAGCCCTGGGGTCAGGCGAAGCGGAGTTCGTCGTCTTCTGGGGCTGAGCCCAAGTCCGAGCCCTGGGTCGGGCGGAGCGGAGTTCGTCGTCTTCAGGGGCTTAGCCCAAGTCCGAGCCCTAGGTCGGGCCGAGCGGAGTTTGCCGTCTTCCGGGGCTTAGCCCGAGTCCGAGCCCTGAGTCGGGCGGAGCGGAGTTCGCCGTCTTCTGGGGCTTAGCCCGAGTCCGAGCCCTGGGTCGGGCGGAGCGGAGTTCGCCGTCTTCAGGGGCTTAGCCCGAGTCTGAGCCCTGGGTCGGTCGAAGCGGAGTTCGCCGTCTTCAGGGGCTGAGCCCGAGTCCGAGCCCTGGGTCGGGCGAAGCGGAGCTTCCTATGGTGCCTGCGGCCGGGCCTGACTGCCTGTCAGCCTCACTCTGTCAAGTGGCACTGCAGTCGGAGCGGCGCAGGCGGCGCTGTCTTTCTGTCAGGCCGGTCAGTGGAGCGGCGAAGTGACGGCGGTCACTTTGGCTCTGTCGACTGAAGGGTGCGCGTCAGGATAAAGGTGTTAGGCCACCTTTGCATTAAATGCTCCTGCGATTTGGTCGGTCGGCGCGGCGATTTGGTCAGGGTTGCTTCTTGGTGAAGACAGGGCCTCAGGCGAGCCGGAAATATGTTCGTCGCTGGAGGGGGGCCTCGGGCGAGACGGAGATCCTCTGGGGTCGGCTGCCCTTGTCCGAGGCTAGGCTCGGGCGAGGCGTGATCGAGTCCCTCGAATGGACCGATCCCTGACTTAATCGCACCCATCAGGCCTTTGCAGCTTTATGCTGATGGGGGTTACCAGCTGAGAATTAGGAGACTTGAGGGTACCCCTAATTATGGTCCCCGACAACCCTGCGTGAACATCCATGGAAGTACAAGAGGGAGACCCCGCTCGGACACCCTCGGGGGCTGGGCTATAGTTTGTGCTACCCACTTGAGCCAGATCATCTCCGGCAGTACCCTCGGGGGCTGGGCAGTGGCTTGCGTTTCCCACCCGAGCCGAGTCATCCCCTGCAACATCCTTGGGGGCTGGGCAAGTGTCAGCACCATCCTTGAGGACCAAGTTCTCTGCAGTAGCCGCCTCTAAGGCTGAGGGTCCCTCAATTACTTCCATGGGAGCAAGACGATCCAAGTCAGTTTCCTCATCCTCAAGACCGCGCTCTAAGGTCGATGAGGCGCGGGATGCTGCCCGGGATGACCCCAACCCGGTGTCGAGCACATCAGCACAAACCTCCATCACACCATCATCCGCTGGCTCTGATAACAGGTCTTCTGGAACCATATCTTCAAGAGTCTGATCAAAGTTTGCCAGGGACAATTCTTGTAGACCAATGAGGGCAGACAGAGCAGGAGAAGGAACTCCACTACTTTCCCCACTGGCGACATACTGCCGACTGTTCTTCCGAGTCAAAGGGACCTCATCTTCTTCCTCCCCGTCGTTCTCATCAGCAACACAGACAACACACCCATTGGGGTCAGCAGCAGATGGAGCACCCCCATTAGGGTCAGCAGCAGATGGAGCACCCCCATTGGGGTCAGCAGCAGGTGGAGCACACCCATTGGGGTCAATGTCAGTAAATTCAGGCACAGACACTTCTTCAGCAGCAGGAACTGAAGGACCAACGTTCCGATCCAAACTAGATACTCGCCGAAGACGTCTCTTTTTCTTTCTCTGCTCATCAGCAGAAGGATCAAGTTGATTGGCTCGGCAAGGGCGTTTTGGGCGAACACTGACAGGTCTCTGAATATCCAAGGTAGTATTAGTTTCTAGGAGAGGCGCCACTACCAATGTCCCAACAAGAGCAGTATCAGAAGAGTCCTCAGCCAGCAAATCAAGCATAGCACTTATCTCTGCGTCACTAGGATCCAAAGGCACCTCAAAGTGGACTTGCTGTTCATCATCAGGAATTTCCCCGAGCGAGGCAACCAAGGCGTTAACTTCTTCAGCAGAGGGTCGCACTCTAAGGCCCAAACTGCCATCAGCAACAGGAGGATTCGAAACAAAATGAGTGAAGGCTTTAGAAGGAGGCGGGTTCCAGGCCGAGTATGCCACTGGGGCACCAACATTTGATACCTTGCCTCTAAGAATCATTTCAAGTCGGTTCACCAAATCTGCAGCGGGAATTCTTTTGTTGGTAACCCGAGTTGAGTCAGCTAGGCCTCGGTACATATAAGCCGGGTAAGCCCTGTCCTTCAACGGCTGAATGTTCTTGAAAACAAAATCAGCAACCACAGCTTCTGCAGTTAGACCCCTCTCCTTCAGCAGTCCAACTTCAGCTAGCAAAGCCCTAGCCTCAGCCACCTCCTGATCTGTGGGGGACTCGGTCCAACTCGGGGTACGAACGTCCGGCTGTCTCCCCGACCATGGGGGGAGAGAATTTCCGTGGTTCTCAATGATAAACCACTCCAAGTGCCATCCCTTAATACTGTCCTTGAGAGGGATTTCAAGATAATCAGACTTCCTTCCACGGCGCATCTCTAAACTAGCACCCCCAACCAGCTGATGCTGCCCCCCGGCCATTCCAGGGCGACAGTGATACAGATACTTCCACAGTCCAAAATGTGGCAGGATGCCAAGAAAAGCTTCGCACAAATAAACGTAAATGGAAATTTGCAGAATAGAATTGGGATTTAGATGGGTCAAGTTAAGGCGATAGAAATCAAGGAGGCCACGGAAAAAGGGAGAAATGGGGAGAGTGAGACCGCGGAGAAGAAAAGGAACGTAAATCACGGATTCATGGGTATCCTCTGTCGGGACAGTGACCCCATGACAAATCCGCCAAGAACAAAGCTCCCTCGGGGGAAGGACCCCGATGGATATGAGGTGGAGAAGGTCAGGCTCGGAGACAACAGATATATGGTTACCTGCGAAAGGCAACTGGCTGTTGGGGTCGATGGGGGGAATCACCGCAGCGGATGAACTCGAGGCCTTTCTCTTGGGCGCCATCTCAACTCTACTGGCAAACAGAGCGGGAGCCGAATTGCAGAGAAGATCTGGAGGCATGAAAGCAAGAACTAGGGCACGGAAAGCAGAGGCGGCTGAAAGCGCAGTATATGCGGGATATTCCCGAGTCAGATACCGTTTCCAAAAGTGCCTAGTCAGCACCCGGCAGTTACTTCTAAAACACCGGCGTGCCACGTCGTCACCTGGCAGCTACTTCTAAAACACCGATGTGCCACATCGTCACTCGGCTATTATCCTCAAAGTGGCCGACACAGCTCGTTCTAACTCGGCTGTTATTTCTAAAACGCCGACGTTATCACCAGTCACTCGGCATTTATCTCTAAAGTGCCAACGATGTCTTCAGTCGCTCGGCGGCTATCTCTAAAGTGTCGACGATGTCTCCAGTCGCTCGGCATTTATCTCTAAAGTGTCGACGATGTCTTCAGTCTCTCGGCGGCTATCCCTAAAGCGCCGACGATGTCTCCAGTCGCTCGGCGGCTATCCCTAAAGCGCCGACGATGTCTCCAGTCGCTCGGCATTTATCTCTAAAGTGTCGATGATGTCTTCAGTCGCTCGGCGGCTATCTCTAAAGCGCCGACGATGTCTTCAGTCGCTCGGCGACTATCTCTGAAGCGCCGACGACGTCCTCAGTCGCTCGGCGGTTATCTCTAAAAAACGCTGGTGTTGTTACAAGTCACTCGGCTGTCACCTCTAAGATCGCCGACGTGGTCAACAGTCATTCCGACGCTGACATGGTTTCGTCATCACTCGGACTCTATTTCAAATGCATAAATATTGACAATAATAGCTCGGCCATCACCCCTGAAGCGGCGATATGATGCCCGAGTTATTTAGATACTATTCCGAATGAATCAACTTCACAAATAAGAGATCAACTTACTATGAAGCAAAGTAATTGGTACAGGAGGAGACAAAGTCATTCTTCATTAAGGGAAGTAACAGTACTTACAAATCAACTCATTATGAGTTGATACTTCCCTACTGCTACTACTACTACTACTACGCTACACTATACTACTCTACACTACTAATACTACTACATTATTTTACTATATTATACTAATATCTAAAGACTAGTGGCATCTAGCCTCTGGCCTTGTTGCTGCCTTTGCTGCTGCCGCCGCCGTTGCTGCCCCTGCTGCTGCCGCCGTCGCCACCCTTGTCGTCGCCGTTGCCGCCCCTGCTGCCGCCGTTGCCGCCCCTGCCGCCGCCGTCACCGTCATCGCTGTCGTCGCCTCCGTCGTCGTCGTCGTCGTCGTCGTCACCTTCGCCGTCCTCCTCGGGCGAGTCCTCCTCGTCCGAGGAGTACTCCGACTCATCCGAGCCCTCGAGCCCGGAGCGCTCGACGGCCCGGATGTAAGTCCAGACCTCCGCGGCAATCCCCTGAGAGTCGTCCGAGTCATCGGACGACGCTGGGGGAGAGACGGGAGCTGGAGACCCCTCGGACTCAGAGGAGAACTCCTCCTCTGAGTATTCCGAGTCGCCAAAGTCCTCCGATGGAGGAGTCGACTCGCGCTTGCGTTTGTTGTTCTTGCCCATGGTGGAAATGCAAGGAGAGGAAGAAAGCAAGCAGCGGAGAACAGCAAGAGATGTGAAAAAATCAGAGAGGCAAAGACACTATTTATAGAAGAAGAAGGCAACCGCTCACCTCCAACCACGGTCACTGAACAGTCACGAAGCATTCAATACACACTTCAACCCGTCTAAAGACACGTCAGGCGGCTGACGCCGTTTCACGCAACGCAACACCCATTGGGACTCCAGTCAACAGCGCGGATGATATGATTACGCCCGCCGTCACATCACATTACTACTCAGAAGCATCCGGCTAAAACACTCAGCGTACCAAGCCGTCCCTTGCCCACACCCATTGGGGGGGGGACGCCCAGGAATTATCAGTATATTTTTCAAAACTGTCACATCCGTGCAGGGCATGCAATGAATACCTCAAGACAAAAATGAGATATTAGTAAGGATCAAAGGAAAGCCAAATATAGTCGGTGAAGTACAAAATATGACCGACAGAAGCGACGTGAAGACTAGCCAGGGAACGTCCATCAAATGTCCAATCAGTCGCAGAGCAAATAAATTGCACCACCTAGCAAGATATGGGCGGATCACAAACTCGGCTGCAAAAGACAAAATACATGCTGACCTCTGAAGCATAATATTGATGACATAATGCTGACCTCTAAAGCATAATATGGATGACATAATGCCGACTTCTAAGGCACCCGAAAAAAGAAAAAATGACCCTCAGCAAAAAGACACGAAATGAAGACCTTCGAATGGATTATCTTCAAAAATCCACTCGAAGCTCGGGGGCTACACCCATTGGGTGCACCTCCGGTGCACCCAATGAATCACCATTTCAAGAGAAGACAACACCAACTTCTAAGGCATAAGGCAAGATTGAAGGCAAGATTGACCCTCAACCAAAGTGCAAGTGGAAAATAAAAATAATTTCTGATGAAGACCTTCGAGTGGATTATTTTCCAAAATCCACTCGAAGCTCGGGGGCTACACCCATTGGGTGCACCTCCGGTGCACCCAATGAAGTTCAGGGTCCTATAAAATGAAATGCCGACCTCTAAGGCACAAGCATGAAACAAGGCTCCAGTTTACGAGTGATTAAAGCAGAAGGAGACAGTAAAAAAACATTTTTACCAGACTGCTTGGAAAGCATTTATTATCATAAACAAAGACCGCAAGCTGGACCTAGGATCTTTGGGCTGATTATCTCAAAATCAGCCCGAAGATCGGGGGCTTGTGGGGGACAGATATCCCCCAGGTCCACTGGAAGGATAAAAGACCTCACGAAAGGCCCAAGGGCCCAATGACTCGTAAGGTCACTCCTTCATGGGCCTGGGGAAGAACAACCAGTGAAGCAGATCGACATAAGGCCGGGTTGGCGCAAACCCGGACGGCCCCACAACGTTGAACAAGCGACCGCAACAGAAGATCCGACTTTCCCGTGCTGGAGCCCCGTACGACGGAACCAGGCGAGGATAAGTCGGCAGAATCATAGGAAGATAGACTAAAACGGTTCACTATCTTTTAGGTGCACATTGTTATCATATCCACATGTATCGCCCCACGGTCGAATATATAAGGCCTAGGGGGCACCCCTTCAGGACGATCGACCCCATTACTATTCAACCATCCACCCCAACTCTCTACGTTAGAGAGCTACCTTGTAACCTATTACACAAAGCATACTCGCCAGGACGTAGGGTGTTACGCATCTCAAAGCGGCCCGAACCTGTAAACACTGTCCATTGTTCCTCGTGCATCTGGCACGAACCATTTAGCTACAGTCGGCGACACCGTCCTACTCCTAAAAACACCTTGAGGGGCAACCCCAGGTGTGCGGTCGGACCCAAAACACCGACAAGCCTGGCCTGCATCTCGCGGATTTGCTCGAGCTGTGCGTCCTGACCCCCCGCAGGGACTGGGACCACAGCCAGCTCCCGAAGGATGTCAACGCGAGGCGCAGGCCTAGGGGGATCACCGTTTTCCGGTATACCAAGATGGTTGCCTTCGCCGGGACCCCCTAGATCGACGTGGAAACATTCATGACTTGGGCCGTAGTCCTCGTCGCCGAAGCTGCGCCTACCGTCGGAACAATCGGAAAGGCAGTAGTCGCATGCGGTCATGAAGTCCCGCATGGCACTGGGGTTACCAAGTCCGGAGAAATCCCAACAAAAGTCGGGCTCGTCATCTTCCTCGGAACCCGAGGGCCTGTAGGTCGAGACGGCTGCCAGCCGGTCCCAGGGTGACCGCATACCGTACCCCGGAGGGTTTGGACTCGCCTCTATGAAAGCGTCCACCGAAGCGAAGTCGCTTGGTGGGTCGAGGCTGAATCCAAAAGGCACGAGATGGGAATCGGTCGGTACCTCTTGGTCGACGGGTGGTGACGAAGTCACGTCAGGGGCAGACTGCACCGTCGTCTCAGGTACGAGGGTGACGCCCAGCAAGTCTTTTGCGAGCGTGCTGGCGTCGTCCGTCCGCTTGGAGTTGGCGTGTTGCGGGGAAACGGCGCTCGTCTTCGTCTCAGACGCGAGGTCGATGCCCGACGTGTCCCCCGTTGGGGCACCGGCGCCATCGACTCGCTCGACAACCGACGAGGTGCCGCCTCCTGCTTGGCCTTGGTTGCCCCGCCTCCTCCTCCGTCGGCGGGGGAGCCGACGGGACAAACCCGAATGTTGTTCTTCCGTCATGTGGGGAAGACGTCGTCGATTCCGCCGCCGGCGGGCGGGTTGTCGGCTGCCATTGTCGCTGTCGCGCGGCGGGGGAAGGAGTATCATGTCGTAGCTACCGTCGAGGGACATGAACTCAAGACTCCCGAAACGGAGCACCGTCCCGGGCTGGAAAGGTTGCTGGAGACTACCCATCTAGAGCTTGACGGGAAGCTGTTCGTCAACACGCAGTAGGCCCCTACCTGGCGCGCCAACTGTCGGCGTTTCGACCCCGGGGGGTCCCTGGACCGACGAGTAAATTGTCGCCACGTGCCCCAGCCCAGATGGGTCGGCGCAAGACGGAGCGCGAAGGGGGGAAAACCAGAGGGAGATAGGCGTAAAAGGGGAAACCCGCGGCCTTCGTGTTTGTCCCGCGCCCAGGTCGGGTGCGCTTGCAGTAGGGGGTTACAAGCGTCCGCGTGGGAGGGAGCGAGAGGCCTGCACGCGCCGTCCCGTCCTCCCCGCGCGGCCAACCCTCTGTAAGAGGGCCCTGGACCTTCCTTTTATAGGCGTAAGGAGAGGGTCCAGGTGTACAATGGGAGATGTAGCAGTGTGCTAACGTGTCTAGCAGAGAGGAGCTAGTGCCCTAAGTACATGCCGTCGTGGCAGCCTGAGAGGTTTTGGCACCCTGTTCATGAGATGTCGTGGCCGTCTAAGGAGCCTGGCGGAAGGACAGCTGTCGGGGCTGTCGAGTCCTTGCTAACGTCTCCTTGCTTCCGTAAGGGGGCTGAGAGCCGCCGTCGTCATGGAGCACGCGGGGCGCCATCATTATTTGTTTTACCGGGGCGAGCCAGATGGGACGCCGGTCTTGTTCCCCGTAGCCAGAGCTAGCTAGGGGTAGGGTAATGATGGCCCCTCCTGTGACGTGGTCGGTCCGAGCCCTGGGTCGGGCGAGGCGGAGGCTCCTCCGAGGTCGAGGTCGAGGTCGAGTCTGTCTTCCGGGGCCAAGGCCGAGTTCGAGCCCCTGGGTCGAGCGAGGCGGAGACCGTCGGCTGAGGCCAGGGCCGAGTCCGAGCCCTGGGGTCGGGCGAGGCGGAGTTCGTCGTCTTCCGAGGCCGAGGCCGAGTCCGAGCCCTGGGGTCGAGCGAGGCGGAGTTCGTCATCTTCCGGGACTGAGGCCGAGTCCGAGCCCTGGGGTCGGACGAGGCGGAGCTTCCTATGGTGCCCGAGGCTGGACTTGGCTGCTGTCAGCCTCACTCTATCGAGTGGCACAGCAGTCGGAGCGGCGCAGGCGGCGTTGTCCTCTTGTCAGGCCGATCAGTGGAGCGACGAAGTGACTGCGGTCACTTCGGCTCTGTCGACTGAAGGGCGCGCGTCAGGATGAGGTGTCAGGCCATCCTTGCATTAAATGCTCCTGCAATACGGTCGGTCGGCGTGGCAATTTGGCCAAGGTTGCTTCTTGGCGAAGGCTGGGCCTCGGGCGAGCCGAAGGTGTGTTCGTTGCTTGAGGGGGCCCTCGGGCGAGACGTAAATCCTCCGGGGTCGGCTGCCCTTGCCCGAGGCTGGGCTCGGGCGAGGCGAGATCGTGTCCCTTGAGTGGACCGAGCCTTGACTTAATCGCACCCATCAGGCCTTTGCAGCTTTGTGCTGATGGGGGTTACCAGCTGAGATTAGGAGTCTTAGGGGTACCCCTAATTATGGTCCCCGACAATAATGAATGCTCATGTTATGTCATGGATGCAAACTTACATAAAAGATAATCATGTGACCCTAATAATAACTAAAGATCAAAGTACATTGCAAAATATTTTCCTTGTTGGCTAAAACTACCAAGAAACATAGCAATTGTTAAGACAACATAAACTAGCTATCTAAATATGTAGTTGAGTATTTCTATAATTGATTAGTGATAACCTTTCTTTGTTTCAACCATCAAGGGGTTTTTTGACTAAACAGATTCCTAACAAGATTAAACTTTTACTAAGGGTTGATATGATTGTAACAATTTTTTCCAAAAATATTTAGAAATTTTAGAGCTCTATTTTCATTCCTAAAATTCGTTCAAGTAGTCTTAAGGTGCCTTTTAATTGTTCATAATCTGTTTTTTACTGTTAAAATCCTAAAACTATTTTTCCCAAAAAACCGTACTATTTTGTGGACCTAGCAAAATTTGTCTCACCATTTTTGAGTTTCTCTACATTTTTGGTAGACTAAACAAGTTATCAGTTAAAAGAAAAAAGAAAACAATGAATAGTTCTGGGCTGAATCTAGCCCACGTGCAACACAATACCAGCCCCAGGCCAATCACCCACGCCTAGAGATGGCAATGGGTACCCGCTACCCGAAACCCGGTGGGTTTTTGCTCTATTATGGTATGGGTTTAGGTCAATTTCTCTACTCATGGCTTTGTTAATGGGTTCAAATAGAAACCCAACGGGTACATGGGCATGGATTTATTCTTCCACTACCCATACCCGCAAATCCATGAGTTTTTAAAACCCGCCTTAAAATCATCATTCCTTATAAATATGTCTTGTAATATTATTAATTAAATATGTTCTAATTGAAATAAACTTCATGTAACAAATTTTAAGCTAAAATTAGTTATCACTTGTTCCTTTTATTCTAGCTTATTAATGTATTGATTGTTATTTACATGATGAATTATTTTTTATGTTGATGTTAGTGGGTATGGGAAACCAATTGTGTACCCGAAACCCGCATGGGTATGAGTTTGGGTAAAATTTTATACCCGTCATAGGCATGAGTTTTTTAGCGAACGTATTTTTTCTTCGCGGGTATGGGTTTGGGCAAATAATACCTAGCGGGTTTTTACCCGTTGCCATCCACGCCCGCACCTATACACTTTGCATGGTGGCCCGCGACGTTTTGAACAATCGATGAATGACCCCTAACACTATTATAATGTGACACTGACATTAAACCAAGGTCCCTCTTCGTCTCATTCCCAAACTCAGACACTCGATAGACACCGGTCGAACACCTAGCTCTGGCGAACTTCTCTGGCGGAAGGAAGCACCTGTACTCCAACTCCGAACCCACTACATCCCCTAAGAAAAACGAGTAACTCTAGCCCTGGATCCTAGCTACCCGCGGCGACGGCGGACAAAGTGGTCTAGCGGGGCGACGGCTACACGTGATATTGCTGTAGAGTTCAAAATAAGGACAGAGCAAGCACCAGGGCTCCCCAGGAAGCAAACCGACTCATGGACACGATCGCACATGACTTGGAACGACGACCGCGTCAACGACCAGCGTTGACACGATGTTCCCGGCGTTTCAATGTGGTAGAGTTCAAACAGTTGGGCCGATGAGCAACGCGGCCCTTAAAGGCTTGTTCGGTTCTACCCCAATTCATATGGATTGAGGGGGTTTGAGGGGGTTTCAATCCGTATTAAGTCAAAATCCCTCCCAATCCGTATCAATCCCCTCCAATCCATATGGATTGAAAATAACCGAACAAGTCCTAAGGGAACTCAGAACGCTCACTAATTGAACTGCAAGTACCTTGGACGGCTCTAGCCACGGTGAGGCGCACGTGGGAGGGCACGACGATGATTGGCGAGGGCAAAGCGCGACGAGGTGTACTCGAACGGCAACAGGCGACTAGACTTGGCCACTTGGGCTACACGGTGTAAGTGGTTGGCGAACCTCGATGAAGTACCAATTTTGAGCGATGGGGCATGGACATGGCGAATTTAACCCGCACTCGAGGGCAACAGCAACGGATAGAGCCCCCAGGTCACCCACACGCTGGTTTACAGAGGCTGAGGGCAAGGCGAGCAAGGCCAGCCACTGCTAGCCCAAGGATACGCCACTTAGCGCATGGACACCATGTAGGATCGATGGCACAGTGAGGCAGTGAATGGCAACCAGTGGTGCTTCGATAGGGAGCAAGTAGGTAGGCAGCACTACCACCAGCGGTGGATAGGTGTCAACTCTCCTAGCTCAAGCCCTTGGACAGTGAATCTAGCCAACATTACACCCCATACACCAGTCATCACTTATCCCCAACTTCACCTAGAAGTGCCAGGAGTCTATAGTGGATGGTGATCTTTTCTTTAGATATTTTGAATCGACACTAAATCTTCACTACTCGACTGAACCTCCCTGTTCAGCCCCTCTATTCTCACAATTCTTGTTAAGGACAGGCCGACTTCCTTTGGCCAAACTTGTTCACCATCTACGTGATTGGTTGTGGTGCCAATGCGAGCCATGCTCACGCCGGCCTGGGCGACCGGGGAAGCCCCTCTCCTGTGTCTCCGCGCGTGCAGGCGTAGGGCTGGAAAAACGCCTGGCCTGCTTCTGCGCGTGCATGCTGCGCCCGGATGGCGCAGGCAACCAATCGCATGCTCGTTCATGGTCAATGCACACAACGAGCCTGGGTGTGGCTATCCGAGCAACCAATCACACCCCATGTATATCCCTTCGACTCTACTGTAGTTGCCCAAGACCCAAAGTGTATAGATCACAAGTCATGATGCTCCAAAGTGGGGTGAAAACACTGAAACACTTTGTTTCAGTTAACTAAAACAGATTCAGTCCATATGCAGCCTGACAGTGAACATTTTGGGGCATTTTTCTCAAACTTTGGTCAGCATAAGACCAAGATCAGTTAAAGAAACATGTTCACCTTCTACTGTCTACCAACATACTATAGACATTCGAGCCCAAAACTGCATAGATCTAGTACCATAGAGATCCAAAGTCAAGCAAAACTCACTAACTCAAGTTTTCACTGAAGTAAACTGAAGTTCAGACAAACACAAGTTTGTCAGCCCATATTTGAACAAAGTTTTCTCCTGGTTCCAAATAGTTCTAGGGTCAAATTGTTTAATCAAACTTTTACTCCTATAATAGCTCTACATGTTTGCTATAGTGACCATTAACTAAAGGCTCATGGATTTCAAGTTATAAGGGCCCAAAATCAGCCAAACCACACTATGAGTTCACAACTGAACCAAATCTGAAATTTGCAATTTACTATGAAATCTTGCACAAAACTTAAATCTCATAATATGAAAGTTGCTTGGTTTTAGAAACTCTACCACTTTGGTATTTTGACTTTTGGCAATATGTGGCTAGATCACAAGGTTCACTTTTAGGCTTCAAATCAGGGTTTTGGATGCACTTAATTACTTCAAGTGTTTCACCAACTTTGATCCGCATACTAAAGGCCAAGCTACCCTACTTAACAAGATCTACCTTTTGCACTTAAGACTCAAGGCCAACTTGTCACTATCTTAGGAAGTGATTTGCTCCCACTTGGCTTAAGTAGTGTCCTTAAACTAAGTCTTCTACTCTAGAAAGCACAACATCACATTTGCATCATAATTTTGGATCTAGTGAATGCATTCTAGGTGTATCACAAACAAGAGGATGCTAGTGCACATGATGACATGTCAAAATTTTAGTTCTCATACCTCCAAGGGTGTTAAATGGACACTTGGGTACGACTCATGAGATCTGGTCTATCCTAGAGAAATTCCATGATGGTAATGATCAAAACTAGACTCTTTGAGACCTACCATCGAGAGTACAAGACCTTCGTGCAGTGGACTGGAGAGACCATCGACACCATGTTTTCTCGGTTCCAGTCAATT
This sequence comes from Zea mays, assembly GCF_902167145.1. Taxonomy (NCBI): domain Eukaryota; kingdom Viridiplantae; phylum Streptophyta; class Magnoliopsida; order Poales; family Poaceae; genus Zea; species Zea mays. The sequence continues at coordinate 41,940,732 of NC_050102.1, read as the reverse complement.
GTGAACAAGATTCATGCAAACAAGGCACAATTGCCCTATGTCGATCATGAGAGAGCACTCAAGTTACTACATGATCTAGGTCAGAGGGTTTGGGAGGTGAAGATCTCAGTGATCATAGAGTCACCCAACTATGAGAACCCAAGTTCACTGTCACACCCGGATTCTAGGGGCACCAAAACCAGGGCGCGAAATAATCACCAAGTGTGCTAGGACCAAGTCTTACAATATGATGACTCATGGTACAGAAATGAATGTCACATCTTTACTATGTAATAGGAGTTCTGTACAAAATAATTAAATAATTACATCATATGAAGACAATGATCCAGCAACCCATAGTTGACTAGGAGACGACGGCCTAGACCTCTCACGAACTCATCACGGCATTCTCCATGCGCCTCATCCTGCGTTACCTGTTCTTGACCTGTGGGGGTGTGAGACAGCAAGGTTGAGCTCATATACGTTCATCGCTCAACAAGTTGTGGGGAATAATGTGCATGAACTCGCTAAAGGTGGGAGCTCATGTGAAGTGTAAGGCTTACCAAAGAGGATGGTTAAAGCTGAGCAGTGCTTTTGAAGTTGGTGAAAACTTTATTAGCGGTTACTAAGTATAAGTAGATACCAAACCAGAGTAATAATAGATCAAAATTAATAATAAACCGCAATGCCATGCAAATGACAAATTGAATTTAATTCCATAAATTAATCATGCGAGAGTCATGAGCTGCTTATGACCGCGAGCACGGCTAGTATACCAGTTTTACACTCTGCAGAGGTTATACCCTTTACCCACAATTCATGTCACCCGGTTGCCAAGGAGTCTAGAAGTCCCATTCATCTCTACCGAGGAGATGAGGCAGGGTAACACTACAAGGCCTTTACAAAGTTCCACTAGCTTTAGAAAACCCGCTACAGTTTCTAGGGAGCGCAATGCAGGAATCCCCCGTCTGATCGCCATCACAGCAAAATCAACCCGAGAACCTCCCTACACGCCAACTCCTCTACTGTCTTTGCCCCTTTCGGGTAAGGTAGTCCTCCACTAGCTTTCCTAATTAGTCAGCCAAGGGCGTTCCATTCCACCCTTGTGGCGGTATGTGTTTCTCAAGTTAAGCTCCATGTTCCAATTAACATAATAGTCTTATCATGAACAGAATACAACAATAATAATAAAGAATGACCATATGTAATAGTTATCTCAATAGTCAAAACTATATATAGCAATAACAAAGACTACCCAAAAGTTCAGGGGTAAACAAGGTGTGTGATAAACAAGTCTAGGGAAACTTATTAGGTCCCATCAGATTAACCTGAGCATGTCACAGTGATTAACATGAACATTATTGGGGAAAGAAAAGTGATCCACGGCACAACTTGCCTTAGACTTGAGATTCCAGGTACCAAGTTGATCTTCAGATTCTCGTGACCTCACTACTATTCGTAGCAATACAAACAAACATGGTATAAACAAAATTAACATCACACCAAACATAAGCACAAACTGCATAATAATGATATACGCGTCGTAACGAGATCGTAGGTTCAGGAACCACTAAAATCGGAGTTACGATTAAAAAGATGGGGTTTTCATAAGTTTAATGTGATCGAGTATGAAAACTATGTCCATGTTGAGTCATGCGAGGAAGATATTCCTATGAAACCATTAATTTAATTTTAATCCAAGTTATAACTTGATTAGAAGACATATTTTAGCCAAATCATAACTAGGGACTTGAAAACATTACTTTAATTTTAATTAGAGAAGTTAATATGATGAACCTAGGGTAATTAATTATTTAAAAACATGTTACATGATAAGTTAGGGTTACTAATGTGTAGATGAGTTTATTACGAAGCCAACGCAACTAGAACGGACTAAAACGGAGTTAGATCGCAAAAGTTATGGATTTTCTAAGTTTATTGAATCACTTTATACCCTAAAACAATTCCCTAATTTAATTTATTCATAATCCATAATTAATGGACTGTGGTGCCTATTGTTTAAAAGCTCAAGGTCAAATCCGCAAAGTTTTGGACTGATCTGCAATTACTTTTCAATGTGTTTGGACGGTGGGTTTATTCTACAGAACTGAAGGGGTTCTTTTGCAAATGGGTCTCGTACGAAGGGGTATCCATGATCTCTGTCTGTCCGATCAACGACCGAAGGCCCAGATTAGATCCAGTTTTATAATCAACCGGTACACCAAACCGCGGCCACCCGATTTCCATCAAACGACCATGATTCGATGTCGCGAAAGGTTATTCTCTCATCTAATCGCAGCCGTCGATGCACAGATCCACGGCCACGACACATTCTCCCTTCCCAACACAGAGCCACGATGGCGCCGGAGAAGACCGTGGCGGCGCGGACTCCGGTGAGGTCAAGATCAACGTGTTGTTACCCTATTCCTCGAACTAACGAGCGATTTATAGATAGCGATGCAATACGAACTTGATCGAAGGTATCCCACCGATGGTCGATGTGTCGAGATCCCCGCCCATGGAGACGCGTCACCCAGCGGCGACCATGGAGGTGCGGCGAGCGATTCCGGTGGCCTAGAGCGAAAATTCGCCCCGGCGTTGCCATTACAAGCCACCATGTACCCTGGCGCTTGCCCTAGCCTAATTCTCGATCGCCTGCCGCACATGCTTGGTGGATGCCCCCGCGGTAGATCCCTTTTCCTCACTTTGCGTACCTAGGGGAAGATGGCTACTCACACCAATGGCTTTGCTCTGATCACGACGGCTATGGCACTCTGCGGCATGGTGATTGTTGCGGGGTGCGGGGGTTGGTGATTTATATTCCTAGGCCGAGAGCTTCAACCGAAGCTGTTGCAATCCGGCCGGAGTAAATCATAGTAAGGTCTGTTATGGTGGGGGTCTGATCCGAGCGGATCCACCGTCTGATCACGACAGATGCGCGCGTGCGGGTGAGAGTGCTAGGATGGAACAGAGGTTGGCCGATGCGGGCGGAACACAGCGCCGGATCGAGGGCATACCGAGCTCGAGGAAGATCCTGTGTCGGCGATATTAGCATGAACGCAGGGTGTGGAGTTTGTGCGGCTGTCCGGCGGGCCCCACCATGTCAGCACACGCCAGCACCAGGGCTGGCGGTATGAGGCCACTGGGTCGGGTCACCGGTTTTCAGCCCAGAAGTATTGTACTCCCTTCATCTATATTTTCTATTTTCAAATTATTTTCTACATGATTTCTTATTTCAAATTTTAACTTCAATCTTAGTTGAGGTTTAACTTTTAAATATGCACAAACAAAGATCCAACATGAATGCCTTAAATTTATTTTTATTTGTTATCCTATTTCATCAAACGTTCTTTTTTTGTAAAAAAATACGAATTCACAAATTTAGTTATGTTAACAAAATATTATTTTAGATATGAAGTTAAATTAAAAGTTACTTCAGAACTAAATATTCATTTGTTTTCAAAGGAATTATTTCTTAATATATATATTCTTTTATTAAGAGCATTTTTAACTCTATTCTTTTAGAGAATGTACCCATATGCATAATTCAACTAAGGTTAATTTGATCATATGTTGATCCTTTATTAGAAATTACTTTTATTTACTATTTTCTTGGAAGAGGTTCTCCTTCATCACCCAATACACGATTTTGAGGTGTCACATTCACCCACCATGGTCCTTGTCTCTAGAGGTGGTTCTTCTTCTAACCCTTCACCTACTTTGTTTGCTTTGTCTTCTTTGTTGACTATCATAGAGTAGCAGGTTGAGAGCCTTAGGGTCGAGGAGCTAGCGCTTGTTGCCAGTCGGTTCACGCGGTTTCGCAACGACCGCCTGAACCAGTGGCATAGTAGATCCAATGATGGCTGCTTCAACTGTGGAGACCCCGACCACTTCATCGCCAACTGTCCCAAGATGAAGGGCAAGATGGAGGCCAGCAAGCACGACCACCACTCCTGCCAGCACAAGGGCAACTGCGAGTACACCTTGGCAAGCACAAGTCCAAAGGGAAGTTTGACAAGGAGGCACTTAAGCAGAAGTACCTCCATAAGGCCAAGATCGAGGAACATGTCTTCCTTGCCTCCCTTAGCGACCTCAACCATCACTATGATGACCCATCTTCCTCGAGCAATGAGGATCTCAAGAGGCAGGTCGAGAACAAGCTCAATGTACTTTGTTTTTTCGCCGATACTGCATGAGGCCTCTGCACCATGGCACTCATTGAGGACGCGGTGGGCAGCACTAACAAGGACATCGATGACGACTCCACTTATGAGGTATAAATTTCAACCGATGATCTCGCCTCTGAGTTAGATGAGTTGATGACTGTTTTGGCTAGTCAGGACAAGTTGCTTAGGCTTGCTGCTCCTGAGAAGAAATAATAGAAATGCAAGTATGAGAGCATGCTTAGGGAGCTAGAGTCTGCTAGAGCTTCTTTCGTAGTGTCCGACAAGACTGAATGTGATGAGTGTGCTCTTCATATGTCAAACATCACCACATTGCAGACCAAGTTTGCCACCCTGCTAGATGAGTGTGATGAGTTGCGATCTAGATCTAGCTTGTTAGGTGCGTGTAAGACTTGTTGCAGCTTCTAGATTGAGCTAGCGAAGAAGAACACTAGGATAGCCTTGCTTGAGAAGACTAGATTAGTGAGTACACTTGTACTTGCTCAGTGTGCACTCTATGAGGGTTTACAGGTCGAGCTTGAGTCCTACAGACAGATCAAGACTCAGTTCGAGGGAGAAAAAACATACCTTTGATCAGTCTTTAGCTTGGTGTCTAGCATTGAGCCCTAATTGGGCATGATGGTCAGTCAGTTCAAAAGGGAACTGGTGGACCAGGGTTAAGCTTTGCTGCTAGAGATGGGGTGATGCTCGTTATGGAAATATTGGTAAATGTGGTGGTTTGACACCTTTAGAGAAATCTCGAGCCACCTCCTAGCTTATCAAATTCACTCCACGCAAATCTGCCACCCCGGTTGTGAGAGATGGAGTGCTTGTGGAGCCTACGAAAACCCCACCTCTAAAACAAGTGTGGTGTCCCAAACCTAACCATCTAAGGAACCCACTTGACACCTTGCCCAACAACTCTAGTGATCACCTTCCTAGAATACCACAACCACCCAAGTTGATCCAATCCCACAAAAGACTCCATCCAAGAGAGAGGTGAGATACCATTGTGAGTACTGTGAGAGGTATGGTCACTTAGTTGTGTTTTGCTTTAGGAGAAAGAGAGATGATATGTGGGGTTTTGAGGTGAGTAGAAGGGACATGTACCACTCTTCTCATGGTGTACATGATCTTCCTACTTAGAGATGCACTGCTAGGCCTAGAGGTGCATTTCCTCAGGCTGCTAGGCCTCAAGTAGTGAGACCACATGGTGATCTTTCCCATTGAGATGTTGGTCATGTGTCGTATGACCAAAGGATTCATGGTAGAGGCTTTGGTTCCCATAGCTCTAGTGGACCATGGTTCCATTCTTGTGATGATCGCACCCCCTTATGAGATTGGTGATGTTTGGTGTTTTCCCTAACACTTTTCAAGGGCAAATGACACAACACTAGTATTCTTCTCAGGTTACTAACCCTAATGTTGTGCCATTTGTTCACCCTGTGTGTTTTTATTAACGTAGGACAGAGGCATGGAGAACGCGTGGCTCATGGTTTCTAGTTGTTCACGCCACATGACCGGAAGCTCTAGATGGTTCTCCACCCCATTATTGGTAAGGAATACAATACCTTCGTGGATAAGTTGAGGTAAGGTTGTCTCTTGTGGCACCATTCGCGTGAACAAGGGATTTGTGGTCAAGGATGTGACTTTGGATTCCAATTTGCATTTCAATCTGCTTTCTGTCTCGCAACACCTTGAGGATGATTATGAAGTGCGCTTTAAGAAGGGCCTTTCTCGTGTTTTGGATGCTAAGGGAGATCTTGTTTGTCAAATTTCCCCATTTGTGTGAGTTTTTTGTGTTGATTTTCCCACTCTTCTAGCCCTTCTCAATGTCTTGTGGAAAGTTCTTCCTCTCAGATTTGGAAGTGGCATAGGAGGTTGGGTCATTTGAGCTTTGATCTTTGGGCTCGATTAAGCTCACTTGACATCATCCAAGGATTACCCAAATTGAAATATGAGAAAGATCTTGTTTGTCACACATGTTGTCATGGAAAAATGGTTGTTGCTTATCATTACCTGGTCACCAAGGTGATGACCACGCAACACGATGAGTTGCTTCACATGGACATTGTTGGTCCAGCTCGGTTTTGCTATTTTGGGGGGAAAGTGGTATGTTTTGGTGATTGTTGATGACTTTTCTTGCTACTCTTTGGTGTTTTTCATTGACGCTAAGGATGAGGCTTTTACTCATGTTCAAAAATTAATTCTTCGGTTGCAAAATGAGTTACCCAAGAATGCCATGAGAGCGATTCGTAGTGACAATGGCACAAATTCAAGAATACTCATTTTGAGACCTTTTGTGCTTCTTTGGGACTTGAGCATCAGTTTTCCTATTCATATGTACCTCGACAGAATGACATTGTTGAATGCAAGAATCGAACCCATATTGAGATAGCTAGGAGATGCTCGATGAGCATAGACTCCTAGGAAATTTTGGGCCAAAGCGATCAACATTGCCTGCCATGTTTCTTATCGCATCTTTCTTTGAGCTTTCTTGAACAAGACTTCTTATGAGTTGCGATTTGGACGTCCACCCAAGGTTAGCTAATTCAGGGTGTTTGGCTACAGATGCTTTGTGCTGAAATAAAGAAATTTGGATAAATTTGAGTCACGGTCTTCTGACAAGATTTTTTTGGTTATGCATTGCACTCCTGAGCCTATCGTGTTCTTAACCTTAAGACTAACCATATCATGGAGACCTGTGAGGCGACTTTTGATGAGACTTTGCCTCGTCCATCCCCTATCTTTGAGCATGCATGTCATGATAATATAGGTGTGATCATCTTTGTGGAGGAGGAGCACGACAACGCTGACTAACGTGATCTCGAGCCCACTCCATCGGCTACCCTAGTTGTGCCTGTGTCCATGATTTCGGATGATGCACACAACAAGACTTCTTCCATGTCTTAGGGTTCGCTCGAGCTAGAGACTGCTAAGTCTAGAGGAGTTGAGGCTACTGTTGAGAGGGAGGCAACCTCCGCGAGAGATGCTCCCCGCCACATCCAGTGTGAATATCCTCCTTAATAGATGATTGGTGAGCTTCATGAGCGAGTCACTCGCTTTGGGTATCAGCAGATGTCCCACTTTGCTCACTCAGATTTTGTTGCTTCTTTTGAACCCCGGGATGATTGACACACTTTGTCTGATCCTAAATGGATCAATGCCATGCATGAGGATCTTGAAAATTTTGAGAGAAACCTATTTGGGTTTTGGTTCCACCGCCTCAAAACTGCCACCCAATTGGTACAAAATGGGTTTTCAAAAAGAAGCAAAGGGAGGATGGGTTGGTAGTTCAAAACAAGATGAAGTTGGTTGCCCAAGGATTTTGCCTGAAGGAGGGTATAGACTATGAGGAAACTTTTTGCCCCTGTTGCCCATTTAGAAGCCATAAGAATCATTCTAGCTTTTGCTGCTTCAAATGGTTTTAAACTTTTTCAATTGGATGTCAAAAGTGCTTTCTTGAATGGGTATATGTAGGAAGAGGTTTATGTGAGGGAATGTCCTAGTTTTGAGAGCCCCAAGTTTCCAAACCATGTTTTTAAACTTCAAAAGCCTTTGTATGGTTTGAAACAAGCATGTAGAGCCTGGAATGAGCATTTGAAAACTTTCTTTCTTGCAAAGGGTTTTAAAATGGGCTCTGCTAACAAAACTCTTGTTTTCCTCAGGCAAAACATTGATTCTCTATTGGTTTAGATTTTGTGGATGATATCATCTTTGGTGGTTCTTCTCATGCTCTTGTTTCCATGTTTTCATATACTATGAGCAGAGAGTTTGAGATGAGCATGATGGAAGAGCTCTGCTTCTTCCTTAGGCTACAAATCAAGCAGACATAAGATGGGACATTTGTGCACTAAGGCAAATACACCAAGGATGGCCTGAAGACGTTTGACATGGGCGAGGCCAATCCTCATTCTACGTCCATGTCCATCACGACGGCTTTGGACGCTGATGGGGACAGCAAGCTTGTGGACCAGAAGCAGTACAGGATCATGATCGGCTCCCTCTTGTACTTGAAAGCAACGCGGCCAGACATACATTTCGTCGTGTGTCTATGCGCTCGATTCTAGACTTCCCCATGCACTTCCTAGAGTCAAGCAGTCAAACAGATCATGAGATACCTTCATTTCACAAAGAGTTCGGATTATGGTATTCTGCTTCTTTCGTCCTATCTTTGCTTATTCTGATGCTGATTTTGCGGGTTACTACTTACATCGCAAGTCCACTTCTGGGACTTGTCAATTTTTTGGATATTCTTTGGTTTCTTACTCTTCTCGCAAACAGTCTAGCATAGCCCAATCTACTAGAGAGGCTGAGTATGTTGCTGCCACTAGCCGTTGCTCGCAATTGATTTGGATGGACACTTTGCAGGATTTTGGCTTGGAGTTTTAGCCTATGCCTTTGCTTTGTGATAGCACTAGTTCCATTAGTTTTGCCAAAAACCTTGTGTTACATTCTAAGACCAAGCACATCCATGTCTGCTTTCATCTCATAGGTTATTATGAGAAATGGGACATATATTTGCCATGTTGATACCCATAGACAGCTTACAGATATCCTCATCAAACCCCTTGATCAATTTACTTTTGTGCATTTCTGAGGGGAGTTGGATGTGTGTTTCCTTTTTAGCTGAGGGGCCCTATTTTGTTTTTAGTTGCATCTTGTGCTTCTTCGTCCTTCTTTGTCATTTTTTATTTTTCTTTATGTATCATATCTACTTTGCATCTCATCATGTAGCACGAGCTTCATTTGTATATCTGCTAGAATCTGACTATGCTCTTTGTAGTATGTTTCTTGTGTATATGATGATGCTATGGCAAGCTTAGGCTTCTTTTGCTCATATTGATACAGTGTTGTTGAGCTAAGCCTATTTTCGTAATTGAGAACATGATTACTACTTGTTTCATCCAAAATTTTTCACCATTGAGATTGGCACCTAACCTACATAGGATGTGTTGAAATCCTTTTTTCTATCACTAATAAGCTAGGTTGCTATGTCTCATGCTTTGAGTCATTCATTGTATTGATACATTAAATCTGTGCAAAAATCTAAATCAAGATAAGTGAAAATCAGAAAGATCGTGATGGGTTTGCATTTGACACCATATCACTGTATCGAGACCTTGCACTTGCACTTTTGGAAGAACTTGAGCAATGTAGTGGATGATTGAATCCGGTGTCTTTAGCTTCTGATTGCGTTTCTGCATAGGCTACACCCAGTTGAAACGTTAGACTTGACAATGCTTACAACCTCTCGCACTCATGCTTTTCTATGAAACTTGTGCTCCACTGCAAATCCTGATAATATGAAAAATACAAGTATAGTTCTGTTTCAAGCATGTTGAGTGATTGTTGTATGTGGTAGTTCGCATTGTCTACCTTTGACTAGCACTGTGTTGATTTCCTGCTTACATATGTCTAGTGTTGTTTTAGTGGTGAACCACTTTTTGACTTGATCAAAACTGATTCAAATGATTAAGCTTGACATATTTTGTGCATATGATTAGTTTGAGCATATGTTAGAACATGCATATATTGATGAACACATCACACAACACCACTATTCGCATTTTTACATTCTGATGGCTATACTCCTAAAGCTCCTGCATTTGCTACACCTCTTGCTATTTTCATGCATTTCTCAGGGGCAGTTGCTTCTTTCTTATCCCTTGTTTGGTTGGTTGCTAAGTGAAATTATCAACAAGGGGGAGAATTCAACTCAAGCGGAGTTTTCTACACACACATCTTGTTGAGGATGTGAAAGTCGCATAGAGGGGGCTCAATAGGCGAAACCTGAAATTTACATCTTTAAACAAAAACTTCAACCCTAGGTTAGCGTTAGAACAAGAATCATTGATCTTATGAACCTGTGAATAAAAGACTTCTAGATAGGACAACTAGGTTCCTAGGGGTATTTAGAACTTATCTAAACTATAGAACTATTACTAGTTCATTTTTTCTAAGTTTTAGCCCTTTTTGTTGCATTTGAGCTGATTCTGATTTAGAAGATGAATCATTGATCTTATGAACCTGTGAATCAAATACTAGACAAGTAGTTAGTACGAAAGGTTGTTGATGGTCATCAAGCACCAAAATTAATATAGGAAATGGTTTAATTCCATTTCCCTTTTGTTGGGGGCCTTCCGCTTCCGAAGGTCCTCAAATACTTGATTAACCATTTGTTTTCAGCATGGTATAGATTATTACAGGGAGCTTCGGATTCAAGATGGAAGTTTCTTCCCATAATAAAGGCATACGAGGTGAAGATATGGTCCGAAGGTTATAAGGATGAATGCCAAAGCTATGACCAGAGAACAACAACTTCAACTTATAATGATGATGAAGACTGAACATGATGCCGACCGAAAGGGGAAAAAGACTAGCTAGTCATTAATGATTCATGTTATGATCATAAGTAAATGTCAGGCACATAAATATACTTTTACCCGGGCTACGTCACGTGCCTATAAATAGATGAACAGTAGCACCGTACTGTTCATGCTGAATTGTAATCACCCCCGCGTCATCACCTTCGAGCAAGCCGAAGGTATCAATGTAATACAAATTTTATTAATACTCATATAAACTTTATGGAATGCTAATACGAAAGGATTTATGACTCTTATTCATTGTGTTTGCTCTCGTGTATTCTTATTTATTTATAACGTGATGAAGGCATCTACTTCATGATCTTCGTCCAATGATCATTAAATCCGAGAGGAGGCAATGCTTCGGAGGACGAAGGTCCTTGATCTTTAACAATTGTGTCGCCTTGTTCTTGATTCACAAAATTTGAGAACAAGTGACCAACATTGGCGCCCACCTCCGGTGAACTCACTTCCACAACCTTCGACAAGCATTCGCCTTCGTCATGCCGCCGAAGAAGGCAATAGTGCTAGGGGCTGCCCTACAGCCACTGGACACCAATCAAGAGACACTCTCACTGAGAGAAGCTAGGAGCTAGAAAAGGAAGGTTACCAGCCTAACACCATAGGAAGAGGAGTTGGACCAGGAAATCAAAGACCTAGAAGCTATACATCAGCAAGTATAGAGGAAGAGAGAGAAGATGCTTCGGCTAGCCAAACTTTAGAGGAAGATCGACGAAGCTGCTGAAGAAATGCGCCACACCACCCAAGATGACCAAGGACGAAGGCCTCAACATAGAGAGCTTTGTCAAGAAATTCCAACCAACGATGATGGATGGTATGATGACTTTTACCATGGTAACTTTGCTTTTGATGATGCTTCACCCCTAGCAGCAGAGTTGCAGGCTACACCATGGCCACCTTCGTACAAACCACCACAACTCCCCATGTATGACAGGCATTCCGACCTAAAGCAGTTCCTCATGAGCTATGAAGCAACCATATCATCATATGGTGGCAACACTGCTGTCATGGCAAAGTCCTTCGTCATGGCAGTCAGAAGTGTGGCTCAAACATGGTATTCTTCTCTTGAGCCAGGAACAATCACATCGTGGCAGAAGCTGAAGGATATGCTAGTCACCAGCTTACAGGGTTTCCAGACGAAGCCAGTGACTGCTCAAGCTCTATTCCAATGCACACAAGACCACGAGGAATACTTGCAGGCGTATGTCCAAAGGTTTCTACATCTTAGAGCTCAGGCGCCAACAGTGCCAAATGAGATTGTTATTGAAGCCATGATCAAGGGACTTCGACCAGGACCAACAGCACAATATTTTGCCAGGAAGCCACCACAAACCCTGGAGAAGGTCCTCTAGAAGATGGATGAGTATATCCGAGCTTACAATGATTTTCGCTAGACAAGAGAGGAAGCTTACAAGTATTCTGAGATGACTAGGGGCTTCGGAGGAAGACTCCACCCCAGGTATGTCAGAACAATCCACAATCACATCACAAATGATGACAGGGCAAATCATACTCAGAGTAGCCAACAAAGCTCACAATCTTTCGGAATGCAGCAAACCTCTTACAGGCCACCAACCCCAAGAGGCAGAGGGGGGAGAAGCTTCGGAGGAAGGTTTGGCACTCAGTCCAGGAGATTGTTCTGCTTTTTCTGTGGGGCGGATAAGGGACACACAACAAGGACATGCTAAGTCACGATCCAAAAGTAGAAGGAGATCGCTGAAGCCAAAGCCGGTCTTGCATACTGCCCATGCTATTCGCAATATATCCCTCAATATGTGGGTAACCAGCAACCCACGTCATCAGTGGCTTCGGCAAGTCATTCCCAAGCTGCTTGGGCTCAGTTACCACCACCACCACCACTGGCGCCTACATTGGTTCACAATTAGTAGCCTGAAGGGCATCGCTAGGCACAACAACAACACGGCACTCGGGAGGAGTCCAAAGCTCGCACAGTCAATAGCATTGTGCCCGAATCAAGACACATTTACTAAAGCAGCACAGAGGCTTGACTTCAATGTAGTTTTATTTTTCTGTCTGTATATTTTTCTTCTAGAAGACAAATATGAGGAGATTTAATCTTCGACCTGTTGTAATAAATCTGTGGTTACACCATCAAGTGTAACAAGAAAGGTGAAGAAGCTCTAAAGTCGTTCTTAAGGGGATGCGGAGCTAAAATACCACCTAAGTGAAAGGTGAAGAAGCTCCAAAGTCGTTCCTAAAGGGATGCAGAGCTAAAATACCAGCTAAGTGAAAGGTGAAAAAGCTCCAAAGTCGTTCCTAAGGGGATGCAAAGCTAAAATACCACCTAAGTGAAAGGTGAAGAAGCTCCAAAGTCGTTCCTAAGGGGATGAAGAGCTTAGCTCCAAAGTCGTTCCTAAGGGAATGCAGAGCTGAAATACCACCTAAGTAAAAGGTGAAGAGACTCCAAGTCGTTCCCAAGGGGATGCAGAGTCTTATTTTTTATGTTTTGTGCATCAACATCAGTTGCATCATACCATCGCATCATATTGCATGACATCGCATCATGCATCACTTTGCACTGGTACATACAGTGGAAAACAAGGAAAATTGCTCCTTTAGCTTCGGCAAAGACTCATGCGAGTGTATTAATAAGGCATGATCCATGCTTGTGATAGAGATATTGTCATACAGAGTTTATGTCTACGGCAAGAACTACACAGTCGCTTCGTCAAAAAAGGGAGATTTCTTTCTGAAGCATGAAATGAAGGGAAGGTGTTTTATCGCCGCCGGCTCAAAAACGGTATGTATGAAGGTTCCACGCATCACAAAGAAATATATTACATAAACATTCATACGAGTTGTTGATAATTGTTTCTTACAAAAACAAAAGCTACGTACAAGGACACTAAACTATCAAATATACACAACTTCAGTCTTCTTTTAGAACTTTGTCGACAGCTTCGTTCAACAGCTTGTCGATAGCTTCGTCAATAGCTTCATTAGCAATCTTGATTATATAAAGCGCCTCCTTCACACATGGATCAGTTTCAGGATCATATGGCTCAGGAGGGGGAGAAAGCTCAGCTGCATTAAAACACAAATATGTGTTAGTACCGAACCTACAAAAATTACGAAGCTAAACTATAAAGAATGTACATATAAGTCTGGCTCGTTCAGCAGCCTCTTCAACTCTTTTAGCCTCTTCTATGGCGTCATGAGATTCTTTCTCATTTTTCTAATGGCCTCATCAGCTATTTCTCGACCACCCTCGAGCCACACTTCGGAATAAAACTTCCCACCCAGGGTAGTAGCTTCGGCTAAAGGGTTTCTAATATCGTCAGCTGAGAAGGCAAAATCTGGTTGAGCTACAACCTTAGCATGATCACAACCAATCTTCTCCAAAATGGACACAGCTCCACGGGCACCGACAAAAGCACAAAAATCCCCTATGTCACTAAGAATCTCCTCAAAGGCTTCGGCTTCGCCTTTAATCCATTGGATAACTCCTTCAGGTCACTACGGATGAATTTTTGCTCTGAAGAAAATGCACCAACTTTTGGAAAGTTGTTCTTCAGATTATTAGTGCATTCCATAGCTGTATCGTAGCATTTTTCTTTAGTTGCTCGAAGCTCATCAACATTTCTTTGTGCCCTTGATCGTTCAATCTCACAAATTTCATGTTTCGTCCATTCCACGCTAAAATTTTCATTTGCTTCGGCAACTTTCTTTTCTAGCTCTTGCACTTCGGCTTTCTGGACTTTGGCTTGAGCGGATAGCTTGGCTTCGCTGGACTTCAGTTTCTTGACCAAAGATAGCAAAATCTTGTCTTTCGCGAGAGCTTCATTCCTCAAGTTTATAACCTCCGATCGAAGGTTACTAAGTGCTATTTGAGAACTCTCATCCTCTGCATCCTTTTGAGCCTTCACAGCCTTGCTTAGAATTAAGCCCTAACAAACAATGAGTGAGCAAATAATAACGATAATAATTACCACAAAAATAGTTCACCATAACAAAAATTACAAAATGACAAGCTAAAGTATACAAACCTTCAAGCTGTTATAGGCGAGGCTATTTGCAAGCTGATCCTTCGCCATTACAGATAAGCCAAGCTCAAGCTTTGGATACCCCATGTTGTCCATCATTTCACGGCAAACATTGACCTCCTTACTGTCTGGTAGACAATAGAGGAAGTCATCTTTGTTGTATCCCCCGTATACCAACCCCTCGGGGTATTTCAGCTCAGCATAATGTTGTGTTTTGGCAAGTTGCTTTGCTGATAGTTGTTTTCCCAAAGCATGTCGAATAATATAGTCCAAATCATCTTGGGGAGGTGCTTCGGGAGCAGGTGTCATGGGTTTTTTCTGGAAGACTTCCCCCCACCAGCTTTACTGGTGTAGCTTCTGAAGATCCTGCTTCAGCATGACCAGAAGAAGCGCTTGTAGTAACCGCTCCCCTTGCATCTTCAATTTTCTCGCCAGAAGCTTTAGCAGAAGTAGGAGTTGGCATTTTCACATATTCCAAAACAACATCCAAAACACTAGCCATCCTCCTCTTCCTCGGAGTCGTTGTTGCAGTAGCCGATAGCTTCGGCAATTCTGTCACAGTTAGGTAGCTCAACAATTTTAGCTGATCGTTTGTTGTTTTCTTTGGTCCAGGCTCTTCTACCGAGCCCGCACTAGCTTCGATTGGCATCACAGGAGCTGTTTCTGTGGCTACCGAGCCAGCCTCTACACTTTCAATGAGCTTGGGCACTTCGGCCGTTCCAATAGGCTTCGTCCTACGTGTCAAGAACTTGGCTCTCTTCGACTTCGGTGCGATAGTAGAGGTTGAAGCAGCAGTTTTTATTTTTCCTCCTTGTTTTTGGACGGGAAAGCATCAATTCGGGTAAACAAACCCAATAACATCGAACACCCTGTTCAATCTCTTTTTCCCGCGAGCACCGAAGGCAACTGTCATGGCTTCGTCTTCTGTCCTCGAGTAGGCTCCAAATAGCTCATCACTTGTTGCCTCTATAGCGTCTAGCCAGTCATCATTTTGCTCATCAAATTGACTTCTGTATCAGAAGGTATACTTGAGATAAACCAAGCACTTTGGCTAGAGCCAACGGTAGCTTCCTTCGGCATTTCCCATCCATTTGCAAGAGGCCATACTTTGTAAGCAATGCGCTCTTGAACTAAATCTCTCATGCCAATGTAGGTGCATATGGTGTTGAAGGCAATTTGGCACGCTTGCACTTCATTCCCAAGTGCGATTGATGGCCTTCTAATGCCGAAGCGTGGCCATATAGGACGTTGAATTTACACCCTCACATCCTCCCTCTGATCCAGGTCATTCTTCACGTAAAACCACTGCTTCATCCAAGAGCCCGGCCACTTCTTCTGAAATGTAGGCACATGATAATTTGCCTCGGAATGGGGCACAAAGCTGTAACAGCCGAAGTTGTTATGATATTGTTCTTTTTCAGTCACCTTTGTCTGGTAAGATAACTCGTGAATATTGCAGAAGCACTTAGCATCCGGCTCTAGTCCTTGACTCCTCATGACCCATATAAAACCCCCCACTTTGATAAGAGCTTCGGGGGTAAGTTGATGAAGGAATATCTCAAATGTCTTCAAAACCCAGCTTTCATGAAGCTCTCGCAAACCACTACCTCATTAGCTTCGGGAAGGGGAACAATGCTTCCTCCTCTAGCCCTCACTATGGAAACGTCATGAAAATATTTGCCTTTCATCGTTTCAATTTACCCTTGTTTGATAGTTGATTTCCCAAAAACAATATGGCTCGGCCTCCACGGCCGATCTTCGACATCTTCATTCCCACTCTCAACGTCAAATTGTCATTGTCGCTGGAGTCCTCAGACAACCCAGCCAGCATCTCATTGGTGATCTTCTTTGTGTTGGTCTTCTCCATAGCTTCGTAAAACCCAGACAATGCAGGGTCTGTAATATTCTTCTCCTCAGCCATTCAGGTGATGGCTGAGCAGATGCTGAAGCTCAAAAGTCAATCGAGCTCGCGAAAGAGAAGAAGGCTAAAATGGCAAACACAGCGCAAACAGCTAGATCGCACAAAAAATATTTGCGACATAGCCTTCTATATATATACTCAGATCCCCACAGCTCGGTGGGTCCCACGGTTCAGAATGATTCGCTATTCGAGCAAAGGGAAGGTGTTTTTCGAACCTTCGGCTAAAGGCCTTCGTTCACGTCGTAGTTTGAATTTGTTATAAAGGAACAAATTAATACTGAGGGGCTACTGTTGGGGGCCTTTGTAACACCTCAAATTTTCTATTATTGGATTTTAGAGAAAGTTTATATCAAGATTTAAATAATATTGTTTAGAAATAGGGGATTACATGGAAAGAGCTGCCAATGGGTTATTCTTTCTCTAAATCTTATACCTAGAAATATTATCTGAAGTATTACACAAAATTGTTACCGAATATAGAGTTCATGGTTATCTATGAATAGATAATAAATACTTAATTTTTAAATAAGGTTATTGTTTATTTTATTTAAAAAGGGGTCTTTTGTTATCTCACTGTGATTTATTCTTTATTAGGTTAAATAGCATTTACCTAGAGAAAATAAAATCATATATATTGATACTTTGCATCATGCAGGGCTTTTTGATTGTGCATTCTAAATAAGTTGAGTTCAGAACCTAATTTGAATTTAAAATCTAAAGAAAACCCAAAATAAAGGAAAACTGAAATAGAAAACAAAAGAAAAAGAAAAACTCACCTGCTAACTGCGCCATGGGCCAAAACCTCCCTGCCCGCCCTAGTCAACAGGACCGCCAGCCCAACTCAGCCAATCGTGCCCCTACCAGACGTGTGGGACCCGCCCCGTCAGCGTCCAAAGCTACGCGTGCGGTTGCCGTTCACTAACGAGTGGGACCGTGTTGTCAGGGCCATCCTCCTCGCTAACTCGTTCACGGCTTGTTGCGAGCTCGGCCAAACACGCCGGTGTCGGCTGTGAACCCGCGCCGGTTGTTGGAATCTTGTGTCCATGGTATAAATCCCAATCGGGCCGCCCCCTGACCCCAAGCCATGTTAGGATTCTGTAGGGTCGCTAGTAGAGAGAGGATAAGGAGAGAGGGAAGAGAGAGCCGCCGCCACTGTGGATACATGACCTGGTCGTCGCTTCGGCCTGGTTTGCGGTCAGGGATCTTCGTCGAGGAACTCAGGTGCGTGTGGTTCCCTCGGCAGGCACGATTGATGAACGGAGAAAAGCAAATGTCTCGCCGATGTGAATTTGTCATCTTGGGGCCGCAGGGGCTATGGACTAGAGTGTTGCGCTGCACAAGTCGATGGTGAGTCAACCCTATCTAGTTCGCCAACATATGTACCACGTTTTGAAACCGTTCTCTCCTTGGATTGGGCACCGGATCACTGGGGCACTCTTCTCCGCGAACTGCGCCGCCGTAGGGGCGTTCCTCCGTCGTTGCCAAGCGCCGAGGGTGGGAGTCGGAGGGGAGATAGGCTCGTGTCGTTAGATCTCTAGGGAACGATCGGGATTAAATCGTGAAGAACCCCTTCGGTACATGCAATCTGTATCATTGGACGACCAATGAACGGATCGGGTTGATCCGCGCGTGGTGTGTTCTCAACCGTTGATCGGCTGTTGGATGGCTTGGATCGGATCGCGCTATCGTCGGATTTTGGGACCAGGGATCTTTGATCCGGTGGCCCTGGGTGCGTACCCCTTCGTCATCTAATCCGGGCTCTTGATCATTGATCAAACGGCCAGGGAGCATCAAGTAGCGCAACCCGGGGTTTATTTTCTAAAGAGCCCCTCCATTTTTGCCAAATAAACGCCCCGTCCATTTTTCGGTATAAAGAAAATGAAATAAATGAAGACTTTGCGTATTAGCCCCTGGAGTTTATTTCTAGGCACAAAATTAATACAAAAATACACAAAACCTAGGAAAATCCATATCTTGCTCATTTTAACTCCGATTTGGTCCCTTCTAGTTGCGTTAGCTTCATAATAAAATTTTCTACACATTAACAGTGCTGATTATGGCATCTCACATACTTGTATAGTTACAAATTTGTTTAGCTTATGTTTGATCAACTAAACTTTTAATAAAGGTTAACTTCATAATTAAAATTTAACCAAGATAAGATTATAATCAAGTGGTGACCTGGAATAAATCAGTTATATGTTT
Source organism: Zea mays (assembly GCF_902167145.1). Classification (NCBI taxonomy): domain Eukaryota; kingdom Viridiplantae; phylum Streptophyta; class Magnoliopsida; order Poales; family Poaceae; genus Zea; species Zea mays. Next base: position 41,922,071 of record NC_050102.1, on the reverse strand, counting down.
AATATATCTTTCACATGATTTATAAATCAATCTAAGACCTAGTATTAATCATGTAGATCTTCCGAAAACTATATCCTTTTAATCATAACTCTGATTTTAATGATTCTTGAACCCACGATCTCGTAGCGACGCGTAGATTGTTATTATGCATTTTGTTCTTATGTTTGATGTGATGTTAATTTTGCCTATACCATGTTTGTTTGTATTGCTACGACTAGTAGTGAGGTCACGAAAATCTGAAGATCATCCTGGTACCTGGAATCTCGAGTCTAAGGCAAGTTGTGCCCTTGATCACTTTTCTTTACCCAATAATGTTCTTGTTAATCACTATGACATGCTCAGGTTAATTTTATGGGACCTAATAGGTTTCCCTAGACTTGTTTATCTCACACCTTGTTTACCACTGAACTTTTGGTTAGTTATGCTATTGCTCTATCTGGTTTTAGGATTAATATTACATTATGATCATGTTCCAATTATACTGTTGTTTTAATTATTGTTCATGACAAGATCATTGTGTTAATTGGAACATGAAGCTTAACTTGAGAAACACGTGCTACCACAAGGTTGGAATGGGACGCCCTTGGCTGACTAATTAGGAAAGCTAGTGGAAGACTACCTTATCCAAAAGAGGCCAGGGCAGTAGGAGAGTTGGCGTGTAGGGAGGTTCTCGGGTTGATTTTGCTGCGATGGCGGTCAGACGGGGGATCCCTGCATTGCGCTCCCTAGAAACTGTAGCGGGTTTTCTGAAGCTAGTGGAACTTTGTAAAGGCCTCGTAGTGGATCCCTATCCATTCACCTCGGAAGTGTCTAAGGGTCTAGCTAACCCTGGCTAGACGGGATACACGACTTATGGGTAAAGGGCGCAACCTCTGTAGAGTGTAAAACTGGTATACCATCCTTTCAGGACTCTCGCATGATTAATCTATGGAACTAAACTAAATTTGTCATATGCATTGTGTCGGTACCCTGAAACAGGGGTACCCCTTACTGCAGTATGAAGACGTGATACCCACGCGGCTATCACTAGTCGCGTGGTAAACAGCGACCGACCCCACCACGTGGACGACTCCGGGGCCACCACGTGGCCAGAGAAGATGATATCCTCCAACGTATCAACAGTGGGTCCGGACCCCCATGGGAAAGTGTCGGACCCCTGCATATACAGACCGGACCTCCGGGTATGTTCCAGGACGTCGACGGGTGCAAACCGGACCCCTATGATGGGTTCCGGACCCCTCTGTGTGGGGTCCGGACCACTCACAGCAGGGTCCCGGGATTCCGGGACAAAGAATACCCAGGCCTTAATCAAGGCCAGGCAGGGGTCCGGAGCCGACACGTGTCCGGACCATACCGTGTACGCCTCTGCTCCTCGCTCAGGCGGAGCCCCGATGCTGCCACGTGGCCTACTGCCTGTGACGTAAGCCAGCGGGCGGAGCATGACGTAAGGCCTCTAGGGTGCGTGGCCTCTACATTTATTGCGGATAAGGCACGCCGCCTGTCCATTTCACTGGCAGGTGATGTGCTGCCTCGGCATTTAATGAGCCCTGTCCATTCCACTGGCAGGCGATGTGCTACCTCAACATTTAATGAGCCTTGTCCACTCCGCTGACGGGCGGCGACCAGGCCATCCCGTAGGCGGCATGCCTGTCCATTCCGTTGGCAGGCAGTACGCCCATGCTGCCGCGTGTGCCACACTCATCATGACTCGCGTGTTACCGAGGAAGCAGTCGCGATATATCAATATTGTATGCACTACGGACATTATGGCGCTCGGAGATCACGCAGGCGTTACACGCATTAGTTATTTCCTTCCATTTTGCCCCTAGGCCCACATGTCGGGGCTTAGTATCCTTGTACATGCCCCCCTTGAGCTATAAAAGGGAGGGCACACGACGTTACAAGGCAGGCTCACTTAGACCCAACTTAGATTCACTTAGACTCTCATATAATACATACACAGTGGAGTAGGGTATTACACTCTGGCGGCCTGAACCACTCTAAACCCTTGTGTGTTCTTGTGTTCATCGATCACCTAGTCGACAGGCAAAATGCTTAGACCCCTCCTCATCTAAGGATTTAGGGCGGGTGCGTTCCGCCACCCGGCCGGAGAATTTCCTCTCCGACATTTGGCGCGCCAAGTAGGGGGCTTGGCATTAGGTTTTTGCTTGTTTTTCTGCTCGACACCATGGTCCATATCATCAAGCACCACGACTTCGTTCCCGAGGATTTCCTGATGGAGGAAGAGGTTGTGTCTTCCACACTGCGGGCCACCAACCGCCCTGTGCCTGGTGCTGCTGTTGTGCACTCTGCGTGGCAGCACACTCCTGCGCAGACGTCCAGGGCGTCAAGAGCTGCGCATGGGGCGCTTTCAGCTGCCAGGGAGTTGCTACGCCACCCTCCTAGCTCCACAGCCTCGCCGGGGGCCATGAAGCAGTGGGGCGACGATGTCAACCGTCTGCTCGGCATGGCGCACTCTGGCTCAGCCATGCCTAGGCCTCGGTCATCCCGGCATCAACATGAGGCGTCGACGTCAGTGCGCTCCCCCTCAGTGAGGGCCGCACCTACTGAGGACCTGCGGGCGGAGCGCAACCGCAGGCGTGCGGGAGAGGACGCTCCAGTCTCTCTAGAGAGGGTTGATGACCTGCGGGCAGAACTCAACCACAGGCGTGCGGGCGAGGATGCCCACGTCTCTCTGGAGAGGGCGCGTGAGCACCGGCTAAACGTCGAGGGTCGCAACCTCGACTACGACTTCGCTGCGGTTGCACCGCAGACTCCAACGGGCGCCCGGATCGAGGCGGGTGTCCCATTGGCCGGTGTGGGCTGTGCCACGTTGGCGTATCATCTCCGCGCGACGACTTGGCCATCCAAGTTCCGGTCACACCTGCCAGAGAAGTACGACGGTACATCAAATCCGTCGGAATTCTTGTAGGTTTACGTCACCGCCATTACGGTAGCAGGTGGAGACATCGCCGTAATGGCAACATACTTCCATGTAGCCTTGTCTGGGCCAGCCCGGACTTGGCTCATGAACCTCACCCTAGGATCAATCTACTCCTAGGAAGAGCTCTGCGCGTGGTTCACAGCAAACTTCGCCAGCGCTTATCAACAGCATGGCATGGAGGCTCACCTCCATGCAGTGAGGCAGGAATCGGGGGAAACTCTCTGGGCCTTCATCTCCCGCTTCACTAAGGTATGAGGGACTATACCCCGTATCACTGATGCTTCCATCATCACTGCTTTCTGCCAGGGGGTGTTTGATGAAAAGATGCTGGAGAAGTTGGCCACACATGACGTGGAAACAGTCACCATGCTCTTCGCTCTGGCCGACAAGTGTGCCAGAGCTGCCGAAGGCCGTGCATGGCACTCGGCACCACAGACCAGGGTTGCCCAGACGGGTGGCTCGGGTGCCATCATCTAGGACGGCAAAAAGAAGAAGAAGAACCGTGGCCACGAGAAGTCGCAGTCTGCCGCTCCGATCATCGCAGCCGCGACTGGGGGCCGGAGCGAGCGCAACAAGCGCCCCCGGCCACAGGGAGGCAACAGCGGCTCATGCCCTGTGCACCCCAACAGTCGCCACAGTGCCGCGGAGTGCCGCGAGATCATCAAGCTCGCGAAGCGTGTCAGCGAGCGGTGTGAGCAGACCTCCAAAGATGGCTCCCCGCCTCGTCGCTGACCTGGCAAGGAGAGGGTCGACGACGGTGATGTGGTTGTGGGAGAACAGGACCTCGGGTATCAGTCACCTGAGGGGGTCCTGAAGGATGTTTTCACTGGGGACTTCGACTCCAGTGAAGACAACGACCACCACAAGAAGCTGTACGTCATGTACGGCGGGAGCTGGGAGCTCACCTCCCACAGGAACGTCAAGTCCCTGCGCCGAGAGGTCCTTTCGGCGGTCTCGGGGGTCCCGAAGGCTGCTCCACATCAGCGGTGGAGGAGCACCACCATCTCCTTCGGGGCATCCGACTGCCCCGACAACATGGCAGGGGCCGGTATACTACCGCTCATCACCGCCCCTGTCATCGCCAACATGCGGCTGCACCATGTTCTGATTGACGGAGGGGCCAGCCTCAACGTCATTAGTCATGCTGCATTCAAGCGACTGCAGATCCCGGGTCCCGGCTGGGACCCTCTCGCCCATTCTCCAGAGTGGGCCCACAACCGGTGTATCCCCTTGGAAGCATCGCACTCCCGATAACATTCGGGACCGAGGAGAACTTCCACACGGAGAACGTCCAGTTCGACGTCGTGGATGTTAACGTCCCCTTCAACGCTATCATCGGCAGGCCGGCCCTGGACCAGTTCATGGCCATTGCCCATTACAGGTATTTGGTCCTCAAGATGTCGTCTCCGGCTGGGTCCTCACCGTGCGGGGCAACCGTGCCGCTACACTTGCGGCTGTGGAAAAGCTGCACGCCCTGGCGGCAGAAGCTACTCGCCCAGACGATGGAGGGAGGAACCCCTCGACCTCCGGGACCAAGGCGCCTACCAAGGTGCCGAAGGTGTGGCCATCCGGAGCGGACGACGTCCCGGTCAAGGCCGTCCAGCTCAGCGCGGGTTCCTCCCAGACCACTTACGGGTGATCTGGAGGAAAAATAGGAACTCACGCTCGTCGCCTTCATCCAGGCAAATGCCGACGTGTTCGCATGGGAGCCGTCGTAGATGCCCGAGATCCGCAGGGAGTTGATCGAGCACCATCAGAAGATCAACCCTGACGCCAAGCCGATGAGTCAGAAGCCTCGCAGACAGTCCGTCGAGCGGCAGGACTTCATCTAAAAGGAGGTCCAGAAGCTACTAGACGCTGGCTTCATCGAAGAGGTTCATCACCCAGTGTGGCTGGCCAACCCGGTCGTCGTCCCCAAGGCGAATGGGAAGCTTCGGATGTGCATCGACTACACCAGCCTTAATAAGGCTTGTCCTAAGGACCTGTATCCACTCCCACGTATAGATCAAATCGTGGATTCTACCTCCGGGTGCGACCTCTTGTCCTTCTTAGATGCTTACTCTGGTTTCCATCAAATCCAGATGTCTAGGGAAGATAGGAAGCATACCTCTTTTGTAACAGTGGATGGGCTTTACTGCTATGTTGTTATGCCTTACAGTCTGAAAAACGCCTTGCCAACATTTGTGCTGGCGATGAGTAAGACTTTCGGGGACCTGATTAGGGACAAGGTGGAAGTATACGTCGATGACATCATAGTCAAGACCAAGAGAGGGTTGACCCTAGTGGAAGACTTGACCCTGGTCTTTGACATGCTGCGGGCAACCCGCACGAAGCTGAACCCGGACAAGTGCGTCTTTGGTGTCTCCGCATGGAAGTTGCTGGGGTTCCTGGTTTCGTACCAAGGCATTGAAGCAAACCCAGAGAAAATCAAGGCGATTGAGGCAATGAGGCCTCCGGCCCATATCAAGGACGTCCAGAAGCTTACGGGGTCATTAGCATACCGCTTCAAGGCTGGCTGAGAGGGTGCTACCCTTCTTCAAGCTGTTGCGGAAGTCCGGTCCATTCTCTTGGACCGAAGAGGCAGAACAAGCCTTCCAAGAGTTGAAGCAACACCTAGTGTCCCTACCAATACTAATAGCCCAGAGCCTGGGGAGCCGTTGTATTTATACATCACGGCGGCTGTGGAAGCGATGAGCATGGTGCTGGTCGTCGAAAGGATGGAATAAGAAGGCTAGGAGCCTGAGGACTCAAGACCGACTGTCGGGGTCCGGACCATTCAGAGGCCGGTCTACTACATCAGTGAGGTCCTCCACACGAGGCAAAGACCAGGTACCTTGAGACGTACAAACTTCTCTATGCTCTGCTTGTTGCGTCCAGGAAGCTGCGCCACTATTTCCAGGCACACAGGGTCATGGTGGTGACCTCCTTTCCGTTAAGGGCCATCCTCCACAACTCTAACGCCACAGGCAACATCGTCAAGTGGGCCGCGGAGCTCGCTGAGTTCCAGCTGGACTTCCAGCCTTGCCATGCCATCAAGAGCCAGGTCCTGGCTGACTTCATCGTGGAGTGGACGCCTCCCCCGAGCGCTCCTGAGGGTCCGGATCCCGATTCGGACACCACACCTGCGAAGCCCAGGGGTCCGGTCTTCACCGAGCCCCACTGGACACTCTTCTTCGATGGATCCTCCCGTCAGCAAGTTGGCGGAGCTGGAGTGATCCTCATCGACCCAAGCGGAGATCAAGTGAAGTACATGGTGCACCTTGAGTTCAAGGCCACCAACAACATGGCGGAGTACGAAGCACTGATCTTCGGCTTGTCGGCGGCCCTATCCCTAGGGATCTGCCAGCTCCTTGTGAAGGGGGACTCCCAGCTGATCATCAAGCAAGTCCGTGGGGAGTGTAGCTGCAACGAGCCAAGGCTCGCAGCGTACCTACTTCACGTGAGGAAGCTAGAAAAGGACTTCACTGCCCTGGAACTGCAACACGTTCCTCGGACTGACAACTCGGCGGCAGATGACCTCTCTGTGAGGGCATCAACTTGGGCACCCGTGCCCGAGGGCGTCTTCAAAAGATGGCTGCTGAGACCCACCACCCAGCCGGCCGAACTGGGCGAAGGGGGCGAGACTAGCACCTCGAAGCTAGTGGTCCCGGTGGTGTCCCATCTACAGAACCCACCGAAGACTGTGTGTGCTATAGGAGAACCTGCCAGTCCCTTAGCAGAACAGCCAATATCTCAGAGTGGTCCCAATGCATGGATCTCCGAGATCCGGGACTACCTGAAGGAAAATATCCTTCCTGAAGACCATGTGTCCGCAGAGCGCATAGTGAGGTTGGCTAAACGCTACGCGGTGGTGGAAGGGGATCTCTACCGCCATGGCACCAACGACATTCTCATGCGGTGCATTACCCAGGAGGAGGGCCGTGAGTTGCTCATGGAGATCCATGGAGGAGAGTGCAGAAGTCATTCATCATCCCGCATGCTGGTCGGTAAGGTCTTCCGGCATGGCTTTTACTGGCCAACCGCTCTCCAGGATGCAGCTGAGATGGTAAAGTCTTGCAAGGCGTGCCAGTTCCACGCAAAGCAGATACACACACCAGCTCAGGCTCTGCAGATGATTCCACCCTCCTGGCCATTCGCCGTATGGGGGGTGGATATCCTGGGACCGTTTCCCAGGGTCGTCGGCGGGTACCGATTCCTCTTCGTCGCCATCGACAAGTTCACAAAGTGGCCAAAGGCCACCCCTGTGGTCAATATCACTCAGGGTGCTGCTGTCGCTTTCCTCAAGTCGATCATCTGTAGATTTGGGTTTCCAAGCCGTATCATTATGGACAACGGGACCCAGTTTACAAGTCGGATCTTCCAGGAGTATTGTGAGGACATCGGCACCCAGCTCTGCTTTGCGTCCGTGTCTCATCCAAGGAGCAACGACCAAGTGGAGAGGGCAAACGCAGAAATCCTCAGGGGACTCAAGACACGCACCTACGACTGCTTGAAAAAGCATGGTGCAAATTGGGCCAATGAGCTACCATCCGTGCTATGGGGGAACCGGACCACACCCAGCCGAGCTACCGGGGAGACCCCGTTCTTCCTGGTCTACGGGGCCGAAGCCTGCCTTCCCCCAGAAATCCTTATGGGCTCCCCATGGGTCCAACCGTTTGATGAGTCTATGCAAGAACATCTACGGCGTGAGGACGTAGACTTCATCGATGAGCACAGATGGCAAGCAGCAATCTGAAATGCATGGTACAACCAAGTGCTCAGGCGCTACCATTAAAGGTTCGTGCATAGTAGGGAGCTCAGGGTCGGGGACCTAGTCCTAAGGTGAGTACTGAACCGAGAAGGGCTCCACAAACTCTCCCCTAGTTGGGAAGGACCCTTCAAGGTGACGAAAGTATGCCGACCCGGGTGTGTCCGCCTCGCCACAACTGAAGGAGTGCCTCTTCCCAATCCCTGGAACATAGAGCATCTCCATAAGTTCTACCCATAGGAGCAAGTCTGAGGGGTTAAGGTTTCTTCTTTTTGTAACTAGGTTGTGCATATGTGTACGCTAGCCCGGTGAGGTCCGCCCTCATAAGCCCGGCCTGTTGGTCTGCACCCATGCATGTCAAGTTATAAAGAAAAGATTTACCCCCCTCAGATGTGCTTCTGTGATGATTTTATTCTGCTGCAGTTTCCAGATATTATTTTTTATCTAACCCACCCATACAGTTCCCACCCTTGCTGGTATGGTGACATTCGAATTGAGTAGCCAGGTTTGCAGTTTAGGACCCCTCTACAAAGGCAGGGGGTCCGGCAGCCTGGGGGCCAGTTCTAGAGAACGGGCGCTCGCTCCCTGGGGTGGTCTGGAGCTGTGCAACCGCTTAGCTTGGTTCTGTACCCTAAGCCTGCACGCTCCACCGCTCTAGGACGGGCACCCTAGTATTTGGAACTATAGTCCTATGGGTCTGGCAACCTAGGGTCCGGTTCTAGAGAACGGACACACGTCTCCTGGGGTGGTCCGGAGCTATGTAGCCGCTTAGCATGGTCCCGTACCCTAAGCCTGCACGCTCCACCACTCTGCGACGGGCGTCCTAGTATTTGGAACTATGATCCAAGGGATCCAGGCATACGACGTGGCTTCCCAGACTAAATCCTGCACGTCCTGTTGCATGAATCAAAGGATGGCTGATACCAGACGATGGGTCCTATGGGTGTGCTACTAACACTTCCTAGTCGAAGCTGTGTACAGGTCCAGGTCCCAGTCGAGGCTACCTCCTGGGGGCCGGGTCACCAACTCTTTCTTAGGTGTGCTGGTATCCAGCCTCGACACGTCGAGCCTACTTCCCAGGGGGCCAAGTACCAGGAGAGGAGTTGGTAACGCCACACACAGCAAGAACAAATACCATACAAATAAGAGCTGTTTAATTGATAGTTCCCAAAAGTATCTTACAAAAACAAAAGTTATTACATCCGCCTTCAAGCGGAGCCCTAGCCTCATTTCTACAGGTATGAACTACTCGACATCAGCAGGGTCGCGCTAGAAGCACGTGGCCACCGTCTCCACGACATCTTGTATGACCTCCCGGGCGGCGTCTTAAGTGTCAGCAACCGGACCAGCGATCACCGGCTCCAAGGAGATGGTCGGGTCGTGGCTTTGGAGCCGGCGCAAGCAGCCACAACCATGGCCACGACCAGCACCACTACCACCACCCGTGGGCATCCTCCCTCGGCGCCGTCGTAGCGCAGTTGTCGCCGCAACCGCCGGGCGCAGGCCTGTCACTCACCCTGAACACGGTGGCGGCCACTGGCAACAGCGGCGCTAGCGGCAACCTGGTGTTGCAGCTTACCAACAGCGGCGGCCTGGCTATCAAAGCCAAGATCATCTCGCACCCACACTACTACTCACTCCTCACTGCCTACCTCGTGTGCAACAAGGTGGGGGCACCACCGGAGGTGTCGGCGAAGCTGACGGAGATAGCGCAGGAGGTGGAGGCGCGGCAGCGCACGACGCTCGGTGGCCTGGCCGCTGCGACGGAGCCGGAGCTGGACCAGTTCATGGAGGCATACCACGAGATGCTGGTGAAGTTCAGGGAGGAGCTGAAGAGGCCGCTGCAGGAGGCGATGGAGTTCATACGAAGGGTGGAGTCGCAGCTCAACTCGCTTTCCATCTCCGGAAGGTCGCTGCGCAACATCCTTTCATCTGGGCACTGGCGGAAAAGCGCCACCCCCACGAACATCTCGCAGAGGTGGGCGAAGATGGCCACCTGGAGGATGGAGTGGGGCGTGAGGTGCTGAAGCTAGAGGCCAAGCTCCTCCAACAGCAGCAAGAAGAAGGGCGAGATCGGCAACGCCAACCCGCAGGAGAGCTAGGAGATGAAGAGCACGAACTCCCCGGCGGCGAGATCGCCGAGGGGAGTGGCGCCGGCGCAGATCCTTCAGGCGAACGCCGACACGCTCCATCCGAGCAGGTTGCGCACTAGGTTGAGTGCCCCCTCGGACTGGAAACGCTCAGGATCGACTACCGAGGCCATGGCGACTACGACGGCAGAAAGCAGAAGAGTGCGAATGCAAAGCGGCGCAAAGAGCTCGAAGGCGAAAGGGCGCAGTAGTTGGGACAGAATGCAAAAACGTAACTGTTGCACGTGGGGTGAATCCCTTTTCAAGGCAAACTCTCCCGCTCGCGCCCCGACACACCACAGAAAATCTCGCCCGACGCGCACCAAAGCAACCCAGTCTATGACACGGGGGCCTGGGTCCACAAGGCATACAGATGGTGTGCTAGTCTCCGAGTGTGAAGAAGGCGAACCGCCACATGAGGAGCGAACCACCGCCTGCGATAGTGCGCCTCTTCATCTCCGCTGAAAACAAAGGCCCAGTCTATGACATGGGGGCCCAGACCCACAAGTCATACTCCTTGGGCGTCAGTTCCTGGGTGCAGAAAGAGCGAACCGCCGCTCGCGCTAGTACTGCGTCCCCTCGGGGCCGCTGCAGAAGATAGAGAAGGTGAATTTTTAAACCAATGCAGCGGTATCGAGGCGCCTCGCGCGTGGCCCGGCGAAACCATTAGGCCTAGGGGCCGCGGGTCAGTCAGCCACGGGGACAGACATGGCAGTTGGCGTGACCGAAGGTGGATTGGCGGTGATTATGTCAGCAAGAGCACGGAAGCGGCGCACCAATCGCCAGTCAAGCTTTGGCCCCACCTGCAGGCTCATATCCTCCCCTGAGGTGGGCCAGGGGGCCACTATCGGTACCCTGAAACAGGGGTACCACTTACTACAGTATGAAGACGCGATACCCACGCGACTATCACTAGTCGCGTGGTAAACAACGACCGACCCCACCACATGGACGGCTCCAGGGCCGCCACGTGGCTAGAGAAGACAATATCCTTCAAGGTATCAACAGTGGGTCCAGACCCCCATGGGAAAGTGACAGACCCCTGCATATGCAGACCGAACCTCCGGTTAAGGTCCAGGACCTCCACGGGTGCAAACCGGACCCCTAGGATGGGTTCTGGACCCCTCTGTGTGGGGTCCGGGCCACTCACAGCAGGGTCCCAGGATTCTGGGACAAAGAATACCCAGGCCTTAATCAAGGCCAGGCGGGGGTCTGGAGCCGACATGTGTCTGGACCATATCGTGTACGCCTCTGCCCCCCGCTCAAGCGGAGCCCCGATGCTGCCACGTGGCCTACTGCCCGTGACGTAAGCCAGCGGGCAGAGCATGACATAAGGCCTCTGGGCTGTGCGGCCTCTGCATTTATTGCGGATAAGGCGCGCCGCCTATCCATTCTACTGGCAGGTGATGTGCCGCCTCGACATTTAATGAGCCCTGTCCATTCCACTGGTAGGCGATGTGCCGCCTCAGCATTTAATGAGCCCTGTCCACTCCGATGACAGGCGACGTGCCTATCCATTCCGTTGGCAGGCAGTACGCCCATGCTGCCGCGTGTACCACATTCATCATGACTCGCGCGTTACCAAGGAAGCAGCCGTGACATATCAATACTATATGCACTACGGACATTATGGCGCTCGGAGATCACCTAGGTGTTACATGCATTAGTTATTTCCTTCCATTTTGCCCCTGGGCCCACATGTCGGGGCTTAGTATCCTTGTATGTGCCCCCCTTGAGCTATAAAAGGGAGGGCACACGACGTTACAAGGTAGGCTCACTAAGACCCAACTTAGATTCACTCAGACTCTCATACAATACACAGACAGGGGAGTAGGGTATTACGCTCCGGCGGCCTAAACCACCCTAAACCCTTGTGTGTTCTTGTGTTCATCGATCACCTAGTAGACAGGCAAAACGCTTAGGCCCCTCCTCATCTAAGGATTTAGGGCGGGTGCGTTCCGCCACCCGGCCAGAGAATTTCCTCTCCGACACATTGCATTGTGAGTGTTGTTATTAATTCAATCTCTTACTTATTTGGGTTGGTATCTACTTATACTTAGTAACTACTAATAAAATTTTAACCAACTCTAAAAGCAATGCTCAGCTTTATCCATCTCCTTTGATAAGCCTTAAACTTCACATGAGCTCCCACCTTTGGTGAGTTCATGCACATTATTCCCCACAACTTGTTGAGCAATGAACGTATGTGAGCTCACCCTTGCTATACTCACATCCCCCTAGTTCAAGGACAGGTACCCTAGGATGAGGCACGTGAAGGATACCGTGATGAGTTCGTGAGTGGTCTAGGCCGTTGTCTCCCAGTCAACTTTGTGTTGCTGGATCATTGTCTTCGCATGATGTAACTATTTAACTATTTTGTACAGAACCCCATTATATAAATTATGTGACATTTGTTTCTGTACCATGAGTCATCATATGTGTAAGACTTGGTCCTAGCACACTTCGTGATTATTTCGCGCTCGGGTCCCTAAAACCCGGGTGTGACAGCCTTCCTCTTCCGAAGGTCTTCAACAACTTGATTAACCATTTGTTTTCAGCATGGCATAGATTATTACAGGGAGCTTTGGATTCAGGATGGAAGTTTCTCCCCATAATAAAGGCATACGAGGTGAAGATATGGTCTGAAAGTTATAAGGATGAACGCCGAAGCTATGACCAGAGAACAACAACTTCGGCTTATAATGATGATGAAGACTGAACATGATGTCGGCCGAAAGGGGAAAAAGACTAGCTAGTCATTAATGATTCATGTTATGATCATGAGTAAATGTTAGGGACATAAATGTACTTTTACACGGGCTGCGTCACGTGCCTATAAATAGATGAACAGTAGCACCATACTATTCATGCTGAATTGTAATCACTCTCGCGTCAGCACCTTCGAGCAAGCCGAAGGTATCAATGTAATAAATATTTTATTAATACTCATATAAACTTTATGGAACGCTAATACGAAAGGATTTATGACTTGTATTCATTGTGTTTGTTCTCGTGTATTCTTATTTATTTATAACATGATGAAGGCATGTCCTTCATGACCTCCGTCCGATGATCATTAAATCCGAGAGGAGGCAATGCTTCGAAGGACGAAGGTCCTTGATCTTTAACAATTGTGTTACTTTGTTCTTGATTCACAACATTTGAGAACAAGTGACCAACACCTTTTAGGATGCATGCTTTACTTTGAGGTTCTAAGTACTTTAGGGGGAGTTGCTTTTTTAGGGGGGGAGTTATTCTTGTCAAGGGGAGTTCTTGCTGGTTGTGTTGAGCCATTTGCCTCTTTATAGAGGGACTAGTGTTGCTTTTAGTTCTTTTGCTCCAGCTTTTGCTCCATTTTGGCTCTAACTTTTGGATAGTGGTGTTGAACCCATTTCTGCCTTTTCTTGAGGACTAGCCATTTTTGCTTGGTTGTGTTGAGATATTTCCCATTTCTTCGGGAACCAAGCTTTGCTCAATCTCGATGACTTGCATTTGGCTTTTGTTGTCTTCTAGTAATTTGAGTGAGTTTCTTTGTCTTACTTCATTTATGATGATATGTGTGTTCGTGTGGTGGTGTTGACAATGCAATATAATCATCAAGGGGGAGATTGCGAACACAAGGTGGACTTGTCCCTTGTGGTTCAGGTTTGTGATGAGTAATTGTCAAAAAGGGTGGTGCTACGGTGTGAGTCTTGGACTAACCGGAGTAAGAGTTTGTGTGTTGTGCAACATGTATCTTGGTTTATGGTGTGCAGGTGTGTAGACAGGAGATGATGGTTGACAGCGAAAGTCAAGATCATGCGGGTTCATGCTGATGGACCAGGAGCGGTGAAAGATGAGCGCTGAGTCCTGACCAAGGGACTAGAGAAGCTGGGTGACTAGCCATGGTGGCTGATACCTAGGGACACTGAAAGGTGCGAGGACGTGCAGAGCAGATCATGTCGACGACACAGTTGTGGACTAATGGGACATGTATCCCCAATGTGGGGGACGTGTATGGAGTATGCTACCCTCTATTGTTTCGATGGTTGCACCTCAAAACCACCTAGCGCTACAGTTTGCTGGTTTCGCCGAGTTTGGGTCAGAAAATCTAGCGATGCGGTTCCGACAGGAATTAGAGGTGGCACGTGACATCATCATGAAGGGTGCATCGAGCTGAAGCAACTTCATGAAGATCACGTAACCTTTAGATGCATATTCTAGGAGTTGGTCCATTTTGTCCCTGGCTAAATGGATAAGATCTATGTATCTAGGAGTAGTTTAGTCAAGTATAATAACCCCATATGAATAGGAGGGAGGGTTGGTTGTTTTGAATCTATCTCTTTTGGCACTTGCTCTTTCAATTCTTAGTCTTGTAATCGCTCTAGGTTGGAGATCCTTAGGCATTTTTTAATTATGGCGTGACTTTGCTCTTGTGAGGAAGTGTGGATGTAACCACACAGAGCCAGCGTGCTTTCTCCATTCATTTCGAATCATGTGCAAAATCTAATCTCAACGAGTTTTTGATTTTTTCTCTCACTTCTCAACCCCTCTTGTGTTTTTTGTGTGAATCTTTGGTTTTTTGAGTCTGGGGATTAGTTGGAGGATACTTCCTCGTTTGTGAACTTCACTAGGATATTTGCTATATCTGATTTGAGCAGATTACACTCATGGGCTGGTTCCAAACTGATTTGATCAAGTTTGCAAAACCCTAACAAAACCCCATTCGTAGTTAATATTTTGAATCTGTTAGCAAAGTTTTGATTTGTTCCTATTCAAACCTCAAAAAACATCATCTCTTTCTCTATGCTCGCTACTGGTAAATTTTGAGATCTTTCTGAGCTATTCACCCCCTTTGGTCACCTCACTGGTCCTTCAACAAAACAACGTTATGTGGTGATCCCCTCTTCTCCTCACTCATTGTTTTTAGCTTCTTTTTGGTAAACTGATGCTTCCCGATACAACTTGCTTACATATACTGTCCAGGTTTCACCGGAACGACGCCTTGTAGACGGAGAACACCATCGCTGATCCCTACTGTTGGGGGCCTTCGTCTTCCGAAGGTCCTCAAAAACATGATTTAACAATGTTTCCGGAGTGTAATACATGAACAGGTACCTTCGGATTCGGATCAGAACCACAGTGTGAGAAGCACAAACAATACGAAGGTTGACGTAGCGCCGAAGCTACGTGCAAGGGAGCTTCGGCATGACGGCTAGAAAGGGAAACGACTTAAAGGGGAAAAGACTATTTAGACCTCGGCGGATTACCTTAGAGTCATTAGCAAATGTAAAGGGCATGGATGTAATTTCACACGGGCTGCGTCCTGTGCCTATAAATAGATGAACAGTACTCCCGTACTGTTCACGCTGAATTGTACTTGCTCGTGTGTCACGCTTGTACTTTTACCTTCCATCAAGCCGAAGGTACATTTGTAATTTGATATCATTTCTATTTTTCCGTGATAATAAAATAGAAATGAGCTAATAATGTTATATAATTGTTCATGTTATCTCTTATATTTCATATGATTCTCCTTTTATTAACGTATACTACAATTATGAAGGTATGTCTTCATGGCCTTCGTCTGTAGATCATTATATCCTAAGGGAAATAATGCTTCGAAGGACGAAGGGCGTTAACATTTAATATTTTTGTGTTGCCTTGTTCTTAACTCATAGCACTTGAGAACAAGTCCCCAACATTGGTGCCCACCTCCGGTGAATCCTTTTCGACCACCTTCGGCAAGCACTGACCTTCGTCATGCCACCGAAGAAAGCTTCAGCGACAGGGGCTGCCGCTCTGCAGCCACTGGAC
Organism: Zea mays; assembly: GCF_902167145.1. Lineage (NCBI taxonomy): Eukaryota > Viridiplantae > Streptophyta > Magnoliopsida > Poales > Poaceae > Zea > Zea mays. Next base: position 41,906,455 of record NC_050102.1, on the reverse strand, counting down.
CCAAACCAGGAGACCCTTTCTCTTCGAGAGGCCCGAAGCCAGAAGAGGAAGGCCACTAGTCCAACACTCCAGGAGGAGTTGGACGAAGAAATCAGAAACATGGAGATGCTTCATCAACAAGTACAAAGAAAGAAGGAGAAGATGGCCCGACTAGCTGATCTTCAAAGGCAGATTGACGAAGCCACTGAAGAAGTACGCAATCTTGCTCAAGACGAACAAGAGCGAAGGCCCCAACATAGGGAGCTTCACCAAGAAGGCTTCTTCAACGAGGATGGATGGTATGATGATTTTAATCATGATACCTTTACCTTTGACGATGCTTCTCCCTTGGCAGCAGAACTGCAGGCTATCCCATGGCCTCCATCATACAAGCCACCTTAGCTCCCCATGTATGATGGACATTCAGATCCAAAGCAGTTTTTGATGAGTTATGAAGCAACTATATCTTCATACGGAGGCAATGCAGCTGTCATGGCCAAGTCCTTCGTCATGGCAGTTAAGAATGTGGCCCAAACGTGGTATTCTTCTCTTCGGCCAGGAACTATTACTTCATGGCAGAAGCTCAAGGATATGCTGGTAACAAGTTTCTAGGGCTTTTAGACGAAGCCAGTCATAGCTCAGGCTCTGTTTCAATGCACGCAAGATCATGAGGAGTATCTCCAACCATACGTCCGAAGATTCTTGCGCCTGAGAGCACAAGCGCCTACAGTGCCCAATGAAATTGTCATTGAGGCCATGATTAAGGGGCTTCGTCCAGGACCTACTGCCCAGTATTTTGCTAGAAAGCCTCCACAGACTTTGGAGAAGCTGCTTCAAAAGATGGATGAATACATCTAGGCTGACAATGACTTTCGCCAAAGAAGGGAGGAAGCCTACAGGTTCTCTGAGATGAATAGGGGCTTTGGAGGAAGAGTCCACCCAAGGCATGTTAGGTCAATTCACTCCACTCAGAGTGACGACAGAGGAAGTCAACAACAGAGGCCACAGTATTCCTCGCAAGCTTCGAGGCAGCAACAAAGCTCTTTCCGGCCGCCAGCTCCAAGAGGCAGAGGCGCCAGGGGATTTGGAGGAAGGTTTGGGGATCAACCTAGAAAAATTTATTGCTTATTCTGTGGTGAGGACAAGGGCCATACTACAAGGATGTGCCATGTCACCATTCAGAAACAAAAGGAAATAGCAGAAGCCGCAGCTCAGCAGAACCAGCCGAAGCAAGTCATGCACACTGCTTCGTATCACTCAGCCTACATACCAGAGTATGTGGGTAACCATCCTGCAGTTTCTGTTGCTTCGGCTAGCCAGCCACAGGCATCTTGGCCATAGCCTCCACCTCCACCACCACTACAACCTGCATATTCACGAGGCCACCAGCCAGAAGGGAGCCAACATACCCATCAGCAGCGAGATTTTAAGGAGGAGTCCGAAGCTCGCACAATCAACAGTACTGTGCCAGAATCGAAACATATCTATTGAGAGATATCCTACCCCTGAAACAGTTTTTACATTCATTGCTATTTTCTTTCTCAATAAGGAACAATTATTGTTAACCTAGTTTTCTTGCCATTTTCAATTTCTTGTAATAGTTTCGTTCTTGCCACAGTGAAACATATCTTCTCCACAGACTCACGAAGTCCAAAAAGTCGCTGAAGCGCAAAAGTCGTTCCTAAGGGAACGCGGGGCTAAAAATCACATTACAAGTATCACCGAAGCTACAAAAAGTCGTCCCTACGGAATGCAGCGTAAGTTTGCCGAACCTACAAAAAGTCGTTCCTAAGGGAGCACAGTGTAAGTTTTCTGCTCAAAAGTTGTTCCAAAGGGAATGCAGAGCCAAATAACACCGAAATATAAGGCGAAGCGCAAAAAGTCAACGCGAATACCACCGAAATAGAAGGCGAAGAAGTTCAAAAGACGTTCCTAAGGGAATGCAGAACTTACAGCGAAAAGTCAGCGCTGATACACCGAAAAATAAACGGTGAAGCTGAAAATAAGCGGCAAAGAGATTGTGTATTCCATTATGGGGGTGTGAGTGCGTGTCTTTGGCATAAACATCATTTTGCATAACATAACATCATCACATCATTTCGCATAACATAACATCATACATCATATTGCATCAATGGCACAAGAAGGGAATACAATGTTGATCTTCGGAGAATGCTTCGAAAAAGTGAAATTGTGCTAAGGCACAAAATAAGTTTTGAAGAAGTACAGCTTCATCAGCTCTGATATGGAGGAAGAAATCTATTGTTTACGAAGCATTAATGTTTTTATGATGTTTGGAGGATTTTTTACGAAGCATAAAAGCTCTTCTTTACGAAGCATGAAAAGAAGGGAAGGTGTTTTTTCGTCGAAGGCTCAAAAATGGTATGTACATAAAAGTTTCATGCATTGCAAAGAACTGAATTACAAACCATTCATATATTACATTCAAACCTATAAGCACCAAATATTATAAACATAGTTCAGCAAATGTTACATTAATATTCTAGAAATGTTTTTACAAATAGCTAATCCTCTTCCTTCAAGACTTTTTCTGTAGCTTCGGTTAGTAATTTGGTGACAACTTTGTCTACAATAGCTTCGGTCATATTAATAATTTCTATTGCCTTCTATGTCTCTGGGTCGGCCAGTGGGTCGAATGGCTCTGGGGGAGGAGAAAGTTCAGCTGTGGTAGAAGGTATAAATTAGCTCGAAGTCGCAAAAATAAACAACAAAGTTAAAAGCTATTAAGTAATACCTATCCGTCTTTCAAGTTCCGCAGCTTTTTCAGCCGCTTTTGTTGCTTCTCGAGCGTCATGAATATCCTTTTCGCTCTTCTCCATTATTTCATGGGCCATCCCTCGGCTGCCATTTTCCCAGATATCAGTAAAAAAATTTCCGCCTATTAAGCTTGCTTCGGCCGAGGGGTCCTTCGTATCGTCAATAGAGAAGGCAGCTTCGGACTGGGCCAAAGTTTTAACATGTTCGCACCCTGCCTTCTCCAAAATAGCTGCAACTCCCCTTGCACCAGAGAATGCGCACACGTCCGCGCGGTCATTTAAAATTTCTTCAAAAGCTTCGGCTTCGCTGCTGATCCACTCAATTACGCCCTCAGAATCGCCTCTTATGAAGTGAGTACGCGCCCATGTTGGCGAAGCTAGTCTTTATCTTTTTTACACACTCCACAGATTTTTCAAAGCATCTTTCTTTTGATGCGCGAAGTTCTGCAACTGTTTTTTCACAATAATTTTTCCAGTAATCACTGGCATCTCGTTCAGCTTCGGCCACAGCGCATTTTAATTTGGCTTCAGCCAGTTGCTTTTGAAGGTTTTCAATCTCATTCCTTTGGATTTCAGATTGAGCCTTGAAGTTAGCTTCGTCTCCCTTTACTTTGTCCACCAATGTAAGTAGGATCTTGTCTTTTTCCAAGGCTTCGTTTCTCAGCCTGATAACCTCTGTTCGAAGGTTGTTGAGAGCAATAGTGCAGCTCTCGTCTTCAGTATTCTTTTGCGCCCTTAAGGCGTTGCTAAGGATCAAGCCATGCGAAAGGAGCATTGTATTAAGTATAAGCAAATGAAAAAAAATTGTTCTTAAGTACAAAAATTTGATTTTCATACCTTTATACTATAATATGCTAAACTGTCGGCCAATTCATCCTTCGACAGTACTGAAAGCCCATCTTCTAATGTTGGAAATCCGAAGCTTCTGCTCATCTCCCGGTAGACAGATATCTCCTTATTGTCCGGGAGACAGTACAAAAAATCCTCTTCTCTGCTGCCATTAAACACTAATGCCCCCCTTTGGATATTTCAGCTTCTGGGCATAGTGTTGTGCTTCTCGCTCTTCTTCTTTAGAGAATCTCTTTCCCGAAGCATGACGGATGATATATTCAATATTTTCTTTTAAAGCTTCGGGACCAGATGTGGGAGTTTTCTTAGGCAAACTTTGTTCTATAGCCTCTTCCTCTGTTGCCTTCTCTTCGAATTCTGAAGGTTGTTTATCAGTAGGCTTTGAAGGCTCAGCTTCGGCACTGGCCTGGCTTGCGGCAGCTTCAACTTCGGCTGGTTTTGTTTCAGCTTCGATTTGCAATTTCGAAGCCTCGGCGATTTTCCCTGAAGGAGTAGACCTTAAAGCCATCACTGTTTCTAGCACATCTAATACATTTACCATCCTTTTCCTCTTCAAGGTTGCCGCAAGACCTTTTTGTGCCGTCGGCACCGTTATTTCTGCCGAAGGACTTAAAACCTCTAACCTTTTTGCTTCGTCAGTTTTTGGTTCTTCGGCTTTATCTCTATCAGCCTTTGGTTCAGTTATCTCGGCTCAGGGCGCCTTCGGTATGGTAGTGAAAGGGAAATGTGCCCTTGGGCCATTTCTAAGTATTTTGGTGATTGAGTGCCAACACAAGTGCTTAAATGTGAATCTATACCCATGGATGGACAAAGTGCAAATCAAGAGTAAAGGTATGTTTCTAAGCCTTAGTACATTGTTTTGAAGACTAATGTATCGTGTCTAAGTGCTTGAAATAGGAGAAATCGAGTCAGAGAAAAGTTGGCTGTGTACAGCCAAAAGGCTGTTCGGTCTGGAGCACCGGACTGTCCGGTGGTGCACCGGACAGTGTCCGGTGCGCCAGACTGACTCGGGCGAACTGGCCGCTCTCGGGAATTTACCGACGACGTACGGGTATAATTCACCGGACTGTCCGGTGTGCACCGGACTGTCCGGTGAGCCAACGGTCGGCCAGGCCAACGGTCGGCCGCGCGATTTGTGCGGGACACGTGGCCGAGCCAACGGCTAGAAGGGAGCACCGGACTGTCCGGTGTGCACCGGACATGTCCGGTGCGCCAACGGCTCTTAGCCTGCCAACGGTCGACTGCGCCATTTATGGAAAGGAATCGGGCACCGGACAGTGTCCGGTGTGCACCGGACTGTCCGGTGCGCCCGATGACAGAAGGCAAGAATGGCTTTCCAGATTTGTGCTCAACGGCTCCTAGCTGCCTTGGGGCTATAAAAGGGACCCCTAGGCGCATGGAGGAGAGTACCAAGCAACCTTAGAGCATTCTTGATCATCCACACTCAATCTTTGCGCATTCGTTTGTCATTCTCAGTGATTCGAGCTCCGTTCTAGTGAGAACTTTGAGATAGTCTTTAGAGCTCGATTCTTGGCCGTGTGTGTGCGCATATTGCTGTGGATTTGTGTGTGTTGCTTCCCTCCCTTACTCCGTGCTTCTTTGTGAACTTTAAGTGTAAGGGCGAGAGACTCCAATTTGTGGAGATTCCTCGCAAGTGGGATAAAGATAAGCAAAGCAAAACATCGTGGTATTCAAGTGGGTCTTTGGACCGCTTGAGAGGGGTTGATTGCAACCCTCGTCCGCTGGGACGCCACAACGTGGAGTAGGCAAGCGTTGGTCTTGGCCGAACCACGGGATAACCACCGTGTCATCTCTGTGATTGATCCTTGTTGGTTATTGTGTTTTGTTGAGGATTCCGATCTAGCCACTTGGCAATTATTGTGCTAACGATTAACCAAGTTTTGTGGCTTAAGATTTTGAAGTGTTACAGGATCACCTATTCACCCCCCCTCTAGGTGCTCTCAATTGGTATCAAAGCCGTTCTCTTCAAGAAAGGGACTAACCGCCCAAAGAGATGGATCCTAAGGGCAAGGGGATGGTGATCAACGACAAGGAGAAGGAGACCTTCGTCAACGAGCCCAATGATGACAAGCCCACCGACTCAGGCTCGGGCCACAAAAGAAAAGACGGGAGGAAGAAGAAGACAAGGCGCATCAAGGAAATTGTCTACTACGACAGCGACGAATCTTCCTCCTCCCAAAAGGACGACGACGACCACGATAGACGAAAGACGGTTAACTCAAACTTTTCTTTCGATTATTCGCGCATCCCGCATAGTTCAAATGCTCAATTGCTCCCAATTCCACTTGGCAAGCCCCCTCACTTTGATGGAGAGGACTACGGATTTTGGAGCCACAAAATGCGTACTCACCTATTTTCTCTCCATCCAAGCATTTGGGAGATTGTGGAAAGTGGAATGAAATTTGATAGCTCGGATAACCCTGTGTTTATTAATGAACAGATTCATAAAAATGCACAAGCTACTACTGTGTTGCTAGCCTCTTTGTGCAGGGACGAGTATCACAAGGTGAGCGGCTTGGACAATGCCAAGCAGATCTGGGACACCCTCAAGATCTCTCATGAGGGAAACGACGTCACCTTGCTCACCAAAATGGAGTTGGTGGAAGGCGAGCTTGGACGGTTCGCGATGATAAGGGGCGAGGAGCCGACACAAACATACAACTGGCTCAAGACCCTTATCAACAAAATAAGGAGCTACGGGAGCACGCGATGGACGGACCACGACGTCGTCCGCCTAATGCTAAGGTCATTTACCGTTCTTGATCCTCATTTGGTGAATAATATTCGTGAAAATCCCAGGTACACCAAGATGTCGCCCGAAGAAGTTCTTGGGAAATTCGTTAGCGGGCGAATGATGATCAAGGAGGCGAGGTACGTGGACGACGCCTTGAATGGTCCGATCAACGAGCCGCAACCCCTTGCTCTCAAGGCAACACGAAGCAAGGAGGCGCTACCTAGCAAGGTGGCACAGATTGAGGCGGCCGGACTTAATGATGAAGAGATGGCTCTCATCATCAAAAGATTCAAGACGGTGCTTAAAGGTCGCAAGGGACAGCCAAGCAAGACCAAAGCCAAGGGGAAGCGCTCATGCTTCAAATGCGGTAAGCTTGGTCATTTTATTGCTAACTGTCCCGACAATGATAGTGATCAGGATCAAGGAAACAAGAGGGAGAAAAAGAAGAACTATAAGAAGGCAAAGGGCGAGGCTCATCTTGGCAAGGAGTGGGATTCGGACTGCTCCTCGTCCGACTCCGACAATGAGGGACTCGCCGCCACTGCCTTCAACAAGTCATCCCTCTTCCCCAACGAGCGTCACACTTGCCTCATGGCAAGGGAGAAGAAAGTAAGCACTCCTAATACTAGTACTTATGCTTCTTCAAGTGAGGATGAGTCTAGTGATGATGATGAGATAGATTACTCATGCTTATTCAAGGGATTAGATAGAACTAAGGTAGACAAAATTAATGAATTGATTGATGCCTTGAATGATAGGAATATACTGTTAGAAAAGCAAGAGGATTTGTTGTATGAAGAACATGATAAATTTGTAGAAGCTCAGAAATCTCTTGCTCTAGAAATTAAGAGGAATGAAATGCTCTCTAGTGAATTATCTTCTTGTCATGAAACTATTGCTAAGTTAAAAAGTTTTAATGATGATTTAAATGCTAAACTAGAAGTAGCTGGTAAATCTAATTCTTGTGAAGAAATTGTTGAAACTTGTAATAGGTGTAAAGATTTTGACATTGATGCTTGTAGTGATCATTTAGTTTCAATCTCTAAATTAAATGAGGAATTAGCTAGTCTTAATGCCCAACTTAAGACTAGCAAGAATAAATTTGACAAGCTAAAATTTGCAAGGGATGCCTACACGATTGGTAGACACCCCTCAATTAAGGATGGACTTGGCTACAAGAGGGAAGCCAAGAACTTGACAAGCCATAAGGCTCCCATCTCCGCCAAGGAGAAAGGAAAGGCCCCTATGGCTAGTAGTGTGCAAAAGAACCATGCTTTTATGTACCATGATAGGAGACAATCTAGAAATGCTTATAGGAGTTGTAATGCAGATAATGCCTTTGATTCTCATGCCATGTTTGCTTCTAGTTCTTCTTATGTGCATGATAGAAATGTTGGTAGGAGAAATGCTGTTCATAATTTGCCTAGGAGAAATGTTGTTAATGTTCCTAGGAAAGTAAATGAACCTTCTACAATATATCATGCTTTAAATGCTTCTTTTGCTATTTGTAGAAAGGATAGGAAGATAGTTGCTAGAAAATTAGGGGCAAGATGCAAGGGAGACAAAACTTGCATTTGGGTCCCTAAGGATATTTGTGCTAACCTTGCAGGACCCAACATGAGTTGGGTACCTAAGACCCAAGCCTAAATTTGCCTTGCAGGTTTATGCATCCGGGGGTTCAAGCTGGATTATTGACAGCGGATGCACAAACCATATGACGAGGGAGAAGAAGATGTTCACCTCCTACGTCAAAAACAAAGATTCCCAAGATTCAATAATATTCGGTGATGGGAATCAAGGCAAGGTAAAAGGGTTAGGTAAAATTGCAATCTCAAATGAGCACTCTATCTCTAATGTGTTTTTAGTAGAGTCTCTTGGATATAATTTGCTATCTGTTAGTCAATTATGCAATATGGGATATAACTGTTTGTTTACAAATGTAGATGTGTCGGTCTTTAGAAGATGTGATGGTTCACTAGCTTTTAAGGGTGTACTAGACGGCAAGCTTTACCTAGTTGATTTTGCAAAAGAAGAGGCCGGTCTAGATGCATGCTTAATGGCTAAGACTTGCATGGGCTGGCTGTGGCATCGCCGCTTAGCACATGTGGGGATGAAGAACCTCCACAAGCTTTTAAAGGGAGAACATGTGATAGGTTTAACCAATGTTCATTTCGAAAAAGATAGACCTTGTGCAGCTTGTCAAGCAGGGAAACAAGTGGGAGGCTCTCATCACACCAAAAATGTGATGACAACATCAAGACCCCTGGAGATGCTACATATGGACCTTTTCGGACCCGTCGCCTATCTGAGCATAAGAGGAAGTAAGTATGGTCTAGTTATTGTTGATGACTTTTCCCGCTTCACTTGGGTGTTCTTTTTGCAGGATAAGTCTGAAACCCAAGGGACCCTCAAGCGCTTCCTAAGGAGAGCTCAAAATAAGTTTGAGCTCAAGGTGAAGAAGATAAGGAGCGACAACGGGTCCGAATTCAAGAACCTTCAAGTGGAAGAGTTCCTTGAGGAGGAGGGGATCAAGCACGAGTTCTCCGCTCCCTACACACCTCAGCAAAATGGTGTGGTAGAGAGGAAGAACAGGACGCTCATAGATATGGCGAGGACTATGCTTGGAGAATTCAAGACCCCCGAGTGCTTTTGGTCGGAAGCCATGAACACGGCTTGCCACGCCATCAACAGGGTCTACCTTCACCGCCTCCTCAAGAAGACGTCGTATGAGCTGCTAACCGGTAACAAACCTAATGTATCGTATTTTCGTGTTTTTGGGAGTAAATGCTACATTCTAGTGAAGAAGGGTAGGAATTCCAAATTTGCTCCCAAAGCCGTAGAAGGGTTTTTATTAGGTTATGATTCAAATACAAAGGCGTATAGGGTCTTCAACAAATCATCGGGTTTGGTTGAAGTCTCTAGCGACGTTGTATTTGATGAGACTAATGGCTCTCCAAGAGAGCAAGTTGTTGATCTTGATGATGTAGATGAAGAAGACGTTCCAACGGCCGCGATACGCACCATGGCGATTGGAGATGTACGGCCTCAAGAACATTTGGAGCAAGATCAACCTTCTTCCTCAACAACGGTGCATCCCCCAACCCAAGGTGACGAACAGGTACCTCAAGTGGAGGCGCATGATCAAGGGGGAGCACAGGATGTTCAAGTTGAAGAGGAAGAAGCACTTCAGGCACCTCTAACTCAAGTTCGAGCGACGATTCAAAGGGATCATCCCGTCGACCAGATATTGGGTGATATTAGCAAGGGAGTAACTACTCGCTCGAGATTAGTTAATTTTTGTGAGCATTACTCTTTTGTCTCTTCTATTGAGCCTTTCAGGGTAGAAGAGGCCTTGCTAGATCCGGACTGGGTGTTGGCCATGCAGGAGGAACTCAACAACTTCAAGCGCAATCAAGTTTGGACACTGGTGCCTCGTCCCAAGCAAAATGTTGTGGGAACCAAGTGGGTGTTTCGCAACAAACAGGACGAGCACGGGGTGGTGACGAGGAACAAGGCTAGACTTGTGGCAAAAGGTTATGCCCAAGTCGCAGGTTTGGACTTTGAGGAGACCTTTGCTCCTGTGGCTAGGCTAGAGTCAATTCGCATCTTGCTAGCATATGCTGCTCACCATTCTTTCAGGTTGTACCAAATGGATGTGAAGAGCGCTTTCCTCAACGGGCCGATCAAGGAGGAGGTGTACGTGGAGCAACCCCCTGGCTTCGAGGATGAACGGTACCCCGACCACGTGTGTAAGCTCTCTAAGGCGCTCTATGGACTTAAGCAAGCCCCAAGAGCATGGTATGAATGCCTTAGAGACTTTTTAATTGCTAATGCTTTCAAGGTTGGGAAAGCCGATCCAACTCTTTTCACTAAGACTTGCAATGGTGATCTTTTTGTGTGCCAAATTTATGTCGATGACATAATATTTGGTTCTACTAATCAAAAGTCTTGTGAGGAGTTTAGCAGGGTAATGACGCAGAAATTCGAGATGTCAATGATGGGCGAGTTGAACTACTTCCTTGGGTTCCAAGTGAAGCAACTCAAGGACGGCACCTTCATCTCCCAAACGAAGTACACGCAAGACTTGCTAAAGCGGTTTGGGATGAAGGACGCCAAGCCCGCAAAGACTCCGATGGGAACCGACGGACACACCGACCTCAACAAAGGAGGTAAGTCCGTTGATCAAAAATCATACCGGTCCATAATAGGTTCTTTGCTTTATTTATGTGCTAGTAGACCGGATATTATGCTTAGCGTATGCATGTGTGCTAGATTTCAATCCGATCCTAAGGAGTGTCACTTAGTGGCGGTGAAGCGAATTCTTAGATATTTGGTTGCTACGCCTTGCTTCGGGCTCTAGTATCCAAAGGCGTCTACCTTTGACTTGGTTGGATACTCAGATTCCGACTATGCTGGATGTAAGGTCGATAGGAAGAGTACATCAGGGACGTGCCAATTCTTAGGAAGGTCCTTGGTGTCGTGGAACTCTAAGAAACAAACCTCCGTTGCCCTATCCACCGCTGAGGCCGAGTATGTTGCCGCAGGGCAGTGTTGCGCGCAACTACTTTGGATGAGGCAAACCCTTCGGGACTTTGGCTACAATCTGAGCAAAGTCCCACTCCTATGTGACAATGAGAGTGCTATCCGCATGGCGGAAAATCCTGTTGAACACAGCCGCACAAAGCACATTGACATCCGACATCACTTTTTGAGAGACCACCAGCAAAAGGGAGATATCGAAGTGTTTCATGTTAGCACCGAGAACCAGCTAGCCGATATCTTTACCAAGCCTCTAGATGAGAAGACCTTTTGCAGGTTGCGTAGTGAGCTCAATATCTTAGATTCGCGGAACTTGGATTGATTTATAGCATACATGTGTTTATGCTTTTGATCATGTTCCTTTTTTGCATTTTGTTGTTTAGTATGGTGCTCAAGTTGTACAAACACTCCCTGGACCTCACAAGTCCGTTGCAAAGTGATGCACAGTTTTAGGGGGAGATGTGTTACAACTTGGCCCTTTAAGACTAACCATATGCTTGAGTTTGCTTGTTTTAGTCTCGAAGGAGAATTAAAAGGGAAATGGTGGACTTGGACCATGCAAGACTTCCACTGCACTCCGATGAAAAGAGTAACTTTTCCAAGTTCATCTTTTAACTCTTATTGCCTATTTGCTCTTAATTGAAGATTTTGGTGAGGCAATGGGGTTAAAGGGCCAAGATTGATCCCGTTTTGGTGCTTGATGCCAAAGGGGGAGAAAATAAAGGCCAAAGCGATAAATGGATCAGCTACCACTTGAGAGATTTTGAAAATAGTAGAATAGAGTTGGGAGAAATGTTGATTATGGGAAAAAGGGGGAGTTTTTGAAATCTTGAATCAAATACTCTTGGAATGACTCTCTTTATACCTTAACATGTGTGTTTGACTTAGAGATAGAAATTTGAGGTTGATTTGCAAAAACAAACCAAGTGGTGGCAAAGGATGATCCATATATGCCAAAATTGAATCAAAATAAATTTGAGTTCTATTTGAAGTGATATTGCACTTGTTCTAGTTGCTTTATGTTGTGTTGGCATAAATCACCAAAAAGGGGGAGATTGAAAGGGAAATGTGCCCTTGGGCCATTTCTAAGTATTTTGGTGATTGAGTGCCAACACAAGTGCTTAAATGTGAATCTATACCCATGGATGGACAAAGTGCAAATCAAGAGTAAAGGTATGTTTCTAAGCCTTAGTACATTGTTTTGAAGACTAATGTATCGTGTCTAAGTGCTTGAAATAGGAGAAATCGAGTCAGAGAAAAGTTGGCTGTGTACAGCCAAAAGGCTGTTCGGTCTGGAGCACCGGACTGTCCGGTGGTGCACCGGACAGTGTCCGGTGCGCCAGACTGACTCGGGCGAACTGGCCGCTCTCGGGAATTTACCGACGACGTACGAGTATAATTCACCGGACTGTCCGGTGTGCACCGGACTGTCCGGTGAGCCAACGGTCGGCCAGGCCAACGGTCGGCCGCGCGATTTGTGCGGGACACGTGGCCGAGCCAACGGCTAGAAGGGAGCACCGGACTGTCCGGTGTGCACCGGACATGTCCGGTGCGCCAACGGCTCTTAGCCTGCCAACGGTCGACTGCGCCATTTATGGAAAGGAATCGGGCACCGGACAGTGTCCGGTGTGCACCGGACTGTCCGGTGCGCCCGATGACAGAAGGCAAGAATGGCTTTCCAGATTTGTGCTCAACGGCTCCTAGCTGCCTTGGGGCTATAAAAGGGACCCCTAGGCGCATGGAGGAGAGTACCAAGCAACCTTAGAGCATTCTTGATCATCCACACTCAATCTTTGCGCATTCGTTTGTCATTCTCAGTGATTCGAGCTCCGTTCTAGTGAGAACTTTGAGATAGTCTTTAGAGCTCGATTCTTGGCCGTGTGTGTGCGCATATTGCTGTGGATTTGTGTGTGTTGCTTCCCTCCCTTACTCCGTGCTTCTTTGTGAACTTTAAGTGTAAGGGCGAGAGACTCCAATTTGTGGAGATTCCTCGCAAGTGGGATAAAGATAAGCAAAGCAAAACATCGTGGTATTCAAGTGGGTCTTTGGACCGCTTGAGAGGGGTTGATTGCAACCCTCGTCCGCTGGGATGCCACAACGTGGAGTAGGCAAGCGTTGGTCTTGGCCGAACCACGGGATAACCACCGTGTCATCTCTGTGATTGATCCTTGTTGGTTATTGTGTTTTGTTGAGGATTCCGATCTAGCCACTTGGCAATTATTGTGCTAACGATTAACCAAGTTTTGTGGCTTAAGATTTTGAAGTGTTACAGGATCACCTATTCACCCCCCCTCTAGGTGCTCTCAGGTAGCCGGTTCTTTAGCCTTCTGTGTAAGAGGAGTGGGCTCCTTTGGAGCAGCAGCTGAAGAAGTTTCCCCGCCAAAATCAGGCACCACGGCCGGCTCAATGTAGCGGGGTCGATGAGTAAGAACCTTCAATTTTTTCCTCTTCGGCGCAGGCTCACTTGGAGCAGCCGAAGTAGCAACTTTTCCAGAGGTTATACCTTTTCTTTTCTGCCCCCATGGCGGGTAGCGGTAATCAGGGTACACAAATCCAATAGCATCAAAAACTCTATTCAATCTTTTCTTTTTTCGGCTCCCAAAGGCCGCAGACAGTGCATTATCTTCGGACTTGGAATATGCTCCAAGTAACTCATCGCTAGTATTTTCAACACACTTCAGCCAGTCGTCGTCTGGCTCGACAAACTGGTCTCCAAACCTGAAGGTATATTTCAATCGAATCAGACCACCTTCGCTAGGGTTAGTAATGGTTTCTTTTGGCATTTCCCAGCTGTCTATCAGTGGCCATATCCTGTAGGCTACATGTTCTTGGACTAAGTCTCTTGTCCCAATAAAAGCGCAAACTGTGCTGAAGGCCTTTTGGCATGCTTCGGCTGCCTCATCAATCTCTACCTTCGTCTTTCGGAGGCCGAAGCGGGACCAGATGGGGCGCATGATGATCTCTTTAATGTCTTCTCTCGCTTTCAAATCATTTTTCACATAAAACCACTCTTCCATCCAGGCCCCGGGCCACCTCTTACGAAAAGTTGGCACTGGGTAGCTTGAGCCGGAGCGAGCAACGAAGCTATAGCAACCAAAATTGTTATGGTACTGTTCTTTACCCCAGGGCTTCGTCTCGTACGAAAGTTCATGCATACTGCAAAAACATTTTGCACTTGGCTCTAGACCTTGACTTCTCACAGCCCAGACGAAGATCCCCATTCTAATAATTGCTTCGGGAGTGATCTGGTGAAGGAAAATCTGGTATGTCTTTAAAACTTCAACAACAAATCTGCTCAATGGGAACCGAAGCCCAGCTTTGAAGAAGCTTCGGTAGATCACAACTTCATTTTCTTTGGGAGCAGGAACAACCCTGTCTGCGTCAGCCCTCACAATAGACATATCTCGAAAATACCTTCCTCTCATATTATCAAGATGACTCTGTTTGATAGTTGATTTCCCGAAGACTGCATGACTTGGTCGCCAGGGTCGATCTTCAGAATCTTCGCCTCCGCTTTCTCCATCATAGCTGTCGCTGTCATCAGTATCTTTAGATAAGCCTTCTAGAATCTCTTTAGTAATCTTTTCTGTATTTGTTTTTTCTATTGACTCAACAAATCCAGCAGTCTTCTCCTCAAGGAGCTTCTCCTCTTCGCTCAGCTTCATCTCAGCAGCAACTTTTTTGTCTTGAGACATATTTCCTTCGGGAATGGCGAAAATGTGTCCTTAAAACCGAAGCTTAGGAAGTCTAAGAAACTAAGCAAGCGTTGGTAAGCAAGAGCTAAAAAATCGAGCAAACAAAGCAGGCGACAAGTAGCGTACCAAATGTGCTCGGGGTGAGCTCTTATTTATACGCCCAGTGCGCTCCAAATTGGAGGGCCCCGTCTGTCATTGACTGTTGCTATTCTAGCAAAGGGAAGGTATTTTTCGGACCTTCGGCTTAGGGCCTTCGTCCATATCACAATCTGAATTCGTTATTTTAACAAATTAATATTGCGAGGGGCTACTATTGGGGGCCTTCGTCTTCCAAAGGTCCTCAAAAACATGATTTAACAATGTTTCCGGAGTGTAATACATGAACAGGTACCTTCAGATTCGGATCAGAACCACAGTGTGAGAAGCACAAACAATACGAAGGTTGACGCAGCGCCGAAGCTACGTGCAAGGGAGCTTCGACATGACGACTGCAAAGGGAACCGACTTAAAGGGGGAAAAGACTATTTAGTCCTCGGCGGATTATCTTAGAGTCATTAGCAAATGTAAAGGGCATGGATGTAATTTCACACGTGCTGCGTCATGTGCCTATAAATAGATGAACAGTACTCCCGTACTGTTCACGCAGAATTATACTTGCTCGTGCGTCACGCTTGTACTTTTACCTTCCATCAAGCCGAAGGTACATTTGTAATTTGATATCATTTCTATTTTTCCGTGATAATAAAATAGAAATAAGCTGATAATGTTATATAATTATTCATGTTATCTTTTATATTTCATATAATTCTCCTTTTATTAATGCATACTATAATTATGAAGGTATGTTCTTTATAGCCTTCGTCTGAAGATTATTATATATTAAGAGAAATAATGCTTCGAAGAATGAAGTACGTTAACATTTAATATTTTTGTGTTGCCTTGTTCTTAACTCATAACACTCGAGAACAAGTCCCCAGTACCTACCTCCGTCAATGACCCATCACCGCATCGTCTCTCCCTCAACTAGCACGCGCAACAAACTCAACATGAGCTATTGAAGCTAACCATGCCTTCCTTTCCATCTCTACCGGTGCCTAGCTGTTGGATTTCGATGTCATTGCCATGCATGGCTGCACCCAGCCGCCATGGTCGTGTCCGACGTCCGTTCACCCAACCAGTGGCTCCCATGGATGCGCAAGAGAGTAGAGAAGAACCTAGGGTAGGTCTAGTTGCCGACGAGCTCGCCATCGATGAGAAACCGTGGAATACCCACTAGCTGTTGTGCGGATAGGGCCGAGGAAGACGTCGTTGACCTAGGCCCCGTCGTCTAGTGACCTTAGTTGGCTGAGCACGAGTAAAAAAAGAATTTCCAATGAGTTTGTTTTTCTAAAAATAGTTAAAATCATGTTTTTCTTATATAATTCATATCTAAATAATGGTAGATGCTAAAAAATGTGAAACTAAGTTTGTTGAGTTCAAAAACAATTTGTACTTCCTGCTTAATATATTTTAGTGTTTGAATAGTGACTTTTATGTATAGGTTTTATTTAAAGTTAAATTAATAAGGCTTGTTTATTTATAGTAATAAATTTTTAGCTCCAAAAAAATATGAAATTTTATGAGTATACTTTTTGTGGATAGTTTAGCCTATCTGTAAATTTTGGTACTGTTTGGAGCATATTCAGTTAGTCAACTAGTTTCTATTTAATTAATGTAACACCCAAATCCTATTTTAGGATTTATAAAAGTTTCTCCAAAAGACTTTAACCATAAAATCTTTTAAATCAGCATTTTGTTACTTTTAAAAGTTACTACTTCTAAAATAAATATGTTTACTAATGAAAGACTAAATAAAAAACTCCATATATGAACTAAGTTATTCATTTGTGGAACCTATAAATTTATAAGAACTCTTGTCGGAGAGGAAATTCTCCGTCCTGGTGGCGTAACGCACCCGCCCTAAATCCTAAGATGAGGAGGGGCCTAAGCGTTTTGCCTGTCTGCTGAGCGATGAACGAACACAAGAACACACAAGGGTTTAGAGTGGTTTGGGCCGCTGGAGCGTAATACCCTACTCCACTGTGTGATGTATTGAGTCTTGAGAGCTTGTATGAACTTGTGAGCCTGAGCTGGGTCTAAGTGTGTCTGAGTGAGCTTTAGTATGCTTGAGTTGTAACGTTGCGTGCCTCCTCTTTTATAGCTGAAGGGGGGCACGTACAAGGGTGCTGAGCCCCGACATGCGGGCCCAGGGACATAACGGATGTAATACTTGGAGCAACTAATACCGGTCGCAAGTGCAATCTCCTTGCGCCCTGATATCCGCAACCTGCGTGGTATCGACGTGCAGCGGAAGCTTCACTGGCAACGTACTGCCTGCCACCGGAGCGGACGGGCACGATGCATGTAGGATGGCCTGGCCGCTGCCTGTCAGCTGTTGGGGCGAAGGCGAAGACGCTACCCTTCGCTCTAGGTCTTCGTCACCTCACCGCACCAACGGAAGCATGATGACGGCGTGCCCCACCCTCCGTCCTCCTCACCGCAAGGCGAAGGCCTACGACGAAGGCCTACAACGAAGTCTTCCCGTCCCACGTCGTCACCAGACCTAGAGGCCCACGTGGGATTTGGCCCATCGTAACAGGCCCCGCATTGAGAAGCGTGTTACGGGTCCAATTTGTAATAGCTTTTCTATAATGACATTTTGTAACCCTCCCTTGAGGGAATATTCTGGGGATAATCCAGGTGCCTGAGGGCACAAGCGTCCTTACAAGGAGACGTTGGGCACTCGGGCACCTATAAATACCCCCGTACAGTGCCCTTGAGAGGCTGGATCAACAGAGCTATTGCCATCTCGAGTGAAACCTTGTCTGCATTCTTTCCACTCCCTTGTTAGATCGTCTTGCCCAGGAGAGCAAGTTCCAACATTTGGCGCCCACCGTTCGTGCTACGAACAAACCACCCGCGATGGCACCCAAGAGAGCTAGCTCGAAGGCAGCCCCATCCGTTGATGAAGCAGCGAAAGCAGCGCTGCTAGACGAGAAAAAGGGCAAGGCCCTTGCAGACACCACCCACCAAGAAGCCTGCGAAGACGACACCGTCAGCAAGAGACAGCGCAACGATCAACCAACTCCCGAGGGCAGCCTCCGCACTTGTAGCTCTGGAGGACAGCCACAGGAACCACCCCTAGGCTTCGCTATACTAGAGGGCGAGGACGCCACAGAGGACGGCAAAGTCATCGGCGTTTCAGCAGAAGAACAGCTACAGCTGCGGGCCCTACGCATCAAGAACCGCAACCTCCAGAAGCAGAAAGAAATCCTCGAGGCCAAGCGCCAACGTGTCTCTACGTAGGCCAAGGTGCGCAAGATGATACGAGACGAGGAGCAGAGGGCTCAGGAACTCGAGCAAGAGATTGCACTCAAGCAGCGCGAAGGCCAACATGATCTGCAGCACGACCCGCCCCTCCAACATCGCGCGCCAGTCGGAGACCTATTCATTCCTCAGCGCGGACCCTCCATCCCGCACGCCACAGCATTCCAAGGCATCAACTACCTTGATGAGCGGAGCCCCCTGGCACCGCAACTACAAGTGTCACCATGGCCCGCCAACTTCAGGGCAGGGACCTACCCCAAGTACAACGGCAGCACCGACCCAACACAGTACATCATGAGCTATCAAGTCGTTGCCGCATCATCCGGAGGGGACGATGCCACGATGGCCAAGTCCTTCATCATCGCCCTTGAGGGTCCAGCCTTGACCTGGTACACCAAGTTGCCCCCATTGTCCATCGACTCCTGGAGAAGTCTCCAGGACAAATTTCTGCTCAACTTCCAAGGGTACCGCCCAGACACCGATGCCTTGGCCGAACTGTCACTCTGCAAGCAGCAGGAGAAAGAAACCCTACGGGAGTACTACCGCAAGTTCTTGACTCTCAAGTCACAACTGCCCTCGGTCGACGACCAAATTGCCATACACTACGCCATCAGTGGCCTTCGGGCTGGCGTCCTGTACAGTCACTGCATCAGGGACCCACCCAAACACCTCCAAGAACTCTATCAGTTGTTTGAAAAGTACGCCAGATCCGAAGAGCTCCACCAGCGCAAGGTCGAGTCTCAAAGAAAGCCCAAGGACCCTCCGCAGTCCAGCAGAACATGGACAAGACCTTCGCAGTCAGACTCCGGTCGGGACAGCCGTAGTCAGCAGCAGGTGCATAATATTGCCAACCAGCACCCTCCGGCGAGACCCCTCACTGTCAATATTATCCCCCCAGGGCCGCGGCAATGGCACGCGTGGTCGGGGCCGAGGACGGGCGCAGTAGCCACGCAGATTTTACTGCTTGTTTCACGGCGACGACTGCGCGCACCCAACGAGAGACTGTCCGGAAACAAAGGCCACCAGGGACAGGATGTCTCGGGTACAACCCGCCGACAATCCAAGAGTTGTCGCGCACACATATCAACACCACCTCCCACAACCATACAACCACGGCCCCGCCCAGCATCCACCTAACCACGCATACCAACACCACCAGGAGGTACAAGTCGTACCACCCCCACTTCCGCCTCCGCACCCACATCAGCCAAACATCCACCACCAAAATCACCCCCAAGCACCAAAACAGGAAGACTTCGCTGATCAGCCATATCGTGGAGTCATTCACATGATCACTGGAGGGTCCAGCGTCGACTTCGACACGAAGCGACAGAAGAGGGACCACTACCGAAGCATCAACCACGTCGCCATCACCGGCCTAGTCGTGCAAACGAAGTGGTCCCATGTGCCGCTGACCTTCGACGCCAGAGATGTTGACCTGCGCAGCGCACCCCACGTTGACGCCATGGTCATCAACTGTAGTGTGGCAGGCTGGGACCTGCATAAAGACTTAGTTGACAACGGCAGCCAGGCGGACATCATCTTCCTCCACGCCTTCGACCGCATGGGCATCAGCCATAGTTTACTCAAGCCTTCAGACAATCCCCTATATGGCTTCGGCGGCAAGGGCACTTTCCCTGTGGGCAAGATAGAGCTACCCCTGTCCTTCGGCATAGCGCCTAATGCGCGAAGCGAATAGGTCACCTTTGACATCGTTGACATTGTCTATCCCTACAACGCCATAATGGGTCGGGGCTCGATCAACAAATTTGAAGCAGCCATCCACAGATTATACCTCTGCAAGAAAATTCCGGGTCCGCAAGGCGTAATAACGGTGTACGGAAACCAGCAGACTGCGTAATGTTGAGAGAGACTTCGTTCCCGGTCAACGGAATGTACACTGGCTCATGACGCAGCTCGAAGTCATGGTGCAAAAGAAGAGTGGCAAGTGGCAGATGTGCATCGATTTCACCAGCCTCAACAAGGCCTGCCCCAAGGATAATTTCCCGCTGCCACGTATCGACAAGATCGTCGATAGTGCGGCCGGATGCGAAGTCATGTCACTCCTTGACTGCTTCTCTGGCTATCACCAAATATATATGAAAGAGGAAGACAAGGCCAGTACCAGTTTCATTACAACCTTCGGCACGTACTGCTTCATCAGGATGCTGGAGGGACTCAAGAACGTTGGGTCAACCTTCTCTCGCCTCACCAAGACGGTGCTCGAGAGCCAAGTAGGCCAGAACATCTTCACGTATGTGGACGACATCATCGTCGCCAACAAAAATAAGGCGGATCACCTGGCCGACCTCGTAGAGACATTCGCAAACTTGAGGGACACATGACTTTGCCTCAACCCCGAGAAGTGCGTCTTCGGGGTCCGCTAGGGGAAGATACTGGGTTACCTGGTGTCGCACCGCGGGATCGAGGCCAACCCAACCAAGATTCAGGCAATTATCAACATGACACCCCTGCAGTCAACCATGGACGTCCAGCGTCTGACAGGCAGATTAGCCGCTCTGAATAGATTCATCTCCAAGTCCATCGAGCGGAGTCTATCTTTCCTCAAGACACTGCATGGTGCAAAGGACATCGCGTGGGGACCAGAACAGGCGGCAGCCTTCACATCACTCAAGCAGCACCTGTCAGACTTGGCCATTCTCACCAGTCTAGACCCTTCACTGCCGCTGCTGCTCTACATTTCTGCCTCGCCACATGCAGTCAGCGCAGCCCTAGTCCAAGAGCAGAGCAGGGAGGGCACGACCCGGCAGTGTCCAGTCTACTACATCTCCGAGGTCCTCACGGCTTCCAAGTGTAACATGACCGAACTGGAGAACAT
This sequence comes from Zea mays, assembly GCF_902167145.1. NCBI lineage: Eukaryota > Viridiplantae > Streptophyta > Magnoliopsida > Poales > Poaceae > Zea > Zea mays. The sequence continues at coordinate 41,885,656 of NC_050102.1, read as the reverse complement.
CTCCTACGCAGTCGTCATGGCATCACGCAAGCTGCGCCATTACTTCGAAGCATTCTAGGTGCGGGTCACCTCGGATAGAGGACTGGGAGAGCTGTTCCGCAACCCTGAGGCATCTGTCCGGATCGCCAAATGGCCAGTCGAGCTCTCCGGCTACCATATCACCTTCAAACCCAGGACAGCAATCAAGTCACAAGTCCTGGCAGACTTCATCGTTGACTGGACAGGTCCAATAACGCAGCAAGACGAGCCTGCAGAGAAGATGTGGACCATCCACTGCGACGGCGCATGGTGCCATGCGGGGGCAGGCGTAGCTGCAGTCATCACATCACCCATAGGGGTCAAACACAGATATGCAGCACGCCTCAGCTTTGCTTTGGAGTCCGATAGATGCACCAACAACGTAGCAGAGTACGAAGCTGTCATCCTGGGTCTTCGCAAGCTACAGGCGCTTTGTGTCACTACCTGCTTAATCAAAACAGATTCCAAAGTGGTTGCAGGCCAGGTCGAAAAAGAATATTCAGCAAAAGACCCCGCACTCATGCAGTATCTCACGACTGTTCGCAGTCTTGAGAGACAATTTAAGGGCTTTACCTTGTAGCATGTGGACCGAGCCAAGAATGAGGAGGTCGACGCATTGGCCAAAGCAGCCGCCAGAGGCGAGGCCCTACCCTCCGACGTGTTCTACCACGTCATCGGCACGCCAACCGTCCGCAGTCCAGAGGGCCTACAAATAACCAACGACACCGAGGGCCATCGCATAGTCAACCTCATCATGACCGAAGATTGGCGGGCCCCAATAACCCTGTTCCTGTAGGGATATTACCATCCAAGCGACGTCAACGAGGCCAAGCGCCTCAAGCACCGAAGCCGGGACTTCGCAATCATAGAGGGCCAGCTTTACAAGAAGGGGGTCAGTCAACCCATGCTTAAATGCGTCACCGAAACCAAAGGCGTCCAGATCCTGCGCGAAGTCCATAGCAGAACTTGTGGCTCTCACTCGGGGCCTAGGGCCCTCACTGCCAAGGTGATCTATCAAGGGTTCTACTATCACACCCGGGTTTTAAGGAACAAAGTCGGGTGCATCTCATACATGCGCCAAAGAAGACAATATATATAATAACAGAGTGTATAGAGATAAATGTCACAATAATCATAGTATTTATTACATAGCGGAAGACTAACAAAATAAATTATAAATATAAAATGAACTAAGGATTGTCCTTGGCGCAAGTCAACTGGGAGACACCACCTAGATCGAATCGAACTCCTCGATACGTGGCTCCACTTGAACCACATGTTCTTCTCCTGTGGGGGGTGTGAGACAGCAAGGGTGAGCTCACACATGATCATAGCTCAACAAGTTGTGGGGAACCAGTGGACATGAACTCACAAAGGTGGGAGTTCATGTGATGTGTAAGGCTAATCAACAACAGGGGTTAAAGCTAAGCATTGCTTTTAATTAGTTGGTCAAAATTTTATTAGCAGTTACTAAGTATAAGTAAATACCAAACCTTAATAAAAGTAATATAACAAATTAATAATAAACCCATGCATATGCAAATGACAAAATTGAATTTAGGTTCCATAAATTAATCATCAGAGAGTCCTGAGCTGCTCATGACCGCGAGCACGGCTAGTATACCAGTTTTACACTCTGTAGAGGTTGTACCCTATACCCACAAGTCGTGTATCCCATGTCGACAGGGTTAGCTAGACCCTTAGACACTACCGAGGTGAATGGCTAGGGATCCACTACGAGGCCTTTACAAAGTTCCACTAGCTTCCGAAAACCCGCTACAGTTTACGGGAAGAGCACTTGCAAGAATCCCCCGTCTGACCGCCATCGCAGCAAAATCAACCCGAGAACCTCCTTGCATACAATCCCCTACTGCCCTTGCCCCTTTCGGGTAAGATAGTCTTCCACTAGCTTTCCTAGTTAGTTGGCTAAGGGCGTCCCATTAAACCCTTGTGGTGGCACGTGTTTCTCAAGTTAAGCTCCATGTTCCAATTAACATTAATGATCTTGACATGAACATAAATAGAATAACAAAATAACTGGAACATGGATATAATAAAAGATTATCCCAAAACCATGTAAAGCAATAGCAACACTACCCAAGTGATTCAGGGATAACAAGGTAAAGAGGTATACAATCTAGGGTGACCTATTGGGTCCCATCAAAATTAAGCCTATGCATGGTAAATGATTATAAAGAACATTATTGGGTAACAAAAGTGGTCAAGGGCACAACTTTCCTTCAATGAGCTCCTGCTCAGCTACTTCTATCTGCTTCTCACCAGGATCCTCTGTCACGGGCTCTTCTACTCGCCACAATACATACAAGCACACTATAAAGAAAATTAACATCACACCAAACATGTAAACAAAATACACAGTAATAATCTACACATTAAAATAAAATTCTAGGAGCAGGAATTATTAATTTTAGAGTTATAGATTTTAAGATATGAATTTCCAAAGGATTTATGTGCTTAAAATAGGATTAAGTGAGAAATCATTTTTATTACTATTTTCATGACAAAATAGAGACTCTAAGTGATAGAGAATAAAATTACAAAATTTTAGAAACTGTAATGGGTTATTTTGGACTAGAGATGAATTTTCTATGAATTTTATAAGTTCTAGCAATTCTTTTTCTCATTAAAATCATTTTCATATTTTATTTAACCATTTCTTATGAACTCTGGACTGGGCGCACTATTATAGAGGAAGGCAGGGGCCTCGGGGTAAATTTCCCAAGACATAGTGAACAGTGGAGGTGGATGACGGGTTCATTATAAAATACCCTAGGGTCTCTTATGAAAACTAAGCATCCGAAGGGGTATCTCCGACTGTGGACCACACGATCAATAACGGATGGATCAGATTAAACCAATCCTCATCGAATCAGTACACCCCACCGTGGTCGACCAATCGGCAATCAACGGATCCGATTTAATATACCCCATGTTGCATCCTATGATTTGAATCGAATGGACGAGGGGGAATCAGACCGAACCGGTCACAGGACCTCTAGTCTCTACCGCCAGATGCAAATCCAACGGTCACGAGCACTTTCCCCCAGCTCCTTGTCGGACGACAGCAACAACCGCACCTCCACGACGGCTCCATCGCCGGCGCCCAGCCAAACTCCGAACCACGCGCCCAAACACCGATTCGATTGCGGAAACACGTAGCGGTTATCAACACAATGTAGAAGATAGGTCGCTCACCGAGAGACTAGAAGCGCCCTGATCCACCCACGGGACGCGGCGGGTCAAGGTGGGCGGCGACGAATTCCGAGCGTTTGGGCGGACGACTAAGTGCAATAATTCACGCCAACGATCTCCACACGCAGATGAACGAGCCCGACACCTCACTAGCCTCCAATCGGCGATACAGGGCTAGGTCTACGGTGGCGGATCTCTCCCTTTCCGCGAATGCAGCAATGGCGGCGGAGGTGGTGCGTTTTCGGGGAAAAGGAGCTCGCGCGAGAATGAGGCAGGGCAGGAACGAATCACGGGAGCGCATTACCAGGTCATTTATCCCCTGGCGCGGTCAATCGCATCAGCTACATTCACGACGGAGGCGGCGTGGACTCGGCGGTCTTCCTTTTGCGCGGAGTCCGCGGGGAGGAGGTTGAGCTGACAAAGTGGGCCCACTTGTAAGCGGTGAGGTTGGCGCGGCCTGAGACAAGAGCGAGGCTGTCCAACGGGACCCAGCTGTCGACACCAACGCACGAGTGGGCTGCGCGGGATGGGAATGGAGGAGATGGGCCACGAGCAGAAGTTAGGGGAGGTCGGCCAGAGTGAAGGTAGCCGGCCCAGGCGCCATGTCTTCTTCTTTTCTATTATTTTCTATTTTTGTTCCCCTTTCATTTCCAATTCCATTTAGCTCCAAATTCAAATTCAAAGGTTTTGTGGCAATTTTCTTTATCCACAGATTACATTATGTCATGACAAGTTCTAATTTGGGGATATATTTACATTTATTATTTATGTTTTTATTTCCCTAATATTTGTTTGTTTCTCTCTTCTAAATTTTAGAATCTCTTCTAGTTTTAAATTCCACTTTGGACTTTAACATATTTATTTTCACATTATCTTATGTGGTCACAAAATGCACACAAAAATAAAATCCCAGCATGATGCAAGTTTTATTTTGGGTATCTTTTGTCATTTATTTATTTGTTTAATTGTGGTGTTCACATGAAATGAGAAACATAGATAACACATATAGACGTAAAGTAATATAATTTCTCTTTTTAGAATTTTCTTACAAAGTGGGTATTACAAATCCTACCCCCCTTAACAAGAATCTCGTCCTCGAGATTTGGGAAGGACTAGGAAAAAGATGGGGAAAATCTATTCGAAGCTCTTTTTCTCTTTCCCAAGTAGCTTCATCTTCTCCATGATGGCTCCATTGTACTTTGCACATCTTTATAACCTTATTTCTTGTAACTCAAGTCAATGTATCCAGAATCTTGATAGGATACTCCGTGTAAGTCAAATCACCCTGAACATTGAGCTCTTCCATTGGTAACTGTTCCTCAGGGACACGGAGACACTTCTTCAGTTGAGATACGTGGAACACATTATGCACATCAGATAGATTGTCAGGTAGCTCGAGTTGATAGGCCATCTCTCCAACTTTCCTAAAAACTCAGAATGGTCCAATATAGCGAGGGGACAATTTGCCCTTGACTTTGAATCTCCTCATTCCACGAAGTGGTGACATATTGAGGTACACATGATCACCTTCCTCAAATTCCAGTGGTCTTCTTGTATTATCTGCGTAGCTCTTTTGCCTGGTTTGAGCTACCCTCAAATTCTCCCGAATTATACGGACTTGTTCTTCTGCCTCTTGAATAAGTTCAGGTCCAAAGAACTGGCTTCCTCTAGTCTGATCCTAATATAGAGGAGCACTGCACTTCCTGCCATATAGAGTCTCGAACGGTGACATCTTTTAGACTGGCCAGGTAACTATTATTATATGAGAACTCAGCATAAGGTAGACTCTTGTCCCACTACTACCAGAATGAAGGGCACAAGCTCTCAACATGTCCTCCAATACTTGATTAGTCCTTTCAGTCTTTCCACCAGTCTGAGGATGGTAAGCCGAACTAGAATTTAAGTTCATATCCACATTCTCATGAAAACTTTTCCCAAATATGGAGGTAAACTATGATCCTCTATCCAAAATGATCTTCTTCGGTACACCATGTAGAGACACAATCCGAGCCATATATAACTCTGCCAATTAAGATCCCTTATAAGTAGTCTTGACTGGAATGAAATGAGCCACTTTGGTCAGTCTATCCACAATAACCCATATAGAATCATATCCTTTCTGGGTGTGAGGCACTCCGGTAATGAAATCCATACCAATCTCTTCCCACTTCCATCGGGTATCTTTAGTGGGTGCAATAGTTTAGCTGGCCTCTGGTGTTCAGCCTTAACTCTTTGACACATATCACACATTGCCACATGTGCAGCCACATCTCTCTTCAATCCATACCACCAGTATTTTTGCTTCAAATCCTGATACATCTTGGTACTCCTAGGATGAATAGAATAATCCGAGTCATGGGATTCCTTTAAAATAGTCTCACGAAGGCTTTCAATCTCTGGGACACATATCTGATCCTTGATCCATATCGTGCCTTGCTCATCTTCTGTGAATTCTAGACCTCGACCTTCAATAATCAGATCCTTGATCTCTTGTATTTTAGCATCACCAATTTGTCCTTTGCGGATTTCTTGCTCCAAGGTAGGTTCCACATCAATAGTAACTCCTTCAGTATGAGCAACTATCCCCAGGTTAATTCTCCTGAAATCCTCAATAATCTCATCAGGTAGCTGGGCAACAACAGCTGAATGAACGTGCTCCTTTCGACTCAAGGCATCTGCAACCGAATTCGCCTTGCCCGGGTGATAGTGAATTTCCAAATCATAATCCTTAATAAGATCCAACCAACGGCGTTGCCTAAGGTTGAGATCCTTCTGAGTGAATATATACTTCAAACTCTTATGATTCGTGTACACTTGGCTCTTGGTTCCCATGATATAATGTCTCCAAATCTTAAGCGCATGCACAACGGCTGCCAATTCTAGGTCATGAGTGGGATAGTTCAACTCGTGTTTCCGCAACTGACGAGACGCGTAGGCGATCACATGTCCTTCTTGCATGAGTACCCATCCTAAGCCTTGGCCACATGCATCACAATAGATATCAAATCCCTTCTGTAGATCTGGCATAACCAACACTAGTGGTGACATCAATCTCTTCTTTAATTGATCAAAGCTATCTTGGCACTTCTCGTCCCACTTAAACTCTCTTCCTTTCTCCAGAAGCGAGGTCATGGGCTTAGCAATCTTAGAAAATCCTTCAATAAATCTCCGATAATATCCTGTAAGCCCCAAGAAACTCTGAACCTCGGTAACTGTAGTGGGTACGCTCCACTCCATTATCTCCTTGACTTTAGCAGGATCCACTGATATCCCTCCATTAGAAATGATATGTCCAAGAAAGGGCACCTCGCCAATCCAAAACTCGCATTTACTGTACTTGGCGTAAATTTGATTATCTCGTAGCTTCTGTAGCACCAATATCAGATGTTCTTCATGCTCACTCTCACTCTTGGAATAAATAAGAATATCGTCGATGAATACCACGACGAATCTGTCCACATCATGAACACTTTATTCTTCAGATCCATAAAATAGGCTGGTGCATTAGTCAGTCCAAATGACATAACGGTGAACTCATATAAACCATATCGGGTCGAGAAATTCGTCTTGGGAATATCCGATGGCCTAATCTTCATTTGGTGATAACCCGCTCGGAGATCAATCTTCGAGAATACCCTTGCACCTCTCATCTCATCAAATAAATCTTCAATGCGGGGTAATGGATACTTGTTCTTCACAGTGACATCATTAAGGGTCCTATAATCCACGCACATCCCTTGCGATCCATCTTTCTTCTGTACAAATAGAACTGGCGCTCCACAAGGTGAGAAACTCGTACATATGTACCCAGCCTCTTGTAATTCCGTTAACTGCTTCTTCAGTCCCTTTAACTCTTCTACAGACATCTTGTATGACCATTTGAAAGTAGGGGCAACCCAGGTAAGGGATCAATGACAAACTCAACTTCCCTATATGGTGGCATCCCTAATAACTCCTCTAGAAAGACATCCAGAAATTCCCTAACTGCATGGATGCTGTCACCCACAAACTTCTCATCTACTAAGAATGACGCTAGTCTGATGGTGGTAGTTACTGCAACTTCAACTTCAAATCTTTGTCCTTTGGCACTGGTGAGTTCTATGGTTCCCTTAGCACAGTGTATATACTGCCTTTGCCTTTCTTAACCATGACATACCAAGGATCACGTCTATAGTGCTCTCTTCTAACACTATAGGGGTAGCCCATCTGGGTTAGAAACACGGGGTACGAAAGAAAGGATTGTAGACAAGGCATGTAATTACGAGGCATGTTACTTTGGGAGATTTATTAGCTAAGTAGATTAGTGTGTCACCTACTAACGCTAATACATTACATTATGGTGGTACATGCTAAGATGCCCGACTATAATGTTTCAATCAATCAAAGAAGCAAATCAAGCATTTATCATCAGAACAATCAACCAACATTTTTAATAGAGAAAATAGTTTTAATTTTGTCTTAGGTCTCCTATCTCTTAAAAAGGTCATAAATGTAGGATTCCAAGGTGTGAAATCCATCTTGTCTTAGAGTAGAAAAGATAAGAATGATAAGAGTAGAACAGTAGAAGGTGAGACAGGGTCAAGATAAGTATAGAAAGAATCAGAGTAAGGTGAGTATAGAATGAATCAGAATAAGGTAAGTAGGTAAGGGTTTTGTCCATTTCTATCTTTGTTTCGTCCTACAGTCAACATTTCCTCTGATACCACTTCTGTCACACCCGGGCTTTAAGGAACAAAGTCGGGTGCATCTCATACATGCGCCAAAGAAGGCAACATATATAATAACAGGGTGTATAGAGATAAATGTCACAATAATCATAGTATTTATTACATAGCGGAAGACTTCCAAAATAAATTATAAATATAAAATGAACTAAGGATCGTCCTTGGCGCAAGTCAACTGGGAGACACCACCTAGATCGAATCGAAATCCTCGATACGTGGCTCCACTTGAACCACCTGTTCTTCTCCTGTGGGGGGTGTGAGACAGCAAGGGTGAGCTCACACATGATCATAGCTCAACAAGTTGTGGGGAACCAATGGACATGAACTCACAAAGGTGGGAGTTCATGTGATGTGTAAGGCTAATCAACAACAAGGGTTAAAGCTGAGCATTACTTTTAATTAGTTGGTCAAAATTTTATTAGCACTTACTAAGTGTAAGTAAATACCAAACCTTAATAAAAGTAATAGAACAAATTAATAATAAACCCATGCATATGCAAATGACAAAATTGAATTTAGGTTCCATAAATTAATCATCAGAGAGTCCTGAGCTGCTCATGACCGCGAGCACGGCTAGTATACCAGTTTTACACTCTGCAGAGGTTGTACCCTGTACCCACAAGTCGTGTATCCCATGTCGCCAGGGTTAGCTAGACCCTTAGACACTACCGTGGTGAATGGCTAGGGATCCACTACGAGGCCTTTACAAAGTTCCACTAGCTTCCGAAAACCCGCTATAGTTTATGGGAAGAGCACTTGCAAGAATCCCCCGTTTGACCGGCATCGCAGCAAAATCAACCCAAGAACCTCCTTGAATGCAATCCCCTACTGCCCTTGCCCCTTTCGGGTAAGGTAGTCTTCCACTAGCTTTCCTAGTTAGTTGGCTAAGGCATCCCATTAAACCCTTGTGGTGGCACATGTTTCTCAAGTTAAGCAACATGTTCCAATTAACATTAATGACCTTGACATGAACATAAATAGAATAACAAAATAACTGGAACATGGATATAATAAAAGATTATCCCAAAACCATGTAAAGCAATAGCAACGCTACCCAAGTGATTCAGGGATAACAAGGTAAAGAGGTATACAATCTAGGGTGACCTATCGGGTCCCATCAAAATTAAGCCTATGCATGGTAAATGATTATAAAGAACATTATTGGGTAACAAAAGTGGTCAAGGGCACAACTTGCCTTCAATGAGCTCCTGCTCAGCTACTTCTATCTGCTGCTCACCAGGATCCTCAGTCACGGGCTCTTCTACTGGCCACAATACAAACAAGCACACTATAAAGAAAATTAACATCACACCAAACATGTAAACAAAACACACAGTAATAATCTACACATTAAAATAAAATTCTAGGAGTAGGAATCATTAATTTTAGAGTTATAGATTTTAAGATATGAATTTCCAAAAGATTTATGTGCTTAAAATAGGATTAAGTGAGAAATCATTTTTATTACTGTTTTCATGACAAAACAGAGATTCTAAGTGATAGAGAATAAAATTACAAAATTTTAGAAACTGTAATGGGTTAATTTGGACTAGAGATGAATTGTCTATGAATTTTATAAGTTCTAGCAATTCTTTTTCTCATTAAAATCATTTTCAAATTTCATTTAACCATTTCTTATGAACTCTAGACTCGACACACTATTACAGAGGAAGGCAGGGGCCTCGGGGTAAATTGCCCAAGACACAGTGAACAGTGGAGGTGGATGGTGGGTTCATTATAAAATACCCTAGGGTCTCTTATGAAAACTAAGCAGCCGAAGGGGTATCTCCGACTGTGGACCACACGATCAATAACGGACGGAACAGATTAAACCAATCCTCATCGAATCGGTACGCCCCTCCGTGGTCGACCGATCGACAATCAACGGATCCGATTTAATATACCCTAGGTTGCATCCTATGCGCTTGATTTGAATCGAACGGCTGAGGGGGAATCAGGCCAAACCGGTCACAGGTACTCTAATCTCTACCGCCAGATGCAAATCCAACGGTCGCGAGCACTTTCCCCCAGCTCCTTGTCAGACGACGGCAATAGCCGCACCTCCACGGCGGCTCCATCGCCGGCACCCAGCCAAACTACGAACCGCGCGCCCAAACACCGATTCGATTGTGGAAACACGTAGCGGTTATCAACACAATGTAGAAGAGAGGTCGCTCACCGAGAGACTAGAAGCGCCCTGATCCACCCACGGGACGCGGCGGGTCAAGGTGGGCGGCGACGAATTCCGAGCGTTTGGGCGGACGACTGAGCGCAATAATTCACGCCAATGATCTCCACACGCCGATGAACGAGCCCGACACCTCACTGGCCACCAATCGGCGATACAGGGCTGGGTCTACGGTGGCGGATCTCTCCCTTTCCACGAATGCAGCAATGGCGGCGGCGGTGGTGCGTTTCCGGGGAAAAGGAGCTCGCGCGAGAATGAGGCAAGGCAGGAGTGGATCACGAGAGCGCATTACCAGGTCATTTATCCCCTGGCGCGGTCAATCGCATTAGCGACATTCACGGCGGAGGCGACATGGACTCGACGGTCTTCCTTTTGCGCGGAGTCCGCGGGGAGGAGGTTGAGCTGACGAAGTGGGCCCACTTGTAAGCGATGAGGTTGGCGCGGCCTGAGACAAGAGCGAGGCTATCCAACGGGACCCAGCTGTCGGCACCAACGCACGAGTGGGCTGCGCGGGATGGGAATGGAGATGGGCCGCGAGCGGAAGATAGGGGAGGTGGGCCAGAATGAAGGTAGCCGGCCCAGGCGCCATGTCTTCTTCTTTTCTATTATTTTCTATTTTTGTTCCCCTTTCATTTCCAATTCCATTTAGCTCCAAATTCAAATTCAAAGGTTTTGTGGCAATTTTCTTTATCCACAGATTACATTATGTCATGACAATCTAATTTGGGGATATATTTACATATATTATTTATGTTTTTATTTCCCTAATATTTGTTTGTTTCTCTCTTCTAAATTTTAGAATCTCTTCTAGTTTTAAATTCCACTTTGGACTTTAACATATTTATTTTCACATTATCTTATGTGGTCACAAAATGCACACAAAAATAAAATCCCAGCATGATACAAGTTTTATTTTGGGTATCTTTTGTCATTTATTTATTTGTTTAATTGTGGTGTTCACATAAAATGAGAAACACAGATAACACATATAGACGTAAAGTAATATAATTTCTCTTTTTAGAATTTTTTTACAAAGTGGGTATTACATCTACTGGCCCGCTATAATCTGCACCGCGAATCGAGTCTCGATGTTGTGCGAAGCCTGCCAGAAGTTCTCTCCCCGTTCAAGCAACCCTTCGCAATACACAAAGCTGATTGCCCACACATGGCCACTTCAACGCTGGGGGCTGGATATTGTCGGGCCACTACCCACGGCCCAAGGGAACCTCAAGTTCACCTTCGTCGCCATCGAGTATTTTACCAAGTGGATCAAGGCAAGGGCAGTATCCACAATAACGTCGAAGACTGCCCAGAAGTTCTTCTGGCAAAACATTGTTTGCCGATTCGGAGTCCCGTCCGAGCTCACAGTCGACAATGGCAAACAGTTTGACAGCTAGGATTTCAGGGACTTCTGCTTCTCCATCGGCACCAAGCTTGCCTTCGCCTCCGTATATCACCCGCAATCTAACAGCGTCGTCGAGCGCGCCAACGACAAGATTTTCACAGCTATCAAGAAGAGGCTTCTCGACGACAGGAAGGGTAAATGGGCCGACCAGCTGCCTGAAGTAGTCTGGGCACTCAACACAACTGAATGTCGGGCAACTGGATTCACTCCCTTTCGACTACTATATGGATCAGAGGCCATGACCCCGCAGGAAATAAAGCACGGGTCACCTCGAACAAGCGCATCTGCCGTCCCCGACATCGACGAACCCACGTCTAAAGACCTCATCGATGGAGACCGCGTCTTTGCCCTGCCGGCCCTCAACAAATACCAAGCTCAAACCAAGGCCTGGCGCGACCACGCAGTCGTCCCAAAAGAATTTAACTAAGGCGACCTCGTACTCGTCCGAACCGCCCGGACAGAGTCACGGGGCAAGTTGGAGCCAAAGTGGGAAGGTTCATTCATCATCAAGTCGAAGGCGTCCCCCAGTGCATACAGGCTAACAACGCCATCCGACGAAGACCTAGACCATTCCTGGAATATTGACAATCTACGCAAATTTTTTGTCTAAGTCCTCAGGGCCTACGCACCCTTGTAATTCACCAAACAACATTATTCAGGCCCGCACTCTTTTCCTCCCGAGGGTGAGGTTTTTAACGAGGCGGAGCCATGTAATATATCTACAAAAATCCCCCGCAAAAACTAAGATGCAACATGTCGAAAAAGACCGCATCAACGGTCTTCGGCATTTGACCACTCCAAAGTCACCGCGAGAGGTAGCGCAGACTACCCTCGCATGCAACACTCCGCGCAAAAGTCGTCTAAGGGTGCAGCCGGAATAGCACAACAAGTGTGTTAATCAGTGTTTTATTCAAAAGACACTCCGCGCAAAAGTTGCCTAAGGGTGCAGCCGGAATAGCTCAACAAGAGCATTATTCGAAGTCTTTTATTCAAAAGACACTCCACGCAAAAGTCGCCCAAGGGTGCAGCCGGAATAGCTCAACAAGAGCATTATTCGAAGTCTTTTCTTCAAAAGACACTCCGCGAAAAGTCGCCTAAGGGTGCAGCCAGAATAGCTCAACAAGAGCGTTATTCGAAGTCTTTTCTTTATAAGACATTTCGAGCAAAAGTCGTCTAAGGGTGCAGCCGGAACAGCACAACAGAAGCGTTAATCGAAGTCTTTTATTCAAAAGACATCGCAATAATTACTTAAGGGCGCAACCGGAATAATGTTAATCGAAGTCTATCATTACAAAGACACTCCGCACAAAGCCGCCCACGTACGCAGCCGGAACAATACAAGTGTACGAATATGGCCTACAGGCCACATCACCATTACAATAACATACACACGGCGAGGGAATCGCCTATTACACACACACGGCGAGGGCATCACCTATCACATTGGCTCAACCTTCGGAATGATACCCATCTTCCCGTAATTAAACAACATTATCCTCAATTCCTCACCCTCAAAAAACTCCCGAAGATCCCTTCGCCTATCCCTTTTGCCTATGCCCGCCCCGTTCAGCGAAGACAACAATTCTCGTTTACCAGCCCCGTCTACTCGAAGTCGGCCATGCTCCATCCCCATGCGACGGCGCCTGCCGCTCCGCGAAAATTCACCAACACACTGTTTTCCCACTACCCTTCGCCGCCTACACCTAGTACTTGTACCAGGAAGATCCTCAGCACCCTCCACACGCGGTGAAATCTCCGCCGCGGCCACATCCAACGCAACAAAATAATCTAAGCCTTCATCCGAGGACTCCTCCGTCCAAGGAAACGAACTCCCAGACTCACCGTTGGACTCAAAACATACAGACATAGAGCCAGGCACACTATCATCGGCAGGCACTACAATTGAAGTCACCGCCGCAAAATCAGTATTGTCAGTAGTGGTTGCTTGTGCAGGCCCAAACGTCGGAACCTGCGCAGCAACCGAGGTTTAGTATCACACAGACAAAAAGTTCACATGCAATCCCTAACCCCTATGCCGCCACCTGTGAAGGCTCGGTCGCCGCCGTGGGGTCTTCGGTAGCTGGCTCGACCACCGCCTTCGAGGCGTCCTCACACGTCGGCGCAGGGGCTGGTGCGGGGTCTTCGGCGGCTGCAGTCGGCGCGGGGGTTGACGAGGGGCCCTCGCCGGCATCAGATGGCGGCGCCGGATCCACCTCCGCAGCCTTGGGTAGCGCGCCATCTAGACCACCAAGGTCCTCGATGCCTTCGGCATGCGCCATCTGCAGCAACAGCACACTCATTCAGCAAAACCACACATACTCACACTTATAACCACACAAAAAATAGCCTTTACCTGATCTATTGCCCGGTCGGACCGCTCCCGGACCGTCTCTCGGCCGTGCGGGCCCCACATCCTATCGAAGAGCACCCCTGCCGACTGCTTCAGCACAGGGTCCTCAACCTTGAAGATTTCACGTTCAAAGTTTTCGTCCGACTGGTCGAAAACTTCGAAATGCCTGCACCCCTCGCGGGACAAAGCATTCACAGCCCCCTCGCAGGTGACGAGGGAGGCAAATGACATGAGACCCGTCACGATCGTTGGGAGCACCCCCAGCTCTTCCTGCATCCATTCAAGTAAGCGGAGGCCTGCTTCTTGGTCGGGCGCCTCGAAGGCAGCGGTCCGTGCACCCAGCTCCCAGTACGCGTCCACGAACAGCGCATGCGTCCGCTCGACCACCTCACGCATCGAGGTCTCCGCTTTGTCCACGTGGCTGCGCAGGGCATCGAGCCTCGCCTGCAGCTCCTCAGCAAGTTGGTGGGCGAGACTGCCCTCCGCCCACGCAAGCTTGGCCTCGGCTTGCGCAGCCTGTGCATCAGCAATGGCCTTGTTCGCCTCCCTCCTCTCATCCGCCAGCTGGCGCCGGAGATCCACCTTCTCGGCCTCCATGGCAGCCACCTTCTCCGACAGTCTGCGGCTTTTGCTTTCCGCAGTCGACTTCTCCCGCACAGCATCCGCATGCTGCGCCCGGAGACTCTCGACCTCGACAGCAAATTCCGCAGTCCAGGCACCCGATGCGACGTGGTCGGCAAATTCGGCCTCCTGACACATAAACCCATGAGACCCGCACCCTCATAAAAACAACAACCATTGAAGTACAACACAACTTACATGCTTCAGCTGCTGCGACGCCTACCTCAGTTGCTGGGACATGGAGCCCGCCACGTCCTTAGCGGCAGCAGCCAACATAATCTCGCCGCTCGCGCAGAAGGTGGCCCATGAGTCCCGCGTGGCACCCTTCGCCCCAACCACCACCGTTGGTGAAGTGGCCGCCACCGGAGGCGGGACAACAGCCAGTTGCCCCCCCATCCGACCTTGCACCATGATACTAGTTAAAGACCTAGTCTTAAAAAACAACTTACCAAGAAAATAATCCCCGACACAGATGTCCGTGTCGAAGTCGGCAACACGCGCCGCCGCCCCGTCCGTTCGCGCCGGCGAAGGCAACCTTCGTCCCTTCGCGGGCCCGCCAGAGGGTGGCTTGCCCGCGCCAGAAGCAGTAGCCTTCACACCAGCCGAAGCCTTGCTGGGCCCGGGGGCGGCCAGTTTTGCAGCCGGCAATGGCTTACTACTGCCTAGGGCGGCAGACTTCGCAGCTCCCCGCGCCCTCTTCGCCTCGCGGAAAGGATCCCTGATCCTGACGACCGTTCGGCGCTTCTGAGCAGCGTCTTGCCGATCCTTCTCCATCACTGCCGATACAACAGCAGCAATATTCCGCCCGTAAGGAAAAATCTTCAAGTCGTGAGCCATACGAGACGTAAAAAGTCTTCGCCAGACACGCGGGGGATCGGAACATTCTTTGGCCATCGACCCATGGTAACCTTCAGCATTCGCGCCGAAGACTCCCGGAGCTCGGGCAAAGACATCCTTCCCCTAGGGCTGCACACGTCACCATCAACTCCATAGCAAAACTATCAGAGACCCCCAGTCCCCCACTGCAATACCTATTTTTCTCTTCTTAGTGGCTGGGGCAGCCTCCTGCGAAGGGTCTTCCTCAGTCATGGCCACCGGTCTCTTCCCGCGGCGGTCAACGGCCATGGCAGTGTCATCCCCGGGATAGCCGTCGTACGTCAAGCGATTCAGCTCGAAGACCCTATTCAGGCGAACGTTAGATCCACAGATATCCCAACTCCGCAGGGCCTCCGTCCTCGGCACATAATGCCCCACAATCCGCACAGCCCCGTCTTCGGCTTCACGCACGAATGCGGTTGGATCCCGGCCACGCAGATCCAGCGTGAAGGCCAGACTTCGCACAAGTTGATCGCCCAGGGAGGGCATCTGGCGAGGGCATACGTCGCCCAACACCCAGCCATGCGCCAAGGGCCACACCCCATAACCAATGAATTCCTCAACTAAATCACGCCCGCTACTCATGCGGGCAGCGCCACGAAGGGCCTCTTCGTCACTATCACCCTTTGCCACCTCAAACGGCAGAAACACCACATAGCAGTGGGAGCACATCATGGCCGCCGGGAGTCCTGGGAGGTCTTCGACTGTGCCTCCCGCCACATAGAACCAGTAATCATACCAGTTGCCATTTGTTGCGGGCACAGGGAACTAGCTCCACAACTTCCGCCGAAGTCTTCCCAAACTGTGCAATCTTGTTTCCAACTTTCCTCTTCTGCCAGTGTAAACAATAATTCTTGGCGAAGACCTCTACGGAGGGCTGACCACCATACGAAGTCACTGCCCACACATACTTTGCCAAAGCCACAACGACGTTAGGTGTCAACTGATGAATCTGCACTTCATACCTCTGCAACACCTCCGCCACAAAACGATGCGCAGGTAACCGAAGGCCAGCAGTTAAAAATGCCTCGAACACAACTATCTCACCCTCCGGCTCCGGAATCTCTTCTGCCCCCGGAACTCGTCCAACTCCACTCCCAAAATACCCCAACTGCTGCATGTCTTGCACGCGAGCCGAGGAGATCCTCAAAACGCCAAATTCCACCGTGTGGCCCGGGTGCAGCTCCACCGCCACCAAATCACTAAAAGTATCTTCGGACGATGGTTTGACGAACGGCGTACTCGCAGCGGATGAAGAAGAAGACGGCATGGCTACATACCGTCGGCGACGGCGCACGGTCTGCTTGACGCGGGCCAGATCTCTGATGAACAAGAGCAAGGAGGGCAGGCGAGCGGGCGAATGGTTTCAAAATGTTAGGGTTTCGCGACGCACAAAAAGGTAAGAAAGCCTGAGCCACGCCGACTCACCCCTTTTTATACACAGGACGCGACGCTTCGGGAAGCCCGCAGTCCAACAGTACACGTCCGTCAACTGTCACATCAAAAACCCCCGCAGAACCACTTCGAGCGAGGGCAGCGTCTCCACCATCTAGCGACGTCTTCGGCACCAGATGACTCAGTCGAACTGGTCCCTCGGAGGGCAAATGTTGCGGCGATGGCGAAGATGCTACCCTTTGCTCCAGGCCTTCGTCACCTCGCCGCACCAACGGAAGCATGATGACGGCGTGGCCCACCCTCCGTCCTCCTCACCGCAAGGCGAAGGCCTACGACGAAGTCTTCCTGTCCCACGTCGTCACCAGACCTGGAGGCCCACGTGGGATTCGGCCCATCGTGACAGGCCCCTCATTGAGAAGCGTGTTACGGGCCCAATTTGTAATAGCTTTTCTGTAATGACAGTCTGTAACCCTCCCTTGAGGGAATATTCTGGGGATAATCTAGGTGCCTGAGGGCACAAGCGTCCTTACATGGAGACGTTGGGCACTCGGGCACCTATAAATACCCCCGTATAGTGCCCTTGAGAGGTTGGATCAACAGAGCTATTGCCATATCGAGTTAAACCTTGTCTGCATTCTTTCCACTCCCCCGTTGGATCGTCTTGCCCAGGAGAGCAAGTTCCAACATCAGCAGAGTGGACAGGGCACATGTTGGGGACTTGTTCTCAAATGCTATGAATTAAGAACAAGGCAACATAAAATGTTAAATATTAATGCCCTTCGTCCGTTGAAGCATTATCTCCCCAAGGATTTAATGAGCTTCAGACGAAGGCCATGAGCGAGATATCACGAAGGTCATACCTTTGTGATCAGAATTATAAAACAATCTAGAATGAAGTATAGAAAATACAAAACATAAGGGAACGATATACCAAAAGCACATAAAAGTATTCACATATTTTATTATGCAAACCTAAATATTAAAGCATGATATTTAGGTACATTTATACCTTCGCCTTGGAAGAAAGCAATGATTCCAGCGTAATGTGTCAGCGATTACAAGATTGCGTGAACAGTACAGGGGTACTGTTCACCTATTTATAGGCACAGGGCGCAGCCTGTGTATAATTACATTTATGCCCTTTACAATCGACTACAATAATGACACAGGACATCATGGGTCTTTTAGGTCATTTCATCTTTAAGTCGGTTCACCCCTTCGTCTTGAGGCATGTCACTGTGCCGAAGCTCTATAGGCGATAGCTTCGGCGCTACTCTTGAGAGGATCTGCCGAAGGTGTTTTCTTTCTTTAGGATCTTTGGCTACGAAGCATACCCCCAACAGTAGTCCCTTCGCGGTGCTAGATCGTTTTTCGTAACGAGCTTGATCCGTGAAAAAGTCTTCTAGGCTTCGGGATGCCGAAGATCCGAAAAACACCTTCCCTGAGCTCGTTGGCGAGAAACGATTAAAATAATCCACGCGCAAGGTGGCCTCATCTTGCAGCAGTTATGCGCGCACTGACGATTCACCTTCTCGGACTCTGTGGCCCACCGTTCAGTGAGTGCGGGTGGCTGTTTGTCCGGTGCGGAAGACCTTGACGATTCACCTTCCCACCTGCGGCACTATATAAACAGACGGGTAGGTGTGAAGTTACCACAGCATTCATTGCTATTGCACTGTTTTGCTGCCAAAATATTGACCAAAGCCGAAGCTTGCTCACTGTTTCCGCAACCGAAGCTATTTATTTTGCTCAAGCTTCGTAACGAGAAAGAGCTTCAGCAAAGTTAAGAAAAATTTTCAACTTCATTCGAAAAACAAGAAATTCAATCACCAGATGGCCAGATTACGTTCCACAGCTAGGGTTACTCGTGACGGAGAGTAGGCCAAAGGTGCCGAAACTGCCCCAATCTTCGAAGTGATGAAGCGCTCAGGACTGGTAGCATCGGAGGATGCACCTGTCGCTAAAGCCGAGCAGGCTGATGCCGAAGAACTTGAGTCTGAAGATGATTACAGCGCAGTGCCAACTAAACCCAGCCACCTAGAGTTTGGGAAATCCACCATTTTCGAAGATGACATGCCGAAGCTGATAAATTTGGGCTATTTCAATGAAGCGAAGAAGGAGCTATTTCGTTTTGGCGGGGAGGAGATTACTTCGAAGCCAGGAAAGGATGAAGTAGTGGTCTTCAGAAGCTTCTTTAAAGCTGGTTTAAGATTTCCTTTGAACAAGATGATTGCTGATGTACTGAAGAAGTTTGGGATCTACCTTCATCAATTAACTCCTAACGCTATCGTTAGGCTTAGTGTTTATATCTGGGCTCTCCGAAGCCAAGGGGTGGAACCATTTGCCCAAGGTTTCTGCCGAGTGCACGAGCTTCATTATCAGACCAAGGCTAGAGGAGATGGGCTGCATGAAAACTTTGGCTGCTACAATTTTGCTTATCGCAAGAGTACAAAATTTCCAGTGATCAGTTATCGTAGCAAGTGGCCAGCTGGCTGGAAGTCTGAGTGGTTTTACGTCAAAGTTGACGAAGAAAAGGAGAAGCTGGTCCAGAGTCCGCTAGAATTAATCTTCGTAGAGACCAGACCCCAGTGTAACATGACACCAGGGAGTCCAAGCCAAATTGCTCTGGCTGAATTTAGAGTTATTGCGGAGCATATCGGCACTAGGGACTTAGTGCAAGAATTCTTGGCTTTCAGAGTGTTCCCAACTGTGAAAGAGTGGGACATGCCGAAGCTTAAAGGAGAAAAGAAGAAGGGGAACTTATTCGGCTACCCTATCATTATAAATTCAAGAAATATTTCAAAGTGCCTTCCCAAGAGTGGCTAGACACGATTGAAGTGATGTGTAATGAAATTCTCGGCAACTACTCTAAAAAAGAAGATCAACTAATAAATGCAGCCTTCGGCACCCGCCCGAAGCGAAGGCTGAACCGAGTAATGGATGCTCTGGACTTTGAATATCCCGACTACGAGCGACTAGACAAAGATGCCGAAGGGCAGAAAAGAAAGAGAGTGGCTGGTGTTCTAAATAAAGACGATGAAGAACAATTGAAGAAGAAAAAGCTGAAGCCTGAGCCGAAAACAGATGCTTCGAAGAAGAAAAAAGCTACAGGTCCGAAGCAGAAGGCACTTGACGAAGAAGAAGAAACTGCTGCAACACCCTCTACCACCGACGTGGAGGAAATTTTAAAGGTAATGACTGAATCTTTGCCTGTCAAGCTGAGTCCACTGGGGCCACATCTGACGAAGCTTTTTCAGAAGGAAAAGGAGCCCGCAAAAATGAAGAAGGCAGCTAGGCCAAAGAAACAAAGAATCATTACAGTGACGGAAGTCATTGAAGGGACACCACCACAAGCTTCAGCTCCGAAGGCACCAGCTGTTGAGAGCATAACAGCTACCGAAGCTGCACCTTCGGAGGCTGCAGCTGTCGAAGCTGCCACAGCCGAAGATATTCACTTAGAAAGCACAATTGCAGATATTGATAAGATACTGCTAGACATGGCCGCAGAAGAAGCTGCTGGAGCCACCGAAGAGACTACGGCCCCAGAGCCCGAGAAGAAGAAAGAAATAACCAAAGACACTTCGGAAGATGAAATTTTTAACTTTCAAAACTTAATTGGACAAGAGCTGACAAAGGTTGAAAAAGAAGAGCTAAAAGAGTATGCCATATCTTGCGGATATCGGCCGGGGGCACTTCTCTTCGGTGGTGTCGATGACGAAAAGTTGGGATGCGTCCGGGATCATACCGGAACAAAGGTTATTGGTACTCTATCAAAGAGTATTGGTTTCCCGAAGCTCGAAACGGACATTAGCCGCTACCGATGACAG
Organism: Zea mays; assembly: GCF_902167145.1. NCBI lineage: Eukaryota > Viridiplantae > Streptophyta > Magnoliopsida > Poales > Poaceae > Zea > Zea mays. The sequence continues at coordinate 41,865,039 of NC_050102.1, read as the reverse complement.
CACATCATCGGTAGTTTATTCTATTCCAATTTCAAGGTAAACAACTTTTCTTTAACTTTTATTGTTTCAACAACGAAGATGTTTTCTAACGAAGGTTGTTTGTGTGCAGAGTATGCTTTTGAGTAAAGCTTTGAAAATGCAGCAAGATTTGGAAGATAAAAAACACGAAGTTATAATTGAGAGTTTAGAAAGCAAAATTAAAGACCAATCAGCTGCTCTTGAAAAGAAGGAGTTTGAGATTCAGACAACCGAAGGCTTACTGGCAGAAGCTGAAGCTAAAATAGCAGAACTAAATATGAAGCTTCTCTCTCAGTCAGAAAGCTTCGAACAAGAAAACAGAAGCTTAATGCAAAATTTGAAGCCGAGGTCCAGAAAAGTTCAGATTTGCAAAAATCATTGACAGGGCTTCAAAACAAATGTCTGGAATTCAATAATCGGTGTATACAATGACTGAAGCAGGTCTTTTATTCGGTTGGAGCCAGCAGCGAGAAATTTAATCCTTCGACTGAAGACCTGCTAGGGGCCTTCGAACATATCGAAGGTGAAATTGATGACCTTGATGAAGTTATAGCTGGACATGGTGACTTTTGTGCCCTGGTAGCTTCTCGGGGCATAGTTGTCGCCTTCCTGAAGTCTGGCTGCGAACATGGGAAGGTTGTCAATAGACCCAATTTCAGTTTATCACCAGCAGATCTAGAGAATATTCCCAACCTTGCCCAAAGCATAGCAAATAGATTTATTAAACTAGTATGGACAAAGGGTGGACGAAGCATAGCTGGTGATGAAGCTCGGAGTAATCTTAAACCGGTAACAAAATCATACCTTCTGCTTACCTCTTCCTTCAAACCTGAATCTTCCTTACAATACTTTAATATATACAGGATGACGAAGCCGACGAAGCTGAGGAGTAAGAAGATGAAGCCGAAGCTCAACGGATGACGAAGCTGAAGCCGAAGCTCAATGGATACTAATGAAGCTTGAGTAGATAACTATAGAAAAAACTCTAAGGACTCTTGTAATAACCTTTGTAAAGAATAATGTAATTAAATTTTACTCTGAACCTTGTCGATGCCTTGTAATATATTCTTACCTTTCCATCAATGTATAAAGTGCTTCGGTGTGAACGAACTTAGCATTTTTGAGCCAAAGGCGAAAAACACCTTCCCTTCTTTTCGTACACAGTGAAGCATAAAACTGCTTCTTTTTCTTTTTTCCGAAGCCTTAACTTTAGAGCCGAAGCAACTGGCTGTGTTATGATGATGATGATCCTATGTATGTCTAAATGAATGTTTATGAATGCAAATGTATGATGTAATGTACCGTGCAAATGAATGTCCAAACACACGCATACGAAGCCACAACCATAGCCTTCATTCCCTTAGGAATAATCAAAGTCTCTTTGCCGTTTATTTTTCGGCTTCACCGTTTATTTTTCGGTGTATCAGCATTGACTTTTTGCTGTAAGTTCTGCATTCCCTTAGGAACGTCTTTTGAACTTCTTCGCCTTCTATTTCGGCGGTATCACGTTGACTTTTCGCGCTTCGCCTTATATTTCGGCGGAATCGGCATTGACTTTTCGCTGTAAGCTCTGCATTCCCTTAGGAACGACTTTTGAGCAGAAAACTTACACTGTGCTCCCTTAGGAACGGCTTTTTTGTAGCTTCGTCGTGCTCTGCATCCCCTTAGGGACGTCTTTCGAGCTTCTTCCTGTTTTTTCTTTTCTCTTTGCACTCGATGGTGCATGCTCAGCTTTTACATTTACATTTTTGGGGGATATTGCTCTTGTAGAGCTGAAAAAAGAGAAATTACATGCTTGGCCCCATTAAAAACATTTCTCCTTTAGAAAGGAAAAGGGTACCATAGGAAAAATAAAAAGATTACATCAAGCTATACATAATATCGTCGAAGCTCATCCGCATTCCAAGATCTAGGAATGTCGTTGTCGTCCATATCCTTCAATCTGTAAGAACCGGGTCTTGACGAAGATACTTCCAGAAAAGGTCCTTCCCACTTCAACTGTAGCTTGCCTACTGTATCTGGGTTGGCAACTCTCCGAAGTACCAAGTGCCCTGGCTTGATGTTTTTTAACCAAACTTTTCTGTCATGCCATTTTATTGTTTCGGCTTGATATTTATTTATGTTCTCCACAGCCTGAAGCCTGATTCCTTCTATAGCATCTTTTGCCATAGAATAATAAGCTTCGTCCTTTGTCGAAGCCACTGTTCTTATTGATCCTGCTTTAGCTTCTTCTGGGGTTATTGCTTCGTCACCAAACAATAATTTGAATGGTGTAAAGCCTGTTGACCTTGATATTGTTGTGTTGTGGCTCCACACCAGTTTGATCAATTCATCTGGCCACTTTCCTCTGGGCTGATTGAAGATTAACTTCATTATTCCCGTCATTATAATGCCATTAGCTCTTTCAACAAGTCCATTTGACTTCGGATGTCTGACCGATGCAAAATGAATCTTCGTGCCAATTTGTCCACAAAACTCTTTGAAAGCTTCAGCATCGAACTGTGTTCCATTGTCCACAGTAATAGCCTTCGGCACTCCGAAGCGACAAACAATATTTTGCCAGAAAAATTTCTGGACAGTGACCGAAGTTATTGTGGCTAAAGGCTTCGCCTCAATCCACTTGGAAAAATATTCTACCGCCACCACAACATATTTTAAATTTTCTTGAGCTGGTGGAAGTGGGCCTAGCAAATCGAGGCCCCACCTTTGCAACGGCCAAGTGGGCTGTATTAACTGAGTTAGAGATGAAGGTTGTTTCTGATCTCTTGCACATTTTTGACAGCCTTCACATTTTTGAACTAACTCTACTGCATCCAAAGCTGCCTTCGGCCAATAAAATCCTTGACGAAATTTTTTTCCCAGCAAGGGCCTAGATCCGATGTGAGATCCACACAGACCTGCTGTTGGGGACTTGTCCTTAATTGCTATGAGTTAAGAACAAGGCAACACAGAAATTGTTAAACGTTAAGGTCCTTCGTCCTTCGAAACATTATTTCCCTTAGGATATAATGAGTTTCGGATGAAGGTTATGAAGGACATACCTTCATCAGTACAATAAATAATGAAGAAGGATTCATACAAAGTATGAGAAATAACATAAACACTTAAATATTATTATTAACTCATTTCTATTTTATTATTATGGAAAAGTAGAAATGATAACAAATTACAAATGTACCTTCGGCTTGAAAGAAGGCAAAAGTACAAGCGTAACGCAAAAGCAAATGCCAAGTCAGCGTGAATAGTACGGGAGCATTGTTCATCTATTTATAGGCACGGGACGCAGCCCATGTAAAATTACGCCCATGCCCTTGACATTTGCTAATAACTCTATAGTAATCCATCGGTGTCTAAATAGCCTTTTCCCCTTTAAGTCGGTTTCCTTTTCTGCTACCACGCCGAAGCTCCCCTGCGCATAGCTTCGGCTCTGCGCCATCCTTCGTATTCTTTGTGCTTCTTCATATTGTGGTTATGACCTAAGTCCGAAGGTACCTGTTCATGTATCATACTCTAGAAACATTATTAAATCATGTTTTTGAGGACCTTCGGAAGCCGAAGGCCCCCAACAGTAGCCCCTCGCAATGATAAATTCAGATTGCGATATGGACGAAGGCCTTAAGCCGAAGGTCCGAAAAAACACCTTCTCTTTGCTAGAATAGCAACAGTCAATGACAAGCAGGGCCCTCCCACTTGCAACGCACTGGGCGTATAAATAAGAACACACCGCGAGCTCATTTGGCACGCTTTTTGCCATCTGCTCTGCCTGCTCAATTTTTAGCTCTTGCCTATAAACGCTTTGCCTGGCCTCTTAGATTTTTTAGCTTTGGCCTTAAGATCACATTTTCAACATTTTCGAAGAGATGTCTCAAGACAAGAAAGTTGTTGTTGAAACGAAGCTGAGCCTTTCTGAGGAGAAGAATCTTGGCTTTCTTGAATCAATAGCGAAGACAAATATAGAGAAGATTACTAGAGAGATTTTAGAAGGTTTATCTGAAGACACCGGTGATAGTGACAATTATGATGTGGAAAGCGGTGGTGAAGACTCTGAAGATCGACCTTGGCGACCAAGTCATACAATTTTCGGAAAATCAACTATTAAACAGAGTCATCTCGACAATATGGGGGGAAGATATTTTCGAGATGTGTCTATCGTGAGGGCTGACAATGGAGACAGGACTCCTCCTGCTCCCGAAGAGAATGAAGTCGTGATGTTCCGAAGCTTCTTCAAGGCTGGGCTTCGGTTCCCCCTAAGCAATTTTGTGGTTGAAGTTTTGAAAATATATCAGGTTTACCTTCATCAAATTACTCCCGAAGCAATCATAAGTATGGGGATCTTCGTCTGGGCCGTGAGGAGTCAGGGCTTGGAGCCAAACGCAAAAAGTTTCTGCAGTATGCACGAACTGTTATATGAGATGCAACCTTGGGGCAAAGAGCAATACCATAATAATTTCGGCTGCTACAGCTTTGTTGCTCGCTCTGGGTCAAGTTGCCCCGTGCCGACTTTTCGGAAGAGATGGCCCGGAGATTGGATGAAGGAATGGTTCTATGTGAAAAATGATTTAAAAGCACGAGAGGATATTAAGGAGATCATTATGCGCCCTATCTAGCAGCGTTTCGGCCTTCGGAAACCGAAGGTGGAAATTGATGAAGCAGCCGAAGAATGCCGAAAGGCCTTTGGCATAGTTTGCTCTTTCATCGGAACGAGGGATTTAGTCCAGGAGCACATAGCCTTCAAAGTGTGGCCACTTGTAGAGAAATGGGAAATGCCAAAGGAAACTATCAGCAAGTCTGACGAAGGTGGGCTGGTTAGGTTGAAATACACCTTCAGATATGAAGGTAAGTTTATTGAGCCAGATGATGATTGGCTGAAGTGCATCGAAGCTACAAGCGACGAACTGCTTGGGCCATATTCAAAGGCAGAAGATAACGCGTTATCTACGGCCTTCGGAGGCCGGAAGAAGAAGAGATTGAATAGAGTTTTCGATGCTATTGGATTTATGTACCCTGATTACCGCTACCCGCTTAAAGGGCAAAAGAGAAAAAGTGCAACTTCTGGGAAAGGTGATGCTTCAGCTGCTCTAAGTGAGCCCGTGCCAAAGAGGAAAAAGGTGAAAGTCCTTACTCACCGACCGTGCTTCATTGAACCGGCCACAGTGCCCGAATTTGGTGGTGAGACCTCTTCGGCTACTGAAGCCAATGGACCTGCTCTTACACAGAAGAATGAAGAGCCGGCTATGATGTCGAAGGCCGATAATATTGAAGAAATAGAGGCCGAGAAAACAAAGATATTAGAAGTTACAAGCCCTTCGACAGGAATGACAGTGCTGAAGGCACAAAAAGATCTCACGGCAACTCCCAAGAGAAAAAGGATGGTCAATGTACTAGATGTGCTGGAGACAATAAAGTCTTCAAGCACCACTCCGAAGAAAACTGCCGAAGCGCCAAAAACGCAAATTGAGACAAAACCATCGGAAGACGATGCTGCAAAGAGCCAGACCGAGGCCGAAGATGGGCCTTCAGAGCCCGCCAAGGAGAAATCCTTGGAAACTGAAGAAGAAGAAACGAAAAAAGAGGCTACAAAGCAAATTCTGCCTGAAAAAACTCTCTCTTCAACTCCCGAAGCATCTTCCAGAGTACCTGATTATATTGTACGACATGCTTCGGGCAAAAGGCTATCTGAAGAGGAAAAGCGAGAAGCTCAATATTATGCCCAAAAATTAAAATATCCAAAGGGGGCATTAATATTCAACGACAGCGGAGAAGAATATTTCTTGTATTGTCTCCCAGACAGCAAGGAAATTTCTGTCTGCTGGGAGATGAGCAAAAGCTTCGGATTCCCGACGCTAGAAGATGGGCTTTTGGTGCTATCGAAAGATGAACTGGCTGACAGCTTAGCATATAATAGCTTAAAGGTATGAGAATGAATTTTTTGTATTAAAAAACCAATATTTGTTTTATTTGCTTATACTTAATACCACACTTCTTTTTGCAGGGCCTGATTCTTAGCAACGCCCTCAGGGCGCAAAAAAGTGCTGAAGACGAAGGATGCACTATAGCTTTGAACAACCTTCGTTCCGAAGTAATTGAACTAAGGAACAAAGGTCTTGAAAAAGATAAAATATTAAACTCATTGCTGAATAAAATAAAAGAAGACGAAGCTACTTCCAAAGCCCAAGCTGAAGCCTAGAAGTGCGAAATTGAAGATCTTTGGAAACAGTTGGCTGAAGCGAAGTTAAAATGTGCTATCGCCAAAGCTGACCGAGACGCCAGTGACTACTGGAAAAATTACTGGGAAAAAACAGTCGTGGAGCTTCGTTCTTCAAAAGAAAGATGCTATGAAAAATCTGTAGCATGTGTACAAAAGATAAAAACCAGCTTCGCCAATATTGGCGCATATTCGAATGAAGACAACTTTGTACTGGGCAATCCCGAAGGTCCAATCGAATGGATCAACGGTGAGGCCGAAGCCTTTGAGGAAGTTTTGAGTGGCCGTGGAGATGTCTACGCCTTCTCAGGTGCCATGGGAATTGCGACTATTTTGGAGAAGGCAGGATGCGAACATGTGAAGATTCTGGCCCAAGCCGAAGCTGCGTTCTCTATTGAAGATACAAAAGACCCCTCGGCCGAGGCAAGCTTAGTTGGCGGAAAGTTTTTCACCGACATCTGGGAAAATGGCGGCCGAGGGATGGCCCACGAAATTATAAAGAAAAGTGAAAAAGATACTCACGATGCTAGAGACGCGGCAAAGGCAGCTGAGAAAGCTGCGGAACTCGAAAGACGAATAGGTATTGCCTAATTGTTTTTAACTTTATGTTTTATTTTTGTGACTTCGAACTTATTTATGTTTTGTATCGCAGCTGAACTATCTCCTCCCCCGGAGCCTTTCGAGTCATTGGCCGACCCCGAAGCAAAAAAGGAAGATGAAATTACTAAGATGGCCGAAGCTATTATGGACGAAGCTATGACTTAACTACTAAACGAAGTTGCGGAAGCAGTTTTAAAAGAAGAATGACTATTGTTGTAAAAACATTCGGAATATTGATGTAATATTTGCTGAACAAAGTGTGTAATATTTTATAGTTTTGAATGTAATATATAAGTTGTTTGTAATTCAGTTCTTTACGATGCATGAAACTTTACGTACATACCGTTTTTGAGCCTTCGGCGAAAAAACACCTTCCCTTCTTTTCATGCTTCGTGAAGAATATCCATATTCCGTGAAAATATTATGCTTCGTAAGCAATAGATCTCCTTTGATATTAAAGTTGATAAAGCTGTACTTCTTCAAAACTTATTTTGTGCCTTGGCACTTCTTTGAAACAATTTCCGAAGATCAACATTGTATCCCCTTCTTGTGCCATTGATGCAATATGATGTATGATGTCATGTTATGCGAATGATGTGATGATGTTATGGTATGCGAATGATGTTTGTGCCGAAGATACACACACATTCCCACAGTAGAACACACAATCTCTTTGCCGTTTATTTTTCGGCTTCACCGCTTATTTTTCGGTGTATCAGCGCTGAGTTTTCGCTGTAAGCCTCCCTTAGGAGCTTCTTCGCCTTCTATTTCGGCGGTATTCGCGTTGACTTTTCGCGCTTCGCCTTATACTTCGGCGGAATCATCGTTTATTTTTCGTAGTAAGCTTTGCATTCCCTTTGGAACGAATTTTGAGCAGAAAACTTACGCTGCGCTCCCTTAGGAACGACTTTTTGTTGTTTCGGCAAACTTACACTGCATTCCTTGGAACGACTTTTTGTTGCTTCGGCAAAACTTGTAATATAATTATGAACCTCACGTTCTCTTGAGAACAACTTTCGTGCTTTACTGACTTTTGGAACTTCATGAGTCTGTGAAGAAGGTATATTATATCATGACAATGACGAAGCTATTACAAGAAATTGAAAACAACAAAAGAACTAGGCTTTCAATGATTGTTCCTTATTAAAAAAGAAAATGATGACAAATGCAAAAACTGTTTTAGAGGTAGGATATCTCTTAGTAGATGTGCTTCGATTCTAGCACGGTACTGTTAACTGTGCGAGCTTCGGACTGCTCCCTGAAGTCTCGCTGCTGGTGAGCGTGCTGGCTCCCTTCTTGTTGCTGGCTTTGGGGATATGCGGGTTGCATTGGTGGTGGAGGTGGAGGCTGTTGCCAATATACCTGAGGTTGGCTTGCCAAAGCAACAGAAGCTGCAGGATGGTTACCCACATACTCTGGTATCTACAGTGAATGATACGAAGCAGTATGCATAACTTGCTTCGGCTGGTTCTGTTGGGCTGCAGCTTCTGCTATATCCTTCTGTTTCTGAATGGTGATATGGCACATCCTTGTAGTATGGCCCTTGTCCTCACCACAGAATAGGCAATAAATTTTCCTGGGCTGATCCCCAAACCTTCCACTGAAGCCCCTGGCGCCTCTGCCCCTTGGAGCTGGAGGCCGAGGATAGCTTTGTTGCTGCCCCAAAGCCTGGGAGGAATATTGCAGCCTCTGCTGTTGACCTCCTCTGTCGTCATTCTGAGTAGAGTGGATTGATCTGACGTGCCTTGGGTGGACTCTCCCTCCGAAGCCCCTGGTCATTTCGGAGAACCTGTAAGCTTCCTCCCTTCTCTGCCGAAAGTCATTATCAGCGCGGATGTATTCATCCATCTTCTGAAGCAATTTCTCCAGGGTCTGAGGGGGCTTCCTGGCGAAGTATTGGGCCGTAGGTCCTGGCCAAAGCCCCTTGATCATGGCCTCAATGACAATTTCATTGGGCACTGTTCGCGCTTGTGCCCTCAGACGTAAGAACCTTCGGACATACGCCTGAAGGTACTCTTCGTGATCTTGCATGCACTGGAACAAAGCTTGAGCAGTAACCGGCTTTGTCTGAAACCCTTGGAAACTGGTGATCAGCATGTCCTTCAGCTTCTGCCATGATGTGATTGTTCCTGGCCGAAGAGAGGAGTACTAGGTTTGTGCAACATTCTTGACTGCCATGATGAAAGACTTCGCCATGACTGCAGTATTGCCTCCATATGAAGATATGGTAGCTTCGTAGCTCATCAGAAACTGCTTCGGATTTGAGTGTTCGTCATACATGGGGAGCTGGGGTGGCTTGTAAGACGGGGGCCAAGGTGTAGCCTGCAGTTCTGCTGACAGAGGAGAAGCATCATCAAAAGCAAAATTTCCATGATGGAAATCCTCATACCAATCATCCTCGTTGAAGAAGCCCTCTTGGTGAAGCTCTCTGTGTTTGGGCCTTCGGTTTTGCTCATCTTGAGTGAGATGGCGTACTTCTTCAGTGGCTTCGTCAATCTGCCTTTGTAGGTCAGCTAGCCGAGCCATTTTTTCCTTCTTCTTTTGTACTTGCTGATGAAGCATCTCCATATTCCTGATCTCTTGGTCCAACTCATCCTCTTGGGGTGTTGGACTAGTAGCCTTCCTCTTCTGGCTTCGGGCCTCTCGAAGAGAAAGGGTCTCCTGGTTTGGGTCCAGCGGCTGCAGAGCGACAGTCCATGTTGCTGAAGCTTTCTTTAGCGGCATGATGAAGGTCGATGCTTGCCGAAGGTGGTCGAAAAGGGTTCACCGGAGGTGGGCGCCAATGTTGGGGACTTGTCCTTAAATGCTATGAGTTAAGAACAAGGCAACACAGAAATTGTTAAACGTTAAGGTCCTTGGTCCTTCGAAACATTATTTCCCTTAGGATATAATGAGTTTCGGACGAAGGTTATGAAGGACATACCTTCATCAGTACAATAAATAATGAAGAAGGATTCATACAAAGTATGAGAAATAACATAAACACTTAAATATTATTATTAACTCATTTCTATTTTATTATTATGGAAAAGTAGAAATGATAACAAATTACAAATGTACCTTCGGCTTGAAAGAAGGCAAAAGTACAAGCGTGACGCAAAAGCAAATGCCAAGTCAGCGTGAATAGTACGAGAGCACTGTTCATCTATTTATAGGCACGGGACGCAGCCCATGTAAAATTACACCCATGCCCTTTACATTTGCTAATAACTCTATAGTAATCCATCGGGGCCTAAATAGCCTTTTCCCCTTTAAGTCGGTTTCCTTTTCTGCTATCACGCCGAAGCTCCCCTGCGCATAGCTTCGGCTCTGTGCCATTCTTCGTATTCTTTGTGCTTCTTCATATTGTGGTTATGACCTAAGTCCGAAGGTACCTGTTCATGTATCATACTCCAGAAACATTGTTAAATCATGTTTTTGAGGACCTTCAGAAGCCGAAGGCCTCCAACACCTGCGTGTATCTCCTTCATCAATTTGATACCTTCGGTCCTTGATAAACATTTGAGGAGTGGTGAACAAACTCCATGTTTATACAATTCCCCTTCTATCATGACATATGGTCTTGTTCTTGCCTCCATTCTTTTGTTATAAGCTTCATCACTTGAAAGACAATTTCCTTGAAGGAAAGATATTATTTCAGTTCTCCAATCTTCACTGTGCACTGGAGAAATAGTGAGCACTGCTCTTTCCATAAGCTCAACCGAAGGTGCTTTTATTGTTTCAAAAAATACTTCGGAGGGTAAAGGGAGCCCCTGAGCCGCTGATTTGGCTAGCAAATCCGCATGCTCATTTTAACGTCTTGGAATACTTTTGACAGAAAACCCTTCGAAGGAAGCTTCCAACCTTCGGACTGCATCCAGATATTTTTCAAGCTTCGAATCTCGTGCCCTGCTGCTTTTATCCACATGGCCAGCTATGACTTGAGAATCAGTCTTTAAGACGGCCCTTCTTATTCCCATTGCACTTAGTTTCCGAAGCCCCAATAAAAGTGCTTCGTACTCAGCAATATTATTTGTGCAACTGAAATCCAGTTTGACTGCGAAACATGTTTTGTCATTCGAAGGTGCGACTAGAACCGCAGCTGCTCCTGCACCAAAGGTTCCCCAAGAACCATCGCAGAATACCGTCCAAGATTTGGCATCTTTGCTTGTCCCTTCCTCGTGAGCCCCTGGCGTCCAATCAGCTATGAAGTCTGCTAGTGCCTGAGATTGAATTGAAGATCTATGCACGTAGTCAATGGTGAATTCATTGAGCTCCGCGGCCCACTTTCCAACCCTTCCAGTAGCTTCTATGTTCCTCATAATATCCTTCAAAGGCTGCAACGAGGGAACAATTATGTGGTAAGCCTGGAAATAATGCCGAAGCTTCCTGGAAGCCATTAACACAGCATACAACACTTTCTCCAACTCTATGTAATTTTTCTTTAATAAGCTCAACACTTCGGAGACAAAATATACTGGGACTTGCTTTTTATTTTGTCCTTCAAGCTTCTCCTGTACAAGTGCCACGCTCACTACAGAGTGCGAAGCTACCACATACAATAGCAGAGGAGCCCCTGGCGTGGGTGGAGTTAGCGTCGTTAGGCTTTCTGCTGAGCTGATCCCCATTGAAAGACTTCGGCCGACTTCAGCACCTCAAAGAATGGTAAATTTCTCTTTGCTGATCTAGATATGAATCGATTCAAAGCTGCCAGTCTTCCTGTTAGCCGTTGAGCCCCCTTCTTTGTGCTTGGCGGCTCCATCCGAAGGATAGCTTCAATTTTATTTGGATTAGCTTCGATCCCTTTTGTTGAAACTAGACAACCAAGGAATTTTCCCTTTTTTACTCCGAAGACACATTTTTCTGGATTCAACTTCAGGCCAGCTTGCCTAAAATTAGCAAATGTTTCCTGAAGATCAGCAATGTGATTTTCCTGCTTCGTGCTTTTTACTATGATATCATCAACATACGTTAGCACATTTCTGCCTATCTGAGAGTGAAGGACTTTCGCTGTCATTCTACTGAAGCTTCCTCCAGCGTTCTTGAGCCCCTCAGGCATCCGAAGATAACAATATGTGCCGCTGGGGGTTATGAAGCTGGTTTTTGGCTCATCTTCCTTTTTCATTCAGATTTGATGGTAGCCTGAATAACAACCTAGTAGACTCATGAGCTCTGACGAAGCTGCTGCATCTACTAGAGAATCTATTCTTGGTAATGGGAACTCATCCTTCAGACAAGCCTTGTTGAGATCAGTAAAATCAATACACATTCTCCATTTACCATTGGCCTTCTTCACCATAATAGTGTTGGTTAGCCATTCTAGGTATTTTACTTCTCTGATGACTCCAGCAGTAAGAAGTCTTTTCACTTCATCTCGAGCACCTTCGGCTTTGTCATCAGACATTTTCCGAAGCCTCTGCTTTCTGGGTCTGAAGGATGGATCGACATTGAGCGTGTGTTCAATGACATCCCTGTTGACACCACAGAGATCGTTGGCTGACCATGCAAGGACATCTTTATTGTTGAACAGAAACCTTGTTAGGGTTTTCTCCTGTTCTTCAGACAATTGAGATCCCAGCAACACCTTCTGCTCTGCTATATCTTCACATAAGAGCATGGGCTTCGGCTGATCGGCCGAAGCAGCCTTCTCCCTTCTATACTTGTACTGCTCACAAGCTTCGGCTCCATCTATATTATGAATTGCTTTTGAATCTGTCCAGATTCCTTTAGCCTTTCTGGCAGCTTCCTGACTTCCATGAATAGCAATAGGCCCTTGATCCGAAGGTATCTTCATGCATAGATATGCTGGATGGAGAATTGCTTCAAAAGCATTGAGTGTCCCCCGACCAATGATTGCATTGTAGGGGTACTCCATGTCGACAATATCAAACACAACTTGCTCAGTCCTTGTATTGTTGACAAATCCGAAGGTCACTGGCATCATGATCTTGCCAAGCGCTACAATCTGCCTTCCTCCAAAGCCACAAAGAGGGTGTGTAGCATCATGAATCTTATCCTCTGGCTCTTGCATCTGTCTGAAGGCCTTAGCAAATATAATATCCACTGCACTGCCTGTATCAACTAGAACATTAAGGACCAGAAATCCTTTGATGACGCAAGAGATAACCATAGCATCATTGTGAGGATAATCCTTGAGCTGAAGGTCCTCTTGGGAGAAGGTAATTGGGATGTGAGACCATCTCGACTTGATGAAGAGTCCCTACACCCCGATATGTTGTACCCTTCTCTGTGCCTCCTTCTTCTGCTTCTTGTTGGCCGGCTCTAAGCATGAACCGCTTCTTATCAAGAGTACCAGCTTCGTAGCCGAAGCAGCTCCAGCTTGGTTTTTGAACGAAGCCATCAACTCAAAAAGTGGAAGTGAGTTCACTGGAGATGGGCGCCAATGTTGGGGACTTGTTCTCAAATGCTATGAATTAAGAACAAGGCAACATAAAATGTTAAATATTAATGCCCTTCGTCCGTTGATGCATTATCTCTCCAAGGATTTAATGAGCTTCGGACGAAGGCCATGAGCGAGATATCACGAAGGTCATACGTTTGTGATCAGAATTATAAAACAATGTAGAATGAAGTATAGAAAATACAAAACATAAGGGAAAGATATATCAAAAGCACATAAAAGTATTCACATATTTTATTATGCAAACCTAAATATTAAAGCATGATATTTAGGTACATTTATACCTTCGCCTTGGCAAAAAGCAATAATTCCAACGTAATGCGTCAGCGATTACAAAATTGCGTGAACAGTACAGGGGTACTGTTCACCTATTCATAGGCACAGGGTGCAGCCTGTGTATAATTACATTTATGCCCTTTACAATCGACTGCAATAATGACACAGGACATCATGGGTCTTTTAGGTCATTTCATCTTTAAGTCGGTTCACCCCTTCGTCTTGAGGCATGTCACTTTGCCGAAGCTCTATAAGTGATAGCTTCGGCGCTGCTCTTGAGAGGATCTGCCGAAGGTGTTTTCTTTCTTTAGGATCTTCGGCTACTAAGCATACCCCAACAACACATTAAATGTTGAGACGGCACATCGCTTGTTAGTGGAGTAGACAGGGCGTATTTAATGCTGAGGCGGCACATCACCTGCCAGCTTGACAGGCGGCGTGCCTCCTCCGCAATAAATACGCGGCCCAGAGGCCTTATGTCTGGCTCCGCCCGCTGGCTTATGTCACGGGCAGTAGGCCACGTGGCAGCATCGGGTCTCCGCCTGAGCGGGGAGTGGGAGCGCTTGCGGTATGGTCCGGACACGTGTCAGCACCGGACCCCCGCCTGGACTTGATTAAGGCCTGGGTATTCTTTGCCTTGGAATCCCGGAGCCTACTGTGAGTAGCTCGGACCCCTCCTGAGGGGTCCAGGACCCGTCCCAGGGGTCTGGTTTGTACCTGTGGAGGTCTTGAACCTCGCCCGGAGGTCCGGGCTATGCATCCAGGGCTTCGACACTATCCCGTGGGGGTCCGGACCCACTATCGCCACCTTGGAGTATATTGTCTCTTCTGGCCGTGTGGCGGCCCCGGAGCCGCCCACGTGGAGGGGTCGGGTGCTGTTCGCCGCGCGAATAGTGATAGCCACGCGGGCACCGTGTCTTCATACTGTAGTAAGGGGTACCCCTAATTCAGGGTACCGACAACTCTCTAGAGAATTTAAATTTGCTCATAGTATGTTTTACAATGGGAGACGCCCTGGCATTAAGGATGGGGTTGGCTTCCAACCTGGGAGCCAAAACAACATCAAACTTAATGCCCATAGAAACAAGATTTCCAACTTTGTTAAGGGCAAAGCTCTCATGGTGCAAGATAGCGAAGGCTACATTTTATATCCTGAGAACTATACTGAGCATAAGATTAGAAAAATTCATGCTAAGAAATCTCATCATGTTGCTCATCATGCTTATATTTACAGAAATGAGGCTTCTAGTTCTAGACATGCAACTCATGTTAAGATGCCTAAGAAAAAGATTATTGAAGCTTCAAATGAACATAGCATTTCATTTAAGATCTTTGATGCATCATTTGTTCTTACTAACAAATCAGGCAAAGTAGTTGCCAAATATGTTGGGGGCAAGCACAAGAGTCCAAAGACTTGTGTTTGGGTACCCAAGGTGCTTGTTTCTAATGTGAAAGGACCCAAACCGGTTTGGGTACCTAAGGACAAGGCCTAAATTTGTGTTGTAGGTTTATGCATCCGGTGAAACAAGTTGGATAATTGACAGAGGGTGCACAAACCACATGACAGGGGAGAAAAGAATGTTCTCCTCATATGAGAAAAATGATGATCCCCAAAGAGCAACCACATTCGGGGATGGGAATCAAGGTTTGGTTAAAGGATTGGGTAAAATTGCTATATCACCTGACCATTCCATTTCTAATGTATTTCTTGTAGAATCTCTAGGTTACAACTTGCTTTCTGTGTCTCAATTATACAAAATGGGTTACAATTGTTTATTTACTGATGTCGATGTTACCGTCTTTAGAAGAAATGATGATTCGCTAGCTTTTAAGAGAGTGTTAAATGGTAAGCTATCCTTAGTTGATTTCACTGATAACAATGTTGAACTAGACACTTGCCTAATTGCTAAGACTAATATGGGCTGGCTCTGGCATCGCTGACTTGCTCATGTTGGGATGAAGAATCTTCACAAGCTTCTAAAGGGGAACACATTTTAGGTCTAACCAATGTTCATTTAGAGAAAGCTAGGATTTGTAGTGCATGCCAAGCAGGGAAGCAGGTTGGAGTTCATCATCCACACAAGAACATCATGACAACCGAAATGCCACTTGAGCTACTCCACATGGATCTATTCAGCCCAATTGCTTACATAAGCATCGGCGGGAGTAAGTATTGTCTTGTAATTGTGGATGATTATTCTCGCTTCACTTGGGTGTTCTTTTTGTAGGAAAAATCACAAACCCAAGAGACCTTAAAGAAATTCTTGAGACGGGCTCAAAATGAGTTCGGATTGAGAATCAAGAAGATTAGAAGCGACAATGGAATAGAGTTCAAGAACTCTCAAATTGAAGGATTTTCTTAAGGAGGAGGGCATCAAGCATGAGTTCTCTTCTCCCTACACAACTCAACAAAACACTGTTGTGGAGAGAAAGAATATAACTCTTATGGATATGGCGAGGACCATGCTTGAGGAATACAAAACATCGGATCGGTTTTGGAAAAGGCGATTAACACCGCTTGCTACTCCATCAACCGGCTCTACCTTCACCGAATCCTCAAGAAAACATCATATGAACTCCTCATTGGTAAAAAGCCCAATGTTTCTTATTTTAGAGTTTTTAGGAGCAAGTGCTTTATTCTTGTTAATAGAGGTAGAAATTCAAAATATGCTCCTAAAGCAGTAGAAGGCTTTTTACTTGGTTATGACTCAAACACAAGGGCATATAGAGTCTTCAACAAGTCCACCAGATTAGTTGAAGTTTCTTGTGACATTGTGTTTGATGAGACTAATGGCTCTCAAGTAGAGTAAGTTGATCTTGATGAGTTAGACGATGAACAGGCTCCATGCATTGTGCTACGGAACATGTCCATTGGAGATGTATGTCCACAATAACTCGAAGAGCCTTCATAAGCACAAGATCAACCATCATCTTCCATACAAGCATCTCCACCAACTCAAGATGAGGAACTAGCTCAAGAAGAAGAAGATCAAGTTCAAGACAATGATCCACCTCAAAAAGAAGGAACCAATCAAGGGGGATGAACTTGATCAAGAAAAGGAGGATGAACAAGAGATTCAAGATCAAAGACCGCCTCACCCAAGAGTCCACCAAGCAATTCAATGAGATCACCTCGTCAACTCCATACTTGGTGACATTCAAAAGGGGGTAACCACTCACTCTCGAGTTGCTCATTTTTGTGAACATTACTCTTTTGTGTGTTCTATTGAGCCATACAGGATAGAGGATGCACTTAGAGATCCAGACTGGGTGGTGGCAATGCAAGAGGAGCTCAACAACTTCACGAGGAATGAGGTATGACATTTACTTCCACGTCCTAACCAAAATGTTGTAGGTACCAAGTGGGTATTCCGCAACAAACAAGATAAGCATGGTGTGGTGACTAGGAACAAAGCCCGACTAGTTGCAAAAGGGTATTCACAAGTCGAAGGTTTGGATTTCAATGAAACCTATGCACCCATAGCTAGGCTTGAGTCAATTCGAATATTACTTGCCTATGCTACTTACCATGGCTTTAAGTTATATCAAATGGTTGCAAAAATGCCTTCCTCAGTGGTCCTATCAAGGAAGAGGTGTATGTTGAGCAACCTCCCGGGTGTGAAGATAATGAGTATCCTTCATATGTTTATAAGCTTTCAAAGGCGCTTTATGGGCTCAAACAAGCTCCAAGAGCATGGTATGAATGCTTGAGAGACCTCCTTATCACCAATGGTTTTAAAGTCGGAAAAGTTGACCCTACTCTCTTCACTAAAACAATTGACAAATACTTGTTTATATGCCAAATTTATGTTGATGGTATTATTGTTGGGTTTACTAACAAGTCATCTTGTGAAGAGTTTAGTAGAATTATGATACATAAATATGAGATGTCAATGATGGGGGAGTTGAAGTAGGGATGACAACGGGTCGGATTTGGATCGGATATTGGAAATATCCGCCTGCAGTCAGATCCACGGTCATAGATAATATCTGTCCACGACTATACCCGTGGGTAGAAATTCATATCCATATCCATGCCCATAAAGTTTCGGATATCCATCGGATATGACAAAGAATCATTTTCAGCAATTCAATAACATAATTAATCAAATTTCTTCCCAATTCATCATCATACACAACTTAAAATTTAATAAAAATTGAAACAAATATACATGTCCTTCAACAAGCAACATTCTCAACATGACAACAAATACATGTCTACATGTCTCAACATGAAAACAAATACATGACAACAAATACATGTCTGCTTTTGGCCTTCAGCCATTTGCCTTCTAATTCTGATCCTAGTGTAGTGTTGAGCACTTGAGCCCGGCAGACGGTGGCTCGGCCGCTCGGGGCTGTGGGTTGAAGGGTGGGATGCGGCCTGCGGGTTGGCCTGGGGTCTGGGGGTTGACCATGAGTGAAAGACGACAGGGGATTAGGGTTTGGGTGTTTGGCTGATTGGTGGCTTGGTGGGTTGGCGGCTGGGCTCATTGGTGGGCTGGCGGTTTGTTCATTGGTGTCCATGTGTGGGCCGGCAGTAATGGTTAATTTCGGATATCCAACGGATAACCCGCGAGTGAGGATTAATATCCAAATCCATACCCACTTTACCTCGGATCGGATACGGGTCTAACCCATGGGTCAAAAAATATATCCATATCTTGATCCGTCGGGTCAGATATACGACGGATATCCAAATCCACGGATTAAACTACCATCCCTAAGTTGAAGTATTTCCTTGGATTTCCAATCAAGAAACTCCAAGAGACCACCTTCATTAGCCAAACAAAGTATATTCAAGATATTCTCAAGAAGTTTGGAATGAAGAATGCCAAACCCATCAAGACTCCTATGGGAACAAATGGGCATCCTGACCTCGACACAGTAGGTAAATTTGTAGATCAAAAAGTATACCGGTCGATGATAGGATCTTTACTCTATTTATGTGGTTCACAACCAGATATTATGCTTTTAGTATGCATGTGTGCTCGATTCTAGGCCGACCCTAAGGAAATCCACCTAAGGGATGTGAAAAGAATCATGAGATATTTAGTTTACACTCCTAAGTTTGGGCTATGGTACCCCAAGGGATCTACCTTTGATCTAATCATGTATTCTGATGCTGATTATGCCGGATGTAAGATTGATAGAAAGAGTACACCATGGACTTGTCAGTTTCTGGGGAGATCCCTAGTGTCTTGGGCTTCAAAGAAACAAAATTCAGTAGCTCTATCCACCACCGAAGCTGAGTATATTGCTGTAGGACACTGTTGTGCACAATTACTCTGGATGATGCAAACTCTTAGGGACTATGGCTACAAATTGAGCAAAGTCCCTCTCCTAGGTGACAATGAGAGTGCAATCCGCATGGCGGACAATCCTGTTGAACACAGCCGCACAATGCACATAGACATCTAGTATCACTTCTTGAGAGATCACCAACAACGAGGAGATATCGAAATTGCTTATGTTAGTATCCACAACCAGTTAGCCAATATCTTTACCAAGCCCCTAGATGAAAATACTTTTAGCAAGCTTAGGAATGAACTAAATGTCTTAGATTCTCGAAACTTTGATTGAAATCTTGCACACATTGTTCATTTTTATACCTTTGATCATGGCATGTCTCTTTCATTTGGTATAAATGCATATTTCTTATTCTTATTGTGCCAAAGCTAAGACTAATGTACTTCCAAGTGTATTTCTATACTTAGTCTTAGATTGAAAGGGGAATGAAGTTGTAGGCAAAGGCAAGGCTTCCATTACATCTTTGTTAGTATTGTATACCCTTTGCCCTACTAATGTATTTACATTCATATATTTCTTGATAGAGGCCTCTAGATTTCTTCGTTTTTGGCGCTTAATGCCAAAGGGGAAGAAATTAATACGCCAAAGCAAAAGCACTGCACCACCAACCTATTTTCTAAAAACTTTTTTCCAAATTAGAATCATTTGCAAAAACCCTCTTGACAACTAAGAGGAGAACTTTTTAAGGGGGGCTTTTATTTAGTCAAAGGAAAAGAATTTGAAAAAAGGGGAGAATCTTTCAAAACTTAAAAATGCCTTTGGAAATTATATTCTTATATCGTTGGCTAATTGCAAAAGAATTTGAAAAGACTTTTGCAAATGATTTGCAAAAACAAGCTAAGTGGTGCAAATGTGGTTCAAAATTTTAACTATGTCAAATATTCTTATATACTTAGAACTGCTTTCATTTCAAAGTAACTTATGCACATCTGTCAAAATGAAAACTAGCTACATTTCTATACTTTATATTTGCTTTGATTTGTGTTGGCATCAATCACCAAAAAGGGGGAGATTGAAGGGACTCAACCATTTTCTATAATTGATTTTGGTGCTTGACGACCATCATAAATCTTATAGACTAACTAGTTTGCCTAGTTGATCATTTCTCATGTGCATAAGTTCATCAACATCAATTCTAAGTCGACTGTCCGGATAGGAGAAGCTTTTTGGAAATTCACTTGTGCGCGGACCGTCCGAGCCCTTCCGGCGGACCATCCGTGACACCAGGGTGAGCCTCGGGCAGGAACTATGCAAATCACGTGTTTACACTGCAGACTGTCTGAAGGAAAAGAGAGCACCATTCGAGACCAAGCTCAGGCTGTCCGGCCTCAGGAGCGGACCGTCCGCCCATTGAAAATCCAGAAAAAACCCGAAGGTGGCGGGTTCGGTTAAATGCATTTTTAGCGTCCTCGAGGACCGTCCGGGGTGCACAGCCGGACCATCCACGACTGTTGTGTCTGACATCTGACGATGCATTTAATGCACTATAGCCGTTGATATAGCCGTTACTGCTGACCGCTGCGATTTCAGTCGTTGATGTGCAGGAGCGGGCCGTCCAGACCAGGGGCGTGGACCGTCTGAGGTTGGCAGAAAGGGGGCAACGACTAGGAAGTGGTTGGTGGCTATAAATACAACCCCAACCACCTCCATTCAATCCATCCAAGCCTCTCATTCACTCTCATTCAATACAAGAGCAAGCATTTCACCCAAAGACACATTCAAGCTTCCAAATCTCTCCAAGTGACATACTTGTGACTAGTGATCATTAGTGATTAGTGACTTGAGAGAGTGTGATTTTGTGTCTATTCTTGTTGCTCTTGTTGCTTGGCTTTTAATCGTGCTTTCTTCATCTCCTTCTAAACCTCTTGTGACTTGTAAAGCTAGCAAGAGACACCTAAGTGTGTGGTGGTCCTTGCGGGGTCTTAGTGATCCTTGAGATTAAGAAGAAGCACTCAACCGGTCTAAGTGATTGTTTGAGAGAGGGAAAGGGTTGAAAAAACCCAGCCTCCATGGCCTCCTCAATGGGGAGTAAGTTCTTCGGAACCGAACCTCAGGAAACAAATTGTCGTATTCACTTATGTTGACATTATCCTACAATTTGATTCTTCATCTCCCCTATGTCTAAGTTCTCTTGCTCACAATCTTTTGAGTTAGCTCCTTTTGGGGGCCTTCGTCTTCCGAAGGTCCTCAAAAACATGACTAACCATTTGTTTCTAGCGTACTGTTGAATATTACAGGAGCTTCGTCATAAGAAATGCTTTGTTGTGATAAGGATCTTCTTCCCTGCCGAAGGTCCTCGAAACAAAGACATTGTCTAAGACCAATAACAGCGAATGTCGAAGCTATAGCCGAAGGACGACGGCTTCGCTTAAGGCGACAATGAAGGTCAAACATGATGCCGAGCCGAAGAGGAAAAGACTAGCTAATCCCTGATGTTTTATGTCATGATTGTGGCTATATGTTAAGGTCATAAATGTATTTTTACTCAGGTTGCGTCCCGTGCCTATAAATAGGTGAACAATACCCATGTATTGTTCACGCTGGATTGTAATTGTTCTCGCGTCAACACCTTCGATCAAGCCGAAGGTATCAATGTAATATAAGTTCTGTTAATGCTCATGTACATATGTTATGAAATAAATATATGAATTAATGAATTAATGGATGACATATATTATCTCCATAAATTCTTATTCTCATAAATGATGAAGGTCTGTCCTTCATGACCTTCATCTGAAGATCATTATATCCGGAAGGACATAATGCTTCAAAGGACGAAGGTCCTTAATGCTTAATGATTGTGTTGCCTTGTTCTTGATTCACAGCATTTGAGAACAAGTGACGAACATTGGCGTCCACCTCCGGTGAACTCAAACGACCACCTTCGACACCAGGAGCTTGAGCAACCACCTTCGTCATGCCGCCGAAGAAGGCAATAGCGCTAGGGGCTGCCCTTGCACCATTGGACATCAACCAAGAAGGGCTCCCTCTGAGAGAAGCCCAAAACCAGAAAAGGAAGGCCATCAGCCCAACACCACAAGAAGAGGAGCTAAACCAAGAGATCAGGGACCTAGAGGCCATCCACCAACAAGTGGAGAGAAAGAGAGAGAAAATGCTTCGGTTAGCTGAACTTCAGAAGAAGATTGATGAAGCTGCTGAAGAGATGTGCCATATCACGCAAGACGAGCAAGGACGAAGGCCACAGTGGAGAGAGCTTCATCAAGAAAGCCCAAGCTATGATGATGTGTTGTATGATGATTTCCATCATGGTAACTTTGCTTTTGATGATGCTTCTCCTCTAGCAGCAGAGTTGCAGGCTACCCCATTGCCACCATCGTACAAACCACCATAACTCTCCATGTATGACGGGCATTCCGACTCGAAGTAGTTCCTCATGAGCTATGAGGCAACCATATCATCGTATGGTGGCAACGCTGCCGTCCTGGTGAAATCCTTCATCATGGCACTCAGGAGTGTGGCTCAAACATGGTATTCTTCCCTTCGGCCAGGAATAATCATGTCATGACAGAAGTTGAAGGACACTGGTAACCAGCTTCCAGGGCTTCCAGACGAAGCCAGTGACTGCTCAAGCTTTGTTACAATGCACACAGGACCATGAGAAATACTTGTAGTCGTATGTCCGAAGGTTTCTGTGTCTCAGAGCTTAGGCGCCAACGGTGCCAAATATTATTGAAGCTATGATCAAAGGGCTTGGACCAGGACCAACAACGCAATATTTCACCAGGAAGCCTCCACAAACTTTGGAGAAGCTTCTACAGAAGATGGACGAGTACATCAGGGCCGACAATGACTTTCAGCAGAGAAGGGAAGAAGCCTACATATACTCTAAGATGACTAGGGGCTTCAGAGGAAGACTCCATCCTAGACATGTCAGGACGATCCATAATCCCAGTTCAAGCAACGACAGCGGAAATCATACTCAAGGGCATCAGCATAGCGCCCAATCATCAGGGATACATCAAAGCTCCTTCAAGCCACCATCTCCAAGATGCAGAGGAGGTAGAAGCTTCGGTGGAGGATTCAGATCCCAACCAATTGCCTATTCTGTGGGGAAGATAAGGGGCATACAAGAACGACATGCCATGTCACGATTCAGAAGCAAAAAGAAATAGTTGAAGCCAAAGCACGGTAGAATCAGCCAAAGCATGTCTTGCATACTGCTTTGTGCTATTCCCCATACATCCTTGAGTATGTGGGCAACCAACAACCCACAGCTTCAGTTTCTTGGGCAAGCCACTCACAAGCTGCATGGACCCCGCTACCACCACCACTCATGGCTCCAACCTCGTCTCACAATCAACACCCAGAAGGGCACCGTCAGGTACAACAACAACGTGATGCACATGAAGAGTCTGAAGCTCGAACAGTCAATAGCATTGTACCAGAGTTGAGACAATTTACTGAAGCAATACAGGGGCTTAGTCAAAAAAATTCATACATACTCAATGTAATCTTTGTTTCTCTTACTTTTATGTTTTTTCCCAAAGACAATATAAGAAGGTGAAACCTTCGGCCTGTTGTAACAAATCTGGGGTTACACCATTGAGTGTAACCGAAAAAAGTCGTTCCTATGGGGATGCAGAGCTAAAATACCACATAAGTAGAAGGTGAAGAAGCTCCAAAGTCATTCCTAAGGGGATGCAGAGCTTAGCTCCAAAGTCGTTCCTACGAGGATGCAGAGCTAAAATGCCACCTAAGTAAAAGGTGAAGAAGCTCTAAAGTCGTTCTTAAGGGAATGCAGAGCTTAGCTCCAAAGTCATTCCTACGGGGATGCAGAGCTAAAATGCCACCTAAGTAAAAGGTGAGGAGACTCCAAAGTCGTTCATAAGGGAATGCAGAGTCTTATTTTTATGAAACATTCATGCATTAACATTAGTTGCATCATGCATAGCATCGCATCATTCATCATTTTGTATCATCCGAAAAAGTGAAAAAGAAGGGAAATTGCTCCTTCAAACATACCGACTAACCCATAGGTTAAGTCTATCTCTGACAAAGAGTTATGAAAGGATGTATCAACAATGCAAGATCTATGCCTTTGGCGGCGTCATTTTTATACAAGATTTATGCCTTCGACGATGGTACTCCTATGCAATGTCTATGGCAAGACCTCTGAGTCTGATAAGCCGCTTCGGCAGAAAAGGGGATTTTTTTTTCTTTATGAAGTGTGAAAAGAAGGTAAGGTGTTTTTTGCCTACGGCTCAAAAACGGTACGTACGAAGGTTTCACACTCAACAAAGAAATATATTACATCATTAAATACATATAGTTGATAATTCTTTCTTACACAAGAAAGTTGCATACAAAAATTCTACAATTGTTTAAATAAACAAGGTTTAATCATCCTCTTTTAGAAATTTATCAGTAGCTTTGTTTAAAAGCCTATTCACAGCTTCATGAACGGCTTCGTTAGCTATTCTGATTACATCAAGAGCCCCCTTCAGAGCTGGATCAGTCTCAGGATCATACGGCTCCAGAGTGGAGAAAGTTTGTTGGCTACACCATAGTATAAGTGTTTGTTAGTTACAAAGTTAAAACAATTTACGAAGCTAAGTCACGACAAAAATACCTGAAAGCTTTTCACGTTCTGCAGCTTCTTCAGCTTTCCTTGCCTCTTCCAAAGCAGTATGAGACACCTTCTCATTTTTTCTGATAGCTTCGTCTGCTATCTCTCGACCACCTTCCAACCAGACTTCGGAACAAAATTTTCCCCTCAGCGCAGTAGCTTCAGCTGAAGGGTTCTTAATGTCATTAGCTGAGACCGAGAATTCTAGCTGAATTATAGCCTTTGCGTGCTCGCAACCATCTTTCTCAAGGAGTGAATGTAACACTATAAAAGACATCAACTAAAAATAATGAATTTAGTTATTATGGTAATTAGGATAATAAATTTTTATTCAAGTGTTTATTATTTATTTGTATTTTGAATCATTTTTTGATTGCGCATGATTGATTATTGGATGTTTAATAGCATATCTTTTTAAAGGAAAAGCCTAGTAAATAATATAATAATTATTAGTCTAAAAATAAATATTGTATTTATAAATAATTTTGGTGAATTTTTTATGACTTTTTGAGCTCTTTAAAAATTGCATTTTGAAATTTGAAAAAAAACCCTCCTAACCATAAGGCCCACTAGGGGCCCAACTACCTAAAACCCTAGCACGTGCCCCTGCCCTTCCCCTGTTCCAGCCGCCGCCGCCCTGCTGCTCTATCTCCCTCTCCCCTCTATTCTCTCTCCTCCCTTCTTCTCTCTCTCACGCTCGCGCACCAAAAAGCCGCCAGGGGCCCCACCGCCCTCCAGCCCACACCCGACCGGCCACCGCGCGCCCAAGCCACCCCGACGGCCGAGCCACCCCCGCGCAGTAGCCCCTGCTCCCGCGTGCCCCGCGACTCCGCCCCGAGCCAACAGCCGCGCCCGCCAAAGCTCTCCCCCGCGACCCGACGCGTCTGAGCCGCCGAGCGAGCCCAAGCCGCGACCCCGGCCAACGCTTCGGCCGAGCGCCCTACACGTCCGCGCTAGGAGCCCTGCGCGCGCTCACTTCGAGCCGACCAAGCCGTCACCCCGCCGTTCGTTCGCCACAGTATTAATGGAGATTCAACTGCGACTGTTTCTTCCTCCCTTCACAGCATCTGTTTCTTCTCTCTTCCCCCATTATTCTCCTTGTAACTGACGCATCTATGTCCATGATGAACAGCCGGCCGCCCCTCTCCATTCTCCTGGGGTCCCTTCCTCTCTCCCTCCTTCTCCCTATAAAACCGAGCTCCTCCTCTCTCCCATCCGCCCCTACCCGAGCTCTCTCTCATTTCCTCGCACTCTCTCGCTCGCCGTTCGTCACCGGAGCCGCTGACGCCGTTCGCCAACGACGAGGACTCTCCGAAGCCCGACGCTGTGCTTCCGTCGACCTTCCTTCGTTCGTCCTCTGTTCACAGCTGCCGTTGGAGAGCTCCGGCAGGTTTGCCGCGTTTCTCTCCACTGTTTCCCCACCATTCTCCATCTCCTCGTCGTTGGGAAGCCGTCTGCCCATAGCCGACCTACTGCTTTTGTTTACCGTGAATAACAGAGAAGCATTTGACGTAGAATAAGGAAGTTTTGTGTGATACACCTAGAATTTGTAAATAATTGTGTATCGACCTGTGTAGCAGCTTCCTTATTAAATGAGTATTTCAGCTCAAATAGAATGAAGTTGTTTGTTAATTTCATGAATTCATGATGAACAATTTTGGTTAATGGTTTTTTATCAATTCCCATATTTAAGTTAATTTGTATAATGGACTAAGCGTAGTATTTATAAATAAAGAATTAAAAAGAAATTGTAGACCATATTTTTATACTAAAATGGTAGATAAATAATCGCATCCTTGATTATAAAAGGTAAATTAGTTTTTATTAAGTATATACACGTAAGTAAGTGATGTTATTAAAATACATTAGAGTTGTGTAAAATATTAAAATAGGTCAAGTCATGTTTGATTTTTTAAAAAAAATATAGTTTATATTATTGAACGGTAATTTCCTTATTAGTGAATTGTATCATTTGTTCCTAAAATGAAATTAAAGTAATTAATAAATTAATTATCTTATCTCATAGATTGTTAATTAAATTTATATCTCAAATGCTCATAAATAGTTATTTAGACCTGATTAGTCATTTTATTGAATTTAGTCCATGTTATATATCACTTGTTTTATCCAAAAAGAATAAAATGAAATAATTAGTATTTCTAATTTTCAAGGTAAATTTACGATTTGATTTACATTATAGTTACTAATCAACTTTTATTCTTGGATGTCTTCCTTTGATAAGCATGATTCGTATAATGTATGTTTTATTGTTTGTTGAATGATGTATGTTTATGTAATGGTGCGTGTTTATTTATTGGTGAATGATTTCTTTTGTATGTACGATACGCGAATCGATATTAGAAGTTGACTGTGTGGTAGACGAACCGAATTTGTTTGAGGACGAACCGCAGGACACTTTTGAGCAAGGCAAGTGGATTCTCCCTCTGCATATTCTATTTGTACCCAATCAATGCATATAATAATGTTTACTTTTTTTTGATATACTGCATAATTTGATGGGTTTTACCTAATTAAGGATTTCCTAGATTTATCAACTGTATTCCTTGTTTACCTTGGGAAATTGTTAAGCTTTGCAAATTTATGCTACCGCTCAACTTAATAATTTTGATGTCACTCATTAATCAATATTAATGTTCCGAAATTGAAATTGGCAATTATGATATTAACCCGATGGTTAAAACAATATTATTTCATATTAATGGGAACATGGAGTGACCACCCAGGATAACAGTGCAACCACGAGTGCTATCATGGCTATGGCTTTGGTAATTAGCTTTATATGCTTAGTGCTTATCAACCTTACCTGAAATATGGGCAAGAGGGGGAGCGGTAGTGGTGGCAGCTCACGTTGACATGGGGATGTAATCTTGGCTAAGGTACCTCACCCAGAGGGTCTCCACACCGACTTTAGAAACCTTAGCGGGTTGCTTTGTATTAAGTGTATTTTGTGAAAGCCTCATAGCGGATCCCTAGCCATTCACCTTGGCAGTGTTTAAGGGTCCATACAACCCATGCTAGATGGGATACACGGCTTGTGGGTAAAGTTGTACCACCTCTGCAGAGTGTAAAACTGATATATGAGTCGTGCTCACGGTTATGAGCGGCTTGGACTCCTCACATAATAATTGAACTTGAATATGGAAATAAATTGAGATCCAATGATCTGCCAATGGTTTGCTTAAGTGGTTTCACTTAAGTGTTTTTGATATACTCATATTCCTTTGTTTAAATGGGATACTTGGGATTCACACTTATTAGTAAGACAAGTGTTGTTAATAAAATGTTGACCAACTAAAATGCTTACTGCTCAACCTTAGCCTCACCTTGTTATACCTACATTAATTTTTCCCCCATTTGCTGAGCCCCAACCATAAGTGAGCTCACCCTTGCTAATATTTTGATCAGAGGGTGATGCTAGAGACTTTGATGGAGATTTCGACGATGAGTTCTAAGTCTAACGATGCGTCGGTCATCTTCCTGTGGGAGATTACCCATGTTATTTAAATTCCGCCTTACTTTGATGTGATACTTGATAAAGATACAATGGTTCAGATGATGTAATAAAGTATTCTACTCTCTTTACGCCTTTATTGCATTGTCTTTTGATATATTACACTTGTGACGTCAACATATGTGTGGAAATGGATCTTGGCACACATATGGTATGCGCTTGGTTCTACCCCCTGGAACCGGGTGTGACAGTGAAACGGCTCCTCGGGCGCCGGCGAAGGCGCAAAAATCTCCTCTATCAGTAAGAATTTCATCAAAAGCTTCGCCTTCGCCGCTAATCCACCGGATAACCCTGTCAGGATCACCACGAATAAAGTTCTGCTCCAAAGAGAATGCGCCAACTTTAGCAAAACTATTTTTCAAATTATTACAACATTCCATAGCAACCTTGTAGCACTCCTCTTTGGCCTAACGAAGTTCCTCGACATTTTTCTAAACTCTTAACAGTTCTGTATAAGATATCTCATGTTTTGTTTGTTCGACATTAAAAATTTTAGTCATTTCGTCGAGCTTCTTCTCCCATCCTTGCACCTCGGATCTGTGCAATCCCACCTGAATGGATAGCGCATATTCTAAATCGGCAATTCGCTTCGCATCTTTCTCTTTCTTCTTTTCAAACTCCATTTTTTGTTCTGCTTCGGAAAGGCTAGATAGTCTAGCTTCGCTAGACTTTAACCTCTCGACTAAGGAGAGCAAGATTTTGTCCTTCTCAAGGGCTTCATTCTGAAGCGTTATGACTTCCGACCGTAGGTTCCCAAAAGCTATCTTAGTGCTTTCATCCTTTGCAACCTTCTAGGCTTTTAATGCTTTGCTAAAGATAAGACCCTGACAAACAAAAAATATACAAATATTAATAAGTATTATCACAAATCGTTTGTCGAAAACTTGCCTAACAAAAATCAGTAAATGCAGAAATAAAATATACAAACCTTCAAGCTGTTATAAGCAAGGCTGTCTTCAAGTTGGTCCTTCATCATTGCAGATAGTCCAAGTTCAAGCTTCGAATATCCCATGTTGCCCATCATTTCTCTGCGAACGTTTATCTCTTTGTTGTCTGGAAGACAGTAAAGGAAGTCATCTTCATCATCCCCTCCATAAATTAGGGACCCTCAAGGGTATTTCAGGTCCTTTGCGAAATGTTGTGCTTTGGCAATTTGCCCTTCTGATAGTTGTTTTCCTGAAGCATGACAAATAATATATTCCAAACTGCCTCGAGACGATGCTTCAGGCATAGGTGATGTCAGCTTCTCCGGAAGATCTTCCTTTTCTTGTTCCGCTGGCTTAAACTTCGAAGGTCTAGCTTCCGCTAGCTTAAACTTCATAGGTGATGTCGGCTTCTCCGGAAGGTCCACTAATTTTTCAGTATTAACATCTGAAGCTTCAGTAGAAGCAAGAGTTAGAACTTTGAAGATTTCAAAATAGCATCCAAAACACTGGTCATTCTCCTTTTCGTAGGAGTCATTGTTGTAGCAGTTGTCAGCTTTAGCAACCCCATCGTGGTTGGGGGACTCAGCAGTTTTAGATGCTCTTCTGCCTTTGATATCTTTGCTTCTGTCTCTTCTACCGGACCAACACTAGTTTCAACCGTCACAGCAGGAATTGTCTCTGAAGCCAAGGGGGTGGCTTTGGCATGTTCAACAATCTCCATCTTTTCTATATCAAGCATTGCAGTTGTCCTCTCTAAAGAATGTGGCTTCAGCCTGTGAGTCAAAACCTTAGCTCTCTTTGGCTTAGGCGCGGCGGAAGAAGATTAAGTTGCCATTTTTCTTTTCGGCCCTTGTTTTCGGGCAGGAAAGCACTAATCAGGATAAAAAATCCGATCACACCAAAAACTCTGTTCAGTCTCCTCTTGCCGCGAGCGCCGAAGGCAGTGGTCATGGCTTCGTCTTCTGCCTTCGTATAAGCTCCCAATAGCTCATCACTGGTAGCCTCAACAACCTCAAGCCAGTCATCATTCGGATCGTCAAATTGACTTCTATAGCGATAGGTGTATCTTAGATAAACCAGACCACCTTTGCTGGAGCCAGCAGCAGTCTCCTTCGGCATCTCCCAGTCATTAACAAGTGGCCACACCTTATAAGCAATATGCTCTTGAACAAAATCCCTGGTGTCAATGTAAGTGCACACTGTGTTGAAGGCCATCAAACATGCTTGCACTTCATTCCCACTTGCGATAGATGGCCTTCTGATGCCGAAGTGTGACCGTATAGGGTGCTAGATTATACCCCTCACATCTTCCCTCTCACTCAGATCATTCTTGACATAAAACCATTGCTTCATCCAAGAGCTCAGTCATTTCTTTCAGAATGTTGGCATAGGATACCTCACATCAGAACGGTGCACAAAGTTGTAGCATCTGAAGTTGTTATGATATTGCTCCTTCCTAATTGCCTTCGTCTTGTAGGATAATTCATGAATGTTGCTGAAGGACTTGGCATCTGGCTCCAGCCCTTGGCTTCTCATAGCTCAAATAAAAAACTCCACCTTTAATTAAGGCTTCGGGAATAAGATGATGAAGGTATATCTTAAATGCCTTTAGCACTTCAACCAGCATCTTATGCAAGAGAAAACAAAGTCCAGCCTTCATAAAACTTTTAAATACAACCACTTCATTTGCTTCAGGAAGAGGAACAGTGTTTTCTCCTCCAGCCCTCACTATGGATATATCATGGAAATATCTGCCCTTCATCGCTTCAACTTGCCCTTGTTTGACAATTGATTTCTCGAAAACAACATGGCTTGGCCTCCAAGGTCGATCTTCGGCATCTTAGTTCTCACTTTCAACATCAAAGCTCTCATTGTCACTGGAATCCCCAGATAGTCCAACTAACATTTCATCAGTGATCTTCTCAACGTTGGTTCTCTCCATGGCTTCATAGAAACCAGCGAGCGTGGAGTCTACGCTTTTCTTATTGGCCATTTCGGTGATGATCACAATAGAAAGTCGAAGCTCAAAAAACAATCAAGCTTGCAAAAGAAAAAAGCTAAAACGTCAATCACAGCACAAAAGCTAGATGGCACAAAAAATATTCTCGGCGCAAGCCCTTGTATATATACACAAAGCACCACTGAGGGGTGGGCCCCACAATACGGAATGATTCTCTATTCTAGCAAAGGAAAGGTTTTTTCGGACCTTCGGCTAAAGGCCTTCGTTCGTTGCGCAGTTTGAATTCGTTACAAAGAAACAAACTAATATTGTGAAAGGATACAATTGGGGGCCTTCGTCTTCCGAAGGTCCTCAAAAACATGACTAACCATTTGTTTCCATCATACTGTTGAATATTACAGGAGCTTCGTCATAAGAAAGGATTTTTTGTGATAAGGATCTTCTTCCCCACCGAAGGTCCTCAAGACAAAGACATTGTCTAAGACCAATAACGGCGAATGTCGAAGCTGGAGCCGAAGGACGACAGCTTCGACTTAAGGCGATAACGAAGGTAAAACATGATGCCGAGCCGAAGAGGAAAAGACTATCTAATCCTTGATGTTTTATGTCACGATTATGGCTACATGTTAAGGTCATCAATGTATTTTTACTTGGGTTGCTTCTCGTGCCTATAAATAGGTGAACAGTACCCCGTACTGTTCACGCTGGATTGTAATTGTTCTCGCATCAACACCTTCGATCAAGCCCAAGGTATCAATGTAATATAAGTTCTATTAATGCTCATGTACATATGTTATGAAATAAATATATGAATGGATGGATGGATGACATATATTATCTCCATAAATTCTTATTCTCATAAATGATGAAGGTTTGTCCTTCATGACCTTCGTCTGAAGATCATTATAAAAGGAGATAATGCTTCAAAGGACCAAGGTCCTTAATGCTTAACGATTGTGTTGCCTTGTTCTTGATTCACAACATTTGAGAACAAGTGACCAACAGCTCCCAAAGTCATCCGCTTGATTGAGCAACTCGTAGCAAGAAGAACTCTCTTCCGCACTCTGATTTCGTTATCACTTATTTCTAATCCTAACCCCAGGTGAAGTTCGTGTTCAAAGTTTATAATTTTCAGGTTTCGCCTATTCACCCCCACTAGGCGACTTTCATATAGTACTTCACTACCTATGGTTTGTAATAATACTTTTATGTTGTAAGTTTTGAACATCTAGTTGTAAATTAAGTTATTGTAATACTTCTACGCTTTTACTTTGATATATGTTATGTATAAAATGTTGTAATACTGTGATGTCGATGAAATGGGATCTTGTTCGAAGGTTTGACGTGGACGTTTCAGGTTCCTAAGGAATCCTGATAGATTCTTTTAAGTTATCTGGTACACATACATAGTCGTTTGAGGTCCTTGGGACAAGGACAAGTGCGTGTGGGTCATATAATTTAGAAGGTTCTACCACATGAGGTGTTGGATGGTCCGCATAGGTCATCGGACTATCCGCGTGTAGGTGACCATCGAGCACATAACTACGTTCTTCTTTGTGGGTACGCGGACCGTCCGCGTGTAGGCGGTGGACCGTTCGCAATGGCCTAGAGAGCTTTGTGTAGAACCTAGATCTCACCTCCCGGGAGAGACCCTTTTGGGGAGCAGAGACCGTATAGTTGCTTTAGGATCAGTAGGCCACCCAAAACGCCTTTAGATGAAGTAGAGCCAAAGAGAGATGAAGATTGAGATTGAGAGGCTATAACTGGAGCTATGTTACATCTACTCCTAAGATATGACAATGTAAATAGTTATGTTCAATTGGATTATGTGTTTTTAATGTTGTAATATTAGAGAAATAAGTGACATGCTTCCAACATATTTAAATAAATTAAATATTCTAATTCCGAACAAAACAAGCATATAACTCAGAAAAATACCATATGTAATTATGACGGCAATGAACAGTAGCAATTCCATTAATTGAAAACATAAAACATAGCTACTCAGGTCCATTTGTAAATTAAACATGGCTTGTAGATGAAGAAGGCAGACTAAACAAATAAACATGATTGTTTATCTTTAAAATGTTGCTCTCAAAATAGCGGGTTGCTGCGTTAGACAGCCCTCCAACGCTAAAGGGTGATCAAAGATCCTTGACTAACGTGACAGTCTTATCTTACCAAATCAGGGTTTTAGATCAAATATTATGAGCCTAAAAATCAAGCATGAATGCTAATAGTAAACTGCCTCAACAAATATAGATATAATTAGGCACAAATAATATCAATGCTGAAAATAACAACACACTAAAACCCAGATTGTCACGTCGTCTCACTACACCGCTATCATCATCGAGCAAACAAATCCACCAACAATAGTGCAATCACACCCAAGTATTTAATACTAGCAGATTGCACAAAATTAAACAGTAAATAGAGTGAAGCAACGGACAACTCACAGCACGTAGATTGTCTACGTGGGAAGATCAGCTCAGCGAACACGAAGTTCTGTCCCAGAAAACCAATTCTGTCGTCCATGTCCGGGCCTGCACAGCGGGAGGTTGACGGAGATACTAGAGCCGCTGCTGAGGCCGTGGGAGACGTCCACAGCACCAGCCCGAGAAGACGAACACCGCGCAGCAGGGAGCCCAGGCACCAAGCCATGGTGGACAGAGATCAGAACAGACAGAGCACTACACAGGCGCACTGTTAAATCAACGGAGTACAGGAGAACCTCGCTGCACAAGAACAGCACCACCTCTACCAGCTTCCAATCACCACCAGCGATTAACCATAGGAACACTAGGGACCTAATGGATTGAGGAGAATGGAACAGCAAGCAGCAGAGAGGAGCAGAGGGCTGGTAGTGTTTTGTGTGCTGCTAAACAGGGGCAAGACACCATACTTATGGAGTCGGGCTCGAGGAGCAGTTGCACAAGAGCCGGCAAGGAGTTCGCCAGCGCTGAACGAACCGCGCCGCCGCTAGAGACGCCAGAGAAGCCAACCTCATGTACCCTCGCTTCTTCTCTTTTTTCGCATGGCATCACGACCCTAGGGAAGTGCTGGCCAAAAAGGGCTGCTCGGCCAGCCTTTCTTCCAGCCGACTAGGTTGGGCTGCTCGGATTTTGGGCCTTGTAGCGGCCGAGCCTGGCTGGCCATAATTTTTTAAAAAAAATAAAGTGAAAATCATTTAAATGGACAACAATCCCCACCATTTTCACTCTTATTTTCTGATCAATGTCATTGAGCTCCCGTACTATTTATATACTACTTTTTAGTAGAGGTACTTGTTAGGTTTGAACCAAAGCCTATCCCAGTGTACTCCAATCCTGCACGAGTAAGCGGAGGACTACACCTTGATCCACAAACCCTAGTGTGAGAATCTTCGCACAAAAGGCACGTAGTACTAGGCAGATTATCTGCTTCTCTTACGGGGTAGGGCGTTACGGTCATGCCCTTTAATATCTATTCATGAGCTCACTAGAGAGAAAACCCCATTCTCTCCCGGACTGCGACCCCACAGCCAGATCATATAGGTGAAATCATTAAGGAAATTCTGTAGGACAATTTCCCTGCTTATAGCATTGACTTCATTAAGAGCATATCGCTCAACCTGCCATACAGACAGAGCACAGCAGCTAATGAGACTCTTTGTCTTTTGTGCTCTTGGTTCCACAGTACTTCGTTTCCTGGAGCCTGGATCTCGGGACCTCCGGTCACAAAGGACAGTTATCCGCAGTTGAAACCGCTAACAGGGTACGAGTCCCATTCCTATGCACGCTGCTTGGATTGGCTTTTGAGCCAGTCCTTTGGTGAAAGGATCAGCAAGGTTCCTTTCAGACTTGATGTAATCTACGGTTATTACACCCATCTCTCTAGCATGCCGACATGAATCAAGTCGTCTTCTGATATGCCTCGAGGATTTTTGGTTGTCCTTTCTACTGTTCACTTTCAGCAACACAGAAGTGTTGTCACAGTATACTAAGACAGCCGGTATCGACTTTGCTAGCATTGGAAGGTCTGACAACAGGTCTCTCAACCATTCAGCCTCCAATGCTGCTGAATCAAGTGCAACTAATTCAGCCTCCTTGGTGGAACGTGTCGACACTGATTGTTTAGACGATCTCCATGACACGGCCCCACCAGCTAAAGTAAACACATAGCCACTTGTAGACTTCATTTGATCCGAGTCAGAGATCCAGTTTGCATCACTGAATCCTTCAAGTACTGACGGAAATCTGGTATATTTAATACCAAGATTCATCGCTCCCTTCAAATACCGAAGCACTCTGTACAAGGCTACCCAGTGTCTATCTCCTGGACTGGCCGAATAACGAGCCAGTCTACATACTGCATATGAAATATCTAGTCTAGTTGCACTGCTCAGGTACATGAGAGATTCGATGATCTGCGAATATAGTAGCTGGTTCACAGGCTCGCCTTCATGTTTACTGAGCGTGTAGGATGGATCATAGGGCGTGGTGACTGGTTTACAGTCCATATGTCCAAAACGAGTCAGGACCTTTTCCACATAATGGGATTGTGACAAAGTAATCCCATCCTCACCCTTTATTAGCTTGATGTTCAATATTACATCAGCTTCACCCAAGTCCTTCATATCAAAGTTCTTAGAGAGGAATACTTTTGTCTCCATGATAGCCTCCAAATCGGTCCCAAATATCAATATGTCATCAACGTGTAAACACATGATGACACCTTTGCCCCTAGAGAAGCGATAATACACACACTTGTCGGCTTCGTTTACACAAAACCCGGTAGCGGTCAAAGTATTATTAAACTTCTCATGCCATTGTCTAGGAGCTTGCTTAAGACCGTATAAGGATTTAATCAAGCGACACACTTTGCTCTCTTGTCCGTTAACCACAAATCCTTCTAGTTGCTGCATATAAATTTCCTCTTCCAGCTCTCCATTTAGGAATGCTGTCTTTACGTCCATTTGATGGACAAGAAGTTTATAAGCAGCTGCCAGCGCTAAAAGCACACGGATTGTGGGCAATCGAGCCACCAGATAATAAGTATCAAAATAATCCTCCTCTTTCTTTTGAGTAAAACCCTTAGCCACAAGACGGGCCTTGTACTTTTCAATAGTACCATCGGGTCTCCTTTTCCTCCTAAAGATCCATTTGCAGCCCACAGGCTTGCAACCAACTGGGAGATCAGTTATCTCCCAAGTTCCGTTCGAGATGATTGAATCCATCTCCGCTACGGACAGCCTCCCTCCAGTACTCTGCATCCGGAGATGTATATGCCTCTGTGAGGGAGCGTGGTTCTTCATCCACTAGATAAATAATATAATCATCACCTAGAGACTTTTCAGTCCTTTGTCTCTTACTCCTCCTTAACTCCAAATCTGGAGTCTGGTCATGGACACTCGAGGGCAGAGAATATGTCCGAGATGGACCATCTGGGGCTACTACTTCCTTATCCCGCATAGGGAAGATGCTCTCAAAGAATGTCACATCCCGAGATTCCATTATTACGTTTACAGCGACTTCGCTCGTCTCGGAATGGACCACTAGAAATCTATAAGCTGCACTGTTATGTGCATAACCCAGGAAGACACAGTCTACGGTCTTAGGGCCTAGCTTTCTCTTCTTCGGCAACGGGACATTCACCTTTACAAGGCAGCCCCAAGTCCGAAGATGCGAAAGATCTGGCTTCTTTCCTTTAAATCCTTCATAGGGCGTGGCCTCACGGTTTCGAGGCGGCACCCTATTCAGGACATAGCACACCATGAGTACTGCCTTGCCCCACTAGATGTCAGGCATCCCCGAACTTTGCAACAAAGCATTAGCTAAGTCACACACCGTTCAGTTCTTCCTTTCAGCTACCCCATTTGATAGAGGTGAATATGGGGCGGTGGTTTCATGAATGATTCCACACTCTTTGCAGTACTCATCAAAAAGGTTGGAAAGGTATTCACCTCCTCTATCAGATCGTAGCCTTTTAATATTCTTGTCTAGCTGGTTTTCAACTTCAGTCTTATAGATCTTAAAGTGTTCTAGTGCCTCATCTTTGGTTCTGAGTAAGTAAATATAACAGAACCTGGTAGCATCATCTATCAAGGTAAGAAAGTATCTTTTACCGCCTTTTGTGATTATACCATTCATCTCACAGACATTTGAGTGAATTAGTTCTAAAGGAGTGGTACTTCTGCCTTCAACCGTATGAAACGGTTTTCTAGGCTACTTAGCTTGCACACAAATACCACATTTTACACCTTTAACATGTTTATATTCAAGAATTAAAGACATGTCACTTAATCTCTTAATGGCCTCAAAATTCACATGACACAAACGGGAATGCCATATATCATTAATGGAATCGTTATTACAGACCACATTAACATGGTAAGAAGAATGATTATTCAAAACGGAAAGACGGAACAAACCGCCTGACTCATATGACTTTCCAACAAAAGTACCAAACTTAGACAGGACCACTTTATTAGACTCAAACACTAATTTGAGACCCTGTCGACAAAGCAGCGACACTGATATGAGGTTCCGGCTCATCGAGGGCACATAGAGTACGTCCTTCAGCATGAGCGTCTTTCCTGAAGTTAACTTCAGGTATACCTGTCCAGTACCTCGAACTGCTACCGAAACACCATTTCCCATCAAGACTGGTGCGCTGATGTATCCCTAGAATGAAGAGAACATGGATCGATCAGCACAAATATGAACAGTAGCACCGGAATCCATCCACCAGTCATCTGATGGACTTGCCATAAAGGCCTGAGGTGCATACCCTGGGTGGAGTTAACCACCACGTTCCCTTCTTTGCGCTAAGGTGGATGACCTTTTCCCTTCCTAAGTTTGCACCTCCGAGTTGTATGCCCGGAGACACCACAAACGTAGCAGATAAAGTCCTCCTTTTTCTTCTTCATCTTTTTGGACTTAGGTTGGTTCAGATTCTTCTGTGGAGAGTTCTTCTTCTTCTGGAATTTTCTATCTCCACCTTCTCAACAACGTGAGCCTAGAGTTGCTGGGATGGCTTGTTACTAGACCTTGCACGCTCTTCCACATTAATCGCAGCTGACAACTCAGTGAGAGTCATTTGCTTCTTCATGTGGCAGCGTGAAGTCACAAAGTCTCACTAAGAAGGCGGGAGCTTTGCCAGTATTGCATTCACCTGAAAACTGTCTGGTAGGACGCAACCATATTGGACCAAGTCCCTAACAAGGAGTTGAATCTCCTGTAGCTACTCCATAACAGACCTTCCCTCGGCAACTTTATAGTTGAGGTAGTTTTCCATTGTGAATGACTCATTGCCATTGTCAACTTCAGAGAACTCGTTCTCAAGTTCAGTCCATAGACCCTTAGCGGAGGTAAAACCAGAGTACACGTCAAATAAGCGGTTCGACAAGACGTTCAGCAGATGAGACAAGCATGCCTCATTGGCTTCGTCCCACTTGGCCTTCTCCGCTAGTGTGGCGGCCTTTGCTGTATCATCAGAATCATCTGATGCAACCTGGGAAACAGCCGACGTCACTACCCAAAATAATTTTAGGTCAGTGAGCCACATGCGAGTCTTAATCTGCCAGTGCTTAAAGCTTGCGCCATCGAACGCTTCATGCTTAATGACATCAGAACTGGAGGCCATTATACGGATTGGTTTTCTGGATTGTTGTAATATTAGAGAAATAAGTGACATGCTTCCAACATATTTAAATAAATTAAATATTCTAATTCCGAACAAAACAAGCATATAACTCAAATAAATACCATATGTAATTATAACGGTAATGAACAGTAGCAATTCCATTAATTGAAAACATGAAACATAGCTACTTAGCTCCATTTGTAAATTAAACATGGCTTGTAGATGAAGAAGGCAGACTAAACAAATAAACATAATTGTTTATCTTTAAAATGTTGCTCTCAAAATAGCGGGTTGCTGCGCTAGACAACCCTCCAACGCTAAAGGGTGATCAAAGATCCTTGACTAACGTGACAGTCCTATCTCACTAAATCATGGTTTTAAATCAAATATTATGAGCCTAAAAATCAAGCATGAATGCAAATAGTAAGGAGCTGTGTACTTAATAAAATAACAGAATTTAACACATGTAAACAGCCTCAACAAATATAGATATAATTAGGCACAAATAATATCAATGCTGAAAATAACAACACACTAAAACCCAGACTGTCACGTCGTCTCACTACACCGTTATCATCATCGAGCAAACAAATCCACCCACAATAGTGCAATCACACACAAGTATTTAATACTAGCAGATTGCACAAAATTAAACAGTAAATAGAGTGACAACGGATAACTCACAGCATGTAGATTGTCTACGTGGGACGATCAGCTCAGCGAACACGAAGTTCTGTCCCATAAAACCAATTCCGCTGTCCACGTCTGGGCCTGCACAACGGAAGGTTGACGGAGATACTAGAGCCGCTGCTGAGGCCGTGGGAGACGTCCACAGCACCAGCCCGAGAAGACGAACACCGCGCAGCAGGGAGCCCAGGCACCAGGCCACGGTGGACAGAGATCAGAACAGACAGAGCACCACACAGGCACACTGTTAAATCAACGGAGTACGGGAGAACCTCGCTGCACAAGAACAGCACCACCTCTACCAGCTTCCAATCACCACCAGCGATTAACCACAGGAACACTAGGGACCTAATGGATTGAGGAGAATGGAACAGCAAGCAGCAGAGAGGAGCAGAGGGCTAACAGTGTTTTGCGTGCTGCTAAACAGGGGCAACACACCATACTTATGGAGCCGGGCTCGAGGAGCGGTTGCACAAGAGCCGGCGAGGAGTTCGCCAGCGCTGAACGAACCGCGCCGTCGCCAGAGACGCCAGAGAAGCCAACCTCCTGTACCCTCGCTTCTTCTCTTTTTTTCGCATGGCATCGTGACCCTAGGGAAGTGCTGGCCAAAAAGGGCCGCTCGGCCAGCCTTTCTTCCAGCTGGCTGGGTTGGGCTGCTCGGCCTTTTGGGCCTTGTAATGGCCCAGTCTGGCTGGCCATAAATTTTTTTAAAAAAAATAAAGTAAAAATCATTTAAATGGACAATATTTAATTGGCTGTATCCCTTCATATATATATATATATAGGAGGTCTAAACTCAATTCTAAATGAGATCCAACAGTTTTCCACGAGTTTGTTAGAATAACCACGCATGAGATAGGTGGCGTGGGTGACCGTCTCTCAGGGGGCTCCATCGGGGTCGATCTCCTCAACAAGATCCTGCGATGGGGGCACGGACTACAGGTCGCTCGTGGTGGCCATCTTAGAAACTAAGGTAATGTTTGGTTCACAAAATATAACGTAAATGACAATGATAATAATTCACACTCGAGTACTAGCTGTAATAAGTTTGAATAGGCTGGTATTAATTTCTAGTGTTATATCTGATTACGGTTAAACTTAAATAAACATGGCTTGATTGATTACGTTATATCAGTTACCCATCATGTTTTACAAATATGTCAACCAACAACACCTAAGGTGGTGTTTGGTTCGATTCAGGTAGCAGGAATCATAATGGGACCAACTCCCACCACTGTTAATGTGATTTGTTTGGTTCAGTAATCTATTGAGGGGTGACAGAAGAAATGAGCAGAGGGGTGAAGACTTGCACTGAGGGGTATCGAGCTAGGTCCGATAACGCCACGCAGGCCACAGGCTAGCCGAACCAAATGCTACACAATGGGTGAGTTAACGACGTAACATATCATGGGGGCAAAACGACCCGACCAAACATCACCTAAGATGCAGCCCGTTACCAGGAATGAGTTTGGCCGTGCCATGTCGTGCCTCATTCATGACCTTATCAGGGAGTTGATCATTCTCCGCAGGTCCAAACAAGAGGGAGGCTTCTTTCAGTTTGAAGAAGGACGAATGCCCTATGAACCTACGCGATCTGGTGCTTGGCCAGTGCACTAAAACGCCCTAGGAATGGAGAAAACCTCAAGCATATCAGGAACATGCATGGAATTAGTTGAAAAAGAAAACGGCTAAGCCAATGTAAATTGTAATGTTCCTCTTTAACAGAATGATTCGTGCAGTGATTTACACTTTCACGATTCGTTATACTTAAGACAACAAAGTCGCTACTTCTGGAACTGGAACCCTACAACTAATCCCTGCCTGTTCTTGATCGAGTAAGACGCCAAAGAAAGCTCGAAGCACTAATGAATGAAAGGCCACATTACATCAAACTTCCTGCGGCTAATTGCTACCCTAAATTGACTCCGTTCCTATACCTCTACTGTGACTTGAATTGAAAACACTACGCCTGGCTTGGGTGGCCACTGGTGAAAGAAGTTCAGTGTAGCAGCATCCTGGTTGTTATGCGGGAGATGTCGGACGGCCTGACCGGCTTCAGCAGGAAGTCCTCCGCGCCTTCCTCAAGGCATCTGAAAAAAACAGACTCGCGTCAAATTTTGTCAGGACTCACGACTCATCATCGGTGGGGACACTGCCAATATGCGGTTGGCTGGTGGTTCTATCGAGAAGCAGACCTGGTGATTCTGGTGGGCACGTTCTCTGAGGACATGATCACCACTGGGATCCGCTTCAGCTTCGAAGACTCCTGCTTAGTAGGGCGGAAGCAGGCTGTATCAGATGTTACG
The DNA here is from genome assembly GCF_902167145.1 of Zea mays. Classification (NCBI taxonomy): domain Eukaryota; kingdom Viridiplantae; phylum Streptophyta; class Magnoliopsida; order Poales; family Poaceae; genus Zea; species Zea mays. Next base: position 41,823,606 of record NC_050102.1, on the reverse strand, counting down.
CGCGACAACAGTTGAGTTGAGAGGCTGCAGGTGCCATCGAAGCTAATGGTTAATTACCTTGACCTTTTTGAGCAGGTCGTAGCCGGTCATCTCTGGCATCCAGTAGTCTGTGATGATCATGCTCACATTCGGCTCCTGGATACACAAGAGAAAAGGCAAAGTTCAGGTTCATCCAAACGAAAATCCAATAATGTCTTTTTCCTATTCGTCAGTGAGAACTGAGAAGAGCAGCAGGTACCGAGCCCAGTATCTCCAGCGCCCTCTTCCCGCTGTCAACCGCAGTGACTGCATCCACAAAAGTATCACAAGTTATATTACTGGATGTTATAGTGGCGTAGATTATTCGATTAGTTCATCTTATATGATGAGACAAAAAAAGAATCAAAAGAAAAAAGCCTTGACGCGTCGCGTGCGGAGTCCTCACCTCTGTACTTGGAGCGCCGGAGGAGCGCGGTGACGATGGCGCGGTCGACGGAGCTGTCGTCCACGGCGATGACGCATGGCTCCACCTCCGCATCGTTGCCGATAGGCACAGCCACCTTCCTCTCCTCGCCGGCGTGGCAGCAAGCCCCCGCCACCTCCATTGATCGAGATCTGGTTGATCGAGACGAATGCTCTCTGTTCTGCCCTGCCTTGCCCTCAGGTCAAAACAAATCAAAAAGACAAATGGATGAATGGCGCTGCCAACGATGCAATCACCGGAGGAACAGTGTGGGTATATTTATATGCACACTATCTACACACTATAGAAGAAGAAAAAAAAAGAAAAGATGGCGCGAGGATCGGGCGGGATCGGATCGGATCGGAGATCGCGATGCGGTGAATCCCCCCCGCGGCCGTGGCCCGTGGAGTCGCTGCTGAGCCGCAGGCGGGATCGGCATGGCACGGACGGATCGTGGCCATGGATGGATAGCGCATCGCGCCGCAGGGGCCGTGCGGGGGGGTGTGGCAGCGCGGTTCTCCTGTCCGGAAATCTCACGTCCAGCGGCTGTCAGATCGTGCCTCATTCACGCACAGTTGGCACCTGCCTCCTCCGCGCCGAGCAAGGCTTGTCGCGCGGCCGTGCGCTCGCTGGACTGGAACACTCCGATTGGATCGCATCCCGTATTCCCGTCCCCGTACGCGACCGTACCGCGCCGCTGCTTGCTGCGATGCCAACAAAGTGGAGGGTCCCGCAGGCAGGATCCTCGTGCTGGGAGCCTGGGAGCACGGCATCTTAAGGCAAGGAACAAATGCGAGGTTCAGTCGGTCTCAAGCAACCGCTTAGACCCCTAAGTCAGTAGGGCACCTTATGTCAAAATAATGTCCAAATACTTATATTTTACAGATAAATCTCTATTCTCGTTTATTTATTGTGTCTTCCTAATTTTTTGGCAATCATCTATTCGAGGTCGTGCAACATTTTGCTTATGACGCATACTAAATATTAATTGATGCGGGAATGACGAAAGATGTTGTACACATGTGCCTGTGGCGTTGCTCAATTCTAGCCTACCGGATGGCCCACTCTGATAACCTGCGTTGCTTAATCTAAGTTTAGTTTGCTAAAAATTTGTTTCCAGAAAATTTGCTCTAATGTATTTAAATTTGGTTTACTGTGCATTTTAAAGCTTAGGCTAGTTTGGCAAATTAAAAGTAAAATACTCGCTCTTAAAGCAAATATAGAGTTATATTACATAATCTATATAATTTTACAACTCATAAAATATTGTAACAGTCTCCAGTCATATCATTTTGAAAAAATATGTAAATCATTAACTTCTTTTATTTTTTAAATATCATTTAAAGTTAAAAATATAGCATAATCAAACTTCCGTATAGGGCATCCATATAGATTTTTGCTTAGGGCCCCCAAAATGTCAGGACCAGCCCTGGTCTCAAGGTGTCTCAATAAAAGAGCAATTGATGGTAATTTTTTTTCTTGTCTAGATTTTTGTCTCTGTTTCTACAGTTGTATTAACACACAATAAAAAAAGGGTGTATGAACACATCTTAGCGACTGGAACATCTTACTGAGCTGACCTTGATGCTACTAGTCGCAACATCTATTAGTTTCATAATTTGGCCTTTCGATGGATAAACTGTATTCTTTATTTTTCATGATGCATTTTGTGGCTTCTATCGTTGAACGATGTTTTAATATAAGACTACTATTATATTTATCTTTTGTCGGGGTTATAGCGGAACTATATCTATCGTTGTAGGGTTCTTGTATCGACCCTCTTTTTTTATCCGCCGCTGATGATTCGTGTGCTACTATCTCCTCTCCTACAGTACGGTAAAGATTAGATGTGCTACTGCCTCCCGTTCTGTCCTAGACACTCCGTAGTATTGTAAAGGTAAAAGGTCGTGAATATTGTGATATGGACCATAAATCCATAATCACCGTACCAATTGCCAATCCTACGGATTGATATGATATAACAAGTTATATTCCCTTCTCTCTATCGGAACGTTTGGATCCATTCATTTTGTAGGATTTTAGAAATTTACTTAATAAAGTAATATATTTGGCTTAGAATTTGACATTTCATCACTTTCTAAAGTTCATATATAAGTCCATCTTAAATTCATGGGTGAAATTTACTTAATAAAGTATCATATTTGACATTCAATAGAATATGATTCTACTCTATAGAATATAATTCTACTCTACAACTTATAGAGCGCTCTTCGACTCACTCTTGTACGACTCACTCTTGTATAGTAAAAAATATAGCACATAAATATCTCCGACATCTTGCTAATAATAGTATACAAATATATTTTGAATAAAACCTTATTACCTTAATTGATATGTGCTTTAATTGCTATTATTTGAATGGGATTCAATTCCAATGATCCAAACGGAGGCTAAGTCTATTCCCAAATCCATACTAACATACTCATTTAATATATTGCCACATAATTATTTTTATGACGTGGAAAGAGTTAAAAGGAATAAGGTTGTTCCCAACTCATTGTTTCTTGTCTAAACAAGGGCGAAGCCAGGATTTAGGTTTAGGGGGATAAATCAAATTGAAGAGGCTATTAGGAGGTATTTTATATTATTTATATGATGATTAGCTAGAAAAATTAGTGGCTCTTATGGAATTAGGGGAGGATTAGGGGGGACATTGCCCCACTTTGCCCCTCCCTAGCATTGCCCCTCATCCAAAGTTGTCACGTCATATTATACCTCACCTCACATATGTTTTTTTGCCATATATCATATTCTTTGATTTCTTGTGAAGATCATTTATACGTCAAAAATTCATAGGTGTTCCTCGATATTATTGAAAATGGTCGTTCTTATTTATTTTCGACAAAAATAAGGGTTGTATGACCATTGACCATCGATCAGAGACTCCTGTGACTCACCCCACATAATTATACCAATGTATAGTATTAAATTATATCAATGTATAGTATTATGTGTTGTTTTATAGTCCCCGCAAAACAATTAAATGCTAGATGTGTACGAGAGTATGAAATATGGGCCACTTAGATGGTTTAGGTTTCAATATCCATTACCTCGTGTCACAATGGATTCTCCCTCAAGATATTGCTTTATTCTCATGTTTATTTACTCACCTACCACATGAGCTTTGTATCCTACATGGCAAGTATTAATTGAGTATAATACTAGGTACTGCCTAGGCATGGATCCACATCTCATACTCTCATATATGCTATACTAGCGAGTTGCCTGTGCTTCGGTTGTTATATATTATATAAATAGATATTGAGATATTTATTCAAACATAATTATTGTTTATTTATAAACACTAAGGTACATGTGGTTTGGTGGTTAGCCCCAAATTTCTAGAGTAAGGAGGCATGGGTTCGGGTGCTCGCTCTACACTATTTTTTGCGGGCCGGTTGCTGGGTAGCTTCATGGACACTGGGGTCCATAGTAGCAGTAGGCGCCCACATTAGATTCTTAATAGAGTAGCATATAGATTTAATATTCTTTTGAGAATTAAAAAATAATCTAAGATACCATGCATTGAGATAGTTGTCATATGACATAACATTTTTGGATATTATGATAAAATATAAGAGATTGGGAATAGCCTAAAAGAATATAGTCTTCACTATAGTGGCCAGTTGATACATTTTTTGTTTAAGAAAATATACTTTTTTTAAATTACAAGACATTTTAACTTTTATAGATATATTGATTTTGATATGTATCTAGATATAGTGTATCTCTAAGTGCATGCAAATGGTATATGTTCAGAAAAGTGAAAATATTTTATAATTGAAAATAGAAGACATAATATTTACAATACAAAATAAGTGCAATTAAATCGATTATGAAATGTATTTTAATATTATATCTATTCTATATCATAATTATCACACTATTTTCTGTAAATTTAGCAAACTTGAAGAAATTTGAAATTAACCAGATCTAAAATTGCATGGTTTTAAGCCAGATGTAGTATTTAGTGTCAAAATATGAAATATATTTTAATGCTATATCTATTTAAAATCGTAATTATCACACTGTTTTCTATAGATTTAGCAAATTTGAAGAAATTTGAAATTAACCAAATCTAAAATTGCATGGTTTTTAGCCAGTTGTAGTATTTAATGTCAAAGTTCCACACACTAATAGACGATGAGATCAAATATTTGCATGGGATTGTACAAACTATAATCTGCACCGTCATGCTTGACACCAATCAGACCATAATTTTGATTACCTTCCACGCCAACGGAATCTGCTTGAGTTTAATTGATTGTATCACAAAACATATTTTGATTTGCTTGTTATCTATGTCTATCCATGTGATAATTATATGTGCGTATTTATCAACACATATCATTGTTGTTGGCATTGCCGAAATGGCTACTAGTGAATCCAAAAACTGTTTGAATCCTCGGTGATTCTGAGTGATTTCTTACTATTCAAAGTATCTAATTACCTACAAGAATATTATGTTATCCTTTGCAACAAAGAAAACCTTCTTGCGCTTTGTCAGCAAGACAACCCGTTAGGGTATCTTTTCGGGGTCAGTAGGCGATGGATCCGGCCATATCACAAGCATATGCATTGTGTTTACCGGAGCAACACCAGTAGGACTATTCTCCAATTGATTGCCTCATCTGGCATCTTGTTATGGTGTCGGGTGCACTCCGAATTAGATCCATGCATCATGCATGGTCGTCCATGTTTGTGTTGATGTGAGTCTTTAGGTTGATTGTTGGTGGATTAGCTCAATAAATAAAATACATGTATAATCTATATTAGACATATCAATTAAACTAATATGGTTTTATTTAAATATAATTGTATACTATTATTAAAAAGGTGTCGGAGATATTTATGAACTACATTTTTACTATAGAGAGAAGTGGCCCTAAGAGCGTCCTATAAGTTACAGATTAGAAACATATTCTACTGATTTATAAAATCATTTATGATCCTCCAACCCATGAATTTGAGATAGGCTTATATCTGAACTTTGAAAAGTGCAAATTCTAAACCAAATAAGTTACTTTATCAAGTAAATTACAATTCCACCAAAATTAATGGATCCAAGCGCCCCGTAAGAGAAAAGAAGTGATTCAAGCAAATTTCCCAATGAAATTGGAACGAGAAAGTGATCAATCTAAGTGGCATTTTCCATTGTTTTCCTTGTCTTATTTTTTTCCTAGGAAAATCTTCTGAACAAACAAATTGGGCCTAAAACAGAAACCGGACTACACACCATATAATTGAGGTGATACAACTAAAGTTAACATTTAACTAAACATTATTGTCTACAACAATAGCAAAAATTAGAGCATGACTAGCTAGTTTACATATGGGTTAGAAATAACTCAAGCACTAAATTAATTATTGGAACCAATTCCCTTGAACCGACTAGCTAGTTTACATATGGGTTACAAATAATTCAAGCCCTAAATTAATTATTGGAATCAATTCCCTTGAACCGATTGATAGGAGGTTTTAATCTAGGGAGTCAGAAAACCTAGATTATTATTATTCAAATTTTAATAATCCATATGTGATCCAATAGGCCCTTCGTATACTACTCTCTCCGTTTTAAAATTTAGTATGTTTTTCCTGAGTCAAACTTATCTATTATTGATCAAGTTTATATAAAAATACATAAATATCTATAACATCAAACAAGATTCTATAAATACAACATACAAAAATATTTGGATAGTGTATGTATTTCATACTTTAGATTTTAATATATTTTATCCTTTCTGAAAATAAATGCATATCTAACTTCCGGATGATTTAAACATTTTAAAGTTTGATCAAATATATACAAAATTATATGCTAATATTTATGATATATAGTAAGTATTATTAGAATAAGCATAGAATATAATTTCATATTAAACTGATTTGAAGATATAGATGTTGATATTATTTCTATGATCCTAGTCAAAGTTTAAAAAAAACTTTGACTCCTTAAGAAGTGAGATGTGATTTTAATTTTTGGACGTATTTCCTTTTGTTTTAAATTTTAGGATGCTTTGGTGTTGTACTAGGTCAAGCTTGTTTAACTTTGATCAAATTTGTAGAAATACGTTAGCATATCTATAAAATGCACTACCAAAATAAATGTTATCATGGCGTATACAACAAAATTAATTCCATATATTGTACATATTTGTGAAAGAACTTAAGTCAAAGATGATAAATCTGGCTTGCAAAAATTAAAATGGAAATATATTTTGAGAGATTTATGAAATAAGTTTGATTTATAAAAAATGGAATGTAACCTAAATTTAAAATGAATCCTAATCTATATACCATGCAAGCATAAAAATGGGCAAAAATACAAGACTGACGCTCTACCACCGAGATACAGTGACAAATCGTGGTATTATTTTTTATGATCCTTTCTGTGTAAGTATATAAACAATTGATGGGCCCGGATACAAACTTACTACACATAACTACTGTACACTAGCAGTGCCAATGTCAAGAGTGGCAATGTCATGTGCGGCGATGCGCATGCGAATAGTCACGAGGTGCCGAGCCATGACCGTGAACGGACGAAGCCGCCTTCTTTTTGCTGGCCCCGATCGAATGGGGATGGTGCTGGTGCCGGCGTTCACTTTGATTCTCACGGCTTATTCTCACGGCGTGCTCTACCTTGGAGTTGGCCCTCCTCGGGCGCAGGGACTGCCGCAACCTGTCCTTCCTCCTCTCCCGCGCCGCCGACGATTCCAATTTGGATCTGGCCGGCACGGCGCCCCCACGGTGGCCATTGTAATCGGAGGATGACGGCGACAACGAGCCACTGTAGCCGTAGCTGTTCGTGCTGAGGTCCCCGACCTCGATGTCGCCGGGCTGGCGCTGGCCGCGCCGGCCGCGGTACACCCGCTCGGTGTCGAGCACCTTGCGCCAGAGGTGGCAGAGCACGCGGCAGCAGCCCCAGAAGGGCATGCACACCACCTTGCAGGCGTTCTTCGCCAGGCACTTGACGACGCCTATCTTGCATAGGATATAAATGGCGTAGAGCACTGCTCGGAGTTGGAGAAGGAGGGGTTACAACTTGAGAACACATGCATTTTATGGAGATGTAGGGTGTGGACTGTGGGGTGGTGTTCTCGCGACTCACCGACGAGGACGAGTATGACAGCCAAGAAGAAATTGAGTAACCTTTTGATGCAGAGGTACGCGATGAAGCAGAGCATGTCCCATGTCCCCGAGCAAACGCGCCTTTGCCAGAAAGCAAGAGTAAAACGAGATCAGTGGTGCCTAGGGAAAAATATCTTAGGTATATAACGAGTGCGCAGGGGCAGACGGCGTAGTGATACACCGCTCTTGGTTTTCTTGAGACGAACGTACTCGCAGGCGGCGCCGTTGAACGGCGACGAGATGACGTTCCCGACGAGCGAGCCAACGCCATAGACCGCCGTGCCGATGACGGAGCCCATCTCGGACCAAGAACAACTGCCTGTTTCGTCGATGGATTAGGGCATCCGGCCAGTCGGTGCCGCGGGCGAGCGCAGCGCAGTGGATAACACAAATCGACTAGCAGGCCAGAACGGCGCTCTATCTGGGGGCGGGGGATCCTCGATTACGCGTCTAACCGTCGTTTAGCCAGGCGGACGCCCGTGCTCCACTGACGTCCTCGCTCTTGATCGCCGAGGCGATCGATCAGTCGGCAGTTGCCGCGTTAACACCCCGATTTACAAAACTGGAGGAAACCGGCGGTAAACCGATCGGTTTACCGAAACCGTCAGGATGCGGTTTCGATTAACCTCGACTTTTTTTAAAAAAAAATTATTCTAAATTCAAAATTTTTGAAAAAAAAATCATAAAAAACGAAAACCGCCGGTAAACCATTTTTGGACCGGTAAACCATCATTTTAGACCGATAAACCGCCAATTTTTGCCAGGAAACAGGATTTAATGCCAATATTGAGTTCCAATTTAAATATTTAGTGATCAATTTAGATATATTAGTCTTGTTTACTGTTATATGCTATATGTGAAGATATTATATGCTATATGTAAAGATAAAATATGTAGCTCAAGTCCAGTTTAGACATTTAGTGGTCAATTTTGGTTTCATTTTTGTCAAAGATGGAATCCATAGCTCAAGTATCTCCAGTTCTTCTAACTATCCGTTTGTACAAGACCCAATCTAGAACCCTTATGCATGACAATGGCAACCGAGACAGAGACCACCAGGCGAAGTACACAATCGATCATGTATGGGTATGGAAACTATGGACCCCTCCACCGCCATATTCAAATATATATCTACCAGGACTACAATTCTTGTTTTCTCGCTAATATATCGTTCTTGTGGATAAGTATTTATTTACCGTTCTTGTTTTCTCGCTAATGTATCTCATATCCTTTGTATAGACCTATCACTATCACTATGACAGATTGGAATAATATCACGATCCTTCCAACATGTCTGAGTATTATCACTATGGCTCGAGATGAACATGTGAGTATTGTGAAATAAGTCAACCTATGTGTTATTGCCTCGTTGGAGAGCTGTAAAAGAACTTAATTTTGAGTATTGTGAAGTTCGCTGGTTGTTTGTTGCATGAGAACTGGAGTTTGTGGTTGCATATGTATGATGTATGTTATTTTGGTGAACATATGTCGTGTGTATCAATTAATATTTACTGTGCAATGTGAATTGAGCAAATTACAAATAAATCATGTTGATTTTTTTTCATTTTTTCTGTAAAAACAATGGAAATCGGTTGGTTTCGTGAAAAACCGACGGTTTAGAGCGGTTTTCACTAGTAGACTGGTACAAATTCAAATTGATTTGAATTGTCCAAACCGGTCGGTTTTTACCGGTTTACCCGCAGTAAACCGTTACCGGTGGGTACCGATTTTCCCATCTAAAATGGTTTTGTAAACCGTGGTTAACACGGATCATGCGAGAGATGCCATTGACGGTTTGTTGGGTTGCAGGGCTTGTATTGAACCGAGCAAGGTGGTGGTTCGGAGGCCCAAACAAGCCAGCATGCATTTACAGCCCGGTCCTATGATTTTGAGGGCCCCAGGCGAACTCATTGTGATGGGCCCTCTAAACTATATAAACAATTCTATGATACATATAAGTATATATGTCCTAATTTTACTTGCAAAATTAAAACAAAAACATTAATATATTTAATGTAACATGTCAAATAATTATCGAGAAATAAAGCCGATCAAAATAACAATATATTTATAGCTTGGAGCTACTATGATTACCTTAATGAAGAATATAACTCTATATCATCAATTGCTTCTCATGAAAAGATACTTCTTCGGGCATTTCTTGATGCAAAATCATCATGGACGATGTTGAAATCAATAGTGTCCAAGATATCCTTCTCGATAGAGCACATAGCCAAGCCATTCAACCTTTCTTGCGACATAGTTGATCTAAGATAGTTCTTCAACAACTTCAATTTTGAGAAACTTCTTTCGGTCGAAGCTACAATCACAGGTACAGTTAAGAGAATTTGATAGGCAACTGTAACATTTGGATAACAATCTGCAACCATAACAAACTTCAGAATATCAGGTGCTCACATTGAAGAATCCAACTGACTCACTTGCAACACCTTTAATTCTAAATAATAATCATTGATCTCAACATCGGATGAGTTCACATGAGTAAATTTTCTGCAAATGTCTTGCAGTGCGACCAAAGATCTACTTCATCCAAGGATTTTAAATTTTTAGAGTTGAACAAGAACCCAAAAATATTATCAAATGATTTCATCTGCTCAAATCTACTAGTCAATGAAGCAATTGCAGCATCAATCATGATAAGGAAGTACTCTCTTCTAAACAAGTCCACAACAAACTATTGCATTTCCTCGTCTTCGTCATCTTGTTCATCAAAATGTTTCTTTCTCTTTCCTTTTCTTTTTGTAGGAAATATTGGCTCGACATCTAGTTCAGATGAAATGATTTTTGTTGTATCCATACTAGAAGTGAAGCCTTCATCTCTATACTTCTTAAAATATGATATGACACCTTCGATGTGTTTGAGAGTAGCATCTATACTCACAATTTTTTATTGCAACTTCTTGCTCACCTTATTTATAGAAAATAAAATATCATGCTAAATAACCAATCCAACTAAAAATTCAAAATTCTCAAGTGCACTCGCCAAAGAATGACAATCACTATTTGTCGATGTGTCATTGTCAAGAGCACTCACCTCCTATAATGATTTTAGAGCGGATCTTATTTGAGGAGTTTGGTATCTGATAGCCTGAACACTTTTTATTCGACTTTCCCACCGTGTATTAGACCATGACTTCACTGTTAATCCTTGGATATTGTCAACAAAAAAATTCCACCTTTTGGTAGATTTTGCAAACAATGTGTATATACATTGGATAATACCAAAAAAGTAATAGTTTGCCTACAAGATTTAAAATATCACAAATAGTTAGTATGCAAACTTTCCCAAATCATGGTATATTGTATCATAAAAAATAATTAATAGATTACCTACAAGATTTTCCCATATCACAAAGAGTAAGATTCAGACTATGACATGCACAAGGCATATATAGTGCTCTTGGATTAAATTCAAGCATGCAAGTTTGAACACCTTGGTGTTTCCCCTTCATATTTGAACCGCTATCATATCCTTGTCCCCTCATATCAGCAATATTCAAATCGAGAGAGGCTGTAACGCCCTGAATTTGGGGGTAGAATTTTTTCTTCTTTTCCCTCACCAAATTCGGGCATTACCCTTTCCTTTTCCCTTTTCTCCTCACTAAACCTTGATCTTTTCCAAAGTTATAGCGGGATTCAGCCTGGGATCCCATGTAAAGCAAAACCCTAAAATACTTTATTTTGTGTGATGCACCATGCCGAATCATGCATACTTTTTGATTGTTTAAAATGTAAATGCATTCATCTAGAGAAAATACATTTATAGAAAAAGGAAAAACATTTTTATTCTCTCTTCCCCCCTCCTTCCCCATTTTTAGCCCAGCCGCCCCCTCCCCCCCTCGCGCTCGGCCCAGCCGGCCGGCCCAGCCGCGCCCCCCCTCCCCCTTCCCTCCCCCACCGTGGGCCGCCCCGGCCGGCCCAGTCGCGCCCCCCTCCCCCTTTAGGCCCAAGTGGCCCAGCCGCCCCTCCCCCCCCAAATCCTCTCTCTCCCCTCCCCTGCGGGCCCCGCCCGTCATCCTCTCCCCTGCCCTAACCGCGCCCCCTCCCCTAGCGCCGCTGCCGCCGCCTCCCTCCCTAGCGCCGCCGCCGCGCCGCCCTCCCCTGCCGCGGTGAGGCCCCCCCTCCCATCTCCTCCCCCCTTCTCCCTCCCCCTTCCCCGCGCCCGTGCCGCCCGGCCCCGCCCCCGCATTGGTGACCCGCCCGCCCGGCTCCCCGGCGAGCCACCCCGTCCGCGCCGCCCCCCGGCGTCCCGCGCCCAGCCTCGCCCGGCCGCCCCCGCGGCGTCCCCGGCCAGCCGCGCCCGGCCCCGCTCGGCCGCCCCACCCCTTCCCCCGCCCTCGTTTCGGCCCCGCCCGGCGAGCCGCCCTGCCCCTCCCCGCGCCCGACCGCCCCCGGCGAGCCGCGCTCGGCCCCGCCCGGCGAGCCGCCCCCGCCCCTCCCCGCGCCCGGCGAGCCGCCTCGGCCCCGCTCTGGCGAGCCGCCCCCGCCCCGCACCGGCGAGCCGCCCCCAACCCCCGACCTCGCGCCGCCCCGGCGAGCCCGCTCCCGCCCCGCGCCCGGCCGCCCCGGCGAGCTGCCCCCGCCCCGCCCCGGCTCGGCCGCCCCGTCCCCGACCTCGGCTGCCCCACCCCGACCTCAGCCGCCCCCGTCCCGCCCCGGCTCGGCCGCCCCGCCCCCGCCCCCGGTCACCCTCGCCCCGTGCGCGCCGCCCGGCCCCGCCTCAGCCCCGGCCGCGCCGCCCCATGCCCCGCCGCCCTCGTCCCGGCCGCCCTCGCCCGGCCTCGGCCGTGCCCCACCCCGGCCGTGCCCCGCCCCGCTCGTGCTCCATGCTCGCCCGCCCGCTCCGGCGTGCCCTGCTCGCGTCGTGACGGTCCCGGCGCGGCCTCGAGCTCGGCCCAGCGTGCCTATGGCGCGCGGCCTTGAGCTCGGCTAGCGCGCGGTCCCGACATGCGCACGGCTAGTTCGTGGCGTGTGCGTGCGGCCTTGCGCGCGTGCTCGCGTAGTGCACAGTGCCTTGGCACGGCTCGCCGTGCCCTCGTCTACCCCCCAGACGTCCCCGTCTACCCCCCCTTTTTATATTTTATGCGTGCTAATCACATTGTTCATGTTAATAAGATAGGAGTCTCAATTTAGAAATTGGTTACGTTAGTTAATTTGTATAGCTAATCGTCTATCTCATTTAATGTTAATCTACTAAAAGTGGTCACGTTTCCATTAGTGCATGTAGCTAATCCTTATTATTGAAGCTAAGTAGAACTAAAGCACGTAACATTTAGTTATTCGTCTACCCGTAATGCGCCTCGAGCATAAGATTTAACCCCTGCGAGACCTTCCCCAGTTTCCTTTCTAACCATGGTAAATGCATTATCGTAAGTCATATTTTATGCACATTTAATCTACTTGTTCTCTTGTATGGTGTACTGTTTGTTTCCTAATTTGAATGGATGGATGTATGTATGTTTGCACTCGCATAGAGAACGATCTGGTTGAAGCGCCCGAAGAACTCGCAGGAGAAGCCCCTGAGCAGCAGTCATTTGGTGGAGGCAAGTGTCCCTTGACCTATCTCTGTCCTATTCATTCTTTAATTCACCTCCCGCATTACACATTTATGCCTAAGGATGTACTAGCTTTATTATCCATATCCTTGTTTACCTATTTGGGTCGGATTATTATTGTTTAGCTTTATGCTATTGCTCAACTATAATCAATGAACATGATGAGATTATCTATGATACACTGTTTTCCCCTCTCTTATTATGATGTTATACTTGTGGTCTTCAAGGGGGCTCGAGCGGTTTCTCGAGTGCCTCTCCGTAAGGACCTGTTCTTTGGATGACCGCCCGGGAAAACAGTGCAACCATGAGGGTGGAATGGGGTGCCCTTAGCTGAATAATTAGAGGACCCGAGGTGTAGTTCGCTTAGCCGTTGTGCCGTCAATGGGGCTCGGTGTATGCGGCTCGCTCTGCCAAGCTTGGGTTCGCCCCCTTGGGGAGGAGTGCGGTGCATTTAGGAAACCTAACGGGCGGCTACAGCCCCGAGAAATCTTTGTAAAGGCTACGTAGTGATGCCCTGCTGGGTCACCTTGGTAGTGATCAATGGAGAGTCATGATCTCCGGGCCGAAAGGGAATCACGGCTTGTGGGTAAAGTGCACAACCTCTGCAGAGTGTTTGAAAACTGATATATCAGCCGTGCTCGCGGTTCTGAGCGGCCAAGGGAGCTCCAGTGATTAGTGGTACTTGATCAGAGACATTTTGGTTTACAGGTGGCAATGAGATTGATGGTTCTGGTTATGACTATGGTGTTGGTAAGTGGTATTCTTTCCATTTGGAAAGGGTACATCGGGTTAATAACTTGGGTTAATGCTAAAACCTGGCTTTCTAATAGTAAGTAATAATCTGACCAACTAAAAGCAACTGCTTGACTTACCCCCCAAATAAAGCTAGTCCACTACAGCCAAACATGATACTTGCTGAGTATGTTGATGTGTACTCACCCTTGCTCTACACACCAAACCCCCCCATCCCCAGGTTGTCAGCATTGCAACCACTGCTCAGGAGAAGATGAAGCCGTGGAAGGAGACTTCCAGGAGTTCCAAGACTATGATGAGTTCTAGGCGTGGGTTAGCGGCAACCCCCAGTCGGCTGCCTGTGAAGGCCGCGTTTATCTACGTTTCTTTTCCGCACTTTGATTTATTGTAAAGACTATGTGGATGTCTCAGACATATGATGTAATCGACTATTATTCCCCTTTTTAATACTATTTGAGCACTGTGTGATGATGTCCATGTTATGTAACTGTTGTGTACGTGAATTGCTGATCCTGGCACGTACATGGTTCGCATTCGGTTTGCCTTCTAAAACCGGGTGTGACAGAGGCCAATGCACTCTTTAATTCATCAAAAAGACCTAATTCTAATGTGTCATCTACCTTCAAGAACTCTAGGAAGAACTCCTCAACCCTTGGAACATTCCCCGACATATTCACACACTGAATAATCATTGTCCTTTGTTCTTCATGGCTCACATATGGAGTACAATCACAAATCACAGAAAAATACTTGGCAGCCTTGATGACCTTTAATATAGTTTGTTTCAACCTCATCCTAAGTTCATTCCAAGTATTCATGTTTGTCAGATGCTCAACACTACTCTCATGTTCTTTGAGTCTCTTACTGAGACGCTGCCAGTCCCTCACTCCATCAGATGCTAACAAAGACTTGCTTTTGTTTGACTTGAACAACTTGTAGCAAAAACAATAAACTTTGTTCACATGTTTAAAGTAAACCAACCACTTTCTATCAACCGACTCACCATTACTTAAATTTCTGGAGTAGTAAGAATATGAAAAATGTCTACCAATGGAATCCTTAGGAAAACCCAGAATCAATTCTCTTATCGGTCCCTTTTCAATTAAGACATCCCTTTTTTTGTCAAGATTATCCCATGTTCTAGGATCAAAGATAGATAAACCAGAACCATCTTGTTCATCACCATTTGAATTTTCATGATCAGATGAGGGCTGTTGTAACACTCAGAATTTCATTTTAGAATCTATAACATTAATAATAAAGAAAATGTCCACAATAACGAACATCACTTCTTTTCAAAGTTATACTTTAAAATGAATAACATGGTGGTAATAGGTGATTCAAATTTAGGCTTGAACTTTTAAAACTAGAAATATGACTTGTGGTTCAGAAATAGGAAATAGACAAAAGGATCTCTGATTATTTAATAGAGTGAATTAATCATTATTAAGTATTGAAGGATTTGTTTAAAAGGGTAATAAAGTAATCAACACAAATTTTACCCTGCATCCATGCCAAGATTTTGTTTGTGCATTTAATGGGATGATCAAAATTCAACAAAGTTCAAGTTGGAATTTAAAAGCTACAAATTTAAATAACAAATTAAATTTAAAAAAAAAGAAGAAGAAAAGCCCCAAAACCTGCGCTTGGGCCGAAATCCTCACCATGTGGCCCAGCAGACCTCGCCCTCACACTGGTGCACACCGGCCCAACACCTTTGCGCGTGTCGTGCCCCTCGCGCCGCCTGGTGGGCTCGGGATGTCAGCCTCACACCTCATGCACGTACATCTGCACCACTGACATGCGGGCCCCTGTGTACAGATTTCCCTTCCTCTTAAGGCTATTCACAATGGAGGTTTCATGGGGTGTTTCATGTATTAATTAGCCTGCCACATCAGCTATTTTGATGACATGTCACATCATTTAAGAAGGAAGAGTTTCATGGGGATGAAACCATGTTAACTCGTTTCCAAGATCTTGGAAACTATGTGAAACCTCCACTGAGAGTGTTTTGTTTCATCTTCATATAATTGAGTAAATCCTATTGGTTATTTATATGCAGCATTTAAGAAGTATGTTGACATATGAAATAGTGAGATGAAACTCTCTATTGAGAGAGGGTATTTCATTCATCCATAAATCTGATGTGGTATTTTTGGAAACAGAGACATGAAATCTCCATTGTGAATAGCCTAAGAACATCGCGCGCGCGCGCGTGTGAAACGCTGGTGGGTGGGCCCTATCCTGTCTGATTCGTCCCTAGCGAATCCGTTGGGACTGAGCGCAAAACCTAGGTAGAATCGGTCCTTGCCGGCGGCGCGATTTTATCGGGGACTTCGGTCGCTAGCTATAAATACAGAAGCCGCATTGCCCTCCGCTAGAGCCGCACCTAGGATTAGCTCAAGTTCACGGATTCACATGCGCTTAGGATTTCTGCGTGGAGGGGAGGGCAGTGAGGGGGCATCACCGCGGGGCGTGTAATGGCTCGGCGTTGTTTGGCCCTGGGAGCACAGCTTTGGGGAAACCTTCGGTCTGTCGTGAGACTAGTCGTGGCTATCGGCGTTGTTTTGGTCCACTGTGGTGCTGTGGACTGCTCACCGGAGTGGGGCGGACGCAGCGGGCCCCCTCCTGTACGTGGCCGGGCACCTCCTCAAATCCTGACACCGGTAATGTTTCCATCCCATACTCGCCTCGTCCTCACCAGTGTTTATACTGAGCTTGCGTTAGATTAGGGTACTGGGGCATCGGCATTTGCTCGCCGTTGTTTCTCACCGCCATAGATCCGCGCCTCGCCGTGGCTAGGCGTCACCGCGAGCCGATTCGTAATGTGACCACTTCCCTGGAACTCGCCACTCTCCCTACTACGTATAGCAACTAGCTAATTTTTGAATATGGCACCGAGGCGTCGAATAGGCGTGCTCCGATGATGCTCTGCCGTGGGAGGCAATGGCGTCGCCGCCTACTGTTCGGCGGGGATGGGGGAGGGTGTGGTCGGTTGCACCATGGCCGTTGGATGGCGTCTGGGCGACCCTGATTAGAAGTCACGTACCCCCTTTCGTGGAATTAAATTCTGACCGCTGACTCTAGATCGAGCAGAGGAGATTAGATCGCGCTTATTTGAAAGCTACGCCGTAGATCTTTAATCTGATGGCCCAGATCACACCATAACCCTTCAACCAACGCGTTTTGCAAAGAGCCTTTCCTTTCTCCATATCAACCCGTCGTCCACTGGAAGTACAAAATAATTTCAACTATGTTCCAGAATTTTATGAGTCAGTGTCACACCCGGTTCTAGGGGCAAAACCGAATGCATAGCATATGTGAGCCAGGATCCATTTCTCACATATATGTTGACGTCACAAGTGTAATATATCAAAAGACAATGCAATAAAGGCGTAAAGAGAGTAGAGTACTTTATTACATCATCTGAATCATTGTATCTTTAACAAGTATCAAAAGCAAAGTAGGGCAGAATTAAATATGGGCACTCTTCCACAGGAAGGTAACTGGCGCATCGTTAGACTTAAAATTCATCATCGTCATCAGCGAAGTCTTCAGCATCACCCTCTGATCAAAATATTAGCAAGAGTGAGCTCACTTATGGTCGGTGCTCAGCAAGTGGGGGAAATTTAATGCAAGTTACAAGGTAGGCTATGGATAAGCGGTAAGCATTTTAGTTGGTCAATATTTTATTAGCAACATCTGTCTTACTAATAAGTGTGTATCCCAAGTATCCCAATTAAACAAAGGTATAATAATATATCAAAAGCACTTAAGTGAAACCACTTAAGAAAACCATCGGTAGATCATCAGATCTCAATTTATTGTCCATCTTTAAGTTCAATTATCATGTGAGGGTCCAGGTTGCTCTTAATCGTGAGCACGACTGACATATCAGTTTTACACTTTGCAGAGGTGGTACAACTTTACCCACAAGCCATGTATCCCATCTAGCCTGGGTTGATCGGACCCGTAAACGCTGCCGAGGTGAATGGCTAGGGGTCCATCATGAGGCTTTCACAAAATATCCTTAGTACAAAGCCATCCGCTAATGTTTCCACGTCAGTATTGATGGTCCTTTGGGTGAGGTAACTTAGCTAAGACTACCACCCCATCTTAACATGAGCTGCCACTAAACCACTGCCGCCCCCTCTTGTCCATCTTTCAGGTAGGGTTGCTAAGCACTAAGTCTATAGAGCTAATTACCAAAGCCAGAGCCATGATAGCACTTATGGTTGCACTGTTATCCTAGGTGGTCACTCCATGTTCCATTTAACACCAAATGTTCTTATTTAACCATCGGGTTAACATCATAATAAAACTTCATTTCCGGAACATAGTATCATTAAAAGAGTGACATCATATTCATCAGGTTGAGCAATAGCAAAAATTGCTAAGCATAGCATTTATCCTAGGGTAATTCAAGGAATAGGGTTGTAATTCTAGAAAATCCTTAATTAGGCCAAACCCATCAAATTATGCAATATATCTAAAAGATAAACATTATTATATGCATTACTTTTGTACAAATAGAATATGCAGAGGGAGAATCCACTTGCCTTGCTCGAAAGTGTCATGTGGGTCGTCTTCGAACGAGTTTGGTTCGTCTACCTCACAGTCAACTTCTAGCATCGATTTGCGTATCGTACATACAAAAAGAATACGTACGCCAAATAAATAAACATACACCATTATATTCACATTCATACATCACACATTTATACTCATAAATACGTCTTAAAGCGTAAATACTTATTAATCCATTATGACTACTACTGTGAGTTATTATTGGTGAAAATATGAGTAAGTGACTATGACACTAATTTTATCTAGTAAAATATAGATAAACATATATTAACAATCTTTATGGATAATTATTTTCTTTATTACTAATAATAGACTTTTGAGTTTTATCCCTTTTCTTTCTAAATAAAAATTATACGTATAGCTACAAATTGTTTATTTATAATTCTTCTAACATTAATATTTTAAGAGTTAATATAAATCACTAATTGGACTTTTAATAACATAATCATAGTTATTATGACATAAACAAGTATTTTACTAATTCTAAGTAATTAAGTGTTATACTTATGAACACATTTATTCTGACTAATAAAAATCTATTTTCATCTGCCCGAAAATACGTGGTCTAGAATTTTCTTCTACTTCCTTATATCAATAAAATTACACTTAAAACACTACTAACAATTATCGTTCATGTGCTAAAGCGAGATTAATCGTAATCGTTTCTAATATAAAAATCGCCAAGTTAGTGACTAGTGACATAATTTGTTTTTGAAATATAAATTGATACACCTGTCAAAATATTGTTGCAAGGCTTGTTTAAGACGACACATATACATTGGAGAGTAGCACTTGAGGTTTTTGAATCTCTTTTACATACATTTGAAATGCAGAAAATACAGAAATAATTTCCGGAAATTCGGAGGGCAAAAACGCAAAACGACTTTCTTCTACCTTAGGCTTGTGCTCGTGTACAGGGAGGTCGACGAGCATGGAGGTTCGGGCGAGCAGGGCGCGGACGGTCCGGCGGCTTGGGCGTGGCCGGGCGGACGGTCGGGCGGACAGTCCGAGCGTGGGCGAGCTCTGGCGCGGCGGGTGTGGCTCCGACGATCGACGGCGCGACGAACGGTGAGAGAGCGCGAGGGAGAAAGTGAGAGCGAGCTCGGGGAGGGAGAGAAGGAGCTCGGACGGGTCCTATTTATAGAGAGGGGAGAAGAGGGAGAGAGAGGGAGGGAGTAACGGCGCCGCCGTTCTTCAAATGCCATTAATGGCGGCTTCAATGGGGAGAGAACGTGGGGGAGTGGGGGAGAGAAAACGGGCGTCCGTTTCCGGCTTGAGGAGGCGGACGGGCTTGGGCGAACGTCGGGATGAGGGCGTGGGCGGCCGGGCGCACGGCGCGCAGCGCGCACTGCGCGAACGCGTGAGCAGAGCGGCGGCGGCACGGGGAAGTAGAGGAGGGAGGGAGGGAGAAGAGAGAGGGGCCGCGGTGGGGCCCACCTGTCATAGAGAGAGGGGAAGGGATAGGAGCGCGCGGCTGTTGGGCCGTTAGTGGGCCGGTTTCGGCCGACAGCTAGGGTTAGGTTTTTTTCTTTCCTTTTTCTTTTCTATTTAAAAATATAAATAAATATACATTTTTTAAAAATTCTAAAAATCATAATACTTGTACCAAAATTATTTATAACTAAAATATTTATTTTTGGACCAATAATACTATATTAATTAATTGGATTTTCAATATAAAAGAAATTCTACTAAACATAAAAAACAAATATGAGCAAACAAAATTATTCTCAATGAAAATAAAATTAAACACTTGAAAGAAAAATGCATTACCATTTCTACCAATAATAAACTAAATGCATTATTTTTAGTTGATGGTTTTTATAGTGTTACAAACCTACCCCCTTAAAAGAATCTCGTCCTTGAGATTAAGGCACTTATGGGAATAACTGGGGAAATTATGTTCTGAGTTCATCTTCTCTTTCCCAAGTGGCCTCATCTTCTGAATGGTGACTGCACTGAACTTTACACATGTTGATAACTTTACTCCGTGTAATTCTGCGAGATGTTTCCAAAATTCTGATAGGGTACTCCGAATAAGTCAAATCCTCCTTGACATTGAGTTCTTCCATAGGTAAGTCTTGTTCCGGTACTCTTAAGCATTTCTTAAGTTGTGATACATGAAATACGTCATGCACATCCGACAAACTATCGGGTAGCTCTAACTGGTACGCTACTTCACCTTTTCTTTCCAAAATCTTGAACGGGCCAATGTAGCGAGGAGATAGTTTACCCTTAACCTTAAATCTTTTCATGCCTCTCATCGGTGAAACTTTAAGGTATACGAAATCTCCTACTTCAAATATCAACTCTCTTCTTGTATTGTCAGCATAGCTTTTCTGTCTCGACTGTGCTGTCTTCAAATTCTCTCTGATAATCTATACTTTCTTTTCTGCTTCTTGGAGAATTTCCGGACCAAATACTTGACTTTCTTCGGTCTGATTCCAATAAAGCAGGGTTCTACACTTTCGTCTATAAAGTGCTTCAAATGGTGCCATCTTTAGACTTGCCTGGTAACTATTGTTATACGAGAATTCTGCATAAGTGTCACACTCGTTTTAGAAGGCAAACCGAATGTGAACCATGTACGTGCCAGGATCAGCAATTCACGTACATGGTAGTTACATAACTAGACATCATCACACAGTGCTCAAATAATAACATAAAGGGAAATAATAGTCGATTATCTCATAATGTCTGAGACATCCACATAGTCTTTAACAATAATCAAAGTGCGAAAACGAAACGTAGATACACGCGGCCTTCACAGGCAGCCGACTGGGGGTTGCCGCTAACCCACGCCTGGAAGTCTTCCTCCACAGCTTCATCTTCTCCTGAGCAGTGGTTGCAACGTGGACAACCTAGGGAAGGGGGGAGGTTTGGTGTGTAGAGCAAGGGTGAGTACACATCAACATACTAAGCAAATGTCCTGTTTGGCTGTAGTGGAGTAGCTTTATGTGGGGTTAAGTCAAGCAGTTGCTTTTAGTTGGTCGGATTATTATTACTAGTAGAGAGAGCCAGATTTTAGTATTAACCCAAGTTGTTAACCCAAAAGTACCCTTTCCAAACTGAAAGAATACCACTTACCATTACCATAGTCATAAACATCATCCTCGTCACCACCTGTAATCCAAACATCTCTGATCAAGTATCTCTAATCAAGTATCTCTAATCAATGGAGCTTTCTTGGCCGCTCATAACCGCGAGCACGGCTGATATATCAGTTTCATAATACTCTGCAGAGGTTGCGCACTTTATCACAAGTCGTGATTCCCTCTCTAGCCCGGGCTTGCAAGACCCTTATTCACTCCCGAGGTGAACGGCCAGGGATTCACTATGAAGCCTTTACAAAGATTCCCTGAGGCTGTAGCCGCCCGTTAGGTTTCCTAAATGCACCGCACTCCTCCCCAAGGGGCGAACCAACCTTGGCAGAGCGATCCGCATACACCGAGCCCCATTAACGGCACGACGGCGAAGCGAACTACACCCCAGTTCCTCTAATTATTCAGCTAAGGGCGTCCCATTCCACCCTCAGGGTTGCACTATTTTTCCTGGGCGGTCATCCAATGAACAGGTCCTTACGGAGAGGCACTCGAGAAACCGCTCAAGCCCCCTAAAGTATCACCAGTCCAACATCATAATCATAATGACAACATCATATCATAAGTGTTCACATCATGTTCATTGATTAAAGTAAAGCAATAGCATGAATCTAACCATAGTAACCCGAAAGGTAATCAAGGACAAGGTAAATACAAAGCTAGTCAATCCTTAGGTTGATCATGGTATGTGGGTTGATGAATTATAAAGTAAATAGGACTTAATAGGTTAGAGGACACTTGCCTTCACCAAACAGATGCTCAGGGTGTTCAACTTTGTAGAACTCGAAGAACTTGATTTCGGGACCAGTGGTTCACCAAATCTTGATCGTTGATTTCTCGAAGCTCGGGAACAGATCGCAATTTATTCGCGACACGCAGCGAATACGAACAGGCATAAGCAAACATATACATGCATAAGAACATTACACCGTACAAGATAAAATGTTATAAAAGAGAGCAATATAAAATAGAGAGCGTCTCTACGGTTACGCGAGGAAAAGAACCGCGATAGACGAAGCTATGGTCGAGGGGTTAGCGCGTTTACGCTAAACAAGTATTAACCATAACATTTAATTTGATATTATCAAATATAAATAATATCTACCATTTAGTTTTGATTAATCTGCTACACTAACAGATGTATTTTAAATAAGTAATTTAATTAACACGAGAGATTCTAAGCGGGGCGAATTTACGACGCGCAAAACAACGCGACAGTGTGCAAACGACGTGCGGACATGCACGACATAGCACACTGACGACACACGAAAAAGTGCGAGCGACCAGCGCGAACGGCACGCGGCAAGGCACGCGACACACGTGAACGACACACGACAACGCGTGCGAACAACACGTGCGACACTCGCGAACGACACATGACGACGCGTGTGAAACAAGACCACGGCACGCGCACGGTATGCGTAGACCGACATACGAATCTAATAAATAAACAACGTGATTAAACTAAACAATCATTAATGAGAAACATTTTAGCTAAGGTTAAACATGTTGGCATTTGTATTTATAAAAGCATGAGTTAAACCTATAAATTAGTTTTAACTAGCACACTAATTTAATCAACATTATATAAGCAATTAATTAATTAATTAAAACATGTGCTATGATGAAACAATATTATTAACATGTAGATGATGTTATAACAAAACTAACATAACTTGAATGAATTAAATTGGAAATCTAACACAAATGATAATGCTTAGTATTTAATAATTCACAGATTAAATGATGTCGTGTATTCTTATTGACTTGAATGAATTAAATTGGAAATCTAACACAAATGATACTGCTTAGTATTTAATAATTCACAGATTAAATGATGTCGTGTATTCTTATTGGCTTGAAAATGTGACACACAATGGGTCACATGAGGCACATCCACATAAGATAGAAGAGCGTGGGATTTGGTGTGGCTACAAGAAACGATTTCCTTTCTTCTTCACACACCCTCTTCATATTGGACAACAATTAAAATGGGAGAGAGATTGACCTCCATTGGCATGTTCGGCCAGTAGAAGCAAGGGAGGACATCGTTGGGAAGGGAGGCATGTTGCCACCCAACATGGCTGGTGGGGCGCTCGATCATAGCCAAGGTGAGGGCGCTGGGCACGCCGCGTGCAGGGGCTGCTGCTGTGCCGGGTTGGGGGAAAGTTGTCGGCCACGCCACGCCATGGGGCAAGATGGCTTGGTCGCAGGTGAGGCAGAACAATGGCGGTGGAGCTCGCTAGCCGGGCGAGGCAACCGCGTAGCAGAGCCCACAGCCATGGCCGGAAGCTGACAGCGTAGCAGCGCTCTGCGAGGCAGCACGACGACACGACTCACCGGTGAGTGGGTGGCTACTCGTCGGCTAGGCTTGGATGCTGGCTTGAGGTCTGCTTGCCGCGCAGGGAAGGGGTGAGGAGCGCGGGGAGGGGCTGCAGGTTGCCGATCGCCAGGAACGAAGGGGAGGAGCGTAGGGAAGGAAGGAGATGGAGGGGACTCACCGATGCCTAACCGCTGGGATGCCTGCTCCTGCGCGATTTGGATCTGGGAGAGAGACGAGGGGTTATGCAACGACTAGGAATGTATTTATAGAAAAGAGAGGATGCGGAAGATGGTTGCAAAATTTGTCGTAGATCGCGTCCTGGCCGAGCGAAAGAGACGGTCGCGCGACGAGTTGCACGATATAGTGTATGACGGAGACTGAGTTAGGCAGGTTGCAGACAGGGTTACATAAAATTAGACGAAGACGGTCAGAGGTGGGCTCGCGGGCCCAAGATAACGAGGTGGACGCTGAAAGGGTAGACGTGGATAGACGAGGATTGCCGACGCGAGCAGCATGCCGGTCACAAGAAGAAGCGATTCAGTGACCTCGCGAAAAAGGGCACGAGATCTAGAACAGGTTCGACGAGAGGAAGAAATATATATATATATATATATATATATTATTGAGTTTCCAAGATTTTATAGTTTTTGCAAATACTAAATTTAGGTATTTAATTAATATTAGAGAGACTGAAATTCATATTCAATACTCGAAGAAACGTTTCGAAGGTTCCAAAAAATTCTGGAAACATGATGAACATAATTCGGTATAGTTTGAAAAACCTTTGCACTCATAAACACTATGCAACGACATGAATGCAACAATCAAAGGTTCTCTAGGATTATATTTCACTACGCCAAAAACTCATATTTATAATAAAGTTAATGTCCATTATTTAGAAATAAAAAAGAGAAGAAAAGCAAGTAAAGAAGAGGGTAACACCTGAATTTGGTAGATATTAGGAAAGAAATTTTATACCCCCAAATTCAGGACGTTACAAATCTAACCCCTTAACAGAATCTCGCCCTCTAGATTCAAGGAGAGGCTAGCAAGAAAACAAGACTGGTTCATTGGTTTTTCATAGCTTATTCGATTCAACTTTGACTCTACAAACTTCAACTTATGGGACAGGTTGGTGAAGAGTTACCACAACATTCATTGACATTGCACTGTTGTGCTGTTAAAAAATTTAACCATAGCTGAAGCTTTGTGTGCTGCGCCTTGAAGCGAACGCTTTCATCGTTTAAGGTTAACTTCGTCAAACGGGTTAGCTTCGTCAAACTGTAAAAGTCTATCGAAATGGCCAGGGTGCGATCAACTGCAAGGGTGTCTCGTCAAGGAGAAGAAACCGAGGTCACTGAGATAGCACCAATTTCAGAAGTCATGGAACGATCAGGTCTAGTTGTGACAGAGGGAGCTATTGATGGAGGTACTCATGATGCCGAAGCTGAACAGACTGTTGTTCAAGAAGATGTTGATGAAGGTGAAGAAGATTACAGTATTTTGATCCCAACAAAGCCCAGTCATTTAGATTTTGAGAAATCTACTGTGTCCGAAGACGACATGCCCATGATGATGAAGTTGGGCTATTTTGGAGAAGCTGAAAGTAAACTTGTCCGATTTGCTGGAGAAGAGACTACCCCAGCGCTGAAGAATGATGAAGTAGTGGTTTTCAAGAGCTTCTTCAGAGCGGGGCTGCGATTTCCCATGAATGAGATGATAGGGGAAGTCCTAAAAAAATTTCGAAATATACCTTCATCAGATGACTCCTAACGCTATCGTTAGGCTCAGCGTCTTTATCTGGGCCCTTCGAAGCCAAGGGATGAACCCAGATGCCGAAGCTTTCTACCGCGTGCACGAGTTGCACTATCAGACAAAGGCCAGGGCAGATGGTCTTGACGAAAATTTTGGTTGTTACAATTTTGCGTATCGCAAGGATACAAAGGCACCAGTCCTCAGCTACCGTACAAAGTGGCCAACCGGCTGGAAAAATAAATGGTTTTATGTTAAGGCTGATGAGAAAAAAGAGAGAGAAGTTGATGATCATGGTCATGAGCCCGCTGTCTTTAAAATTCGGAATGACCAGGCCCCTGTGCAACATGCAACTGGGGTCACCATGCCAGCTGGCCAAAGTAGAGTTCAGAGTGGTGGCCGAGCAAATCAGTACCAGGGACCTGGTGCAGGAATATCTGGCCAACCAGACGTATCCAACGTCAAGTGGCTGGGGAATGCCGAAGATGAAAGAAAAGAAGCAGAAGCATGAACTTGTTTGACTAGCCTATCGTTTCAAGTTTGAAAAACAATTCAAAAAGTCGTGCGAAGAGTGGCTGGACATGATCGAGACAATGTGCAATGAAATACTTAGAAATTATACCAAAAAGGAAGACCAACTAATGACCGCAGCCTTCGGCACCCGACCCAAACGAAGGTTGAACCGGGTGATGGATGCTCTGAAATTTGAATATCCTGATTATGAAAGGCTTGATAAAGGTGCCGAAGGTGTGAAAAGAAAGAGAACTGTCAGTATTCTGAGCAGGCAAGCTGCTAGGATGGTAAAGGAGGATGAAAAAGCTTCAAAGAAAAGAAAATCCACTCCTGAGTCGAAAGCTGCTGCTTCGAAGACGTTGCAGTTGACAACCCGTTTACTGCCAGGGTCTTTACCTTGTTGGGCGCCACGGTAGCGGTGCTCTGGTGACTCACCTCCCCTCCGACCGCAAACTCATCCCATCCCAAATTCGTGAAACATTCGAGCGATCGCTATAAATTGTGTGTTCAGCGTGCTCTGCTAGCTTGTTATGAACCCAGAGCACCGCTTCTCGCCCCCGATTAGCCAATGTAACCCGCGAATTTGGATTTTCCCCCAAATCGGTCTGTCGCGCCGCCGTGAGACACCCCACCGCGACCAGCCATCCTCAAGTCCGTTCATCCCCTTCTGTGCCATGTTTAAGCATCCTTGACTATTAACGTTGCTCATCGACCCAACCGCTTGAACACTACCTCACTGGATCATTGGGAACACCTCGGTCCGTCCTCGGTTTTCGTCGTCGTCGTGGGCAAGATAATTCCGGGTCAGATTAGCTTAATTAGGGCATGGACTAGGCTCGTCTGGGATCGAGGATGATGACCCGACACTTGGTTTCGATGGTCGTCGCCGTTTGAGGCGAATCCCAGTGAGGGGGTGGCCGGCGGACGAACGTGCCGTCGCCAGCGACCTGGTTTGTGAAGGAATAGAAGTACATGGGCTTAAGTGCATCGCTTAGAGAGACATATGAATAGTGCTTAAGGATTCTTTACCAGTCATTCAAAAGGTCAGGAGCCTCTGCGCAAAGCCACCAGCGCAATAGCACGCGCGGGCGCTTTTCCCCGTTCGCGGGCTGACTTGGGCCGGATTCGGCCCATCGTTGTTCATTCTTTTTCCTTTTCTTTTTACTGCCAGATTAGAAAATGTATAGAAAATAGTAGAAAAGCGATAAAATTATAAGACCAATTTTGCGAGACTCCTAAAAACATCTAGTATTTAATAAAAATAGTTCCAAGATTTTTATTCCAAACCTAGAATTATGTAGCCCTTTAAGGTGTTCAAACCTGAAAGTTGCCTAGAGGGGGGGTGAATAGGCAAGTTAAAACTTTTTCAACAAGAACTAGAAGCAAACTGGGTAAAACTGAATTGATCTCGAAATTCACCCAGTTAATTTTGGAAATGAGATGTTCTAGTTGATCCACAGGGTTCAAAATAGTAGATCTGAGAAGGGCACTTCTCAAAATACAGACACCAAATATATATAAACAAATCTTCCACGCAATAGTGAGAGAACGAAGAACACAAACACACAATGAGCAAGAACACAAGAGACACAAGATTTATCCTGAGGTTCGGTCACACCACCAAGGTGCCCTACTTCCTCGTTGAGGCGCCCACAAAGAGCCGGGTCTCTTTCAACCCTAATCCTCCCTTTGCCGACCACAAAGGTCAAGCCCACACAATAATCTTTGCTCAAACGAGCGGGTAATACAAACTTTCTTGTGGTCTTCCACAAGATTTGGAGACTCACAAGAGACACCTAGTCGTCTAGGAGCTAGAAGCTCCAAGAGTAATGAATCCACAAGAACTCGATGTAGTACCAAAGCTCGAATCAAGAAGAGCAAGAGAGATTTGGAGATGAAGCACAAAAACTGCAGCTCTCAAACTCACTCAAAGATTTCTCTCCAAAGATTTGAAATGGGAGAGGCAAGAGGTGTGTGTGTGAGAGAGTGGGAGGTGTTTCTCAGGTTAGGAATGGAGTCCAAGTCGTGCTCTTCTATGGGGAAGAGTGTGGGAGGTGTATATAAAGGTGCCCCCAAAAGCTGGTGGCCGTTGGGGAAATCTGACTGAAATTCGGTTGAACCGGTTCTAAAACCGGTTGAACCGGATTCCACCAGTCGGTTTTCGGTTCACTGGCGGACTCAGTCGGAGACTGGACCGGACTCAAATTCGGTTCAACCGGTTTCAAATTCGGTTGAACCAGATTCAAAAATCGGTTGAACCGGTTTTCCAAAAATCTGCACACGACTTTTTATGACAGGACTAACTGGCAGATTGGCAGTGACAGAGGGGAACAGTGCAGAAACCGGTTGAACCGGTTTTAGGTCCGGTTGAACCGGTTTTTGAACTGTTGCACAGATTTTGAGAAAACCGAAGTGAAACCAGGGTAAAATGGAAGTTTTAGATCAAGGATTTTGAGCTTTAGTACCAACACCAACCTTCTTTTTGGATCCCCCTTGATAGTACGACGATTCCTATACTCAAGTTAAATAAAATATAATTAAGTAAACTCCTTGAGTAATTGGTGTCTAAAGTGTGATTTCTCCATGGTGTTGCTTCATCAGGATCACAAACATCTTTGTCTCACCTTTTGAAGCAAACACAAATCGAGCCTGTGACTTATGCCATTTCACCATATATGAGTTCAAATCATGGCTTCAAGTCACCTTACTGATACATCAACATGTTGTAACTCTTCATAGCTGATTAGTTCATCGACTTAGTGCAAGTACTCTCTTCTTCACCTTAGCCATGGTACCTCGGTCTACAAGCCGTCACTTGGCCTTCTCCTTCGCTTAGTTCCTCGAAGCCCTTTCCTTGCTATCTTCACCCTATCAAGCCATTCTTGAGTCACATCCTATTGAGCATCCATTGAGAGAATCATTTCTTCAATATTGTGAACCTTGCTTGAATGTCATCTAGATATAACTGCTAAGATCAATCAAGCTCTAGTTTGATTCTCATATATTCATATATGGACTAATAGTAATATGGTCAAGCCAATTCACGATTCCTCATATCTTATTCACTTTGGCTTGACCAATCCAATTAATCACTTCAACCTCTATTATGATCATATTTATGCATAGTGATTTCTCAGGACTTGTCCATATATTCAAACCAATATAGAGACCATATTATATCCATTTGCATTGTCTCACTGGTTATTTGACCTTGTGTTGAACCTTGTTCACTGATCATTATACACTATTCAAGTATGTTCATCATACTGAATTTCCTGTTCAACACTTAGCAAACTTGTTAGTCCTTTAAATGTTGTTATCCAAATCACCAAAACTCACAAAAGGGATGAATGCACTTTCAATCTCCCCCTTTTTGGTGATTGATGACAACACATTTAAAGCTTACATAAGATTTGATAAATAAGGTTTTGAATCCTACGATATAGTTTCCTCCCCCTAAATATGTGCATTTCAGAAAATACCAATTTTGTACTCAAATGCCAAAAGCACATATTTGGGTCAAAGAGTGAAGACAACTTATATCATACTATTCATAGGGTGCTTTGTGTCATAAAATAAATGTGATGCTCATAACATAGAATGCACTAATCAACTTTCTATATCTTATGTTTTTCTTATGATTCCACATAAAATAAACGTGATGCTCATAACATAGAATGCACTAATCAACTTTCTACATCTTATGTTTTTCTTATGATTCCACCTTTTGTTAATTATATATCCCCTTCTTAAAAGTCTTCTAACACTTAGTTACATAAGACTGAAGGTAAGCTTTAATGCAAAATTTCTCCCCCTTTGTCATAAATCTCCAAAAAGGATACAAAGAATATAAAGGGTAGAAATCATGAGTAAGCATGATGTGAACACACTATCATGAAGAGGGTCCTTAGATGGCACAAAGGTAATGGAGAAGTGTCATAAGTGATGTACCTTTGCATTTTACCTTTTCAAAGGGGTGTTCCACACTTGTGTTGTATTTAGAGTTCATTTTGCAATCTCTTGTTGGCATAATTGTGACATAGGTCCAAGATATCAAATGAATATTGTCATACTAATTGAAAGATAAATCTTGATACCTGGAGTCTAGATGTCACCTAGCATTTTCTTATCATAACAAGAGGCATCATGAAAATTGCACAAGTAAGGATTATAGAACTAGTGATCATGTATGAAAAATATCAATTGAAAAACACCAATTGATACAATTTGATAGATAAGCAGATCACTATAGCATATTACACTAAGTTCTCCTCAAGTTTTAGTGCACACATATATATGAATTCAATTGATATCTGTTGAGAGTACTTATTTGCAATTTAAAGTATCATTGGAATAAAAGGAGTATCAATTGAACATAATCATGCAACATAAGAAACATGTGCACTATTTAATCAATTAAGTTCTAGACATGAGAATTTATAAGATATGCTACTTCAGACATTTGCAATCCAAAAGGATGTGATACATATTTACCATTTTTAGATGACGTTGGAGTAGAATATACAAGAGAAACTCATTCTCTTATGAAATGTATAGAAGATACATTTATTGGAGCAAAGAATCTTTGATACCCATCAAATTTTTAGTGGAAGCGATTGTCTTTGCTTGAAGATTCCTTTCTAATTTGAGACTACACACATAATAGACTTGAAAATGAGGTTAGTCTCAAAGTTCAAATTATAGACCATTCTCCCTCTAAATGTGTGCATACAAGTGATGAATACTTGTTTTACCTCATGCACTTGGACTTGTGAGGCCAGGGGATTAAGTTCTACAATTTGAACCTTGGTACAACTAAAGTATGAAAATATGAAATTGCACCAATTGAAGGAATTACTCATAATCAAAAGGTATACTAATAGACATGATATGCAATATTTTAAGCCAAGATTCTTGAGAAGTTAGCATGTTTGACTCATACCTCACTAAGATGACTTAAGACAAACTTATGTCATCACCACAAGAGGTATTAATCAAATATCTAGAGATTCTTTAATCGTCACCACAAGTGCAACCTTATGGCGTGACTTAAGATATTGCATACACATGCCCACACTAGTCATGTAAGAGCCTAGATACACAAATGTAATACAATAGTTCATGGAGTGACACACCTTTGTTCCATGCCATATGGTCTTCATTATAATCATGAATTTCTATCTTAGCTTTTGATAGGTTTGACATTTCAAAGAGAAACTTATCCTCTTTAAACGATCAAGAGAAACTCATTCTCTTCAAAGAACTACACAAATTCACTAAAAGAAAATGTTAGTCTTTAAGGACACAAGATATAGAATGAGCTCCCCCTAAATGTATGCATCAAGTACTCGAATTACTTGTAACATGCACTTGATTCAATTAAGATTCTTAGAGGAGTTCATCATATATCTTGGTAAATTCATAATATATTTGAAACAATTGAATTTATGCTAGAGAACACATATCGTTCCCCAATAGAACTAATCCATGGGGTGACATGTGGTAAATATTTGATCATTTCCTTGGAACCACTCATCCTCATTCGATGTTCTCCAAGGTGTGAGACTACAAAACATGAACTTAAAGAAATCATTAGCCTCACAAGATATAGGCTAAACTCTTCCTCAATTTGTGCATGCAAGAGTACACAAAGTACACTTATGCACATCAACAATACGAGGTTAAAGGTGAAGTTTGCGCTATATCTTAGTTTAACATAACATGCTTTACATAGATGATGAAAATCAAACCAATTGAAAGTTTAAAAACTGAAAGTATATCAATTGAAATCCTAAAGGGTAAAACATGCTAATATGAACCTCAAACCTCATAATGAAGGATATCACATAAATATGTCACTACATCTTCATTATTTGGTTGACAAAAAGTGTAACTCCCTTCTTGAATGACTGTGCTTTCTTTTCTTTTATGATTTCATCCAACCAAGTGATCTTGAACTTTATTCATCTTTGCTTGGTTCGATCATACTTGATATGATATCAATTGAAACTCAATGATTGAAACAACCAAGACTCTTATATTTGTAGATTTTGAATTCATCTTCAAAGAACTTGGGAGAACCTTGTTGAAACACTTAGAAAAGAGAGCATTAGAAACACAAGAGCGGGTTTCACAAATGATGATCCTTATATGTGGATGGCAAGTGAATCATCATTATTGAAACCCAAAAGGATAGACTAAATTCCTTTAAATTAGTGCACACATATAGTTGATGTCAAAGTTATATGCACTATTTAACATTTTATATTGCAAGGAAATTAACCTATACTATGGTACATTCCACTAAGGATAAAATACTAAAACAACTAAATGAGAGTAAGTTTTCATACCTTGGCCTCTTATCAACTTCATCTTACTTTAGTTGAATAGTATCCTTTAAGCTTGTGATTTATCCAATTTAAGCACAATCTCTTTAACATAGATTTTCTATGGATAAGCTCAACACAAGAGATGACATTATTAGCACAAGCACTAGTTTCTTATTTAGCAACCCTTTATATGTGGAAGGCAAATGAGTTGCTAAAATAGAGAAACCTCATAATATGGACTAAATTTCCTTGAACCCTCATGCACAATATATTTTGAATGACATGGATAATATGCATGGTTATTCAATGAAGTATAAAGGGATGTCTTAATCCATATTACGGTGAGTGTCCAATAAAGAAGAATCAAATCAAAATTAACTAGATAGAGAATACATCACATAATTTTGGATTGTTGACCATATGATAATATTCATTCATCTTCCAATTTGACCTTTATTTTATAATCAACAACTGATGTATATCCTCAAGTGCTGCTTTTCCCTTAGTGGCTACACAAGTCACAAAAGAGCTAAGATTTGAAAATAATATGCAATTGAGATTTAGTTGTTACCACCCTTGCTACTATCTCCAAATATGATTTATACATTCATTATCGAGCACCCAGCTTGATCCAATGGAGTGATCACAATCCTTGTCGTGGCCTTTCTCTTTGTGTAGGCACCCACATATACTTGACAACCATCTTACATGGTTTCAAGTCAATATTTAATCACACAGATAAAAACTAGAGTTAAGAATAGGAGCCTTTTCTCCTTTTCTTGATACATCATTGTGTTGTCTTCTTGATGATGAACTTAGCTTGGCCTTGGGTGCACCTAGCTTATCAAGGTTAGTCGCACAAGCATTCATATCATAAATACAAGTTATGCATGTAATTTACAACTTAGTGATCCAATTCAATGTGAAGCATATGGATACCGATTGAAGTAGATTTCTAAGAGCATCTCCAAGAGACTAGCTAAATAGCTTGTCAAGCTAAATTTTAGCTATTTAATAGCATAATAGCTCTCCAACAGAGTAGCCATTTAACTTGCTAAGCTATCTGGCTCTCTAAATTAACTCCCTCACTAGCCAAATTTGGCTAGCAACTCTCGCTAGCCAAGCTAAATTGCATTTTGGAGAGTCTGTTGGAATAAGATGTTATATATTGAGTTTAATATTTATGGAGAGACAAATAAAAGTCAAATATAGAGTAAAAAATAAAGAGTCTCTTAGAGATGCTCTAAGATATCAAAATATGGGTTTCCAAAATTTAGAGAGTATGGATCACTAATTGTACCTTTTACAGTTTAAAAATCATATCCATGTTAGTGCATATGTATGTGATGAATATCAACAAAAAGGATTCTTATGCACTTTTAGATTTAATGATAAGGGAATTTTAAACTGCATCAAGAGTAGCTATTTGGAAAATGAAGATTACAATCCATATGAATGAGATACACATTTACCATTATGGATTGTCTTAGTATAGCTTGCTCAAGGGAAACTTATTCTCTATGACACAAGATATATAATGTTCTCCTACTAGATATGTGCATCAAGTATTTGAATGACTTGCCACATGCATTTTCAATTCAGTTAAGAGTCTCATGAGGAGTATATTACATATCATGGTCAAGGCATGACAAATTTGCAATGAATTAACTTATGTCTAAGAATACTTACCACCATATAGAATATACCATTTGTTATACCAATTTGACAGATCTTACTATTTGTGGTGGTGTCACCTTAGTATTCTTCTTTTCATCATTTGTGGAGACTTCCTTCTTTGTTATCTCTTTTCCTTTTAAAACTAGTCGATAAAACACTTTGAAAAGAGGTATTAGTAGTACAAGGAAGTATTTAATGAATGATGATATTTATATATGAATGGCAAACAAATCATCATTTATGAGGCATAAAGGCATAAATTAAATTCCTTTTAAGTTAGTGCACATGGAGGAGTGAATTAACAATATGCACCAATTTACAAATTTAAGACAAAAGGAATTTAACCTTTATATTGACATTTCTTTCCATATAATAGATTATTACCAATTGAAGGAATGTCACTTGAAAGGAACTATTATTGATCACATGCCAAATGAAACAATTAGTTTCATACCTTTGCCTTGAGCATTCCTAATCTTTCTTTTAGGTGAAGATTAACCTTTAATGCTTGTGATTTTACCAATTGCAAGAGCACAATCTCTACTTATGATCTTCCATGAAATATCTCAAAAGAGATTGCATTTGAAATACAAGCAATAGTTTCCTATTTAGCAACTTCTAGTATATGAATGATAGAAGGGTTACTAAAATAAGGAAACCTCATGATATGAACTAAATTACCCTTACAAGCATCATGCATAACATCAATTGTAAAAAGATGAAAGTAGCATGATAATTTAATTAAGTTTACATGGCAAGTTTAATTCATAGCATGGTGAGTGATTAATGTAGAAGACTCAAAACCAATTTAAACAAGAATGAATACTTCACATGGTATTGGTTCGATCTTCTTTGAATGTTGAATGGCACACTCCATTTGGGAAACACATTCTCATGTTGTGAGACTACATAAACACTTGGATAGAAACATTAGTCTCACAACTCTAGTCATATAGAGAATTCCCTTTTTGGTAAGTGCTTTAAGAATTTGAATTTCTTACTTAGCACTCTATTCATTTAAGAACATGGGATAATACTCTTTATGTCTAGGTCATGGCAATAATATGATGATTAACTTGAAATATGCCACAAGATACATACAATCAATTTAAAGCATGTAGATTGTCACAATATAAAAATATGAACTTGCAATCTACCATATAATTAGATCCTTTCCAAAGCAAGGTAAAATCTTTTAAGTTCATTCTCAAGTGCTTCATTTTTCCTATGTGGCTACAAAAGACACAAAGGAATATACCAATTAAAAGCAATGTGCACTTAAGAATTAATTGTTACCATCCTTTGGATATCACTTGGTTGTAGGCCTTTTGCTTGATTCCCACAAAGGTTAATCCTTATTCCCTACAACACAAGTTCTTGCTAGAGATGAATATGAAGTTAGTGATATAACAACTCAATTCATCTTTGGGTCAATCTTAAAGGATAGACAATGTAAGATTGATAGCTTGAGATAAGAATTGAGTTAAACCGCTCAAGCACCCCCCAAAGCTTCATATCATCTCTGGGTACCTACAAAACTTATTAAGTACATTTTGGTACCCATTTTTGGATGGGTCCACCAAGATTAGCTAATAAATACTTAGGCACCCAAATGGCCTTTGTGCTAGTTTTAGGTGAACTAATTACCTTTTTAGCATAAGTGTCATTTTTGGGTCTCCTAAGTGAATATGAATGAATTGACATGGTAGGCTTAGGATAGTAGGATACTCACTCATGGGACAATCCTTGCATAGGTGTCCCTTTCTTCGGCAAGTGTAGCAAATCTGATTTTTAATTTTGCAAGACTCCTTTTTGCCTTGCTTCTTGTTTGCTACATGGTTAGTGAGCCTCTTTCTTTCTAAAGTTAAGCCACTATCCTTTGTGTAGGGACATGACTTAATCTCATGTTCCTTCTCATGACATTGATAACACTTTCTAGCGCATCTTCTCTTATTTGGAAGAGTGACTTGTTTGTTACCTTGTGTGGAGCATGTGGAGGCGTAGTTGAGGCACTTGTCATGAGCTTTGGCTTTCTTCTCTTGATGTTTGCTCATGTCCTTCTTGGAAAGCTTGATATTCTTTTGAAGGGGTTTTGTGCATGCTACTATTGTCCCCTTCTCAAGCTTTTTCACCATATTATCACGATTATCTTGAGAAGGTTGAGCATGACACTTTCCCTTCAATTGAATCAAGCTCCTTTTTAGCCTCTCATTTTCTTCCTTGAGCTCATTGTTTTCTTTTGCATAGGAAACATTACTTGTTCCTGAAAATTCTAGCTCAATGGAAGATTGGCTTTCTTGAGAGCAACATTTGTTAGCACATGATAATATAGTTTCTATTTGAGTACATGTGCATATGTGAGGTTGGTATGATTTCAAATTAGTTAACATAACCTCATGAGCCATTTCTAACATGATATGTGAATCCATAAATTTATTATGAGAGCACACAAGCATATCATGTTTTTCTTGCAAAGCTAGATTTTCAATATTTAGCTTTTCTATCGTGTTCTTGAGCATAACATTTTTATTTTCTAATTGAGCAATATATGATGAATTATTAACAGCTTTAATTTGCTCAATTGAAGTGTCTTCATACCTTTGGAGCAAATCATCATGAGAGCACTTTAGCTTCTCATGCTCTTTGGTCAACTTCTCTAAGTCTTCGATTTTTCTGATGAGGAAGTCTTCTTGCTTATGAAGCATTTCTTTTTGTTCTTCCGCTCTTTTCATGAGTTTGAGCAAGCTCATTCGATGTTTCTTGCTTAGCTGAGCAAAGAATTGCTGAAGATCATCCTCATCTTCACTATCACTTTCTTGCTCCTCCTCATCCTCACTTTCGCTTTCACTGTCACTCCCATTAGCAATAAAGCACATATGAGAAGTGGATTTGAAAGACGAACCTTGTGAAGAGGTGGATTCATCGTTTGGTCTCCATCGATCATTTTCTTCTTCAATTTTGTTCTTCGCCTCATCTTCCTTCATTTTGAGAAACATCCTTTCGGCGATTCTCATGGCAAGATCTATTGCCCTAGGATCAACATCTGCACCAAAAGATGAAGTCGAGACAATCTCAACTTTTTCAAGCTTAGAAGCACTTTCATTTCTTAGACCCCCCGACATGATCTTTTCCTCACGCGGTTAAGCGTTAGAACGAGGATTAGGCTCTGATACCAATTGAAAGTTGCCTAGAGGGGGTGAATAAGCAAGTTAAAACTTTTTCAACAAGAACTAGAAGCAAACTGGGTAAAACTGAATTGATCTCGAAATTCACCCAGTTAACTTTGGAAATGAGATGTTCTAGTTGATCCACAGGGTTCAAAATAGTAGATCTGAGAAGGGCACTTCTCAAAATCCAGACACCAAATATATATAAACAAATCTTCCACGCAATAGTGAGAGAACGAAGAACACAAACACACAATGAGCAAGAACACAAGAGACACAAGATTTATCCCGAGGTTCGGTCACACCACCAAGGTGCCCTACTTCCTTGTTGAGGCGCCCACAAAGAGCCGGGTCTCTTTCAACCCTAATCCTCCCTTTGCCGACCACAAAGGTCAAGCCCACACAATAATCTTTGCTCAAACGAGCGGGTAATACAAACTTTCTTGTGGTCTTCCACAAGATTTGGAGACTCACAAGAGACACCTAGTCGTCTAGGAGCTAGAAGCTCCAAGAGTAATGAATCCACAAGAACTCGACGTAGTACCAAAGCTCGAATCAAGAAGAGCAAGAGAGATTTGGAGATGAAGCACAAAAACTGCAGCTCTCAAACTCACTCAAAGATTTCTCTCCAAAGATTTGAAATGGGAGAGGCAAGAGGTGTGTGTGTGAGAGAGTGGGAGGTGTTTCTCAGGTTAGGAATGGAGTCCAAGTCGTGCTCTTCTATGGGGAAGAGTGTGGGAGGTGTATATAAAGGTGCCCCCAAAAGCTGGTGGCCGTTGGGGAAATCTGACTGAAATTCGGTTGAACCGGTTCTAAAACCGGTTGAACCGGATTCCACCAGTCGGTTTTCGGTTCACTGGCGGACTCAGTTGGAGACTGGACCGGACTCAAATTCGGTTGAACCGGTTTCAAATTCGGTTCAACTGGTTTCAAATTCGGTTGAACCGGATTCAAAAATCGGTTGAACCGGTTTTCCAAAAATCTGCACACGACTTTTTCTGACAGGACTGACTGGCAGATTGGTAGTGACAGAGGGGAACAGTGCAGAAACCGGTTGAACCGATTTTAGGTCCGGTTGAACCGGTTTTTGAACTGTTGCACAGATTTTGAGAAAACCGAAGTGAAACCAGGGTAAAATGGAAGTTTTAGATCAAGGATTTTGAGCTTTAGTACCAACACCAACCTTCTTTTTGGATCCCCCTTGATAGTACGACGATTCCTATACTCAAGTTAAATAAAATATAATTAAGTAAACTCCTTGAGTAATTGGTGTCTAAAGTGTGATTTCTCCATGGTGTTGCTTCATCAGGATCACAAACATCTTTATCTCACCTTTTGAAGCAAACACAAATTGAGCCTGTGACTTATGCCATTTCACCATATATGAGTTCAAATCATGGCTTCAAGTCACCTTACTGATGCATCAACATGTTGTAACTCTTCATAGCTGATTAGTTCATCGACTTAGTGCAAGTACTCTCTTCTTCACCTTAGCCATGGTACCTCGGTCTACAAGCCGTCGCTTGGCCTTCTCCTTCGCTTAGTTCCTCGAAGCCCTTTCCTTGCTATCTTCACCCTATCAAGCCATTCTTGAGTCACATCCTATTGAGCATCCATTGAGAGAATCATTTCTTCAATATTGTGAACCTTGCTTGAATGTCATCTAGATATAACTGCTAAGATCAATCAAGCTCTAGTTTGATTCTCATATATTCATATATGGACTAATAGTAATATGGTCAAGCCAATTCACGATTCCTCATATCTTATTCACTTTGGCTTGACCAATCCTATTAATCACTTCAACCTCTATTATGATCATATTTATGCATAGTGATTTCTCAGGACTTGTCCATATATTCAAACCAATATAGAGACCATATTATATCCATTTGCATTGTATCACTGGTTATTTGACCTTGTGTTGAACCTTGTTCACTGATCATTATACACTATTCAAGTATGTTCATCATACTGAATTTCCTGTTCAACACTTAGCAAACTTGTTAGTCCTTTAAATGTGTTGTTATCCAAATCACCAAAACTCACAAAAGGGATGAATGCACTTTCAAAACCAAGCCTTTTAGAATTTTGGAAATAATTTAGTAGCTCCAAAAATGGTAAGACTTTTTAGGTAGGCTTTGTATGATGATTGAAAACCTTGGGTGAAATTTGAAATGATTTGGACATTGTTTGGTCACAAACCCAATAATCGGCCTTCTAGAGTTAACTTAACCTTAAAAGAATATTAACTTAGGAAGCCCTAGTGATTAGTGTGTACCGTGAAGGAAAGTTGTATTCAAGATACAACTTAGTATGTTTCTATTATGTAACTGCATATTCATAGCATCACATAAGCATTCATGTACATGTAATGTCGTGTATAGAAAACGAGGAAGAGATTGTGGTTGAAGAAGAAGTTGTCACTCCAGCTGAAAATCCTCGAGCTGAGAATAACTTATACTTCGACATTTGTGGAGTAGACCCAAAACCTCCTGCAACACAAGGCAAGCCCCGATGCATTTACCCCTTTCTTTGTTGTTTTAAACTCTTTATCACTTGAGATGATGCATTAGGTGATAGGAGTTGTGTGCTAAACAATTGTTGCATTCCCTTCCTTGGAAACTGATTATCATTCCTTGTTACCTGATTTACTTAAAGTTTTCTAATGCTTAGCTTTGCTTTAGAAAACAAAATGTTTTGTTTTAAACAAAAGGTGATGCTTCATATGGGATGGGAATTTTTACAAAGAAAAGACTTATAATGGTGAATCCATCATGGACGTGATGGGTTCAACATCTGAAAAGATGTACCTCTACCAGGTACCAATTTTTGGGTTGTAAATGATAAAGATGAGACCGGGTGGGTGACTTGCACGAGAAGGAAGTCTCGGTGTAGTGTCTCCGTCTGAGTCGCTTAAGGACCGAGCCGATGTGGGCCTGCTGACCGAGGACCTTTTAACTGGCCATATGCCTCATCATGGGTAAACTTTGCCTCGGTCGAACCAATACAAGAAAGGCCACCACGCAATGGGAGTGGAGAGATGACGAGAGTAGCGTGTACCCTCCGTGGTAAGAGGCTGGACGGTGGTGTATCTGTGCTCTCGGTTGGCGTGAACCCATTCTGGTCTTGAGAAACTCGGTGGCGAGTTGACATATGCAAGGGTTAAGTGCTACATATGTCGTGTGGTTGGAGATCCCCAGCTGTGTATTAATCGATTCAGATCGTCGTTACTTCTCGAACATGAAGACTTGGTCACTGACTTACACGTAGCAATTCGAAAGAACTCTAGATGCAGGTAACTACTTTACCTGATAATAAAAATGGACCTTTTAAGGATCCACTCATAGTAAGCTTCTCTGCAAATAGAGTCTTTGAATCTTGATAAGCTTTACCTTGATTCCCAAAAACCAGCATATCCTTGAGAGTCTTTTTCCTTTGACAGGTAAGACTTGCGAAAGTACACTTCGTACTCAGGGTTTTCGAACCCATGTTGTTGTAGGTGATGAAACGACGGAGTTATGTTGTTTCTGTTCTAAGGTGGTGCCGAAGCATGAGGAAGAACACTAAATCTGTTTGGGGGAGGATATTTTGCCTCCAAGTAATGTAATAATAAGTTCCGCACTCGAACACCCGGTTATGTAATTAGTACTCTTTCTATATTTTTATATGAATGTAAATTATGTTATTGTAATCCTTTCCGCTCATTCTCTACTCCGATTATGTGTAATGTCTGTGTGATGGGTTATGCGCTCTTGGGCGATTTGATGAAGATACAGATAAGCAAACTTGCTAAGTCATTATGTGCACCTGCATGAGTATCTGTGGTCCTTGGGACAAGGACATCTGTAGGTGGGCCTAATACCTTGGGAGGTTCTGTCACACTAACCATGTCTTTATTTAGTACTTTCTTGAGTGTGCTCATTCCAACATGTGCAAGCCTTCTATGCCATAGCCATCCAAGTGATGCTTTGGTAAAGAGGCAAGTCCTTAATTTTGCATCTTCAGAAGTGAAATCCACTCAGTATAGATTGTTGTATCTAAATCCTTTGAACACCTTTGACTCATCATCCATTTTTGACACAACAACCTCTTTAGGAGTGAATAAGCATTGAAGGCCAAGATCACAAGTTGAAGCTTAATGGTGCAACCAAGAGAACATTTGAAATTGAAAGATCATTTGACATTGCCACCTTGCCAAGCCCTTGAACTTTTCCCTTTGAATTATCCCCAAAAGTGATTTTGTCTTGTTCATCAACATTTTCATCAAGTGAGGTGAACATCTGTGGGTTTCTAGTCATATGTTGAATGCATCCACTGTCAATTACCCAATGGCTCCCACTGGCCACCGGTCTTGTAGTTCACCTACATGAACAAATAAATCAAGCTTCAATTTTGAGGGCCCTATTTTGCATAGGACCATTAACTTTCTCAATCAAGGACTTTGCAACCAAAATTTGTCTAGGTCTACTCTTGCTTGGTGGACCTAGGAATGTAAATTTGACTTTCCCATTTGCTACTTTTCTTAGAACATAATGAGCATTGAAAGCAAATGGCCTTGAGTGCTTTGGCAAGGGAGTTGGTGGTTTGGCTTTGCAGTTGTGGGCAAAGTGTCCTTCTTTTCCACACTCAAAGCATTTGATAGGCTTAGGAGTCTGTTTTGCCTTGTATTGACTTGTTGCTTTCTTTTGCACAAAAGAATTTTATCCAATACCACTCTTGTTATTTTTCATGACAGTGTTCATGAGCAACTCATTTTGAAGGTATTAGCCTTTGTTGAACTTTTGCACACTTGTGGCAATATGTTCATTTTCATTCTTAAGTTTCTTGACCTCATTTCTAAGCCTTTCATTGTCCACTGCCAACTCATTGTTAATGTCATTGCTTTCTATGGCAACTTTTCCTCTAGTGGTTGCATCTGTTAAGTATCTCTTCAATTTCTGGTTCTCTAATGTCAGGACTTCAACTTTTTCAGTCAATTCATCATGAAGACTAGATTGATCAACTTGGCTCAAATCATCACATGAGGTTGCTACATCAATCTTCCGTTCACCTTTGTCCATGAGGCATAGGTGAGAAGTGGATGAGGGTGGTGGTGGTGGTGAAGAGAAGTCCCCAGCGATAGCGGCAACTTTTTCATCATTCTCTTCTTCACTTGAAGAAGACCCGCTTGAGGACTCAATGTAGTGAGCCAGTCACCAACAATATATGCCTTTCCATTTTTATTCTTGTGGAATCTTTTGTGCTTCCCATCCTTTCTCTTGAAGAATTTATTTTCCTTTTTCTCATCATCACTGTCATCATCTTTCTTGCCCTTGAACT
Source organism: Zea mays (assembly GCF_902167145.1). NCBI lineage: Eukaryota > Viridiplantae > Streptophyta > Magnoliopsida > Poales > Poaceae > Zea > Zea mays. The sequence continues at coordinate 41,780,909 of NC_050102.1, read as the reverse complement.
TGTTCTTCTTGTGCTTGTTGCATTGATAAGCAAGATGACTGAGTTCTCTACAATTATAGCAGTCCATCTCAGAGATGGACTTTCTTTTGTTGGAGAAGAACTTCTTCTTTCTTGAATCAAACTTGATGACTTCTCTATTGAGTTTCTTCAACATTTTGGTGGTCTTTCTCACCATAAAAGCAATGTTAGCATCAAGATCATCATCACTTGAGGATTCCTCCTCAATTTGCATTTTAGCTTTCCCTTTCTTTTCTTGGTTGGTGAAAGGGAAATAGGCTTTCACCTTTTCCATAATTGATTTTGGTGGTTGAAATGCCCAACACAAATAATTGGACTAACTAGTTTGCGCTAGATTATGAGTTCTACAGGTGCCAAAGGTTCACAACAAACCAATAAAAAGACCGAGAAAGGATTCAAATATTGAGAGCTAAAGTCAGCCGAAGTGTGCCCTGGTCTGGCACACCGGACTGTCCGGTGCACCAGGGACTACAACTCCGAACTGCTCACCTTCGGGAATTCTGAAGGTCGCTCCGCTATAATTCACCGGACTGTCCGGTGTGCCAGCGGAGCAACGGCTACTTCGCGCCAACGGTCGTCTTCAGAAGGCATTAAATGCGCTACAGTGCGCGCCAGAGTCAGAGCAGAGCCAGATGGCGCACCGGACACTGAACAGTGCATGTCCGGTGCACCACCGGACTGTCCGGTGGCCCAGAAGACAGAAGCTCCAACGGTCGGAATTCAACGGCCAGGTGATGTGGTAGGCGCACCGGACAGTGTCCGGTGGCGCACCGAACTGTCTGGTGCGCCATGCGACAGCAGCCTTCACCAAACGGCTAGTTTGGTGGTTGGGGCTATAAATACCCCCAACCACCCACCATTCATTGCATCCAAGTTTTCTGACTTCCCACACCTTACAAGAGCTATAGCATTCAATACAAGACACACCAAAGAGATCAAATCCTCTCCCAAGTCCTTAGTTCATTCCAAATCAAATAGTGACTTGTGAGAGAGTGACTTGTGTTCATTTGAGCTCTTGCACTTGGATTGCTTCTTTTTCTCATTCTTTCTTGTGATCAACTCAATTGTAACCAAGGCAAGAGACACCAATTGTGTGGTGGTCCTTGCGGGGACTTTGTGTCCCATTTGATTGAGAAGAGAAGCTCACTCGGTCTAAGTGACCGTTTGAGAGAGGGAAAGGGTTGAAAGAGACCCGGTCTTTGTGACCACCTCAACGGGAAGTAGGTTTGCAAGAACCGAACCTCGGTAAAACAAATCCTTGTGTCTCACTCTTTATTTGCATGTGATTTGTTTTTTGCCCTCTCTCTCGGACTCGTTCATATCTCTAACGCTAACCCGGCTTGTAGTTGTGCTTAAGTTCATAAATTTCAGATTCGCCCTATTCACCCCCTCTAGGCGACTTTCAATTGGTATCAGAGTCCGGTGCTTCATTAGAGCTTAACCGCTCGAAGTGATGTCGGGAGATCACGCCAAGAAGATGGTGATCGGCAGTGAGAAGTCCGCTACAAGCCACGGGAAGGCTCCATCAAGGGAGTCCGCCAACAAGAAGAACGATGGATCCCCTTCATGCATTCGATCGCACAAGAGTGGCGAGAAGAAGAAGAAAATGAAGAAAGTGGTCTACTACGAGACCGATTCTTCCTCGTCCTCTACATCCGGATCCGACGCCGCGTCCGTCACTTCTAAGCGCCAAGAGCGCAAGAAGTATAGTAAGATCCCTCTACGCTATCCTCGCATTCGTAAGCATACTCCATTACTTTTCGTCCCATTAGGCAAACCACCGATGTTTGACGGTGAAGATTATTCTAGGTGGAGTGATATGATGAGATATCACCTAACCTCACTCCACAAAAGCATATGTGATGTTGTTGAGTTTGGTGTACAGGTACCATCCGTAGGGGATGAAGATTATAATGAAGACGAGGTGGCCCAAATCGTGCACTTCAACTCCCAAGCCACCACTATACTCCTCACCTCTCTAAGTCGAGATGAGTATATGTAACGCCCTGAATTTGGGGGTAGAATTTTTTCTTCTTTTCTCTTACCAAATTCGGGCGTTACTCTCTTTTCTCTTTCCCCGTTTGCTCCTTCTTCCCAATTTCAAACCAGTATAGCGGCAGGTGTCCGTGTCATGTATAAACCAAAACCTAAGTGTAACACCCCTGGTGTTACGTAAACTACAACTCTGACATGTCATCATAAGCATCTGCATTAATGTGCTTGTTACACCTAGAATGCATTCACTAGGTTAAACTTTTTCAAAAGTGTGATGTTGTGTGTTGGGTTTAGAGTTTAGTTTAAGGACTTGGCTTAAGCTAAACAGGGGTAGGTCATCTCTTAAGCAAGTAACAAGTTGACTTGGATTCTTAAATGTTAAAGGTAAGTCTTAGAGCCTAGAGTAGCCTTGTTTTGGAATGATGGTCAAGTGGAAGAAGCGCTTAAGAAGCTGGAATAACTCCAAACCTTAACATGAGCTTTGCTTGGAATAGATGGTTAAATAAAGGAAATTCTAAACCAGAACATTTTGGATATGAGCTATGTGTATCAAAGATTGGATCTTAGACTAGAGAGTAACCTTGTTTCTGATGGATGGATCAAAGGGATGAATCCCTAGAAGAAGCTGAAATACAAATGAAACTCATTTGAAATCCTAAAACTAGCCCAAAAGAGGAATTCAAAATCTGGAAATAATTTGACAAAAGTCCATATATCAAAGTTGTGGAGCTTGGAAAATTGGATATGTTTCTTATTTGGAGATTCCTAAGTTGTGTGGAAGAATTTGGAGTTAAGTACAAAAATTCAGTTTTGGGTTCATTTTAGAATTGCTGAAAATAATATAAACTAGACAACTTTGGACTCTTGTAACTTCTGATCTAGAATCATTTTCAAGATGGTCATTATAACAAAGTTATAGAGCTACATGAGGATTATAAGTTTGGTTGAGTCACCTAGCTCTAAAGCTATTTGGAACCTGGACAAAAACTGGTCCAAAGTAGAGCTAACAGAGTTTCTGGATTTCAGACTTGGTAGCATTCAGAGTCTGAATTTCAGCAATTGGAGCAAACTTTGAGCTGTTGTAGTTTGGAATCTATGAGGGTTTATATATGGGTCACTATGTCAAAGTTGTAGACGAACTATAGGAGTATAAACTTTATTAAGCAACTTGCCCCTAAAAACATTTGGAACCCAGGAAGAAGAATGGTTCAAAGTGGTGCTGCTGTGTTTCTGAATTTTCAGACTGAATAGTAGCTGAATCTGGAATTCAGTATTGGTGGCTGTTTTGGAGACTATTTGTGGCTGTTCTATAATGTTTTGTGCTGTGGTGTTTATAGAGAAATTGAAGCCTATATGATGGTGAACAAGTTTCTTTAAGTTACTTTGGTTTGTTCCCACATAAAAAGTGGAGAAAAATGCCCCCAAAGATCAGCTGCTAGGCATTTCTGTAACTGAATTGTTGTTCAGTTACTGAAAACTGAATTTCAGTGAAAGGTGCTAAGTTTGGAGCCCATTTGTGACTAATTTTTATAGATTTGGGCTAATAGTTCCATAGAAAAGTTGTATACCATAGTAAAGTGAACAAGTTTGCTAAAGTGAGATGGACCTGGTTCCACATAAATTTAGGAGTAAAAGTGGCCAAAAGGTGGACTGTCAGGTGTTGGGATTCAGACTTAGAATATTATTTAAGTCTGAATATTTGTGTTTTTACCCAACTTTGGGGCCTTGTGGTAATATATCCAAAGAGATTTGGGTTAAGATTCTGTAGCAAAATGAGAGAACAGATGTAGATGAACAAGTTTTGTGCAAATATTGGGCTTGCTACTGTATGGAATTTAGAGAATAGCCTGCTGCAAAATCCTCTATCAGAATTATTATGGGATGTTTCAAGGCACTGAAAATCTGTTTCAGGGTTGTGTTTAACTAACTTTGGAGCTCTGTGGTAATTAATCCATGGAGATTTTAATTTAGAGCTCTATGGTAAAGTCAAAGACCATTTGAAGGAGAGCAAGTCTTATGCAAATTATTGGCTTGCTACTGTGTAGAATTTGGAGAAAAGTGGATCCCATGTTAGGCTGTCAGGTGGGTGTTATGCTGTTTCAGATATTTGGAATTCGACATTTCAGAGGTCTTTGGCTGTACTTTCAGGTACCATATCTTTTGTTATATATGTTTTCAGTCATGGGTTGCTCTCTAGAAGTGGTAGAGCTATGAATAGTGAGTAATTTTGGTTAAGGGTGAGTGGTCTATTGCTGTGGAAAATTAGGAGATTAGGGGGCCTGAACATGGAAGGGTGGAGAGGAGCAGTAGTACTGATGAGTTCGATTCTGAGGTTGTTTAAGCAACTGAAGAAGATCTCTTTTCCCTGCTATGGTTGTAGTTGGTTGTAGGGATGGAGATAAGGATAAAATGCACAATTTAGGAGCTAGTGGCTCATTTTCTACTAAAGAAAATCTGGGTTGGACTGGTTTGGGAGCAGTGGGCAGTAAAGATTTGGGAGTTCTATTTGTTGTTTGCAGTTGGGAGCAAAAGGAGTACTTGTGAGTAGAGATTGGGATGTGTATACAGTATAGGACTAAGGTCTGAAGACCTCCCTCTCGACTGGACAAAATATCCAACCTTTGAACTGGTTAGAGTTTATCCACAATGGATATTTTTGAGTGAGTGGCCTTGGTTCAGTGTCTTGGTGATAGCTATGAACCTGTGTGGGACTTGAGCATGAAGGCCACGTATTGGAGCCCAGGTTGTGCTGGCATCTCTAGCTGCACTTCACCTCCATGCAGTGCACAGGTTCAGTGACATCTGCCCTTAATCTGTGGCTATAAAACTTGGTCCAGGGAAGTTTTCCTCCCTATCCTCAAGCTCCAGCCAGATTGCAGCGTGTGTGTGTGGTAGGTCTTCTGTCCACACCCATGTTCACCTCTCCCCTGCCCAAGTTTGCCCAGTCCCAGGGTCTGGTATCCCATTCCTCTGTCAGTGGTGACCATGCCCACTGATTGCCTATCTCTCCGTGGCCAAGACGTCTCAGGGAGTGACCAGCCCGCATGACCCTCGTTCCACGTTCTCCTAAGGTCAGTGAAGGTTTTCCCATTGGTAATTTCAGTTCTGCCATCGTGTGTTGACCGGAACAGGGTCGCGCCGCCGCAGACCGTCCCCATAGACAGTCTCACCGCCGATCGGTTAAACTATGTCGTTCTTGGTCGGTTTCGTACGAGCACCGTAGTCGTGGTAGGTCTCTATTGCTCCCAGCGTCGGAGTTTGAAGCTCTACCATGTGGTGGCCGTTGAATTGAGCCCACCGAACTGGGTTTGCCGCCGCCACCATCGGTAGTTAGGTCTTAGCGTCCCCGCGGTCGATTGAACACAGGTTGGAGTCCACCGTTGCCTGGGGATCGTGATGGTGCCATCGTCGTTGACTAGGTCACACCACCGTGGCGGATCGGATGTCTGACCGCCGGGGTTGAGCACGGCAGTGTCGCGGCTGAGTTTGTGCAAAAGAGATGAAGTCCAGGGGTCTAAGCGAAACTGTCAGTGACACCAATTAACAGTGGCTCGGGCTCGTTTGGATTTGTCTGGGCAACGAGGTTCTTTTTGCAAAGCGCGCACGGCGTGGGCGCGAGCAGTCATCCATGGGCCGGCTCTGCCCATATTAGGCAGTATGGGCTAGTTTGGGCCCAATACTGTTCATACTTTCGTCTTTTCTTTAACCAAGAACTTATAAGTTGTGCTAGAAATTGTAGAAAATTCTTGGAGAAGCTTTTTATCAGAAGTTAAACACTTGGGCAAAAGTTGGAACTATTTGGATATGATTTGCTTAGCAAGTTAATTATTGCCCAAAAAGAAAAAGGATTTCACTTATGAAACGAGGACACCTAGTAGTTAAGTGAAGAGATGAAGTTGCTTATGAAGTTTTAAGCTTTTGGATGAGATATAAGTTGGATTAATTCCCTGGTTTACCTAAGTGATTTCAAATTGGTCACTTTAATCGAGCGATAAGAAATAGGTGTATTCTTGTCATGTGCTTTAGTTGTAGTGTTTCTGTTCTCCACCTCTCTTTGTGATAGTTTGCATTACATGACATTCATTCTTATATATATACCTATATGGTTATATTTAGAAAACGAAAAAGAGAGTGAGGTGACTCAAGAGAAGACATCACCACCTTTGAAATCTCAGGCAGGGACTTGGCTCTACTTCGACAACTGTGAGTCCGAGCCTGACTCAACTACGAACGAAGGCAAGCCCCGGTGCATGCAACCCCTTTCCTTGTGTTTTTAAATACTTTTTGCACACTTAAGTCTAGTGAAATGTGCATTAGGTTCATAGGAGTTACTTGAAACCCTTTGATGCATTGTTTTCCTTGATATCCATACCTTTATAGATACTTCTGTGAAGTATCAAAATATGATTTACAAAAATGCTTAGCCTTGCTTAGATCTTGTGGATAGAGGTTGTCCTCAATTTAACCATGGAGAGGATGGCTTCTACCTGCAAGAATATTTTCATTTGGAGCAATAGTGGGATCTTACTGCAAAGTTCCCTGTGATGCTCTTTCATCCTAAGGAACAGACACAATCCTAAGGATGGAAATACTTAAATCGAGACTTGGGCTAGGAACAGGTGATGCTCCGCCCGAGTCAATTAAGGATTGGATGCGTATGTAGGCCTATTGATCAAGGACTATCTTATCTAGCCACATGCCCTGAGAATGGGACAGGGTAAGCTTGAACCCGGCTATTCCATACATGAAAAGACAATCGCGCACTGGGCGTGGAGAGATGGCGAGAGTGGCACGTACCCTCCTGGCAACGGATCGCCTAAAAGGGGTGGTGTACTCTCGGGTGGCGCGGACCTGTTCATGCAGTGGAGGATCCGTGGGAATAGTAGACATCAAGGTTTACGAGAAACATATGTCGTGTGGTTAGAGATCCTCAGCTGAGTAAATCGATTCGGATCGCCGTTATATCCCCGGAGAGTGGAGACTTGAGCTCCGACCTACAACCTAAGTCAAGATGTGAACACTATGGATAAAAATGATGTTGTATTGATGAGATGATGAAATTAGACTAGATGCAAACAGAGTCTATTAAATATTTAATCTGGCGTTAAAATATTGAAAGTAAGGACTCACTTTAGTAAGCTATTTCTGCAAAAGTATCTAAGTTGATTCTTGCTAAAGCCTCACCTTGATTCCTATTTATCCAGCATACCCTTGAGAGTCTTTTCCTTAGTCGGGTAAGACTTGCTGAGTAATTCCATACTCAGGGTTTATCCCTTTGTTGTTTTTAGGTGAGGAAGCGACATATTTTTGTTGCTTTTGCTCCAAGGTGGTACCAAATGAAGAAAAACAAGACTGAAGTACGGGAGGACTTGGTCGTCCACATAGGATCTTTTACTTAAAACTTATCGGGAGGAGTTTGTGCCTCCCTTGGTTTGTAAAATATTACTACTCAGCACTCGTTTTATAGCTCTGGTCTGTAATAAGTAACTTGATCTTACTTTCTAAATAAATGTAAGTTTATGTAATTGCTTCCGCACTTCTATAACTCCGATGTTCTGTAATGTCTGCAAGACGGGTGAGACGTTCCTGGTAAGGTAAGGAAAGATACCGAGCTTGTCAAGTAGTTCAGGGGCACCTACAGGGTTGTCTGAGGTCCGTTGGACAAGGACAACTGTAGGTGGGCCTAATTACTTGGGAGGTTCTGCCACACTAAGTGTCATGGGTGTTGCATCATGCCGAAGCACATTTCTTTGTCTGATGTTGTGTGTTCGTCTCGTTCCGTTCCGGATTTCGGTTCGCGATTTAAGTCCGTTTAGTGGTCCGCGCTCGTCGTGGGTTTTCAATCCGCAAAGTGGCTCGGCCCAGCCCAACTTAGCCCAGCCCAGCTCAGCCGGCCCGCCCTGGCCTGCGCGCCCCCGGCGCCCAAAACCCCCCCCCCCCCATGCGCCCCCACCTCTCTCCCTCTCTCATTTGGATCTCCCGCGCAACAACCTCTCCTCTCCCTCTTCCACCTCTCTCTCCCCGTGGTGCCCTAGGATTTGGAGACGGCGATCACCGGATTTTGGACCCCGAGGTGAGCTCCCCTCCCCTTCTCCTCTCTCTCTCTCCCTCTCCCTCCTCTTCTTCTCCCCACGCGCGCCCCCTTTCTCTCCCTGCCCGCGCGCGACTCCGACCCCGGCGGCGCTCGCCCGCGGCGGCGCGGCCCCCGCCCGGCTGCCCTCGGCGCGGCGGCGCGGCCCCCGCCCGGCCTCCTCGGCGCGGCGGCGCGGCCCCTGCCCGCCCCGGCCCCCGCGCGGCCCCTCCCCCCTCCCTCCCCGTGGCGGCGCCCCCGCTCGGCCCACGCTGGGCCCCTCGGCGTGGCGGCTCGGCCCCCTGCCCGCTCGCCCGCGGCGGCGCTCGGCCCGCCCGCTCGGCCCCTCCCCGCGGCGGCGCTCGGCGCCCGCCCTCGGCCCCGTCCCCGGCCTCCCTCCCCGGCGGCGCTCGGCCCCTTCCCCCTCCCTCCCCGGCGGCCTCGCCCGCCCGGCCTCCCTCGGCGCGGTGGCGCTCGGCCCCCGCTCGGCCCTCCCCGCGGCGGCGCTCGGCTCCCCGCCCCCGGCTCGCCCGCCCGGCCCCGGCGGCGCTCGGCCTCGCCCCCTTCCCGTCCCCGGCCCCTGCGCGCGGCCCCGCCCCTCGGCTCGGCCGGCCGTGGTGGCCCGGCGCCCTCCCGCGGCGCGGCGAGCCCCGCTCGCCCGCGCGCCCCCGTCCCTGGCCGGTTCAACCGCCCCCCTGGCCGGTTCAACCGCCCTGGCCCCAGCTCGGCCGCCCGTTCCCGTCCCGGCCTCGCCCGACCATATCTTCGCTCGCCCGCGCTCGCGGTGATTATTCGTTAATTAGCGTGTTGCGTCGCGCGCTTCGCCGCGCGACGGATTTGTCTAAATTCAGATTCTATCTTGTGTGCGTCGTGCGCTTCGTCGCGCGACGATCCATTTTTTGTTTCAGGTTGTTTAAGGTGTAACGCCGTGTGTGTATTCACGCGACGTTCCACTTTGGACTCAGTTTAGTCGACGTATGCCGTCGTGCGCTTCGTCGCGCGACGTTTAACGTCTCCTCGTATCTAAGGCGAAGTGTCTCGCTGCGTGCTCGGTCGCGCGACGAGTCGTTAACTTTTTAATTTGTTTTAGAGAGTTTTGTCGCGCGTCTCGCCACGCGACCATTCTTTTTATTTATCTCCACCTGCTTATAATAATTAGACATGAAACATGACTTTACTTTACGCTAAACATAGTGTCTACATTAAATTTCCTTCCATTAAGCGAGTAGTTAATTTATAATCATGTAACGTGATCGTTTCTCGACTGTCTTTTCCTCTTTCTCTCTTAACCGTACTCGCGAGCCCGCGTGGAACGTCTGTTTACTTATTGCATTCTATTGTATGGTGTACTGTTCTTTTGTATTAAATGTGTGGATGTATGTATGTTTGCGCTCGCATAGAGAACGATCCGGTTGAAGAGCCCGAGGAACTCGCAGGAGAAGCCCCTGAGCAGCAGTCGGTTGGTGGAGGCAAGTGTCCCTTGACCTATCTCTGTCCTATTCATTCTTTAATTCACCTCCCGCTTTACATATTTATACCTAAGGTTTGACTAGCTTTTGTTATCCCTATCCTTGCTTACCTATTTGGGTTGGATTATTACTGTTTAGCTTTATGCTATTGCTCAACTCTAATCAATGAACATGATGAGATTATCTATGATACGCTGTTTTCCCTTCTCTTATGATGATGTTGTACTTGTGACCTTCAAGGGGGCTCGAGCGGTTTCTCGAGTGCCTCTCCGTAAGGACCTGTTCTATGGATGACCGCCCGGGAAAACAGTGCAACCATGAGGGTGGAATGGGATGCCCTTAGCTGAATAATTAGAGGATCCGGGGTGTAGTTCACTTAGCCGTCGTGCCGTCAATGGGGCTCGGTGTATGCGGCTCGCTCTGCCAAGGTTGATTTGTCCCTTGGGGAGGAGTGCGGTACATTTAGGAAACCTAATGGGTGGCTACAGCCTCGGGGAATCTTTGTAAAGGCTACGTAGTGATGCCCTGCTAGGCCACCTAGGTAGTGGTCAATGGGGAGTAGCTCTCTCCGGGCAGAATGGGAATCACGGCTTGTGGGTAAAGTGCACAACCTCTGCAGAGTGTTTGAAAACTGATATATCAGCCGTGCTCGCGGTTATGAGCGGCCAAGGGAGCTCCAGTGATTAGTGAGACTTGATCAGAGATACTTTGGTACAGGTGGCAATGAGATTGATGGTTTTAGTTATGACTATGGTGCTGGTAAGTGGTATTCTTTCCGTTTGGAAAGGGTACATCGGGTTAATAACTTGGGTTAATGCTAAAACTTGGATTTCTACTAGTAAGTAATAATATGACCAACTAAAAGCAACTGCTTGACTTATCCCCACATAAAGCTAGTCCACTACAGCCAAACAGGATACTTGCTGAGTATGTTGATGTGTACTCACCCTTGCTCTACACACCCAACCCCCCCAGGTTGTTAGCATTGCAACCACTGCTCAGGCGAAGATGAAGCTGTGGAAGGAGACTTCCAGGAGTTCCAAGACTACGACGAGTTCTAGGAGTGGGTTAGCGGCAACCCCCAGTCGGCTGCCTGTGAAGGCCGCAGTTATCTACGTTTCTTTTCCGCACTTTGATTTATTGTAAGAACTATATGGACGTCTCAGACGTATGATGTAATCAACTATTATTCCCTTTTAATACTATTTTGAGCACTGTGTGATGATGTCCATGTTATGTAACTGCTGTGTACGTGAATAACTGATCCTGGCACGTACATGGTTCGCATTCGGTTTGCCTTCTAAAACCGGGTGTGACATAAGTGGTATCAAAGCCGTGCTGACTGTAGGACCGCTAGCCTAGAGTAGAATGGTCGTTCTAAGGACTATAGACCTCTGTCCCTTCCTTGACTTTGTCATCCCTTCAAAAGTTGGTCATACCGACCAAACCTATGTTCTACTATATATTATACCTTGCTGAAAAACATGTTTTATTCTAATCCTTCATTCACTTATGATTCATTATTTGCTGGTCATATTGATTCTGTTCTCACCCTTTTGCTTGCGATGTCTTTTGTAGATGGCTCGACTTAGACACACTGCACGTAAGTCAGTCATCCCCTTCTTACCCTCCCGCCTTGCTGAGCGTCCGCTTCGCCGTCCCGTGGCCGGACAGTCCAGCCACTTGGAGAGACTGCACCACCGCCTGCATGAGGAGCAGGAACGTCGACGACAGGAGCAGGAGCAGCAGGGCTCTTCTTTCTCGCTCCACCAGGAGATAGAGTCTGTGAGGAGCTGCTCCCCTGTGCTTCCTCTGGAGCCGCCCCCTGCACCACCGCTGGGCGCCCCAGCTTCTGGAGTAGCTGCTGGAGGAGACCCAGACGACGGAGATGGCGACGACAGCTCGAGCCACGACACCGACTTCTCTGCTAACCTTGAGCCGGAAGGATGGGTTGCTCGACCCATCACTCGCGACGCTGCTCGCGGGTGTCACTTCCACGATGCGCTCGACACCCTGCTACGTCGGGCATTTGACCGGCATACTTGGTCCGTCGAGTATCGCTGTGTGGTCTACCAGCATAGTCGCGGGGTCCACCCGGACCGCTGGGAGGCAACCTGTTTGGTGTGCTGTCCGGAGAACAGTCTCCAGGGTGCTGAGGTCTGCTCAGAGCACTATTCTATCTCTGAGCGGGACTCAGCTGAGGCAGCCATGCAAGATGCTGCACGGCGTGCGCTTTCGCACTACTGCTCGGTTTTCGGAGGGGCAGCTGACGGTCTCGACCTGAAGTATTACCCCCGCCGTCCATCCGGCAGCACAGGAGGCGTGATTGTCTCACCTGTCGGTGAGGGCAATCCTAGGTTGAGCAGCACAGTCAACCTAGCCGCCGTGCTAAACACGGAGCTGGACCATGCATTAGACGAGCTGAGTAGGGCTCGTGCTGAGATCGCCCAGTTGCGGGCTGAGCGCGCGGAACGTCGTCACTTGGATGGTGGTTCCCCCGCTCCCGTCGGGACTCAGCACCAGTACCGCTCACCTCAGCGTGGACACCAGTCTTATGGCAACCCCGACTGCAAGACCAAGATAACTCTAGAACTATAGCTCGTTAGAGTTGGATCTTGTAATTAATACGAAATATATATACATAGAAGCTTCAGTCTTAGCGTTAGTCTCGGTCTTAGTTAGTCTTAGTTAGACAGGGTAGTTTGCTATATCCTGTGCATTTATGTTTGTCATGATGAACTATGTTTGGTTTGGATCTTTGTAGTGATTGTCACCAGAGTGTGGGTATCCCCTGCATTTTGGTTTACCTATTATGTTAATAAAGTTAGTTATATAGTTGGGAAATCTTTTATTCCACTCTCCTCTTTATCTGAGAAGCTGTGTGGTCTGTGTTGGAGATCAGTGAAGATGCTCATCTGTTCAGTGCTGTTGAAGGATTCTATTCTCTTTCCTTATGCTGCAAGATTTGCCAGATCAGTTCTGATGTGTGGTTGCATTCTGTAGATGTCAGAGAACAGGCGCAGAGGAGGAAGGCGTGCTCAGCAGGAGCGAGTCGCTCAACAGGAAGAGGTGCCCCAGCAGCAGCACCTGCCGCCCCCGCCCCCGATGTCCATCGAGCAGATGTTTCTGATGCAGACTCAGGCAGTTCAAGCCATCGGTCAGACTTTGGCCGCCATTCAGCAGCAGCAGCAGCAGCAGGCCCCACCTCAGCCTCAGATGCCTCAGATGCCCAGAGACAAGCGTGCTGAATTCATGAGAGGTCATCCACCAACGTTCGCTCATTCATCTGACCCCATGGATGCTGAAGATTGGCTGCGCACTGTGGAGCGGGAGTTGCATACCGCTCAGTGCGATGACAGGGAGAAAGTTCTGTATGGTCCCCGTCTGTTGAGAGGAGCAGCCCAGTCATGGTGGGAGTCTTACCTCGCCACCCATGCCCACCCTGACGCCATCACCTGGGAAGAGTTCAGGGGTAGTTTTCGTCAGTACCATGTTCCTGCAGGTCTGATGACAGTGAAGAAGGAGGAGTTCCTGGCTCTCAAGCAAGGGCCATTGTCGGTCAGTGAGTACCGAGACAGGTTTCTGCAACTGTCTCGTTATGCTCCTGAAGATGTCAACACCGACGCCAAGCGACAGTACCGTTTCCTGAGAGGCTTGGTTGACCCTCTGCAGTACCAACTGATGAATCACACCTTCCCGACATTCCAGCACCTGATTGACAGAGCAATCATGACAGAGAGAAAGCGTAAGGAGATGGAGGATCGTAAGCGCAAGATCAGTGGACCCCAGCCTGGAAGCAGCAGTCGTCCTCGTTTCTCAGGCAATCAACCTCAGCAGTTCAGGCAGAACCAGCGTCCACCTCAGCAGCATCAGCAGTTTCAAAGGCAGTATCCTCAACACCAGTACCAGAACCGTCAGAGCAATCAGTCAGGAGGTCAGTTTCAGAGGCAGAATCAGCAAGCACCTCGTCTTCCTGCCCCAGCAACCCAGCAGAACAATCAGGCAGCACCAGCTCAGGTTGGAAACAGAGCGTGTTTCCACTGTGGAGAGCAAGGCCACTGGGTGATGCAATGTCCGAAGAAGGCAGCCCAGCAGCAGTCAGGCCCCAATGCCCCAGCGAAGCAGAATGTGCCCCAGCCTGGAGCAGGCAATCGCTCTCAGCCGCGCTATAATCATGGAAGGCTGAATCACTTGGAGGCTGAAGCAGTTCAGGAGACCCCCGACATGATAGTAGGTATGTTCCCAGTCGACTCCCATATTGCAGAGGTGTTATTTGATACTGGAGCAACGCATTCTTCCATTACTGCATCATGGGTAGAAGCACATAATCTTCCAATTACTACCATGTCAACCCCCATTCAAATTGACTCAGCCGGTGGTAGCATTCGAGCCGATAGCATTTGTTTGAATATAAGTGTGGAAATAAGGGGGATAGCGTTTCCCGCCAACCTTATAGTAATGGGTACTCAGGGAATAGATGTCATCCTAGGGATGAATTGGCTAGATAAGTATCAGGCAGTTATCAGTTGTGATAGAAGGACCATCAAGTTGGTGTCCCCACTAGGAGAGGAAGTGGTGACCGAGTTAGTCCCGCCTGAGCCAAAGAAAGGAAGTTGTTATCAGATAGCTGTTGATAGCAGTAAAGCAGACCCAATTGACAGTATCAAGGTTGTGTCTGAGTTCCCAGATGTGTTTCCAAAGGACTTACCGGGTATGCCACCAGAGCGGAAAGTTGAATTTGCCATAGAGCTTCTTCCTGGAACCGCCCCTATCTTTAAGAGAGCTTACAGAATATCTGGACCAGAGTTGGTTGAGCTTAAGAAGCAGATTGATGAGCTGTCAGAGAAAGGTTACATCCGGCCAAGCACCTCGCCTTGGGCCGCCCCTGTCCTATTTGTGGAGAAGAAAGATGGCACCAAGAGGATGTGCATCGATTATCGAGCTTTGAATGAGGTCACGATCAAGAACAAGTATCCCTTGCCCAGAATAGAAGATCTGTTCGACCAGTTGAGAGGAGCCAGTGTGTTCTCCAAGATTGATCTGAGGTCAGGTTATCATCAGCTCAGGATCCGACCTTCGGACATTCCGAAGACGGCATTCATTTCCAAGTATGGTTTGTATGAGTTCACGGTGATGTCATTTGGTTTGACCAATGCGCCAGCGTTCTTCATGAACTTGATGAACAGTGTATTCATGGATTACCTTGATAAGTTTGTGGTGGTATTCATTGATGACATTCTGGTTTATTCTCAAAGCGAAGAAGAGCATGCAAATCATTTGAGGATGGTGTTGCAGAGATTGCGAGAGCACCAGTTGTATGCAAAATTGAGCAAGTGTGAGTTCTGGATCAATGAAGTCCTGTTCTTGGGTCATATAATCAACAAAGAAGGATTAGCTGTGGATCCGAAGAAAGTGGCAGACATTCTGAACTGGAAAGCGCCAACAGATGCTCGAGGAATCAAGAGTTTCATTGGAATGGCCGGATATTATCGGCGATTCATTGAAGGGTTTTCGAAGATTGCGAAACCAATGACAGCGTTGCTACGCAACAAAGTTGAGTTCAAGTGGACCCAGAAATGCCAAGAGGCCTTTGAAGCGCTGAAAGAGAAGTTGACTACAGCGCCTGTCCTAGTCTTGCCTGATGTGCACAAGCCCTTCTCGGTGTATTGTGATGCTTGCTACACAGGTTTGGGATGTGTGTTGATGCAAGAGGGAAGAGTTGTGGCTTACTCGTCCCGACAGCTGAAGGTTCATGAGAAGAACTACCCAATCCATGATCTAGAGTTGGCAGCAGTGGTTCACGCACTGAAGACATGGAGGCACTATCTGTATGGACAGAGATGCGATGTTTACACAGATCACAAGAGCCTGAAGTACATATTCACTCAGTCAGAGTTGAACATGAGGCAACGAAGATGGTTAGAGTTGATCAAAGATTATGAGTTGGAAATTCATTACCATCCAGGCAAAGCAAACGTAGTGGCAGATGCTTTGAGCAGAAAGAGTCAAGTCAATCTGATGGTCGCTCGTCCGATGCCTTATGAGTTGGCCAAGGAGTTTGACAGGTTGAGTCTCGGATTTCTGAACAATTCGCGAGGAGTCACAGTCGAGTTGGAACCTACCTTGGAGCGCGAAATCAAAGAAGCGCAGAAGAGTGATGAGAAGATCAGTGAGATTCGACGACTGATTCTAGATGGCAAAGGCAAAGATTTTCGAGAAGATGCAGAAGGCGTGATATGGTTCAAAGATCGTTTGTGTGTTCCCAATGTCCAGTCCATTCGGGAGTTGATCCTTAAGGAAGCTCATGAGACAGCTTATTCGATTCACCCTGGCAGTGAGAAGATGTATCAGGATCTGAAGAAGAAATTCTGGTGGTACGGAATGAAAAGGGAGATCGCAGAGCATGTGGCTATGTGTGATAGTTGTCGAAGAATTAAGGCAGAGCACCAGAGACCTGCTGGATTGTTGCAACCGTTGCAGATCCCTCAGTGGAAATGGGATGAAATTGGTATGGATTTCATAGTCGGATTGCCTCGCACTCGAGCCGGCTACGATTCCATTTGGGTAGTAGTGGACCGCTTGACCAAGTCAGCCCACTTCATACCTGTCAAGACCAACTACAGCAGTGCAGTATTGGCAGAGTTGTATATGTCTCGGATCGTTTGTCTTCATGGTGTGCCAAAGAAGATAGTGTCAGACAGAGGAACGCAGTTCACCTCTCATTTCTGGCAGCAGTTGCATGAAGCCTTGGGCACACATCTGAATTTCAGTTCAGCTTATCACCCGCAGACAGATGGCCAGACCGAAAGGACCAACCAAATTCTTGAAGACATGTTGAGAGCCTGTGCGTTGCAAGATCAGTCCGGATGGGACAAGAGATTGCCTTATGCAGAGTTTTCCTATAACAACAGTTACCAGACCAGTTTGAAGATGTCACCATTTCAGGCGCTCTATGGAAGGAGTTGTAGAACTCCGTTGCAATGGGATCAGCCTGGAGAGAAGCAAGTGTTTGGGCCAGACATTTTGCTTGAAGCCGAAGAGAACATCAAGATGGTTCGAGAGAATCTGAAGATAGCGCAATCGAGGCAGCGAAGCTATGCAGACACAAGAAGAAGAGAGCTGAGTTTCGAAGTCGGAGACTTTGTCTATCTGAAAGTGTCACCGATCAGAGGAGTCAGAAGATTCGGAGTGAAAGGCAAGCTAGCACCCCGCTACATTGGTCCGTATCAGATTCTTGCAAGACGTGGAGAAGTGGCCTATCAGCTCAGTTTGCCAGAGAATTTGTCTGCTGTGCATAATGTCTTTCATGTGTCAGTTGAAGAAGTGCTTGCGTGTGCCAGAAGAGCAGTTGCCAGTGGAAGGTCTTGAAGTCCAGGAGGACTTGACCTACGTTGAGAAGCCAGTGCAAATCCTTGAGGTTGCAGACAGAGTCACCCGAAGGAAGACCATCAGAATGTGCAAAGTCAAATGGAATCATCACTCTGAGGAAGAAGCAACTTGGGAGCGTGAAGATGATCTGATGGCTAAATACCCCGAGCTCTTTGCTAGCCAACCCTGAATCTCGAGGGCGAGATTCTTTTAAGGGGGATAGGTTTGTAACGCCCTGAATTTGGGGGTAGAATTTTTTCTTCTTTTCTCTCACCAAATTCGGGCGTTACTCTCTTTTCTCTTTCCCCGTTTGCTCCTTCTTCCCAATTTCAAACCAGTATAGCGGCAGGTGTCCGTGTCATGTATAAACCAAAACCTAAGTGTCATGGGTGTTGCATCATGCCGAAGCACATTTCTTTGTCTGATGTTGTGTGTTCGTCTCGTTCCGTTCCGGATTTCGGTTCGCGATTTAAGTCCGTTTAGTGGTCCGCGCTCGTCGTGGGTTTTCAATCCGCGAAGTGGCTCGGCCCAGCCCAACTGAGCCCAGCCCAGCTCAGCCGGCCCGCCCTGGCCTGCGCGCCCCCGGCGCCCAAACCCCCCCCCCCCCCCCATGCGCCCCCACCTCTCTCCCTCTCTCATTTGGATCTCCCGCGCAACAACCTCTACTCTCCCTCTTCCACCTCTCTCTCCCCGTGGTGCCCTAGGATTTGGAGACGGCGATCACCGGATTTTGGACCCCGAGGTGAGCTCCCCTCCCCTCCCCTTCTCCTCTCTCTCTCCCTCTCCCTCCTCTTCTTCTCCCCACGCGCGCCCCCTTTCTCTCCCTGCCCGCGCGCGACTCCGACCCCGGCGGCGCTCGCCCGCGGCGGCGCGGCCCCTGCCCGCCCCGGCCCCCGTGCGGCCCCTCCCCCCTCCCTCCCCGCGGCGGCGCCCCCGCTCGGCCCCCGCTCGGCCCCTCGGCGTGGCGGCTCGGCCCCCTGCCCGCTCGCCCGCGGCGGCGCTCGGCCCGCCCGCTCGGCCCCTCCCCGCGGCAGCGCTCGGCGCCCGCCCTCGGCCCCGTCCCCGGCCTCCCTCCCCGGCGGCGCCCGCCCGGTCTCCCTCCCCGGCGGCGCTCGGTCCCTTCCCCCTCCCTCCCCGGCGGCCTCGCCCGCCCGACCTCCCTCGGCGCGGTGGAGCTCGGCCCCCGCTCGGCCCTCCCCGCGGCGGCGCTCGGCTCCCCGCCCCCGGCTCGCCCGCCCGGACCCGGCGGCGCTCGGCCTCGCCCCCTGCCCGTCCCCGGCCCCTGCGCGCGGCCCCGCCCCTCGGCTCGGCCGGCCGTGGTGGCCCGGCGCCCTCCCGCGGCGCGGCGAGCCCCGCTCGCCCGCGCGCCCCCGTCCCTGGCCGGTTCAACCGCCCCCCTGGCCGGTTCAACCGCCCTGGCCCCAGCTCGGCCGCCCGTTCCCGTCCCGGCCTCGCCCGACCGTATCTTCGCTCGCCCGCGCTCGCGGTGATTATTCGTTAATTAGCGTGTTGCGTCGCGCGCTTCGCCGCGCGACGGATTTGTCTAAATTCAGATTCTATCTTGTGTGCGTCGTGCGCTTCGTCGCGCGACGATCCATTTTTTGTTTCAGGTTGTTTAAGGTGTAACGCCGTGTGTGTATTCACGCGACGTTCCACTTTGGACTCAGTTTAGTCGACGTATGTCGTCGTGCGCTTCGTCGCGCGACGTTTAACGTCTCCTCGTATCTAAGGCGAAGTGTCTCGCTGCGTGCTCGGTCGCGCGACGAGTCGTTAACTTTTTAATTTGTTTTAGAGAGTTTTGTCGCGCGTCTCGCCACGCGACCATTCTTTTTATTTATCTCCACCTGCTTATAATAATTAGACATGAAACATGACTTTACTTTACGCTAAACATAGTGTCTACATTAAATTTCCTTCCATTAAGCGAGTAGTTAATTTATAATCATGTAACGTGATCGTTTCTCGACTGTCTTTTCCTCTTTCTCTCTTAACCGTACTCGCGAGCCCGCGTGGAACGTCTGTTTACTTATTGCATTCTATTGTATGGTGTACTGTTCTTTTGTATTAAATGTGTGGATGTATGTATGTTTGCGCTCGCATAGAGAACGATCCGGTTGAAGAGCCCGAGGAACTCGCAGGAGAAGCCCCTGAGCAGCAGTCGGTTGGTGGAGGCAAGTGTCCCTTGACCTATCTCTGTCCTATTCATTCTTTAATTCACCTCCCGCTTTACATATTTATACCTAAGGTTTGACTAGCTTTTGTTATCCCTATCCTTGCTTACCTATTTGGGTTGGATTATTACTGTTTAGCTTTATGCTATTGCTCAACTCTAATCAATGAACATGATGAGATTATCTATGATACGCTGTTTTCCCTTCTCTTATGATGATGTTGTACTTGTGACCTTCAAGGGGGCTCGAGCGGTTTCTCGAGTGCCTCTCCGTAAGGACCTGTTCTATGGATGACCGCCCGGGAAAACAGTGCAACCATGAGGGTGGAATGGGATGCCCTTAGCTGAATAATTAGAGGATCCGGGGTGTAGTTCACTTAGCCGTCGTGCCGTCAATGGGGCTCGGTGTATGCGGCTCGCTCTGCCAAGGTTGATTTGTCCCTTGGGGAGGAGTGCGGTACATTTAGGAAACCTAACGGGTGGCTACAGCCCCGGGGAATCTTTGTAAAGGCTACGTAGTGATGCCCTGCTAGGCCACCTAGGTAGTGGTCAATGGGGAGTAGCTCTCTCCGGGCAGAATGGGAATCACGGCTTGTGGGTAAAGTGCACAACCTCTGCAGAGTGTTTGAAAACTGATATACCAGCCGTGCTCGCGGTTATGAGCGGCCAAGGGAGCTCCAGTGATTAGTGAGACTTGATCAGAGATACTTTGGTACAGGTGGCAATGAGATTGATGGTTTTAGTTATGACTATGGTGCTGGTAAGTGGTATTCTTTCCGTTTGGAAAGGGTACATCGGGTTAATAACTTGGGTTAATGCTAAAACTTGGCTTTCTACTAGTAAGTAATAATCTGACCAACTAAAAGCAACTGCTTGACTTATCCCCACATAAAGCTAGTCCACTACAGCCAAACAGGATACTTGCTGAGTATGTTGATGTGTACTCACCCTTGCTCTACACACCCAACCCCCCAGGTTGTTAGCATTGCAACCACTGCTCAGGTGAAGATGAAGCTGTGGAAGGAGACTTCCAGGAGTTCCAAGACTACGACGAGTTCTAGGAGTGGGTTAGCGGCAACCCCCAGTCGGCTGCCTGTGAAGGCCGCAGTTATCTACATTTCTTTTCCGCACTTTGATTTATTGTAAGAACTATATGGACGTCTCAGACGTATGATGTAATCAACTATTATTCCCTTTTAATACTATTTTGAGCACTGTGTGATGATGTCCATGTTATGTAACTGTTGTGTACGTGAATAACTGATCCTGGCACGTACATGGTTCGCATTCGGTTTGCCTTCTAAAACCGGGTGTGACAGTATAACATGGTACAAGGGTTGAAGAGCGCCAAAGAGATTTGGGACGTACTCAAGACCGCGCACGAAGGAGATGAGGTGACCAAGATCACCAAGCAGGAGACGATCGAGGGGGAGCTCGGTCGCTTCCGGCTTCGCCAAGGGGAGGAGACACAAGAGATGTACAACCGGCTCAAGACCTTGGTGAACCAAGTGCGCAACCTCTGGAGCAAAAAATGGGATGACCATGAAATGGTCAAGGTTATTCTTAGATCACTCATTTTTCTTAACCCTACGCAAGTTCAATTAATATGTGGTGATCCTAGATACACACTAATGTCTCCCGAGGAAGTAATAGGAAAATTTGTGAGCTTTGAATTGATGATCAAAGGCTCAAAGAAAATCATCGATCAAGATGGCCCCTCCACGCCCGAAGCACAACCGATCGCATTCAAGGCGACGGAGGAGAAGAAGGAAGAGTCTACATCAAGTAGACTCCCCATTGACGCCTCCAAGCTCGACAATGAGGAGATGGCGCTCGTCATCAAGAGCTTCCGCCAAATCCTCAAGCAAAGGAGGGGGAAGGACTACAAGTCCCGCTCCAAGAAAGTTTGCTACAAGTGTGGTAAGCCCGGTCACTTTATTGCAAAATGTCCATTATCAAGTGACAGTGACAGGGGCGACGACAAGAAGGGAAAGAGGAGAGAAAAGAAGAGGTACTACAAGAAGAAGGGCGACGATGCCCATGTGTGCCGCGAGTGGGACTCCGATGAGAGCTCCACCGACTCCTCCTCCGACGAGGACGCCGCCAACATCGCCGTCACCAAAGGACTCCTCTTCCCCAACGTCGGCCACAGGTGCCTCATGGCAAAGGACGACAAAAGGAAGAAGGTAAAATCAAGATCCTCCACTAAATATGCATCCTCTAGTAATGAAGACAATTCTAGTGACGAGGAGGATAACTTGCGCACCCTTTTTGCCAACCTAAACATGCAACAAAAAGAAAAGTTGAATGAATTAATTAGTGCTATTCATGAGAAGGATGAACTCTTGGACACCCAAGAGGACTTCCTAATTAAGGAAAACAAGAAGCATGTTAAGGTTAAAAATGCTTATGCTCTAGAAGTAGAAAAATGTGAAAAATTATCTAGTGAGTTAAGCACTTGCCATGATATTATTGCCAACCTTAAAAATGAGAATGCTAGATTAATTCCTAAGGTTGAATCAAATGTTTGTGATGATTCAATTTCCAATCTTAGAGATGATAATGTTAGTTTACTTGCTAAGATTAAAGAATTGAATGTTTCTCTTGCTAGCCTTAGAAACGAAAATGAAAAATTGATTGCTAAGGCTAAGAACTTAGATGTTTGCAATGTTACCATTTCCAATCTTAGAAGTGAAAATGACATTTTACATGCTAAGATTGTTGAACTAAAATCTTGCATACCCTCTACATCTACCGTTGAGCATGTTTCCATCTGCACTAGATGTAGGGACATTAATGTTGATGCTATTCATGATCACCTAGTTTTAATTAAGAAACAAAATGATCACATAGCTCAACTTAATGCCAAAATTAATGAGCATGACTTAGAAATGAAAATTTTAAATTTGCTAGAAGCATGCTCTATAGTGGGAGACGCCCTGGCATCAATGATGGCATTGGCTTCCAAAAGGGAGACAATGTCAAACCTAATGCCCCTCCTAAAAGATTGTCTAATTTTGTTAAGGGCAAGACTCCCATGCCTCAGGATAACGAGGGTTACATTTTGTACCCTGTCGATTATCCCGAGCACAAAATTAGGAGAATTCACTCTAGGAAGTCTCACTCTGGCCCTAATCGTGTTTTTATGTATAAGGGTGAGACATCTAGCTCTAGGCAATCAACCCGTGCAAAATTGCCTAAGAAGAAAACTCTTATTGCATCAAATGATTCTAACATTTCATTTAAAACTTTTGATGCATCCTATGTTTTGACTAACAAATCCGGCAAAGTGGTTGCCAAGTATGTTGGGGGCAAGCACAAGGGGTCAAAGACTTGGGTTTGGGTATCCAAAGTTCTTGTATCTAATGTCAAAGGACCCAAAACCGTTTGGGTACCTAAAATCAAGAACTAAATTTGTTTTGTAGGTTTATGCATCCGGGGGCTCAAGTTGGATCATCGACAACGGGTGCACAAACCATATGACAGGGGAGAAGAAGATGTTCTCCTCCTATGAGAAAAACCAAGATCCCCAACGAACTATCACATTCGGGGATGGAAATCAAGGTTTGGTCAAAGGATTGGGTAAAATTGCTATATCACCTGACCATTCCATTTCCAATGTTTTTCTTGTAGATTCTTTATATTACAATTTGCTTTCTGTTTCGCAATTATGTAAAATGGGTTACAACTGTCTTTTTACGGATATAGGTGTTACTGTCTTTAGAAGAAGTGATGATTCAGTAGCATTTAAGGGAGTGTTAGAGGGTGAGCTATACTTAGTAGATTTTAATAGAGCTGAACTCGACACTTGCTTAATTGCTAAGACTAACATGGGCTGGCTCTGGCATCGCCGACTAGCACATGTTGGAATGAAGAATCTTCACAAACTTCTAAAGGGAGAACACATTTTGGGACTAACAAATGTTCATTTTGAGAAAGACAGGATTTGTAGCGCATGTCAGGCAGGGAAGCAAGTTGGTGTTCATCATCCACATAAGAACATCATGACGACTGACAGGCCACTCGAGCTCCTACACATGGATCTATTCGGCCCGATAGCTTACATAAACATCGGCGGGAGTAAGTACTGTCTAGTTATTGTGGATGATTATTCTTGCTTCACTTGGGTATTCTTTTTGCAGAAAAAATCACATACCCAGGAAACTTTAAAGGGATTCTTGAGACGGGCTCAAAATGAGTTCGGCTTGAGAATCAAGAAGATAAGAAGCGACAACGGTACGGAGTTCAAGAACTCTCAAATTGAAGGCTTCCTTGAGGAGGAGGGCATCAAGCATGAGTTCTCTTCTCCCTACATGCCACAACAAAATGGTGTAGTGGAGAGGAAGAATAGAACTCTATTGGACATGGCAAGGACCATGCTTGATGAATACAAGACTTCAGATCGGTTTTGGGCCAAGGCGGTCAACACCGCCTGTTACGCCATCAACCGGTTGTATCTACACTGAATCCTCAAGAAGACATCGTATGAACTCCTAACCGGTAAAAAGCCCAATGTTTCATATTTTAGAGTCTTTGGTAGCAAATGCTTTATTCTGGTTAAAAGAGGTAGAAAATCTAAATTTGCTCCTAAGGCTGTAGAAGGCTTTTTACTAGGCTATGATTCAAACACAAGGGCATATAGAGTCTTTAACAAGTCCTCTGGACTAGTTGAAGTTTCTTGTGACATTATGTTTGATGAGACTAACGGCTCTCAAGTAGAGCAAGTTGATCTTGATGAGCTAGATGATGAAGAGGCTCCGTGCGTCGCGCTAAGGAACATGTCCATTGGGGATGTGTGTCCTAAGGAATCTGAAGAGTCTCCAAATGCACAAGATCAACCATCTTCCACAATGCAAGCATCTCCACCAACTCAAGATGAGGAGGAGGCTCAAGATGATGAAGGAAAAGATCAAGAAGATGAGCCACCTCAAGAGGAGAGCAAGGATCAAGGGGGAGATGCCCATGATCAAGATGAGGAGGATGAACAAGTTCAAAGACCGCCACACCCATGAGTCCACCAAGCAATCCAACGAGATCACCTCGTGAACACCATCCTCGGCGATATTCAAAAGGGGGTAACTACTCGATCTCGTGTTGCTCATTTTTGTGAACATTACTCTTTTGTTTCCTCTATTGAGCCACACAGGATAGAGGAAGCACTTCAAGATTCGGATTGGGTGGTGGCGATGCAAGAGGAGCTCAACAACTTTACGAGGAACGAGGTATGTCATTTAGTTCCACGTCCTAACCAAAATATTGTAGGAACCAAGTGGGTTTTCCGCAACAAGCAAGATGAGCATGGTGTGGTGACAAGGAACAAAGCCCGACTTGTGGCCAAGGGATATTCACAAGTCGAAGGTTTGGATTTCGGTGAAACCTATGCACCCGTGGCTAGGCTAGAATCAATTCGCATTTTACTTGCCTATGCTACTTACCATGGCTTTAAGCTTTACCAAATGGACGTGAAAAGTGCCTTTCTCAATGGACCAATCAAGGAAGAGGTCTATGTTGAGCAACCTCCCGGCTTTGAAGATAGTGAGTATCCTAACCACGTATATAAACTCTCTAAGGCGCTTTATGGGCTCAAGCAAGCCCCAAGAGCATGGTATGAATGCCTAAGAGATTTCCTTATCACTAATGGTTTCAAAGTCGGAAAAGCCGATCCTACTTTATTTACTAAAACTCTTGCAAATGATTTGTTTGTATGCCAAATTTATGTTGATGATATTATATTTGGGTCTACTAACGAATCTACATGTGAGGAGTTTAGTAGGATCATGACACAAAAATTCGAGATGTCTATGATGGGGGAGTTGAAGTACTTCTTAGGATTTCAAGTGAAGCAACTCCAAGAGGGCACCTTCATTAGCCAAACGAAGTATATTCAAGACATTCTAAACAAGTTTGGGATGAAGGATGCCAAGCCCATCAAGACACCCATGGGAACCAATGGGCATCTCGACCTCGACACAGGAGGTAAATCCGAAGATCAAAAGGTATATCGGTCGATGATAGGTTCTTTACTCTATTTATGTGCTTCACGACCGGATATAATGCTTTCCGTATGCATGTGTGCAAGATTCCAAGCCGATCCTAAGGAAGCTCACCTTAGGGCCGTAAAACGAATCTTGAGATATTTAGTTTATACTCCTAAGTTTGGCCTTTGGTACCCTAGGGGATCCACATTTGATTTAATTGGTTATTCGGATGCCGATTGGGCAGGGTGTAAAATTAATAGAAAGAGCACATCAGGGACTTGCCAGTTCTTGGGAAGGTCTCTGGTGTCTTGGGCTTCAAAGAAGCAAAATTCCGTAGCTCTTTCTACCGCCGAAGCCGAGTATATTGTCGTAGGCCATTATTGCGCGCAGTTGCTTTGGATGAGGCAAACCCTTAGGGACTATGGTTACAAATTAACCAAAGTTCCTCTTCTATGTGATAATGAGAGTGCAATCCGCATGACGGATAATCCCGTTGAACATAGCCGCATTAAACACATAGCCATTCGGTATCATTTTCTAAGGGATCACCAACAAAAGGGGGATATCGAGATTGCTTATATTAACACCAAAGAACAATTAGCTGATATCTTTACCAAGCCACTAGATGAACAAACATTTAACAAACTTAGGCATGAGCTAAATATTCTTGATTCTCGGAATTTCTTTTGATGTTTTGCACACATAGCTCATTAATATACCTTTGATCATATCTCTTTTATATGCTATGACTAATGTGTTTTCAAGTGTATTTCAAACCAAGTCATAGATTGAAAGGGAATTGGAGTCTTCGGCGAAGACAAAGGCTTCCACTCCACTCCATCAAATTACTCACCCTTCGCCGTCGCTCCACACAACTATCCAACTTTGGTATAATCTTCACTCTTATGATTTTTACCATAGGGAGAGAAAGTAGAAGGGCTTATATTTCAATCAAGTATCCGTTTTTGGCGATTCATGCCAAAGGGGGAGAAAGTATTAGCCCAAAGCAAAAGGACCGCACCACCACCAATTTTCAAAAATTTGAGTTAAGAAAAAATCTTTCAATTGGTGATTTTTCAATCGGTATCTAATTTTTGATAGAACTTCAAATTGGTATAACCCTTTCAAAACTAATATCTAAAACCCTCTTGAACACTAAGAGGAGGATTTTATTGAGGGGGAGTTTTGTTTAGTCAAAGGAAAAGCATGTGAAACAGAGGGAGAAAATTTCAAATCTCGAAAATGCTTCTCTAAATCCTATTCATTTACCTTTGACTATTTGCAAAAGGACTTTGAAAAGAATTTACAAAATAATTTGCAAAAACAAAACATGTGGTGCAAGCGTGGTCCAAAATGTTAAAAATAAAGAATTCAATCCATGCACATCTTATGAAGTTATTGGTTCAATTCTAAGCAACCTTTGCACTTACATTCTACAAACTAGTTCAATTATGCACTTCTATATTTGCTTTGGTTTGTGTTTGCATCAATCACCAAAAAGGGGGAGATTGAAAGGGAAATAGGCTTTCACCTTTTCCATAATTGATTTCGGTGGTTGAAATGCCCAACACAAATAATTGGACTAACTAGTTTGCGCTAGATTATGAGTTCTACAGGTGCCAAAGGTTCACAACAAACCAATAAAAAGACTGAGAAAGGATTCAAATATTGAGAGCTAAAGTCAGCCGAAGTGTGCCCTGGTCTGGCACACCGGACTGTCCGGTGCACCACCGGACAGTGTCCGGTGCACCAGGGACTACAACTTCGAACTGCTCACCTTCGGGAATTCTGAAGGCCGCTCCACTATAATTCACCAGACTGTCCGGTGTGCCAGCGGAGCAACGGCTACTTCGCGCCAACGGTCGTCTACAGAAGGCATTAAATGCGCTACAGTGCGCACCAGAGTCAGAGCAGAGCCAGATAGCGCACCGGACACTGAACAGTGCCTGCCCGGTGCACCACCGGACTGTCCGGTGGCCCAGAAGACAGAAGCTCTAACGGTCGGAATTCAACGGCCAGGTGATGTGGCAGGCGCACCGGACAGTGTCCGGTGCGCCATGCGACAGCAGCCTTCACCAAACGGCTAGTTTGGTGGTTGGGGCTATAAATACCCCCAACCACCCACCATTCATTGCATCCAAGTTTTCTGACTTCCCACACCTTACAAGAGCTATAGCATTCAATACAAGACACACCAAAGAGATCAAATCCTCTCCCAAGTCCTTAGTTCATTCCAAATCAAATAGTGACTTGTGAGAGAGTGACTTGTGTTCATTTGAGCTCTTGCACTTGGATTGCTTCTTTTTCTCATTCTTTCTTGTGATCAACTCAATTGTAACCAAGGCAAGAGACACCAATTGTGTGGTGGTCCTTGCGGGGACTTTGTGTCCCGTTTGATTGAGAAGAGAAGCTCACTCGGTCTAAGTGACCGTTTGAGAGAGGGAAAGGGTTGAAAGAGACCCGGTCTTTGTGACCACCTCAACGGGGAGTAGGTTTGCAAGAACCGAACCTCGGTAAAACAAATCCTTGTGTCTCACTCTTTATTTGCATGCAATTTGTTTTTCGCCCTCTCTCTCTCTCTCGGACTCGTTCATATCTCTAACGCTAACCCGACTTGTAGTTGTGCTTAAGTTCATAAATTTCAGATTCGCCCTATTCACCCCCCATCTAGGCGACTTTCAGTTGGCTTTGAGAGCCAAGTCTTTTCTCTTGGAAGATGACCCATCCTTGTTATTTATGTGCATGTACATTTCATGAGCATTGATCTTTCCCAATATTTGTGTTGGAGTAGCAATTGAAAGATCCATTTGATGTAGCACTGTGACAATGTGTCCATATTTGTCAATTGGGAGGACACTGGAATCTTCCTCACAACATCCGGTTGTGAAATTTGGGTGAGCCCCAAGCCATTGACTTCCTCTACAAGAATGTTAAGGCGTGAGTACATATCATTGGCATTTCATTTGCAAGCATTTCAAAAGAATTCAATTTTTTCATTGCAATGTGATATCTCTCCTCACGCTCACTTTTAGTCCCTTCATGTAGAGCACAAATGTCCATCCACAAATCATGAGCATTTCTATGATTTCTTACTCTATTAAAGACATCCTTGCAAAGGCCTCTAAAGAGAGTGTCTTTGGCCTTAGCATTCCACTTTTCATAATTGTACTCTTCACCTACAAGATTTGTGGGATCTCTTGGTTCGGGGAGCTCTTGAGTGGCGGTTTTGTAGACACCAATGTCTATAGCCTCTAAGTAAGCTTCCATACGAATTTTCCAATAAGTAAAATCGTCACCATAAAAACGGGAGGAGGTCCATCCCCGCCGGACATTGCTACTCTAACGAATAAGCTAATCTAGGGGCAACAAGGCTTTGATACCAATTGAAAGGATCATGATGCCCAAGAGTGGGGGGGGGGTGAATTGGGCTTTTCTAAAAATTCAACAACAATTAAACCCTAAGCAAATATTTAAACTCTAAGGTAGAGCCCAACTTCATTCAACTACTAGAAAGATAACAATCCTAAGACATTACTTCAACTACTTGCTAAATAATTGAACAAAGTAAAATGCTTAAATTAAATGTGGAACATAAAGAAAGGTTTAGAAGACTCCTCCAATTTTTGCTGAGGTATTGAAGAGTTGGCACTCTTCCCTAGTCCTCGTTGGAGCATCCGTGCAAGGGTATCGCTCCCCCTTGGTCCTCGCAAGAACCAAGTGCTCACTATGAGGTGATCCTTTGCCAATTTGGCACGGTGGATCCCTCACGACCGCTTACAATCTTGAGCCGAGTCACCAACAAAATCCTCCAAGGTGATCACCGTGCTCCAAACGCCACCAAGCCATCTAGGTGATGACGATCACCAAGAGTAACAAGCCATAGACTTTCACTTGACTAAGTGAATCCTAATGCATGTGGTGTGTGCTCTAGGTGACTCTCACTTGCACTAATGAGGTCTTGACGCGGGATTAAGATTTTCTAATCACCTCACTATGCTTTGTGGTGCTTGCAATACTATAGCAATGTATGGTCATCAATGCGGGCAGCAAAACACTCAATATGGTAGGTGGAGGGCTATAAATAGCTCCACCCACCAAACTAGTCGTTACTAGGCTGTTCTGCGCATGGGCGCACCAGACAGTCCGGTGTGCCACCGGTGCGCCAACGGTCGACTCCAACGGCTAGTTCTGACAGCTAGTCGTTGGGCTGATGGCACACCGGACAATGAATAACTCCTGTCCGGTGCACACTGGATAGTCTGGTGTGGTGGCTAAAATTCCTTTTCCCAACTCGTTGCTCTCGGGTTTTCTCGGGGGCAGAGACGCTGCCCCCGACGCTGGCTGACCCCACTGTCAGAGGGTGCACCGGATAGTCCGGTGCACACCGAATAGTCCGGTGCCCCTAAGACAGAAACCCTAACTTCTTTTTCCTTCGGTTTTTCGAATCCGTTTTCATTCTAACTCGTGAGTGTGTTATAGAGTGACACCTAGCACTAGATGTGAGTGTGAATAAGCACCAACACTACACTAGATTTCTCTTGGTCAAACTACTCATCCACAACCCCTCTGTATAGTATGGCTAAAATAAAATAGAAGACCTAATTCTATACTGAGTGTCTGCAACTCCTTCGACACTCGGAACACGAGGGCCTTCATCTTTTGATTCGTCGTTTCAGCCGTCGCTTCAAGTTCTCATCTCAGGGATTGTTTTCACTGTTGTAGTACAACTTCCTGTAATGCGACCTTACTTACCATTTGCTCTGCAAAACACACGTTAGTCACATACAATATTACATTGTCATTAATCACTAAAACCATCCAGGGGCCTAGATGCTTTCAATGCGGTCGTGGGGCTCGGCGTGACGCGAGGCCGCGACAGAGCTCTAGCTCGGCGTGGGCGGTGCTCGAGTACGGGCAGGAGAGAGTGGGCGAGCTGGTCACGGTCTATGATTGGAGGTGGTCGAGCGGGGGATAGAGGGGGGTTGAATAGAGGCCAGGCGCGTGGGCGGTTGCAGAGGGAGGCGCGTCGTGGGCGCGTCCACGACGGCACGCGTGGACGAGGCGGTTACGGGGTAGTGGGCGAAGCTGATGAGCGGGACCCGCTGGCCTGTGACCGCGAGCACGCGGCTGGGGCTGGCAAGTAGAGCCCACGGAAAGAGGGAGTGCGGGCACACGCGGGCGATGCGGCGGCGCCACCAGGGCGGGCCCGCCGGGCAGAGAGAGAAAGGGGGAGCGGGTGCGTGGCTGGGGTGGGCTGGCTGGGCCGAAAGGCAGAGGGGGAGGGGTTCCTAGGCTTGCTTCGGCTTTTCTTTTATCCCGAATTTACAAACCCTTTTCTTTTTATTTCCTCTATTGAATTCAAATCCAACCAAACCACCAATTCAAATTTGAATATTTCAACCATATGCATCAAGCAAAGACCAAATTCTAGGCTCAACATGATGCAACAATTCATGTCTTCCCTAGGGTTTAATCTACTAAAGTAATAATACATCTTCAAATAAATAATCTAAACTCTACTCAAAGGAAGAGAAAAGAAATCTATAGAGAGGAGAAAAGAGGTAACACCTGGATTTGGTAGATATCAGAGAATAAATTTTATACCCCCAAATTTAGGGTGTTACAAACCTATCCCCTTAAAGAATCTCGCCCTAGAGATTCAGGGTTGGCTAGCAAAGAGCTTGGGATACTTGACTTTCATATCATCCTCTCTTTCCTAGATTGCTTCTTCCTCTGAATGATGACCTCACTTGACTTTGCACATTATGATGTTGCTTCTTCGAGTGACTCTGTCTGCTGTCTCTAGAATCTGAGTTGGCTTCTCGATATATTTCATGTCTTCTTGGACTTCGAGATCTTCAGTTGGCAATTGCTCTTCTAGCACTCGCAAACACTTCTTCAGCTGAGACACATGAAAAACATCATGCACTGCGGATAGACTTTCTGGTAGGATGAGCTGGTATGCCACTTCACGAACAGAACTAGAGCGGCCCAGGGCGAAGTACTTGGTCTGATGTAGCCTTTTTCCAACAACTCGTCGATCTGCTTCTTGAGTTCCACTAATTTTGGTCCGGACACTCTATAGGCTCTCTTAGAAATAGGGGCGGTGCCAGGTTCAAGATCTATGTCAAACTCAACTTTACACTTGGGTGACATGCCTGGTAACTCCTTAGGAAACACGTTGGGAAACTCCGACACAACTCTGATGGCCTCAAGCAGGTTGGCCTCTTTACCATCTACAAACATATGGTGACAGGCTCCTTCTTCTAGATCAGACATGATCAGTTCAGTTATTATCTATTCCTCAGATGGGGACACTAACCTCACTATCCTCTTGTTACAGCTAACGGTTGCTTGGTTTTTGTGCAGCCAATTCATCCCTAGGATGATATCTATCCCTTGAGTACCCATTACTACTAGGTTAGCGGGGAAATCTACCCCCCCTTATTTCAATCCTTAGATTCGAGCACATCTTATCTGACTAAACTTTTCCCCCAACTGAATTAATTGTTAGAGGTGGAATCATTGGTTCTACGGGGATCTTATGTGCTTCTACCCATGATGTAGTAGCAAAAGAATGCGTGGCACCGGTATCAAATAATACTTTTGCTGGATGGGATTCGACTGGAAACATACCTACTGCCACATCTGGTGCATCCTCGATTGCTTCGGCATCCAAGTGGTTCACCTTCTCATGGTTGTAGGCCTGGCCATAGCCTCTTGATGCCTGCTGTGGTGCTCCTTGTCTTGTTGGGGTGTTGGAAACTGACTACTGCTGAGCTGCTTTCTTCAGTCAACGCGTCGCCCCGTGACCTTGCTCTCCATAATGGAAGCATCCTCGGCCTCCTCCTTGCGCTGGGGCTATCTGGCTGTTCTGGTTGGTTGCTGAGGCAGGTAGGCAAGGTGCCTGACTATTCTGCCTCTGATACTGATTTCCTCTCGGTTGGTTGTGCTAGCGGTACTGATGTTGCTACTGCTGAGGGAACTGTATCTGTAACTGCTACTGATGCGGACACTGGTTCTAGTGCTGATATCCCTGAGGGTGACTCTACTTGAACTGCTGGGGTGGATCGCCTGAGAAACGGGGACGACTGCTGCTCCCAGTCTGCGGTCCACCAATCTTGCGCTTCCGGCCTTCCATCTCCCAGCGCTTCCTCTCAATCATTATAGCTCTATCAATCAGATGTTGGAAGGTAGGGAAGGTATGGTTCATCAGCTGGTAGTGCAGGGGTCAACCAAACCTCTTAAGAATCTGTACAACCTCTTTGTATCAGTGTTGACATCCTCGCGAGATAGTTGCAGAAATTTGTCCATGTACTCACTTACAGACAGGGGTCCCTTCTTCAGTGCTAGAAATTCCTCCATAGAAAGGGCCAGCCCCTATATCTGCAGAACCAACCAGTAAAACCCTCGAGCAATTCGTTCAAATTACTCAAGGGCTCGGGGGCTACATCTAGCAGATCCGCCCGCGTGCCCTGGAATTTGGTTATGAGCGTGGGACGAGTCGATAATAAAGGGACTCACGCTCAACGCGTGATGACCACCACAAAAAGGGTCAGCCCCTACATCCGCAGAACCAACCAAGTAAACCCCCTTAGCAATTCGTACATATTACTCGGGCTACATCTAACAGATGCGTGTGCGCGCATCAGGAAAAACCATTTTTCAGGAAAAAGCCTCTACGTCCCTAAGGAGTCACGCAAAGGCTTGGGGGATGCTCCTGGGTACTTAGGAACGGGTACTTGGAGAAAGGCCATAAACCCCTTCTTTTGGTCCCTGCCGAGCAAATCTGCGAAGCGGAGCAGGCGACCAAGTCTCCTGCCAAGCAACTCCGTGAGGCGGAGCGGGCCACCAAGTCCCCCATCGAGCAACTTCGCAGGGCGGATCGGGCCACCAAGTCCCCCACCGAGCAACTCCGTGAAGCAGGGTGGGCAACTAATTCGCGCGTCAGTCGTGCCGGCGCAGAGGAAGGGCCAATCCAATGATGTTACCCCACGTCAGCAGGACAAGACGTGTCATCACCAAGCCACATCTGGGCCTCGGGTACAATGGCAAAAGGTCCCCATCAAGCGCTAACGACACATCATCACACACTATCTTAAGCAAGCACCCGTCGAGGTGTGGGACCAGTCAACCCCGATTTTGGGGACATCGACATCGGAGTATCAACAGTGACCCGCATACACGAAGAGACGCGAGAGATATGCCATAACATGTGTATGCTTACGCACACCGGCGAGTGACGTAGGCTCGTGATGAGAAGCAGAGCCACGCCACGCACGAGAACACCGTGGGGCTAACCCATGGGACCCACCACACACTGTTATGGAGACATCGACAATGGACTAGCTATAGGAAACCGTGGGACGAGCGGGGTAAGACAATACACATATTGAGGGTATAGCTACACATGATCCTATGGAGGGACTACACGATGACCGTGAGTAGTTGATCTCTCTCTCTCTCTCTCTCTCTGGTAGAAAACCAATCACCACTATAAGGTTCGGCCCTTGAGCTATAAAAGGGCAGGCCCTCTTTATTCTCAACACACAAGCACACCAGTTGTAACACTTATTATTGCATTACTACGATCAAACACTACACTGGACTAGGGCACCGAACTGAACCAGTAAACCCCGTGTCTCTAGTTCATCGTTCGAGTCCCCGTGATTCACCATTCAGAGCGAGTCTGCAATAGCCTCCCACTCCGAGTACAAATCTTACTGCCCCTGGTCTCCGGAACCACGACACCCATATACTCCTTCAAATCCCTACTAACTTCCATGGATGTTCCTCCTCCTCCTAATAAAAATCCTACCACCGACAACCCTCCTATTATCGACGCTCCTCCTCCTCCATTCACTTATCCATACCCTACTCCATATCCGTATGGATTATGGTTGTCCTTCATATGAATCTTATGGTGCTCCTCCTCCATATGATGCTCCATATGGTGCTACTCCTTCGTTCCCTCTCCCATCTGGTGTTCCTTCTCTATAGGACGCTCGTCTTTTATTTCATCCTCTTGTAGGCATGATAGTGCCCTAATAAGCAACAATGATGTCGCTTTGAACTAGTCCTCTTACTCCGGTGCTCCTCAGTTACAGCGACAAAGAGATTGGACAAGGATAGAGGACGAAAGACCGGTAAGCACACATATTCTTTCGAAATCCATACATTTTAAGGTAGACCATAGGTTTTTTGTGTTCATAAATTTTTAGATTCACGCGTGAGTATTACTTAGTGTGTCCTATTAATGGCAAATGTAAGAATGGATCGACCTTCTTGGCCAAATAGCCAACCCCTATAACTCCAGCATAGAAGCTCCTCAACAACATACTGCCAAGCAACTGAATTATTTGTGGTCGACGAGCAACCAGAAGATCACCCTCATCAACAACATCTACAACTATTTTTATGTGGCTCGATCAAGCAGAACAGATGATGTTATGCCGCTTGAAGAGGCTAAGGAGAGTTTATACAATCAGCCCGGCAAAAAATGACTTTAAGCTGGAGCACAAGTAATGTGTTTTCACCATCAGTCTAAGTAGTGTGCAAGGCACATGACCATGATAGAAGTAAAAGATTCCATGAGAACTTGGATAATAATTATAGCTCCTTGTCACAAGAAAGCACGAACACACCATATTATATTGGCCACGATAGGGCAAGAGCTCAACAAAAGGGGAAGGAGCCAACAATGAGTAGCAGGGTTTATGGTTTAGGGTTTAGGGCGAGTCCCCGATTAGGTGGCGTTTGGTTCGCGAAATGTAACATAAATGGTAATGGTAACGATTCACACTCGAATACCTGCAGTAACAAATTTGAATAAGGCGGTATCTATTTGTAGTGTGGTATCGATTACGGTTAGACTTAAACAAACATGATCTATCGTTATCGGTTATCCATTCCGTTACTAATATGTGAACCAAATGACACCTTAGTCTCCATTGTGAAAAGAATGTTAAAAAAGTTGTACAAGACTACCAATTGTTTGAGCAACTCAATAAACTTTTAAATGACTCCACTGCCGATATAAATGAAGACACGAAAATAACCCATAAGTTGACCTTGAAAAAAATTAACAAAGTAATTAAAATTTGAGGTAAGAAAGAGAAGTAGTATATTCATTATTTTACGAATTATGTATTTTATTTCAAACTTATATTTTTTATTATTTTCATGAATTACGTATTTTCATTTATTTACTTATATAATTATATTTGTTTTTATTTTAATAAAATAACGTGTTTTATATTAATTTAAAGTATGTAAAAAACTGACAAAGTAGGTAAAATTATGACGACCATAGAGCTGAGACCCACTCAAGACGTTTAATTGAATCCAAATATATAAATAAAAGAAATAAAAAAAACTAGAGCAGGCTGCGGCCGCAGCCCGCAGGCCGCGTTCCGGCCTTCCGGGCCACTACTTATCCCTCGTGTTCCGTTCTGACACGGCGCCGACTGGGACTGAGAAGAAACCTCCAAACACCTACCTCTCTACGAACTACCTGCCGCCGGAAAACCCTAGAGCGCTCGACCATGGATCCGCAGCAGCCGGAGCCTGTCAGTTACCTCTGCGGAGGTAATCTTCTCGCCCCCTATCTGCATCTGATGGTTGGATTATTATGGGGCATCGGAATCAGGAGGGGCTTGCCCTACTAGTTAATAAATAAATAAATATATTCAGCTGTTAAAATAAAGTTTACAAGGCAAAAAATAGAGGGTAAAATTATCGAGTCACCCGCTACTACTACTTGGTCACGTTTACCTTCGATATATAAGTTTTCACCTCCTGACTCCTACGGATGAACTGGGTTTTTCTGTCGTTTCTTGTTAGAAATTTTAAGTTAATGTTCTTCTTCAGATTGCGGAGCTGAGAACACCCTGAAGCCCGGAGATGTCATCCAGTGCCGTGAATGTGGCTACCGCATCCTCTACAAGAAGCGGACCCGCCGGAGTAAGACCACATCATTCTTCTCCTTTCATTCAAATTTGTGATCCCTTGTTTTTCCTCATCGGTTAAATTGAGGATAGTACCATGGTTATTAAAACGTCGCTTAAACGACGTTTAAGCGCCGTTTAAACGATAAAACGCGATTTGAAACTAAAACATCGGAACGTTCTGTCAAATTAGCGTAGAACGTCCGTTTTCGGCGTTTAATCGTCGTTGAAACGTCTGAAACGCGTTTAATGATGTTTTAGACGTTTAATCGACGTTCCAAGTTACTAGTGGGCCGGCCTTCCTGGGCTTTCGCTTCCAAAGCCGCCCAGCCCAGCCGTCAGCCAGTGTCCTCACTCCTCAGCCGTCGTCGCTGCGTCCTCACTCGGTCACTCCTCAGCCGTCAGCCAGTGCTGAAGGTCTCCCGGTCAGCCGCCCAGTTGCGCCTGCAACAGGTACGTCGCCGGACCCCTCCTCCCTCTTCCCTCCGCCAGTCTGCCCACAGGCGAGTGCGCCGCTGACCGTCGGGCCACATCCCACAGGCCACTGTCCAGTCTCCAGTGCCCACTTGCTGCCGCTGCATCCGCCATCCAGTCCATCCACTTGCCCAGCCAAGCTCCACTGGCTACATCCAGTTGCCCGGCCAGGCGGCCAAGCTCCAGACCTAACTTGTGTGGTTGAACTTGTGTTGTTGAACTTGACCTGTTTCTTTTTATGCTAATGCTATTTGGTTGTGAACTCAACTTATGTATGAACTTATTCTATATTTGAAATTCTATGTCAAGTCTGAAAAGACGTTTCAACGTTCGTTTAAACGTTGAAAAGTTGGTTCATAAAGTTTTAACGTTTTACCGCTTTAATAACCATGGACGATACAATAAACGATTCTGCGTGTAAAGAAAAGACCGTCCTCTGTTTTGGGGTGCTGATGATAAAGTGCCTCAAACATAATCGTTTTGACTGTATTGTCGGTAGTATACTTGCCAAACCTAAAGGTTCAGTAATGTCACGGGAAGGATTTGGAAAGGCCGCGTCATATAATGGATTAAATGTATAGCTAATGAATTGCTTATAGAAACTTACTGTATTATGCTTAATTGGCCAAGTGCCTAATCATCTAGACTTGTTTTTAGAACATTGCTTGCTTCATTGTATTAATTATCTTTATTATTCCACTTTCTATATGTTTGTTCTAAGAACATTGATGCCATCTTTTTATCTCGAGTTTGGGTTTTCTATCTTCTGTTAGTTGATTTGCAGTTTTGTTAGGAATCTTTTGTTTCTTGATGCCATGCCTTCTCAAGCCTTTCTCTCTGAAACAATGTAATTGTATTGTTTTCAAGCCTCAACGCATTAAAAGAAGAGAGGAAATGGTGCTATAATTAGCATCTATTTATATATAAAAGAAAAATAATTGCAATGGCAGTTAACTTCTACAAGGCAAGGTGAACTGAGTTGATTTTGTTAAATCCTGAGTTTTATTATTTGAGATGCCAGCTATTTTTGTATTTCGTATAAAAGCTAATCATTACTTTTTGTATGCATTTATTATATTTTGGAACAAGGGAAACAAGTTGAAGAAATATGCTGCAACTAGAAACTTTGCATAATTTAATGGATGTGATATATATTCGTCCCTGCTTTACACTGCCTGATTCCCTAAGGCCTAGTTTGGGTACTCTAGTAATGAGTGAGATTGAAGTGGATTGAGATGTATTGAGAGAGTATTTGATCTATTGGGGATTTACACCCTCTCCAATCCCTCCAAAACACTCTAATCCTAAAGTATCCAAACTAGGCCTAAAAGGGATCTTAGATGTTTCATCTTCATTAGTTATTGCTGAGCTACAAGTTCTTTTTTATCTATTCAGAAAAATAGGTAGGCCTATGAGTTTTATATGACAGAAATTTTGGTGGACTTTGAGCTATTTTAGCCTCCACCCTCATATATTTTGTAAGGTGGATGTGTTTGTTCCTCTCCATCCACCTTAATCTGTATCATAAAGGAAAGAGTTAACTGCTTTGTATCACTTCTTTTCCATATTCTTCATTGTTTTGGTTTAATTTCTGTACTTTCACTTCAAATTCAAATTACCTTGCTAGCATACTCTTTGCTAGATCAACTTGTACTGATGTATACAGCATTACAGCTTAGCGAGGCAACCAGTTTGTAGTCCATAATGGTGCACTCAGCTCAACTAGCAAAATTTGGCTATATAGGATACTGTGCTACTAACTTCTGGACATCACAGCACTAACATAAACTGTGGTTGCTTTTATATGATATTCTTCTGTCCATGGTTACATGACAAATCATTTACCTTATTATCAATTAGTTTTTCTGTTATGGTCGTCACAGGTCATGAAGGTTGTAACCTAATATAATGTGATGTGTTTTACAGCTGTATATCTTTGGGGGTCTTACTCCAATGAGTATATGCACATAGCACACATTTGTTTTTCTTACAAAAATATGCACACATTCAAAAGTAGTGACTGGTTTGATTATTTTTACTGGCATAGTCACCAAGTTTTTTGGTCGATGGGGTTGACGAACATGGCACTCTACTTGCAAAGGCTTTTTACACAGCAGGATAAAAAATGACCTTGTGTACCTTGGTCAGGAATGGCCTTCCCGGGGTGAGGGATCGATTCCTTCGACCCTGTTTTTTGCAGCTATTTACTGGTCCATAGTGCTTAGTGCATAATCCAAAAGACGTCCCATTAACAATTAATGATGACCTGCAGTTGTAAGTGATTATAAACATATATATGGGATATTTAAGACATAGTAGCCACTTTGTCATATATGTTTCTCCCCCAATAAAAAGTCCTGCCCAATCTATAACCATTCGAAATGGCAATTAGCTTATAGCTGTTATTCCTTCGTGTCAGAGGGGAGAATCCTCTGGCTGGGTGGCGGATTGCACCTGCCCTGATCCTCGGATGAGGAGTAGGCTTAGGTGATTGCCTGGCCTTCTAGATGAACATAAGAACACAAGAGTTTATAATGGTTCAGGCCATCGGAGTGTAATACCCTACATCCACTGCGAGTTGTATTGCTTGAGAACTGGAAGGTCTGTGTGTGAATTGACCTCCCTTCGCTACGGAGCAAGTGCTCTCCCTTTTATATTCCATGGGAGGCACATTACAAGGGAGTTCAGGCCCTGGCAGGTGGGCCTAGGAGAGTTTACAGTATAAAATGGGAAACAACTTGATAGAGTTTGACAATGCTAGATCTTCCTGAGCGCGTATCCCTTCTTGGGCGCTGCATGATCTTCTGGCGTCCTTATCCTGCTACCTTGTTCCGTCTAATCGGAACACAGGCCTTGATGTAGGCTGCAGCGTAGCTTGATACGCTGCCGTGTGTAGGGTGTAACGGGCAGTGTCGTCTAGTCTTCTCCGTCCGTCTCTTCATACCTCGGTAACACACGAAGCACATTGGAAGTCATAATGAAGGGCGTCCAAACGGCACATTCGGTCAATGCCCTTGCCTCGATAACGTGCCGATAATAGTAGAATCCACACGTTATAGGCCTAAGGCGCCGCGTACTCTTAATGCCAGGGACACACTACCTGCCGCTGATGTGGGCAAGTATGCGTCCCATCT
This sequence comes from Zea mays, assembly GCF_902167145.1. Taxonomy (NCBI): domain Eukaryota; kingdom Viridiplantae; phylum Streptophyta; class Magnoliopsida; order Poales; family Poaceae; genus Zea; species Zea mays. The sequence goes on along the minus strand of NC_050102.1, from coordinate 41,741,287 downwards.
GTACTCAATGCTGACGGGCCCTGTGTCAAAGGCATTCGTCAGACATCGTCTGGTGGCTTATGCTAGTGGCATTTGGCCACGTGTTAGCACCGGATCCCTGCCTGTGTGAGAGGCAGACCTAGGGATAAGTGGCGACACTGTTTCCCATGTCTTTCCTGACCATGGGCTCGAGCCGTACCCGAGGGGACCCGCGCTACTGCTGCCCTTGTCTGGACACGTGGTGGCTCCGGACCTCACCTGACCTGAGGTTTGGATTGCGTCTTTCATGCTCGGAGTCGTTCTGAAGACTCGTTGCTATAACCAGAGAGTGCCTTCTCCTCCGGAACATTATGTTCCCTCTAGATCCTTTGTCTGGGGGATCCATCGGGTCACAAGGAGGTTCGAGTCTTATTTGTTGGATCCTAGACCTATAGCTGAGGTTGTTGATTCCTTCCTTTATGGGGCTTGATGGAGACGGTGATCCAGGCCAGGAGGCGAGCCTGGCCTAGTCATGACACTGTATGATGGGCTCTAGCCCCATGCTAGGCCGACTGGCCGTGAATTCCTTAATGATGGCCTCCGAGGGCTCACCTTCACATAGCAGGAGTGGGTACTCTGTATTCAGTGTACCAACAGTGGCCCCCGGGCTTACCTTGGGTGAGGCGGCAAACCCGCAGGTGGGGCCATAATTGTGTCTTGTTCCAGAAATGTCAACCTTGCAGCAGCTTCATGCCTGTAGCCTTCACGATGAGTGGGTTGCTTGTCGGCACACTTTATTGCTGCATGAAAACAAAGAAGGTGGTCTTGCTCTCATGTTCATCCAGTTATGGGAAGCTAAGGTTTTTCTTCCTCCCCCAGCCGCTAAGGCTCCCTGGAGTTTTTCCCAGTCGTGGGGGATTGTTCTTGGTCCAGGTCTTAGGAATATTGCTTAGCAGCTGAGCCTTCGGGGTCCTAACTTATGTAGCCGAGTTTTTTGCCGGGCAGAGTTTATGGGATCCGACCCTTAATTTTGAACGAGGCGTAGGCCTTTTAGGTACCTGGTCCGAAAAGTACTAAGTCAGCTATTCTGGGGCGGTGGAAGGTACAGGCTTACGACACGAGACCAGGCTAAGCGGCTACCCAGATTTGGACCACCCGTGAGAATGTGGACTTTTCCGTTAGACCAGGTACTAGTCAACCTGTGCCCTTGTTCAGTATTAGGTGGGGATATAAACTGAGCGGCAGAATTGTTTACATAATTCAGATTCCATGATAACAACGAAGCTAAAAATCTCGAATGGAGACAGGAAGAGAAAAAACATACCTTGGCCGAGGATATGGTAACGGATCCTGTGTACTTGGAGATGGAATGAGAGCAAAACCCTTTCTCTTTTTCTAGATGCTTGAGACCTTGCATAGAGATCTCGAGGAGGTCCGAGTTTATAAGATCGACTCTTACCGGGCTAGACCACAGAGGGCACCAGAGACCAGGTTTACATGAGTGACCTTACCAGATTATGAGTGGTTCTGATGTGAACACCTCCGACTATGTTTATCAGTTTCCATTACCCCTCTTCCTGGAGCTTTGGCAGCTCTGGAGGTCCGAGGCCTTCTCAAGGCCAAGGATCATCCAGGACGTGGTCCGAGACCAGCAACGTCCCCTTAATGCCTTTTGCCTTTTGCTTTTATTGCATGCAATTCTCTGAACCACGTAACTTAACCTTGTTGACTTGTTGTGCCTAGTTTGAAGCCAACCCCTAGAATCTGAATGCTAGTCAGGACCCCCAAGTACCTGAACCAAAAGATACTAGGGGTTGTTTGGTTGCCCTTTGCTAAAGTTTAGCCCCTGTCACATCGAATGTTTAAATGATAATTATGGGTATTAAATATAGTCTAACTACAAAATTAATTTCACATATGAAGACTAAAAGACAAGACGAATTTATTAAACTTAATTAAGTCTATATTTCATACTCCTAATTGATATTCAAACGTTTGATGTGACACGAACTAAACTTTAGTCAGGGGAACCAAACACCCCTTAAGTCAGCTATTCTCGGGCGGTGGAAGGTGTAGGATTACGGTACGAGACCTGGCTAATCGGCTGCCCAACTCCGGACCACCCGGTAGAATGTGGACTTTTCCCTTAGACCAAGCCCTTAGCAATCCATTCCACATTCATCATCAAGCAGGACTTCAAACTAAGTGCAAGGCAAACTACATAATTCAGTTTTCTTGACTTACAACAAAAGCATGGATTCTTAGGGGCACAAAGTTTTATAAAAGGGAAAGAAACTGATGGATGAGAACATATTCTTCTTCATAACTGGACACCAGAAATTTGTATATCAAAGGTCGGGTTTACAAGAGGGAAGCCCTTATCGGACTGGACCACAGATGGCGCTAGAGGTCGGGTTTACATGAGCGGATCCTACCAGACTGGATTACAGATAAATGCTATCCTATTACAAAGGAAGAGTTTGTTCTCATGCTATCTTACAGATGGAAGGTGCGAGGTTGACCTAAATCTCCTGAGCTTCGTTGTGCTTCTGACTCGGAGGGTAAACAGTGTCCCATTCCGCTACCTTGAACGCCATGGAGCTTGTGGTAGACGACTTGGGTCTTGGTGCTGGTGTTGAACCCCTTCGAAGCATGGGATGTCCCTGTGAGGGTCTTCCACGGCCGACGGGTTGTCTTTGTCGTGCGAGGTTGATGCCGTTGTAGCCGCCGTTGGCATGATACCTTTTTTTGCCCTGTCTCGGTACTACTCCCTCCGTAGGCGGGCATGATGGGTGCCGACGACGGCTATCTCGGACCCATGGGTCCTGAGCTGCTGGTTTGCATAGTATTACCCCGAACGCCATGAAATTGTGCCGTAACCGACGTGTCGGGCCTTGGCGATGCTCGAGGATGAGGTTAGGCGACGGTCGCTTGGCTGCCGAGGGCGGAGAGGTGGTTGGCGCTCCCTTCTGCCCCTTCGTAGGTGCTATCTCCCTCCTGACCCGAAGGGCAACCAGCAGCCTCTTGCTCCTCGGCGATGTCCAAAGGCGATGCTTAGGGTGGAGTCAACAACTACTCTGAATGCCATGCAGCCGAGCCTTCCAGCTTGACTCAGCGTGTCCCGAGCGTCATAGGCTTGAGGCCGACGGGTTGGGTCTCAGCGCCCGCCTTGACCCCTACTGGTGCACATGGTTAGCCTTCATGAGGGTTTCCCATGGTCGGCAGACTACCTCGTCATGGCGAGGTTGGTGTAGCCATGCTGTCGTCCTTCAGGCTCGAAGGGTGAGCGGTAGCTCGTTGCTGCACTGAACACCATGAGCTTGAGGCTACTAGCCGATACAACCTACCCCGAGGCCCCAGCGCCATGGCCTCGTGCTGTGACCGTCGAGCTGGGCCTTGGTGGAGCAGAGCCTGGCAATAGGTTGTCGTAGTGGACTGCGCAGGTCTTGGCGTTGCCTTGCCCTTGAAACACCACCGGTACGAGTTTTGAGTCTCAAGAGAGGACCACCTCGACCGACGACAGTTCCAAGGGTGCGAACCAGGCTTGGTTGAGGGCGATGCCAGCGCGAGCCCGCGATGGCTCTCGGCCTCGCCCTTGTAAGGCCCCAGCCAACTTGCCTCCTCTGCCCTGATGAGGTTGGCGAAGGCGCATCCTTTACTGGCTTGCTTGCTGGGTTCTGCTGGTACGGTTGGAGCCTGAGCACGCCATGGTGCTCGAGCGGAGGCTAGCAACGAGGACCGCTTCGTCCGCTAGGGGCTGGGCGTAAGTCGGCATAGCATGCCATGCGACCTCTATTGCGCCCCATGGCACCCTACCATTGGATTCCAGTGAGGAAACCATGTTAACAACGACGTAGCCCTTGTTGTCATGGCTTCCTGGAACCCATTGGTAGGTAGGAGTCACCCCTTGGTGGGGGAGGGACAACTCCACGTACCATGGAACACAGTGGCCGACTGGAGGGGGATTCCCCTTTGGTGCTTGGCTGCTGGCCTACGGTGGCCATCTTGAATGCCACTGTGAGCGGCTGGGGTCGACGACGGCAACCTCAAGCGCGGTGGAGCTTGGCGGGGTGCTGATGGGAGCAGCCTCAAACGCCATAGGTGTGGCCTCTGTTGCCCCTTGCTTGATGGCAGCAACGCACCTGCTAAAACGCTGCTTGAGATCAATGGCGAGTCGTTTGAGGCGTCGCTTTTCTGCCTTGTGCCAAACGTCGGCGACCTCGCTCTGGCTGAGCTTGCCGGAAGGCGAGTGAGATGTCATCTCAATCGGAGGGCCATGCTCTGGTTTCCTGCCCCCTACCTGGCACGCCAAATGTCGGAGGGGAGAATCCTCCGGCCGGGTGGCAGATTGCACCTGCCCTAATCCTTGGATGAGGAGTAGGTTTACGTGATTGTCTGACCTTCTAGATGAACGCAAGAACACAAGGGTTTATAGTGGTTCAGGCCACCGGAGCGTAATACCCTACATCCACTGCGAGTTATATTGCTTGAGAACTGGGGAGATGAAGGTCTGTGTGTGAATTGACCTCCCTTCGCTACGGAGCAAGTGCTCTTCCTTTTATATTCCAAGGGATGCACGTTACAGGAAGTTCAGGCCCTGACAGGTGGGCCTAGGAGAGTTTACAGTATAAAATGGGAAACAACTAGATAGAGTTTGACAATGCTAGATCTTCTTGAGCGCATATCCCTTCTTGGGCGCTGCATGATCTTCTGGCGTGTCCTTATCCTGCTACCTTGTCCCGTTTAATCGGAACACATGCCTTGATGTAGGATGCAGCATAGCTTGATACGCTGCTCGCGTAGGGTGTAACGGGCGGTGTCGTCTAGTCTTCTCCGTCCGTCTCTTCATGCCTCGGTAACGCACGAAGCAAAGTGGAAGTCATAATGAAGGGCGCCCAAACGACGTATTGGGTCAATGCCCTTGACTCGGTAAAGTGCGGGTAAAAGTAGAATCTGCACGTTACAGGCCTGAGGCGCCGCATACTCTTAATGCTAGGGACACGCTACATGCCATTGATGTGGGCAACTATGTGTCCCTTCTGTAATCAATGCTGTCAGGCCACGTGTCAGAGGCCTTCGTTAGGCATCGTCTGGTGGCTTACGCTAGGGGCGTCTGGCTACATGTTAGCATCGGACCCCTGCCTGGGTGAGAGGCAGACCTAGAGATAAGTGACGACACTTTTTCCCAAGTCTTTCCTGACCATGGGCTCGAGGCGTACGGGAGGGGACCTGGGCTACTGCCGCCCTTGTTTGGACACGTGGTGGCTCTGGACCTCACCTGACCTGAGGTTCGGATGGTGTGTCTTACATGGCCGTAGTCGTTCCGAAGACTTGGTGCTGTAACCAGAGAGTGCCTACTCCTCCGGGACATTATGTTCCCTCTGGATCCCTTTGTCTGGGGATCCATCGGGTCACAAGGAGGTTCGGGTCCTATTTGTAGGATTCTAGACCTATAGTTGAGGTTGTTGATTCCTCCCTTTATGGGGCTTGATGGAGACGACGATCCAGAGCAGGAGGCGACCTGTGCTGGGCCGGCAGGCCTTGAATTTCTTAATGATGGCCCCCAAGGGCTGACCTTGACATAACAGGAGTGGGTACCCCGAATTTCTTAATGATGCCCCCCAAGGGCTGACCTTGACATAACAGGAGTGGGTACCCCGTATTCTGGGTACCGACACTTCCAAAGATATCTATGGGGCTGACATAATTGCACTACAATACAACTGAACCTAATCATCTGTGGACTTCGTTGACTCCGTAATGCAAAAAGGACATGTTCAATATCAATGATGAAAACAAGCATTTGTTCTTTTAGATATTGCAGTCTGTATTGCCTGGTGATTAAACTTCCAAGATGCATTTGTTGTTGCTATAGAAGTATGGAAAACACCATGCAATACACAGGAACAATTCTAGACACTGAAAAATTGGTAGCTGAATCGAGTGAGACCTCATGGTTGACAATTCTAGATGCATAAAACGTTAGCTGAATCGAGTGCGCATTTAGAGCTCATGGTTGACAATTCTGGCCACTTATAAGACGATGGCTGAATTTGGTGTGAAGTTTGATGTCATGCTTTATTAGACTATTAGATTGATACTTCTGAATTCGATTTCTATTTTGAATTTGACCTTTGTTCCTATGTGGGCCTCACCAAACGTTATGTTTCTTGTACAGTTGTCCAATATGAAGCGCGCTGAAGAGTGAAGACAAGGGAAAACACTGAAGATGGTTGATCTATTACTCGCCACATTACCTATGTAAACAGTCTTCTGGGGGAAATGAAAATGTCAGACTTAACGTTTGTATGTCGTGTGCCTCCTTTGAACCTGAGCTGTATAATTTGTAACGCTTGAACTGGGGACTGATTTGAGAACTGAGACACTGCAGCAATATGTTGATGGGTCCTAAGTGGCGAATCTAATGCATGCGTGTTATGCCAGCGTTATTTTTGGTTACTTGTTTGCCTCCAACGGTCCAAAAATGATGGGTGTTGAGCAGAGGTATATCTATTTATACGGCTGGAGGGTTGCTTGCGTCCATAGTTACGCCGTCGTTCATCCATTCATTCAGAAGTGATGAAAACTGTGACGGACTGACGGGGTGTGATTCGGTTGTATGCTTGTATTGCTAGATTACTTTTTTTTTGCCTGTACATTGACAACACATTTGCCGTTCATAACCAGTCACGGCGAAACTTTGGGTTCGTTCGAAATCGCATTTTAATTGCCATACCTGTTGTTTTGATTTGAGAAATCATATTTTAATCGCAGGAGGCAAGCAGACCAAATCACCGCATGCAGGGCGCCCACAACAAGCTGTCGTCCACAACAAGCTGTCGCCCGTGTGTCACGGCTTTTAATTGAGCGATTCCCGCGCACCTCTCCCCTGCCATGGATGCAAGAGGATCTCAAACAGATTAGCTCATTCAATGCTAAAAAGTGCCCCCGCCCCCTGCATTTTAAATTATATTATTTGGTATACACTACATAACGAAGCATAATTATAAGACGTCTTGATTTGTATGCATTATTTTTGCATATCCAAATACATAAAATCTAGGCATACAGAAGAAAAAAAAGCAAAACGTCTTATAAATACGAAATAGATTGAGTACACAAAGAAACATAGTTGATATAACAGATTACTCATCGTGTCTCCTATTCTATCTCTAGTCTGCTATCTAAAAGTTCGAATTATATTGGTAATCTGTTAGGGAAGAAGAAGAAGGAAAAAGATATTATCAATAAATGAAGATCATCGGTAAACGAAGGCCATCAATTGTAAAAATTCTGTTGGTGAGTTGGAGATGGTTAATGCACCGGAAACTGAAAGCTTACGGCTACGTCCGACACCCCGGGCCCGTCACGCGTCAGACAAGCTGGAGTACCGCTGCCGCACAGACTGCAGCGCGTGCGCACTGGTACGCCCCCTTCTCCTCTTCTCCAGCGCACGCATATATACGGATACCGGCATGGTGACAAGCCCACAGAGTACGCAGGCAGGACGCGACGCAGCGCCGAAGCAACAAGGATGGCGCCCGAGATTCAGAGCCTGTGTCCGAGTACGACGGCCGCGCTCCTCCTGCTGGCCGCCTGCCTCGCCGCCGCGGTGGCAGCGCTCGACGCTGCGGACTACGCCAGGCCGCCGCTGCCTGCAGGCGGAGGCGGCCGGCGCGTCCTCTTCGCCAACGGGCTCGGGCTGACGCCGCAGATGGGGTGAGTGAGGAACGAAACCAGCACTCCGGATTCAGATGCATGCGCATGCGTGGCTTCCGCCGCTCCCCGGCTGTCTTGTCTGAGCCTTCCTTTCCGTGGGGTTTTCTTCTTCTCTTGTTGCGTTCTGTCGCCGCTTCGCAGGTGGAACAGCTGGAACCATTTCCAGTGCGACATCAACGAGGCGGTCGTCCGGAGCACCGGTCAGAGACCAGTACCCTCCAGCTCCTATCTGAAAAATCACCAGCGCCATTGTTGGTTTTTTTCTTTCTGATGATGATATGGCTATTGATTGATTCGCTGTCAACCTGCTTTGGGAACCCCCGCAGCTGATGCGCTCGTCGCCATCGGACTTGCAAAGGCTGGCTACACGTATGTCAACTTAGGTATCGCATCCTATCTCTATCTCTATTTCTCTATGGCTGCATCGGTTCAGTTGTCCAGTGTTACTGAAAGATGGCATCATTATTGGCTATTGCAGATGACTGCTGGGCGGATTCCGAGAGAACCAAAGAGGTAGTACGTACGAGTGCTGCTACGTGACCTTGTCGTCAGTTACTTTCAGTTAAATTCTTGCACTGCTGAAGCACGTGTTTGTTTAAGAGGAATGCTAATCGACTTGCTGACAGGGATACATGGTCGCTAACCCCAAGACATTCCCATCCGGAATCAAGGCCCTGGCAGATTACGTTCACAGCAAGGGGCTTAAGCTTGGCATCTACTCTTCCGCTGGGTACGTTCTCTCTCCCCCTCTCTTCTCCTTCAAACAAGTTCCGATTTTTTTGAAATCGCTCACAAGTGGGAATGAATTCACCCATAATACCAAAGTTTCCGCTACAAGGAATAGGATAAGTGTATCTGTTGAACTGAAACCGGACTTCTTTCCTTAAATTGCAGGACAAGAACTTGCAGCAACAGGATGCCTGGATCTCTGGGCTACGAGGAGAGGGATGCTAAGATGTTTGCGTCATGGGTACATACTAGATACTACACATGTTGAAACATCTGACAGTTCTTAGACTTTTTTCAGACATCCTCAGACTAGACCTTGTCGGTTTCAGTTCACAAGTAGAATTAGTCTACTGCTTCTTTTTATTATCAAGAACAAACAAACAATCAAACAAAAAAGAAGAAGAACTTTACCTTAGTTATTTAAAACTGTTTCTTCACTGGGCACCTGGCCTGTCTGCAGGGCGTTGACTACCTGAAGTATGACAACTGCTACAGAGACGGCACGCCTGAAACCGTGAGGTGCGGTTTCTGTTCACCTGCACATTCAGTTCGTGTAGCATTTCTTCTTGTTTCCATGTACCAGCCGTCGATTGTGATGCAGGTTTGGGCGCATGTCCCGAGCGCTGGTGAACTCTGGCCGCCCAATCTTCTACTCGCTTTGCGAATGGTACGGCATGCACGCATCCCTTCCTCCTTGTTCGTCTGACGCTGACGGTGACAAACTTGGTCAGGGGCTTCATGGAAGTTCCCAAATGGGGCGGCATGTACGGCAACAGCTGGAGGACCACCGGCGACATCAACGACACATGGTCAGGGTAAGTGATAGGTTCCCCGACTTTTTTTTTTCCCATGGCCCGCCCATATACACGTTGCTAACCGACTGGGTGTGTGTGGTTCTTGCGATAGCATGCTGGACAACATCGACCTGAACGACGCCTACGCCCGGTACGCCAAGCCCGGCGGCTGGAACGGTCAATTCCTTCGTCCACGTCTCCTCGTCATCCTCATCCTCTCTGCCGCTATAGCTTATTATGCCGCTTCCTGGACGGACCTGAACGATGGCCTGCTTTGCTTCTCTGCCGCAGCAGACCCTGACATGCTGGAGGTCGGGAACGGAGGCATGGCGTACAACGAGTACGTCGTGCACTTCAGCCTCTGGGCCATCGCCAAGGTGCGCGCGCGTGAATCATTTCCTTTCCGGGCTATGCTCACAGCTACCGATGAGAGTTATTATTGGCGCCAATCTTTTTTGACAGGCTCCCCTGGTCATCGGCTGCGACGTGACGAGAGTCTCCAATGAGACGCTCGGAATCCTCTCCAACGCGGAGGTCATCGCGATCAGCCAAGGTCACCACAACCACAATGCATCTTCGTCCTTCTCACCAGCGAAACCTTTCGCATCAGTTCTTGACTCTTGTAGTCTTCGTGTGTGTGCCAATTATATTGCTTGCTTGTGTCCGACGCAGATCGGCTGGGTGTCCAAGGACAGAAAGTGAGCAAGTACGGCAACGATCTCGAGGTACAGAGATACTATATCTTACAGCTACCAAACCGATCGCCCATCGCAAGCAGCACGCGTCTCGCTCGGGAACGAATTAATCCTGGTCGATCCCATGGCGCGTTTGGTCAATTGCAGGTATGGGCAGGGCAGCTCTCGGGGCACAGGAAGGCGGTGCTGCTGCTCAACCGGGGGGCCACGCGCTCCGCGTCCATCACCGCGGCATGGCCGGACGTGGGCATCCGCCGCGGCGTGGCCGTGGAGGCGAGGGACGTCTGGAAGGTACGTGAAAAGTGAATAAGCGCCGAGCTCGCTTGCCTATGCAATGGCTCAAATTCATGCAAGCTTGTGCTTCTTGGTTCATCTGCAGCACGAGACGCTACCGGGCTGGTTCACCGGCAGCCTCACGGCGGTGGTCGGGCCGCACTCGTGCAAGCTCTTCGTCCTCACGCCCGTTCCTAGCTGACGGCGCCGCTGGAGATCTGTCCATCCAATATCTGCCCGTGGATCCAGCTAGAGTTATTAATTGTATGATTTCAGATACTGTAACTGCCTTGTGACTGCTCCGACAACAAGAGCTCATCACCATCTGTCTAATGATTTGACATGGTGCAACGCTCAGTTTGGCCTAGATTTGAGATCCGAACGTGGCGAATAAAATAATAAAATGACGTCTCCTGACTTCTTTTAGCAGTTTAGTAATTAATAGTAAGGCTTCGTTTAGGCATACTGGTTCACTTATACTGTAAAAACGCCATCTCTTCGTTCTTAAGTGAAAGTAACGTGTAAACTTCGCTTAGAAATCTTATTTCGCTTGTCTTCGTAAATAGCATATATCGTTTCTTCACTTTTTAGCGACACATATTCTTTATCTAAAAAATTGATTTACCTATTTTAAAAAAGCTGCCCTCTTACTTTTTTTTGGTGAAGGCAAGACATAGATTCCACTTAAAAACCACGGTTCTCTTATTGTAAAAATGTTGTCCTCTCACTATTGAGCGAAGATAACGCGTAAGCTTTGCTAGAGACCTTGGTTCAGTTATTGTGAAAACGTAGTTTCTCACTTTTTAGCGGCGACCAGCAGCTCTACTATCGCATTCCTTATCATATCTTCTATTTTAAACTTTACTCTACGAATAGTGCACTTACTGAGAAAACGTCACCCCTCCCCCCAGTTTTTAGCGAATGCAACGCGTAAGCTTCGCTTAGAAGCCTCAGTTTAGGATAAAACATTAAGTTTGAACAAGGGTGATGCATGATGAGGATTGAATGAAAGACACATGATTCAAATATAGAAAACATTGTTATGTATTGCTCTTTACTTTTATTAAATAAAGATTTATACAAGTATCTTGAGCTTCATAAGATTACAATAGAGGGAGGGAAGAAGGTACAACTTTGTATGAAAAGCGGTGCATCCGGCTCCGATCAAGAGAAAAATCCCTGAAAAATGTATGACACTGTTCATCTATTTATAATCACTAAGTACAGATTTAGCGAATTTACAACCATGCCCTAGAACCTATATAAAAGGGAAATGGGGTTAACCATTTCCTATAATTAATTTTGGTGGTTGACGACCAACACAAACACATGGACTAACTAGTTTTGTCTAGAATTCATCTATTACAGGTGCATAAGGTTCAACACAAACCAAGAAAGAAATCAAGTTAGGGACACAATTAAAAATGGAGCAAGACTTAGAGTGTGCTGAAAAATGGTGCACCGGACACTGTCCGCTGCGCCAGCCAGGCGCCCTTTGAACCAGCCACTCTCGGGAAATTCCAGGGCAGCCTCCGCTATAATTCATCGGACTGTCCGGTGTGCCACCGGACTGTCCGGTGAGCCAGCGGAGCAACGACTAACTGGAGCTAACGTTCGACTACAAAAAGGCGCTCTGCGGTGAACAGTGCAAATGCAGAAGTTAGAGCGCAGAAGTTAGAGGGCATCGAACTGTCCGGTGTGGCACCAGACTGTCGAGTGCAGCAAGACGACAAAGCGCTCCAACGGTCAACTGCTTCGAACCCTAACGGTTGCGCTGACGTGGCGCACACCGGACAGTGCACAGTGACTGTCCGTTGGCGCACCGGATTGTCCGGTACGCCCATCGCCAGCAGAAATCAGCCAACTGCTAGAAGTGGTTGGGAGGCTATAAATACCCCAACCACCTCATTCACTTCCATCCAAGCCTTCTGAAGTCTTCATTCATTGCAAGAGCAAAAGCCCAACAGTCCAAGACACAATCAAAGTAATCAATCCAAGCCTTCTGAAATCTTCATTTATTGCAAGAGCAAAAGTCCAACAGTCCAAGACACAATCAAAGCAATCAATCCACTCAAAGTCCCCAAAATCAACTCTAGTGCATTAGGGCTTGTGAGAGGATCAATTGTGTTCTTTTGTTGCTCTTGTCGCTTGGATTGGCCTTTTTCTTTTTCCCTTCTTATTCTCAAGAGACTTGTAATCGAAGCAAGAGACACCTAAGTGTGTGGTGGTCCTTGCGGGATCTAAGTGACCCGGGAGATTAAGGAAAAGGCTCACTCGGTCTAAATGACCGTTTGAGAGAGGGAAAGGGTTGAAATAGATCCGGTCTTTGTGAGCTCCTCAACGGGGACTAGGTTCTTTGGAACCGAACCTCGGTAAAACAAATCATCGTGTTCACTTGCTTTGATTCTCGTTTGATTTGTTTTCCCTCTCTAACGTTTCCTTGCTAGTATTGATTTGAGTTGGCTCCCATACGTCATCCGCATTCTTAGAGCAACTCTTAGCAAGAGAAACATTCTTTTGACTTGAATTTAGTTCTAACGCTAACCCCGACCTTTAGTGTGTGTTTAAGTTTGTAAATTTCAGGTTTCGCCTATTCACCCCCTCTAGGCGCCACCTCCACACCTGAGGTGCAACCCGTCGCATTCAAAGCGACGGAAGAAAAGAAGGAGGAGTCTACATCAACTAGACTTCCAATCGACGCCTCCAAGCTCGACAATGAGGAGATGGCACTCATCACCAAGAGCTTTCGCCAAATCCTCAAGCAAAGGAGGGGGAAGGATTATAAGCCCCGCTCCAAACGGGTGTGCTACCGGTGTGGTAAGTCCGGTCATTTCATAGCTAAATGTCCAATTTCTAGTGAAAGTGACAGGGACGAAGACAAGAAGGGGAAGAAGAAGGAGAAGAAGAGATACTACAAGAAGAAGGGCGGCGATGCGCTCATGTGTCGGGAATGGTACTCCGACGAGAGCTCCACCGACTCCTCCTCCGATAAGGACACCGCCAACATCGCCGTCAACAAAGGTCTCCTCTTCCCCAACGTCGGCCACAAGTGTCTCATGGATAAGGACGGCAAGTAGAAGAAGGTGCACTTTAGAGCCAACCTAAAATATACTACATCTAGTGATGAGGGTAGCTCTAGCGATAATGAGGATGATTCACTTTCTCTCTTTGCCAACCTTAGCATGGAACAAAAGAAAAAATTGAATGAATTAATTGAGACCATTAACGAGAATGATGATCTCTTGGAATGCCAAGAGGGTTTGCTCGTTAAAGAAAATAAAAAATTTGTTAAGTTGAAAAATGCTTATGCTCAGGAAGTAGAAAAATGTGAAAACTTATCTAAGGAGCTTAGCATTTGTCATGATTCATTTTCAAGTCTTAGAACTGAGAATGCTAGTTTAGTTTCTAAGATTGAAAAGTTGAATGTTTGCAATGATTCAATTTCCTGTCTTAGAGATGAGAATATTAGATTAAATGCTAAGATAGAAGAATTGAATGCCTGCAAATCATCTACATCTACTGTTGATCATGTTACTATTTGTACTAGATGTAGAGATGTTAATATTGAAGCTATGGATGATCACTTTGCCATGATTAAACCACAAAATGATCACATAGCTAAATTAACTGCTAAAATTATTGAGCATGAGTTAGAAAATGAAAAATTTAAATTTGCTAGAAGCATGCTCTATAATGGGAGACGCCCTGGCATTAAGGATGGCATTGGATTCCAACAAGGGAGTCAATCCAATGTCAAGCTTAATGCCCCCAAGAAATTGTCTAATTTTGTAAATGGTAAGGCTCCCATGGTTCAGGATAGTGAGGGTTACATTTTATATCCTGCAAGCTATCCTGAGCATAAAATTAGGAAGATTCATGATAGGAAACCTCATTCTGCTTCACATCATGCATTTATGTATAAAAATGAGGCTTCTAGTTTTAGGCATACAACTCATATTAAAATGCCTAAAAGGAAAATTCCTAATGCATCAAATGAGCATAACATTTCATTTAAGACTTTTGATGCTTCCTATGTTCTAACTACCAAATCAGGCAAAATAGTTGCCAAATATGTTGGGGGCAAACACAAGAGTCCAAAGACTTGTGTTTGGGTACCCAAGGTACTTGTTTCTAATGAGAAAGGACCCAAGACCATTTGGGTACCTAAGAACAAGGCTTAAAATTATTTTGTAGGTATATGCATTCGGTGGTTCAAGTTGGATAATCGATAGCGGGTGCACAAACCACATGACTAGGGAGAAAGGAATGTTCTCCTCATATGAGAAAAATGAAAACCCCCAACGAGCTATTACATTCGGGGATGGAAATCAAAGATTGGTCAAAGGTTTGGGTAAAATTGCTATATCTCCTGACCATTTTATTTCCAATGTTTTTCCCGTAGATTCTTTAGATTACAATTTGCTTTCTGTTTATCAATTATGCAAAATGGGCTACAACTGTCTTTTTACTGATATAGGTGTTACTGTCTTTAGAAGAAGTGATGATTCAATAGCATTTAAGGGAGTGCTAGATGGTCAGCTATACTTAGTTGATTTTAATGATAACCAAGCTAAACTAGACACTTGCTTAATTGCTAAGACTAACATGGGTTAGCTCTGGCATCGCCGACTTGCCCATCTTGGAATGAAGAATCTTCTTAAGCTTCTAAAGGGAGAACACATTTTAGAACTAACAAATGTTCATTTTGAGAAAGACAAGATTTGTAGCGCATGTCAAGCAGGAAAGCAAGTTGGGGTCCATCATCCACACAAAAACATCATGACAATGGATAGGCCACTTGAACTACTCCACATGGACCTATTCGGCTCGATTGCTTACATAAGCATCAGCGGGAGTAAGTATTGTCTAGTTATTGTGGATGATTATTCTCGCTTCACTTGGATATTCTTTTTGCAGGAAAAATCTCAAACCCAAGAGACCCTAAAGATATTCTTAAGACGGGCTCAAAATGAGATCGGATTAAGGATCAAAAATATAAGGAGCGATAATGGGATGGAGTTCAAGAACTCTCAAATTGAATGATTTCTTGAGGAGGAGGGCATCAAGCATGAGTTCTCTTCTCCATACACACCTTAAAAGAATGGTGTGGTGGAGAGGAAGAATAGGACTCTACTGGACATGGCAAGGACCATGCTTGATGAATACATGACTCTGGACCGGTTCGGGGCGAAAGCAATCAACACCGCTTGCTACTCCATCAACCGGCTCTACCTTCACCGAATCCTCAAGAAAACATCATATGAACTCCTCACTGGTAAAAATCCCAATGTTTCATATTTTAGATTCTTTGGGAGTAAATGCTTTATTCTTATTAAAAGATGTAGAAGTTATAAATTTGCTCCTAAGGCTGTAGAAGGCTTTTTACTAGGGTATGACTCAAATACAAGGGCATATAGAGTCTTCAACAAATCCACTGGATTAGTTGAGATTTCTTGTGACATTGTGTTTGATGAGACTAATGGCTCTCAAGTGGAGCAAGTTGATCTTGGTGAATTAGATAATGAAGAGGCTCTATGCGTCGCACTAAGGAACATGTCCATTGGGGATGTGTGTCCTAAGGAATCCGAAGAGCCCACACAAGCACAAGATCAACCATCATCTTCCATGCAAGCATCTCCGCCAACTCAAGATGAGGATCAGGCTCAAGATGATGAAGATGAAGATCAAGAGGATGAGCCACCTCAAGAAGAGGACATGGATTAAGGGGGAGATAAAGATGATCAAGACAAGGAAGATGATCAAGAAATAAGGGATCCAAGACCGCCACACCAAAGAGTGCACTAAGCAATTCAAAGAGATCACCCCGTCAACTCCATTCTTGGTGACATTCACAAGGCGGTAACCACTAGATCTCGAGTTGCTCATTTCTATGAACATTATTCCTTTGTATCTTCTATTGAGCCATACAGGTTAGAGGATGCATTAAGAGATCCGGATTGGGTGGTGGCAATGCAAGAGGAGCTCAACAACTTCACGAGGAATGAGGTATGACATCTAGTTCCACGTCCTAATCAAAATGTTGTAGGTACCAAATGAGTATTCTGCAACAAACAAGATGAGCATGGTGTGGTGGCAAGGAACAAAGCCCGACATGTGGCAAAGGGATATTCACAAGTCGAAGGTTTGGATTTCGATGAAACCTATGCACTCGTAGCTAGGCTTGAGTCAATTTGTATATTACTTGCCTATGCTACTTACCATGGCTTCAAGCTTTATCAAATGGATGTGAAGAGTGCCTTCCTCAATGGACCTATCAAGGAAGAGGTCTATGTTGAGCAACCTCCCGGCTTTGAAGATAGTGAGTAACCTAACCATGTGTATAAACTCTCAAAGACGCTTTATGGGCTCAAGCAAGCCCCAAGAGCATGGTATGAATGCCTACGAGATTTCCTTATCACTAATGGCTTCAAAGTCGGTAAAGCCGATCCTACTCTCTTCACTAAAACTATTGCAAAAGACTTGTTTATATGCCAAATCTATGTTGATGATATTATATTTGGGTCTACTAACAAGTCATCTTGTGAAGAGTTTAGTAGGATAATGATACATAAATTCGAGATGTCTATGATGGGGGAGTTGAAGTATTTCCTTGGATTTCAAATCAAGCAACTCCAAGAGGGCACCTTCATCAGCCAAACCAAGTACATTCAAGATATACTTAAGAAGTTTGGAATGAAGAATGGAAAACCCATCAAGACACCCATGGGAACTAATGGGCACCTCGACCTCGACACCCATTCAAGATATACTTAAGAAGTTTGTAGCGCATGATATGTTCTTTACTCTACTTATGTGCATCTCGACCGGATATTATGCTTTCTGTATGCATGTGTGCAAGGTTCCAGGCAAATACTAAGGAAGTTCACCTTAGGGCCGTGAAAAGAATCATGCGATATTTAGTTTACACTCCTAAGTTTGGGCTTTGGTACCCCAAGGGATCTACCTTTGATCTAATTGGGTATTCCGATGCCGATTATGCCGGATGTAAAATTGATAGAAAGAGCATATCAGGGACTTGTCAGTATCTGGGAAGATCCCTGGTGTCAGGGCTTCAAAGAAACAAAACTTCGTAGCTCTTTCTACCGCCGAAGCTGAGTACATTGCCGCAAGACATTGTTGTGCGCAATTACTTTGGATGAGGCAAACCCTTAGGGACTATGGCTACAAATTGAGCAAAGTCCCTCTCATATATGATAATGAGAGTGCAATCCGCATGGCGGATAATCCCGTTGACCACAGCCGCACTAAGCACATAGACATCCGGTATCACTTTCTGAGAGATCACTAGCAAAAGGGGGATATCGAAATTGCTTATGTTATGTTAACACCCACAACCAATTAGCCGATATCTTTACCAAGCCACTAGATGAGAAAAACTTTAGCAAGCTTAGGAATGAGCTAAATATACTTGATTCTCGAAATTTTGATTGAAACATTGCACACATAGCTAATTTATATACCTTTGATCATGTCTCTTTCATTTGGTACAAATGCATATTTCTTATTCTTCTGTGCCAAGGCTAAGACTAATGTGTTTTCAAGTATATCTCTATGATTAGTCTTAGATTGAAAGGGAAATGGAGTTTTCGGCAAAGACAAGGCTTCCACTCCAACTCTAACGGTATCACTTACCCTTTGCCGTTGCTCCTACAATTCTCAATGGTATGAACCTTCATTCGTATTTAGTTTACCATTTGGGAGAAAGTATTAGGCCCCAAAGGGGGAGAAAAATGCAAAAGGGCTCTCAAGTTCTCTGTTTTTGGCGCTTAATGCCAAAGGGGGAGAAAATATTAAGCCCAAAGCAAAAGTACCGCACCACCATTTCAAAAAAATTTGAAATGAATTTTTTAATTAGTGTACTTTCAATTGGTATCTAATTTTCAATTGATATGTGAAAGTAAAATTTCAAATTGGTATCTATTTCAAAACCCTTTTCAAAGCTAAGAGGAGAATTCGTTCAGAGGGAGCTTTTATTTAGTCAAAGGAAAAGCATTTGAAACAGGGGGAAGAATTTCAAATCTTAAAAAATGCTTCTTGAAATCATATTCCTATACCTTTGACTATTTGCAAAACTTGTTTTCCAAAAGATTTGCAAAAACAAAACTAGTGGTGCAAATGTGGTCCAAAATATTAAATAAAATAAAGGCATTCCATTCACTCTTATTCATATGTTTAAAATCTCTTACTGGTTTAATTCTAAGCAACCTATGCACAATCATCTCAATTGCAAACTAGTTACATTACTACACACTTCATTTGCTTTGGTTTGTGTTGGCATCAATCACCAAAAAGGGGGAGATTGAAAGGGAAATGGGGTTAACCATTTCCTATAATTAAATTTGGTGGTTGACAACCAACACAAACACATGGACTAACTAGTTTTGTCTAGATTCATCTATTACAGGTGCATAAGGTTCAACACAAACCAAGAAAGAAATCAAGTTAGGGACATAATTAAAAATGGAGCAAGACTTAGAGTGTGCTGGAAAATGGGGCACCAGACACTGTCCGGTGCGCCAGTCAGGCTCCCTCCGAACCAGCCACTCCCGGGAAATTCCAGGGCAGCCTCCGCTATAATTCACCGGACTATCCGGTGTGCCACCGGACTGTCCAGTGAGCCAGCGGAGCAACGACTAACTAGGGCCAACAGTCAACTGCAAAAGGCGCTCTGCGGTGAACAGTGCAAATGCAGAAGTCAGAGCGCAGAAGTCAGAGGACACCAGACTGTCTAGTGCAGCAAGATGAAAAAGTGATCCAACGGTCAACTGCTCTGAACCCTAACGGTTGCGCTGACGTGGCGCGCACCGGACAGTGCACAGTGACTGTCCGGTGGTGTAACACTCCTGGTGTTACTGGCACTAAAACTTGAGCATGGCATCATATGCATTGACATTTCATTTTGTTTTGTTACACCTAGAATGCATCCACTAGGTAAAACATTAAAACAAGTGTGATGTGGTGGTTTGAAGTGTTCTTAACCCTAGGGTAGGGTATTTAACCCTGGTGTTGGGGGCCTTCGTCCTCCGAAGGTCCTCAAAAACGTGATTTAACAATATCTTCCAAGTGTGATATGTGAATAGGTACCTTCGGACTCGGGCTAAAAGCATATACGATGTAAAAAGCATGATCGTGACGAAGGTTGGAGTCGCTCCGAAGCTACGTGTAGGGGAGCTTCGGCTAAATGGCGGAAAAAGGAACCGACTTAAAGGGGAAAAGGCTATCTAGTCCTCATAGGATTGTCTATAAGTTAATAATAAATGTAAAGGGCATGAATATAATTTCTCACAGGCTGCGTCCTGTGCCTATAAATAGATGAACAGTACCCCCGTACTGTTCATGCTGACTTGTACTTGCTCGTACGCCACGCTTGTACTTTTACCTTCTGTCAAGCCGAAGGTACATTTGTAATTCAATATTGTTTCTATTTTTCCATGATAATATAATGAGGATAAATTGACAATGCTATATAATTGTTCATGTTATCTCTTACATTTCATATGCTTCTCCTTTTATTAACATATACCGCGATGATGAAGGTATGTCCTTCATGACCTTCGTATGAAGATCATTATATCCAAAGGGAAATAATGCTTCGAAGGACGAAGGGCATTAACATTTAACATTTTGTGTTGCCTTGTTCTTAATTCATAGCACTTGAGAACAAGTCCCCAACATTGGCGCCCACCTCCGATGAACCCTTATCGACCAATTTCGGCAAGCACTGACCTTCGTCATACCGCCGAAGAAAGCTTCAGCGACAGGGGCTGCTGCACTGCAGCCACTGGACCCAAACCAGGAAACTCTTTCTCTCCGAGAAGCTTGGAGCCAGAAAAGAAAGGCCACCAGTCCAACGCTCCAGGAGGAAGAGTTGGACCAAGAGATCAGGGATATGGAGATCATCCATCAGCAAGTACAAAGAAAGAAGGAGAAGATGGCGCGACTGGCTGATCTTCAGAGGAAGATCGACAAAGCCACTGAAGAAGTGCGTCATCTTGCTCAAGATGAACAAGATCAAAGGCCCCAACACAGGGAGCTTCGTCAAGAAGGCTTATTCAACGAGGATGGATGGTATGATGATTTTAATCATGATGCCTTTACTTTTGATGATGCTTCTCCCTTGGAAGCAGAAATGGAGGCTACCCCATGGCCCCCATCATACAAGCCACCTCAGCTCCCCATGTATGATGGGCACTCAGATCCAAAGCAGTTTCTGATGAGCTACGAAGCAACTATATCTTCGTATGGGGGCAATACTGCAATCATGGCGAAGTCCTTCGTCATGGCAGTCCGGAATGTAGCCCAAACATGGTATTCTTCTCTTCGGCCAGGGACTATCATGTGGCGGAACTGCCCGAATTATTCCAAGTTAAGTGCCTGAGCCCTGCCTTAGAGGCTAGACCACACTTAAATGGGAATAATTCGTCAATCCCTCGGATCTAGTCCGACACGGCCACTGACAGGATCAAGTACCACAATCTCACTCGAAGGTGAGTCACAGAGCAAATACAATAAAGCATAAAACCATACATGAAGGAGTATTAAATTATTACATCACCATCGGAGTTTTGCAAAAGTAGTCATCATTGTTCGAAATGCAGCGGAAATAAACTAACGGTAAATAAACAGAGAGATGGGGAAGCCTGTCCCATCACTCCTCATGCTCCTCCTTAGCCGAGGTAGGGTCCCACTCGACAGTCCACCCTGGTGGCAAGATGGACGGCCAAGTCACTCCAGCAACCATGTCCTCCAGAGAACTTGTAAAATTATGCCACAAGCAAGGCTGAGTATACTAATACTCAGCTAGACTTACCCGGTGTGAGGAATCTACTCCTCTACCTCTAGACATGCAACTGTTTGGCTGTGGGGTTTGGTTGCCAAAAGCACTAGCTGAGTTTCTAAGTCAAGTTTTAACTTTGCCAATTTAAGTGTGACTCTCTTAAGGCTAAATGTGTACTATCTACTCATACATAGTAGCAAACATTATTAGCAATCAACATCTTATATCAACTCATCATAATTTCACTTGTTACTCAATGCAGTACAATGGATCAAGCAGTCTCATTAGCTGCGAGAAGCAGACGATTCGAATCGAGTTTTTATCCTTGCAAGGTAAACCTAAACACACGACATGTAGGGGCACTCCGTCCCCACACACATCAACCGTCCCCATCGATTCCCCGTCAGCGGATCAGGGCTCACCGCCTTGGCGTACAATGCCTCACTGACCCCGACTGCCGTCGTGCAGTGACCGCACTTGTACCCACCATAACCGGAATGGGAGACCACGTCTCAGGTCGCGTGAGGGGATATGTCCACTGCCAGGTTCACTCAGGTACTAGGCTTACCGATTTACCATATTTCTCGGCATGTGCTTAGTACGTTCAATCGCTTGACACAGGTATCCGCACGTTAATCCTTATTCCAATTTCACCTCGTAGACCACGCATCCCCATGGATCCGTGTCCACCAACCAACTATCAATATGATATATAAAGTGGGTACAACCAATTCCTGATCTCGCGCGAGTGCTAGAAAAATCACTCGTCTTCTACCGAGATCCTAATTAAATAAAGCAACTACTCGACCTAGCATACTAGTATCCATCTCAAAAGGATTCCTGAGATCATGCAACTAGGGTTTCAAACAATTCCTACACCTAAGTGCACAATCAATCCTACAATCATTAAGTGAAGTAAAATAGCATAAATAACATGTTATGCATAAACCGGGGCTTGCCTTCCAAAGCAGTGGCAGGCAGGTCCTCTGGTGCAGGCTCTGGTGCTGGATCTGGGGCTACCTCCTGAGCAGCTCCTTGCTTCGGCACGAGGACGTACTCTCCGTCAGCAAGGTTACAGTCTATCGAATGCAATGAACATGGATGCCATGATGATGTAGGATTTAATAACATTGTGCAAAGAAGAAAACTAAGTTAAGGAGTAACTTAGGGTTTCTTGGTCATGCGGGGCTTTTAGTGGGTTATGCTTGTCACTTTTAGGTTTAAGTTTTTATTGAGGATAAATATAGGGAATTGGTATTGCCTTTATATACTTCAGTGGACAAGTTATAAAGAGTTTTTAGGATGACACTAATTTCCTGTTATTCACTTTTCCCTTTCTTTATTTTCTACTTATGGTTTCTAGTGTAGGTTTGAACTACGACAGTGATTTAACATTTTCCAAAAATTCTGTAAAAATTACAGTGGGTTGCCATTTGCTATTCTAGCCTATTGTAAGAATTTGAGGCTTAAAATATAAAGGCTATGCTTTAGACAAAAATAACAATAGTTGTGTAAAATGGGCCACTTTACACTACATCTCTTAATTAGGGGTGAGTTCTTCCCTAAGGGTTATTTTTGTTGGCATCTAATAGTAATAATAGGCTTCTGTGCTAAAAATCACAGAAAGCTAAGGGATGGTCATTTAGTTATGATTTTCTAAAGTTAAATGCCCAAAAAGGCACTTTCTACTACATTGTTATTTGAAAAATGTCAACAGCAGATTTCATATTTTTCCTAAGTTCTTATTAACAAAACATTAGTTATCCCAAGGGTTGGGGTGTTTTCACCTTGGGGTTATTTTTGTAGGGTTTTTCTAAGTTTTCCTTGTTTTATTAAAATAAAAGGTATTCTACTTATTTTATACTAAACCAGGGTATGATAGATTTTTCCAGTGAACTATATTGAATAAGTACCCTAACAAAAATAGGGGTGCCCTCTGGTTCATTATTTAAATCACATTTTCTATTTTTCTTAACCTTAAGCATATTGTAAAATAAGGGGTAAAAACTAACTTAATGGAGTGGACAGAGAGATTCAACATTTTTAATTAGGTCAGTAGGTGGACATAGATTTCTCCAAATTTTTCTAACCCTAGCCAAATAGTACAACTATTTTTCTTTCTATTATTGAGCTTTTGGCTAAAACTATACTTAAATCAGAACCTTATAGTTTTCTATAGTACATAGGGGGTTTTATATTTTTCTTAAGTAGGTTACATTATTTAGAGTCTGACAAAATTTGTTTGACCAAATTTGGATGAACTAAACCGAAGTTATGGATTTTCAAAGTTTTTGTTCAAATTTAAAATCAGGTTTAATAAGGTTTTCTGAAAAAGCAGTTTGCACCGAGGTCCCTGGGTTAAAGCTAAATCAATCTTCGCAGTTCTACCCTTGCGCCACTATTCCCCCGGGTCTCTGACAGTTCAAAAAGCCCCCTGACTTTCTCTTCCTCTCACCCGCGGTCCCTCTCAGGTGTAAACAGTACCCGCAGAGAAGAAAGGGGTGGCGCGGCTTACCGGCGACGAGAGAAGTCCGGCGAGGGGTAGGGTTAGCTCGGGGAGGTTCTGGCGGTCACAACGACGTACGACTCGCCGGCGGGGATGGCCGGAATCACTCGGTCCACGTGCGCAGGCGGGTGTCTTCATCGGCGGCGGGCGTACCGACCAAATCACGGCGATCTGGTTCAATCCAAGGGCACGGTGAGCTTCACGGGGTGACGTAGAGGCTATCCGTGCATTGAATCGAGAAATGGCTCAGTGATTTACCCGGTCCACGCACTCCGGCGGGGTTGTGAACTCCGGCGACCGTGGACTGGCCTCTCCGGCGAAGCAGGCTTCGATTCCTTGCTCTCGGAGCTTCACTGGGGCGTGCACACTCGCCTCAGAGGGTTGGACAGGGTTGGGAAGGGCTGGGCTGGCCGGTCTACGGCGGCAGTGGCTCGGGTGGCCGCGGACACGTCGCGCACGGGCAAACGACGGCGAGTTTAGCTCCGGTGAGGTTTGAGCGTGCGCGGAAGAGTGTGGTCGACGCCTGGGGGGCTTTATAGGCGCGGGCGCGGGCCATGGCGTCGGCTGGCCGTTTGGCGCGACGCGGGGCACGCGGGGGCGCGCGCGGGCGTGCTCTGGCGAGCTCAGAGCGCGTCAAACACGTGGCTCGTTGCTTCTGCCCGTGTTCTTCCCTCTGCTGAGCGGCCAAAACGTACGAATCTTGCCCTATCGCCTGTGGGAGATCTCTTCCCTGCACCTAGAGCTACCTAGTTCATGTGAGTTCCAAGAGTAGATGTGGTCGGGTTAGAGAGATATGAGGGTGGGAAGTCGGCTGTGTCAGACATGTCCAAACCGAGACAAAAATGGTGCCAAGTCGTGTCAAACGCCCTAGGGTAGGTGTCACCTCTTTCCAGGGCATTCTAGGGTTAATTTGGCACCACTTTGTCAATTGGGTCGAAGTGTTTTGAATTTTGGATTAAGGTGAACATGTGGGATCTTTGTTCAAAGGTTAGCTTTTAGACTTAGGCAAATTCTGAATTTTCTCTTGTGCTCAACCTTGGGTGAACTTTTTGGGGCTTTTCTGAATTCTTTTTGGGGTTACTTTCTTACTACCATTTGTAGGTTATGAAGTATACTACAACTTTTATATTTGGCCAAGCCATGATCATAAGGTTTACATGACCTTTTGATCCTAGCTTCAAATAGGGTTCCTATGGCCCAAGAGGGGTTTGCTTTAGGGTTTTGGGAAATTCCCCCCCTTAGATGTGCATGACAAGCTAGGGCATGATATCCAAGATGGTTGGCACTTGTTTAGGACCTTGAATTCCAAGTTTGATGTACTTTGCCCAAACCAATTCACATGTGATAATAGGTTAAATGGGGTAGCCCTGGGTGGACACCCTGAGTAACACCTGGGTGTTACAGCCCTCCCCCTTAAAGGAATCTCGTCCCGAGATTTTAGGTAGAGTCCCTTGGAGGGGTGCTTGAAGGTGTGTTGGTGCTACTCTTTCTTTATACTCAAGTTTCTCTTGTTAACTGCTCTTCGAATGTCATTCTCTTTGCAACTTCAGAAGGAAGCCCTTTTTAAGTTAAATCCACAACTTAGTCTATCCTTGTTATCTAAGTTTTTCTTATAATTGAATTCAAAGGGCAGGTGGGGTGGGGTTTTGGGGTTACGTACCGACTCTTTTGGGTAGAAAGTCAGGGAAGCGGGAGTGTAGAAAATCCTTAGTCTCCCATGTAGCTTCTTCTGCTGAATGGTGACTCCACTGAACCTTATACATTCTGACTGATCTTGCCCGAGTTGATCACTCCTTCTGATCTAATACTTTGACGGGGTACTCTTGATAGGACAAGTCTGGTTCTATCTCAATGTCTGGTTCTGGCAGCACTTCAGTGGGTAGGCGAACACATTTCCGCAGTTGAGATACATGGAACACGTTGTGAACTGCTGACATGTGAGGTGGCAATTCCAATTGGTAGGCCACGGGTCCACAACTTGCTTTGATCTCATAGGGTCCAATGTAGCGAGGAGCTAACTTGCCCTTGATCCCGAATCTCTAGACACCCTTGGTGGGTGATACTTTAAGATAAACATGATCTCCCACCCCAAACTGTAGAGGCTTCTGCCTCTTGTCATGATAGCTCTTTTGCCTGGCCTGAGCAGCTTCTAAGTTTTTGGTAATAACCCTGACCTTTGCCTCTGCCTCAAGCACCAAGTCTGGCCCAAAAATTTCCCTCTCTCCTGCTTGAGACCAATTCAGTGGGGTCCTACACCTTCTCCCATATAAGGCTTCAAAAGGTGCCATCTTCAGACTGGACTGATAGCTGTTATTGTAAGAAAACTCTGCCAAAGAAAGACACTTGTCCCAATCCTTCCCGTAGTGTAGTGCACATGCTCGCAACATGTCTTCCAAAATCTGATTCACCCTTTCTGTTTGGCCATCTGTTTGGGGATGGTATGCTGAGCTTCGTATTACTTGGGTTTCAAGTGATTCTTGTAGCTTCTCCCAAAAGCGTGCCACAAACAGTGCTCCTCTGTCAGATATAATGGTCTTTGGAATACCATGTAATCGCACTATTTGATCAACATAAATTTCTGCATACTTCTCTGTCTTGTGGGTGGTGTGCACTGGCAAGAAGTGAGCGGTCTTGGTCAACCTGTCCACAATAACCCAAATGGAATCATGGTGCCTGGAGGTATTGGGCAATCCTACGATAAAATCCATGCAAATGTCCTCCCATTTCCAAGATGGTATGGGAAGGGGTTGCAAAGGGCCTGCTGCCTTCAAGTGACTAGCTTTTATCCTCTGGCACGTGTCACACTCGGATATGTATTTGGCAATTTCCCTCTTCATTCTGGTCCACCAATATAAAGATCTAAGATCATGGTACATCTTGTTGCTACCAGGGTGCATGGAGAATTTGGAAAGGTGAGCTTCATCTAGTATCTTCTTTCTGAGCTCAGGGTCCTTGGGAACAACCAATCGGTCTCCAAACCATAAAATTCCCTTGCTGTCCTGACGGAAGCACTTGTATTTTTCTGCCTTTTGCTTGATCATTTCCTTGATCATCTGAACACCCTTATCTTCAATCTGTGCCCTGACTATTTGCTCTTGCAATGTAGGTTCCACCGAGATGTAGCCTAAGTCACCTGAAGAAACAACTTCCAGGTTCAGCTTGCACAGCTCATCGCACAGGGTGGTAACTCTCGCATCCATGCCCATACAATTGCACTGGGCCTTTCTGCTCAAAGCATCTGCCACAACATTGGCTTTACCAGGATGGTAATGCACCTCTAAATCATAGTCCTTGATTAACTCCAACCATCTCCTCTGCCTCATGTTCAGATCTGCCTGAGTGAAGATGTATTTGAGACTCTTGTGATCAGTGTAGATGTTACAGTGAGCTCCCATCAGGTAGTGTCTCCATATCTTAAGAGCGTGAACCACAGCTGCCAATTCCAGATCATGTGTAGGGTAGTTCTGCTCATGGGGCCTGAGTGCTCGGGAAGCATAAGCAATGACTCTGTTTTCTTGCATCAAGACACATCCCAATCCCGTACCAGAAGCATCACAATAAACTTCAAATGGCTTGGTGTTGTCAGGTTGAGCCAGCACTGGGGCTGTTGTCAAATGCTGCCTCAAAGTGTGAAAGGCATCCTCGCACTTTTGGCTCCAATCATACTTGACTCCCTTCTTCAACAGTTCAGTCATTGGTTTGGCAATTCTGGAGAAATCCGGAATAAATCGTCGATAATACCCTGCCAATCCCAGAAAACTCCGAATCTGCCTTACTGTAGTCGGGGGTTTCCAATTCATCACCTCTTGTACCTTCTCAAGATCAACTGATATCCCATCCTGAGAAATTGTGTGACCCAAGAATTTGATCTCCTTCAGCCAGAACTCACATTTAGACAACTTAGCATAAAGATGATGATCGCGCAGTCGCTGAAGCACGATGTGCAGGTGCTCAGTATGTTCGTCTTCATTCTTGGAATAGACCAGAATATCATCAATGAAAACGACCACGAACTTGTCCGATTCTGGCATAAACACTGAGTTCATCAGGTACATAAAATAAGCTGGGGCATTGGTCAGCCCAAAAGACATCACCAAAAATTCATACAACCCATATCTGGTAGAGAAAGCTGTCTTGGGAATGTCACTAGCACGGATCTTGATCTGATGGTAACCTGAGCGAAAGTCTATTTTGGAGAATACCTTGGCTCCCACCAACTGATCGAACAGAACATCAATGCGGGGCAGCGGGTATTTGTTCTTGATAGTCACCGCATTGAGAGGGCGGTAGTCAACACACATCCTCAAACTTTCATCCTTTTTCTTTACGAACAAGGCGGGACATCCCCAAGGCGAAGTACTTGGGCGAATAAACCCCTTGTCCAACAATTCTTGCAATTGCTTTTTCAGTTCTGCCAATTCCACGGGAGGCATCCTATAAGGTCTCTTGGAGATAGGAGCAGTCCCGGGTTGTAACTCGATTGCGAACTCAATGTCTCGGTCAGGTGGCATCCCTGGCAATTCATCCGGAAACACATCCGGGTAGTCACGGACCACTGGGATCTTTTCTACTGGGGATTCTATCATAACAAAGGCACAAGAACGGGTGCATCCCTGGTCGGGCAGATATAGTGTGGTTTCACCACAAGTTGGTGAGTGCACCTCTATGGCCCTCGCTGCAATATCCATCACGGCCTGATTTCTGGTCAACCAGTCAGTTCCCAATATGATATCCACACTATCCAACCCCAAAATGAGGAGGTTGGTTTTAATTATCAGACTACCAAACTTTATAGGCACATTCTTGTTAATTTGGTAAGTGGCAACCCTGCCTCCTGGTGTGGAAATTGTGATACCCCCATTGGTGTGGTGAAAAGATAATTGGCACTTGGCACTAAATTTGGCACTGATAAAACTATGTGATGCACCAGAATCAAAAAGAACAATAGCGGGGTAATTTAAAACTGTAAAGATACCAGTCATGACGGGTGCTCCCTCTGGAATATCAGCCATGGTGGTGAAGTTTAGCCTGCCCTGCCTCACTTGCACCTTCTGTCTCTTGCCTTGATTCTGATTAACATTCTGCCCCTACTGGTTCCTGGGGCAATTCTTGGCATAGTGCCCGATGTTGCCACACGTGAAACACCTGTTATCATTTGTCTGGCGGTACTGCTGCTGCTGATTGTTCCTCTGAGCTGGAAACTGGGTGCGGTTGGGGGCCTGCTGCTGTGGTCGGATCACCCATCGCCCTTGCTGCTGCTGAGGTCCCCTGTTCTGTGTGTCGGACACAATCCTGAAGTGCTGTGGCTGAGCTGAGGGTCCTGCCACAGGGGCCTTCCTCTTCTTTTCTGCCTGTCGAGCTGTAATGCAGTCCTCCTGGGAGATAGCCATGTTGACCAACTCGTTGTAGCTGTTGGCCCTGACGGTGTTGAGACGATCACGGAGCTTAGTGCTGAGCCCCCTCCTGAACCTGTCTCTCTTCTTCTCATCCGTATCTGCGTGATATCCAGCATACTGGCACAAGTCATTAAAAGCCTGGGCATATTGCAACACTGTCCTGTTGCCCTGAGTGAGTGCCAAAAACTCGTTGAGCTTTTGGTCCATAATCCCGGCTGGTATGTGGTGTCCCCGGAAAGCTGCCTTGAACTCTCTCCATTCCACCTCTCGATCCTCTGGCTGCATGGCAAGAAAATGGTCCCACCAAGTCCTTGCGGGTCCGCGAAGCTGCTGGGTGGCGAACTTGACTTTAGTGACCTCTGAGCAAGCTCCATGGAGTAGTGGGAATTTGGATTCCACCACTCGCAACCACACATCTGCATCAAGTGGGTCCTCTGCCCTTGTGAATAATGGAGGCTGAGTACTGAGGAACTCCTGGTAGGTAGCTGCCGCGGGGTGACGCTGATGGTCTCCACCACCATAGTGCTGAGGTGGTGGCTGACGCTGAGCTAGCTGCGAGGAGTCCTACCATCACTGACGTCTAACTCTATCCCGGACACCAAGTGAGCGAACGAGGCAACACTCGACTCGGGGGAAGGTGGTCTCCCTGAGCCAGCAGTGTCCAAACTAGAGGCAGGCTCATCTCCTCCCTCGATGTCGACGTCCTCGTTGGCCTCCATATCCTGGATCTCTTGGTGATGCATATCCAAGTGCTCGTTAGCCTCAGCAAGCTGCTGCTGAGTGTTAATGAGCTGATCCTCGAGAACCTCGATGGTGTTCTCCCTGGTGCCCACTAATTCCTCCAACTCTTGGATATCAGTGGATAGCTGCTCCACCTGCAAGTCCTTTTCCACCATTTCAGTGGACAAATCAACCACGAGCTCCTCTCTGTTGTCCAGGGTGATCTTTGTGGCCTCCAACAGTGCCATCAGATGGGACATCGCCTCACCGCGCATCACTTGCAGACGGTACAGAGCATTCATGCACCGTACGGTCAAGTGCGCAGTCTGTCCTGGGTAGATGGCCCAGATATCCTTGGCATGCTCCACCCGATCCTTCCACATTGGGTCGTCCTCCCTTTCGGCGGGGAACAAGCCAATGGGGTGGGTAGACAGCTCCAAAGGATGGAATCCGCAAAAAGTGGTCAACCCGTGCATAGCGATCGCCTCGATCGTGTCCTCAGCCCGGTATCCAAAAGACTCAGAGTCCAACGAGCGCCAGCCTGGCTGCAGGGGATGAGGCTCCAAGGTCATCCTCACCCTACAGCGGGGCACTCGGTGCTTCTCGAACTGCTGCACCGCGTACTGAGGGGGTGTCGTGTATCCGCCCCCCTGAAGTACCTCCCACAAAATGCGGGGAAAGCCCTCTCATGCAAGCCCGTCAGTGTGGGATAGTGCATTTCCGTCCTCTAAGGATCCGTGGGAAGTCATCTGTGTACGGTTAAGCGTAAGTAAAAGAAAAAGAATTATAAAAAGAACAAGAAAAATAAAACTCAGCCTTTCTCTAGTTAAATAAAAAGGTACTGGGGACTTAGTTGGTTATTATCTTGTTTTTAAGTCTTTACTCAAATATCCATTTGTTTAATTTAGAAATGCATGCATGCTCGTCCTGAACGACCTCACCAATATAAGGGGATAGGGAAGAACTCCCATCCCTTAAGGTGGCCTGTAGGGCCTAATCACTTAGCCACCTAACTACCCTTCTATCCTCCCAAGGCTTCACGTCCTAGGTCTATCCTGCTCGCCCTACTATCTATCCAACATTGTTTCTAACAAGTTTTATTTCGGAAAAGGATGGTATTTACATTTTATTGATTCCTCTGTGGTGGTACAAGCTTCGATACCAGCTGTGGCGGAACTGCCCGAATTATTCCAAGTTAAGTGCCTGAGCCCTGCCTTAGAGGCTAGACCACACTTAAATGGGAATAATCCGTCAATCCCTCGGATCTAGTCCGACACGGCCACTGACAGGATCAAGTACCACAATCTCACTCGAAGGTGAGTCACAGAGCAAATACAATAAAGCATAAAACCATACATGAAGGAGTATTAAATTATTACATCACCATCGGAGTTTTGCAAAAGTAGTCATCATTGTTTGAAATGCAGCGGAAATAAACTAACGATAAATAAACAAAGAGATGGGGAAGCCTGTCCCATCACTCCTCATGCTCCTCCTCAGCCGAGGTAGGGTCCCACTCGACAGTCCACCCCGGTGGCAAGATGGACGGCCAAGTCACTCCAGCAACCATGTCCTCCAGAGAACCTGTAAAATTATGCCACAAGCAAGGCTGAGTATACTAATACTCAGCTAGACTTACCCGGTGTGAGGAATCTACTCCTCTACCTCTAGACATGCAGCTGTTTGGCTGTGGGGTTTGGTTACCAAAAGCACTAGCTGAGTTTCTAAGTCAAGTTTTAACTTTGCCAATTTAAGTGTGACTCTCTTAAGGCTAAATGTGTACTATCTACTCATACATAGTAGCAAACATTATTAGCAATCAACATCTTATATCAACTCATCATAATTTCACTTGTTACTCAATGCAGTACAATGGATCAAGCAGTCTCATTAGCTGCGAGAAGCAGACGATTCGAATCGAGTTTTTATCCTTGCAAGGTAAACCTAAACACACGACATGTAGGGGCACTCCGTCCCCACACACATCAACCGTCCCCATCGATTCCCCGTCAGCGAATCAGGGCTCACCGCCTTGGCGTACAATGCCTCACTGACCCCGACTGCCGTCGTGCAGTGACCGCACTTGTACCCACCATAACCGGAATGGGAGACCACGTCTCAGGTCACGTGAGGGGATATGACCATTGCCAGGTTCACTCAGGTACTAGGCTTACCGATTTACCATATTTCTCGGCATGTGCTTAGTACGTTCAACCGCTTGACACAGGTATCCTCACGTTAATCCTTATTCCAATTTCACCTCGTAGACCATGCATCCCCATGGATCCATGTCCACCAACCAACTATCAATATGATATACAACCAATTCCTGATCTCGCGCGAGTGCTAGAAAAATCACTCGTCTTCTACCGAGATCCTAATTAAATAAAGCAACTACTCGACCTAGCATACTAGTATCCATCTCAAAAGGATTCCTGAGATCATGCAACTAGGGTTTCAAACAATTCCTACACCTAAGTGCACAATCAATCCTACAATCATTAAGTGAAGTAAAATAGCATAAATAACAGGTTATGCATAAACCAGGGCTTGCCTTCCAAAGCAGTGGCAGGCAGGTCCTCTGGTGTAGGCTCTGGTGCTGGATCTGGGGCTACCTCCTGAGCAGCTCCTTGCTCCGGCACGAGGACGTACTCTCCGTCAGCAAGGTTACAGTCTATCGAATGCAATGAACATGGATGTCATGATGATGTAGGATTTAATAACATTGTGCAAAGAAGAAAACTAAGTTAAGGAGTAACTTAGAGTTTCTTGGTCATGCGGGGCTTTTAGTGGGTTATGCTTGTCACTTTTAGGTTTAAGTTTTTATTGAGGATAAATATAGGGAATTGGAGTTGCCTTTATATACTTCAGTGGACAGGTTATAAAGAGTTTTTAGGATGATACTAATTTCCTGTTATTCACTTTTCCCTTTCTTTATTTTCTACTTATGGTTTCTAGTGTAGGTTTGAACTACGACAATGGTTTAACATTTTCCAAAAATTCTGTAAAAATTACAGTGGGTTGCCATTTGCTATTCTAGCCTATTTTAAGAATTTGAGGCTTAAAATATAAAGGCTATGCTTTAGACAAAAATAACAATAGTTGTGTAAAATGGGCCACTTTACACTACATCTCTTAATTAGGGGTAAGTTCTGCCATAAGGGTTATTTTTGTTGGCATCTAATAGTAATAATAGGCTTCTGTGCTAAAAATCACAGAAAGCTAAGGGATGGTCATTTAGTTATGATTTTCTAAAGTTAAATGCCCAAAAAAGCACTTTCTACTACGTTGTTATTTGAAAAATGTCAAACAACAGATTTCATATTTTTCCTAAGTTCTTATTAACAAAACATTAGTTATCCCAAGGGTTGGGGTGTTTTCACCTTGGGGTTATTTTTGTAGGGTTTTTCTAAGTTTTCCTTGTTTTATTAAAATAAAAGGTATTCTACTTATTTTATACTAAACCAGGGTATGATAGATTTTTCCAGTGAACTATATTGAATAAGTACCCTAACAAAAATAGGGGTGCCCTCTGGTTCATTATTTAAATCACATTTTCTATTTTTCTTAACCTTAAGCATATTGTAAAATAAGGGGTAAAAACTAACTTAATGGAGTGGATAGAGAGATTCAACATTTTTAATTAGGTCAGTAGGTGGACATAGATTTCTCCAAATTTTTCTAACCCTAGCCAAATAGTACAACTATTTTTCTTTCTATTATTGAGCTTTTGGCCAAAACTATACTTAAATCAGAACCTTATAGTTTTCTATAGTACATAGGGGGTTTTATATTTTTCTTAAGTAGGTTACATTATTTAGAGTCTGACAAAATTTGTTTGACCAAATTTGGATGAACTAAACCGAAGTTATGGATTTTCAAAGTTTCTGTTCAAATTTAAAATCAGGTTTAATAAGGTTTTCTGAAAAAGCAGTTTGCACCGAGGTCCCTGGGTTAAAGCTAAATCAATCTTCGCAGTTCTACCCTTGCGCCACTATTCCCCCGGGTCTCTGACAGTTCAAAAAGCCCCCTGACTTTCTCTTCCTCTCACCCGCGGTCCCTCTCAGGTGTAAACAGTACCCGCAGAGAAGAAAGGGGTGGCGCGGCTTACCGGCGAGGGGTAGGGTTAGCTCGGGGAGGTTCTGGCGGTCACAACGACGTACGGCTCGCCGGCGGGGATGGCCGGAATCGCTCGGTCCACGTGCGCAGGCGGGTGTCTTCGTCGGCGGCGGGCGTACCGGCCAAATCACGGCGATCTGGTTCAATCCAAGGGCACGGTGAGCTTCACGGGGTGACGTAGAGGCTATCCGTGCATTGAATCGAGAAATGGCTCAGTGATTTACCCGGTCCACGCACTCCGGCGGGGTTGTGAACTCCGGCGACCGTGGACTGGCCTCTCCGGTGAAGCAGGCTTCGATTCCTTGCTCTCGGAGCTTCACTGGGGCGTGCACACTCGCCTCAGAGGGTTGGACAGGGTTGGGAAGGGCTGGGCTGGCCGGTCTACGACGGCAGTGGCTCGGGTGGCCGCGGACACGTCGCGCACGGGCAAACGACGGCGAGTTTAGCTCCGGTGAGGTTTGAGCGTGCGCGGAAGAGTGTGGTCGACGCCTGGGGGGGGCTTTATAGGCGCGAGCGCGGGCCATGGCGTCGGCTGGCCGTTTAGCGCGACGCGGGGCACGCGGGGGCGCGCGCGGGCGTGCTCTGGCGAGCTCAGAGCGCGTCGAACACGTGGCTCGTTGCTTCTGCCCGTGTTCTTCCCTCTGCTGAGCGGCCAAAACGTACGAATCTTGCCCTATCCCCTGTGGGAGATCTCTTCCCTGCACCTAGAGCTACCTAGTTCATGTGAGTTCCAAGAGTAGATGTGGTCGGGTTAGAGAGATATGAGGGTGGGAAGTCGGCTGTGTCAGACATGTCCAAACCGAGACAAAAATGGTGCCAAGTCGTGTCAAACGCCCTAGGGTAGGTGTCACCTCTTTCCAGGGCATTCTAGGGTTAATTTGGCGCCACTTTGTCAATTGGGTCGAAGTGTTTTGAATTTTGGATTAAGGTGAACATGTGGGATCTTTGTTCAAAGGTTAGCTTTTAGACTTAGGCAAATTCTGAATTTTCTCTTGTGCTCAACCTTGGGTGAACTTTTTGGGGCTTTTCTGAATTCTTTTTGGGGTTACTTTCTTACTACCATTTGTAGGTTATGAAGTATACTACAACTTTTATATTTGGCCCAAGCCATGATCATAAGGTTTACATGACCTTTTGATCCTAGCTTCAAATAGGGTTCCTATGGCCCAAGAGGGGTTTGCTTTAGGGTTTTGGGAAATTCCCCCCTTAGATGTGCATGACAAGCTAGGGCATGATATCCAAGATGGTTGGCACTTGTTTAGGACCTTGAATTCCAAGTTTGATGTACTTTGCCCAAACCAATTCACATGTGATAATAGGTTAAATGGGGTAGCCCTGGGTGGACACCCTGAGTAACACCTGGGGTGTTACATATCACGTCGTGGCAGAAGCTTAAGGACATGTTGGTTACCAGCTTCCAAGGCTTTCAAACGAAGCCGGTCATAGCTCAGGCTCTGTTCCAATGCACGCAAGACCACGAAGAATACCTTCAAGCATATGTACGAAGGTTCTTGCGACTGAGGGCACAGGCGCCTACAGTGCCCAATGAGATTGTCATTGAGGCCATGATTAAGGGCCTTCGGCCAGGACCTACGACTCAGTACTTCGCCAGGAAGCCCCCGCAAACTCTGGAGAAGCTGCTTCAGAAGATGGATGAGTACATCCGAGCTGACAACGACTTCCGCCAAAGAAGGGAGGAAGCTTACAGATTCTCCGAAATGACCAGGGGCTTCAGAGGAAGAATCCATCCGAGTCACGTCAGGTCAATCCATAACTCCACTCAAAGTGATGACAAAGGAAGTCAGTCTCAGAGGTCACAATATACCTCACAATCTTCGGGGCAACATCAAAGCTCTTTCAGGCCACCAACTCCAAGGGGCAGAGGCGCCAGGGGCTTCGGAGGAAGATTTGGGGATCAACCTAGAAAGATTTACTGCTTATTCTGTGGTAAGGACAAGGGCCATACTTCAAGAATGTGCCATGTCACCATTTAGAAGCAAAAGGAAATAGCAGAAGCCGAAGCTCGGTAGAACCAGCTGAAGCAGGTCTTACACACTACTTCGTGTCACTCTCCTTACATACCAGAGTATGTGAACAATCATCCTACAGCTTCTGTCGCTTCAGCTAGCCATTCACAGGCTTCCTAGCCACAACTCTCGCCTCCGCCACCACTACAACCGACCTATTTCCGAAGCCAGCAGCCAGAAGGGCGCCAACACTCTCAACAGCAACGGGAATTCAGGGAGGAATCCGAAGCTCGCACAGTGAACAGTACTGTGCTAGAATCAAAGCACATCTATTGAGAGATATCCTACCTTTGAAACATTTTTACGTTCATTGTCATTTTGTTTTTAATAAGGAACAATCAATGTAAACCTAGTTTTAATTTCTTGTTATAGCTTCGCTCCTGTCAGAATGAAATATATCTTCTTCACAGACTTACGAAGCTCAAAAATTGCTGAAGCTCAAAAGACGTTCCTAAGGGAATGCAGAGCTAAAAATCGTAGTGCAAGTTTCACCGAAGCTACAAAAAGTCGTTCCTAAGGAGCGCAGCGTAAGTTTGCCGAAGCTACAAAAAGTCGTTCCTAAGGGAGCACAGTGTAAGTTTTCTGCTCAAAAGTCGTTCCAAAGGGAATGCAGGGCCAAATACCGCCGAAATATAAGGCGAAGCGCGAAAAGTCAACACGAAAATTACCGCCGAAATAGAAGGCGAAGAAGTTCAAAAGACGTTCCTAAGGGGATGCAGAACTTACACCGAAAAATAAGCGGTAAAGAGATTTTGATCGTTCTTAAGGGGACACAGAGATTGTGTGTTTTAGCGTGGGTGTGTGTCTTTGGCATTAGCATCATTCTTTGCATCATCTCGCATAGCATCACATCATACATCATATCACACCAATGACACAAATTGGAAACGAAGTTAGTCTTCGGAGAATGCTTTACAAAAATGAAAAGGTGCTAAGGCACAAAGTAAGTTGAGAATTATAGCTTCATCAGCTCTGATGTGGAAGAAGAGATCTACTGTTTACGAAGCATTGATGTTTTTACGGAGCTTGGATGTTCTTTACAAAGCGTGGATATTCTCACGAAGCATAAATATTCTTCTTTACGAAGCATGAAAAGAAGGGAAGGTGTTTTTTCGCCGAAGGCTCAAAAACGGTATGTATATAAAAGTTTCATGCATCGCAAAGAAGTAAATTGCAAAATAGTTTACATATTAGATTCAAAACTATACATATCAAATGTTACAGACTTAGTTCAACAAATGTTACATTAATCGCCTAAGAACGTTTTTACAATAACTACTATTCTTCCTTTAGAACCTTCTCCGCAACTTCGTTAAGCAATTTGTTAACGACTTCGTCAACAATAGATTCGGCTATGTTGATGATTTCTATTGCTTTCTTCGTTTCTGGGTCGGCCAGGGGGTCGAATGGCTCCGATGGAGGAGATAATTCAGCTGCGGTAGAAAAAATCAATCAGTCCGAAGTCACGAAAACAAACGACGAAGCTAAAGGCCATTAAACGATACCTATCCGTCTCTCGCGCTCAGCAGCTTCTTCAGCTCATTTTGCTTCAGCTCAGGCCTCATGGATGTCTTTTTCACTTTTCTTCATAATTTCATGAGCCATTTCTCAGCCACCATTCTCCCACACATCATTATAAAATTTTCCGCCCATTAAGGTTGCTTCAGCTGAAGGGTCCTTCGTGACGTCTGCGGAGAAGGCAGCTTCGACATGGGCCATGGTTTTGATGTGATTGCACCCCGCATTCTCCAAGATTGCTGAAATCCCGCATGTACCAGAAAATGCACATACATCTCCTCGGTCACTTAAGATTTCTTCAAAAGCTTCGGCTTCTCCGCGTATCCACTTGGTAACACCTTCAGGGTCACCTCGTATGAAGTTATCTTTGTTTGAATAGGCGCCCACGTTGGCAAAGCTAGCCTTTATCTTCTCCATGCAGCCCAAAGATTTTTCAAAACATCTTTCCTTGGATGTGTTAAGTTCTTCAACTGTTTTTTCTAAATAGTTTTTCCAATATTCGCTGGCATCTCGGTTAGCTTCGGCGAGAGCGCATTTTTCTTTGGCCTCTGCCAACTGTTTCCGAAGGCCTTCGTTCCTTAATTCGATCACCTCTGAACGAAGATTGTTCAGAGCCATTGTATACCCTTCATCTTCAATGTTTTTCTGTGCTCTAAGGGCATTGCTAAGGATTAAGCCCTGCAAGAGGAGGACAAGATTAAGTATAAACAAATGAAGTAATTCGTTTTCAAATACAAAATTGACTTTTATACCTTTATGCTATTATATGCTAAGCTGTCAGCCAGTTCATCCTTTGATAGTATTGAAAGGCCATCTTCTAGCTTCGGAAATCCGAAGCTTCTACCCATCTCCCGGCATACGGATATCTCTTTGTTATTTGGGAGACAATACAAGAAATCTTCTTCCCCACTGCCATTGAACACTAATGCCCCCTTCGGGTATTTCAATTTTTGGGCATAATGTTGAGCTTCTCGTTCTTCTTCCTGAGAAAGTCCCTTTCCCGAAGCATGGCGGATGATGTAATCAATGCTCTTTTAAAGCTTCGGGAGTAGGAGTGGCAACCTTTTCAAACGAAATTTGCTCTGTTGCCTTTTCTTCAAATTCCGCAGGCTTCGTCTTAGCAGGCACTGTGGGCCCTGCCTCGCTCTCAGCCTGGGTTATTGTAGTCTCAACTTCTATTTTCTTAGTATCAGCTTTGGGTTGCGTATTGTTAGCTTCGGCAACTTTCCCTGTGGGAGCGGGACTTATGGAGTCAGTTGTTTCTAAAATATCTAACACATTTACCATCCTCCTTCTCTTAGGAGTGTTGGTAGAACTCTTTTCTGCCTTCAGTACTGTTGCTTCTGTTGAAGGACTTAAAATCTCTGGCATCTTTGTTACTTCTTCAATTTTTGATTTTTCAGCCTTATCTTTGTCAACCTTCATTTCAGCTAGATCAACCGAAGGTGCCTTCGACATTATAGCCGGCTCTTCAGCCTTCTGCGTAGGAGGAACGGGTTCTCTTGGTTCAGCAGCTGAAGTAGCCTCCCCGCCAAACTCAGGCACCACGGCCGGTTCAATATAGCGTGGCCGGTGGGTAAGGACCTTTAACTTTTTGCCCTTCGGCACAGGCTCGTCTGGAGTGGCCGAAGCAACAGTTTTCCTCTTCTTTCCTTGTCCTCGCAGCGGATAGCGGTAGTCGGGGTAAACAAAGCCAATGGCATCAAAAACTCTGTTCAAAATCTTTTTCCCCGACCTATGAAGGTTGTGGATAATGCATTATCTTCTGCCTTGGAATATGATCCAAGCAGTTCATCACTTGTAATTTCGATGCATTTTAACCATTCATCGTTTGGTTCATCGAACTTATCCCCATATCTGAAAGTATACTTCAGCCGGACCAGCTCACCTTCGCTAGACTTGGTGACAGTCTCCTTCGACATTTCCCAGTTCTCTACAAGCGGCCATACTCTGAAGGCTATATGCTCTTGGATTAAATCTCTTGTACCAATGAAAAAACAGACAGTACCAAATGCCTTATGGCAAGCTTCCGCAGCATCATCAATTTCAACCTTCGGCCTTCGGAGGCCGAAGCGGTTCCAAATGGGGCGCATAATGACTTCCTTAATATCTTATCTTGCCTTCAAATCATTCTTCACGTAAAACGATTCCTCCATCCAAGCTCCTGGCCATCTTTTCCTGAATGTTGGTACCGGGTAGCTTGCGTTGGTGCGAGCGGTAAATCCATAACAACCAAAATTGTTATGATATTGTTCTTTGCCCATGGCCTTCGTCTCATATACAAGTTCGTGCATACTGCAAAAGCATTTCGTGCTTGGCTCCAGCCCCTGGCTTCTCATAGCCCAAACAAAAATCCCCATTCTAATAATAGCTTCGGGGGTTATCTGATGAAGGTACATCTGATAAATTTTCAGCACTTCGACTACAAACCTGCTCAATGGAAACTGAAGCCCAGCTTTGAAGAAACTTCGATAAATCACAACTTCGTCTTCCTCAGGGGTAGGGACGTTGTTGTCTCCACCAACTCTCACAATAGACATATCCCGAAAGTACCTTCCTCTCATATTGTGAAGATGACTCTGTTTAATTGTTGATTTCCCAAAAATTGTATGACTCGGCCTCCACGGCCGATCCTCAGAATCCTCTCCCCCGCTTTCAGCATCATAATCATCACTGTCACCGGTATCTTCAGACAGGCCTTCCAGTATTTCCTTAGTAATCTTTTCTGTATTTGATTTTGCCATTGACTCGATAAACCCAGCTATGTAAGGATTTGCAGCATTCTTCTCTTCAAAGAGCTTCTACTCTTCAGTTAGCTTCGTCTCAGCAGCAAATTTCTTGTCTTGAGACATTTTTTCCTTCGGAAATGATGAAAATTTGTCTTTCTATCCAAAGCTCAGGAAGCTTGAGAAACTAGCAAGCGTTAGTGAGCAAGAGCTATAAAATTGAGAAAATAAAGCAAATGGCACAAGCAGCGTACCAAATGAGGTCGGTGCGAGTTCTTATTTATACGCTCGACACGCTCCAAATTGGGGGGCCCCGTCTGTCATTGACTGTTGCTATTCTAGCAAAGGGAAGGTGTTTTTTCGGACCTTCGGCTTAAGGCCTTCGTCCATGTCGTAGTCTGAATTCGTTATCTTAAACAAATTAATACTGCGAGGGGCTACTGTTGGGGGCCTTCGTCCTCCGGAGGTCCTCAAAAACGTGATTTAACAATATCTTCCAAGTGTGATATGTGAATAGGTACCTTCGGACTCAGGCTAAAAGCATATACGATGTAAAAAGCATGATCGTGAGGAAGGTTGGAGTCGCTCCGAAGCTACGTGCAGGGGAGCTTCGGCTAAATGGCGGAAAAAGGAACCGACTTAAAGGGGAAAAGGCTATCTAGTCCTCATAGGATTATCTATAAGTTAATAATAAGTGTAAAGGGCATGAATGTAATTTCTCACATGCTGCGTCCTGTGCCTATAAATAGATGAACAATACCCTCGTACTGTTCACGCTGACTTGTACTTGCTCATGCGTCACGCTTGTACTTTTACCTTCTGTCAAGCCAAAGGTACATTTGTAATTCAATATTGTTTCTATTTTTCCATGATAATATAATGAGGATAAATTGACAATGCTATATAATTGTTCATGTTATCTCTTACATTTCATATGCTTCTCCTTTTATTAACATATATCGCGATGATGAAGGTATGTCCTTCATGACCTTCGTCTGAAGATCATTATATCCAAAGGGAAATAATCCTTCGAAGGACGAAGGGCATTAACATTTAACATTTTGTGTTGCCTTGTTCTTAATTCATAGCACTTGAGAACAAGTCCCCAACACCTGGGATTAGGGCATATGGGTAAGTGTGAAGCCAAAATGAATAATACCTCAAAAGCTATTGGAAATGTTCACAAGAGATTAAGTTTGATGAGTTTGAGTGGCACAAAAACCCTAGAGTGCTCAAAACCCTAAAAGAAACCCTAGAAAACCATAATTTGTACCCTAGGGGGTGATTTCAAATTCTATACACTTTTGGACCAAAGTGTATGTATCGAAGTGGTAGAATATAAAAAACAAACAACTTTTACATTGGAGGATTTTCAAGTAATGTGGAGCAAATTGGACTTAAGTGTAAAAAGCCTCAAGGGCATCTATGTGACTAACTCTAAAATTTCAGTGCAATTTTATCAAGTTTGAGGCCTTATATTTCTTAATCTATGAGGATTTTGCTCTATGTCAATACATCGAACTTGTAGAGCTATGTTAGGGTTACAAGTTTGATTAAGTGACTAAGCATTGGCGTTGTACAAAAATTGGAGAAAAATGAGCATGAAGTTGGACTGTCAGTCACCACTGAAGACTGAACTTGGCTAGCAGTGAACTCTGGTAAACTTTGGGGGCGATTTCAAGTAGGATCTAATGAGTATTTGATTATAGTTGCTATAACAAAATCAGAGCTGGTATGTTGAACAACAATTTTCATGTAGTCGAATTGGTAGCTCTCCACATGAAAGTTGGAGAATTTGGCTTCTCAATCTGCTCTATCAAGTGCTCCGATGAACGGTCGCGATGGTACAATGGTGAAGGAAAATTCTTCAGATACATCGCACCTCACCGCCGGTGATCCCCGCACCTGAATTCATGCCGGCCGTCACGATTCGTGCTCGACGCAAAGTGGATAACCGCGGGGGAGTAAAAGATCTGGCGGGAGATGGATTGGGTTGCATGCAGTAGTCTATCGGATGGGTTTGGGGCTGCGCGACGTGGCCGAACGGACGTGGTTGTCATAGGTCTCCGGTGAGCTCAACAGCGCCATGTCGTGGTCCTTTACCATGTAGTCGTAACCGTGGCATGCTCAGAATTACTCTCCCGGCGTTTGTATGCCGTTAAGCGCCACAGCGTGCTCGCCAGTGC
Organism: Zea mays; assembly: GCF_902167145.1. Taxonomy (NCBI): domain Eukaryota; kingdom Viridiplantae; phylum Streptophyta; class Magnoliopsida; order Poales; family Poaceae; genus Zea; species Zea mays. Next base: position 41,699,123 of record NC_050102.1, on the reverse strand, counting down.
AATGTCTTGTCACCGTCGCCCTCCAAATCCCTTCCAAATTCGTAGTAATCATGGCCAACCTCTATAAATTGAGCACCTCCCTTGCTTCGCCCGCTCATCACGAACCTAGTGCAACTCTAACCTCGGCCGGTCATCCACCATAGCCCGAGCAATTCTGTTTTCCCCCAAATCGGTTCTCCACGCCGCCGTGGACACCTCTCCGTCGACCCGTCGTCCTATCCCTCCACCCGCCTTCCTGGCTATCGTTCTTAAGTCCTGGTAAGTTGCTAAAGCTTACCATGCTCCCAATTTGTGCGCTACTTCGCTGTATCACCGGGAACAGACTGGGAAAGCTTCACTTCCACGGGGTTGCGTGGACTAAGCTCTAGAATGGTGTTCGGATCAAATTGGTGATTCCCAGTAGATCACCGAGGATAGAATTCGGCATAGACCAAGTTACAACACAGTTTGTTAAGTGACGCCGCCGGTGCAAGTTCACCGGAGAGCGCGCACACCGTCGTTCACCGTCGAGGACTTGGAGTTGTGAAGAGAAAGAAGTGTGAGGGGTTTTGCGCGAATGTCAGAGAGACACATGAATAGTGTCGCGGCTTCTTTGCCGGTTATTCAAAAAGCCGAGGGCCTCTACGCAAGATGGCCAACGCGGGCGCACGCGGGCGCGGGTTTCCCCTGTTGGTGGGCCGGTTTGGGCTGGTTTCAACCCAGTATCGTTCCTTCTTTTTCCTTTTCTTTTTACTGTCAGGCTTGGAAATTTATAGGAAATTCTAGAAAAATGGTAAAATTATGTGACCAATTTTGCTAGACTCCTAAAATCCTATAGTATTTAATAAAAATAGTTCCAAGATTTTTAGTCCAAACCTGGATTTATTTAGCGTTCAAAGATGCCTTAACCTAGCCTTTTACAATTTTAGAATTATTTTGGTAGCTCCAAAAATCATAAAACTTTTTAGGTAAGCTTAGTTTAGTGATTAAAGCCCTTGGATAAAGTTTGGCATGCTTTGGACATTGTTTGGTCCCAAGCCCATACACAAGCTCCCTAGGGTAAAATTGCCTAACCCTAATAGAATACTAACTTAGGAAACTTTAGTGACTAGTGGACACCGTGAAAGAAAGTTGTATTCAAGATACAACTTAGTGTGTTTCTATTATAACTGCATATTGATAGCATCACATGAGCATTCATATATATGTATTGTTATGTATAGAAAACGAAGAAGAAGTTGTAGTCGAAGAAGTTGCCCCGCAAGCTGAAATTCCACCTATCGAGAACAACTTCTACTTTGATATCTGTGGGACAGACCCCGAGCCTCCTACAACACAAGGCAAACCCCGGTGCATTATCCCCTTTCCTTGTGTTTTAAAATCTTTATCGCCTTATATGATGCATTAGGTGATAGGAGTTGTGTGCTAAATAATTGCTGCATTTCCTTCCTTGGATCTGTTTACCATTCCTTGATACATGTTTTATTTAAAAGTTTTCTGATGCTTAGTCTTGCCTTAGAAAACAAAATGTTTTGTTTTAAACAAAGATGATGCTTCATATGGGATGGGAAGTTTTTAAAGAAAAGACTTGATGGTGAATCCATCATGGCCATGATGGGTTCAACATCGGAAAAGATGTACCTCTTCCAGGTACCAAACTTTGGATTTTAAATGTTAAAGACGAGACCGGGCGGGTGACTTGCACGAGAAGAGAGTCTCGGTGTAGTGTCTCCATCTGAGACGCTTAAGGACCATGTCGATGTGGGCCTGCTGACCGAGGACCCTTTAACTGGCCACATGCCTCGTCATGGGTAAGCTTTGCTTCGGTCGGACCAATACTAGAAAGGCCACCACGCAATGGGAGTGGAGAGATGGCGAGAGTAGCGTGTACCCTATGTGGCAAGAGGCTGGATGGTGGTGTATCTATGCTATCGGTTGGCGTGAACCCGTTCTGGTCTTGAGAAACCCGGTGGCAAGTTGACATATGCAAGGGTTAAGTGCTACATATGTCGTGTGGATGGAGATTCTCAGCTGAGTATTAATCGATTCGGATCGCCGTTACTTCTCGGACATGAAGACTTGGTCACTGACTTACACGTAGCATTCCAGTGAACTCAAAGGGTGATAAATGATGGCTAGTGTAGGCCAAGTACTTGAACTAGGATACAAAGAACTCTAGTTGCAGGTAATGACTTAACCTGATAATAGAACTAGATTTTTAAGGATCCACTGTTAGTAAGCATTTCTGCAAACACAGTCTTTGATTCTTGATCAGCTTTACCTTGAAACCCACAAGCCAGCATATCCATGAGAGTCTTTTCCTTTGTCAGGTAAGACTTGTGAAAGTACACTCCGTACTCAGGGTTTTCGAACCCATGTTGTTGTAGGTGATGAAACAACGGAGTTTTGCTATTTCTGCTCGAAGGTGGTACCAAAGGAGGAGGCAGATCGGTGAACTTGTTGGTGGGAGGATGTTTTACCTCCCTTATATGTAATAATATATTATGCACTCAGACACCCGGTATTGTAATAAATACTATCCTTATATTTTATGAATGTAAATTAAGTTATTGTAATCCGCTTCCGCTTATTCTTTACTCCGACTATGTGTGTAATGTCTGCGTGATGGGTGAAGCGCTCTTGGGCGATATGATGATGATGCCGATGACCGAACTTGTCGAGTGATTATGTGCATCTACATGGTTGTCCGAGGTCCTTAGGACAAGGACATCTGTAGGTGGGCCTAATTCCTTGGCAGGTTCCATGACAGGTGGCGCACCGGACTGTCCGGTGCGTCCATCGCCAGCAGAAATCAGCCAACGGCTAGAAGTGGTTGGGAGGCTATAAATACCCCCAACCACCTCATTCACTTCCATCCAAGCCTTCTGAAATCTTCATTCATTGCAAGAGCAAAAGCCCAACACTCCAAGACACAATCAAAGCAATCAATCCACTCAAAATCCCCAAAATCAACTCTAGTGCATTAGGGCTTGTGAGAGGATCAATTGTGTTCTTTTGTTGCTCTTGTCGCTTGGATTGGCCTTTTTCTTTTTCCCTTCTTATTCTCAAGAGACTTGTAATCGAAGCAAAAGAGACACCTAAGTGTGTTGTGGTCCTTGCGGGGTCTAAGTGACCCATGAGATTAAGGAAAAGGCTCACTCGATCTAAGTGACCGTTTGAGAGAGGGAAAGGGTTGAAATAGACCCGGTCTTTGTGACCTCCTCAACGGGGACTAGGTTCTTTGGAACCGAACCTCGGTAAAACAAATCATCGTGTTCACTCGCTTGATTCTCGTTTGATTTGTTTTCCCTCTCTAACGTTTCCTTGCTAGTATTGATTTGAGTTGGCTCCCATACGTCATCCGCATTCTTAGAGCAACTCTTAGCAAGAGAAACATTCTTTTGACTTGAATTTAATTCTAACGCTAACCTCGACCTTTAGTGTGTGTTTAAGTTTGTAAATTTTAGGTTTCGCCTATTCACCCCCTCTAGGTGACTTTCACTATACATTTGAACTATCATACATGTTGAGGGCAAATTTGTCCTTTCCTTCTTCTATCCTATTGATTAAGCTTTGAAGGCTTCTTATGGCTTTATTCAGCTTCATCAAGTATGCACACATGGTGGCCGCCAGAAGCTTCTGCCTTCGAGTACATGCAAATCAGTAGTTTTGGCTGAAGCCCACCTTCAACATTAGTCCTGCAACATATGTGTAAGGAAAATGGACCCCGACCCATTTGTCTAAATGATTTTGGTGTTTGATGATCAACATAACATGTGGACTAATACGTTTGCTAGTGTTTGTGTTTATAGTTCACATGATGCGAAGAGTACTGGACTGAGACTCTGAAGATGCAACACCTCAAAAGAAGACCTAAAAGATGCGTAGAAGTCCAATACTCAAGACCAAAAAGAAGCCCAAGGAAATAGTGAAGAAATCCAAGAAGAGGGCAGTCAGCCAGCGCTCTAGTGGCGCACCGGATAGTGAACATTACCTGTCTGGTGTGCATCGGACTGTCCGGTGTGTGACCGGACAATCTGAGCAGAGAGGCCCACAACCAAGGACTCTCAGGTGCTGTAGCATCGGACTGTCCGGTGTGCTGGGTAACAGTCAAATCCAACAGTCGACTGCTATAGACCTCAATGGTCGGCTAACCTGGCCAGGGCACCGAACATGTCTGGTGTGCACCGGACTATCCGATGCGCTTGATGACAAAGCTGTCAGCTTTTTGTCCAACGACTATGATTGAGGGGGAGGCTCTCCAACCGGCCATTTGAATGTGTGGGAGCCCAAAGCTTCATACCAAGACATATTGTATACATTTTCAAACCTTTTTGAGAGAGGACTTTGCCAACTAGGAAATCTGCTATCCCAACCAATCGACCAGGATCGAGTGCACGAATCGCTTGACCTAGTATGATATAAAGTGCCTCCTTCGTGTGCATCTATAGAGCATCCTTTCTGCATCCTACATCTGCTTCAGGAATGGATCAAACTAGGTTGTCGGTGGAAGTAGTGGTAGTGGCAAGGTATCCATGGTTTTCGGTGGAAGTAGAGTATCCACTTAATCGTCTCTCATATCATTCCTTTAGCTTGCGGAGGCCAGGTTGTAAAAACCAATTTATTGCTTTAGCAAAGAGTCTGGCTTGACTTCTTACCTTGAAATCTGGAAACTTCGATCAAGATCGTCGTGGCAACTCCACTTCCCCACTCTTTTCGCTTTGAAGCGTTTCTCTTAAAGACAAATCGACACACAAGTGCTTAATAGAATCACTCGGTGATTAGCATAGGTACTTTGTGAAGTGCTTAGGTTAGTTAGACCGCTTATATGCTTGCTCTAGGTTGTTCCTAGTAAGTTGATTGAGTTTAGATAAACCCACAAAACCCTCGGCTCTTGCGCGAGCCGTTGTAATTGTACCGACTGGGGGCGAGAGTCTTGCGAGACCATGACAATCGAGTTTGTGTCACGACCGTCACCGTGTATCGGAGGGAACGAGGCCCGCGACGTTTCGGCCAGAAGCTTGATAGTGGAGACGGCGGGGAGCGTCCGAGAGGAGCCGGAAGCGGAGCACCAGTTGCATGTGGAGAAGGCCTGCATCTCTCTTTAGAGTTACTCGACCGAGGTGCTTGGTCCTCGGGTGGGCTACACTTTGCATAGGGGCACCAACGAGGATTAGTCGGGACCTTGCATGGTTCCGGATACCTCAGTAAAAATACCGGCGTCTTCCACGAGAGTTTGCTTTCTCTACTAGCTCTTTACCTTCCGCATTTACAAGTACTTAAGTTTCAATCTCTCCTTTCTAGTTAGAACATTAAGAATTGAAACTTAGGCTTTGCGATAGAGATCGAAACACTTAGACAAAATCTAGTTTGCACATTCTAAATTGTTTATTTGCATAGGTTTTGCTCTAGGGATTTAATTGTGGCTTAGTTTAGAGAATAGTTTTTAGAAGTCCTAATTCACCCCCTCTTAGGCATCATCGTTTCCTACAAGTGGTATCAGATCCCGGTTTGGCTCATTTGAAACATTTTAGCTTCACCGCTAATCAAGCCAACACTTTTTAGAGGAAGGGGATGGATACCCATAAGCCACCACACTTCAACTGCACTAACTCCCCATATTATAGTGCTAGAATGGTTTGTTACCTAGAAGCCAATGATCTAGGTGTTTGGAGAGTCACTCGTTATGGGATGAAATCACCTAAGAATCTCGAGAAGCTCACCACGAGTGAGGAAAAATAAATTAATTTGAATGCTAGAGGACTGTAACACCCTGAATTTGGGGGTATAAAATTTCTTCTCTAAATGCCTACCAAATTCAGGTGTTACCCTTTGTCTCTCTCTCTAGTCTCTCTCTCCCTTTTTCTTTTGAGTAGATTTAGCTTAAGTTAGTGAGGGATTAATTATTTTACTTTGTCATAACTATGGGAGTCATGAATTGTTGCATCATGCTGAGCCTAAATTATTCTTTGATTTGATGCACATGTTTGAATCATTTGAATTTGGGTTTGTGTTTGAATTTGAATTGAGTTCGCTAGAGAAAATAAAAAGAAAAGAATTTAGAAAATCCCTGGAAAAAGGACTATAATGATGAAGACATCACTCCCATGGATACAAACAACACTCCTCAAGTTGACTCTTCAATTACTCGTGCACGCGCTCGACAATTGAATTTACATGTAATCTCGTTCCTAAGTAATTATTCTTGTGCATTTGAGAGTAGTATGCTACCTAATGATTTAATTGTACTTAGGAATGAAAGAGAGGACCAGCATAGGTGTATGAAAGTCCTTGGAGGCGGGGAGGACCAGCTAGAATGTCTAGATCAAGATGGAGGCCCAAACCGATTCGAGTTCATTTCAGTTTCGGATTCTAGGAACAACCCGTAATAAAATGGACGCCTAAGTCGCATACAAAGTCGGATTTGGACGTTCTTTATATGGATGGAAAGATAATTTCGAGGAGCTTCCAATGACATCGGTTTCAGGTCCAAATTCATCCAGAATCGACGGGAATTGTCTAAACAAGTTGACGTCCAGAATATGTTCCGGCGCTGCGACGCCATCTTTTGGTCTTTTGGGCCGTGTATCTTCGTTGAGCCCATTAGGGGCGCGTCTAGGGGATCTTGCATAACCCTAGAGTCTTTATTAGTAGCCGCCACATTCTTGTTAGGGCGGGTTTTGCTTAAGTTAATCTGTCAAGAACAGTTCGCCATTAGATCGGTTTGTGAGACCCCAACTCGAGAGCTTAATCATCCATCCGCAATTCTTCAGATTATGTTCTTTCTCATTCTTGCTTGTGTCTTCGATTCACAGGCAAGGATTAGCCTTCGTGGCGAGGTCTATCGAGCAGCGCATGGTTGATAACCAGAGGAGAAGTGATGCTCCGATTGCGGGGTTCTAGTCTTGTTGATTGTAAGCCGGATCGTCTGTATGACATTGTTGGGGACTTGTTCTCAAATGCTATGAATCAAGAACAAGGCAACATAAAATGTTAAATATCAAAAGCCCTTCGTCCTTCAAATCATTATTTCCCTTCGGATATAACGAATTTAGGACGAAGGTCATGAAGGATATACCTTTATGATCATGATAAAAGATGGAGAACATTCAAGCAACATACAGAAAGTAACATAATTTCTGTAAACATTATTATTAATCTATTTCCATTTGTATTACTTGTGTAAACAAAGATAAATTACAAATGTACCTTCGGCTTGAAGGAAAGAGAATACAGGCGTGACGCAAAAGTGAATGCCAAGTCAGCGTGAATAGTACGAGAATATTGTTCACCTATTTATAGGCACGGATCGCAGCCCATGCAAAATTACATTAATGCCCTTTACATTTATCAATAACTTTATAGTAATTCTTCGAGGTCTAATCTGGCTTTTCATCTTTAAGTCGGTTTCTCTTTCCGCCGCTATGCCGAAGCTCTTCCGCGCATAGCTTCGTGATCGTCTTGTCCTTCGCCGTGATTGCCGTCTCAGTTAAGCTTCGTCTTAACCATGTTTTTGTATACTCGCAACTTGACGCCGAAGGTACCTGTTTACATATTTCTTTTGGAAAACATAGTCAAATCACGTTTTTGAGGACTTTCGGAAGCCGAAGGCCCCCAACAGTAGCCCCTCGCAATATTAATTTGCTGTAAAGATAAATTTATATTGCGAAATGGACGAAGGCTATGAGCCAAAGGTCCGAAAAAACACCTTCCTTTTGCTATAATAGCAACAATCATTGACAAGCGGGACCCTCCAGTTTCCGACATAATGGGTGTATAAATAGGGGCTCGCCACAATTTATTTGGCAAGCTCTCTTGCCATCTGTTTTGCCTGCTCAAATAGCTTTCTGCCCACAAATATTTGGTTGCCTCCTAGTTTTAAGCTTCGGAAGCGAGAGGCAGGAATTCCGAAGGGATGTCTGAGGAGAAGAAGGTTGCTGCCGAAATGAAGCTGAGCCTTTCTGAGGAGAAAAAATCTGGGCTTCATTGAATCAATAGCAAAAACAAATACAGAGAAAATTACTAGGGAGATTTTGGAAGGCTTATCTAAAGATACTGGTGAAAGTGATAGTTATGATGCAGACAGTGGGGGTGAGGATTCCGAAGATCGACCATGGCGACCAAGCCATTCAGTCTTCGGAAAATCAACTATTGGGCGAAGTCACCTTGAAAACATGAGGGGGAGATATTTTCGAGATATGTCCATCGTGAGGGCAGATGACGGAGAGAGAACTGTGCCGACTCCCGAAGATAATGAAGTCGTGATCTTCCGAAGCTTTTTTAAAGCTAGGCTATGATTCCCTATAAGCAGGTTTGTGGTAGAAGTTCTGAAAATATATCAGGTTTACCTTCATCAACTTACCCCTGAAGCAATAATAAGAATGGGAGTCTTCGTCTGGGCTGTGAAGAGCTAGGGCCTAAAGCCAAGTGCGAAAAGCTTTTGCAATATACATGAGTTATTATATGAGACGAAGCCCTGGGGTAAAGAGCAATATCATAACAACTTTGGTTGCTACAGCTTCGGGGCTCGCTCTGGATCAAGCTGTCCCGTGCCAACCTTTCGGAAGAGATGGCCCGGGAAATGGATGAAAGAATGGTTCTATGTAAAAAATGATTTGAAGATTCGAGAAGATATTAAGGATATCATCATGTGCCCTATCTGGCAGCGCTTCGGACTTCGGAAACCGAAAGTAGAAATGGATGAAGTAGCCGAAGAATGCCAACGGGCCTTCGGCGTAATCTTCTCTTTTATTGGAACAAGGGATTTAATACAAGAACACATTGCCTTCAGAGTGTGGCCTCTTGCAGATAACTGGGAAATGCCGAAAGAAACTATTAAAGAAACTGACGAAGGTGGGCTAGTCAGGCTGAAATATACATTCAAGTATGGAGACATTCGTTGAACCAGATGCTGATTGGTTAAAGAGCATTGAGACTGTAAGTGATGAATTGCTTGGGGTATATTCGAAGGCCGAAGACACTGCATTGTCAGCGGCCTTCGGAGGCCGAAAAAAGAAAAGACTTAACCGAGTATTTGATGCAATTGGGTTTGTCTACCCCGACTACCGCTATCCAGTACGGGGGCAAAAAAGAAAAGGCACAACTTCTGCGAAAGAAACTGCTGCTTCATCCGCTCCTAGCGAGCCAGCGCCGAAGAGAAAAAGGGTAAAGGTTCTCACACACCGGCCACGCTACATTGAACCAGCCACGGTGCCCGAGTTCGCCGGTGAGACCTCCTTGGCCACCGAAACTAAAGAGCCAACCCTGATGCCAGAAGTCAAAGAGTTGGCCGAGGTGCCAGCGACAGAAAAGATGGAAGAACCAAAGACGGAAGAAGCGAAAGCATCAGCTGAGGGAGTGAAAATATCAGAAATTTTAAGTCCTTCAGAAGAAATTGAAGCAGCAAAAATTAAAAAGGGGCCAACAGTGACCCCGAAAAGAAAAAGAATGGTTAATGTGTTAGATGTTTTGGAAACAATTAAATCTTCAAGCATAACTCCGAAGAAGACCGCTGAAACTTTCGAAGCGTCTGCTGAAGTTTCCGTTGCTGAAGCTCCGGAGCAACAGACTGGAGTTGAAACCGGGCCTTCAGAGCCAACCAAGGTAAAACCTTTGGAAACAGAAGAGACGAAAATTGCAAAGGCAACCGAAAAAATGAAAATGTCAGAGCCAATTTTGGTTGAAGAAATTGATACCGCTGCCCCCGAAGCATCTTCCAAAATATACGATTATATCGTGCGACATGCTTCATGGAAAAAGTTATCCGAAGAAGAAGTTTTTGAAGCTAATCACTATGCCAAAGAATTGAAATATCCGAAGGGGGCACTAGTGTTCAATGGGACAAACGAAGATGATTTCCTATACTGCCTCCCAGACAACAAAGAATTATCCGTCTGTCGGGAGATGGCTAGAAGTATGGGGTTTCCGAAGCTCGAAGCTGGATTATGCGCTATGACGAAGGACGATCTTGCGGATAGTCTTGCGTACAATAGCCTGAAGGTATGGGAACTGGGCATTTGGAAATTTTATAATTCGCAACTCATTCTTTTATTCTTATACCAACTCTTTTACATATAGGGTTTAATTCTAAGCAACGCGTTGAGAGCACAAAAGAATGCCGAAGACGAGAGCTATGAAATTGCGTTCAACAACCTACGATCAGAGGTTATTAGACTGAGAAACGAAGCTTTGGAAAAGGATAATATTCTGCTTACATTGGTGGACAAGGTAAAAGAGGATGAAGCTGCCTCAAAGGCCCAGGCCGAAGCCCAAAAACGCGAAATTAAAGATCTTCAGAAACAACTAGCTAGAGCTAAAGAAGAACGTATACTTGAAGAGACAAAACGAGAGCTTAGTGATCAATGGGCCAATCATTTAGAGATAAGTGTTAAGGAGCTTCGTGCATCCCAGAGAAAATGCTATGTTAAATCCATAGAGTGCGTTAAGAAGATAAAATCCAGCTTCGCCAACGTTGGCGCATTCTCTAGTGAAGAGAATTTCTCAAGAGGCAATCCTAAAGGTCCAATGGAATGGATCAGTCACGAAGCAGAAGCCTTCGAGGAAATCCTGAATAGCCGAGGTGACATCTGTGCTTTTTCGGGTGCTAGAGGAATTGCTGCTGTTTTGGAGAAGAAAGGTTGCGAGCATGTAAAATCCTTAGCGCAGTCCGAAGCTACGTTGTCCTCTGAAGACATTAAAGACCCCTCAGCCGAAGCAAGCATGGTCGGCGGAAAATTCTTCACCGATATCTGGGACAACGGTGGCCGAGAAATGACGCAAGAAATTATTCAAAAGAGTGAAAAAGGCATCCACGATGCTAGAAAGGTAGCAGAAGCTGCCGAGAAAAGTACAGAGCCCGAAGGGCAAATAGGTATTAATTAGTGGTTTTTATTATGTTGTAATTTTTAATTCCAGACTTTGTTCGCGGTTTGTAATAGTAATATAGCCGTATCTTCTCTTCCCTCAGAACCTGCTGAGGCATCTCCGGACCCCCACCCGAAGGGGGATGATGAAATTAGAAAAATGGCCGAAGCCATTATGGACAAGGTTGTCGACCAGCTACTGAACGAAGCTGCGGAAATAGTTCTTAAGGAGGATTAAACGCTATTGTAGAAACATTTGGAACGTAACATGTGTAATACATTGTAACTTTGAATGTAATATATAATTTATTTATAGTTTAATTCTTTACGATGCATGAAATTTTGCATACATACCATTTTTTGAGCCTTCGGCGAAAAACACCTTCCCTTCTTTTCATGCTTCGTGAAGAAAATCTTTTCTATATCACAAGAATTTGCTTACTTCTCTGATGAAGAATATCCAAGCTTCGTGAAATATTCTCCGAAGCTATACAAAGTTTTGTGTTGCCTCTCTAATGAAGCTACACTTCGTCTCGATTTGTCTTGTGCCTTAGCACGATTTTTTCTTTTCCAAAATATTCTCCGAAGACCAACACTGTATCCCCTTCTTGTTCCACATGCAATATGCTGTATGATGCTTATGTTATGCAGAATGATGTGATGATGTTATGTTATGCAAAATGATATTTGTGCCGCAGATACATATCCCTGTAATAGAGCACACACACTTTTTGTATCAGCGCTGACTTTTCGCTGTAAGCCTCCCTTAGGAGCTTCTTCGCCTTTTACTTTCAGCGGAATCAGCGTTTATTTTTCGCTGTAAGCCTCCCTTAGGAGCTTCTTCGCCTTTTACTTTCAGCGGAATCAGCGTTTATTTTTCGCTGTAAGCCTCCCTTAGGAGCTTCTTCGCCTTTTACTTTCGGCGGAATCAGCGCTGACTTTTCGCTGTAGGTTCAGAAAACTTACACTGCGCTCCCTTGGGAACGACTTTTTACTGTTTTGAACAATTTGCACTGTGTCCGTTAAAACAAATTTTTTGATAATACAAAGGTTCTTCATGCCGCCATAAATTCGTATGCTTCGGCAACTCAAGCCTATGAAAAGGGCATATTTTCATTATGGTAAAAGATGAAAGTGTTACAAGAAATTGAAAAATGATAAAAGACACTTGAATTTCTCATAATTGTTCCTTACTATCAAAAAGGTAATACTGAATGTAAAAATGCGAAAAAACTGCTGTTGAGGTAGGATATTGATCAATAAATGTGCTTTGACTCTGGCACAGTGCTATTGACTGTGCGAGCTTCGGACTCCTCTCTGAAGTCTCTCTAAAGGTGATTGTGCTGACTCCCTTCTGGCTACTGTCCTCGCTGCGTCGGTGGTGGCGGTGGAGGCTGCTGCCAAGATGCTTGGGGTTGGCTTGCCGAAGCAACAGAAGCTGCAGGGTGGTTGCCTACATATTCTGGAATATAAGGCGAATGATACGAAGCAGTATGCATGACTTGCTTCGGCTGACTTTGTTGCGCAGCTGCTTCTGCTATCTCCTTCTGCTTCTGGATGGTAACGTGGCACATCCTGGTGGTATGGCCCTTGTCTTCACCACAGAATAGGCAATAAATTTTTCTTGGCTGATCTCCAAACCTTCCCCCGAAGCCCCTGGCACCTCTGCCCCTTGGCGCTGGCGGCCGAAAAGAACTTTGCTGCTGGCCCGAAGCTTGTGAAGAGTATTGTGGCCTTTGCTGCTGACTCCCTCGATCATCAGTTTGAGTAGAGTTATGAATTGACCTAACGTGCCTCGGGTGAAATCTTCCTCCGAAGCCCCTGGTCATTTTAGAGAACCTGAATGCTTCCTCCCTTCTTTGGCGGAAGTCACTGTCAGCTCGAATGTATTCGTCCATCTTCTGGAGCAGCTTCTCCAACGTTTGTGGTGGCTTCCTGGCAAAGTACTGCGCTGAAGGTCCCGGCCGAAGCCCCTTAATCATGGCCTCAATGACAATTTCATTAGGCACTGTTGGCGTCTGTGCCCTCAGACGCAGAAACCTTCGGACATACGCCTGAAGATATTCTTCGTGATCCTGAGTACACTGGAATAGAGCCTGGGCGGTGACTGGCTTTGTCTGAAATCCTTGGAAGCTGGTTATCAACATATCCTTCAGCTTTTGCCATGAGGTGATTGTCCCTGGTCGAAGAGAAGAGTACCAAGTCTGAGCGACACTCTTGACGGCCATGACAAAAGACTTTGCCATGACTGCCGTATTGCCACCATACGAAGATATGGTTGCCTCATAGCTCATCAAGAATTGCTTCGGGTCTGAATGACCGTCATACATGGGGAGCTGAGGTGGCTTGTAAGACTGGGGCCATGGTGTAGCCTGTAATTCTGTTGACAAAGGAGAAGCATCATCAAAAGCAAAATTTCCATGGTGGAAATCTTCATACCAGTCTTCCTCATTGTAGAAACCCTCCTGATGAAGCTCTCTGCGCTGAGGCCTTTGGCTCTGGTCATCTTGAACAAGATGACGAACCTCTTCGGAAGCTTCGTCTATTTGTCTCTAAAGGTCAGCTAGACGAGCCATCTTCTCCTTCTTGCGTTGCACCTGTTGCTGAAGGATCTCCAGATTTTGGATCTCCTGATCCAAGTCATCTTCCGGAGGTGTTGGACTAACAACCTTGCTCTTCTGGCTTCGGGCCTCTCTGAGAGAAAGGACGTCCTGATTGGGATCCAGCGGCTGTAAAGTACCAGCCCCTGTCGCTGAAGTTTTTTTCGGCGGCATAACGAAGGTGATGCTTGCCGAAAGTGTTCAAGGCTCAAAATATGGAAGTGAGTTCACCGGAGGTGGGCGCCAATGTTGGGGACTTGTTCTCAAATGCTATGAATCAAGAACAAGGCAACATAAAATGTTAAATATCAAAAGCCCTTCGTCCTTCAAATCATTATTTCCCTTCGGATATAACGAATTTAGGACGAAGGTCATGAAGGATATACCTTTATGATCATGATAAAAGATGGAGAACATTCAAGCAACATACAGAAAGTAACATAATTTCTGTAAACATTATTATTAATCTATTTTCATTTGTATTACTTGTGTAAACAAAGATAAATTACAAATGTACCTTCGGCTTGAAGGAAAGAGAATACAGGCGTGACGCAAAAGTGAATGCCAAGTCAGCGTGAATAGTACGAGAATATTGTTCACCTATTTATAGGCACGGATCGTAGCCCATGCAAAATTACATTAATGCCCTTTACATTTATCAATAACTTTATAGTAATTCTTCGAGATCTAATCTGGCTTTTCATCTTTAAGTCGGTTTCCCTTTCCGCCGCTATGCCGAAGCTCTTCCGCGCATAGCTTCGTGATCGTCTTGTCCTTCGCCGTGATTGCCGTCTCAGTTAAGCTTCGTCTTAACCATGTTTTTGTATACTCGCAACTTGACGCCGAAGGTACCTGTTTACATATTTCTTTTGGAAAACATAGTCAAATCACGTTTTTGAGGACCTTCGGAAGCCGAAGGCTCCCAACAGACATCTCCACCAAATCGATAGTTACCTTCACCTGACAGAAAATTAGGCACCCCCGTTCCTATCAGGTGGTATTCAAAGACTCAGGTATTACCGTAAGCTTACCCTAGTTTAGTTTATGTCTTTCATCCTATAACTCCAGAAAATTGCTATACAAAAAAATTACGCTGTCCTAGAACCCTTGTTTAGCCTTTGCAATTTCGTTTTCAGTTTGGCTTTGTTCAGTTCGTGTCCGTGGTCAAGTTGTGTTGCTGGTTTAGGGTGTATCTTCGTCGTAGTTCAACTGCACCTTCGTCGCTATGCCATCCACCATTACCCAGATCACAAGTCGATCCACCCATTAATCGACTTGCCCTCGCTAGCCGCCTTGTGTGACTTCTCGCCGCACCAGCCCTAGATAGGTTGCGAGCCGCCTCGAGTCTCCTGTCTGCGCCGCAGCCCTTCCTTATTCATCTGGCACAGCCTATTTTTTTCCACAAAAGTTTGTGTTCTGCTGTGATTGCAGATAGGGAAGTTTTGCCCTAACCGCCGCTTTCTAGTCGTGCCTCCCAAAAACATAACTTGAAGTACCTTCCTTAAAACAGGCATAACTTTTCGCTCGGTTGTCCAAAAAATCTGAAATTTTTACAGGAGCTTGGTGACGCCATTCTAAGGACAAAATAATTTTTACGGCCTATTTGGTTTCTATAAAATTGTCAAAAAAAATTAGGAAAATAAAGAATTTTTTTTTGTCAAAGCTCTTGCACACTTTTCAGAGAACGTGCTGATTTTCTGTAGACCACATCTGATCTTTGTTTTAGGTGAAACTTGGTATGACTCCTATTTAATGCTTCTTGTGCTAAGAAAAATCACCTATGATTCCTACTAGTGCCTTTTTTGGCCTCGCTAGTACAATATTTACGGTACTGCCATTCTGCTAGTTCGGTGAGCTTCTTCCATTCTTTGTTCCAACTTGTTGTGCTACGCCTCGGATACATCTCTTAGCCAGCTATTGTGACTTGTGCTTTGGATATTTATTAAACTTCGCTCATCTGCACTCGATTTTGTTCCACATTCACATACATATTGTGCCTGTCCTACAGCTCCACATACTATATCTTCTGATCAATACAGATTTGACCTTGCAATCGCGGTTTCACTACCTCTTGGTAAGTATCACGGACTAGCCTCCGATTGTATCGTCCTTTGCATTGTGTTTTCATTAGATACTAGTAAGAACTTGGTAAGACACGGTAGTGTGTGTTCCTATTCACCCAGAGAGCGCGTAGTTGCTTATTAGGGATAACCTTTACTGTTTGTTCCTGTTTTGGTGTTTCCAATGGCAGGATCCGATGACGATATTGAGGTAGTAATTCCCACACAATTTTCTGATTGTGTCAGCCGCGAAGACTTCGATGTCATTTGTAAACGTATGGAGGAAAATATGGAGGAAACGGTCCACAAGTCTGTCCATGATGCGCTTATTGCAATGGATTTTGGCGAAGTGCTAGATAGGGTGGAGAGACGGATAACCGAGCTTGTCGATCGGGTTGCCACGTTGGAGACACGTCCACTACATCAGCCTCCTCCTCCACCACCACAACCCCAGCAGCATCCACCACGTCATCAGCAGCCTCCACCACAGGCTCACGATGATGCCATTTTCGATGCACGTGGCAGTTTTGATGAGGCAGCTACCAGAGACGCCCGCCTACGACGCTGTCTTCGTTGGAACAGGGTAGGTATGAGTGACAACCAGCGAGGTAATAACAATCGTATTCCCGATGACCCTTTTGCTAAGATTAAGTTCAGCATACCTTCTTTTTCGGGTCATTATGATGATGAGGCATATCTTGATTGGGAGATGACAGTAGAGCAAAAATTTGCCTCCCATCCTGTGCTTGAACACCATCAGGTTAGACAAGCCACTAGTGAGTTCAAAGATTTTGCTATCATTTGTTGGACTGGTTTAGTGGGTGATGGTAGAGAACCAACTACTTGGGATGACCTAAAGGATGCTATGCGTGATAGATTTGTTCCCCCATCTTATTATAGAGAATTGCGTAAGAAATTGATGCATTCAGATTAAGGGGATAAGTCTGTTCAGGAATATTATGGTGAGCTTCAAAAGGGGTTGCAGCGTTGTAAAATAGTCGAGGGGACCGAGGATGTTATTTGTCATTTTTATTCGGGTTTGAGGCGTGAAATACATGATATTCTTGATTATAAAGATTTTGACACTGTCGACAAGTTGTTCCAGTTTGCTATGCTTGTAGAGAAGGAAGTGCAAGGACGATATCAGTCACAGCATCGATCCCGAAGTACCTTTGGCGCCACCCCCTTGCCAAAGACAACACCTCGCACACCTCTGACTCCTTCAGCGCCCACGCGACCTTCATCTTCCGCTCCCACCGCAGGTACATCTACTTTGCAGGTACCTGCCAAGAAACTAGATTCGGCGGCACCTTCTAGTGGATGCACTTTGAGCATTCAGTGCCACCGCTGCCATGGGCTTGGTCACGTGAAGAAGGATTGTCCTCGCCAACGGACGTACATTGCTACGGACGATGGGTACATTAGTGCGTCGGATGTGGAGGATGATGGTGTTACAAGTGATGATGCCGGAGATGATGCTTCCATTGATGGTGATGCTGCCACAGCAAATTTATGGAACATCATTGTGCAGCGTGTCCTCAGTGCTGAGCCAGAGACCTCCGGGCAGCAGCAGCGCCATAATTTGTTCCAGACTTTCTTCGTCATCAAGGATCGACGTGCTCGTGTTATTATTGATGGAGGAAGCTGTAAAAAATTGGTGAATTCAGATTTGGTCAAGAAGCTTAGCTTGCCCACACGCCCACGTCCGCATCCATACCACATTCAATGGTTTAATGATACCGGCAAGGTTAAGGTAACACAAACAGTACGCGTGCAATTTTCCATTGGTATATATTCTGATTATGCAGATTGTGATGTTGTACCTATGGAAGCATGCTCTCTTTTGTTGGGTAGACCATGGGAATATGATAATGATGCACGTCACCATGGTCGGAGTAATACATACACTTTCATGCATAAGGGCCAGAAAATTACTTTGCTTCCTTTGACTCCTGCTAAGATTGTACAAGCTGACAAGGATAGAGCTGCAAATACAAATAACGAACCACCTGTTAAATCTAAAAATCAGCAAGCCATTCATTTGAAAGCTCCTGTAATGCTTGTTACAAAATCATCTTGCTGAAATACATGTTGATGATACTTGCTGCTATGCTTCAGTGTGCACAGACGCTTTATTTTCCAATGATGATATTGCTAGCACTGTGCCTGCGCCTGTGACTAACCTTTTGCAGAAATTCAGCGATGTTTTTCCCGCTGAGATACCTCCTAGACTTCCTCCCATTCGCGGGATTGAGCATCAAATTGATTTGATTCTTGGAGCAAATTTGCCCAATCGTGCTGCATATCGGGCAAACCCCGAAGAGACTAAGGAGATTCAGTGACAGGTCCAAGACCTTTTGGACCGTGGGTATGTACGTGAGAGCCTTAGTCCTTGTTCTGTACCTGTCATTTTGGTCCCAAAAAGATGGTAGTTGGCGCATGTGTGTAGATTGTAGAGCCATTACCAACATAACCAATAGGTACCATCATCCTATTCCTCGATTAGATGATATGATTGATGAGTTAAGTGGTTCTAAATGGTTCTCTAAGGTTGATTTGCGTAGTGGTTACCACCAAATTAGAATGAAATTGGGCGATGAATAGAAAACTGCTTTCAAAACTAAATTCGGCTTGTATGAGTGGTTAGTAATGCCTTTTGGGTTAACTAATGCACCTAGTACTTTCATGAGATTGATGAACGAGGTTTTACGCCCCTTTATTGGTAAATTTGTGGTGGTTTACTTTGATGATATCTTGATTTACAACAAGTCATTAGAGGCACATATGGATCATTTACGTGTTGTTTTTGGCGCTTTGCGAGCTGCGCGTTTATTTGCTAACCTCGAGAAGTGCACCTTTTGCACCGAACGAGTTTCGTTTCTTGGCTATGTTTTTACTCCACAGGGCATTGAGGTGGATGAGGCCAAGGTGTATGCCATTCAGAGTTGGCCAACGCCTTCGACGGTGACACAAGTGTGGAGTTTTCTTGGACTTGCAGGCTTTTATCGCCGTTTTTGAAGGATTTCAGCACCATCGTTGCCCCTTTACATGAGCTGACCAAGAAGGGCATTTTGTTCCATTGGGGACAGCCACAAGAGGATTCCTTTGCACTTTTGAAAGAGAAGCTTACTCACGCACCGCTACTCCAACTTCGTGATTTTGGTAAGACTTTTGAGCTTGAATGTGATGCAAGTGGAGTTGGTATTGGTGCTGTTTTGTTGCAAGGAGGTAAACCTGTTGCTTACTTTAGTGAGAAACTGCATGGACCTGTTCTTAATTATTCTACATATGACAAAGAATTATATGCTCTCATTCGTTCTTTACATACGTGGAAACATTATTTATGGTCTAAGGAATTTGTTATTCATTCGGATCATGAATCAATTAATCATCTTCGTAGCCAAACAAATCTGAATCGCAGACATGCTACGTGGGTGGAGTTTCTTGAGACATTTCCCTACATCATCAAACACAAAAGGGGAGTGATAATGTTATCGCTGATGCTTTATCTAGACGTTATGCCTTGTTGTCTCAACTTGATTATCGTATTTTTGGACTTGAATCTATTAAGGGACAATTTGCATTAGATGATGATTTTAAAGATGTGTTATTAAATTGCAAAGAGGGACGTACATGGAATAAATATGTGCTTAATGATGGATACTTGTTTAGAGCTAACCGCCTATGCATTCCAGTTGGTTCTGTTTGTCTCTTCTTGTTGCAGGAAGCGCATGGTGGTGGTTTGATGGGCCACTTTGGTGCTAAGAAGACGGAGGTTGTGCTGTCCACACACTTCTTTTGGCCCCATTTGAGACGTGATATTGAGCGCTTTGTTGCTAGATGCACAACGTGTCAAAAGGCCAAGTCGCGATTGAATACACATGGTTTGTATATGCCTCTCCCTATTCCTTCGAAACCATGGGCGGATATTTCGATGGACTTTGTTTTGGGATTGCCTCGAACGAAGAGGGGGAGCGATAGTGTTTTTGTGGTGGTTGATCGTTTTTCTAAGATGGCACATTTTATACCTTGTCATAAAACGGATGATGTCGTTCATATTTCTAACCTCTTTCTCAAAGAGATTGTGCGCTTGCATGGTATGCCTTCTAGTATTGTTTCAGATCGTGATGCAAAGTTTTTGAGTCACTTTTGGTGCACACTATGGAACAAATTGGGGACAAAGTTGTTGTTTTCTACTACTTGCCACCCCCAAACGGATGGACAAACAGAGGTTGTGAATCGCACATTGTCTACAATGTTGCGAGCAATATTGAAGCACAATTTGAAGATGTGGGAATAGTGTCTGCCACATGTGGAGTTCTCGTATAATAGGGTGGAACACTCCACCACCAAGGTAAGTCCTTTTTAGATAGTGTATGGCTTTAACCCTCGTGCGCCTATTGATCTTTTACCTCTACCTACTATGGAGCGTGTACATAATGATGCTAAGGAGCGTGCTGATTTTATTTTGAAATTGCATGCTTCAACTAAAGAGAACATATAAAAGATGATCGAGAAATATAAACTTGCTGGTAGTCAAGGTAGAAATGCAGTAAAACTTGAACCGGATGATTTAGTGTGGTTACATTTATGGAAGGATAGATATCCAGCTTTGAGAAACTCTAAATTGATGCCCCGTGCTGCTGGACCATATAAAATTTTGGATAAGATTAATGACAATGCATATAAACTTGAGTTGCCCCCCGAGTTTGGGATTAGTCCCACCTTTAATATTTCATATTTAAAGCCATATTTGGGAGAAGAAGATGAGCTTGAGTCGAGGACGACTCCACTTCAAGAGGGTGAGGATGATGAGGACATCACTCCCATGGATACAAACAACACTCCTCAAGTTGACTCCTCAATTACTCGCGCACGCGCTCGACAATTGAATTTACAGGTGATCTCGTTCCTAAGTAATTATTCTTGTGCATTTGAGAGTGTATGCTGCCTAATGATTTAATTGTACTTAGGAATGAAGGAGAGGACCAGCATAGGTGTATGAAAGTCCTTAGAGGCGGGGAGGACCAGCTAGGACGTCTGGATCAAGATGGAGGCCCAAACCGATTCGAGTTCATTTCAGTTTCAGATTCCGGGAACAACCCGTAATAAAATGGACGCCCAAGTCGCATACGAAGTCGGATTTGGACGTTCTTTATATGGATGGAAAGATAATTTCGAGGAGCTTCCAATGGCACCGGTTTCAGGTCCAAATTCATCTAGAATCGACAGGAATTGTCTAAACAAGTTGACTTCCAGAATCTGTTTCGGCGCTGCGACACCATCTTTTGGTCTTTTGGGCCGCGTATCTTCGTTGAGCCCATTAGGGGCGCGTCCAGGGGATCTTGCATAACCCTAGAGTCTTTATTAGTAGCCGCCACATTCTTGTTAGGGTGGGTTTTGCTTAAGTTAATCTGTCAAGAACAGTTCACTGTTAGATCGGTTTGTGAGACCCCAACTCGAGAGCTTAATCATCCATTCGCAATTCTTTAAATTGTGTTCTTTCTCGTTCTTGCTTGTGTCTTCGATTCGCAGGCAAGGATTAGCCTTCATGGCGAGGTCAATCGAGCAGCGCACGGTTGATAACCAGAGAAGTGGTGCTGCGATTGCAGGGTTCTAGTCTTGTTGATTGGAAGTCGGATCGTCTGTATGACATCTCCACCAAATCGATAGTTACCTTTACCTGACGGAAGATCGGGCACCCCCATTCCTATCATGTAACACCCTGAATTTGGGGGTATAAAATTTCTTCTCTAAATGTCTACCAAATTCAAGTGTTACCCTTTGTCTCTCTCTCTAGTCTCTCTCTCCCTTTTTTTGAGTAGATTTAGCTTAAGTTAGTGAGGGATTAATTATTTTACTTTGTCAAAACTATGGGAGTCATGAATTGTTGCATCATGCTGAGCCTAAATTATTCTTTGATTTGATGCACATGTTTGAATCATTTGAATTTGGGTTTGTGTTTGAATTTGAATTGAGTTAACTAGAAAAAATAAAAAGAAAAGCATTTAGAAAATCCCTGGAAAAAGGAAAAGCCACTTTCTGCCTAGTTGGCCCAGTCCAGCCCAGCGGGGCCATGCTCGCGTGCCCGGCCGCCTGACACGTGGGCCTCACCTGCCAGCAGCAGTCCTCGCGCCCGCGCGCTCTCTCCTTCCCTCCCTTTGCCATTTGGGTCCCGCCCGTTGGCACCTCTTCCCGTTGCCGCATCCACGTCTCTGTGCCACTATCTTGCGGGCCCTGCTTGTCAGCTCTCCCCCTCCTCTAACCTCCGGTCCACGTGCCCTCCATGGCCACGCCCACGTCCGCGCAAATCCCAGCCACTACCCACGTGCCCGACCCCTACTTAAACCCCCTCCCGTCCGCTCTACCATTTCCTCCACTCGTAGACCCCTGCCAGCCCACCTTCGCTCGTGTGCTGCCTTTTCCCCGAGCTCAAAGGACCGTCGTCGTTCCCGCGCCCGCACGTCCTTTCTGCCATGCCTTTTGCCACGGTAAGTTCCGCCTCAGTGTCTGCAACTCGAGACGCACCTCCATTTACCCTCTCCCCCTCTGGTTCTCTCTGCCTGTGCTCACCGAAACTTTCCCCGCGCAGCCGAAGCACTGCCGCCATCGACCTAGGCCCTCGCCGTGTCCCTGTCGCCATTCAAGGGTCCCAGAGTCTCCACTCGAGGTAAGCAACCCAGCCCCACCCCTATTTTCCCCTGGTTTTCCCTTGGTTGTGCGCGATTGCTCATCGGAGTAGGATTGCGCCGCCTCCGAGCCGCCTCGCCGTGAACCGCTCCCTCCAGCGCCCTTGTGCCAGTGTTGTGCCTCTAGCCGTGTTCGCCGCACTCCCCTGAATCTCCATGAGCCCTTCCCGGCATCCCAGCAGATCCCAGCGCGCTCGCGCCCTCGTCTCTGGTGGGCCTCCGCCGTGGACTCGAGTGGCGCCACCGCTGGTGGTCGAGGGACTGGCCGTTAGATCCTAGGCATCTGTCTGAGATCGGACAACCCAGATCTAATCGAACCTAATCTAATCCCGACCGACTGCCTGAGATTCGACCACTCGGATCTCCCCCTCACCTACGCCCCTGCCGCTGGGCCTGGCCTGTTAGACCGTTACCCCTCGGTCGCTGACCGCCCTGGCCCACTGGTCAGTCAGCGTCCGCGCCCGCGTCCGCACGCGCCCGCGGAATCTATTTTCGGTCGTTGATCTAAGATCCGATGGCCGAGAGAGTATGATACCCCTTCTCGTGGTAAAATTGTTAAAGAGACCGCTGGTTTATTTGAAATCAACCCACCATCCCAAGTTTTCGCGTGTAGGCCCATGTCTTGCAGATTGAACCCTGGACTTTTATTTAATCACAGATTTAGGCCTAATTTTGTATTTTAAACTTCAATACTTGTTTATTTCAAATCTTTTGCATATGAACTCGAAATTGAGTGATTCAAATTGCAAAATATTCATAGGATTATTCTCTGTCCAAATAAATCATGATCATTCACTATCAGCATATCCTAATCTTATGCCAAGGCTATAGGTTAGTTTATGTAATAATTTATTTGTTTAATAAGATAAATAAAAAGGAAACCCTAGTGGTAAATAGATGCTTAATCTTGTGAGATTAATAATATGTGATGTATGGATTTATCCCTGGTTTAACTTTTATGTCTCATTAAAATAAGTGGAATTAGATTATATAATCATGGAGATAGACAACACTTAGAGAATAACAAACTACTAAATGGGATTAGTTCACCCTATAACCTAAACTCCTTTTTGAGTTTATACTTTTCCTTTTGAGATGTGATCAATTGTTTGTACATGATTGGTGTGTTGTTCATTTGTCATTATCCAAATGTATTGAATGCATGATCGCTTTATTTAGACAACGAGCAGTCCGTGATTCTTGAGTGTGTTGCCGAAGATCTTCCTGAGCAACAACCTGGTGAAGGCAAGTGTCCTCTGACCAATTATGTCCTACTTACTTTATAATTCAGCGTCCCGCATTACTTTATGTAAAACCTAAGGATTGACTACTCTGTATTTACCTTATCCTTGTTTACCTTTTTGGGTTATCATGGTTATCTTATGCTATTGCTTTAACTTAATCTACGAACATGATGTGAATAATTATAATACGATGATGTTATCCTGATGTTGATCTTGTGATACTTTAGGGGACTCAGGTTGTTTTCCTGAGTACCTCTCCATAAGGATCTGTTCATTGAGTGACCACCTGGGATAACAGTGCAACCATGAGGGTGGACTGGGACGCCCTTAGCTGAATAATTAGATGAACCTGGGAGTGTAGTTGGCTTTGCCGGAGGGGCATCAATGGGGGCCAGGGAATAGTGCTCGCTCTGCTAACGGGGGTACAGAGGTTCATTCGATTTGGTTTTGTTAGTCACCCACCTTGGGGAGGTGTACTGCGTTTGTACGACTGGCGAGACTAACGAGCAGCTATGCACCGGGGGAGTCTTTGTAAAGGCTATGTAGTAAAACTTTGCCAACTCACCTTGGTAGTGTTTGAGGGTTTTCTCGACCTGAGGCAAAAAGGGATCACGACTCGTGGGTAAAGTGTGCAACCTCTACACAGTGTTAGAAACTGGTATATCAGTCGTGCTCACGGTTAAGAGCAGCCTTGGGATCCTCTTTGATTAGAAGAACTTTGGATATTTTTTTGATGATGTTTAATGATGATGATGGTTACAATTATGATCTCTGGTATTTCCTCTTGGAGGGAGTACATTTGGGTAATAATTGGGTTTATTACTAAATTTTGGCTATACTATTAATAATAAATACTTGACCAACTAAAAGCAACTGTTTCACCTTAACTCCACATACAGTCAGTCCACTTTAGCCAAATGGGACATTTGCTGCGTACGTTGATGTGTACTCACCCTTGCTTTAAAAACCACCCACCCTAGGTTGTCCCCTCTGTATTCAATGCTCAGGAAGATATGCATGCAACATGGAGTACTTTGAGGAGTTCTAGGATTACGACGAGTTCTAGTTATGTTAATGGCGAACCCCCAGTCAGCTGCATGTGAAGGCCTTATCGGCTACGTTTTGTATTCCGCACTTTGATAATGTTAATGACTATGTTATAGATTTTGTGGATGTCTTGGACATCTTGATGTAATAAAGTACCTTTCCGCTATTTACTTTGAGCAATGTGTGATGATGTCCAATTATGTAATCGCTGTGTACGTGAGTTTCTGATCCTGGCACGTACATAGTTCGCATCTGGTTTGCCTTCTAAAACCGGGTGTGAAATAAGTGGTATCAAAGCCTTGCTGACTGTAGGACCGCTAACCTAGACTAGAATGGTCGCCCTAAGGACTATAGACCCCTACTCTTACCTTGACCTTGCTGTCATTTCAAAAGTTGGTCATCTTGACCAATTCTACGTTATATTACTATCTATATTCTCATCTTACAAAATTTTCTTTGCCTCACTTTGCTTTCTGTTTACTTACTGGTCATATAGTTCTACTCTCACTCTTGTGCTTACGATGTTTTTTGTAGATGGCCCATATTAGATGCAATGCATGTAAGTCAGTGATCCCCTTTTTGCCCTCTCGCCTGTCGGAGCGCCCACTGCGCCGCACGGTGACAGGTCAGTCTATCCATCTGGAGGCATCGTCGCCTGCACGAGGAGCAGGAGCGTCGACGCCAGGAGCAGGAGCAGCAGGACTCTACCCCCTCGCCTCAGTAGGAGGTGGAGTCTGGGAGGCAGCCTTCTCCTGCACCTTAGCCAGAGATGCCCCCTACACCACCACAGGGCATCCCGGCTGCTGGAGAAGACCCTGAGGGAGACAGAGACGATGACGACGACGTCGGTGACAGTTCGAGCCACAACACGGAGCTCTCGAAGGAGCAAGAGCTAGAGGGATGGATCGCTAGACCCATCACTCGCGACACCGCTCGCGGGTGTCACTTCCACGACGCTCTCAACACCTTGCTGTGTCGGGCCTTCGACCGACACACTTGGTCTATCAAGTACCGTTGTGTAGTCTACCAGCATCGTTGTGGGTTATACCTGGACCAGTGGGAGGCTACTTGCTTGGTGTGTCGTCCGGATGATGATCTCCGGGGTGCGGAGGCCTTCTGAGAGCATTATTCTATCACTGAGAGGGATACTGCCGAGGCAGCCATGCAAGATGCTACACGGCGTGTGCTTTTGCAGTACTACTCATTGTTTAGCGGGGTAGCTGACGGCCTCGACCTGAAGTACTACCCTTACCGTTCGACCGGCAGAGCTGGAGGTGTGATTGTCTCCCCCATTGGTGAGGACAATCCTAGGCTGAACAACATGGTCAACCTGGTCACCGTGCTCAACACCGAGCTGGACCACGGCCTTGATGAGTTGGGCAAGGTTCGGGCGGAGGTTGCGGAATTGCGTGCTGAGCACGCAGCGCGCCACTATCAGGATGGTGGTTCCCCCGCTCCTGTCAGGATTCAGCACCCTTACCACTCGCAGCCCCGTGGTCGCTTTGATTATGGCACCCCTGACTGTAGGACCTAGATAGATTTAGAGCCATAGATCGACAGGGTCGGAGTATGTAATAATCTTTAATCCAGTGTCTTAGTAATAGTCAACCTTATTTAGTGTTAGTTTGCTTATCAGATGTTTTGATGCTTGTCATGATGAACTTGTAATAAAGTTGGATCTTTGTAATGATTTTCACTAAGGTATGGGCATCCCCTACAACTTGGTGTAGTTATTAATAAAGTCAATTATTTAGTTGGGCAACCCATTTATTTCCACTTCCCTCTTTATCTGAGAAGTTGTGTTGGCTGTGTTGAGAGTCAGTAAAGATGATCAATTGTTCAGTGCTATGAAGATTTCCATACATCTTTTCTTATGCTGAAAGACTGCGGAGTCAGATCTGATATGTGTGTGCCTTCTATAGATGTCTTAGAACAAATGCAGAGGTGGAAGACGTGCTCAGTAGGAGCTGCAGGCACCCTAGGAGGAGGCAGCTCAGCAGCAATTGCCACCGCCACCCCTGATGACCATTGAGCAGATGTTCCTGATGCAAACCCAAGCAGTCCAAGCAATTGATCAGACTTTAGCAGTAATGCAGCAGGTGCAGCAGCAGCAACCCCCACCTCAACCTCAGGTGCAAGTTCATATGCCACAGGTGCCCAGAGACAAGCGGGCGGAGTTCATGAGGGGCCATCCCCTGTCTTTGCCCATTCTGCAGATCCTATGGACGTCAAAGATTGGCTACGTACTATGCAGCGTGAGTTGCACACTACTCAGTGCAACAATCGCGAGATGGTTCTGTATGGTCCCCGTCTGCTAAGGGGAACAACACAGTCTTGGTGGGAGTCTTACCTCGCCACCCATGCTGACCCTGAAGCCATCACCTGGGAGGAGTTCAGGGACAACTTTCGTCGTTACCATGTGCCTGAAGGACTGATGATAGTAAGGAAGGAGGAATTCCTAGCATTGAAGCAATGTCTGTTGTCTGTCTGTGAGTATAGGGATAAGTTTCTGCAGTTGTCACGTTATGCGCCAGAAGATGTCAATACATATGCTAAGAGGCAGTACCTCTTTTGAGAGGTTTGGTTGATCCCCTTCACTAGCAGCTGATGAACCACACTTTCCCTACCTTCCAGCATTTGATCGACAGAGCAATCATGATCGAAAGAAAGCACTGGGAGATGGAGGACATGAAGCGCAAGATTGGTAGATCTCAGGCCGGGAGTAGCAGCCGTCCCTGCTACTCAAGCAACCCACCTCAGCAGTTCAAGCAAGGTCACCAGCACCAGCATCAGCGTCAGCACCAGCAATAGCAGTAGTATCAGAGGCAGTTTCCTCAGACAACAACAGTACCGTCAGAACAACCCACAAGGAGGAAATACGTACTAGCGCCAGAACAACCAGGCACCTCGTCTTCTGTCACACCCAGTTCTGGGGGAAAACCGAATGCATAACACATGTGGGCCAGGATCCATTTTCCACACATATGTTGATGTCACAAGTGTAATATATCAAAAGACAATGCAATAAAGGTGTAAAGAGAGTAGAGTATCTTTATTACATCATCTGGATCATATTATCTTAAACAAGTATCATTATCAAAGTACGACAGAATTAAACATGGACACTTTTCCACAGGAAGGTGACTGACGCATCGTTAGACTCAAAATTCATCAACGTCATCTGCGAAGTCTTCATCATCACCCTCTGATCAAAATATTAGCAAGGGTGAGCTCACTTATGGTCGAGGCTCAGCAAGTAGGGGAAATAATGCAAAGTTAACAAGGTAGGCTATGGATAAGCGGTAAGCATTTTAGCTGGTCAATATTTTATTAGCAACACCTGACTTACTAATTGTAAGTTTATCCCAAAATTTCCCAGTTAAACATAAGTACAAGATTATTTCAAAACACTTAAGTGAAACCACTTAAGCAAACCACTGGTAGATCATCGGACCACAATTTATTTTCCATCTTTAAGTTCAATTATCATGTGAGGGTCCATGTTGCTCTTAACCGTGAGCACGACTGACATATCAGTTTTACACTCTGCAGAGGTGGTACAACTTTATCCACAAGCCGTGTATCCCATCTAACTTGGGTTGATGGGACCCATAAACACTTCCTAGGTGAATGGCTAGGGATCCACTTCAAGGAATAGGGTTGATAATTCTAGGAAATCCTATTTAGGCAAATGCCATCAAATTATGCAATATCCGAAAAGTAAACATTATTGTATGCATTATTTAGGTACAAATAGAAATGCAGAGGGAGAAGTCCACTTGCCTTGTTCGAACGTGTCCTGTGGGTCATCCTCGAACGAGTTTGGTTCGTCTACCCCACAGTCAACTTCTAATCATCGATTCGCGTATCGTACATACAAAAGATTTTATACGCCAAATAAATAAACATTCACCATTACATGGGTAACATTCACCATTATATAAACAATCACATATCACGCAATGATACTTGTAAATAATGTCTAAATCATAACTATTTTATTAATCCACTAGATTTTCCACTTTGAGTTATCATTGGTGAAAATATATGAGCAAGTGACTACGAAGCTATTTTATCTAATATAGCATAGATAAAATGACTTAACAAACTTTATAGAAAATAATTATTTTCTTTAATACTAATAATAGTCTTTTGGGTTTTATCCTTTCCTTTCTAAATAGAAATTGTACGTATTGCTAAAATGTTTATTTATAAATTACATAACATTAATATTCCAAGAATTAATGTAGATTACTAATTTTGGACTTTAGTAACATAATCATGGTTATTTTGACATAAATAGATATTTTACTAATTCTAAGTAATTAAGTGCTATACAAATGAACACATTTATCATAAATAATCTAAATCTTAACATGACCAAGAGAATGGGACCTAGTACTTATTTTAATTTCTTATATCATTAAAAACTATACTTAAACAATCACTAACATAATATTATTTTAGATGCTAAAATGAGAAGTTAATCAAAAAGGATTCTACTACTTAATCACAAAATTAAAGAATCGTGACATAACTTATTTATTTTTCGAAATACAAAAATGTACATGTCTAAAATATTCTCATAGGGCTGATTCATAATTAGACATATACATCAAGGGTATCTTTTTAATAGTTTCTAAACTAGATTTTTTGGAATTAGTTTTACACAAAACCAGGGGCTAAAATGCAAAATGGTCGTCTTCTACCTTGAGCTAACCGCGCGCATGGGAGGAACTCGACGAGTAGGGAGGCTCGGCGGGCAGGAAGGTTCGGTCGGTGACGGACTGTTCAACCGGGATGGAGGAGCGCGACGGCGAGGCGCGTGGAGCTTCGGAACGGCGGACGGTGGTGAGGTCCGGCGAGCACGAGCGCGGGCAGAGGAGAGAAGTAGAGAGCGCGGGTAGGGGAGGGAGAGAGGTGAGCTTGGCCGGCTCCTTTTATAGAGGGAGGGAGGGGAAGGGGAGAGGGTGTCGGGGGAGAGAAACGGTCGACCATCACCACGCCATTGATGGCCATCAATGGTGGTCTCAATAATGGGGAGGAAATGGAGAGAGAGAGAGGGATAACGGCCGGGCGTTTGCGGCGGAGGGAGTCGAGCGGGCGCGGGCGGGTTGGCGCGTCCGGGGTGTGGCACGGGTGCACATCCCAGACGGCGACGCGGCCAGAGTGCGTGAGCGCGTGCCTGGGCGGCGGCGGCGCGGGGAAGATGGCGCCTCCGGGTGGGACCCGCACGCCATAGAGAGAAAGGGGTGAGGGGAAGTGGCGGGCACGGCTAGGCCGCTTGGTGGCTGCCTCGGCTGGGCCAAATTCAGCCTGGCCGAGCAATTAGGGTTCGTTTTTTCTTTTTCATTAGAAATATAAACAAATATACTTTTAAATTTCTAAAAATCATAATAATTCTACCAAAATTATTTATAACTAAATTGCTTAATTTTGGACCAATGTTTATATACTAATTAATTAGACTTGCAATATAAAAGAAATTCTACAAAACAACCATAATTCAAATATGAGCAACCAAAAATTATTCTAAAGGTAAATAAAATCAAACACTTGAAGAAAAATTCATTACTATTATTGCAACTAATATTCTAAATATATTATTTTTAGTTGATGGTTTTTGTGGTGTTACAAACCTACCCCTTAAAAAGAATATCGTCCTCGAGATTAAGTAACTTCTGAGAATAACTGGGAGAATTCTGCTCTAAGTTCATCTTCCCTTTCCCAAGTGGCCTCATCTTCCAAATGATGACTCCACTGAACTTTAAACATGTTGATAGTTGTACTCTGTGTAATTCTGCGAGATGTTTCCAAAATTCTGATAGGTTACTCCGAATAAGTCAAATCCTCATTAACATTGAGTTCTTCCATAGGTAATTGTTCCTCAGGTACTCTTAAGCATTTCTTAAGTTGTGACACTTGAAATACGTCATGCATGTCCAATAAACTATCGGGTAGCTCTAACTGATACGCTACTTCGCCTTTTCTTTCCAAAATTTTGAACGGGCCAATGTAGCGAGGAGATAGTTTACCCTTAACCTTAAATCTTTTCATTCCTCTCATTGGTGAAACTTTAAAGTATACGAAGTCTCCCACTTCAAAGATCAACTCTCTTCTTCTATTGTCAGCATAGCTTTTCTGTCTCGACTGAGCTGTTTTCAAATTCTCTCTGACAATCTGTACTTGCATTTCTACTTCTTGAAGAATTTCTGAACCAAATACTTGACTTTCTCCGGTCTGATTCCAATAAAGCGGGGTTCTACACTTTCGTCCATAAAGTGCTTCAAACGGCGCTATTTTTAGACTTGCCTGGTAACTGTTGTTATACGAGAATTATGCGTAAGGCAAACTCTTATCCCAGCTTCTACCATGCTTTAGAGCGCAAGCTCTTAACATTTCTTCCAACACTTGATTTGTTCTTTCCGTTTGCCCATCCGTTTGCGGATGATAAGCTGAGCTGAAGTTTAGTCTGGTATCCATGGACTCAAGTAGTCTTTTCCAAAAGCGCGAGGTAAACTAGGTTCCTCGATATGATACGATCTTCTTTGGTACTCCATGCAGACAAATAATCCTTGACACGTATAACTCTGCTAACTGGGCTCCTGAGTAGGTTGTCTTCACAGGTATAAAGTGTGCCACTTTAGTCAACCTGTCCACTATAACCCATATTGAATCATAGCCATCCCGAGTACGGGGCAGTCCAACTATGAAATCCATACCAATTTCTTCCCATTTCCATTTTGGTACATTGAGAGGTTGTAGCAATCCTGCTGGTCTTTGGTGTTTGTCTTTAACTCGTTTACACACATCACATAGTGCAACATGAGTAGCCACATCTCTTTTCAAACCGTACCACCAATACTTTTCCTTTAGGTCCTGGTACACTTAGTACTTCCAGGGTGAATAGAATAAGCCAAATCTTGAGCTTCTCTTAAGATAAGTTGGGTAGGTGTTCGATTTCTGGTACACAGATTCTCTATTTAAACCATATCGTGCCTTGTTCATCTTTTGTGAAATCTAAGGCTTTACCGAAACTAATCAGAGTTTTAATTACCTTAATTTTCTCATCAGATTCCTGTCCTTTACGAATCTCTTGTTCCAAAGTAGATTCAACTTCCATAACTGTTGCTTCCATATTATTGAGCATACCAAGATTGAGTTGTTTCATTTCCCAGCACAATTCCTGGGACATCAAATGAGTAGTGATGTTGTTCACTTGACCTTTACAACTCAAAGCATCTGCCACTACATTTGCTTTTCCTGGGTGATATTGTATTTCCAAATCATAGTCTTTGATTAACTCAAGCCATCTTCTCTGTATTTGGTTGAGTTCTTTTAGCATGAAGATATATTTCAAGCTTTTGTGATCCGTGAAGATTTTACACTTGTTTCCAATCATGTAGTGCCTACAAATCTTCAAAGCGTGCACTACGGCAGCTAATTCCAAATCATGCGTAGCATAATTCTTTCCATGCTTCTGTAACTGCCTTGAGGCATAGGCTATTACTTTTCCTTCTTGCATTAACACACATCCAAGTCCTAGATGTGATGCATCGCAATACACATCAAATCCTTTATGAATATCAGGCATAATCAACAATGGTGCACTGGTTAGCCTTTCCTTTAATTCCTAAAAACATTTCTGACATGCTTCATCCCACTTAAATTCTTTACCTTTCTCCAACGGTGAAGTAAGGGGTTTCACTATTTTGGAGAAGCCTTCAATGAATCTTCTGTAGTATCCTGCTAATCCAAGAAAACTCCTGATCTTGGACACATCTGTGGGTTGTTTCCAATTTAGTATTTCACTTATTTTACCGGGGTCTACTTTGATTCCTCCATCAGTGATAATACGACCTAGGAAAGCGACTTCCTTTAGCCAAAAATCACACTTTGAAAATTTCGCAAACAACTGATTGTCTCGAAGTTTCTGTAGAACTAATCTCAGATGATCCTCATGTGTTTCTTCACTCTGAGAGTATACCAGTATGTCGTCGATGAATACCACAACAAACTGGTTGAGATATTCCATGAATACTTTATTCATCAGGTTCATAAAGTAAGCCGACACATTGGTTAATCCAAATGACATAACCAAAAACTCATATAGTCCATATCTTGTAGTGAAAGACGTTTTAGGTATATCTTCAGTCTGAATCTTCAATTGGTGATAGTCCGATCTTAGACCTAATTTTGAAAATACTTTAGCTCCCCTCATCTGATCAAACAGATCATCAATCCGAGGTAACGGGTATTTGTTCTTAATTGTTACTTCGTTCAAGCTTCTATAGTCGACACACATTCTCCTTGAACCATCTTTGTTGTTCACAAATAGAACTGGGGCTCCCCATGGAGACAAACTGGGGCGAATAAAACCTTTTTCTAGTAATTCTTCTATTTGTTTCTTCAGTTCAATTAAATCTTTGACATCCATTTGGTAAGCTCTTTTTGAAATCGATGCAGTTTCAGGTAATAATTCAATAGAAAACTCTATATCACGATCAGGTGGCATACCTGGTAATTCTTCTGGAAATACGTCTGGGT
Source organism: Zea mays (assembly GCF_902167145.1). Taxonomy (NCBI): domain Eukaryota; kingdom Viridiplantae; phylum Streptophyta; class Magnoliopsida; order Poales; family Poaceae; genus Zea; species Zea mays. Next base: position 41,666,095 of record NC_050102.1, on the reverse strand, counting down.
ATTCACACACTATTTTGATGTGCTCCAAAGATTTCTCCTCCAATTGATTTACCATTGCTTCTGTTGTTGCTAGCATACTGACATTGACTTCAATTCTTTCTCCTTGCGGACTGGTTAATGTAACCATCCTCTTGGCACAAGATATTACTCCATCATACTTGATTAAGTAGTCTATTCCAAGTACCACATCGATTCCACTCGATTCCAAAATTATCAGCTCTATTAAAAAGCTTAGGCCTCTAATTTCAATCTTAGTCTGAGGGCATGAGTGAGAGGCTCTAAGTTCACCTCCCAGTGATCGAATTAATAGTTTCTTCTTCAAGGGATAGTTTAGTATTTTATGCTTTTCCACAAATGACTTTGTTACGAAGGAGTGAGATGCTCCAGAATCAAATAAAACTGATGCAGGTATGGAGTTAATAAGGAACATACCATACACCACGTCGGCATCCTCAGGAACTGATTCTGCTGTCACCTGATTAACTCTTCCCCTACTCTAGTTCTGCGGAGTCTTGTTCTGTGCAGATCCACGAGCAGGTGTATTCTGATCAGCCCTCTGGTTGCTGTTCTTCTGGGGTGTCTGTTGATTGTGCCTTGGGCAGTTGTTAGCATAGTGGCCAAGTTTGCCACACTTGAAACAACCATTGGGTTGGACTGGGGTGTTTGTGTTGTTGTTTTTGGCCGGTGTGTTCATGGAGCTTCATTGACGATTCTGCTGTTGACCACTAGACCTTTGACCGGTCTGAGTGTTGTTCCTCTATTGGTTCTGATATTGGTTGCTCCTCTGACCTTGTTGTCCAGAGCGTTGTACTTGGTAGTTGTTGTTCCCACTATGAGATTCGGAGCGGAACCGAGAACCTTGAGAGTTGATCTGATGGGTATTCCTGCTAGACTGCCCTTGGAACTTTCTCTTATGATCAGACAACTCTTTTCTTTTGCTTTCAAGGCCAATTGCCTTGTTGAGCAAAGTCTGAAAGTTGGGAAAGTTGTGGCTCTGTAGCTGATAGTTCAAAGGCCCAATCAAGCCTTCCAAGAAACATGGGTTGAGGCAATGGTTTTTCTAAAAAGGGAAATGTTTTCAAAGAGTGGATGATGAAGGGTATTCACCCTTATTGTGGCAGAACCACCCGAATTATTCCAGCTTAAGTGCCCAAGCCACGCCTCAGGGGCCGCAACACACTTAAATCGGAATAACACGTCAGTCCCTCAGATCTAGTCTGATAGAGCCACTTAACCAGGATCAAATTCCACAATCTCACTCGAAGGTGAGTCATAGAAGAAATACAATAAAACAGGAAACGTCAAATTAAGTACTGAATTATTACATAGATCGGAGTTTTTTCAGTAGCAAATAAGAGTTCACGAAATAAAATGCAGCAGATAATCGATGTCGTCGGTATTGAGGAAATGGGCAAGGCCTAGCCCACTACTCCTCGTGCTCCTCTCCTGTCGGAGCAACATCCCACTCGGCCGTCCAACCCGGTGGCAGGGTGGTAGGCCAAGTCACACCATCAACCATATCCTGAATCGTAGCTGCAAAAATTGTGCCACAAGCAAGGCTGAGTATACTAATACTCAGCTAGACTTACCCGGTGTGAGGAATCTACTCCTCTACCTCTAGACTATGCAGCTGTTTGGCTGAGGGCTTTGGTTTGCCAAAAGCACTAGCTGTTTCTAAAATCAATTCTTAGCTTTTCAAGTTCTAGTATTATTACTTTAGCTACGTTTGCTCCTTCTATGCATACATGGTAACAAGCATTTAGTTCAATCAACAAATTGTCTCATGTAACCTCATTTCACTTCTTACTCGATGTAGTACAAGGGGTCAAGCAGTCTCATTAGCTGCGAGAAGCAGACGATTCGAATTGAGTTTTTATCCTTGCAAGGTAAACCTAAACACACAACATGTCAGGGTACTCCGTCCCCACACATGCCAACCGTCCCCATCGATTCCCCGTTCGTGTCCAGGCCTCACCGCCTTGGCATACAATGCTCCACTGACCCCAGCTGCCGCCGTGCAGTGACCGCACTTGTACCCACCATAGCTAGCATGGGAGACCCAGTCTCAGGTCGCATGAGGGATAAAGTCTGCGCCCGGCTTCACTCAGGTACTAGGTTTACCGGTTACCATATTTCCCGACATGTGCTTAGTACGTTCAAAAGCTTGACTCACGTATCCACACATTAATCCTTAATTCCTTTTTCCCGTCTCATGGACAAGGCATCCTCCCTAGATCCAAGTCCATAGACTAACATAGATCCCGTTATCAAGATGAATACAATCAATTCCTAACCTCGCGCGAGTGCTAGAAAAATCACTCGACTTCTACCGAGATCCTGATTAGCAAGCAGCTACTCGACCTAGCATACTAGTATTCATCTCAAAAAGGAATCCTAAGTTCATGCAACTAGAGGTTTCAAGCAACTCCTACACTTAAGTGCACATTACAATCCTACAAGCATTAAGTGTAGTAAAGTAGCATATAATAATACGGTTATGCATATAAACCGGGGCTTGCCTTCAATAGCTAGGGCTGCGGGGAGATCCTCGATAGCAGCCTCAGGAGCTTGCTCCTGGTCCTCCTCTTGGACAGTTCCTTGCTCGGGGATGAGCACGTACTCTCCGTCGGTGAGATTACAATCTAATGAATGCAATGCGTAAGATATATGCATGATATGATATGATATGTGCTTTAGTAATTTAAACTTTTGATGGTGTATGATCTACTCGAGTTAGATAGAGCTAAGTCTTGCTTATACGAGACTTTTGGTGGTATACTTGGTAAATTGGATCAAACTTAGCTAAGTTAAGTGGTAGGTTTATTTTTGGGGTTCCACTGAATTCTTTTTAAGGTCTTTAGTGAGAATTGCCAAGAACTCAAGTTGGACTTATTGTAGTGAGGTTTATTTCTCCTTTCTCTTTCTTTATTCTCTTTAAGTTTTTGGAGTGGGTTTGAACTACAAGTCACCTTAATAAATTTCCAAAAATTCTGTAAAAATTGCAGTGGCTTATTACTGGTGTATAATTCTCTGTCTCAAAATTTGGGGTTCAAAAAGTGAATAGTTTTCTCTGGACAAAATTACCAAATTTTAGGGCAGAAGGGGTGATTTGAACTACAACTATCATTTAATAGTAGGTAATTCTCTAGGACTTATTTTTTCTGGCATTTAGATGCTATAACATGACTTGGTACAAATTTCTAGCCATTTATACTTATTAGTTATTTTACTAGTATTTTCTAAAGTTTCTAGCCAAAGGGGTGCTTTCTACTACCACTACATTTGAAAAATATTAAACAACAGATTTCTGATTTTTCCTAGCTTCTTCTTTGCGCAAGAGCAATCATTCTAAAGTTTGGCATCTTTTTGCTTAAAGGAAGGGGTGGTAGGCATTAATTAGATTAAATGACCTTTCTTATAAAATATTGGCAATAGGTATTATTTTGCATCTTTCCAATAGGTTTGTATTTTTCTCTGGTGGCATATCTCATTATTGACCTAGCAAAATTTTATTTGCCCATTATTGAATTATTGTGGGTTACTCATGATTTAATTGAACTATGGCTCATTATCATGTTCTATTTATTTACCTTACTTAAAATGATGGGCTGGGGTGTTTATTATTTTTGCAGTGGGGTTTTGGTGGTTACAAGTCCACTGTATTTTTATTATCAATTTTGGGTCTGGTTTTGTAATTCTAATAATTGATTTCTAGTTGGAATAATGCTAATTAAAACATTTCACTTTGAATCTGATCTGGACTAGAGGTTCCTTTATTTTTCCTAGGTTCTTTGTTACTTAAGCAAACTAGGAAAAATAATTTCATCCACTGGTCATTAATTTCTAAGCCCTTTCTGATTTTCCTAAGGTTTGGGCAGAAATGGCTTTTAATGGATATCCATACTAAATTTTTCAATACTGGGGTTCTCACTATTTTTAAACAGTGTTTAAATGGGGTTTAAACATCTACAAATTTTCTTAGGTTCAGCACAGGAGCATAACTAATTTTTCTTAATTAAACAAGGTTTGGTCAGTTTCTGTATTTAATTTTAAACTCTAAAAATTAGAACATAAAGCATAGGGTTCAGTATTTTTAATTGATAGTTCATAATATTTAGAATTTAGCAAAATTGATTTGACAACTTTTGGTTAAGTAATCATCAAGTAATGAAATTTCTAAGTTCTCTGTTCTCTAAAAAGATTAAACAGAAATGATTAAATGGAAAACTACTTTGGAATGGGGTCCCTGGCGGGTGTTTTAAGTTTTCCTTACAGACTAGTCCCTAGGCTACTATTCAATTGAGTCACTGACATCTCAAAAAAACCCCTGGATTCTTCTAATCCTAACCCGAGGTCCTTTCTCCAAATTAAACAGTACCCACGGCGGAAGAAAGGGCGGAGGGGCTTACCGGCGGCGAGATTGCTCCGGTGAGGTGGCCGAGGGTGTAGGGGAGGTTCTGAGGGTCACGGCGATGTGCGGGTCGCCGTCGGGGATGGTCAGAGTTGGCCGGTCTGCGTGCGCAGGCGGGGGAGCTTGTCGGCAGCGAGGAGTTCGGCCTATCCAGGGCACAATTGACCAATCAAATGGGTCAGAGAGCTTCACCAGGGATCAAGGAAGGGGTGTGCGCGAGGAATTGAAGAATGGCTCACCGGAGTGCCCAGTCTACGTGTGCAGGCGGGCGGCCGAAGTCCGGTGAGGTTGATCTTCGCCTTCCGGTGAAGTTCTGCCAGGTCCGAGGGCTTGGAAAGCTTCACGGGCCAATGGCGGAGCTAACCGAAGCGCTGGCGCGACTTGGGGGTGACTGGAGTGGGCTGGCCACGGTGGCTGAAGCTCTGGCGGCAATGACGGGCAGAAAGGAGCTCGCCGGAGCTAAGGAGGGGTGTCTGGCCGGCGATGGTGAGCGAGGGGCGAAGTGAGGCGCGCCCGAGGAGGCTTTATAGGCGCGGGCGAGCACGACCGAGGGCGGGGCTCTGACAAGCGCTCGGGGCGTGCGCGGCGATCGCCAGTGCGCGCTCTGGCGTCTGCCACAGCGTCGAGCACGAGGCAGCGTAGAGAGAGGTCGAGTTCAAACGCGGATTGGCCCCAAATCTTTGAGATTATGGCCATGATTCCGTTGAGAGATCTCTTCCTCTCAGGTTCCTTTGTCGTTTGTGTGTGGAGGCTAGCAGGTTTGGCTGACTGGATTAAGAGATAGAGAGGGGAGAAATCTGGTTTGTCTCACTGCCACACACAGGGAGAAGATCTCTGGTTTGACGTGTCCAAGGCACGCGTCCCGATGCCATCTTCTGGCACAAGACAGAGAGGTTAGTTATGCACGTTTTTGTCAATGGGGCCATTAGGATTTGAGTTAGGGATCAAGGTGAACACGCTTGATCTTTGGCTCAAGGTCTGAAATTCAGAATTCTGAATTTCAGAATTCCCTAATGAAATCCCACTTGAGAGGCTTGTTTAGAGTTTTATTTAAATTGTTTTGGCCAAGCTTCCATAATCTTTGTTGTTGCTTATTTAGTATACTTTAATGTTTATAATTGGCCCAAGCCATGATTCTATATTCTTCATACTCTTTTGCCCTTTCTCTTGAATTTTGTTTATAGGGCTCAATTAGGTTTTTATTGGGGTTGCACATTTTGCCTTTTTGAAAACCCCATTTGTTTTAAACATGATACTTTTAAGTATAAGCTTAGTGGATCCTTTATTCTTAAGTCAATTTGATGTTCATGCTCAATTTTGGTTCACATAAGATGATGGTTCTTGGGTTAGCACTTGAGAGAAACCCTAGGTGACACTGGGGTGCCACATCCTTCCCCCCTTAAAGGAATCTCGTCCCGAGATTCGGGTCAGAGTCCTCCCGGGGTGAAGCGAAGGGTGAGACTTATAGGAAGTGGGTGCTTATTGTTATTATTAGGGCAAACTGCTCTTTGAATGTCATTCTCTTTGCAACTTCAGAAGGAAGTCCTTTTTAAATTTTGTTCCATGATTACTTCATTCTGATTTAAGATCATATTTCTGAATTTTAGATTCGAAGGGTAGGAGGAGGGGTTGGGTGTGATTACGTACCAGTTTCCTTAGGTAGGCAATCGGGGAAGTTGGATCTCAAGAATTCCTCAGTCTCCCAAGTAGCTTCTTCCTCTGAGTGATTACTCCACTGGACCTTATACATTTTGATCGATTTAGCCCGAGTTGATCTTTCTTTGCAATCCAGAATCTTGGAAGGGTACTCTTGGTACGATAGATCTGGCTCTATCTCCAATTCTGGCTCTGCTATGATCTCGGTCGGCAATCGAACACACTTCTTCAGCTGAGATACATGGAACACACTGTGAATGGCAGACATTTTTGAAGGTAACTTCAGCTTATATGCCACGGGTCCACAGGCTTCTATGATCTCATAAGGTCCAATGTAACGAGGGGCTAGCTTGCCTTTGATTCCAAACCTCTGCACTCCCTTGGTGGGTGATACCTTGAGATACACGAAATCTCCCACCTTGAACTGGAGAGGTTTCCTTCTTTTATCATGGTAACTCTTTTGCCTGGCCTGAGCAGCTTCTAGATTTTTCCTGATTAGTTTGACCTTCCTTTCGGCTTCAGTCATTAAGTTAGGTCCGAAAACTTCTCTTTCTCCAGGCTGAGACCAATTGAGTGGTGTCCGGCACCTTCTTCCATAGAGAGCTTCGAAAGGTGCCATCCTTAGGCTGGATTGATAACTGTTGTTATAAGCAAACCCTTCCAAGGAGAGGTGCTTATCCCAGTTCTTGCCATAATCGATTGCACAAGCTCTCAGCATATCATCCAGAATTTGGTTTACCCTTTCCGTCTGACCATCAGTCTATGGGTGGTAAGCTGAACTTCTGATTAGCTTGGTTCCCAAAGACTCCTGCAATTGTTCCCAAAATCTGGCAACAAATTGGGCTCCTCGGTCAGAAACAATGGTCCGAGGTAATCCGTGCAAACACACGATCCGGTCAATGTACAACTCTGCATACTTTTGAGCCTTATCAGTGGTGTGCACAGGGAGAAAATGTGCCACTTTCGTGAGTCGGTCCACAATAACCCAAATCGAATCATGATGACGAGAGGTGTTGGGCAGACCCACGATGAAATCCATGCTGATGTCATCCCATTTCCACGAAGGTATAGATAGGGGTTGCAAAGCTCCAGCTGATTTCAAGTGGCTTGCCTTTATCCTCTGACAGGTGTCACATTCCGATACATACTGGGCTATCTCCCTCTTCATTCTAGTCCACCAATACAAAGGCTTCAGATCATGGTACATTTTGGTGCTTCCCGGATGCATAGAGAATTTGGAGAGATGAGCCTCGTCCAAGATTTTCCTCTTGAGGTCCTTGTTTCTAGGAATCACCAATCTGCTTTTGAACCATAATACACCCTTTTCATCTTGGCGGAAACACTTATACTTCTCAACCTTCTGATGGAGATTCTCCTTGATAATCTGCACTCCCTTGTCACTGAGTTGGGCTATGATGATCTGGTCTTGCAAAGCTGGCTCGACAGAAATGTGAGACAAAGCACCAGAAGGAATCACTTCTATTTGCATCTTGCTCAACTCATCACACAAGGTGTTGATGCGAGAATCCATCAGAATACAATTGCACTGCAACTTCCGACTCAAGGCATCTGCTACCACATTGGCTTTTCCTGGTGATAATGTACCTCCAGGTCATAATCCTTGATCAGCTCTAGCCATCTTCTCTGCCTCATGTTGAGATCAGCCTGAGTAAAGATGTACTTAAGGCTCTTATGATCAGTGAAGATGTTGCAGTGGGTTCCCATTAAATAGTGCCTCCACATTTTTAATGCATGAACCACTGCTGCCAACTCGAGGTCATGAGTGGGATAATTTTGCTCATGAGGCCTGAGTGCTCTTGAGGCATAAGCAATGACTCGGTTGTCTTGCATTAAGACACAACCTAGTCAAGTGCCAGAGGCATCACAATACACATCAAAAGGCTTGTTGTTGTCGGGTTGCGCTAAGACTGGTGCTGTGGTCAGATGCTTCCTTAATGCATGGAAGGCATCTTCGCACTTCTGACTCCAAACAAACTTGGCTTCTTTCTTCAGCAGCTCAGTTATAGGCTTCGCAATTCGAGAGAAATCCGGAATAAATCTTCGGTAATAACCAGCTAATCCCAGAAAACTCCGAATCTGACAGACAGTCGTTGGTGGCTTCCAGTTCATCACCTCTTGCACCTTATCAGGATCAACAGCTATTCCTGCCTAAGAGATAGTGTGACCCAAGAATTTGATTTCCTTTAGCCAGAAATCACACTTTGACAACTTGGCATAAAGGTGGTGCTCTCGCAGACATTGAAGCACTACATGCAAATGCCCGGCATGTTCTTCTTCGTTCTTAGAGTACACCAAGATATCATTGATGAACACCACTACGAATTTGTCCAACTCAGGCATGAAAACAGAATTCATCAGATACATGAAATATGCTTGTGCATTAGTCAGCCCGACAGACATCACCAAGAATTCATATAACCCATATCTGGTTGAGAATGTCGTCTTCGGAATATCGCTTGCTCGTATCTTGATCTGATGGTAGCCGGAGCGAAGGTCTATTTTGGAAAACACCTTGGCCCCGACCAACTGGTCAAAAAGTGTAACACCTCAGGTGTTACCATGGCTAGGGCACATCTATGCACTAATGACTATGATTACATGTGGAAGAAACTTAAGGAGCAAAGTGTAAGAGCCTTGGAGGCTAGGTTTTAACCAAGAGATGTGAATGACCAAAAGCATTACCCTAGTTGTGTGCAATTACCACTTTGGACAAGGGGGGAGTAAACCCTAGACCTCTCTTGAACCCTATCTCTTAAGCACCTTGGTTAAAGGGGAGAATTTAAGCAAAGGTGCAAGTCATGACCAAACCTTTGGCACAAAGTTAAGTAACTTATTAACCTACAATTATAGAGAGGAAACATTGCTAAAAGACCCCTTAAGAAACCCCAAATCCATTCCCTAAGTAGAGAAAGAGCTAGAGCTCTCTAATTCTCTCTAAGTCTAAATCTATACCTAATCTAAAGATCCACCGTGTTCACCTTGAAGATGGCACCAAAACCACCTATGTTCTATACCAAAAATGTGGCATACCACCTAGGGCACCCCCTGGAAAAAGTTGAGCCCGAGACCTGGACGTTTGACATGGCTTGGCATCACTTTTGTCGCGCAGCGGGCAGGGGGACAAGCCAGATTTGGCGTCCGCATATCTTCTGACCTAGGGCTTATCTTCCCTTGGAACTCACATATGAGAGATAGCCATAGGTGCCAGGAAGAGGTCTGCACCGGATTTTTGCCAAGATTCGCACGTTTGCGATCTCAGCAGGCGTTTGAACACGGGCAGATGAACACTTCCACGTGTTCGACGCGTTCTGCGCGCGCCAGAGCACGCCCGCGCCCGACCTCACGTGCCCCGCGTCGCGCCAAAGGCCAGCCGACGCCATGGACCGCGCCCGCGCCTATATAACGCCCAGTGACCTTAATCGTACCCTTCCGCGCACGCTCAACCTCACCGAAGCTCAAACTCACCGGCGTTGGCCCGTGCACGGCGTGTCCGCGGCCACCCGAGCCCCTGCCACCGTAGACCGGCCAACCAAGCCCTTCCCAACCCCGTCCGACCCTCGGAGAAGACTGAGCACACCTCGGTGAAGCTCCCCGAGGGAGGAATCGAAGTCTGCTTCGCCGGAGAGGCCAGTCCACGGTCGCCGGACTCCCTCCGACCGCCGGTGAGCGTAGACCGGGTAAGCCACTGCGCCATTTTTCGATTCAAGGCACAGATAGCCTCTACATCATCCCGTAAAGCTCACCGTGCCATTGGATTGAACTAGACCGCCGTGATTTGGCCGGCACACCCGCCGCCGACGAGGACACCCGCCTGCGCATGTGGACCGAGCGATTCCGGCCATCCCTGCCGTCGAGCCATACACCATTGTGACCGCCAGAGCATCCCCGAGCCAACCCCGCCCCTCGCCAGACCTCTCTCGCCGCCGGTAAGCCGCGCCACCCTTTTCTTTCCTGCGGGTACTGTTTACATTAGGGGAAGGACCTCGGGGAAGAAGAAGGAAAGGTCAGGGGGCTTTTTGAACTGTAAGTGACTCAGGGGAATAGTGGCGCAGGGGTAGATTTGAGTGGGTTGATTTGGATTAAACCCAGGGTCCTCGGTGTAAACTGTTTTTCCAGGAAACCTTTATTAAATATGATTTAAAATTTGAATAGAACTTGAATAATTCATAACTTCTGTTTTATTCATCCAAGTTTAGTCAAACCAATTTTGTCAGATCTTAAATAATATAAACTACTTAGGAAAAATATAGAACCCCTATGTACTACAGAAAACTTTAGGGTTCTGATTTAATTATTGTTTTGGCCAAAAGTTAAATAATAGGAAGAAAAATAGTTGCACTATTTGACCAAGGTTAAGAAAATTTGGAGAAGTTTATGTCCACCTACTGACCTGTTTAAAAATGCTAAACCTCTCTGTCCACCCCATTAAGGTAGCTTTTGCCATTTATTTTACAATATGCTTAAGGTTAAGAAAAATGGAAAAGGTGATTTAAATAATGAACCAGAGGGCACTCCTATTTTTGTTAAGGTACTTATTCAGTGTAGTTCACTAGAAAAATCTATTATACTCTGGATTAGTATAAAATAAATAGGATACCTTTTATTTTAAGAAAACAAGGAAAACTTAGAAAAACCCTACAAAAATAACCCCAAGGTGAAAACACCCCAACCCTTGGGATAGCTAATGTTTTGTTATTAAGAACTTAGGAAAAATATGAAATCTGATGTTTGACATTTTTCAAATAACAATGTAGTAGAAAGTGCCTTTTTGACATTAAACTTTGGAAAATCACAACTAAATAACCATCCCTTAGCTTTCTGTCGTTTTTGGCACAGAAGCCTATTATTACTATTAGATGCCAACAAAAATAACCTTTAGGACAGAACCCACCCCTAATTAAGAGTTGTAGTGCAAAGTGGCCCATTTACACAACTCTTGTTATTTTTGTCTAGAGCATAGCCTTTTTCAATTGAACCTCAAAGTCTTAGAGCAGGCTATATTGACCATAGGCAAGCCACTGTAATTTTTACAAAATTTTTGGAAAAAGTTAAACCACTGTTGTAGTTCAAACCTACACTAGAAACCATAAATAGAAAATAAAGAAAAGGAAAAATGAATAATAGGAATTAGTGTCATCCTAAAACCCTTTATAAATTGTCCACTGAAATATATAAAGGCAATACCAATCCACTATGCCTATCTCTAACAAAACCTAAACCTAGAGTGATAAGCATAAACCACTAAAAGCCCCGCATGACCAAGAAACCCTAAGTTACTCATTAACTTAGTTTTCTTCTTTAGCATAATGTTATTAAATCCTACATAATCATGACATACATGTTCATTACATTTCGATAGACTGTAACCTCGCTGATGGAGAGTACGTCCTCGTGCCGGAGCAAGGAGCTGCTCAGGAGTCAGGAGGTAGCCCCGGATCCAGCACCAGAGCCTGCACCAGAGGATCTGCCTGCCACTGCTTTGGAAGGCAAGCCCTGGTTTTATGCATAACCTGTTATTTATGCTATTTTACTATACTTAATGATTGTAGGATTGATTGTGCACTTAGGTGTAGGAGTTGTTTGAAACCCTAGTTGCATGATCTCAGGAATCCTGTTGAGATGAATACTAGTATGCTAGGTCGAGGTAGTTGCTTTATTAATTAGGATCTCGGTAGAAGTCGAGTGATTTTTCTAGCACTCGCGCGAGGTCAGGAATTGGCTGTATCCACTTTCTTATCATATTGATGTTGGTTTGTGGGCAACAATCCATGGGGATTGGTTGTCTACGGGATAAAAATTGGAATAAGGATTAAGGTGTGGTACCGTGAGTCAAGCGTTTGAACGTACTAAGCACATGCCGAGAAATATGGTAAATTGGTAAGCCTAGTACCTGAGTGAACCTGGTAGTGGACATATCCCCTCACGCGACCTGAGACGTGGTCTCCCATTCCGGTTATGGTGGGTACAAGTGCGGTCACTGCACGACGGCAGTCGGGGTCAGTGAGGCATTGTACGCCAAGGCGGTGAGCCCTGATCTGCTGACGGGGAATCGATGGGGACGGTTGATGTGTGTGGGGACGGAGTGCCTTGCCACGTCGTGTGTTTAGGTTTACCTTGCAAGGATAAAAACTCGATTCGAATCGTCTGCTTCTCGCAGCTAATGAGACTGCTTGATCCATGCTGCTACATTGAGTAACAAGTGGAAATATGATGAGTTGACACAAGATGTTGATTGCTAAGTATGTTTGATACCATGTATGAGTAGATAGTACACTTTTAGCCTTAAGAGAGTCACACTTAAATTTGACAAAGTTAAAACTTGATTTAGAAACTCAGCTAGTGCTTTTGGCAACCCAACCCCACAGCCAAACAGCTGCATGTCTAGAGGTAGAGGAGTAGACTCCTCACACTGGGTAAGTCTAGCTGAGTATTAGTATACTCAGCCTTGCTTGTGGCATAATTTTACAGGTTCTTTGGAGGATATGGTTGCTAGAGTGACTTGGCCGTCCATCTTGCCACCGGGTTGGACTGTCGAGTGGGACCCCGCCTCGGCCGAGGAGGAGCATGAGGAGTGATGGGACAGGCTTCCCCATCTCTCTGTTTATTTACCGTTAGTTTTATTCCGTTGCACTTCGAACAATGATGTTTACTTTCGCAAAAACTCCGATGATGATGTAATAACTTAATACTCCTTAATGTATGGTTTTATGCTTTATTGTATTTGCTCTGTGACTCACCATCGAGTGAGATTGTGGTACTTGATCCCGTCAGTGGCCTTGTCGGACTAGATCCGAGGGATTGACGGGTTATTCACATTTAAGTGTGGTCTAGCCTCTAAGGCGGGATTTCGGCACTTAAGTTGGAATAATTCGGGCAGTTCCGCCACAGATGGTATCGGAGCTTGTACCACCACAGAGGAATCAATAAAATATAAATACCATCGTTTTCCGAAGTAAAACTTGATAGAAACAATGTTGGATAGATCGTAGGACGAGCAGGATAGACCTAGGACGTGAAGCCTTAGGATGATAGAAGGGTAGCTAGGTGGCTAAGTGATTAGGCCCTACATGCTACTATAAGGGATGGGAGTCCTTCCATATTCCCTTTACATTGTTGTGAGGTCGTTCAGGACGAGCATGCATGCATTCTTAAATTAAACAAATGGAAAATTTAGTAAGGACTTAAATTGTGACCAACTAAGTTCCCCAGTACCATTTTGTTTTAATTAGAGAGAAGTTGAGTCTCATTTTCTTGTTCTTTTTATAATTCTTTTCTTTTACTTACGCTTAACCGTACACAGATGACTTCCCACGGATCCTCAGACGACGGGAATGCACTGTCCCACACTGACGGGCTTGCACGAGAGGGCTTTCCCCGTATTTTGTGGGAGGTACTTCAGGGGGCCGGATACACGACACCTCCTCAGTACGCGGTGCAGCAGTTCGAGAAGCACCGAGTGCCCCGCTGTAGGGTGAGGATGACCCTGGAGCCTCATCCCCTACAGCCAGGCTGGCGTTCACTGGACTCTGAGTCCTTTGGATACCGGGCTGAGGACACAATCGAGGCGATTGCTCTGCATGGGTTGACCACTTTCTGTGGATTCCATCCCTTGGAGCTGTCTACCCACCCCATTGGCTTGTTCCCCGCGGAAAGGGAGGACAACCCAATGTGGAAGGATCGGGTGGAGCACGCCAAGGACATCTGGGCTATTTACCCGGGACAGACAGCTCACTTGACAGTGCGGTGCATGAATGCCCTGTACCGTCTGCAAGTGATGCATGGTGAGGCGATGTCCCATCTGATGACATTGTTGGAGGCAACAAAGATCACCTTGGACAACAGAGAAGAGCTTATGGTTGATTTGTCCACTGAGATGGTGGAAAAGGACTTGCAGGTGGAGCAGCTATCCAATGAGATCCAAGAGCTGGAGGAATTAGTGGGGACCAGGGAGAACACCATCGAGGTTCTTGAGGATCAGCTCATTAACACCTAGCAGCAGCTTGCCGAGGCTAATGAGCACCTGGATATGCATCACCAGGAGATCCAGGATATGGAGGCCAACGAGGACGTCGACATCGAGGGAGGAGAGGAGCCTGCCTCCAGCTTGGACACTGCTGGCTCAGGGAGACCACCTTCCCCCGAGTCGAGTGTTGCCTCATTCGCTCACTAGGTATCAGGGATAGAGTTAGAAGTCGGTGATGGTAGGACTCCTCGCAGCTAGCTTAGCTTTTGCACCCTTGGGGTACTAGGCTAGATAGAGTTGAGTCTTTTTGGGACCATTGATGTAATCATGATAAACTCTTTTGGAAGCATAGTTGATGGATGCTGTTAGTTTTTTAAAATTGGGAAGGAAAGTTTATGCCTTTTGAAACCCTTTCTGTTTATGTCGGAATCTATCAATTCGCCTTTGACTCTTTCACCGCGATTAAACCTTAAACTTGAAGATGTGTTATTGAGGATATATGTGATTTTTCAGATGGCCGGTAGAGCGCGTCGTGGCCAGAATGAGCGCGTTCCTCCACCGCCGCCACCGCCTCCCACTCTGCAGGAGCTAATGGCTCAGCAGAATGAGATCTTGAGGTAGCTAGCTCAGCGTCAGCCACCACCTCAGCACTATGGTGGTGGAGATCATCAGCGTCACCCCGCGGCAGCTACCTACCAGGAGTTCCTCAGTACCCAGCCTCCTTTGTTCACCAGGGCAGAGGACCCACTTGATGCAGATGTATGGTTGAGAGTAGTGGAATCCAAATTCCCGCTACTCCATGGAGTTTGCTCAGAGGTCACAAAGGTCAGGTTCGCCACCTAGCAGCTTCACGGACCCGCAAGAACTTGGTGGGACCATTTTCTTGCCATGCAGCCAGATGACCGAGAGGTAGAATGGAGAGAGTTCAAGGCAGCTTTCAGGGGACACCACATACCAGCCGGGATTATGAACCGAAAGCTCAACGAGTTTCTGGCACTCACTCAGGGCAACAGGACAGTATTGCAGTATGCTCAGGCTTTTAATGACCTGTGCCAGTATGCCGGATATCATGCAGATACGGACGAGAAGAAGAGAGACAGGTTCAGGAGGGGGCTCAGCACTAAGCTCCGTGACCGTCTCAACACCGTCAGGGCCAACAGCTATAATGAGTTGGTCAACATGGCCATCTCCCAGGAGGACTGTATCACAGCTCGTCAGGCAGAAAAGAAGAGGAAGACCCCTGTGGCAGGACCTTCAGCTCAGCCACAGCGTTTCCGGATTGTGTCTGACACTCAGAACAGGGGGCCTCAGCAGCAACAAGGGCGATGGGTGATCCGACCACAGCAGCAGCAGCAACAGGCACCCAACCGCACCCAGTTTCCATCTCAGAGAAACAATCAGTAGCAGCAGCAGTATCGTCAGGCAAATGACAACAGGTGTTTCACATGCGGCAACACCGGACATTATGCCAAGAATTGCCCCAGGAACCAACAGAGGCAGGGGCAGAATGTGAATCAGAATCAAGGCAAGAGACAGAAGGTGCAAGTAAGGCAGGGCAGGCTGAACTTCACCACCATGGCTGATATTCCAGAGGGGGCACCCGTCATGACTGGTTTGAATTATCCTGCTATTATTCTTTTTGATTCTGGTGCATCGCATAGTTTTATCAGTGCAAAATTTAGTGCCAAGTGTCAATTGCCTTTTCACCACACCAATGGGGGTATCACAATTTCAACACCAGGAGGCAGGGTTGCCACCTACCAAATCAACAAGAATGTGCCTGTAAAGTTTGGTAGTCTGATAATCAAAACTAACCTCCTCATTTTGGGTTTGGATAGCGTGGATATTATATTGGGAACTAACTGGTTGACCAAACATCAGGCTATGATGGATATTGCAGCTAGGGCCATTGAAGTGCACTCACCGACCTGTGGTGAAACCACATTGTATTTGCCCGACCAGGGATGCACCCGTTCTTGTGCCTTCATTATGATAGAATCCCTAGTGGAAAAGATCCTAGTGGTCTGTGACTACCTGGATGTTTTTCTGGATGAATTGCCAGGGATGCCACCTGACCGAGACATCGAGTTCGCAATCGAATTGCAACCCGGGACTGCTCCTATCTCCAAGAGACCCTATAGGATGCCTCCCGCGGAATTGGCAGAACTGAAAAAGCAATTGCAAGAGTTGTTGGACAAGGGGTTTATTCGCCCAAGTACTTCACCATGGGGATGTCCTGCCTTATTCGTGAAGAAAAAGGATGAGAGTTTGAGAATGTGTGTTGACTACCGCCCTCTCAATGCGGTGACCATCAAGAACAAATACCCACTGCCGCGCATTGATGTGTTGTTCGATCAGTTGGTAGGAGCCAAGGTATTCTCCAAGATAGATCTTCGCTCAGGTTACCATCAGATCAAGATCTGTGCCAGTGATATTCCCAAGACGGCCTTCTCAACCAGATATGGGCTTTATGAGTTTTTGGTGATGTCCTTTGGGCTGACCAATGCCCCGGCTTATTTTATGTACTTGATGAACTCAGTATTCATGCCAGAGTTGGACAAGTTCGTGGTTGTTTTCATTGATGATATTCTGGTCTATTCCAAGAATGAAGACGAACATACTGAGCATCTGCACATCGTGCTTCAGCGACTGTGCGATCATCGTATTTATGCTAAGTTGTCTAAATGTGAATTCTGGCTGAAGGAAATTAAATTCTTGGGTCACACAATTTCTCAGGATGGGATATCAGTTGATCCTGAGAAGGTACAAGAGGTAATGGATTGGAAACCCCCGACTACAGTGAGGCAGATTCGGAGTTTCCTGGGATTGGCAGGGTATTATCGACGATTTATTCCGGATTTCTCCAGGATTGCCAAACCAATGACTGAACTGTTAAAGAAGGGAGTCAAGTATGATTGGAGCCAAAAGTGCGAAGATGCCTTTCATACTTTGAGGCAGCATTTGACAACAGCCCCAGTGCTAGCTCAACCTGATAACACCAAGCCCTTTGAGGTTTATTGTGATGCTTCTGGTACGGGATTGGGATGTGTCTTGATGCAAGATAACAGAGTAATTGCTTATGCTTCCCGAGCACTCAGGCCCCATGAGCAGAACTACCCTACGCATGATCTGGAGTTGGCAGCTGTGGTTCATGCTCTTAAGATATGGAGACACTACTTGATGGGAGCTCACTGTAACATCTACACTGATCACAAGAGTCTCAAATACATCTTCACTCAGGCAGATCTGAACATGAGGCAGAGAAGATGGTTAGAATTAATCAAGGACTATGATTTGGAGGTGCATTACCATCTTGGCAAAGCCAATGTTGTGGCAGATGCCTTGAGCAGAAAGGCCCAGTGCAATTGTATGAGCATGGATGCAAGAGTTACCACCCTGTGTGATGAGTTGTGCAAGTTGAACCTGGAAGTTGTTTCTTCAGGTGCCTTAAGTTATATCTCTATAGAGCCCACATTGCAAGAGCAAATAGTCAGGGCACAGATTGAGGATAAGGGTGTTCAGGTTATCAAAGAAATGATCAAGCAGAAGGCAGAGAAATACAAGTGCTTCCGTCAGGACAGCAAGGGAATTCTATGGTTTGGAGATCGATTGGTTGTTCCCAAGGACCCTGAGGTCAGAAAGAAGATATTGGATGAAGCTCACCTTTCCAAATTCTCCATGCACCCTGGTAGCAACAAAATGTATCATGATCTCAGATCTTTATATTGGTGGACCAGAATGAAGAGGGAAATTGCCAAGTATATATCCGAGTGTGACACCTGCCAGAGGATCAAAGCTAGTCATTTGAAGGCAGCAGGCCCTTTGCAACCCCTTCCCATACCATCTTGGAAATGGGAGGACATTTGCATGGACTTTATCGTGGGATTGCCCAATACTTCCAGGCACCATGATTCCATTTGGGTTATTGTGGACAGATTGACCAAGACGGCTCATTTCTTACCAGTGCATACCACCCACAGGACTGAGAAATATGCAGAGATTTACATTGACCAGATAGTTCGTTTGCATGGAATAGCAAGGACTATAGTATCAGACAGAGGAGCACCATTTGTGGCACGATTTTGGGAACAATTGTAGGAATCACTTGGGACCCATGTAATACGAAGCTCAGCATACCATCCCCAAACAGATGGCCAGACAGAAAGGGTAAACCAGATTTTGGAAGACATGTTAAGGGCATGTGTACTACACTACGGAAAGGATTGGGACAAGTGTCTTTCTTGGCAGAGTTTTCTTATAATAACAGCTACCAGTCCAGTCTAAAGATGGCACCTTTTGAAGCCTTGTATGGGAGAAGATGCAGAACCCCGCTGAATTGGTCTCAAGCAGGAGAGAGGGAAATTTTTGGGCCAGATTTGGTACTTGAAGCAGAGGCAAAGGTCAGAGTCATCAAGAAGAACTTAGAAGCTGCTCAGGCCAGACAAAAGAGTTATCATGATAAGAGGCGGAAGCCTCTACAGTTTGAAGTGGGAGACCATGTTTATCTTAAGGTGTCACCCACCAAGGGTGTCCAGAGATTCGGGATCAAGGGCAAGTTAGCTCCTCGTTACGTTAAACCCTACGAGATCAAGGAAGCTTGTGGACCCGTAGCCTATCAATTGAAGTTGCCACCCAGCATGTCAGCTGTTCATGATGTGTTCCATGTATCTCAGCTGCGGAAATGTGTTCGCCTACCCACTAAAGTGCTACCGGAACCGGACATTGAGATAGAACCAGACTTGTCCTATCAAGAGTACCCCGTCAAGGTATTGGATCAGAAAGAAAGGTCAACGTGGGCAAAGTCAATCAGAATGTATAAGGTTCAGTGGAGTCACCATTCAGTAGAAGAAGCTACATGGGAGACTGAGGATTTTCTGCGTTCTCGCTTCCCCGACTTTCTACCCAAAGGAGTCGGTACGTAACCCAAAACCCCACCCCACCTGCCCTTTGAATATAATTATAAGAAAAACTTAGATAGCAAGGGTAGTCTAAGTTGTGGTTTTAACTTAAAAAGGACTTCCTTCTGAAGTTGCAAAGAGAATGACATTCGAAGAGCAGTTAACAAGAGAAACTTGAGTAAAAGAAAGAGTAGCACACCAACGCGCTTTCGTAGCACCCCTCTAGAGGACTCTGCCTAAAATCTCGGGGCGAGATTCCTTTAAGGGGGGAGGTCTGTAACACATCAGGTGTTACCATGGCTAGGGCACATCTATGCACTAATGACTATGATCACATGTGGAAGAAACTTAAGGAGCAAAGTGTAAGAGCCTTGGAGGCTAGGTGTAACACCCCTGGTGTTACTATAACTAAAACTTGAGCATGACATCATAAGCATTGGCATTGCATATGTGTGACACACCTAGAGTGCATTCACTAGGCAAAAATTTCAAACAAGTTGTATTGTTTTAATGTTTTTGCAAATGGAACCCTGGTTAATGGACTTAACCCTAAATAGTGGTTAAAGGGGTAAAACTTAACTCAAGTTAAGAAAACCTAAATACTTTAGGGTAAAAGTCATAAAATGACCCTAAGAATAAGCTTGAATCACTTTTATACCCCTGAGATACCAGAAAACCTAATTGGAACCCTGGGAAACCCTAAAACTAAAACCCAGGGGCTTATGTGTAAAAGTGATGAACCTTTGGACTAAAATGCAAAATGGACCTCAATTAGATTCTATTCTAAGTCTGAAATTTAGTGTTGAGGGCTCAACTTTGGAGCATTGTATCTTTCAACTTCTAGGGTTTCTGCCCTAGATCACCACACCAAAGTTGTAGAGCATTCAAAGGAGAATAAGTTTGCTCAAGAGTACAAGCCTTGTTCTTGTGAGAAATTGGGAGATACTCTTGCTTGAAGTTGGACTGTCAGGCTATTTAAGTCTGAAAATTCAGACTGACAGTGGACTGATAGCAACTTCAAGACCAAGTTCATGCATGATCTGCTGCCTTTTTGTGACAATACCATATAGCAAAGATGTAGCTGGTTTATAGCACTACAATATTGCTGCAGAGATTTGGACCTGTTGCCATGAAGATTTGAGAGAAAAGTTGCTCTAAAGTTGCTCTGTCAGGCGTCATAAACTGAAAATCGCCATGGTACAGTATGGCAACTGAAATAGATCAGACCGCCAGCGCGGCTGTCTTCACCGTCGACGACCTCGCGCCAAGATCATCGCCGCCGTTGAGATTCGCACTCGCTGGTAACCGGATAACATCCCGGGGAGAGGGAATATTCGCCGCCGGTGAGCTGGGCTCCATTCCGGTGAACCCCCGTGCTTTCCCTCTACCCTGCGGCTTGTGCCGATAAGAACGTCGGTGACCGCCGCCTCCCGGCCGTGCGCCGCGTGGCCTAACTTTTCTACCGTGTCGCCGTGGCTTCTTACGGCCGTCAAATCAGCTCCGGTAAGCTTGCCACGCCGTTTGCCACGAACTCACTGCGCCAGGGATTCTTCCCTATCTCCGGCCGCCAGTACTGCTCGGTCAAATTCGCCACCGCCGCTTACCCTCGCTATAAATTGACCGTACCCCCAACTCCTCCATGCATCCAAGCATCTACTGCACCCACCGGCATCCCGAAACCCCCACCAGAGCACGTGAATTTGGGATTTCCCCAAAACCGTTGAAGAACACCGCGAAGAGCAACCTCGCCGTGGCCAGCTCGATTCCGGTTAGCTCGCATTCCTCTGTTGCCTGTTCTAGCGTCCTTAGGCCCTCCTAAAGCTCTTAGACCCGCCCAATTGAACTGGACCGCCCCCCCTCGCCGAGAACGCGTATGGTCATCCGCCTCATCCGCGGTCACCGTGGTCAGGGCGTCTCGGTGTGTCATTCCTGAAATTAACCTAGGGGAAACATCGAATAAGGTGTGAATTTGGTGTCAGTCGACGGAGAGCGCCGGTCACAGCTCCAATCGGCCGGTCTAGGACCTCGCCGGAGCGCGGTCGTGCGTGAACGACGTCGTGGGCGTGTCGGGTAAAGGAATAGAACTTCAGGGGCATTTCTGCAAATCGTCAGTGGCTATGTTAAATAGTGTTTGGGCTCGTTCACAGTTTGTTAAAACCCCAAGGGTCCCTGTGCAAAGCCGCCAGGGCGTGGCCGCGCGCGGGCACCTTTCTGCCTTAACTGGGCCGCCTGGGCTGAATTCGGCCCAGCGCTGTTCAAGTGTTTTTCTTTTTCTTTTATCCCCAGAGCCAAAATAATTATAGAAAAATGTAGAAAAATGCTAAAATTGTGAAACTAATTTTCCTAGGTTTGTTATTTTCCATAGTATTTAATAAAAATAAGTTGGTGATTTTTAGTGAAAGTAAGAAATTTTAGGGTATTTAAAGTAGTTAAAAGTCTTGGTTATAGATTTTAAAAAAAAATAATTGATAAGTCCTAAAATGCCCAAAATTTTTATATGAGTGTTATATAATATTTAGAAGCCTTGGGTAGAGTTTGAATTGATTTGGACCTTGTTTGATCACCAAACCCCAAAACACCCCCCCTGCCCTATGAACTCCTTTACCGACTCCGGAAACCCTAAGTTACCGAAACTCCGTGAAGGAAAGTTGTATTCAAGACATAAATAATAAATTTATGATATCTTTGCATCCTCATGAGCATCCCATGGCATCCATTCTTATACTGGTGAATGGTTATGATTAGAACATGAAGAAGAGATAGAAGTCACTGAAGAGCAAGTACAACCACCTTTGGACACTCAGGCCGGGAATAGTTTCTACTTCGACATTTGTGGATCTGAGCCTGAATCACCTGTAAACGAAGGCAAGCCCCGGTGCATTTGCCACCTCCCTTGCTATTTCAAAATCTTTCTCACTTGATTGCTGCATTAGGTGATAGGAGTTGCTTGATAAAACCATTTCTGCATTACCTTCCTTGAATTTGATTACCTTCCTTGATCACCTGTTTTACAAAAGCTTTTTGATGCTTAGCTTTGCTTTAGAAAAACAAAAGGTTTTGTTTTTACAAAATATGATGTGGCAAAAGTGGGTGGGATGTTTTTCGAAAATAAAACTTGATGATGGATCTATCAAAGGCCTTGATAGGTTCAACCTCGGAAAAGATGTACCTCTGCCAGGTACCAACTTTGGGTTTGAAATGATTAAGCTGAGACCGGGCGGGTGACTTGCACGAGAAGAGAGTCTCGGTGTAGTGTCTCCGTCTGAGTCGATTAAGGACCGTCTCGATGTAGGCTTGTTGATCGAGGACCCTTTAGCTGGTCACATGCCTCGTCATGGGTAAGCCTTGCCTCGGGCAGACTAAGGCCGGAATAAGACAACACGAGATGGGCGTGGAGCGGTGGCGAGAGTAGCGTGTACCCTCCGTGGCAAGAGGCTGGACGGTGGTGTATCTGTGCTCTCGGTCTGCGTGAACCTGATCCGGTCTTAAGAACCCCGGTGGCGGGTTGACATATGCAAGGGTTAAGTGCTACATATGTCGTGTGATTGGAGATCCTCAGCTGAGTATAATCGATTCGAATCGCCGTACCTTCGCGGTCATGAAGACTTGGTCACTACCCTACACGTAGCATTCCACTAAAGACGATGGGCTCTTGTTAAGAAATTGGCTAGTGCAGGACCAGTGATTGAACTAGGGTAGAAAGAACTCTAGTACAGGTAATTTTACCTAACTTGACAAATAAAATTGGATTTTTAAGGATCCACTTTAGTAAGCATTTCTGCAAAACAGAGTCTTTGAATATTGAAAAGCCTTACCTTGACTCCCACATAACCAGCATACCCTTGAGAGTCTTTTCTTTAGTCGGGTAAGACTTGCTGAGTAATTCCATACTCAGGGTTTATCCCTTCGTTGTTTTTAGGTGAGGAAGTAGCAGACTTTTGCTGCTTCTGTGCCAAGGTGGTTCCGAAAGAAGAAAAACAAGACTGAAGTGCGGGAGGACTCGGTCCTCCACTTAGGATCTTTGTTATAACTTCTCGGGAGGAGTTTGTGCCTCCCTGGTTTGTATAATATTACTACTCTGCACTCACTTTTAGTCTGGTCTGTAATAACATAACTCAAGCCTGCTTTTGAAATAAATATAAGATTATGTAATTCGCTTCCGCATTTCTTTATCTCCGATGTTCTGTAATGTCTGCAAGACGGGTGAGACGTTCCTGGTGAGGTAAGGAAAGATACCGAACTTGTCAAGTAGTTCAGGAGCACCTACAGGGTTGTCTGATACCCATTGGACAAGGACAACTGTAGGTGGGCCTAATTACTTGGGAGGTTCCGTCACAGCTGGTATCGGAGCGTAGTCCTTCTTGGCAGATATTATGAGGCATCTTCAAAAGAATTTTCGAAAAGTCTTACCTAGAAATTATTTTCTCTTCTTACCTAAGTATTCTGAAGAAGTCTATCTTAAAGACCAGATAGGAAGAGTGCAACATATAGAAGGTTGAATCGACTAAGGTTGATTCTGTAATTATACATGCATCATGCTAAGAATCATACTAATAACATTTTCCCCCTTAGAAAAGATGCCGCCACGTACCAGGCTAACGGCACGCAAGTCTACGGGACCAATTGGGGTGCCTCGGCATCAATTGGCTCCCCGACATGAAAGTAGCAGCAGTGGAAGTAACGACCCTATCGGAGACCTTGAAGCTCGTGTGAGTCGACTTCAGGCAGCACTGCAACAAAGGACTGATGCTTGGGTCGCTGACGGAGATAGAATCAATGAACTGAGAAGGGACATCCGACACTTGCTGGATCAACTCGCTGATCGAGACTTAGCACTTGACTGGGCCGTACAGTCTCGTTTGCTAATGTGTGCTAAGGAAGCAAGGGCTCAGGCCCGAATTAAAGAACTTAGCTCGACTGTCGATGACCTACAGGTTTACTGCAATACGTTGCACGAGGAAGTCCATGTATTATACTCACAACTACACCCAAGTGAGCCTGCACCACCTGCTGAGGCAGAAGCTGGACCATCTCACGTTGCGGGACGTGCGCTGGGTGGGGAGTTAGACCTTTTTGAGCCCCCTCCTTCTTTGAGGTTGGTTGATGTCTGGACTCCCACACCTGACGATGAAGCCGCCAAGACTGATGGCAAGCAGGAATAAGGGTGTAATAGAAGTAGAGTAGTGTATGGTAGGGTATTGAAGGGTGTACTGTTGTATAATGGGTATTGTGTCCTGTTAATAGGTTGAACTTTTGTATAATGGGTATTGTATCCTGTTATGTAATATCGAGTCTGTATCATTACTTTTTATAGTAATGTAAAATGGAAGGTTTTCTCTGGCACATTATGTTTATTTCAAATGTTTTTGCCACAGATGCCGACCAGGACTCGAGGGCAGGATGCAGCAGGAACTTCTGGGGGACGGGATGTTACCCCAAACCCACCTCCAGTTCCTCCCACGTTAGCCGAGGCGATCGCCGCCTTGGTGAATGCCACCGCCGATAATACCCGCTTCCTTAGGGAAATGGCGGGTCAGCAACAATTTCAGCAGCAGGCGGGAAGATGTTATCCGCAGGGTCCCCGTGAGACCACTTATCTGGATTTCTCGGAAACTCGTCCACCTCTATTCGTCAAGGCAGAAGATCCCCTAGAGGCTGACGAGTGGATTCGGGTTATCGAGCAAAAGTTTGGTCTTCTCCGTTGCTCGGAAACGCAGAAGCCGTTGTTCGCCGCACAACAACTCCGTGGTCCTGCCAGTACCTGGTGGGGAAATTTTATGGCTATTCAACCTGACAACCATCAAGTCACCTGGAATGAGTTTAAAGCAGCTTTCCATGAACACTACATCCCCGAAGGAGTGCTGCATATGAAACAAGAGGAGTTTATGAAGTTACAACAAGGCGGAGATACCATTACTCAATATCTCAACAAATTCAATCACCTGTCGCAGTATGCTATCGACCAGGTGAATACGGATTTAAAGAAGAAGAACTGTTTTATGCGGGGACTGAATGATCGGCTACAAAGGAAAATGGCCACATGCATAGATCTCACGTATGGAAAGGCTGTCAGCACAGCCTTATCTGTTGAAGCCAAATACACAAATTCTGGAAAGAATAAGGGATTCGGTGGTGAGAGGCCTAATCAGGGCCAGGCGAAGAAACCACGGTTTGTGATTC
This sequence comes from Zea mays, assembly GCF_902167145.1. Lineage (NCBI taxonomy): Eukaryota > Viridiplantae > Streptophyta > Magnoliopsida > Poales > Poaceae > Zea > Zea mays. Next base: position 41,640,966 of record NC_050102.1, on the reverse strand, counting down.
GACCCTCAAACCAAAATCGCACTTTTTCTCGTCCACCTTCATTTCCCTTCAAACAGCCTATTATTATCCGCCCCAACAATACTCCCACTACCCCAAAACAGCCGGGTGCCCCAGGCACTCGATTACCTGCCTTGCCTAGTTCTTCAACTGGGTGCTTTAATTGCGGCAAGTCGGGACACTTTATCAAAGACTGCCCATATCCTAGGCAAAATCAATCTAATGCTTCGCAAGGATCTGGGAAATCAGCTCAGCCTAAAGGAAATGCTATGGGGAAGAATATGAAGAAAACAGGGCGTGTATATTACACTCAAGTGGCTACTACACCGGAAGGAGAACCGGTGATGATGGGTACGTTTCCCGTGGCCAGTCACCCAGCAATTATTCTTTTTGATTTTGGTGCTTCACATACATTCATTAGCAAGAAGTTTGTGGAACAATATCATATTGCATACCATGAATCAAAGGAGGGATTTAAAATTCATTCACCTGGGGGACACATTTATACTAAAGAAGTGGCCTATGGAGTGCCAATAATAATGGCCGGACGGAACTTTCCTGCTAATATGATCATTCTGAAAGGCCAGGATATAGATGTAATCTTGGGTATGAACTGGTTAACCCAACACAAGGCAATCCTCAACACTGAACTCAGAACCGTCAGGTTGAGCTATAACCAAGAAGAGATTCTTTTGACTCTCCCCGCAACCAATCCGGCCAAAACTTCTGATAGAGTCTATGAAGCCATTGTACCGGAGATCAAGAACATTCCGGTAGTATGTGAGTTTCCAGATGTATTTCCGGAAGATTTGCCTGGACTGCCCCCTGAAAGAGATGTAGAATTCGTAATTGAGCTAAAGCCCGGTACGGCTCCCATCTCCCGAAGATCGTACCGCATGCCCCCTAATGAATTAGCGGAACTGAAGATTCAATTACAAGATCTACTGAATAAGGGAGTTATCCGGCCAAGCTCGTCCCCGTGGGGTTGTCCCGCCATTTTTGTTAAGAAGAAGGATCAAACCTTGAGAATGTGTGTGGATTATCGACCCCTAAATGAGGTCACCATCAAGAATAAGTACCCCCTTCCCAGGATCGACATCTTATTTGATAAACTGACTGGGGCGAGGGTATTTTCCAAGATTGATCTCAGGTCGGGCTATCATCAAATCCGTATTCGGCCCGAGGATATACCGAAGACCGCGTTTACTACGCGATATGGATTGTTTGAATACCTGGTAATGTCTTTCGGGCTCACAAATGCCCCTGCCCATTTCACTTATCTAATGAACTCGGTGTTCATGCCCGAGTTGGACAAATTCGTGGTAGTCTTCATCGACGATATCTTGATATATTCCAAGAATGAAGAAGACCATGCTCAGCATCTACGGATTGTATTGACGCGCCTCAGGGAACATCAGCTATATGCCAAGTTCAGCAAGTGCGCGTTCTGGCTGGAAGAAATTCAATTTTTGGGGCACGTGTTATCGGCTAAAGGAATTGCGGTAGATCCTAGCAAGGTCAAGGATATTCTGGAGTGGAAACCCCCAACAACTGTTCATCAAGTCCGGAGTTTTCTTGGACTAGCTGGGTATTATCGCAGATTCATACCAGATTTTTCTAAGCTTGTGAAGCCAATCACAAGTTTATTGAAGAATGACATTAAGTTCAATTGGTCTTCTAAGTGCAATGAAGCCTTTGAGCAACTAAAGACACTATTGACCACTGCTCCGGTATTAGCTCAACCGGACATCACTAAACCTTTTGACGTATATTGTGATGCATCTGGCAGTGGGCTCGGCTGTGTACTGATGCAAGAGGGCCGAGTACTTGCGTATGCTTCAAGGCAGTTGCGCCGACATGAGGAGCATTATCCCACTCATGATCTGGAGCTAGCTGCTGTGGTTCATGCCCTAAAGATTTGGCGTCACTATCTGTTGGGAAATATCTGTCACATATATACAGATCATAAAAGTTTGAAGTACATCTTCACCCAGTCAGAGTTAAATATGAGGCAAAGACGATGGCTTGAGCTCATTAAAGACTATGAACTGGAGATCCATTATCACCCAGGCAAGGCCAATGTGGTGGCAGATGCATTGAGTCGTAAGACTTCCTGCCACTGTCTTATGGCGAAGACCTTCGAGAACACTTTGTGTCAAGAAATGGAAAAGCTAAACCTGGGGATCATTCAACAAGGGACTCTAAATCAGTTAAGGCTTGAGTCAATCATTTTGCAAAGAATAATTGATGCTCAAAAGGATAATCTGGGTATGAAGCACATACGAGAAAAGATAAGGGCTGGAACAGCCAAGTGTTTCAAAGAAGACGATCAAGGTGTGATATGGTTTAAAAACCGCATAGTTGTGCCAAAGAACGAAGAGCTCCGCCAGCAAATTCTGGATGAAGCACATCTTAGTCGCTATTCTATTCATCCCGGAAGCACTAAGATGTACCAAGATTTAAAGCAACATTACTGGTGGACAAAAATGAAGATTGAAATTGCACGCTATGTGGCTAAGTGTGACACCTGCAGACGTGTCAAGGCCATACACATGAAAACTGCTGGTCCATTACAATCTTTGCCAATCCCAACATGGAAATGGGAAGACAACAGCATGGACTTCATTGTGGGATTGCCCAGAACCGCAAAAGGCTTTGACTCCATCTGGGTTATCATCGATCGACTTACAAAGATCGCCCACTTTCTCCCGGTCAAGGTAAAATATCACGTCAATATCTATGCGGAGTTGTACATCGCCCGTATTCTCAGTTTGCATGGTATCCCAAAGACTATAGTGTCGGATCGTGGACCACAATTTGTATCTAAATTCTGGGAAGAACTTCATAAATTCCTGGGTACTAAACTGCTCCACAGTTCGGCCTATCATCCTCAAACCAGTGGACAAACTGAGAGAGTGAACCAAATACTTGAAGATATGCTGCGGGCATGTGTCCTGGATTTCTCACTAAAATGGGATGAATGTCTACCTTTAGCGGAGTTTTTATATAATAATAGCTACCAAGAAAGTATCAAGATGGCACCCTTTGAAGCTTTATATGGACGACGGTGTCGGACTCCGCTAAATTGGTCTGAACCTGGAGAAAGATACTTCTTTAGACCTGATATGGTGAAAGAGGTTGAAGAAAAGGTTCAGAGAATTATCCATAATATGAAGAAAGCTCAAGCACGGCAAAAGAGTTATGCAGACAAACGGCGAATGCCCTTATATTTTCTTGAAGGGGACTATGTCTACCTGAAGGTATCGCCAATGAAGGGCGTATCGCGTTTCGGAGTTAAAGGAAAACTTGCACCACGATATATTGGTCCTTTTCTTATTCTGGAAAGATATGGGCCAGTGGCGTATCGACTCCAACTCCCCGAAACCTTGTCTGCTGTGCATAATTGGTTCCACATATCACAACTGAAGAAGTGTCTTCGGGTTCCTGATCGAACCGTTGAAGTGACTGATGTTGTCCTGGAACCAGATTTAACATACTCGGAACATCCTATTCGAGTTCTGGATCAAAAGGACAGGGTCACCCGAAGAAAGACTCTCAAGTTCTACAAGATACAGTGGAACCAGCATTCGGAAGATGAGGCTACATGGGAAACCCAAGACTTTTTAAATAAGAATTTCCCAGGCTTCCTAACCTCATGTAAATTGTAAAGCCTGTATAGCTGTTGTAATAAAGAAGTAACCCCCACATTATCCCTGTCTTGTACCAAAAATAAAGAAATAAAAAGGTGATGTGTTTTCTTTACCATTACCTACCCTAGGATCTTAATCTCGGGACGAGATTCTTTTATGGGGGAAAGGATGTAACACCCCTGGTGTTACTATAACTAAAACTTGAGCATGACATCATAAGCATTGGCATTGCATATGTGTGACACACCTAGAGTGCATTCACTAGGCAAAAATTTCAAACAAGTTGTATTGTTTTAATGTTTTTGCAAATGGAACCCTGGTTAATGGACTTAACCCTAAATAGTGGTTAAAGGGGTAAAACTTAACTCAAGTTAAGAAAACCTAAATACTTTAGGGTAAAAGTCATAAAATGACCCTAAGAATAAGCTTGAATCACTTTTATACCCCTGAGATACCAGAAAACCTAATTGGAACCCTAGGAAACCCTAAAACTAAAACCCAGGGGCTTATGTGTAAAAGTGATGAACCTTTGGACTAAAATGCAAAATGGACCTCAATTAGATTCTATTCTAAGTCTGAAATTTAGTGTTGAGGGCTCAACTTTGGAGCATTGTATCTTTCAACTTCTAGGGTTTCTGCCCTAGATCACCACACCAAAGTTGTAGAGCATTCAAAGGAGAATAAGTTTGCTCAAGAGTACAAGCCTTGTTCTTGTGAGAAATTGGGAGATACTCTTGCTTGAAGTTGGACTGTCAGGCTATTTAAGTCTGAAAATTCAGACTGACAGTGGACTGATAGCAACTTCAAGACCAAGTTCATGCATGATCTGCTGCCTTTTTGTGACAATACCATATAGCAAAGATGTAGCTGGTTTATAGCACTACAATATTGCTGCAGAGATTTGGACCTGTTGCCATGAAGATTTGAGAGAAAAGTTGCTCTAAAGTTGCTCTGTCAGGCGTCATAAACTGAAAATCGCCATGGTACAGTATGGCAACTGAAATAGTTCAGACCGCCAGCGCGGCTGTCTTCACTGTCGACGACCTCGCGCCAAGATCATCGCCGCCGTTGAGATTCGCACTCGCTGGTAACCGGATAACATCCCGGGGAGAGGGAATATTCGCCGCCGGTGAGCTGGGCTCCATTCCGGTGAACCCCCGTGCTTTCCCTCTACCCTGCGGCTTGTGCCGATAAGAACGCCGGTGACCGCCGCCTCCCGGCCGTGCGCCGTGTGGCCTAACTTTTCTACCGTGTCGCCGTGGCTTCTTACGGCCGTCAAATCAGCTCCGGTAAGCTTGCCACGCCGTTTGCCACGAACTCACTGCGCCAGGGATTCTTCCCTATCTCCGGCCGCCAGTACTGCTCGGTCAAATTCGCCACCGCCGCTTACCCTCGCTATATATTGACCGTACCCCCAGCTCCGCCATGCATCCAAGCATCTACTGCACCCACCGGCATCCCGAAACCCCCACCAGAGCACGTGAATTTGGGATTTCCCCAAAACCGTTGAAGAACACCGCGAAGAGCAACCTCGCCGTGGCCAGCTCGATTCCGGTTAGCTCGCATTCCTCTGTTGCATGTTCTAGCGTCCTTAGGCCCTCCTAAAGCTCTTAGACCCGCCCAATTGAACTGGACCGCCCCCCCTCGCCGAGAACGCGTATGGTCATCCGCCTCATCCGCGGTCACCGTGGTCAGGGCGTCTCGGTGTGTCATTCCTGAAATTAACCTAGGGGAAACATCGAATAAGGTGTGAATTTGGTGTCAGTCGACGGAGAGCGCCGGTCACAGCTCCAATCGGCCGGTCTAGGACCTCGCCGGAGCGCGGTCGTGCGTGAACGGCGTCGTGGGCGTGTCGGGTAAAGGAATAGAACTTCAGGGGCATTTCTGCAAATCGTCAGTGGCTATGTTAAATAGTGTTTGGGCTCGTTCACAGTTTGTTAAAACCCCAAGGGTCCCTGTGCAAAGCCGCCAGGGCGCGGCCGCGCGCGGGCACCTTTCTGCCTTAACTGGGCCGCCTGGGCTGAATTCGGCCCAGCGCTGTTCAAGTGTTTTTCTTTTTTTTTTATCCCCAGAGCCAAAATAATTATAGAAAAATGTAGAAAAATGCTAAAATTGTGAAACTAATTTTCCTAGGTTTGTTATTTTCCATAGTATTTAATAAAAATAAGTTGGTGATTTTTAGTGAAAGTAAGAAATTTTAGGGTATTTAAAGTAGTTAAAAGTCTTGGTTATAGATTTTTTAAAAAATAATTGATAAGTCCTAAAATGCCCAAAATTTTTATATGAGTGTTATATAATATTTAGAAGCCTTGGGTAGAGTTTGAATTGATTTGGACCTTGTTTGATCACCAAACCCCAAAACACCCCCCCTGCCCTATGAACTCCTTTACCGACTCCGGAAACCCTAAGTTACCGGAACTCCGTGAAGGAAAGTTGTATTCAAGACATAAATAATAAATTTATGATATCTTTGCATCCTCATGAGCATCCCATGGCATCCATTCTTATACTGGTGAATGGTTATGATTAGAACGTGAAGAAGAGATAGAAGTCACTGAAGAGCAAGTACAACCACCTTTGGACACTCAGGCCGGGAATAGTTTCTACTTCGACATTTGTGGATCTGAGCCTGAATCACCTGTAAACGAAGGCAAGCCCCGGTGCATTTGCCACCTCCCTTGCTATTTCAAAATCTTTCTCCCTTGATTGCTGCATTAGGTGATAGGAGTTGCTTGATAAAACCATTCCTGCATTACCTTCCTTGAATTTGATTACCTTCCTTGATCACCTGTTTTACAAAAGCTTTTTGATGCTTAGCTTTGCTTTAGAAAAACAAAAGGTTTTGTTTTTACAAAATATGATGTGGCAAAAGTGGGTGGGATGTTTTTCGAAAATAAAACTTGATGATGGATCTATCAAAGGCCTTGATAGGTTCAACCTCGGAAAAGATGTACCTCTGCCAGGTACCAACTTTGGGTTTGAAATGATTAAGCTGAGACCGGGCGGGTGACTTGCACGAGAAGAGAGTCTCGGTGTAGTGTCTCCGTCTGAGTCGATTAAGGACCGTCTCGATGTAGGCTTGTTGATCGAGGACCCTTTAGCTGGTCACATGCCTCGTCATGGGTAAGCCTTGCCTCGGGCAGACTAAGGCCGGAATAAGACAACACGAGATGGGCGTGGAGCGGTGGCGAGAGTAGCGTGTACCCTCCGTGGCAAGAGGCTGGACGGTGGTGTATCTGTGCTCTCGGTCTGCGTGAACCTGATCCGGTCTTAAGAACCCCGGTGGCGGGTTGACATATGCAAGGGTTAAGTGCTACATATGTCGTGTGATTGGAGATCCTCAGCTGAGTATAATCGATTCGAATCGCCGTACCTTCGCGGTCATGAAGACTTGGTCACTACCCTACACGTAGCATTCCACTAAAGACGATGGGCTCTTGTTAAGAAATTGGCTAGTGCAGGACCAGTGATTGAACTAGGGTAGAAAGAACTCTAGTACAGGTAATTTTACCTAACTTGACAAATAAAATTGGATTTTTAAGGATCCACTTTAGTAAGCATTTCTGCAAAACAGAGTCTTTGAATATTGAAAAGCCTTACCTTGACTCCCACATAACCAGCATACCCTTGAGAGTCTTTTCTTTAGTTGGGTAAGACTTGCTGAGTAATTCCATACTCAGGGTTTATCCCTTCGTTGTTTTTAGGTGAGGAAGTAGCAGACTTTTGCTGCTTCTGTGCCAAGGTGGTTCCGAAAGAAGAAAAACAAGACTGAAGTGCGGGAGGACTCGGTCCTCCACTTAGGATCTTTGTTATAACTTCTCGGGAGGAGTTTGTGCCTCCCTGGTTTGTATAATATTACTACTCTGCACTCACTTTTAGTCTGGTCTGTAATAACATAACTCAAGCCTGCTTTTGAAATAAATATAAGATTATGTAATTCGCTTCCGCATTTCTTTATCTCCGATGTTCTGTAATGTCTGCAAGACGGGTGAGACGTTCCTGGTGAGGTAAGGAAAGATACCGAACTTGTCAAGTAGTTCAGGAGCACCTACAGGGTTGTCTGATACCCGTTGGACAAGGACAACTGTAGGTGGGCCTAATTACTTGGGAGGTTCCGTCACACTAGGTTTTAACCAAGAGATGTGAATGACCAAAAGCATTACCCTAGTTGTGTGCAATTACCACTTTGGACAAGGGGGAGTAAACCCTAGACCTCTCTTGAACCCTATCTCTTAAGCACCTTGGTTAAAGGGGAGAATTTAAGCAAAGGTGCAAGTCATGACCAAACCTTTGGCACAAAGTTAAGTAACTTATTAACCTACAATTATAGAGAGGAAACATTGCTAAAAGACCCCTTAAGAAACCCCAAATCCATTCCCTAAGTAGAGAAAGAGCTAGAGCTCTCTAAATCTCTCCAAGTCAAAATCTATACCTAATCTAAAGATCCACCGTGTTAACCTTGAAGATGGCACCAAAACCACCTATGTTCTATACCAAAAATGTGGCATACCACCTAGGGCACCCCCTGGAAAAAGTTGAGCCTGAGACCTTGACGTTTGACATGGCTTGGCATCACTTTTGTCGCGCAATGGGCATGGGGACAAGCCAGATTTGGCGTCCGCATATCTTCTGACCTAGGGCTTATCTTCCCTTGGAACTCACATATGAGAGATAACCATAGGTGCCAGGAAGAGGTCTGTGCCAGATTTTTGCCAAGATTCGCACGTTTGCGATCTTAGCAGGCATTTGAACACGGGCAGATGAACACTTCCACGTGTTCGACGCGTTCTGCGCGCGCCAGAGCACGCCCGCGCCCGACCTCGCGTGCCCCGCGTCGCGCCAAAGGCCAGCCAATGCCATGGCCCGCGCCCGCGCCTATATAATGCCCAGTGACCTTAACCGTACCCTTCCGCGCACGCTCAACCTCACCGGAGCTCAAACTCACCGGCGTTGGCCCGTGCACGGCGTGTCCGCGGCCACCCGAGCCCCTGCCACCGTAGACCGGCCAACGAAGCCCTTCCCAACCCCGTCCGACCCTCGGAGAAGACTGAGCACACCTCGGTGAAGCTCCCCGAGCGAGGAATCGAAGTCTGCTTCGCCGGAGAGGCCAGTCCACGGTCGCCGGACTCCCTCCGACCGCCGGTGAGCGTAGACCGGGTAAGTCACTGCGCCATTTTTCGATTCAAGGCACAGATAGCCTCTACATCATCCCGTAAAGCTCACTGTGCCATTGGATTGAACTAGATCGCCGTGATTTGGCCGGCACACCCGCCGCCGACGAGGACACCCGCATGCGCACGTGGACCGAGCGATTTCGGCCATCCCCGCTGTCGAGCCATACACCGTTGTGACCGCCAGAGCCTCCCCGAGCCAACCCCGCCCCTTGCCGGACCTCTCTCGCCGCCGGTAAGCCGCGCCGCCCTTTTCTTTCCCGCGGGTACTGTTTACATTAGGGAAAGGACCTCGGGGAAGAAGAAGGAAAGGTCAGGGGGCTTTTTGAACTGTCAGTGACTCAGGGGAATAGTGGCGCAGGGGTAGATTTGAGTGGGTTGATTTGGATTAAACCCAGGGTCCTCAGTGTAAACTGTTTTTCTAGGAAACCTTTATTAAATATGATTTAAAGTTTGAACAGAACTTGAATAATTCATAACTTCTGTTTTATTCATCCAAATTTAGTCAAACCAATTTTGTCAGATCTTAAATAATATAAACTACTTAGGAAAAATATAGAACCCCTATGTACTACAGAAAACTTTAGGGTTCTGATTTAATTATTGTTTTGGCCAAAATCTAAATAATAGGAAGAAAAATAGTTGCACTATTTGACCAAGGTTATGAAAATTTGGAGAAGTTTATGTCCACCTACTGACCTGTTTAAAAATGCTAAACCTCTCTGTCCACCCCATTAAGGTAGCTTTTGCCATTTATTTTACAATATGCTTAAGGTTAAGAAAAATAGAAAAGGTGATTTAAATAATGAACCAGAGGGTACTCCTATTTTTGTTAAGGTACTTATTCAGTGTAGTTCACTAGAAAAATCTATTATACTCTGGTTTAGTATAAAATAAATAGGATACCTTTTATTTTAAGAAAATAAGGAAAACTTAGAAAAACCCTACAAAAATAACCTCAAGGTGAAAACACCCCAACCCTTGGGATAGCTAATGTTTTGTTATTAAGAACTTAGGAAAAATATGAAATCTGTTTGTCGGCGTTTCGAAACCCGGGGGTCCCTGGACCGACGAGTAAATTGTCGCCGCGTGCCCCAGCCCAGATGGGTCGGCGCGAGACGGAGTGCGAAGGGGGGAAGGCAGCCGGAGGGAGACAGGCGTGAGAGGTGGAATCCCGCGGCCTTCGTGTTTGTCCCGCGCCCAGGTCGGGTGCGCTTGCAGTAGGGGGTTACAAGCGTCCACGCGGGAGGGAGCGAGCGGCCTCACGCGAGCGTCGTCCCGTCCTTTTCCCCGCGCGGCCAATCCTCTGTAAGAGGGCCCTGGTCCTTCCTTTTATAGGCGCAAGGAGAGGATCCAGGTGTACAATGGGGGGTGTAGCAGTGTGCTAATGTGTCTAGCGGAGGAGAGCTAGCGCCCTAAGTACCTGCCATCGTGGCAGCCGGAGAGGTTTTGGCACCCGTTTCGTGTGGTGTCGTGGCCGTCGGAGGAGCGCTGGAGCCTGGTGGAAGGACAGCTGTCGGGGCTGTCGAGTCCTTGCTGACGTCCTCTTGCTTCCGTAAGGGGGCTGAGAGCCGCCGTCGTCATAGAGCGTGCGGGGCGCCATCATTACTTGTCTGGCGGAGCGAGCCAGATGGGACGCCGGTCTTGTTCCCCGTAGCCTGAGTCAGCTTGGGGTAGGGTAATGATGGCGCCTCCTGTTGACGTGGTCGGTCTGTGCCCTGGGTTGGGCGATGTGGAGGCTCCTCCGAGGGCGAGGTCGAGTCTGTCTTCTGAGGCCAATGTCGAGTCCGAGCCCCCGGTCGGGCGAGGCGGAGACCGTCGGCTGAGGCCAGGACTGAGCCCGAGCCCTGGGGTCGGGCGAAGCGGAGTTCGTCGTCTTCCGGGGCTGAGCCCGAGTCCGAGCCCTGGGGTCGGGCGGAGCGGAGTTCGTCGTCTTCCGGGGCTGAGCCCGAGTCCGAGCCCTGGGGTCGGGCGAAGCGGAGTTCGTCGTCTTCCGGGGCTAAGCCCGAGTCCGAGCCCTAGGGTCAGGCGAAGCGGAGTTCGTCGTCTTCCGGGGTTGAGCCCGAGTCCGAGCCCTGGGGTCGGGCGAAGCGGAGTTTCCCATGGCGCCTAGGGCCGGACTTGGCTTCTATCAGCCTCACTCTGTCGAGTGGCTCAGCAGTCGATGCAGCACAGGCGGCGCTGTCCTCTTGTCAGACCGGTCAGTGGAGCAGCGAAGTGACTGCGGTCACTTCGGCTCTGTCGACTGGAGGGTGTGCGTCAGGATAAAAGTGTTAGGCCACCTTTGCATTAAATGCCCCTGCGATTTGGTCGGTTGGCGTGGCAATTTGGCCTAGGTTGCTTCTCGGTGAAGACTAGGCCTTGGGCGAGCCGAAGGTGTGTCCGTTGCTGGAGGGGGGCCTCGGGCGAGACGTAGATCCTCCGGGGTTGGCTGCCCTTGCCCGAGGCTGGGCTCGGGTGAGGCGTGATCGCGTCCCTCGAATGGACGGATCCTTCACTTAGTCGCACCCATCAGGCCTTTGCAGCTTTGTGCTGATGGGGGTTACCAGCTGAGATTTAGGAGCCTTGAGGGTACCCCTAATTATGGTCCTCGACAATAGCCCTCGAGCCTCGAAGGGAGTGTTAATACTCGCTTGGAGGCTTTTGTCGCACTTTTTTGCAAGGGGACCAGCCTTTCTCGGTTGCGTTTTGTTCCGGTGGGTGCGCACGAGCGCACTCGCCGGGTGTAGCCCCCGAGGCCTCGGAGGAGTGGTTTGACTCCTCCGAGGTCTTAATGCCTCGCGCAATGCTTCGGCTGGTCTGGTCGTTCCCTCATGCGAGCTGGCCGTAGCCCGGGTGCACGGTCGGGTCCCAAGTTCTCGGGCTGGTATGTTGACGCTGTCAACGGTTTGGCCGGAGCCGGGTTTGCGAGAGCAGCCCTCGAGCCTCTGCACAGGGCAAGAGGACGGTCAAGGACAGACTCGACTTTTTTACATACGCCCCTGCGTCGCCTTTCCGCAAGGAGGAGGGGGGAAGCGCCATGTTGCCCTCGGAGGGCGCCGAACATGGTGTCTCCGGTGAGCTGCTGACGGGTAATCCGAGTGGACGCCCGTGCCCCATTTGTTAGGGGTCGGCTCGAGGCCCGGAGGCGCTCTCAAAAGTACCTGCGGGTGATCTGCCGGACCCGGTCCCCTTTCGACGGGGTCCGAGGGCTCGATGCCTCCCTCTGATGGGATTCCGTTACAAGATCGTTCCCGCTGGTCTCAGAAATGTCCTAGGGTACCTCGAGAGCGTAGCCCGAGCCTTGGTTATGTATCGAACGTACCCAGGGTCATCCCTCGCTCTGTGTCTGAGGCGGCTGTGAACCCTTCGAGGGCCAGCCTACGAACCCCTGATCAGTAGTGGGCGCGGAGCCCGAGTGGCCTGAGGCGGCCGTTGAACCCTTCTGAGGGGCCGGCCTTCGAACCTCTGACCAGTATTGGGCGCAGAACCCAAGCGCTCTGAGGTGGCTGTTGAACCCCTCCGAGGGGCCAGCCTTCGAACCTCTGATCAGTAGTGAGGCTCAGGGCCTGTTTCCTTCACGGAGAAGGATCCTTTTCGGGGTATCCCCCTTTCCCGGTCCCTGTTGTAAGAGAGAGAAAGAGGGAAAGGAAAAGGATACGAAATCGAATGACGTGGCGTACCTTTTTTGACGTGGTCATTATGGCGAAGGCGAAGCGTCGCTCGCTTCTCCTGCCAGAGGCGCCGCCTGTCCCACCGCGGAATTAATGCGACGGGGCGAGTGGTTCGCGAGGTGGCCGTTGCGCGTGCGCGAGCCATTTGAGGAACGGAACACGGGCGCGCCGTCTTCACGCCGTGAGAGAGGGTTCTCTCGCTGTCCCACGAGGTGACGTGAGCTTGGCTGACGACGTGACCGCTGCTCCTGCCCGCCTGCCACCGCCATTACTGTCGGCCCGTTTTTGGCCGTGTTGACCGTCGCACCTGGCTGGCACTGCTGGGTCGTACGCAGGGTTGCCTCGAGTCGCGGTACTGGCTCCGCAGTCGAGGAGGCGTGGTAGTGGTGCGAGCGGCGGTGCAGTTGCTCGCACGTAGCAACCGGCGCGCCGGTTGCATGACGCGTGGGCCTGGGCCTCCATGCTGGGTGCGTTGGAAGTCGGAGGGGTGCGCCCACTTGGCGCGGTTGCATGCCGCCTGCATGGTTGTCCGCCCTTTCACCCGCTGGTCTGGGCGAAAGTGGAGGAATGCTTGTAACCGCTGGGCGGTTGCATGCACCGCGCGCGGCGGTTTGGCTTCTTCTGCTCTGGGCCAGCTTGCATGACGCGTGGGACCCAGCCCCCGCGCCGTAGGGGGAGGACCTTGGAGCGTGTTGGAGAAGACTCCGCCCACGAGGCTGGGGACGCAAGTAGGGAGAGTCGCCTTTAAAAGGAGGGTGACCCCCTTGAAAGGCGACCATGTCTTCGCGCTCCCTTATGCACCGTGTCTTTCCATCTTCCGAGCCCCCGGATGGGGAACACCCGCAATCCTTCCGCCTTGTCGTTGGAGGAACGCAACTTCGTGGAAGTTGGTACCTTTCAGCCATCGTTCGGCTTCAAGGATTTTCATCATGCAGCCCGGCTGCAACCCCTCGCCGGCGGTCACCCAAGACGGTGACCTCCAGTTCGATGGCGGGGAAAAGCAAGCCGGGCTGCGGCCTCTGCCCCTCCCTCAGCTTCAATGATTTTCATCATCAGTGCTGGGGAGGGGAGTGTGCCGAGTTGGGGTCGGTCCCTGCGCGGGCGGCGGCCCGCTCCTTCCCTCAGTGATTGGGGGGAGGGGCGTTCGCCGTTCGTGGCGCTGGCAGCTGCCGCGTGCCTGGCTCTCTGACCCGAGCGGCTTCGGAGCCGCTCCCGGCGCCGCCTTCCGCCACGACAGCTGGAAGAGGTTCCGCCGCCGACGAGATAACCGGTGCCGCCCACAGACTGACATCCAACTCTACGGCCTTCTGCTCGTCCTTGCCTCTCGAGTGAGGGCGTGGGCGAGGGCCTCATGGCAGCAGCATCCGCCCTGAGGTCATCGCTGCTGATGTTCGGCCCCCCGGAGCAGAAGTCGTTGTCGTCGCCGCTGCTGGAGCGGGCGACGGCGAGCCGTTCGTCGGTCTTCTGTTGCTCCGCAGGCCCCCCAATCGTGTGGGGTTGTTCGTACCTGCGGAGACGGAACCGGAGTCTCGTTTGTAATGGCACCTTGAATGCCGGTCTTTTGTTCATTGCGGCCGTCAGGGCCTGAACATGTATGTATTTTTGGCGCGGAGCCGTGTTTTTTCCTCATTTCGAGCACTAAGACTCGCCTGTCGGCTATCTGAACCGCTTCACTAAGCGTGAGTTGCCCCGTGCAAAGGTGACAAGTGAGGTATCCGTATCCCGGAGGCGTAGGAGTCCCTCGGCTCGGTCGGCCTTGCTGTCCGAGGCTTCTCTTGCTTACTTAAAGGAAACCCTCGGCCGCTCTTCGATGAGCCGAAGCCGGGGGTAGCGGTGTCAGCTCGAACAGAGGCAGAGTTGGCTCGAAAAGAAGACTTGGTCGGCCGGAGCCTGGCCGGGTCGTCCGCTGGCGGGACCGACGCCGGAGTTGAGTTGCCGAGGCCACGGGTCGGGCTCATGTCTTCGGGGGACAGCCAGCCGAGGCCTCAGGGTGGCCGACCAAGCAGTCTGCTCGAGCCGGATTGCTGGAGAAGACCCTGGCGGCGATGGCCTGGCGTGGTGCTGATGTCGTCCTTCAGAGTGGAGATTCTCCGACTGCTTCGCCGTCCGAGGCTAGGTCGGACCTCGCCGAAGGTGTAGTTGGCGCCGAGGGTGCTGCTGCTCCCTTCAACTGTCAAGATCCGAGCCTGCAGGATCAGATTATCTTGTAGTGTGTATGTTTTCTGCGGCCGCCGAGGCTCAAACACACCATCGTCATGTTGTAAAGTTGCGTTTCTATTCCTCTTGTTTCGAGTATCTAGACTTTTCTGTCGGTAACATAATTGTTTGTGCGAGCGAGAGTTGCTTTTCACGGAAGGTGATGAGTGAGGTATCCGTATCCCAGAGGCGTAGGAATCCCTCGGCTCGGTCGGCCTTGCCGCTTACGCGCACTCTTACTCGTCCATTAGGTTCTGTCACTGACGCAGTCGAGAAGGCCCGAAAAATCGTTCCGGTAGAGGAGCTTTCGAGCGTGAAGACTTGTTCGGTCCACGGAATCACTTATCCGAGCGCGAGTTACTTATCGCAGAAGGTGATGAGTGAGGTATCCGTATCCCGGAGGCGTAGGAGTCCCTCGGCTCGGTCAGCCTTGGTTGCTTACGTGTACTCCGTCGTTTTCAGGATCCACTTTCGAGGTAGTCGAGAAGCACGAAAGACATTCTGGCGAAAAAGATCTTTTTTCATGGAAAGTTTCAACGCAGAGAGGGTTCCCCCCTTTTAGCCCCCGAGGGAGGGTCGGGCTTTGCCGAGGCAAGCCTGACCCTTCCTTGATGACTAAACTTTGCGTGGGAACGAGGCATACGAACAACTTGAAAGCATCTTAAGGGTAGAAGCGATGTAGCTGTTGGATGTTCCCAGCGTTGCTGTAGACCTCGCCTTGACTGTTGGCCAGCTTGTACGTTCTAGGCTTCAGAACTTTGGCGATGACGAACGACCCTTCCCAGGGAGGCATGAGCTTGTGCTGCCCTCGGGCGTCTTGTCGCAGCCGAAGCACCAGGTCGCCCACCTGGAGGTCTCGGGACCGAACCCCTCGGGCGTGGTAGCGTCGCAGGGACTGCTGGTACTGCGCCGAGTGTAGTAAGGCCATGTCCCGAGCCTCTTCCAGTTGGTCCAGTGAGTCTTCTCGATTAGCTTGATTGCTTTGGTCGGCGTAGGCCCTCGTCCTCGAGGAACCGTATTCTAAGTCTGTGGGCAAGATAGCCTCGGCCCCATAGACTAGAAAGAACAGCGTGAAGCCCGTGGCTCGGCTCGGCGTTGTCCTCAGACTCCAGACCACCGAGGGGAGTTCCTTCATCCATCGCTTGCCGAACTTGTTGAGGTCGTTGTAGATCCGAGGCTTGAGTCCTTGTAGAATCATGTCGTTGGCACGCTCTACTTGCCCATTCGTCATGGGGTGAGCCACGGCGGCCCAGTCCACCCGGGTGTGGTGATCCTCGCAGAAGTCCAGGAACTTTCTGCCGGTGAACTGGGTGCCGTTGTCGGTGATGATGGAGTTCGAGACCCCAAAGCGATGGATGATGTTGGTGAAGAACGCCACCGCCTGTTCGGACCTGATGCTGTTTAGGGGTCGGACCTCGATCCACTTGGAAAATTTGTCGATGGCGACCAACAGGTGCGTATAGCCCCCGGGTGCCTTCTGCAAGGGGCCGACGAGGTCCAGACCCCACACAGCAAAAGGCCAGGTGATGGGTATCGTCTACAGGGCCTGAGCGGGCAGGTGGGTCTGCCTTGCGTAGAACTGTCGGCGTTCCGAGACCGGGGGTCCCTTGGGCCGACGAGTGAGTGTCGCCGCGTGCCCCAGCCCAGATGGGTCGAGCGCGAAGGGGGGAGAGGCGAGGCGGCCGGAGACCGACGTGAGAGAGGTGGGAATCCAGCGGCCTTCGTGTTCGTCCCGCGCCCAGGTCGGGTGCGCTTGCAGTAGGGGGTTACAAGCGTCCACGCGGGTGAGGGAGCGAGCGGCTTCCAAGCGAGCGCCTGTCTCGTCCTCGTCCCCGCGTGTCACACCCGGGTTTTAGGGGTCCAAAGCCCGGGCGTAAACATAATCACCAGGTGTGCTGGGACCAAGTCTCACACATATGATGAATCATGGCACAGGATCGAATGTCACATCTTACTATATAACAGGAGTTCTATACAAAATAAATATTTACATTATAAGGAGACAACGGTCCAGCAACCCAAAGTTGACTGGGAGACGACGACCTAGACCACTCACGAACTCATCACAGCATCCTCCACGCGCCTCATCCTGCGGTACCTGTTCTTGACCTGTGGGGGGGGGGTGTGAGACAGCAAGAGTGAGCTCACATACGTTCATCGCTCAACAAGTTGTGGGGAATAATGTGAATGAACTCGTCAAAGGTGGGAGCTCACGTGAAGTGTAAGGCTTACCAAAGAGGATGGCTGAAGCTGAGCATTGCTTTTAAAGTTGGTCAAAATTTTATTAGCCATTACTAAGTATAAGTAAATACCAACCCAATTAAATAGTAGAACAGAAGTAACAACATCACCTGTGATGCAATGCATATGACAAATTGAGTTTAAGTTCCATAATTTAATCATGTGAGGGTCCGAGCTGCTCATGACCGTGAGCACGGCTAGTATACCAGTTTTACACTCTGCAGAGGTTGCGCATCTTTACCCACAAGTCATGTTACCCATCTGCCAAGGGATCGCGACTTCCCATACACCTCTACCGAGGAGGCGAGGCAGGGTAACACTACGAGGCCTTTACAAAGTTCCACTAGCTTCAGAAAACCCGCTACAGTTTATAGGAAGCTCCAATGCAGGAATCCCTTGCAGGACCGCCATCGCAGCAAAATCCTCCCGAGGGCCTCCCTACACTGACCACTCCCCTACTGCCCTTGCCCCTTTCAGGTAAGGTAGTCCTCCACTAGCTTTCCTAATTAATCAGCCAAGGGCGTCCCATTAAACCTTTGTGGTAGCACTGTTTTCCCGGGTGGTCGCTCCATGTTCCAATTAACATAATGATCTTATCATGAACGATAAATAACAACGGATAACAAAAGTGTAATCATGAGTAATGTATCTTCATACCCAAAACCACATAAAGCACTAGCAAGTACTACCCAAAAAGTTCAGTGGTAACAAGGTATAAAGATAATCAAACTAGGGTAACCTATTGGGTCCCATCAAAATTAACCTATGCAGATCATTATGATTAATCAGAACATGAGTAGGTAAAAAGAAGTGATCAAGGGCACAACTTGCCTGGGACTTGAGATTCCAGGTACCAGGATGATCTTCAGATTCTCGTGACCTCACTGCTAGTCGTAGTAATACAAACATACATGGTATAGGCAAAATTAACATCACACCAAACATAAGAACAACTAAATAATAATAATCTAAGCGTTGCTACGAGACTAACGGAACTTGAACGGATCAAATCGGAGTTAAAACGGAGGAGATACGAATTTCCTAAGGTTTTATGTATTTGATACGAGGTTAATTAAGAAATAAATTTTAATACCATTTTCATGTTAAAACAGAGATACAGGGTGATAAACAACATTATTACGAAATTATAGAAACTGAAATGGGTTAATTTGGACTTAGTATGCATTTTCTATGAATTAAACAAATTCTAGCATTTATTTCTGCATAAAAAATCATTTTCTAAAACCTTTTATCTGATTTCTTAACTTCCTGGACTGGGCGCACTAATTACAGAAAACATAGGGGCTATTCTAGAAGATTCTCCAGACTCAGATTCTACCCGCGGTGGACGGCGGGTTCTAATTCTGGCAAGTGGAGGGGCTCTTTAGCAAGATGGCACCGCGAAGGGGTACGGTTGAATACTGGCCGGTAGATCGATATCCTACGGTCTTGATTAGATCTAACCCTACCGAGACACTAGAACCGCACGATGAACGATCGATGGCCCATAACATACTGTGAACCGGTACACAATTATAACCGCACGATGGTGATCTGATCCCGTTCGATCCGATCGGATGGCTCAAATCAGTTCTAACCCCTCATTTAATCTAAGGCGCTCATCAACAAATGAACGGCCCGCGATGCCCGATGCTATGAGATCACTCAGATCTAATCGAGTGCGCCCACCATGGATCCAACGGACAGGATCGCCCCAACCTTATCCCGCACCCAGCCATGGCGACGCACAGGTCTACACAGCGGAGCTCCCGCCGGTGAACACCATCCCGGCACGCCGACGCCCTACACCCGAAACCAGAGAGATCTACGTGTTCCTGATCTAACGCATACAAGGTGGGAGGGCGTACCGGGCGCAGGAATGCTGCCAGGGAGGCTGCCCACGGCTCACGGCGGCGATGCAGTGAAGCTTCCACACCGGCGAGGAATCAGGGTGGGCCGGAGCTTGATTCCTCCCAGATGAGGTCGCGGAGAGCATTCATGTGCGCTGTGCTTCCTCCCGGATCGACCACCGAGGGCTTGACGTAGGCGGTGAAGTACGACCACGGAGCAAAGCGACCCGGCGGCGGACCCTGAGTCCGGTGAGCAATTGCCCCCAGGCCCAACCGCAACTCCACACGGTGAGGGTGCCAACGGTTGTGTGTACTCCGGTGAAGGACGCACGCAGGTCCGGGAACTCTTCCCCCACCCAATTTGCCGATCCCCTCATTCTCTCACCTCGATTTCTCTCTCCCTGATTCTTCACAGTAATGGCGCACCACGGATGGACGGACAAAGGAAGGGGGTCGGTTTTTATACCCAGGCGGTGCCCGGAGTCCGAGCGGGTGCGAGCAGCAAGATCCGCGGAGGTCGTTGGGCTCGCGCCCACGGAGTCCGCGGCGACGGGCTCACGCTCTGTGCGCGCGATGCGCGGGCTGTTGCGCGGAAGAAGGAGACCCTGACGACGCGGGGCCCGCGCGTCAGCCAGTAAGAGCAGAGAGCACCGCTGGGTTCCGTGGCGCACTGGATGAGAGGCTGCCGACATGGGGCCCACGCGTAAGGGGCAGCGCACCAGCAAGCGTGTCACCAGGGCTGGGGCGGCTGACGCGCCGGGCCCACATGTCGGCCAGGGCGCACTGAGCTGAGGCCGCAGCCCACAGGGGTGGTGGAAGATGTTGGGCTGAGGAAAGGATTCAGCCCATGTGCAGGTAAGGTCCTTATTTTTTTATTCTTTTTCTATTCTCTTCTCAATTTCTAATTCCCATTTCAAATTCAAGTTTAAAACTCATAGTTCAAATTCAAATCTGAGCCATAGTAAAGTACTGGCCCGAATAATTATATTTACTTATTTATATTTTTCTTTATAATATATATTCTTTTCCTTTTTATTTATTTATGGAAGAAATAAATAGTCCATTTCAAATCCCCTTTTCTAAATTGAACATCTTTGGTTAAACCCTAATTTTGATTATTAACTTGCTCCCATTAACATGGTTAGTATTAAAAGCACAACACAAAATTCCAAAATGAGGCATAGATTATTTCATGTATTATTAATTAATTATTTTCTTTAAATAAGGATATTCTCTTGTTGGAATAAGTAGATGGTCACACATATAATGAGATATACTATTTTCACCTTATTTACAATTTGGGTCTTACACCGCGCGGCCAACCCTCTCTAAGAGGGCCCTGGTCCTTCCTTTTATAGGCGTAAGGAGAGGATCCAGGTGTACAATGGGGGTGTAGCAGAGTGCTACGTGTCTAGCGGGGGAGAGCTAGCGCCCTAAGTACATGCCGATGTGGCAGCCAGAGAGATTTTGGCACCCAGCTGGTGTGATGTCGTGGCCGTCGGAGGAGCGATGGAGCCTGGCGGAGGGACAGCTGTCGGAGCGGTTGGGTCCTTGCTGACGTCCTCTTGCTTCCGTAAGGGGGCTGAGAGGTGCCGTCGTCACAGAGTATGTGGGGCGCCATCATTGCCTATCTGGCGGAGCTAGCTAGATGGGACACCGGTCTTGTTCCCTGCGGCCCGAGTCAGCTCGGGGTAGGGTGATGATGGCGCCTCCTGTTGACGTGGCTGGCCTGCGCCCTAGGTTGGGCGATGTGGAGGCTCCTCCGAAGCCGAGGTCGAGTCTGTCTTCCATGGCCGAGGCCGAGTCCGAGCCCATGGGTCGGGCGAGGCGGAGGTCGTCGGTAGAGGCCAGGGCGGTGTCCGAGCCCTGGGGTCGGGCGAAGCGGAGTTCGTCGTCTTCTGGGGCTGAGCCCGAGTCCGAGCCCTGGGTCGGGCGGAGCGGAGTTCGCCGTCTTCCGGGACTTAGCCCGAGTCCGAGCCCTGGGTCGGGCGGAGCGGAGTTCGCCGTCTTCCGGGACTGAGCCCGAGTCCGAGCCCTGGGTCGGGCGGAGCGGAGTTCGCCGTCTTCCGGGGCTTAGCCTGAGTCCGAGCCCTGGGTCGGGCGGAGCGGAGTTCGCCGTCTTCCGGGGCTTAGCCCGAGTCCGAGCCCTGGGTCGGGCGGAGCGGAGTTCGCCGTCTTCCGGGACTGAGCCCGAGTCCGAGCCCTGGGTCGGGTGGAGCGGAGTTTCCTATGGTGCCTTTGGCAGGGCCTGACTGCCTGTCAGTCTCACTCTGTCAGGTGACACTGCAGTCGTAGTGGCGCAGGCGGTGCTGTCCTTCTGTCAGGCCGGTCAGTGGAGCGGCGAAGTGACGGCGGTCACTTCGGCTCTGCCGGGGGGCGCGCGTCAGGATAAAGGTGTCAGGCCACCTTTGCGTTAAATGCTCCTGCGACTTGGTCGGTCGGTGCGGCGATTTAGTCAGGGTTGCTTCTTAGCGAAGGCAGGGCCTCGGGCGAGTCGGAAATATGTTCGCCGTCGGAGGGGGGCCTCGGGCGAGACGGAAATCCTCCGGGGCCGGCTGCCCTTGTCCGAGGCTAGGCTCGGGCGAGGCGTGATCGAGTCGCTCGAATGGACTGATCCCTGACTTAATCGCACCCATCAGGCCTTAGCAGCTTTATGCTGATGGGGGTTACCAGCTGAGAATTAGGAGTCTTGAGGGTACCCCTAATTATGGTCCCTGACAGTAGCCCCCGAGCCTCGAAGGGAGTGTTAGCACTCGCTTGGAGGCTTTCGTCGCACTTTTTTGCAAGGGGACCAGCCTTTCTCGGTTGCATTTTGTTCCGGTGGGTGCGCGCGAGCGCACCCGCCGGGTGTAGCCCCCGAGGCCTCGGAGGAGTGGTTTCACTCCTTCGAGGTCTTAATGCCTCGCGTAATGCTTCGGCTAGTCTGGTTGTTCCCTCATGCGAGCTGGCCGTAGCCCGGGTGTACGGTCGGGTCCCGAGTTCTCGGGCTGGTACGTTGACGCTGTCAACGGTTCGGCTGGAGCCGGGTTTGAGAGAGCAGCCCCCGAGCCTCTGCACAGGGCGAGAGGGCGATCAGAGACAGACTCGGCTTTTTTACATACGCCCCTGCGTCGCCTTTCCGCAAGAAGGAGGGGGGGAAAGCGCCATGTTGCCCACGATGGGCGCCAAACATGGTGTCTCCGGTGAGCTACAAGCGGGTAATCCGAGTGGACGTCCGTGCCCCGTTCGTTAGGGGTCGGCTAGGGGCCTAGAGGCACGCCCAAAAGTACCTGCGGGTGATCTGCCGGACCCGGTCCCCTGGCGACAGGGTCCGAGGGCTCGATGCCTCCCTCTGATGGGATTCCGTTACAAGATCGCTCCCGCTGGTCTCGGAAATGTCCTAGGGTACCTCGGGAGCGCAGCCCGAGCCTTGGTTATGTATCGAACGTACCCATGGTCATCCCTCGCTCGGTGTCTGAGGCGGCTGTGAACCCTTCGGGGGCCAGCCTTCGAACCCCTGATCAGTAATGGGCGCGGAGCCCGAGTAGCCTGAGGCGGCCGTGGAACCCTTCGGGGGGCCGGCCTACGAACCTCTGACCAGTAGTGGGTGTAGGGCCCACGCGATCTGAGGCGGCTGTCGAACCCTTTGGGAGGCCAGCCTTCGAACCTCTGATCAGTAGGGAGGCTCGGAGCCTGGTTCCTTCACGGGGAAGGATCCTTTTCGGGGTATCCCCCTTTCCCGGTCCCTGTTGCAAGAGAGAGAGAGAAAGAGGAAAAAAGGAAAAGGATACGAAATCGAACGACGTGGCGTACCTTTTTTGGCGCGGTTATTACGGCGAAGGCGAAGCGTCGCCCGCTTCTCCTGCCAGAAGCGCCGCCTGTCCCACCGCGGAGTTAATGTGACGGGGCGAGTGGTTGGCGGGGCGGCCGTTGCGCGTGCGCGAGCCGTTCGAGGAACGGATCACGGGCGTGTTGTCTTCACACCGTGAGAGAGGGTTCTCTCGCTGCCCCCGGATGGGACGTGAGCTTGGCTGACGACGTGACTGCTGCTCTTGCCTGCCTGCCACCGTCATTACTGCCGGCCCATTTTTGGCCGTACTGACTGCCGCGCCAGGCTGGCGCTGCTGGGTCGCGCGCTGGGTCACCTCGAGCCGCGGTATTGGTTCCGTAGTCGAGGAGGCGCGGTGGTGGCGCAAGTGGCGGTGCAGTTGCATGCACGAAGCAGTCGGCGCGCCGGTTGCATGACGCGTGGGCCTGGGCCTCCAGGCTGGGCGCGTTGGGAGTCGAAGAAGCGCGCCCACTTGGCACGGTCGCATGCCGCCTGCATGGCTGCCCACCCCTTTCGCCCGTTGGTCTGGGCAAAAGTGGAGGGTCACTTGTAACCGCTGGGCGGTCGTGTGCATCGCGCGCGGCGGTTTGGCTTCTTCTGCTCTGAGCCGGCTTGCATGACATGCGGGACCCAGCCCCCGCGCCGCAGGGGAGGGCCTTGGAGCGTGTTGGAGAAGACTCAGCCCGTGACGGCTGGGGGCGCAAGTAGGGAGAGTTGCTTAAAAGGAGGGTGACCCCCTTCGGAAGGCGACCATGTCTTCGCGCTCCCTTATGCATCGTGTCTTTCCACCTTCCAAGCCCCCGGATGGGGGATACCCGCTGTCTTTTCGCCTCATCGTTGGAGGAACGCAACTCCATGGGAGTTGGTACCTTTCAGCCATCGTTCGGCTTCAAGGATTTTCATCATGCAACCCGGCTGCACCCCTCCGCCGGCGGTCACCCAAGATGGTGACCTCCAGCTTGATGGTGGGGGAAAGCGAGCCGGGCTGCGGCCTCTACCCCTCCCTCAGCCTCAAGGATTTTCATCTCCAGGGCTGGGGAGGGGAGTGTGCCGAGTTGGGGTTGGCCCCTGCGTGGGCGGTGGCCCGCTCCTTCACTCGGAGGGAAGGGCGGTCGTCGTCCGTGGCGCCGGCAGCTGCACCGTGCCTGGCTCTCGGACGCGAGTGGCTTCGGAGCCGCCCGCGGCGCCGACGTCTGCCACGGCAGCTGGAAGAGGTTCTTCCGCCGGCGAGATAGCCAGGGCCGGCCATGGACCGACCTCTAACTCTACGGCCTTCTGCCCGTCCTTGCCTCACGAGTTTGGGCATGGGCGGGGGCCTCTTGGCAGCAGCATCCGCCCTGAGGTCAGTGCTGCCGCTATTCGGCCCCCCGGAGCAGAAGTCGTCGTCGTCGCTGCTGCTGGAGCGGGCGACGGCGCGCCGTTCGTTGGTCTTCTGTTGCTCCGCAGGCCCTCCCCTATCGAGTGGGGTTGTTCGTACCTGCGGAGGGGGAACCGGAGTTCCGTTTGTAATGGCACTTTGAATGCCAGTGTTTTTGTTCATTATGGCTGTCGAGGCCTGAACATGTATGTAATTTTGGCACGGAGCCGTGTTTTTTCCTCATTTTCAAGCACTAAGACTCGCCTGTTGGTTGTCTGAACCGCTTCACCAAGCGTGAGTCGCCCCGTGTCAAGGTGACGAGTGAGGTATCCATATCCCGGAGGCGTAGGAGTCCCTCGGCTCGGTCGGCCTTGCTGTCCGAGGCTCCTCAAGCTTAGTTAAAGGGACCCCTTGACCGCTCTTCGATGAGCCGAGGCCAGGGGTAGCGATATCAGCATGAACAGGGGCAGAGTTGGCTCAAAAATGAAACCTGGTTGGCTAGAGCCTAGCCAGGTTGTCCGTTGGCGGGACCGATGCCGGATTTGACCAGCCGAGGCCTCGAGTCAGGCTGGCGCCCTTGGAAGATGGTTGGCCGAGGCCCCAGGGGTGACCGGCCGAGCCGCCTCCTCGGGCCGGATTCCCGGAGAAGTCCCTGGCAGCGATTGCCCGGGCGTGGCGATGACGTCGTCCTCCAGAGTGGAGATCCTCGGACCGCGTCGCCGTCCGAGGCTAGGTCGGACCTCGCCGAAGGTGTTGTCGATGCTGAGGGTGCTGCTACCCCCTTCCAGCGTCAAGGCCCGAGCCTGCAGGATCAGAGTGTCTTGTAGCGTGTGCCTTCTGCGGCCGCCGAGGCCAGAATACACACCCTCGCTGTGTTGTAAAGCTGCGTCTCTTTTCCTCTTGTTTCGAGTATCTGGACTTTTTTGTCGGTAACAGGGATGTTTGTGCGAGCGAGAGTTGCTTCTCGCGGAAGGTGATGAGTGAGGTATCCGTATCCCGGAGGCGTGGGAGTCCCTCGGCTCGGTCGGCCTTGCCGCTTATGCGCACTTTCACCCGTTCATGAGGCTCTGTCACCGACTCAGTCGAGAAGGCTCGAAGGATCGCTTCGGCAGAAGAGCTTCCGAACGTGAAGACTTGTTCGGTCCGCGAAATCACTTTATCCGAACGCGAGTTACTTATCGCAGAAGGTGATGAGTGAGGTATCCGTATCCCGGAGGCATAGGAGTCCCTCGGCTCGATCAGCCTTGGCTGCTTATGTGTACTCCGTCATTTTCAGGATCCACTTTTCGAAGTAGTCAGAAAGCACGAAAGATATTCTGGCAGAAGAGATCTTTTTCCGAGGAAAATTTCAACGCAGAGGGGGTTCCCCCCTTTTAGCCCCCGAGGGAGGGTCGGGCTTTGCCGAGGCGAGGCCGACCCTTCCTTGATGACTAAACTTTGCGTGGGTGCGAGGTATATGAACAACTTGAAAACATCTTTAGGGTAGAAGCGACGTAGCTGTTGGATGTTCCAAGCGTTGCTGTAGACCTCGCCTTGACTGTTGGCCAGCTTGTACGTTCCGGGCTTCAGAACTTTGGCGATGACGAATGGCCCCTCCCAGGGGGGCGTGAGCTTGTGCCTCCCCCGGGCATCTTGTCGCAGCCGAAGCACCAGGTCGCCCACCTGGAGGTCTCGGGGCCGGACCCCTCGGGCGTGGTAGCGTCGCAGGGACTGCTGGTACCACGCCGAGTGTAGTAAGGCCTTGTCCCGAGCCTCTTCTAGCTGGTCCAGCGAGTCTTCTCGGCTAGCTTGGTTGCTTTGATCGTTGTAGGCCCTCATCCTCGGGGAGCCGTATTCCAGGTCTGTGGGCAAGATGGCCTCGGCCCCATAGACTAGGAAGAACGGCGTGAAACCCGTGGCTCGGCTCGGCGTTGTCCTCAGGCTCCAGACCACCGAGGGGAGTTCCTTCATCCATCGCTTGCCGAACTTGTTGAGGTTGTTGTAAATCCGAGGCTTGAGCCCTTGTAGAATCATGTCGTTGGCACGCTCTACTTGCCCATTTGACATGGGATGAGCCACGGCGGCCCAGTCCACCCGGATGTGGTGATCTTCGCAGAAGTCCAAGAACTTTCTGCCGGTGAACTGGGTGCCGTTGTCGGTGATGATGGAGTTCGGGACCCCGAAGCGATGGATGATGTTGGAGAAGAACGCCACCGCCTGCTCGGACCTGATGCTGTTCAGAGGTCGGACCTCGATCCACTTGGAGAATTTGTCGATGGCGACCAGCAGGTGCGTGTAGCCCCCGGGCGCCTTCTGCAAGGGGCCGACGAGGTCCAGACCCCACACAGCAAAGGGCCAGGTGATGGGTATCGTCTGCAGAGCCTGAGCGGGCAGGTGGGTCTGCTTCGCATAGAATTGACACCCTTCGCAGGTGCGGACAATTCTAGTGGCGTCAGCCACCGCTGTTGGCCAGTAGAAGCCTTGTCGGAAAGCATTTCCGACAAGGGCTCGAGGCGCTGCGTGATGGCCGCAAGCCCCCGAGTGTATCTCTCGCAGGAGTTCCTGACCCTCGGTGACGAAGATGCATCGCTGGAGGATGCCCGAGGGGCTGCGGTGGTAGAGCTCCTTCTCATCGCCCAGCAAGATGAACGACTTGGCGCGTCGCGCCACCCGCCGAGCCTCGGCTCGGTCGAGGGGTAGCTCTCCTTGGTGGAGATATTGCAGGTACGGGGTCTGCCAGTTTCGATCAGGCGTGGCCCCGCTTCGCTCCTCCTCGATGCGTAGTGCCTCACCCTCGGAGGCCGAGGGTACCTCGGGCTGAACCGAGGGTGCCTCGGGCAGTGCCGAGGATACCTCGGGCGGGGCCGAGGGTACCTCGGACTGGGCCGAGGGCGCCTCAGGCTCGGGCGTGTCGTCGATCTTGACGGAGGGTTGATGCAGATCCCGGGAGAAGACGTCTGGGGGAACCGTTGTTCGCCCCAAGGCTATTTTAGCCAGCTCGTCAGCAGTCTCGTTGTAGCGCCGAGCGATGTGGTTAAGCTCGAGTCCGTAGAACTTGTCTTCCAGGCGCCGAACCTCATCGCAGTAGGCCTCCACCTTCGGGTCGCGGCAGTGGGGGTTCTTCATGACTTGGTCGATGACGAGCTACGAGTCACCGCGGGCGTCGAGGCGCCGGACCCCTAGCTCGATGGCGATCCGCAACCCGTTGACCAGAGCCTCGTACTCAGCCACATTGTTGGACGCCGGGAAATGGAGGCGTAGCACATAGAGTAGGTGTTTCCCGAGGGGCGAGATGAAGAGTAGGCCCGCGCCGGCTCCCGTCTTCATCAGCGACCCGTCAAAAAACATGGTCCAGAGCTCCGGTTGGATCGAAGCCGTCGGTAGCTGGGTGTCGACCCATTCGGCTACGAAGTCCGCCAAGACCTGGGACTTGATGGCCTTCCGAGGGGCGAACGAGATTGTCTCGCCCATGATTTCCACCGCCCACTTTGCGATCCTGCCCGAGGCCTCTCGGCACTGGATGATCTCCCCCAGGGGGAAGGATGACACCACAGTTACCAGATGAGACTCGAAGTAGTGTCGCAACTTCCGCCGCATCAGGATCACTGCATACAGCAGCTTCTGAACTTGTGGGTAGCGGGTCTTGGTGTCGGACAGTACCTCGCTGACGAAGTAAACTGGCCTCTGAATGGGCAATGCATGCCCCTCTTCTTGCCTCTCGACCACAATCGCGGCGCTAACCACCTGAGTGGTCGCGGCGACGTAGACCAAGAGGGCTTCTCCGGCAGCTAGAGGCACCAAGATAGGTGCCTTTGTGAGGAGCGCCTTCAGGTTCCCAAGAGCTTCCTCGGCCTCAGGGGTCCAAGTGAAGCACTCGGCCTTCCTTAAGAGGCGGTACAGAGGCAGACCTCTTTCGCCGAGGCGTGAGATGAAGCGGCTCAGAGCCGCGAGACATCCCATGACCCTCTGTACGCCTTTTAAGTCCTTGATGGGCCCCATGCTGGTGATGGCTGCGATCTTCTCCGGGTTGGCTTCGATGCCCCGCTCGGAGACGATGAACCCCAAGAGCATGCCTCGGGGCACCCCGAAGACACACTTCTCGGGATTGAGCTTGACGCCTTTCGCCTTGAGGCATCGGAATGTCACTTCAAGGTCGGAAAGGAGGTCGGAAGCTTTCCTCGTCTTGACTATGATGTCATCGACGTAGGCCTCGACCGTGCGACCGATGTGTTCGCCGAACACATGGTTCATGCACCGCTGGTACGTCGCGCTCGCATTCCTCAAGTCGAACGGCATGGTGACATAGCAGTACATGCCGAAGGGCGTGATGAAAGAAGTCGTGAGCTGGTCGGACTCTTTCATCCTGATTTGGTGATACCCCGAGTAGGCATCGAGGAAAGACAGGGTTTCGCACCCAGCAGTGGAATCCACGATTTGATCGATGCGAGGCAGAGGGTAGGGAACCTTCGGACATGCTTTGTTGAGACCAGTGTAGTCTACACACATCCGCCATTTCCCCCCTTTCTTTCTCACAAGCACAGGGTTGGCAAGCCATTCGGGATGGAATACCTCTTTGATGAACCCTGCTGCCATTAGCTTGTGGATCTCCTCGCCTATCACTCTGCGCTTCTCCTCGTCGAATTGGCGCAGAGGCTGCTTGACAGGTCGGGCTCCGGCCCGAATATCCAGCGAGTGCTTGGCAACATCCCTCGGTATGCCGGGCATGTCCGAGGGACTCCACGCGAAGACGTCGGCGTTTGCGTGGAGAAAGTCGACGAGCACTGCTTCCTATTTGGGGTCGAGCCCGGAGCCGATCCGGATCTGCTTGGAGGCGTTGCCGCTGGGGTCGAGGGGGACGGCCTTAACCGTCTCCACTGGCTCGAAGTTGCCGGCATGACGCTTCACGTCCGACACCTCGTTGGAGAGGCTTTCCAGGTCGGCGATGAGGGCCTCGGATTCGGCGAGGGCCTCGGCGTACTCCACGCACTCCATGTCGCATTCGAACGCGTGCTTGTACGTGGGGCCGACGGTGATGACCCCGTTGGGGCCCGGCATCTTGAGCTTCAGGTAGGTGTAGTTGGGGACGGCCATGAACTTCGTGTAGCATGGCCTCCCCAAAACCGCGTGGTAGGTTCCTCGGAACTCGACCACCTCGAACGTCAGAGTCTCCCTTCGGAAGTTGGAGGGCGTTCCGAAGCAGACGAGAAGGTCGAGTCGTCCGAGGGGCTGGACGCGCTTCCCGGGATTGATCCCGTGGAAGGGCGCAGCGCCTGCTCGGACGGAGGACAGATCGACGCGCAGGAGCCCGAGGGTCTCAGCGTAGATGATGTTGAGGCTGCTGCCTCCGTCCATAGGGACCTTGGTGAGCCTGACGTCGCCGATGACGGGGTCGACGACGAGCGGGTATTTCCCCGGGCTCGGCACGTGGTCGGGGTGGTCGGCTTGGTCGAAGGTGATGGGCTTGTCGGACCAGTCTAGGTAGACTAGCGCCGCCACCTTCACCAAACAGACCTCCCGGCGCTCTTGTTTGCAGTGCCGAGCCGAGGTGTTCGCCGCTTGCCCACCGTAGATCATGAAGCAGTCGTGGACCTCGGGGAACTCTCCTGCCTGGTGGTCTTCCTTCTTGTCGTCGTCGCGAGCCCTGCCACCCTCCGCGGGTGGCCCGGCCTTGTGAAAGTGGCGCCGAAGCATGGCGCACTCCTCAAGGGTGTGCTTAACGGGCCCCTGATGATAGGGGCACGGCTCCTTGAGCATCTTGTCGAAGAGGTTGGCGCCTCCGGGGGGTTTCCGAGGGTTCTTGTACTCGGCGGCGGCGACAAGGTCCGCGTCGGCGGCGTCGCGTTTCGCTTGCGACTTCTTCTTGCCTTTCTTCTTGGCGCCGTGCTGAGTTGACGCCTCGAGGACATCTTCCGGTGGGCGGCCCTGGGGCTGCTTGTCCTTCCAGAAGATAGCCTCGACCGCCTCCTGGCCAGAGGCGAACTTGGTGGCGATGTCCATCAGCTCGCTCGCCCTGGTGGGGGTCTTGCGACCCAGCTTGCTCACCAGGTCGCGGCAGGTGGTGCCGGCGAGGAACGCGCCGATGACATCCGAGTCGCTGATGTTGGGCAGCTCGGTGCGCTGCTTCAAGAATCGCCGGATGTAGTCCCGGAGAGACTCTCCCGGCTGCTGTCGGCAGCTTCGGAGGTCCCAGGAGTTTCCAGGGCGCACGTACGTGCCCTGGAAATTACCGGCGAAGGCTTGGACCAGGTCGTCCCAGTTGGAGATCTGCCCCAGAGGCAGGTGCTCCAACCAGGCGCGAGCGGTGTCAGAGAGGAACAGGGGGAGGTTGCGGATGATGAGGTTGTCGTCGTCTGTTCCACCCAGTTGGCAGGCCAGACGGTAGTCCGCGAGCCACAGTTCCGGTCTCGTCTCCCCCGAGTACTTTGTGATAGTAGTCGGCGGTCGGAACCGGGTTGGGAACGGTGCCCATCGGATGGCCCGGCTGAAGGCTTGCGGACTGGGTGGCTCGGGCGAGGGACTCCGATCCTCCCTGCTGTCGTAGCGTCCTCCACGCCTGGGGTGGTAGCCTCGGTGCACCCTCTCGTCGAGGTGGGCCCGACGGTCGCGATGAGGGTGCTCGTTGCCGAGGCGGCCCGGGGCCGCAGGCGCGGTGTTGCGCGTGCGCCCGGTGTAGACCGAGGCTTCCCGCATGAATCGGGAAGTCGCGGCATGAGGTTCCGAGGGGTATCCCTGCCTTCGGGAGGCAGAGCTCTCGGCCCGTCGGACCGCAGCGCCTTCCAGGAGATTCTTGAGCTCCCCCTGGATTCGCGGACCCTCGGTGGTTGATGGCTCCGGCATCGCGCGGAGAAGCATCGCTGCTGCAGCCAGGTTCTGGCCGACCCCACTAGATGCGGGTGGCGGCCTGAACCGGACGTCGTCGGCAACGCGGTGCTGGAAGCCCTGGGGTAGATGACGTATTTCTCCGGCCGGAGGTTGGCCCGCCCATGCCTGCCCGACGTCCCGGCGGATTGGCTCAAGTGCTCCTGCTCCCTCGTCGAACCCGGCCTGCGCCCCGCGGACTTGCTTGAGCTGTGGGTCGTGACCCCCCGCCGGAACGGGGACCACAGCTAGCTCCCGTGGGATGTCAGCGCGAGGCACCGGCCTAGGGAGATCACCGTCCTCCGGCATGCCGAGATGATTGCCTTCGGAGGGACCCCCTAGATCGACGTGGAAACATTCGCGGCTTGGGCCGCAGTCCTCGTTGTCGAGGCTGCGGCTACCGTCGGAACAGTCGGAGAGGCAGTAGTCACATGCGGTCATGAAGTCCCGCATGGCACTGGGGTTGCCAAGTCCAGAGAAATCCCAACAGATGCTGGGGTCGTCGTCTTCCTCGGACCCAGAGGGCCCGTAGGTCGAGACGTACGTCAACCGGTCCCAAGGCGACCGCATGCGAAACCCCAGAGGGTTTGGACTCGCCTCTATGAGAGCGTCCGCCAAAGCGAGGTCGCTAGGCGGGTTGAGGCTGAATCCAAATGACGTAGGATGGGAATCGGTCGGTACCTTTTGGTCGACGAGCGGCGATGAAGTCACGTCGGGGACTAACTGCACCGTCGTCTCAGGTACGAGGGCGACGTCCTGCAAGCTTTTCGCAAGCGCGCTGGCGTCGTCCACTTGCTCGGGATTGGCGTGTCGCGGGGAGACGACGCTCGTCTTCGTCTCAGGCGCGAAGTCGATACCCGGTGCGCCCCTCGTTGGGGTGTCGGCGCTGTCGACTCGCTCGACAGCCGACGAGGCGCTGCCTCCTGCTTGGCCTTGGTCGCCCTGCCTTCCCCTCCGCCGACGGGGAAGAAGGCGGGACGAGCTCGAAGATTGTTCTTCCGCCACGCGGGGAAGACGTTGTCGATTCCGCCGCCGGCGGGCGGGCTGTCGGCCGCCATTGTCATTGTCGCACGGTGGTGGAAGGAGTATCATGTCGTAGCTGCCGTCGATGGACATGAACTCAAGACTCCCGAAACGGAGCGTCATGCCAGCAGTGGGAGGCAATGTTCCGAGGGGTACCCCAGCCTTCGGGAGGCGGAGCTTTCGGCCCGTCGGACCGTGGCATCCTCCAGGAGATTCTTGAGCTCTCCCTGAATACGCCGCCCCTCGGTGGTTGATGGCTCCGGCATCGCGCGGAGAAGCATTGTCGCTGCAGCCAGGTTCTGGCCGACTCCGCTGGAGGTGGGTGGCGGCCTTACCCTGACATCGTTGGCGATGCGGTGCTGGATACCCTAGGGTAGATGATGCACTTCTCCGGCCGGAGGTTGGCCCACCCATTCCTGCCCGACGTCCCGGTGGATCGGCTCAAGTGTTCCTGCTCCCTCGTCGAGCCTGGCCTGCACCCCGCGGATTTGCTCAAGCTATGGGTCATGACCCCCCGCCGGAACGGGGACCATAGCTATCTCCCGTAGGATGTCAACGCGAGGCACAGGCCTAGGGAGATCACCGTTCTCCGGCATACCAAGATGGTTGCCTTCGGAGGGACCCCCTAGATCGACGTGGAAACATTCACGACTTGGGCCATAGTCCTCGTCGCCGAGGCTGCGGCTACCGTCGGAACAGTCGGAAAGGCAGTAGTCACACGCGGTCATAAAGTCCTGCATGGCACTGGGGTTACCAAGTTCGGAGAAATCCTAACAGAAGTCGGGCTCGTCATCTTCCTCGGACCCCGAGGGCCCATAGGTCGAGAGGTCCGTCAGCCGGTCCCAGGGTGACCGCATACGATACCCCAGAGGATTTGGACTCGCCTTTACGAGAGCGTCCACCAAAGCGAAGTCGCTTGGCGGGTCGAGGCTGAATCCAAAAGGCACGAGATGGGAATCGGTTGGTACCTCTTGGTCGACGGGCGGTGACGAAGTCACGTCAGGGACTGATTGCACCGTCGTCTTAGGTACGAGGGTGACGCCCAGCAAGTCCTTCGCGAGCGTGCTGGCGTCGTCCGTTTGCCTGGGGTTGGCGTGTTGCGAGGAGACGACGCTCGTCTTCGTCTCAGACGTGAGGTTGATGCCCGACGTGCCCCCCGTTGGGGCGTCGGCGCCGTCGACTCGCTCGACAGCCGACGAGATGCCGCCTCCTGCTTGGCCTTGGTTGCCCCGCCTCCCCCTCCGTCGGCGAGGGAGGGGACGGGACAAGCCCGAATGTTGTTCTTCCACCACGTGGGGAAGACGTCGTCAATTCCGCCGCCGGCGGGCGGGTTGTCGGCCTCCATTGTCGCTGTCGCGCGGCGGGGCAAGGAGTATCATGTCGTAGCTGCCGTCGAGGGACATGAACTCAAGACTCCCGAAACGGAGCGCCGTCCCGGGCTGGAAAGGTTGCTGGAGACTGCCCATCTGGAGCTTGACGGGAAGCTGCTCGTCAACACGCAGCAGGCCCCTACCTGGCGCGCCAACTGTCGGCGTTTCGAAACCCGGGGGTCCCTGGACCGATGAGTAAATTATCGCCGCGTGCCCCAGCCCAGATGGGTCGGCGCGAGACGGAGCGCGAAGGGGGAAGGCAGCCGGAGGGAGACGGGCGTGAGAGGTGGAATCCCGCGGCCTTCGTGTTTGTCCCGCGCCCAGGTTGGGTGCGCTTGCTGTAGGGGGTTACAAGCGTCCACGCGGGAGGGAGCGAGCGGCCTCACGCGAGCGCCGTCCCATCCTTTTCCCCGCGCGGCCAACCCTCTATAAGAGGGCCCTGGTCCTTCCTTTTATAGGCGCAAGGAGAGGATCCAGGTGTACAATGGGGGGTGTAGCAGTGTGCTAACGTGTCTAGCGGAGGAGAGCTAGCGCCCTAAGTACATGCCATCGTGGCAGCCGGAGAGGTTTTGGCACCCGGTTCGTGTGGTGTCGTGGCCGTCGGAGGAGCACTGGAGCCTGGCGGAAGGACAGCTGTCGGGGTTGTCGAGTCCTTGCTGACGTCCTCTTGCTTCCGTAAGGGGGCTGAGAGCCACCGTCGTCATAGAGCGTGCGGGGCGCCATCATTACTTGTCTGGCGGAGCGAGCCAGATGGGACGCCGGTCTTGTTCCCCGTAGCCTGAGTCAGCTTGGGGTAGGGTAATGATGGCGCCTCCTGTTGACGTGGTCGGTCCATGCCCTGGGTTGGGCGATGTGGAGGCTCCTCCGAGGGTGAGGTCGAGTCTATCTTCCGAGGCCGAGGTCGAGTCCGAGCCCCCGGGTCGGGCGAGGCGGAGACCGTCGGCTGAGGCCAGGGCTGAGTCCGAGCCCTGGGGTCGGGCGAAGCGGAGT
The DNA here is from genome assembly GCF_902167145.1 of Zea mays. Taxonomy (NCBI): domain Eukaryota; kingdom Viridiplantae; phylum Streptophyta; class Magnoliopsida; order Poales; family Poaceae; genus Zea; species Zea mays. The sequence goes on along the minus strand of NC_050102.1, from coordinate 41,606,823 downwards.
TCGTCGTCTTCCGGGGCTGAGCCCGAGTCCGAGCCCTGGGGTCGGGCGGAGCGGAGTTCATCGTCTTCCGGGGCTGAGCCCGAGTCCGAGCCCTCGGGTCAGGCGAAGCGGAGTTCGTCGTCTTCCGGGGCTGAGCCCGAGTCCGAGCCCTGGGGTCGGGCAAAGCGGAGTTCGTCGTCTTCCGGGGCTGAGCCCGAGTCCGAGCCCTGGCGGACTTGGCTGCTGTCAGCCTCACTCTGTCGAGTGGCTCAGCAGTCGGTGCAGCGCAGGCGGCGCTGTCCTCTTGTCAGACCGGCCAGTGGAGCGGCGAAGTGACTGCGGTCACTTCGGCTCTGTCGACTGGAGGGCGTGCTTCAGGATAAAGGTGTCAGGCCACCTTTGCATTAAATGCCCCTGCGATTTGGTCGGTTGGCGTGGCGATTTGGCCTAGGTTGCTTCTCGGTGAAGACTGGGCCTTGGGCGAGCCGAAGGTGTGTCCGTTGCTGGAGGGGGCCTCGGGCGAGACGTAGATCCTCCGGGGTCGGCTGCCCTTGCCCGAGACTGGGCTCGGGCGAGGCGTGATCGCGTCCCTCGAATGGACCGATCCTTGACTTAGTCGCACCCATCAGGCCTTTGCAGCTTTGTGCTGATGGGGGTTACCAGCTGAGATTTAGGAGCCTTGAGGGTACCCCTAATTATGGTCCCCGACACTGCTGTTTGACATTTTTCAAATAACAATGTAGTAGAAAGTGCCTTTTTGACATTAAACTTTGGAAAATCACAACTAAATAACATCCCTTAGCTTTCTGTGGTTTTTGGCATAGAAGCCTATTATTACTATTAGATGCCAACAAAAATAACCTTTAGGACAGAACCCACCCCTAATTAAGAGTTGTAGTGCAAAGTGGCCCATTTACACAACTCTTGTTATTTTTGTCTAGAGCATAGCCTTTTTCAATTGAACCTCAAAGTCTTAGAGCAGGCTATATTGACCATAGGCAAGCCACTGTAATTTTTACAAAATTTTTGGAAAAAGTTAAACCACTGTTGTAGTTCAAACCTACACTAGAAACCATAAATAGAAAATAAAGAAAAGGAAAAATGAATAATAGGAATTAGTGTCATCCTAAAACCCTTTATAAATTGTCCACTGAAATATATAAAGGCAATACCAATCCACTATGCCTATCTCTAACAAAACCTAAACCTAGAGTGATAAGCATAAACCACTAAAAGCCCCACATGACCAAGAAACCCTAAGTTACTCATTAACTTAGTTTTCTTCTTTAGCATAATGTTATTAAATCCTGCATAATCATGACATACATGTTCATTACATTTCGATAGACTGTAACCTCGCCGACGGAGAGTACGTCCTCGTGCCGGAGCAAGGAGCTGCTCAGGAGGTAGCCCCGGATCCAGCACCAGAGCCTGCACCAGAGGATCTGCCTGCCACTGCTTTGGAAGGCAAGCCCCGGTTTTATGCATAACCTGTTATTTATGCTATTTTACTATACTTAATGATTGTAGGATTGATTGTGCACTTAGGTGTAGGAGTTGTTTGAAACCCTAGTTGCATGATCTCAGGAATCCTGTTGAGATGAATACTAGTATGCTAGGTCGAGGTAGCTGCTTTATTAATTAGGATCTCGGTAGAAGTCGAGTGATTTTTCTAGCACTCGCGCGAGGTCAGGAATTGGCTGTATCCACTTTCTTATCATATTGATGTTGGTTTGTGGGCAACAATCCATGGGGATTGGTTGTCTACGGGATAAAAATTGGAATAAGGATTAAGGTGTGGTACCGTGAGTCAAGCGTTTGAACGTACTAAGCACATGCCGAGAAATATGGTAAATCGGTAAGCCTAGTACCTGAGTGAACCTGGCAGTGGACATATCCCCTCACGCGACCTGAGACGTGGTCTCCCATTCCGGTTATGGTGGGTACAAGTGCGGTCACTGCACGACGGCAGTCGGGGTCAGTGAGGCATTGTACGCCAAGGCGGTGAGCCCTGATCTGCTGACGGGGAATCGATGGGGACGGTTGATGTGTGTGGGGACGGAGTGCCTCGCCATGTCGTGTGTTTAGGTTTACCTTGCAAGGATAAAAACTCGATTCGAATCGTCTGCTTCTCGCAGCTAATGAGACTGCTTGATCCATGCTGCTACATTGAGTAACAAGTGGAAATATGATGAGTTGACACAAGATGTTGATTGCTAAGTATGTTTGATACCATGTATGAGTAGATAGTACACTTTTAGCCTTAAGAGAGTCACACTTAAATTTGACAAAGTTAAAACTTGATTTAGAAACTCAGCTAGTGCTTTTGGCAACCCAACCCCACAGCCAAACAGCTGCATGTCTAGAGGTAGAGGAGTAGACTCCTCACACCGGGTAAGTCTAGCTGAGTATTAGTATACTCAGCCTTGCTTGTGGCATAATTTTATAGGTTCTTTGGAGGACATGGTTGCTGGAGTGACTTGGCCGTCCATCTTGCCACCGGGTTGGACTGTCGAGTGGGACCCCGCCTCGGCCGAGGAGGAGCATGAGGAGTGATGGGACATGCTTCCCCATCTCTCTGTTTATTTACCGTTAGTTTTATTCCGCTGCACTTCGAACAATGATGTTTACTTTCGCAAAAACTCCGATGATGATGTAATAACTTAATACTCCTTAATGTATGGTTTTATGCTTTATTGTATTTGCTCTGTGACTCACCATCGAGTGAGATTGTGGTACTTGATCCTGTCAGTGGCCTTGTCGGACTAGATCCGAGGGATTGACGGGTTATTCCCATTTAAGTGTGGTCTAGCCTCTAAGGCGGGACTTCGGCACTTAAGTTGGAATAATTCGGGCAGTTCCGCCACAAAAAGGACATCAATACGAGGCAAAGGATACTTGTTCTTGATAGTTACCGCATTAAGAGGGCAGTAATCTATACACAGCCTCAAGCTTTCATCCTTCTTCTTCACAAACAGTGCTGGACATCCCCAAGGCGAAGTACTTGGGCGAATAAATCCCTTATCTAGCAACTCCTGCAATTGCTTCTTCAATTCTGCCAACTCAGCGGGTGGCATTCGGTAGGGCCTCTTGGAAATTGGTGTCGTTCCCGGTTGCAACTTGATGGCAAATTCAATATCCCGGTCGGGTGGCATTCCTGGCAATTCATTAGGAAAGACATCTGCATACTCACAGACCACTGGGATTTTCTTCAAAGGTAACTCCGTCGTAGAGAAAGCACATGACTGAGTAGAACCTTGACTGGGCAGAATTAAGGTGAAGTTCCCACAGAATGGAGAATTGATTTCCACGGTACGGCTGGCTACATCAAGCACAACTTGGTGCAGGGTCATCCAATTAGCTCCCAGAATAATGTCCACATTTTCCAACCCCAAAACAAGAAGGGTGGTTTTGACAACGTGGCTTCCCAGTTGAATAGGCACACTTTGGTTTAATTGATTAGTTGAAATTTTACCCCCAGGTGTGACTATCATAAATGACCCTTTTGAATGAGAGAATGGCAGTTCACATTTAGCACTGAACTTTTGGCTAATGAAATTATGAGATGCACCAGAATCAAACAGAATTAAAGCAGGTTGATTATAAACTGAAAAGATACCGGTCGTGATAGGAGCTCCCTCAGGTACTTCCTCCAGAGTAGTGAAGTTGAGCTTCCCTTGCCTGACTTGTACCTTCTGCTTTCTTCCCTTGTCTTGACTTGGTGCTGACATCTGCCTTTGCTGGTTCCTGGGACAATTCTTGGCATAGTGGCCCACATTGCCACAAGTGAAACACTTGTTCCCATTGCTCTGGCGGAACTGCTGCTGCGGAGGCTGATTGTTCCTTGGAGCGGGAGCTGGAAAGCGGTTGGGTGCCGGCTGCTGCTGCTGAGGTGGCCTGATCACCCATCTACCTGCCTGCTGCTGAAAACCCCTGCTCTGATTGTGAGAAACAATCCTGAACCTCTGGGCCTGAGCGGATGGTGATGCCATTGGTGCCTTTCTCTTCTTCTCTGCCCGGTGAGCTACAATGCAATCCTCCTGGGAGATGGCCAGGTTGACCAACTCATTGAAGCTGTCAGCCCGGACAGTGTTGAGTCGTTCCCGCAGCTTGGTGTTAAGACCCCTGCGAAAGCGGTCTCTCTTCTTCTCATCAGAATCAGCATGGTAACCTGCATACTGGCATAGGTCATTGAAGGCCTGCGCATACTGCAGTACCGTGCGAGTTCCTTGATTAAGTGCCAGAAACTCATTTAGCTTGCGATCCAGAATGCCAGCTGGGATGTGGTTCCCTCTGAAAGCAGTCTTGAATTCCTCCCAAGACACTTCACGATCAGCGGGGAGCATAGCACGGAAGTGGTCCCACCAAGTCCGAGCAGGGCCGCGAAGCTGCTGCGCGGCGAAGCGAGCCTTGGCTTCATCAGGGCAGTCTCCCGTGAGGAGGGGAAACTTGGACTCAACGACGCGGAGCTACACGTTGGCATCCAACGGATCCTCTGCCTTGGTGAACAAGGGTGGCTACGTGCTCAGGAACTCCTGGTAGGTTGCCGCTGCCGGAGGTCGCTGATGCTGGCCTCCACCATGCTGTTGAGGGTGGGGCTGGCGCTGCAAGAGCTGTCACAGAATCTCATTCTATTGGGCCATCAGCTCCTGCATTGTGGGAGCTGGAGGAGGTGGCGAGGGAACCTGCTCGTTATGCCCACGACGCTGCCTAGCTGCCATCTAAAAACAGAGATTGCCACCATTGTTATCCCAACTCACAATTTCGAACGACAAGATATTATCTCATTTGGAAGGAAAAATGCCATAATCATAATATTGGGTTCGAAAGGAAGATAACGTGGTTACAAACATCCCACAGATTTCAAAAGTTCACAGGGTTACATCAATCAGGGGAAAGTACCCGTAAGCCTAATCAAAAATCTGATATTAACTAAGGTCGCATAGGTTTCTATCCGCCTAAAAGTGTCGAAGTGACTGATCAACCCTGAGCGGTGGAAGCAACACTGGATACAGGTGAGGGAGGCATCGCGGAGGTAGTCCCATTGGCACCAGGGGCTGGTCCTAGCTCCTCGGGAGCCTCTTCTCCCTCGCTTCCGGCTTCATTGGCCTCCATCTCCAAGTGGTGCATGTCCAGGTGGTCATTCGCTTCTTCGAGTTCCCTCTGCACATCGTGGAGCTGGTTCTCCAAGACATCAATAGTGTTGTCTCGGATCTCCACCTACTGCTCCAAGGTGGTAATGCGCTGGCTCAGCCTTTCCACCTGCAGATCCTTCTCCACCAACGCGGAGGATAAATTAACCACAAAATCTTCTCGACTGTCGAGAGTGAGCTTGGTGGTTTGAGCGATGTTAGCAAGGTGTGCCATAGCGTCACTCTGAAGGGCCTGAAGGCGGTACAGCGCACTCATGCACTGAACGGTGACCCTCCCAACCAAGTCAGGATACATTGCCCACACATCCTTCACATGGCTCACGCGGTTACACCACATGGAGTCATCCTTCTTCTCAGCAGGGAAGAGTCCCAAGGGGTGCATCACCATCTCTAGGGGATGGTAGCCACAGAAAGTCGTCAGAGTCTTCATGGCTGCCGCTTCAGTGGTGCCGTCCGTCCTGAATCCAACTGTCTCGGAATCAAGAGAACGCCAACCCGGCTGAAGGGGATGAGCCTCCAAAGTCAGCCAGACCCGACAACGAGGTACACGATGCTCCTCATACAGCTGCACCGTGTACAAAGGGGGCGTAGGGTAACCGGCAGAGTTGAGCACTTCCCACAAGATGGAAGGAAAGCCATCGTGAGAAAGGAAGTTAGAACTGAAATGAGTGTCTCCTCCACTGGCAGGGGTGGGTGAATTCATCTGCAGAAGGGTATCAAAGGTAAAGATTATGGTGGAAGGAAAAAAAAAGAGCCCGGATGGTTTTTTTTAAAGGAAGTGGGTTAGCTCAAGTTTTAATTCCCTTTTGTGTTCATAATGATGCATGCTGGAAGTAACTTCTCCTCTCCAAATAATAGGGTGCTCTTAGGGCATCCTTAAAAGTCTAAGTACTGGCCCACGGGGCCTACTTAATTAGCCACCTATTTCTCCCTCTATGCCTAAGGCCTTTCGTCCTAGGTCTAGCGGTCTAGTCCTGACGATCTGTAGCAGTTTCTAGGCAAGTTTTAAATTTTGAAAATGGTATTCATGGTTTATTGTCCTTTTCTGTGGTGGAATTTGCTCCGATACCAGCTGTGGCAGAACCACCCAAATTATTCCAGCTTAAGTGCCCAAGCCACGCCTCAGGGGCCACAACACACTTAAATCGGAATAACCCGTCAGTCCCTCAGATCTAGTCTGATAGAGCCACTTAACCAGGATCAAATTCAACAATCTCACTCGAAGGTGAGTCACAGAAGAAATACAATAAAACAGGAAACCTCAAATTAAGTACTGAATTATTACATAGATCGGAGTTTTTCGAGTAGCAAATAAGAGTTCACGAAATAAAATGCAGCGGATAATCGATGTCGTCGGTATTGAGGAAAGGGCATGGCCTAGCCCACTACTCCTCGTGCTCCTCACCTGCCGGAGCAACATCCCACTCGACCGTTCAACCCGGTGGCAGGGTGGTAGGCCAAGTCACACCATCAACCATATCCTGAATCGTACCTGCAAAAATTGTGCCACAAGCAAGGCTGAGTATACTAATACTCAGCTAGACTTACCCGGTGTGAGGAATCTACTCCTCTACCTCTAGACTATGCAGCTGTTTGGCTGAGGGGTTTGGTTTGCCAAAAGCACTAGCTGTTTCTAAAATCAATTCTTAGCTTTTCAAGTTCTAGTATTATTACTTTAGCTACGTTTGCTCCTTCTATGCATACATGGTAACAAGCATTTAGTTCAATCAACAAATTGTCTCATGTAACCTCATTTCACTTCTTACTCGATGTAGTACAAGGGGTCAAGCAGTCTCATTAGCTGCGAGAAGCAGACAATTTGAATCGAGTTTTTATCTTTGCAAGGTAAACCTAAAGACACGACATGTCAGGGTACTTCGTCCCCACACATGCCAACCGTCCCCATCGATTCCCCGTTCGCGTCCAGGCCTCACCGCCTTGGCATACAATGCTCCACTGACCCCGGCTGCCGTCGTGCAGTGACCGCACTTGTACCCACCATAGCTAGCATGGGAGACCCAGTCTCAGGTTGCATGAGGGATAAAGTCCGCGCCCGGCTTCACTCAGGTACTAGGTTTACCAGTTACCATATTTCCCGACATGTGCTTAGTACGTTCAAAAGCTTGACTCAGGTATCCACACATTAATCCTTAATTCCTTTTTCCCGTCTCATGGACAAGGCATCCTCCCTGGATCCAAGTCCATAGACTAACATAGATCCTATTATCAAGATGAATACAATCAATTTCTGACCTCACGCGAGTGCTAGAAAAATCACTAGACTTCTACCGAGATCCTGATTACAAGCACCGACTCGACCTAGCATACTAGTATTCATCTCAAAAAGGAATCCTAAGTTCATGTAACTAGAGGTTTCAAGCAACTCCTACACTTAAGTGCACATTACAATCCTACAAGCATTAAGTGTAGTAAAGTAGCATATAATAATACGGTTATGCATATAAACCGGGGCTTGCCTTTAATAGCTGGGGCTGCGGGGAGATCCTCGATAGCAGCCTCGGGAGCTTGCTCCTGGTCTTCCTCTTGGACAGTTCCTTGCTCGGGGATGAGCACGTACTCTCCGTCGGCGAGATTACAATCTAATGAATGCAATGCATAAGATATATGCATGTTATGATATGTGCTTTAGTAATTTAAACTTTTGATGGTGTATGATCTACTCGAGTTAGATAGAGCTAAGTCTTGCTTATACGAGACTTTTGGTGGTATACTTGGTAAATTGGATCAAACTTAGCTAAGTTAAGTGGTAGGTTTATTTTTGGGGTTCCACTGAATTCTTTTTAAGGTCTTTAGTGAGAATTGCCAAGAACTCAAGTTGGACTTATTGGAGTGAGGTTTATTTATCCTTTCTCTTTGTTTATTCTCTTTAAGTTTTTGGAGTGGGTTTGAACTACAAGTCACCTTAATAAATTTCCAAAAAATCTGTAAAAATTACAGTAGCTTATTACTGGTGTATAATTCTCTGTCTCAAAATTTGGGGTTCAAAAAGTGAATTGTTTTCTCTGGACAAAATTACCAAATTTTAGGGCAGAAGGGGTGATTTGAACTACAACTATCATTTAATAGTAGGTACTTCTCTAGGACTTATTTTTGCTGGCATTTAGATGCTATAACATGACTTGGTACAAATGTCTAGCCATTAATACTTTTTAGTTATTTTACTAGGGTTTTCTAAAGTTTCTAGCCAAAGGGGTGCTTTCTACTACCACTATATTTGAACAATATCAAACAACAAATTTCTGATTTTTCCTAGCTTCTTCTTTGCGCAAGAGCAATCATTCTGAAGTTTGGCATCTTTTTGCTTAAGGGAAGGGGTGGTAGGCATTAATTGGATTAAATGGCCTTTCTTATAAAATATTGGCAATAGGTATTATTTTGCATCTTTCTAATGGGTTTGTATTTTTCTCTGGTGGCCTATCTCATTATTGACCTAGCAAAATTTTATTTGCCCATTATTGCATTATTGTGGGTTACTCATGATTTAATTGAACTATAGCTCATTATCATGTTCTATTTATTTACCTTACTTAAAATGATGGGCTGGGGTGTTTATTATTTTTGCAGTGGGGTTTTGGTGGTTACAAGTCCACTGGATTTTTATTATCAATTTTGGATCTGGTTTTGTAATTCTAATAATTGATTTCTAGTTGGAATAATGCTAATTAAAACATTTCACTTTGAATCTGATCTGGACTAGAAATTCCTTTATTTTTCATAGGTTCTTTGTTACTTAAGCAAACTAGGAAAAATAATTTCATCTACTGGTCATTAATTTCTAAGGCCTTTCTGATTTTCCTAAGGTTTGGGCAGAAATGGCTTTTAATGAATATCCATACTAAATTTTTCAATACTGGGGTTCTCACTATTTTTAAACAGTGTTTAAATGGGGTTTGAACATCTACAAATTTTCTTAGGTTCCGCATAGGAGCATAACTAATTTTCCTTAATTAAACTAGGTTTGGTCAGTTTCTGTACTTAATTTTAAACTCTAAAAATTAGAACAGAAAGCATAGGGTTTAGTATTTTTAATTGATAGTTCATAATATTTAGAATTTTGCAAAATTGGTTTGACAACTTTTGGTTAAGTATTCATCAAGTTATTAATTTTCTAAGTTCTCTGTTCATTAAAAAGATTAAACAGAAATGATTAAATGGAAAACTACTTTGCAATGGGTCCCTGGTGGGTGTTTTAAGTTTTCCTTACAGACTAGTCCCTGGGCTACTATTCAATTGAGTCACTGACATCTCAGAAAACCCCCTGGATTCTTCTAATCCTAACCCGAGGTCCTTCCCCCAAATTAAACAGTACCCGCGGCGGAAGAAAGGGCGGAGGGGCTTACCGGCGGCGAGATTGCTCCGGTGAGGTGGCCGAGGGTGTAGGGGAGGTTCTGAGGGTCACGGTGATGTGCGGGTCGCCGTCGGGGATGGTCGGAGTTGGCCGGTCCGCGTGCGCAAGCGGGGGAGCTTGTCGGCGGCGAGGAGTCCGGCCTATCTAGGGCACAATTGACCAATCAAACGGGTCAGAGAGCTTCACCATGGATCAATGAAGGGGTGTGCGCTAGGAATTGAAGAATGGCTCACCGGAGTGCCCAGTCTATGCGCGCAGGCGGGCGGCCGAAGTCCGGTGAGGTCGATCTTCGCCTTCCGGTGAAGTTCTACCAGGTCCGAGGGCTTGGAAAGCTTCACGGGCCAATGGCGAAGCTAACCGAAGCGCTGGCGCGACTTGGGGTGACTGGAGTGGGCTGGCCACGGTGGCCGAAGCTCTGGCGGCAATGGCGGGCGGAAAGGAGCTCGCCGGAGCTAAGGAGGGGTGTCTGGCCGGCGATGGTGAGCACGGGGCGAAGTGAGGCGCGCCCGAGGAGGCTTTATAGGCGCGGGCGAGCACGGTCGAGGGCGGGGCTCTGACAAGCGCTCGGGGCGTGCGCGGCGAACGCCAGTGCGCGCTCTGGCGTCTGGCACAGCGTCGAGCACGAGGCAGCGCAGAGAGAAGTCGAGTTCAAGCGCGGATTGGCCCCAAATCTTTGAGATTATGGCCATGATCCCGTTGAGAGATCTCTTCCTCTCAGGTTCCTTTGTCGTTTGTGTGTGGAGGCTAGCAGGTTTGGCTCACTGGATTAAGAGATAGAGAGGGGAGAAATCTGGTTTGTCTCACTGCCACACACAGGGAGAAGATCTCTGGTTTGACGCGTCCCGATGCCATCTTCTGGCACAAGACAGAGAGGTTAGTTATGCACGTTTTTGTCAATGGGGCCATTAGGATTTGAGTTAGGGATCAAGGTGAACACGCTTGATCTTTGGCTCAAGATCTGAAATTCAGAATTCTGAATTTCAGAATTCCCTAATGAAATCCCACTTGAGAGGCTTGTTTAGAGTTTTATTTAACTTGTTTTGGCCAAGCTTCCATAATCTTTGTTGTTGCTTATTTAGTATACTTTAATGTTTTTAATTGGCCCAAGACATGATTCTATATTCTTCATACTCTTTTGCCCTTTCTCTTGAATTTTGTTTATAGGGCTCAATTAGGGTTTTTATTGGGGTTGCACATTTTGCCTTTTTGAAAAACCCATTTGTTTTGAACATGATACTTTTAAGTATAAGTGAAAGGGAAATGTGCCCTTGGGCCATTTCTAAGTATTTTGGTGATTGAGTGTCAACACAAGTGCTTGAATGTGAATCAATGCCCATGGATGAACAAAGTGCAAATCTAGAGCAAAGGTATGTTTCTAAGTCTTAGTACATTGGTTTTGTGTACTAATATACTTGTCTAAGTATTAGAAACAGGAAGAAGAAGAAAAGAAGAGAATTGGCTGTGTACAGCCAAGAGGCTGTTTCGGTTTGGGGCACCGGACTGTCCGGTGGTGCACCGGACAGTGTCCGGTGGTGCACCGGACAGTGTCCGGTGCGCCAGGCTGCCTCGGCCGAAGAGGTCGCTCTCGGGAATTTGCTGACGGCGTACGGCTAAAATTCACCGAACTGTCCGGTGTGCACCGGACTGTCCGGTGAGCCAACGGTCGGCCGGGCCAACGGTCGGCCGCGCGATCTGCGCGGGACACGTGGCCGAGCCAACGGTCGGAAGGGGGCACCGGACTGTCCGGTGTGCACCGGACATGTCCGGTGCGCCAACGGCTCCCGCATCTGCAACGGTCGGCTTCGCCAATTAAGGAAAGGAATCGGGCACCGGACACTGTCCGGTGTGCACCGGACTGTCCGGTGCGCCCGACGACAGAAGGCAAAGATGGCCTTCCAGATTTGTTTTCAACGGCTCCTAGCTGCCTTGGGGCTATAAAAGGGACCCCTAGGCGCATGGAGGAAAACACCAAGCAACCTTAGAGCATTCTTGATCATCCACACTCAGTCTTTGCGCATCCGTGTGTCATTCTAAGTGATTCGAGCTCCGTTCTTGTGAGAACTTTGAGATAGACTTTGAGCTCGATTCTTGGCCGTGTGTGTGCGTATTTCGCTGTGGATTTGTGTGTGTTGCTTCCCTCCCTTACTCCGTGCTTCTTTGTGAATCTTAAGTGTAAGGGCGAGAGACTCCAATTTGTGGAGATTCCTCGCGAGTGGGATAAAGAAAAGCAAGGCAAAATACCGTGGTATTCAAGTGAGTCTTTGGACCGCTTGAGAGGGGTTGATTGCAACCCTCGTCCGTTGGGACGCCACAACGTGGAGTAGGCAAGTTTTGTACTTGGCCGAACCACGGGAAAAATCACCGTGTCTTCTCTGTGTTGAATTCTTTGTGATTGTCATATTGTGCAAGATCTCCTCTTTAGCCACTTGGCAATTATTGTGCTAACCCTTAACAAGTTTTTGTGGCTATAAGTTTAAGTTTTACAGGATCACCTATTCACCCCCCCCCCCCCCCTCTAGGTGCTCTCAATTGGTATCAGAGCCGTTCTCTTCAAGAAAGGGACTAACCGCCCGAAGAGATGGATCCTAAGGGGAAGGGAATCGTGATCAACGACAAGGAAAAGGAGTTCTTCGTCAACGAGCCAAAAGATGACAAATCCAACGACTCTGGCTCAGGCCACAGACGTAAAGATGGGAAGAAGAAGAAGACACGACGTATCAAGGAGATCGTCTACTACGACAGCGACGAGTCTACTTCTTCCCACAAGGACGACGACTACGACAAACAAAAGACGGTTAACTCAAACTTTTCTTTTGATTATTCACGCATTCCGCACAGCTCAAATGCTCATTTGCTCCCCATTCCACTTGGCAAGCCCCCTCACTTTGATGGAGAGGACTACGGATTTTGGAGTCACAAAATGCGTACACACCTATTTTCTCTCCATCCAAGCATTTGGGAGATTGTGGAAAGTGGAATGAAATTTGATAGCTCGGATAGTCCTTCATTTATTAATGAACAGATCCATAAAAATGCACAAGCTACTACTGTGTTGCTAGCCTCTTTGTGCAGGGACGAGTATCACAAGGTGAGCGGCTTGGACAATGCCAAGCAGATTTGGGACACCCTCAAGATCTCTCATGAGGGGAATGATGTCACCTTACTCACCAAGATGGAGTTGGTGGAGGGCGAGCTCGGACGATTCGCGATGATAAGGGGCGAGGAGCCGACGCAAACATACAACCGGCTCAAGATCCTTATCAACAAAATAAGGAGCTACTGAAGCACGCGATGGACGGATCACGACGTCGTCCGCCTAATGCTAAGGTCATTTACTGTTCTTGATCCTCATCTCGTGAACAATATTCGTGAGAATCCCAGGTACACGAAGATGACGCCCGAGGAGGTACTCGGAAAATTCGTAAGCGGACGGATGATGATCAAGGAGGCAAGATACGTCGACGACGCCTTGAATGGTCCGATCAACGAGCCTCAACCCATTGCTCTCAAGGCAACAAGGAGCAAGGAGGTGCTACCCAGCAAGGTGGCACAAATTGAGGCTGCCGGTCTTAATGATGAAGAGATGGCCCTCATCATTAAAAGATTCAAGACGGCGCTAAAAGGTCGAAAGGGTCAGCCAAGCAAGGCTAAGACCAAGGGAAAGCGATCATGCTTCAAATGCGGTAAGCTTGGTCATTTTATTGCTAACTGTCCCGACAATGATAGTGATCAGGATCAAGGGAACAAGAGGGAAAAGAAGAAGAACTATAAGAAGGCAAAGGGCGAGGCGCATCTAGGCAAGGAGTGGGATTCGGACTGCTCCTCTTCCGACTCCGACAATGAAGGACTCGCCGCCACCGCCTTCAACAAGTCTTCCCTCTTCCCAAACGAGCGTCACACTTGCCTCATGGCAAGAGAGAAGAAGGTAATCACTCGTAATGATGTCACTTATGATTCTTCTAGTGACGATGAGTCTAGTGATGATGAAATAGATTATTCTAGTTTGTTCAAGGGACTGGATAGAAATAAAATTGATAAAATCAATGAATTGATTGATGCCTTGAATGAAAAGGATAGGCTTTTAGAAAAGCAAGAGGATTTGTTGTATGATGAGCATGATAAGTTTGTAGAGGCACAAAAATCCTATGCGTTAGAAGTTAAAAGAAATGAAGTTCTTTCTAGTGAATTATCTTCTTGTCATGAAAACATTGCTACTTTAAAGAGTATTAATGATGATTTAAATGCTAAGCTAGAAAAATCTAGTAAATCAACATCTTGTGTAGAACATGTTGTGATTTGCACTAGGTGTAAAGATTTTGACATTGATGCGTGTAGTGAACATCTAGCTTCAATTTCTAAATTGAATGATGAAGTGTCTAGTCTTAATGCCCAACTTAAGACTAGCAAAAGTGAATTTGATAAATTGAAATTTGCAAGGGATGCCTATACGATTGGTAGACATCCCTCAATTAAGGACGGACTTGGCTACAAAAGGGAAGCCAAGAACTTAACTAGCCATAAGGCTCCCATTCCCGCTAAGGAGAAAGGGAAGGCCCCTATGGCTACTAGTGCTAAAAAGAACCATGCCTTTTTGTATCATGATAGGAAAGATTCTAGAAATGCTTTTAGAAGTTATGATGCCTTTGATTCACATGCTTATGATTCTTATGCTATGACTGCCTCTAGTTCTCATGTTGTGCATAATAGAAAGGTTTGTAGAAGAAATGTTATTCACAATATGCCTAGGAGAAATGTTGCTCATAGGAAAGTTCATGGACCTTCTACAACTTATCATGCCCTAAATGCTTCCTTTGCTATTTGTAGAAAGGGTAGGAAAATAGTTGCTAGGAAGTTAGGGGCAAAATGCAAGGGAGACAAAACTTGCATTTGGGTCCCTAAGGAAATTTGCACTAACCTTGTAGGACCCAACAAGAGTTGGGTACCTAAGTCCCAAGCCTAAATTTGCCTTGCAGGTTTATGCATCCGGGGGTTCAAGCTGGATTATCGACAGCGGATGCACAAACCATATGACGGGGGAGAAGAAGATGTTCACTTCCTACGTCAAGAATAAGGATTCCCAAGATTCAATTATATTCGGTGATGGGAATCAAGGCAAGGTAAAAGGGTTAGGTAAAATTGCAATTTCTAATGAGCATTCTATCTCTAATGTATTTTTAGTAGAGAGTCTTGGATATAATTTGCTATCTGTTAGTCAATTATGTCATATGGGATATAACTGTCTATTTACAAATATAGATGTGTCTGTCTTTAGAAGAAGCGATGGTTCATTAGCTTTTAAGGGTGTATTAGACGGCAAACTTTATTTAGTTGATTTTGCAAAAGAAGAGGCCGGTCTAGATGCATGCTTAATAGCTAAGACTAGCATGGGCTGGCTGTGGCATCGCCGCTTAGCACATGTGGGGATGAAGAACCTTCACAAGCTTCTAAAGGGAGAACACGTGATAGGTTTGACTAACGTGCATTTCGAAAAAGATAGACCTTGTGCAGCTTGTCAAGCAGGAAAACAAGTGGGAGGAGCGCATCACAGCAAGAATGTGATGACCACTTCAAGACCCCTGGAGCTGCTGCATATGGACCTCTTCGGACCCGTCGCCTATCTGAGCATAGGAGGGAGTAAGTATGGTTTAGTTATTGTTGATGACTTTTCCCGCTTCACTTGGGTATTCTTTTTGCAGGATAAGTCTGAAACCCAAGGGACCCTCAAGCGCTTCCTCAGGAGAGCTCAAAATGAGTTTGAGCTCAAAGTGAAAAAGATAAGGAGCGACAACGGGTCCGAGTTCAAGAACCTTCAAGTGGAGGAGTTCCTTGAGGAGGAAGGGATCAAGCACGAGTTCTCCGCTCCCTACACACCACAGCAAAATGGTGTGGTAGAGAGGAAGAACAGGACGCTAATCGATATGGCGAGGACAATGCTTGGAGAATTCAAGACCCCCGAGTGTTTTTGGTCAGAAGCCGTGAACACGGCTTGCCACGCCATCAACAGGGTCTATCTTCATCGCCTCCTCAAGAAGACTTCGTATGAGCTACTAACCGGTAACAAACCCAATGTATCTTACTTTCGTGTATTTGGGAGCAAGTGCTACATTCTAGTGAAGAAGGGTAGAAATTCTAAGTTTGCTCCCAAAGCTGTAGAAGGGTTTTTGTTAGGTTATGACTCAAATACAAAGGCGTATAGAGTCTTCAACAAATCATCGGGTTTGGTTGAAGTCTCTAGCGACGTTGTATTTGATGAGACTAATGGCTCTCCAAGAGAGCAAGTTGTTGATTGTGATGATGTAGATGAAGAAGATGTTCCAATGGCCGCTATACGAACCATGGCGATTGGAGAAGTGCGGCCACAGGAACAACAAGATCAACCCTCTTCCTCAACTATGGTGCATCCCCCAACCGAAGATGACGTACAGGTACCTCAAGTGGAGGCGCTAGAACAAGGGGGAGCACAAGATGATCAAGTAATGGAGGAAGAAGCGCAACCGGCACCTCCAACCCAAGTTAGGGCGATGATTCAAAGGGATCATCCAGTCGACCAAATTCTGGGTGACATTAGCATGGGAGTAACTACTCGATCTCGATTAGTTAATTTTTGTGAGCATTACTCCTTTGTCTCTTCTATTGAGCCTTTCAGGGTAGAGGAGGCCTTGCTAGATCCGGACTGGGTGTTGGCCATGCAGGAGGAGCTCAACAACTTCAAGCGCAATGAAGTTTGGACACTGGTGCCTCGTCCGAAGCAAAATGTTGTGGGAACCAAGTGGGTGTTCCGCAACAAACAGGACGAGCACGGGGTGGTGACGAGGAACAAGGCTCGACTTGTGGCAAAAGGTTATGCCCAAGTCGCAGGTTTGGACTTTGAGGAGACGTTTGCTCCTGTGGCTAGGCTAGAATCAATTCGTATCTTGCTAGCATATGCCGCTCACCATTCTTTCAGGTTGTACCAAATGGATGTGAAGAGCGCTTTCCTCAACGGGCCAATCAAGGAGGAGGTGTACGTGGAGCAACCCCCTGGCTTCGAGGATGAATGGTACCCCGACCACGTGTGTAAGCTCTCTAAGGCGCTCTATGGACTTAAGCAAGCCCCAAGAGCATGGTATGAATGCCTTAGAGACTTTTTAATTGCTAATGCTTTCAAGGTTGGGAAAGCTGATCCAACTCTTTTTACTAAGACATGTGATGGTGATTTATTTGTGTGCCAAATTTATGTCGATGACATAATATTTGGTTCTACTAACCAAAAGTCTTGTGAAGAGTTTAGCAGGGTGATGACGCAGAAATTCGAGATGTCGATGATGGGCGAGTTGAACTACTTCCTTGGGTTCCAAGTGAAGCAACTCAAGGACGGCACCTTCATCTCCCAAACAAAGTACACGCAAGATCTGCTAAAGCGGTTTGGGATGAAGGATGCCAAGCCCGCAAAGACTCCGATGGGGACCGACGGACACACCGACCTCAACAAAGGAGGTAAGTCCGTTGATCAAAAAGCATACCGGTCAATGATAGGTTCTTTGCTTTACTTATGTGCTAGTAGACCGGATATTATGCTTAGCGTATGCATGTGTGCTAGATTTCAATCCGATCCTAAGGAGTGTCACTTAGTGGCGGTGAAGCGAATTCTTAGATATTTGGTTGCTACGCCTTGCTTCGGGCTCTGGTATCCAAAGGGGTCTACCTTTGACTTAGTTGGATACTCAGACTCCGACTATGCTGGATGTAAGGTCGATAGGAAGAGTACATCGGGGACGTGCCAATTCTTAGGAAGGTCCCTGGTGTCATGGAACTCTAAGAAACAAACCTCCGTTGCCCTATCCACCGCTGAGGCCGAGTACGTTGCCGCAGGTCAGTGTTGCGCGCAACTACTTTGGATGAGGCAAACCCTCCGGGACTTTGGCTACAATCTGAGCAAAGTCCCACTCCTATGTGACAATGAGAGTGTTATCCGCATGGCGGAGAATCCTGTTGAGCACAGCCGCACAAAGCACATAGACATCCGGCATCACTTTTTGAGAGACCACCAGCAAAAGGGAGATATCGAAGTGTTTCATGTTAGCACCGAGAACCAGCTAGCCGATATCTTCACCAAGCCTCTAGATGAGAAGACCTTTTGCAGGTTGCGTAGTGAGCTAAATGTCTTAGATTCGCGGAACCTGGATTGAATTGTAGCATACATGTACTTATGCTTTTGATCATGTTCCTTTTTGCATTTTGTTGCTTATTATGGTGCTCAAGTTGTACAAACACTCCCTGGACCTCACAAGTCCGTTGCAAAATGATGCACATGTTTAGGGGGAGATGTGTTACAACTTGACCCTTTGAGACTAACCATGTGCTTGAGTTTGATGATTTAGTCTCGAAGGAGGATTGAAAGGGAAAAAGTGGACTTGGACCATGAAAGACTTCCACTGCACTCCGATGAGAGGGTAACTTATTCCAAGTTCATCTTTAGACTCTTATTGCCTTTGTATTTTTATTGAAGATTTTGGTGAGGCAATGGGGTTAAAAGGCCAAGATTGATCCCGTTTTGGTGCTTGATGCCAAAGGGGGAGAAAATAAAGGCCAAAGCGATAAATGGATCAGCTACCACTTGAGAGATTTTGAAAACAGTAGAATAGCTTTTATTGTCTCTTATTGTCTCTCTTGTCAAAAGTTGGCTTCTTGTGGGGAGAAGTGTTGATTATGGGAAATAGGGGGAGTTTTTGAAATCTTTGATCAATCTCTTTTGGAATGACTCTCTTTATGCTTCAACATGTGTGTTTGACTTAAAGATAGAGATTTGAGTTTGATTTGCAAAAACAAACCAAGTGGTGGCAAAGGATGATCCATATATGCCAAAATTGAATCAAAATCAATTTGAGTTTTATTTGAAGTGATTTTGCACTTATTCTAGTTGCTTTATGTTGTGATTGGCATAAATCACCAAAAAGGGGGAGATTGAAAGGGAAATGTGCCCTTGGGCCATTTCTAAGTATTTTGGTGATTGAGTGTCAACACAAGTGCTTGAATGTGAATCAATGCCCATGGATGAACAAAGTGCAAATCTAGAGCAAAGGTATGTTTCTAAGTCTTAGTACATTGGTTTTGTGTACTAATATACTTGTCTAAGTATTAGAAACAGGAAGAAGAAGAAAAGAAGAGAATTGGCTGTGTACAGCCAAGAGGCTGTTTCGGTTTGGGGCACCGGACTGTCCGGTGGTGCACCGGACAGTGTCCGGTGGTGCACCGGACAGTGTCCGGTGCGCCAGGCTGCCTCGGCCGAAGAGGTCGCTCTCGGGAATTTGCTGACAGCGTACGGCTAAAATTCACCGGACTGTCCGGTGTGCACCGGACTGTCCGGTGAGCCAACGGTCGGCCGGGCCAACGGTCGGCCGCGCGATCTGCGCGGGACACGTGGCCGAGCCAACGGTCGGAAGGGGGCACCGGACTGTCCGGTGTGCACCGGACATGTCCGGTGCGCCAACGGCTCCCGCATCTGCAACGGTCGGCTTCGCCAATTAAGGAAAGGAATCGGGCACCGGACACTGTCCGGTGTGCACCGGACTGTCCGGTGCGCCCGACGACAGAAGGCAAAGATGGCCTTCCAGATTTGTTTTCAACGGCTCCTAGCTGCCTTGGGGCTATAAAAGGGACCCCTAGGCGCATGGAGGAAAACACCAAGCAACCTTAGAGCATTCTTGATCATCCACACTCAGTCTTTGCGCATCCGTGTGTCATTCTAAGTGATTCGAGCTCCGTTCTTGTGAGAACTTTGAGATAGACTTTGAGCTCGATTCTTGGCCGTGTGTGTGCGTATTTCGCTGTGGATTTGTGTGTGTTGCTTCCCTCCCTTACTCCGTGCTTCTTTGTGAATCTTAAGTGTAAGGGCGAGAGACTCCAATTTGTGGAGATTCCTCGCGAGTGGGATAAAGAAAAGCAAGGCAAAATACCGTGGTATTCAAGTGAGTCTTTGGACCGCTTGAGAGGGGTTGATTGCAACCCTCGTCCGTTGGGACGCCACAACGTGGAGTAGGCAAGTTTTGTACTTGGCCGAACCACGGGAAAAATCACCGTGTCTTCTCTGTGTTGAATTCTTTGTGATTGTCATATTGTGCAAGATCTCCTCTTTAGCCACTTGGCAATTATTGTGCTAACCCTTAACAAGTTTTTGTGGCTATAAGTTTAAGTTTTACAGGATCACCTATTCACCCCCCCCCTCTAGGTGCTCTCAATAAGCTTAGTGGATCCTTTATTCTTAAGTCAATTTGATGTTCATGCTCAATTTTGGTTCACATAAGATGATGGTTCTTGGGTTAGCACTTGAGAGAAACCCTAGGTGACACTGGGGTGTCACACTTATCGCCAACTGAGTGGGACGATCAGGGACTCCCTGGTTTAGGGGAGGGCCTAAGGTGTTGGCTCAGCCGAGTTAGGTGTGAGCATGAAAGATTGTCCCCTCGTTTAAGGACCGGTTTGTCATCCTTCACTAACTGTACTCATGACAAGTACAACCACTGAGACTGTATGGGCAGTCACTCAATCTGAACTTGCACGGTCCAAACCCCAGGGTTATGACGGCTGGGGAGCACCGGGAGGATAAGAAAGGGGAATGTTTTGTCCGGTTTGGGCATGGTGGTGGCCTTATTCCTTTTGGTATAATCGTTAAGGTAAGGACGTGCAAGGAAGGAAAGAGTTTCAGATTTGGGTCTCATTGGCCATGGGATCACAGAGCCGGAGTAGTGGGTAACGTGTACACCTCTGTGCAGAGTTTGAAACCTATTTGAATAGTTCGTGTCCACTGGTATGGGTGTTTTTGGAAATAAAAGCAATGCCACAGGAGTGGGAAGCTTAGTGGTGGTTGAGTGTGAAAATGTGCTACTCCTCTCTTTTGGGTAAAACATCAAAGTATCGTCTTTTTCTAAAAAAGAAATGAGTGACTTCAACTCCACCATACCAAGCATGTACCATATAGGTCTCTCTCTCTCTCTTTACGGGCGGGATGGGCTTGCGGAATACCTAGTGTATTCACCCAGATTTATTTATGTTTTTCAGCTACTGAAGACTTCTTTTCTGCTATGTTCGACTAGAAGGCGTCTGTGTCTGCACCCAGTCTGCCTATGACTTGGGCTAGATGTTCTTCCACTATGCTATGTTTCCAGGCTCGCTAGAGCTTGCATTTTGGTATTGTAATAACTATTATTTGAGACTCTATACTATTTGAAGAAATGAATGTGTTTACTAGCCTCCTGGGACTAGTAATTGTATCACATTTGAGTCCCAAAGGATCGGGACGCTTCACCCTACCAGGCAGAATGCATCACAACAAGGAGGAAACAACCATGGGCAGCCTCATGCCCACTATGGAAAGGTGAACCACCTGGCGGCCGACATAGTCCAGGAGACCCCAGGAGTGGCACTAGGTACGTTCTCAGTCGAGTATCATTCTGCAAATGTGTTATTTGATACTGGAGCAACGCATTCTTTTGTGACTGCATCATGGGTAGAATCACACAATATACCAGTAGCACCCATGTACCCACCTATGAGGGTTAGTTCAATTGGTGGGAGAACCCAAACAGATAGATTTTGCCCCAGTGCAAGAGTTCAAATAGGGGGATAGAGTTCCCCGTGATCTAATAGTAATGGGTACCCGGGATGTAACCATAGATGTCATCATAGGGATGAATTGGCTAACCAAATATCAAGCAAGTCTTAGTTGTGACAAGAGGACGGTAAAGTTAGCGTCCTTATCAGGAAAGGAAGTGTTAGTGGAGTTGGTCTTGTCTGGACCAAGTAAAGGAAGTTGTCACCAAGTCGCTGCCCATACTAAGGAAATTGAGCCATCGGAAGCTATCAAAGTAGTATCAGAATTCCTAGATGTGTTTCCCAAGGATTTACTAGGCATGCCACCTGAAAGGAAAGTTGAATTCGCGATAGAGCTTATACCTGGCACCACCCCTATTTACAAGAGAGCCTATCGAGTGTTCGGACCAAAATTGGTGGAACTCAAGAAGCACATTGATGAGTTGTTAGAGAAAGGCTACATCAGACCAAGCACCTCGCCTTGGGTAGCCCAAGTGTTATTTGTGGAGAAGAAAGAAGGTACAAAGAGAATGTGCATTGATTACATATCTTTGAATGAAGTCACTGTCGAGAACAAGTACCCCTGCCCAGATTGAAGATCTATTCGATCAGTTGAGAGGAGCCAGTGTGTTCTCGAAGATAGATCTGAGGTCAGGTTACCATCAGCTCAGGATCCATCCTTCGGACATACGGAAGACCACATTTATCACCAAGTATGGACTATATGAGTTCACGGTCATGTCATTCGGTTTGATGAATGTGCCATCTTATTTCATGTACCTGGTGAACATTGTGTTCATGGACTACCTCGACAAATTCGTAGTGGTGTTCACTGATGATATCCTCATATATTCCCAGAATGAACGAGAGCATGAAGAGCACTTGAGGAAAGTATTGCAGAGGCTATGAGATTGTCAGCTGTATGCCAAGCTGAGCAAGTGCGAATTTTGAATCAGTGAAGTTCTATTCTTAAGCCATATTATAAACCAAGATGGATTAGTTGTGGATCCGAAGAAGGTAGCAGCCAGATAGGTGGGCCCCACCTGTCAGCAGCAGTCCTCGCGCCCGCGCGCTCTCTACTTCCCTCCCTCTGCCATCTGAGCCCTGCCCGTCGGCACCTCTTCCCGTTGCCGCATCCGCGCGTCTGTGCCGCTGTCTTGTGGGCCCTGCTTGTCAGCTCTCCCCTTACTCTAACCTCCGGTCCACACGACCGCCATGTTCGTGCCCACGTCTGCGCAAATCCCGGCCACTACCCACGTGTCCGACCCCTACTCACACCCCCTCCCGTCCGCTCTGCCATTTCCTCCACTCGCAGACACCTTCTAGCCCGCCTTTGCTCATGCGCTGCCTTTTCCATGAGCTCAAGGACCGCCACCGTTCACCACGCCCGCACATCCGTTCTACCGCCACCGTTGAGGCCTTGCCATGCCTTTTGCCTCGGTAAGTTCTGCCTCGGTGTCCGCGACTCGAGACACGCCTCCATTTGCCCTCTCCCCCTCTGGTTCTCTCTGCTCGTGCTCACCAGAGCTTTCCCTGTGCAGCTGGAGCACCGCCGCCATCGACCCAGGCCCTCACTATGTCCGTGTCACGGTTCAAGGGTCCCAGAGTCTCCACTCGAGGTAAGCAACCAAGCCCTGCCCCTATTTTCTCCTGGTCTGCCCTTGGTTGTGCGTGATTGCTCATCGGAGTAGGATTGCGCCGCCGCCGAGCCATCTCGTCGTGAACCGCCCCCTCCAGCGCCCTTGAGATGGTGTTGTGCCCCTAGACGTGTTTACCGCACTCCCCTGAACCTCCCTGAGCCCTTCCTAGCGTCCCAGCAGATCCCAGCGTGCTCATGCCCTCATCTCCGGCCTCCGCCGTGGACGCGAGCAGCGCCACCGCTAGCGGTCGAGGGACTGGTGAAAGGGAAATAGCCTCAACATTTCCTATAATCGATTTTGGTGTTTGACGACCATCACAAACCTTGTGGTCTAACCAGTTTGCCTAGTTAATCATTTCTCAGGTACATAAGTTCATCTACAACTATTCTAAGTCGACTGTCCGGAATACCGTAGATTATTCCGGATAGGAGAAGCTTTTTGGAAAAACACCTATGCGTGGACCGTCCTGGCCCTTGCGGCGGACCGTCCGCGACATCAAGGTGAGCCTCGAACAGGAACACTGAAAAACGCAAGTTAACACTATGGACCGTTCGATGGAGAAGCGACCACCGTCCGAGACCAAGCGCGGTCCGGTCGTTAAAAAACCAGAAAAACCCGAAGGTGACTAGTTCGGTAAAATTCATTTTTAGCGTCCTCGCGGATCGTCCGGGGTACATGGCCAGACCGTCTGCGACTGCTTTATCTGACATCTGACGATGCATTAAATGCTCTATAGCCGTTGATATAGCCGTTGCTGCTGACCGTTGCGATTTTAGTCGTTGATGTGCAGGGGCGGACCGTCCGTACCAGGGGCGCGGACCATCCGCGGTCGGCAGAATTGAAGCAATGGCTAGGAAGTGGTTGGAGGCTATAAATACAACCCCAACCACCTCCATTCAACACACCCAATCACTCCACTCCTTCACATTCAATACAAGAGATAGCAATCCACTCCAAGACACACTCAAAGCTTTCAACCTCTCAAGTTTCACAATTTAGACAAGTGATCATTAGTGACTTGAGAGAGTGTGACCCGTGTGTTATTTGTCGCTCTTGTTGCTTGGTTTCCGTAATCGTGCTTTCTTCATCTCTTTCTCAACCTTCTAAGTGAATCGTAAAGCAAGCAAGAGACACCTAATTGTGTGGTGATCCTTGCGGGGTCTTAGTGACCCGTGAGATTAAGAAGAAGCACTCAACCGGTCTAAGTGACCGATTGAGAGAGCGAAAGGGTTGAAATAGACCCGGCCTTTGTAGCCTCCTCAACGGGGACTAGGTTCTTTGGAACCGAACCTCAGTAAAACAAATCACTGTGTTCACTCGTCAATCCTCACTTGATTTGTTTTTTCTCTCTAAAAGTTCCCTTGCTCATACTGGTTTGAGTTTGCTCCCAAAGGTCATCCGCATTGATTGAGAAACTCTAAGCAAGGAGAACTATCTTCCGCACTCCAATTTAATTCTAACGCTAACCCTGGCCTTAATTTGTGTTTAAAGTTTATAAATTTCAGGTTTCGCCTATTCACCCCCCTCTAGGCGACTTTCAACTGGCCCGGTCTGGTCGTTAGATCCCATGCGTTCGTCTGAGATCGGACGATTCGGATCTAATCAGACCTAATATAATCCCGACCGCCCACCTGAGATTCAACCGCTCGGATCTCCCCCACACATGCGCCCCTGCCGCTAGGCCCGGCCTGTCAGCCCATTTACCCCTCGGTCGCTGACCGCCCTGGCCCATTGGTCAGTCCGCGTCCGCGCCCACGTCCACGAGCTTGCACGTGGAATCTGTTTTTGACCGTTGATCTGAGATCCGATGACCGAGAGAGCCTAATACCCCTTCGCGTGGTAAAATAGTTAAAGAGACCCCCAATTTGTTTGAAATCAACCCATTGTCCCTTGTTTTCACGTGCAGGCCCCTGAAATCTTGCAGATTAAACCCTAGAGTTTTATTTAATCACAGATTTAGGCCTAATTTTGTATTTTAAACTTCAAAACTTGTTTATTTCATATCTTTTGCATATGAACTCCAAATTGAGTGATTCGAACTGCAAAATGTTCATAGGATTATTCTCTGTCCAAATAAATTATGATCATTCTCTGCCTGCATATCCTAATTTTATTCCTAGGCTATAGGTTAGTTTATGTAACAATTTATTTATTTATAAGATAAATAAAAAGGAAACCCTAGTGGTAAATAGATGTTTAATCTTGTGAGATTAATAATATGTGATGTATGGATTTATCCCTGGTTTAACTTTTATGTCTCATTAAAATAAGTGGAATTAGATTATATAATCATGGTGATTGACAACACTTAAAGAATAACAAACTACTAAATGTGATTAGTTCACCCTATAACCTAAACTCCCTTTTGAGTTTATACTTTTCCTTTTGAGATGTGTTCAATTGTTTGTACATGATTGGTGTGTTGTTCATTTTTCATTATCCAAATGTATTGAATGCATGATCGCTTTATTTAGACAACGAGCAGCCCGTGGTTCCTGAGTGTGTTGCCGAAGATCTTTCTGAGCAACAACCTGGTGAAGGCAAGTGTCCTTTGACCTATTATGTCCAACTTACTTTATAATTCACCATCCCGCATTACTTTATGGAAAACCTAAGGATTGACTAGTTTGTATTTACCTTATCCTTGTTTACCTTTTTGGGTTATCATGGTTAGCTTATGCCATTGCTTTAACTTAGTCAACGAACATGATGTGAATATTTATGATACGATGATGTTATCCTGATGTTGATCTTGTGATACTTTAGGGGACTCATGATGTTTTCCTGAGTACCTCTCCGTAAGGACCTGTTCGTTGAGTGACCACCCAGGATAATAGTGCAACCATGAGGGTGGAATGGGACGCCCTTAGCTAAATAATTAGATGAACCTAAGGGTGTAGTTGGCTTTGCTGGAGGGCCGTCGATGGGGACCGGGGCGTAGTGCTCGCTCTGCTAAGGGGGGTGCAGAGGTTCATTCGATTTGGTTTTGTTAATCACCCACCTTAGGAAGGTGTACCACGTTTGTACGACTGGTGAAACCTAATGAGCAGCTATGCACCAGGGGAGTCTTTGTAAAGGCTACATAGTGAAACCTTGCTGACTCACCTTGGTAGTGTTTGAGGGTTTGATCGACCCAAGGCAAAAAGAGATCACAACTCGTGGGTAAAGTGTGCAACCTCTGCAGAGTGTTATAAACTGGTATATCAGTCGTGCTCACGGTTAAGAGAAGCCTTGGGATTCTCTTTGATTAGAAGAACTTTGGATACTTTTATGATGATGTTTAATGATGATGATGGTTACAATTATGATCCCTGATATTTCCTCTTGGAGGGAGTACATTTGGGTAATAACTGGTTTATTACTAAAATTTGGCTCTACTATTAATAATAAATACTTGACCAACTAAAAGCAAATGCTTAACCTTAACTCCACATACAGCCAGTCCACTTTAGCCAAACGGGACATTTGTTGATTACGTTGATGTGTACTCACCCTTGCTTTAAAAACTACCCCGTCCTAGGTTTTCCCCACTGTATTCAGTGCTCTGGAGGAGATGCAAGCAACATGGAGGACTTTGAGGAGTTATAGGACTACGACGAGTTCTAATTATGTTAGTGGCAAACCCCTAGTCAGCTGCCTGTGAAGGCCTTATCTGCTATGTTTCGTATTCCGCACTTTGATAATGTTAATGACTGTGTTATAGACTCTGTGGATGTCTTGGACATCTTGATGTAATAAAGTACCTTTCCGCTATTTACTTTGAGCAATGTGTGATGATGTCAATTATGTAATCATTATGTACATGAGTTTTTGATCCTAGCACGTACATAGTTCGCATCTGGTTTGCCTTCTAAAACCAGGTGTGACAAGGACGTAGGGTAATATCTCACATCGATATTTGAAACCTATGTAAATCTTCATTTCTCATGTTCCTTTACCTTCAACTTTTGATCATGTGACCTACCCATATAAACACTATCAAACAATTTTTGACAAGGACCTTTAGTGGGTTAGTGCTTGCTTTGTAGAAATGCTAAATTGTTGAGTTGTTTTAAGGAGTTTTTGAAGATACTCTCCTTATTTTAAGTATGATCTCCTAGAATTTATGCAGATTTGGTGTAGTGTAGATGATCATTATGGGTGGCAGGGTTCATGACATTGGGTGTGGTGGAGAGGGGCGATGGCTACATGAAGTGAAGCATTAATAGGGTTGCTAAAACTTAACATATAGATTCTACTTAATTTTATACTAGAAACAAAGATTGGTGGCGTTGGGCATGGTGAACAGGGGAGATGGTCACATGAAGGGACATAGGAGGTTAATGGGGTCACTAAAACTTAACATGTACATGCAACTTGATTTTACACTAAAAATAGTAAACTAGCAAGCACAATGTGTACTCATATTTTATTAGTGGTCTCTACTTACCAAACTAACCAAGAGTGCTGCAAACTAGAGCCAATCATATCAATTGTTCTACGTTAATCTAAGAAAGATAAAGGCAATGATCAAGCACTTGTGAAATGTAAATATGTTAAGGGATTATCTTAAGTCAATGGGGGCCAACTTTGAATCACAACAATGTATTGAGATATGTGGTTTTAATGAAAAAACACAACCCCTAATACATGTTGGATCACCACCAAGGATGTTTCTACTACCAAGCCTTC
Source organism: Zea mays (assembly GCF_902167145.1). Taxonomy (NCBI): domain Eukaryota; kingdom Viridiplantae; phylum Streptophyta; class Magnoliopsida; order Poales; family Poaceae; genus Zea; species Zea mays. The sequence goes on along the minus strand of NC_050102.1, from coordinate 41,579,443 downwards.
CTTGGTCACATTGTTGAGATTGCCACAAAAAAATCTTGCTAGGCAAAGCAAGGGCCACAAGCCAATATTACTCACCAATTATTCTTGATTCCTACTATCATCTTAGAACCTTTCTATGGAGTTTCTCAATGAAGAAAAAAAGGTTTGCACAACCCTTGTAAACCAATTGCTACTGCTCCACACCAAACATGGAGGGTCAATGTCTCTAGGGAATTGTCAAGGCTTCGGGTGCTCTGGTTCTTGAAGATTATAGGGCCACTTTGCCAAAGCCAAAAATTGTCTTGTATTTATATGGTGTATAAGCTCTCATATAATGGATGGAGTGTTCCAAACATGCTTTAGCTTCGAATGGCTTCAATACACTCCAAAAACTTACAAATAGCTAGTGGAACAAAGTAAGAAAGGAAGCCAACTTCTAACCCTGCCTCGAGAATATATAAGGAGGTATCCTTAAACCAGAATATCCCATAGAACCTTATTAGGCAACACATCTCATCGCACATCTTGCATATGATTATAATCGCCCTCCTAAGCTGGTGCCCTCGGTTTTGCTGTTGTCCTCATTTTTACCCTTAGTCATGTTTTTTGCTCAGTTTTGCCCTTCTATTCTATAGCGCCGGAAGGACAAAACTGAGCAAAAAAACACGACTAAGGGTAAAAATGAGGACGCCAGCAAAACCGAGGGCACCAGCTTAAAAATCCCCTCTTTCCATGGTCTTGAGCCTATATAAACTTTGCATTCCATGTCCTAACATCTAGTTTCTCTTGTCACATAATGCCCATTTCATATTGTGGGTGCCTAAAGCTTAGCTAATCGATGCTAGTTAGGAGAAGTGCACATAGATTTGGTCTCCAAGTGCTAGATGGCCTAGAGATCGAGATCATCATCGATTTTGCTCCATATCAGGCTATAGACTTCAGGAGCATAGACTTCCCCGTTAATATCATTGTTGAGCTTAGTTGGAGCTGGTCATACCATAGCCATCAATATTGATTTCATTAGACTCCAATGGAGTCGATCATGTCGCTGCTGGCAATGTTGTCGTCACTAATAACATTGACTATCGGGGAGACCATCTTTGTCGAGTTCCAAATGGTTTACCGAGTGTTTTCTTTCGGGCACTCAGCAAAGAAGCTTTTTGCCAAGTGTCAAACAAAAAACACTCGGTAAAAAAACTTGACAAAGTTGTCGAGTGTTTTTTATACTCGGCAAAGAGCTCCTTTGCCGAGTGTTTTTTCGACACTAGGCAAATACAATTTTTAAATCATATTTTGAAACAGAAAATTAATTTAAATGAAAAAGTTTTCAACTACAAAGTTGTATAACACATCAAGATGTATAATTTTTATTTTGGTCATTTTTTCATATGACAAAATAAAAGTAAATTTGTTCACAGAACTTATATATATCTCTCTCGTAGTTTACGAAACTATAAGATAGATGTATAAGATTTGTGAACAATGTTTGGACCATCATGTTGGACGAATAAATGACCAACAAAAAAATAAACTTTGTAGATCTTGAGAAGTTGTAGAATTTTATAGTTGGCAACTTTTTGATTTGAAGTCATCTTATAAACGAAAACTACCTCTGAATTTAAAATTTTAAAATCCAAATTTCCCAACAACCTTGGATGGAAAACCACCAAAATGAAACTTGTAGGTTTTGAAAAGTTATGAAACTTTGTAGTTTACAGTTTTTTTATTTGAAATAATCTTGTCATGCAAAACTATGTTTGGATTTCAAAATTTGATTTTTTTAACGACCTCGGATTGAAAATTCACTAAAATTAAAATTATAGGTCTCGAAAAGTTATGAGAGTTTGTAGTATACAACTGTTTGATTTGAAATCATCTTGTCATAGAAAAATATGTTTGAATTTTTAAAATTTGAAATTCAAAATTGGTTACCTCGAATGAAGGAACTACTAATAAAATAAAGTTGTAGATCTCGAAAAGTTACGCAACTTTGTAGTTACAACTTTTTCATTTAAATTCATTTAATGCCTCGGACAATCGATTTACACCTGATTTGTTATTATATGTGGAGAAGGAAAACATTATATAGACATAATTGAGAGATATGGTGGAGTGGTAGAGGAGATTACACCTGCTCTTTGTCGAGTGAAAAAAAAGCCTTTGACGAGTGCTTGGAGCACTAGACAAAGAAAGCGAGTTCGATAGTGATTGTCAAACCCGACCTGTCTGAGTGGTATAGGCATCGCTTAAGTCCCTATGAGTCGATCAATGCCACCACCATAACATTATAAGGCTCTACCGAACTCGGTCACACCACTACTGATAATGTCATTATGTTTGATCCTCCAAAACACTATCCACATGATTGGTTGGTCTGCCCGTTCGCGCCGAGCTCGCGCCGCCCAGGCCGACTAGCGAAGCTCCCGCACCCACTTCCCCACGCATGCAGATGAACTAGTGAAAAAGCAGGCCCGTCTCTACTCGCGCAGGCCACCTTGCGCGTGGTCAATGCATACAGAATATAGCCAGCATAGGCGCGATGGGCAGGCCAACCAATCACGCCCTATGCAAACCTACATATGATGACCTTGCAATCAAACACAAATAAACTGCGTTGCATAAGTCTAGATACAAATTTATACAAGCAGCTAATGAGAACGTGTACTGGGAAAAAATCATGTGTAGATATCTACACCGATGTCGTCGTTAACAGATCCAGATTTCCGCGCCTTAGGGTAACTAACTTGTGTCGTCGTCGGTAGTCGGACTCCTGCGTGAACTCGATCTGAACCAAGTTCCGAGTCGCATTCGATAGTCAATGCCCCTTAGTACGGGCCTATATATAATTACGAACCACGCACGCACCGCCGCAACAACACAGCAACCGCAGTAACCTCTCGTTCCGATCCTGCAACACTGCTGCGGCCATGGGCTCGTCAAGCGCGAAACGCTTCTCCCTGCGCAGCGTCGGATCCGTAGCGGCGCTCATCTTCCTCGTGCTGCTGTTGGTTGTCGCCGGCGGCGTCGCCACACTTCATCACAGGGGCAACACGCCGGCACGGGGCGTCCTTGTAAACGATAGCCCCCTTCCTCGCAAAATACTACGCGTCGAGGTCATCAAAGAAGCCGGCAGCAACATCGACTTCGCTAACCAACAGCACGGACCGCCGGCGCCGCTGCTCCCAAGGGGGCTCGTCCGTGAAACCACAAACCTGGAGATGGAAGCGTCACTAGCCGGCGACCCCGAGCGGAGGCATGAAGCAGCGCCAAAGCCCAAGAGCCTCTTGGCCGTCCCCGTCGGGATCAAGAACAAGGCGGTCGTGGACAAGCTCGTGTCCAAGTTCCCCGCGGCCGACTTCACCGTGATGCTATTCCACTACGACGGCGCGGTGGAGCAGTGGGGCGGCATGGAGTGGTCGGACCGCGCGGTGCACGTCGCCGCGCGGGGGCAGACCAAGTGGTGGTTCGCCAAGCGGTTCCTGCACCCGGACGTGGTGGCGGCGTATGACTACGTGTTCGTGTGGGACGAGGACATCGAGGTCGACGCCTTCGACCCCGTCAGGTACCTCGACGTCGTCAGGCGAGAGGGCCTCGAGGTGTCGCAGCCGGCGTTGGACCGGCGCTCCGAGATCCACCACGCCATCACGGCGCGCGCGCTGCTGCCGACAGCGGACGGCGTGCACCGGCGCGTGCGGAACGTCCGCTGCGACGGCGACAGCGTCGGGCCGCCGTGCGAGGGGTGGGTGGAGGTGATGGTGCCCGTGTTCTCGCGCGCGGCGTGGCGGTGCGTGTGGGGAATGCTGCAGAATGACCTCATCCACGGCTGGGGGCTCGACTACAGGCTCGGATACTGCGCGCAGGGCGGACGCGCTCGCAATGTTGGCGTCGTCGACAGCGAGTACGTGCTCCACCGCGGCGTCCCCATGCTCATTGACGGCGGCACGGCGACGCCGTCGGCGGGGCGCGCGGCGGTGAGGTTGCGATCTTTCAAGGAGATGCAGGTATTCAACAGGAGATGGGAGGTGGCTGCTGCGGAGGACAATTCCTGGATGGATCCTTATACGGCAGCACAATCTCGGACGGCTAAATAACGTCATGAAGATGATCTGCTGGCCGCGCTTCACCAGCAATGCAAGTCGTGATAGATTAGATGCATAGTGTCACAGCTTCTGTTCTGTAGAGCTGAGCTATACATATACAAATTAATAAGCCCCCTTTGGCAAGGCTCTAGCTCCTCTAAAAACGGCTTTGGCTCTAGCTTCTTTGGCTCATTAGCTTCTCTAGAGGAGCCAGAGCTGTTTTATATTTTCATTTGGCAAAATAGCTCCTCCTATGTTTTTCGAATCGTGTATAAGGAAAATGTCCATAGTACACATGCCTCATTTATTTAGTTGTACACATGTAAGGGGCATATATATAACATATGAATATTACGACATTAAACATAGTCATATGAGCTATATAATATTGCGTCCTACTTTCTTATTTATACATCCATATTGACAGTTTCATACATCATGCTCAAGAAGACCTAGAAAGTAAGATTGCTTTTGCAATGTCATCACAAAATTTATCCATGGAGCGATCATTGGAGTACGGACACCATGTGTCGGATGCATTTCTGTATCTACAAGGAATGGTTGGCACATATTCAAGACTGCGATCACACTTATGAAAATATTTGTCATCTTGATCGTTTTCACGGATATAGTTATGCAGGCACATGCTAGCTGCGACAATCATCTTTTGTTTATCCATAGAGTAACTTGGCATCTTTAGAAGTATACGCCACTTCATTTTTCACACACCAAATGTGTGTTCCACTGCATTACGAATACTTGAGTGCAAATGATTAAAATGCTCTTGCTCACCATTTGGTGTCGTACCCCTTCTCCAGTCAGGAACATGATACCTTTCACCCTTGTATCGGGCCAAGTAGCCATGCCTATTGGGATATCCCGCATCAACAGTATAATATTTTCCTAAGGCAAAGTAGTAAAGTAAATTAGAACATCGTGACACATTAACAAAATGAATTTGGAAAGGCGAATATCATATAAAAATATTGATTTTACCTGAAGGAGGATGTGGAAACAAGTCCCTATCATGCTCCAACGTGTGAAACAAGACACTAGTATCATGCATTGATCCTGGTTGTCCAATAGATGCATATGTGAATCGCAGGTCGAAGTCAACAATGGCAAGCACATTTTGGGTAGCCTTCCCACTACGACCAATGTACCTGATTAGATCATGTGACGATGGTACTGTCAGTGTTTTGGGTCCGACCGCGCACCCGGGGTTGCCCCTCGGGGTGCTTTTTTGGAGTAGGACGGTGTTACCGACTGTAGCTCGATGGTTCGCGCTGGATGCACGAGAGACAGTGGACAATTTTGTATAGGTTTGGGCCGCTTTGAGATGCGTAACACCCTATGTCCTGGCGTGAGTACTTTATGTGGTGGATTACAAGGAGGCTCTCTAGTGTCGAGGATGTTAGAGAACCGAGTGGATGGCTAAGTAGTGAGATGCTTTCGAGGGGGTGCCCCCTAGGCCTTATATACTCGACCGTGGGGCGTTACATGTGGATATGATAACAACTTGAGCCTAAGTAATAGTAAACTGACTGAGTCTATCTCCCTATAATTCAGCTGACCTACCCCTGCTCTGTTCCGATGTATGAGGCCCCTGCGTGGGAAGGTCGGGTCTCTGTTGCGGTTGCAATTTAAACTCGTCGGGCCGTCTGGGCCTACGTCGATCCGGTCTTGTGTCAAACTACTTCACTAGACGTTCCTCCCCAGGCCCACGAAGGAATGACCTTGCGAATTATTGGGCCCACGGGCCTTTCGTCCTTCCGGTGGACCCGGCGGATATCCGTCCCCCACAAGCCCCCGATCTTTGGGTTGATTTTGAAATAACCGGCCCAAAGATCCTAGGTCCAGCTTGTAGTTTTTTGATTTTGATAAGGAATGCCTTGAAAATAAGTCTATCGAGCCACTGCTTCTGAACTCTGAGTGACCCGATAAAAATGATCTTTTATTGTCTTCTTCTGCTATTATTCCTCAAAATTTGGTGTTTTTTCTCGGGTTTATGCTTTGGAGGTCAGCATTTCGCTCTTTAGAGTTCAAAATTCATTGGGTGCACCAAAGGTGCACCCAATGGGTGTAGCCCCCGAGCTTCGAGTGGATTTTTGTAAATAATCCACTCGAAGGTCTTCATTTCAATTCTTCTCAGAAATCACTTTTATCTTCCACTTGTGCTTTTAGAAGTAAGCCTTGTCTTAGTTTCGTCTTATGCTTTAGAAGTCAGCATTTTGTCTCTTGGGGTTGATGATTCATTGGGTGCACCAAAGGTGCACCCAATGGGTGTAGCCCCCGAGCTTCGAGTGGATTTTTGAAAATAATCCACTCGAAGGTCTTCATCTCACGCTGTTTTTCAGAAATCATCCTTTCCTTTTGTCGAATGCTTTAGAGATCAACATTATATCATCAACATTATGCTTTAGAGGTCAGCATACATTTTTGTCTTTGAAATCGAGCACGCGATCTGCCCATATCTTGTTAGGTCTTGCAATTTATTTGATCTGCGACTGATTGGACGTTCAGTAGATGGCCTTTGGCTAGTCTTCATATCACTTCGTGCTTCAATGCTTCTACTGATTAGACTTGCACCTCATCGGCTATATTTGGCTTTCCTCTGATCTCTGTTGATATCTTCCTTCTGTCTTGAGGTATTCATTGCGTATACTGTATGGATGTGACTGCTTGGGAAAATCTATTGAAAATTCCTGTACGTCCCCCCCCAATGGGTGTAGGCAAGGGACGGCTTGGTGCGCTGAGCGTTTAGCAAACTGCTCCTGAGTAGTAACTTGACGTGACCACGGGTGTAATCATATCATCCAAGCAGTTGACTGGAGTACCAATGGGTGTCGTGTTACGTGGAACGGCGCCAGCCGCCTGACGTGTTTCCAGACGGTTTGAATTGCATATTAAATTTTTGCGACTGTTCAGTGGTCGTGGTAGGAGGTGAGCGGTTGCCTTCTTCTTCTATAAATAGTGTGCTTGCTTCTCCGGCATCTTCACATATCTTACTGCCACTTGTTGCTTACTCTCTTCTCTTCTTCTACTCCACCATGGGCAAGAGCAAGAAAGGTGGGAGTTCCTCACCATTCCGGCGATAAGCGGAAGCGCGAGCCGACTCCTCCCTCGGAGGACTTCGGCGACTCGGAGTACTCGGAGGAGGAGTTCTCCTCCGAGTCAGAGGACTCGCCGGTCCATGGCTCTCCCCCGGTGTCGTATGATGATTCAGACGACTCCCAGGGGATCGCCGCAGAGGTGTGGACCTACATCCGGGCCGTCGAGCGCGCCGGGCTCGAGGGCTCGGATGAGTCGGAGGTCTCCTCGGATGAGGAGGGCGGCGGTGGCGGCGATGGCGAGGGCGACCGCGACGACGGAGGCGACGGCGATGGCGGCGGCGACGACGGTGGCGGCGAAGGTGGCGGCAAGGGTGGCAGCTGTCGGTGTTTTGGGTCCGACCACACACCCGGGGTTGCCCCTCAAGGTGTTTTTAGGAGTAGGATGGTGTCGACAACTGTAGCAAAATGGTTCGTGCCGATTGCACGAGGGACAGTGGACAAGGTTTACAGGTTCAGGCCGCTTAGAGATGCGTAACACCCTACGTCCTGGTGAGTATGCTTGGTGAACGTGGTTACAAGAGAGCTCTCCGGATTGAGAATACAAAGAGTTGGTGTGGGTGGCTACGTTATAGGGTCGATCGTTCTGAAGGGGTGCCCCCTAAGCCTTATATACTCGACCGTGGGGCAATACATGTGGATATGATAACAATGTGTAGCTAAAATATAGTGAACCGCTTGAGTTTATCTCCCTGTAGCCCTGCCGACTTATCCTCGCATGGCTCCGCTGCATGGGGGCTCCAACGCGGGAAAGTCGGATCTCTGTTGTGGTCACTCGCTCGACGTTGTGGGTCGTCCGGGTTTGCACCAATCCGGCCTCATGTCGATCTGCTTTACTGGTTGTCTCTCCCCAGGCCCACGAAAGAATGACCTTACGATTTATCGGGCCCTTGGGCCTTTCGTGAGGTCTTTTACTCTTTTAGTGGACCCGGGGGATATCTATCCCCCACAGCAGTGGTGACGGCAGGGACGGCAGCAAGGGCAGCAACAAGGCCAGTGGCTAGGTGCCACTGGTTTTAAATGTTAGTATAGATTAGTAGTAGAAGTAGTATTAGTGAAATAATGTAGTAGTAGTTAGTAGTATAGTGTAGTGAAATGTAATGTAGTAGTGTAGTGTATCGAACAATGGGAAGAAGACCAACTCATAATGAGTTGGTTTTTAAGTTTGGTAATACTTCCCCTCCCTTTATAATGAAGAAGATTTCATCCCATTTGGCATGCGTTTCTTTGTTTTCCCATCGCTCCTTTTCCAGTCGATCGGTCGATCGTGTTTACGCTTAATGCAGCCGTTGTTCTTGGATGTAATGCTTGAGTAACGACTTGGAATCGTTGAGTCGCATTTTTGATTTGCCTGCATATTCGTAGAGAAAAAACGGCTGATTTACTATTAGTATTTTCAGAGGTGGTAACCGAGTGGTTCTTTTTGCGACGCCGGCGTTTTAGAGATAACAGTCGAGTCCTTTTGAGCCACGTTGTCATTTTAGAAATAACGGCCGAGTGATTACTTGCGACGTCGGCATTTTAGAAATAACAGCCGAGTGATAATGGGCCACGTCGGTGTTTTAGAAATAACGACCGAGTGAAGACTGGTAACGTCAGCGTTTTATAAATAACAGCTGAGTTACTTTGGGCCACGCTGGCCGTTTGGAAATAACAGCCGAGTGATGACTTGGCACGTCAACGTTTTAGAAATAATAGTTGAGTTGTATTGGGCCACGTCAGCGTTTATGGAAACAACGGCCGAGTGATGACTGGGCACTTTTTAGAAATGGCACCTGGCCCGGGAAAACCCCATTTGTACTGTGTCGTCGCATGCCTCTGCATTCTGAGCCCTAGCCCTGCTTTTCTGCATCCAGACCTTCTCTGCTTCCTTGTAATCTTACTTCCGCTCAGTTCACCAGCAAGATTGAGATGGCGCCCAAGCGGAAGAATCAGAGTTCATCTACCGCGACTATTCCTCCCATCGATCCCAATAGCCAGTTGCCTTTCGCAGGTAACCACATGTCTATTGTTTCTGAGTCCGACCTTCTTCATCTTGTCTCCGTCGGAGTTCTTCCTCCGAAAGAACTTTGTTCTTGGTGGATCTGCCGTGGGGTCACTGTCCCTACAGAGGACACCCACGAATCCATTATTTATATTCCTTTTCTCATCCGCGACCTTGTTGTTCCTATTTCTCCTTTCTTCTGCGGTCTCCTTGATTTCTATCATCTGAATCTAACTCATCTGAATCCCAATTCTATTCTGCAAGTTTCCATTTTTGTTCATTTGTGTGAAGCCTACCTTGGTATTATGCCACATTTTGGCTTGTGGAAATACTTGTATCACTGTCGGCCTGGGATGGCCGGGGGACAGCACCAGCTCGTGGGTGGTGCGAGTTTAGAGATGCGCCGTGGGAGGAAGACAGAGTACCTCGACATCCCACTCAAGGACAGCATCAAGGGATGGCGCCTGGAATGGTTTATTGTAGAGAATCACGACAATTCTCTACCCCCTCGGTCGGGGAGACAGCCGGATGTTCGTGCTCCAAGTTGGACTGAATCCCCCACGGACTTGGAGATAGCCGAGGCCAGGGTTCTGCTTGCCGAGGTTGGCTTGTTGAAGGAGAAAGGTCTGACTGATGAAGCTGTGGTCGCCGATTTTGTTTTTAAGAACATTTAGCCACTGAAGGACAGAGCGTACCTAGCTTATCTGTATCGTGGCATCACTGACTTGACCCGGGTTACCAACAGAAGGATTCCTGTTGTGGATCTGGTAAGCCGTCTTGAGATGATTCTTAGAGGCAAGGTGTCGAATGTCGGTGCTCCTGTTGTGTATTCAACCTGGAATCTGCCTCCTTCCAAGACTTTCATCAGTTTTGTGTCAAATCCTCCTGCTGGTGACAGTGGTTTGGGCCTTAGAGTGCGACCCTCTCCCGAAGAGGTTGAAGCTTTGATTGTTTCGCTTGGTGAAATCCCTAATGACGAGAGGCAGGTTCATTTTGAGATGCCTATAAACCCGAGTGACGCAGAAATAAGTGCTATGCTGGACATGTTGGCTGAGGATTCCTCCGATTCGGTCCCTGCTGAAACACTAGTTGTAGCACCTATCCTAGAGCCTGGAAAGACCTTGGATATTCAAAGATCTGATAGCACTCATCCGAAGCGTCCTCGCCCGGCCAGTCATCCAGCTTCTCCTGCTGAGGGGAAGAAAAAGAAAAAGAGACGGCTTCGGCGAGTGTCATGCTTGAATCAGGATGCCGGCCCTTCTGCTCCTGCTGTCGAGGAAGTGCCGGTGGAGATTTTTACTGTTGATGATCTCAATGGGTGTGACCCGGCTGATGCTGACCCCAATGGGTGTAACCTTGATGATGCTGAACCCAATGGGTGCAATCCGGTCAGAGCTGATCCCAATGGGTGTGTTGTTCGTATTATTGACGAGGATGAGGAAGAGGAGGAAATCCCCTTAATTCGAAAGAACAGTCGTCGTTACATAGCCAGTGGGGAGAGTAGTGGTGTTCCTTCTCCAACTTTGTCTGCTCTCGTTGGTCTGCAAGAATTGTCTCTGGCAAATTTTGATCAGACTCTCGAAGATATGGTCCCTGAGGATCTGCTGTCCGAGCCGATAGATGGTGGAATGATGGAAGTTTGCGCTGATATGCCTGATGTCGGGTTAGAGTTATCCCAAGCAGCGTCTCGTGCCTCATCGACTTTGGAGCGCGGTCTTAAGAGTCAAGAGGCTAATCTAGATTGCTCCATTCCCATGGAAGTGGTTGAAGATCCTTCAGCCTTAGAGGTGGCTGCTACAGAGAACCCGGTCCCTGAGGATGGCGCTGGAATTTACCTAGCCCCCGAGGGTGTTGCCGGTGATGATCCGGCTCAGGTGGGCAGCGTGAGCTATGACCCAGCCCCCGAGGGTGTTCGAGCGGGTTCCCCTTCTCATACTTCCATGGATGTCCACACCGGGTCTTCTCCTCCACACTCTGGTTGCATGGCTGCAGCACGTGCTTCGGGTCAGGAAGTCGCCTTAGAGGCCAGCGCACCTGACGCTAGAGTTTTGGTTTCTACTGGTGATGCTGAATTGGTCCCCCATGATGCTTTGCAGATTGCTTTAGTTGGTAATCCTTCGTCAAGTCACCAACTGACTTCCCATGATTTGGGGCTTCCTTCATTCTTCTCAAATCTCCAGGTAATTTGACTTTTCCCGATCTGGCTATACTCCGGGTGAAATACTGTCTTTGTACTTATTTGTTTTCCATGTCAGGCTTTGGTTGACGAGATGGCTGGTCAGCTGAGATCGCAGGGTGCCTCTGTCCCGGAAAGAGTTATGTCTCTAACACATTGGAATCCAGTGCTGCTTCAGCAGCGGGTATCTGATTTGGAGATGGCAAATGTTGGTTAGTGTCCTTTGTTTCCTCCTTGGCTACTTGATTGATCTGCTCTTTGACTGAATGCTTTTATTTAACCGTTTCCTGCTAGATATGGCCCGGTGGTACTCTGATCTTGAGGAGAAATATTCTCAAGGTCAGACGGACTTGGCCCGGGTTTCTGCTTCTCTGAATGATGCCAACATGTTGAATTTCTCTCGCAATGCTCAGCTTGACTCTTAAAAGGTGGCCAATGAATTAAGCTTTACTTGACTTTCTCTGTTGTGTTCTTAATGCTTGCTTGACGTTTGAGAGCTGATTCTTGTCTGCAGGAGGAAAAACGTGCCCTTGCAACTTCTCGTGACAACCTTGACAAGTTGTATCGCGACGCCAGCAATTCTTTGACTATCTTGGAGAGAAGCCATCGTTTCACCATGGAGGACTTGGATAATCATCATTGCAAGCTACAAGAGTCCCTGGATGATATGATTCATCTTAGGCAATTGGTGTCGAGCAAAGATTCTATCATCAAGGATTTGCGCGCTTCCAAAAGATTAGTCGTCCAGGAGCTAGAAGCTGCTCGGCTGGCTGTCAAGGCTGCTGAAGACGCTTCCGCTACTCTGAAGGCCCAGCGCGACAAGGCTATGGACAAAGCCATTCGCGCGGGGCGAATCTTGATGAGGAGACCCGGTGTGATTGTTCCTGACGACATAGTTGCAGATGTGAATGCTGCTCCTGATTCTTCGAGTCGCCCTTCTTCATCGGTCGCTCCTGAGAAAAACATTACCATGTAGAAACACTGAATGCATTGTGTATGTGGTTAGTGTGCTCGAATATTCTGTCAAAAAGTGTTTTCCGTACTGAATGCCATTATTATTTTCCTGTTGTTAGAATCCAACAGTAGTTATAATTGCAGAGGCAAATGCAGTGTGATGATTTTGAAATTTCTTCTTTTCTCGCGAGGCATAGAGATCGCCCTAAGATGAGTAATCGCAAACGTGCTTGTGCTGGGTCAAGTAGATGTGAGCGCGTCGTGCTGATTTAAGTCGCTACCGACTTAAACCGACTGCTCTGTTAGTAGGGTATAGTGGTCACCCTGAGTTGCGCGTGAGCATGTCACACCGCCTTAAGTCATCGCCAACTTAACTCGATTGCTCCGTTAGTAGGGTATAGTGGTCACTCTAAGTTAAGTAAGCGTGAGCATGTCACACCGCCTTAAGTCGTCGCCGACTTACGTCGATTGCTCCGTTAGTAGGGTATAGTGGTCACCCTGAGTTAAGTAAGCGTGAGCATGTCACACCGCCTTAAGTCGTCGCCGACTTAAGTCGATTGCTCCGTTAGTAGGGTATAGTGGTCACCCTGAGTCGAGTAAGCGTGCAGGTTGACAGTAAACAGTTTGAGTGCCTTTGAGAATGGAGTCTTTTTATTGATGATGCATTTCCCAATTTACAGAATACAAGGCCGTCCCAATAGCTTTTGAAATCTAGCTAGGGGTAAAACTTCCTAAGATGTTCTATATTCCATGAGTTCCCAATTTCTGTGTCGTCCATTTGAGTAAGACGATATGATCCAGGCCGAGTGACTTCTGCTACTATGAATGGCCCTTCCCATAATGGCGACAATTTGTGTCGTCCCTCCCCCGTTAGAATTCGGCGGAGGACTAGATCTCCCACTGTGAAGGATCGATGTCGTATGGCCTTATCATGATAGCGCCTCAGAGTTTGCTGATACCGGGCTGACTGAATCACCGTATTCAACCATTCCTCTTCTAGTATATCAACATCTTCCAGCCTAATAGCTTCGACTTTAGCTATGTTTTCGAAGATCAATATTGGTGCCCCAAACTTGAGATTAGCAGGTAGCACTGCTTCCGAGCCATAGACCATAAAGAAAGGAGTGTTTCCATGTAGAGCTCGACTAGGTTGAGTTCTTAGGCTCCAGACAATATATGGCAACTCTCGGATCCACTTTCCTGCGAACTTTTCAATCTTGTCGAAGACTTTCTTTCTGAGCGCCTCCAATATCATCACGTTGGCTCTTTCTACTTGCCCGTTGGCTCTTGGGTGCGCCACCGAGGCATATTTGATCTAAATGATTTTTTTGTTCACAGAAATCGAAGAACTCTGAGCTTGTGAAATTGGATCCTAGGTCGGTTATGATGCTATTCGGTATCCTGAACCTGAATATTATGTCCTGTATGAATTCCACTGCCTTAGTTGAAGTTAGAGAAGCAATGGGTTTGAACTCTATCCACTTAGTGAATTTGTCGATAGTAACCAGTACGTGAGTGTATCCTCCTTGAGCTTTCTTGAAAGGTCCAATCATATCCAGTCCCCAGCACGCGAACGGCCAGGTTACAGGTATGGTTTGTAGTTGCTGTGCTGGTAGATGCAGCTGTTTTGATAAGTACTGACAAGCTTCGCACCTCTGGACTAACTCGGCGGCATCACTCTTTGTTGTTGGCTAGTAGAAACTAGACCTGAAGACCTTCCCAACCAAAGTCCTGGATGCTGTGTGTATCCCGCATTGCCCAGCATGGACCTCATCTAGCATTTGCTTCCCAGTAGCTGAAAGAATGCATTTCATGAGGACTCCTGATGCGCCCCTTCTGTATAGTGTTTCCCCAATGAGAGTGTAATGAGCTGACTGCCTTGCAATGCGCTCTGCTGCATTTTTGTCATCCGGCTCCTCCTCATTCTTTATGTACCTGATGATTGGCTCCCTCCAGTCATCAGAATCTGACTCTGGTTGGCTCAGAATATTGCATTCCTCTACCCGATCTAGTGAAATGCTTGGGTGCAGTACTTCTTGGATGAAAACTCCAGGCGGGACCTGAGTCCGACTAGATCCTAGTTTCGACAATGCATCAGCTGTCGTGTTGCGGTCTCTCTCCACATGATGAAATTCCAAACCTTCAAACTTGTCTTCTAGCTTTCGGACGGCAGTGCAGTATTTCCCCATGGACTCATTCGAGCAATCCCACTCTTTGTTTGTCTGACTTATGACCACCAGAGAATCCCCATATACCATTAGTCTCTTGATGCCCAGTGATATGGCAATGTTCAGTCCATGAATCAAAGCTTCATACTCTGCTGCATTGTTGGACGCTGGGAATAACATTTGCCATACTTCTGCAGTTTCCGGGTAATCGGGCACTTGTTGCTCGGTCCATTCTGATACGAAGTCAACTAGTGCTTGAGTCTTGATTGCAGTGCGAGGTCGAAACTCAATGTCATGAGCTCCCAGTTCACAGGCCCACTTGGCTATTCTTCTGATGGCTTCTTTATTGTCGAGAATATCACCTATTGGAAATCCAGTGACTACTATGACTTTGTGATCGTCGAAGTAGTGACGGAGCTTGCGTGCAGTTAGAAGTACTGCATACAATAGTTTCTGAACTTGAGGGTATTTCTTCTTCGAGGGACCCAGGAGTTTACTGATGAAATAGACAGGATGTTGCACTGGGTAAGTGTGTCCTTCTTCTACTTGCTCGACTACTAACGCGGTGCTCACCACGTGAGTCGTGCAAGAGATGTATAACAGCAGATCTTCAGCCGGTTGACTCGGCGTGGCTCGACGCGGTGGTTTTAGCACTGGTGGTGTTGTCAGGAATTTCTTTAGTGTGTCTAGAGCTTCCTGAGCCTCTGAAGTCCACTGGAATTTGTCTACCTTCTTGAGCAACTTATAGAACGGTAGGCCTTTTTCTCCCAACCTTGATATGAACCTGCTTAGGGCTGCCATGCATCAGGTAAGTCTTTGTACTTTCTTCTATGATCGTGGTGCTTTCATTCTCATGATAGCTTCGATATTTTCTGGATTGGCCTCAATTCCTCGGTGGCTGACAATAAACCTGAGCAATTTTCCTACTGGTACTCCGAAGACGCATTTTTAGGATTAAGCTTCCATCGATATCGCCGTAGACTGTTGAAGACCAGCTTTAAATCTTCAATGAAATTTTCTGAGTTTTCTGTCTTGATCACCACATCATCCACATAAGCTTCCACACGCTTGCCCCAGTGGTCGGATAAGCATGTCTGAATAGCCCTCTGGTAAGTCGCTCCAGCGTTTTTGAGGCCAAACAGCATGGAGGTATAGCAGAAGGCTCCGAACGGGTGATGAATGCTGTTTTTTCCTCGTCTTCTTTTGCCAGGCTGATCTGATGATACCCGGAGTAGCAATCCAAGAAAGACAACATAGAACATCCGGTGGTCGAGTCTACCACCTGGTCTATTCTAGGAAGTCCGAAGGGATCTTTCGGACAGTGCTTGTTGAGATCCGTATAGTCGATGCACATGTGCCAATCCACTTTATTCTTTTTGAGTACAAGAACAAGATTTGCTAACCACTCAGGGTGTAACACTTCTCTAATGAATCTGGCCGCGACCAAGCGAGCCAACTCTGCACAGATGGCTTCTCTCTTATCGGGCGTGAAGCGACGTAATTTTTGTCGGATTGGCCTTGCCTGGGGGTAGACCTTCAATTTGTGCTCGGCCAGTTCTCTCGGGACTCCCGGCATATCCGCAGGTTGCCATGCGAATACGTCTCGGTTATCTTGCAGGAACTGGACGAGCGCACCTTCCTATTTGTCATCCAGGCTGGAATTGATGATGGCAGTCTTGCGCTCATCGGCGAACCCGAGGTTGATTCTCTTGGTTTCTTCGGTTGGCCGCATAGAGGTCACGGCTTGAGCTTCATTCGCGGGTACCGCGAGGTCTTCCTCAGGCTTTGAGATCGCCCATGTAGAAGAAGTCGCCGGCGGTTTGGTAGTGAGGGCCACCTGAATGGCCACTCAGAAACATTCTGCGGCGCCTTGGAAGTCAGCGCGCACAGTTATGATTCCTTGTGGTCCTGGCATCTTCAATATCATGTACGTATAATATGGAATGGCCATGAACTTTGCCAAACCTGGCCTGCCGATGATGGCGTTGTACCCGCAGTCGAAGTTTGCCACCTCGAACCTCAGGAACTCGGTTCTGTAGTTTTCCGGAGTTCCGAAGGTGACCGACATGTAGATGTGTCCTAGTGGATATTCTCCTTCAGTCGGCACGATGCCAAAGAAAGGAGTGTCCGACTCATGGAGCTCTTTGAGGGGAACTCCCAAGCCTTGGAGCGTCCGGGGGAAGGTGACGTTGATGCTGCTTCCCCCATCCACTAGTACCTTTTTTACCCTGCTTTCTCGGATCACCAGATCGACGAGGAGTGGGTACTTGCCCGAGTGGTCGAAGTTGAGCCACTGATCCGCCCGAGTGAAGGTGATCGGGTACTCGGACCATCGATACGGGGCGGGAGGTCCAACGGTCGCCACCAATATCTGACGGTCGTTGAGCTTTTGTTGCCTCTTGCTTTCTTGCGACCCATGTCCGCCAAAGATGACATTGACTTCTCCATTGACGCATGGGAAGGCTCCACCTCCTCCCCCCTCCTGCTGTTGGGGTTGTCGAGGTTCTCCAGGTCCTCCTCGTGGTGGGGGAGACGACAGAGGTTGGAAGGGTCGGCCGTTCCCCACGGAATGCTTGAAGTCTCTACAGTTCCGAAGGGTGTGGCCCATGTCCTTGTGGTACGGGCACTGGGCGTCGAGGATGTCGTCCAGCGTGTGTTCGCCTCCGCGAGGTCCTCCTCGGGCGCAAGAGGCGGGTGGTCCGGCGGCGTGGACTTCTTCACAAGGCCTCTTTTCCCAACGTTTGTCGGGTTGTTGGTTTGTGTCGCGTCGCGGTGCCGCTGGCGTAGGCTTTGTTCCTCCGATGAGGTCCTGAGCTCGTTCGTCGGCGGTGATGTAGAGGTCGGCTTCCCGGAACAGCTGCTCGGAGGTAGTCGGCGCTTTCTGCAGTATGGCGTGGACGAAGGCCGAGTCATTAGATCCCCGGTAGAAGTCCTCGATCACTGCTGCTTCTGCGACCTCGGGTATAGGATTCCTCTTGGTCTGAAATCTTTTGAGGTATGACCGGAGAGTCTCATCCCCTCGACGCTTGATGGATTTGAGGTCCCATGGCTGCGCCGGTTTGTCGGAGAGAGATTGGAAGTTGGCGGTGAATCGCCGACTGAAATCGCTCCAGTCGTCGATGCAGTGTCGGGGTAGGTGTCGCAGCCATTGCAGTGCATCCTGCCCAAGAACGATAGGCAAGTATGCAGTCATCACGTCTTTGGTTGCCCTAGCGGCTCGGGCGGCGGTGGTGTAGACGGCCAGCCAGCCTCCCGGATCCTGCTTAGGCTCGTACTTGTCGACGTTGGAGACTTTGAAGTTAGGGGGCCATTGAATGGCCCTAAGGTGCAGAGTGAGTGCCGATACTCCACATGTGTCCTCCTATCGTCGATGATGATGCCTGTCCCGGGGAGAGGAGTTGTTGTCGTGGTGCCTCGATCGTCCCCGGGTCGTGCCACCAGTCGAAGCCATTGCCGACTCAATTCTGGTGGCCTGACTCCGCGCAGGGATGCCGTGATCCCAGTCATATTCTTCCCAGCACCGGATCTCGTTCTCGTGTCGTCGTTCGTGCGAGGCATTGATGGAGCTCCGTGCGTCTCGCCGACTGTTGATGGCGTGTCATAGATCGCTCGGCGGATGAGCGAGAGGTAGAAGGTAGTTGGCCGCCCGAGTGAACAGCCGCCGATAGCCCTCGGTGTATGGAGTCCAGGGGAGGCCATCGGCTATCCGAGCCAATACTCCACCAACTTCGCTCGGTGTGTTCATGGCTCAGGCGAAGTCGGGGTTTAGGTTGCGTCTGAAAAGTGGATTTTCTCACTGTTGTCTCGCTTCCTGCTTAGCCTGCTCTTGAGCTTGCCGACAGTCACATCGTCGGGAATTCCTCCTTTCCCTGAAGACCCGTTCTTCTGGAGTTTCTCCTATCTCCGAGACCTCGTCTCGTGATACGGGCTGCGCTGGGTCCCGCTCTCCGGCCTCGTGATGTCACCGAATATTTCGACGTCGGTTCCTTCGTCGGCGGGATTCCCGCTGAGGAGGTTCTTCCCCGGGCGCAGTAGGTTCATCGTCGAAGACGGGGGGGGCGACTCCACTCTCCCGATGAAGAGGACATCGGGGTAGAATGGAACTACCGTTGTGACGAGCTTCTTTCCGTTCTCCTTTGAGGACGGAGGCACCAAAAGAGCAGTTTGACAATCCTTTACCTTGTTCACTTCCTTTTTCCTTGTGATCCGTGTCCATTTTTTCGTCGGAGAGGTGGACAACGGAGTTCTCCGGGTAGGCGGACCCTCGGCTCCTAGCTTGCTGAAGGTGGTCTTTGCTCTGAGCGCTAGAGGTTGTGCTTTTTCTGTTTCGCTCCGACTTTCCCAGAGATTTTTGAGGAAGACTTTCTCTCCGGCGGATCCGTGATGCGATGTAGAGTTCCTTCTTCATCTGCTACGGACGAAATGGTTCCGAAGCAGAACACGGACCCGGGGCGGAGGACGATCTTGTGCTGAAAAGTGACGGCCATTGAGCTAGCTTGGATCAGTGACACACCCCCTACCTGGCGCGCTAGCTGTCGATGTTTTGGGTCCGACCGCGCACCGGGGGTTGCCCCTCGGGGTGCTTTTTTGGAATAGGACGGTGTTACCGACTGTAGCTCGATGGTTCACGCTGGATGCACGAGAGACAGTGGACAGTTTTGTACAGGTTCGGGTTGCTTTGAGATGCGTAACACCCTACGTCCTGGCGTGAGTACTTTATGTGGTGGATTACAAGGAGGCTCTCTAGTGTCGAGGATGTTAGAGAACCGAGTGGATGGCTAAGTAGTGAGATGCTTTCGAGGGGGTGCCCCCTAGGCCTTATATACTCGACCGTGGGGCATTACATGTGGATATGATAACAACTTGAGCCTATGTAATAGTAAACCGACTAAGCCTATCTCCCTATAATTCAGCCGACCTACCCCTACTCTGTTCCGATGTATGAGGCCCCTGCGCGGGAAGGTCGGGTCTCTGTTGCAGTTGCAATTTAAACTTGTCGGGCCATCTAGGCCTGCACCGATCCGGTCTTGTGTCAAACTGCTTCACTAGACGTTCCTCCCCAGGCCCACAAAGGAATGACCTTGCGAATTATTGGGCCCACGGGCCTTTCGTGAGGTCTTTTATCCTTTCGGTGGACCCCGGGGATATCTGTCCACCATAGGTACCGCTACTATGTGAGTACCATCTATTGCACCAATGCAATATTTAAAAATGGCTTAATCCTACGGTCTTTGATAATCCTTAGGTGTGTTGTATAAAAATTTGGATCAATTGGCCTTATGTAGTCCTCACACATCCCCACCACACAATTCAGCGCCTCTTCAAATTTTCTGCTGATAGTCGGCACGTGTACGGCGCGCGGGCCGACACGATACGCGGAAACTAATAAATAGACAATATAATTAAACTAAACAATTATTAGTAAAAAATATTTCAGTTAAGGTTAATCATGTTCATGTTGAATTATAAATGTGCAAATCAAATTCCTAAATTAGATTTTAAAATTGAAATGTCATTCTAGTAGCCATCGGTCAAACAAATGTTTAAATAAATTAAATAAAATGTGCAACAGTAGGGAAAATACTTCTAACATGTAGATAATTTTAATGCGAATCTAACGCAACTTGAACGGATTGAATCGGGTTTAAAACGCAAAAGTTATCATTGTTTTAAATTATACTAAACCTGCGTACGAAACATGGACTAAATTACCAAACTGCCATCTTATTCCTCCTCTCTTCTCCTTCCTCTCAACCATGGCTGGGGAGGGGGAGAGGAGGGGGCTGCGTAGGGGAGGCCGCCTTGGGCCGCCATGGCCACGGGCGTGAGGGGGGTGAGGGCGCGCAGAAGGGGAGGCCAGCTCGGGCCGCCATGGCCGCCGCCGCCACGGGGAGGGACTGCGCGGTGGGGGAAACAAGGGGGAGGGGGCACCGCCACCGGGGAAGGTGAGGGGAGGTAGAGGGAGGCCCTGCACGGATAGGAAAACGAAGAAACCCTAGGTACAACAATGGAGGTTTCTCACCGGGGAAGAAGACCCTCGCCAGAGCAGAGTAGGAAATCGTCGATTGATGGAGATTCGAGGGTCCGATCGACGAACCAGATGCACCGAGATATAGCCCTCAACAAGACGAATGCAGCGGTACCCTCGGATTCCGCAGACGATGCACGGATTGGAAGTAATTGCTCGCCGGAGTTGGAACCGCTCCGAACTTCGGCGAGCAATTCTGGGAGCTAGGAATTGAATCTGAGGAACCTTTTCGTGCTCTAGAACGTGCTCAACAAGGAGAAGCCGGCATATATATATATATATATAGTTTATATATTAGGAGCCCTGGTCTTCCAATAACTAGAGGAAGCCCAGGTCGGACGGTGCAATCCGGTCGAGCCGGACCACATCCGGACGTCTATAAAATAGGACCCAGAGTGCTAGGGTTCAGTTTTTTATGCTCCATCCCGATTCATTAGCGACGCCGCGTGCAACGACGGCGGTTGCCCC
This sequence comes from Zea mays, assembly GCF_902167145.1. Lineage (NCBI taxonomy): Eukaryota > Viridiplantae > Streptophyta > Magnoliopsida > Poales > Poaceae > Zea > Zea mays. The sequence goes on along the minus strand of NC_050102.1, from coordinate 41,558,497 downwards.
AGAGCGTGCACGGCAGTGGACCCCCAGCCGGTGGCCGCAACTCCATGACCTCGACGCGTGGTGGTGGAGGTTTCTCGATCTGGAGTAGTGGCGGCGGTTCCCAGGTCGGTGGCGGTGGCTCCCCGATCCAGAGGACGAGCGACAGCGGGGCCCTTGTGCGGGCAAGCGGCGACGTCCCCGAGGTCCCAAGGAGGCGGCACTTCCAAGGCCGGCGAGCAAGCGACGCCCGTCGACGTGCGAGTAGCGACGGCGACGCATGAGGCGCGATGTTCGAGCGAGCGGCGTCACGGAAGGCCCGAAATGCGCGCAGCGATGATCGCGCGTGACATCCTCCGATCCGGCGCAGTTTTTTTTTCGATTATTGTGTTTTATGCCTACCACATGTATTATTTACGCCAAAAACTGTATGATTTTATGATTAAACATGGAGTTCATATATCAGTTTACTGCATGCACATTGGAAAGGCAATTCCTTGATTTATCCTGTTCGTAATTTGCGCACATGCAATGGAAACTCCCACAATTTTTGCCATAATTTTTGGATCTGTATAAAAATAGAAACCACATGCATGCGGCTGTCATGTTTTTGGATCTGTCATAAAAATAGGATAGTAATAACAACCTACTAGAGCTATCAACCTCTCACATTGACTCGGTATTTACGCTTATAATTGAGGAATTTTATGCTTAAAACTTAAGGTTTTTACGCTCCACCCGGAGACGCGTCCACCAGTGAACAACATGCCAGATTTTTTACGTAGTGTAACGAATTGCATAAATACCTATACCGTGTAGTATAATTTGTATCAGTATATATCATAAACAAGTTCTAATACGTTTAGCTGCATGGCTGTTGGAGGGATCCTATATTTACCAAGAAAATAAAACATTAAATGCGATTTTTTGTTTCTATGCATGCAATTCATTTTCTTTCATTGCATAGTCTTTCCATCATAAATTCGTGTGCATGCAGTTGGTAACAGATTTTTACACAGTATACCGAATTGCATAATTATCTACATAGTTTGGCATATTAAGTATCAGTATATATCATAAAATGGTCATTACGAGTCTAGTTGTATGACTGTTGCAGCGATCCTAAATTTATGGAGAAAATAAAGCATTTAAAATAGAAACCACCACACATATCTTTCCTAAATTTACGCGCATGCAAGGGAACGTGTTTGACTCATGCATGCATTTTGCCATAATTTTTGGATCTGTATAACCGCATGCATGCAGCTGCCATGTTTTTCGGATCTGTCATAAAAATAGGATCGTAATAACAACCTACTAGAGCTATCAACATCTCACATTGGCTCGGTATTTACGCTTATAATTGAAGGATTTTATGCTCAAAACTTAAGGTTATTACGCTCCAATCCGGAGATGCGTCCACCAGTGAACAACATGCCAGATTTTTTACGCAATGTAACGAATTGCATAAATAGCTACACCATATAGTATAATTTGTATCAATATATATCATAAACTAGATCTAATGTGTTTAGCTGCATGGCTATTGGAGGGATCCTATATTTATGAAGGAAATAAAACATTAAATACGATTCTTTGTTTCTATGCGTGCAATTCATTTCCTTTTATTGCACATTATTTTCATCATAAATTCGTGTGCATGCAGTTTGTCGGCGTTTCGACCCCGGGGGGTCTCTGGACCGACGAGTAAATTGTCGCTGCGTGTCCCAGCCCAGATGGGTCGACGTGAGACGGAACACAAGGGGGAACAAAAAAGGGAACCGCGGCTCGTGTTGTCCTGCGCCCAGGGCGGATGCGCTTGCAGTAGGGGGTTACAAGCGTTCGCGAGGGAGAGAGAGAGAGAGACTGTCCGTCAGCCCGTTCTCCCGCGCGGCCACCTCTTCCGTACGAGGGCCCTGGACCTTCCTTTTATAGATGTAAGGAGAGGGCCCCAGGTGTACAATGGGGAGTGTAGCAATATGCTAACGTGTCTAGCAGAGAGGAGCCAGAGCCCTATGTACATGCCGACGTGGCTGTCGGAGAGGTGTTAGTGCCCTGTTCATGTGATGTCGTGGCCGTCGGAGGAGCGCTTGAGCCCTGTAGAAGCACATCTGTCAGGGCTGTCGGGTCCTTGCTGACGTCTCCTTACTTCCGTAAGGGGCTGAGAACCGTCGTCGTCATGGGAGCACGCGGGGTGCCATCATTACCTGTTTACCGGGGCGAGCCAGATGGGACACCGGTCTTATTCCCCGTAGCCTGAGCTAGCTAGGGATAGGGTAATGATCGGCCCCCTGTAACGTGGTCGGTCCGAGCCCAAGGTCGGGCGAGGCAGTGACTCCTCCGAGGTCGAGTCTGAGTCCGAGCCCTGGGGTCGGGCGAGGCGGAGACCGTCTTCCGGGGTCGAGGTTGAGTCTGAGCCCTGGGGTCGGGCGAGGCGGAGACCGTCTTCCGGGGTCGAGGTTGAGTCCGAGCCCTGGGGTCGGGCGAGGCGGAGACCGTCTTCTGAGGTCGAGGCGGGGGCCGAGCCCTAGGGTCGGGCGAGGTGGAGCTTCCTATGGCGCCTGAGGCTGGACTCGGCTGCGGTCGGCCTCACCCTGGCGGGTGGCACAGCAGTCGGAGCAGGGCAGGCGGCGCTGTTTTCCTGCCAGGTCAGTCAGTGGAGGGGCGAAGTGACTGCAGTCACTTCGGCCCTGTCGATTGAGGAACGCGCGTCAGGATAAGGTGTCAGGCGATCCTTGCATTGAATGCTCCTGCGATATGGTCGGTTGGCGAGGCGATCCGGCCAAGGTTGCTTCTCCGTGAAGCCTGCCCGAGCTGGGCCTCGGGCGAGTCGAAGGTGCGCCCGTTGCTTGAGGAGGCCCTCGGGCGAGGCGTGAATCCACCAGGGTCTACTGTTCCTGCCCGAGGCTGGGTTCGGGCGAAGCGAGATCGTGTCCCTTGAGTGGATGGAGTTTTGACCTGTATTGCGCCCATCAGACCTTGCAGCTTGTGCTGATGGTGGTTACCAGCCAAGTTTAGAAGTCTTGGGGGTACCCCTAATTATGGTCCCCGACAGTAGCCCCCGAGCCTCAAAGGGAGTGTTGGTACTCGCTTGGAGGCTTTATCGCGCTTTTTTGCAAGGGGACCGGCCTTTCTCGGTTACATCCTGTTCCGGTGGATGCGCGCGAGCGCACCCGCCGGATGTAGCCCCCGAGGCCTCGGAGGAGTGGTTTGACTCCTCCGAGGTCTTAGTGCCTTTCGTGACGCCTCGGTCGGTCTGGTTGTTCCCTCATGCGATCTGATCATAGCCCAGGTGCATGGTCAGGTTCCGAGTTCTCGGGCTGGTATGTTGACGCTGTCAACGGTTTGGCCGGGGCCGGGTTTGCGAGAGCAGCCCCCGAGCCTCCGCACAGAGCGAGAGGACGGTCAAGGACTGACTCGGCTTTTATCATACGCCCCTTCGTCGCCTTTCCGCAAGGAGGAGGGGGGGAAAGCGCCATGTTGCCCTCGGAGGGCGCCGAACATGGTGTCTCCAGTGAGTTGCTAACGGGTGATCCAAGTGGACGCCCGTGCCCCGTTCGATGAGGGTCGGCTAGTGGCCCAGAGGCGCGCTCCAAAAGTACCTGCAGGTGATTTGCCGAACCCGGTCCCGTTTGATAGGGTCCGAGGGCTCGATGCCTCCCTCTGATGGGATTCCGTTACAGAATCGCTCCCGCTGGTCTCGGAAATGTCCTAGGGTACCTCGGGAGCATAGCCCGAGCCTCAGCCATGTATCGGACGTACCCAGAGTCATCCCTTGCTCTGTGTGTTCTGAGGCGGCTGTCGAACCCTTCGGGGGGCCAGCCTTCGAACCCCTGATTAGTAGTGGGCGCGGAGCCCGAGTGGCCTGAGGCGGCTGTCGAACCCTTTCGAGGGGCCAGCCTTCGAACCTCTGACCAGTAGTGGGCACGGGGCCCGAGTGCTCTGAGGTGGCTGTCGAACCCTTCCGAGGGGCCAGCCTTCGAACCCCTAATCAGTAGGAGGGCTCAGGGCCCGCTTCCTTCGTAGAGAAGGATCCCTTTCGGAGTATCCCCTTTCTCGGTCCCTGTAGCAAGAGAGAGAAAGGGGAAGAGGAAAAGGATACGAAATTGAACGATGTGGCGCACCTTTTTTGACGTGGTCATTATGGCGGAGGTGAAGCGTCGCCCGCTTCGCCTGCCAAAGGTGTCGCCTTCCCTGCCATAGAGTTAATGCGACGGGACGGGTGGTTCGCGGGGCAGCCATTGCGCGAGCCATTCGAGGAACGGAACACGGGCGCGTCGTCTTCACGCCGTGGGAGACGGCTCCCCTGCTGCTCCAGGAGGGAACGTGAGCCTGCAGATGATTTGACTGCTGCTTCCGTCCGTCTGCTGCCGCCATTACTGCCGGCCCACTTTTGGCCATATCGACCGTCGCGCCTTCTCCCGCGGCTGACTGACCCGTGACCGATGTGCTTGGTTGGTACTGCTGGGCCATGCGCAGGGTCGCCTCGAGTCGCGGCACCGGTTCCACGGTCGAGGAGGCGCGGCATTGGCGTAAGTGGCGATGCAGTTTTTCGCACGTAGTAACTATCGCGCCAGTTACATGACGTGTGGGCCTGGGCCGCCACGCTGGATGCGTCGAAGTCGAAAGGGTGCATCCCCTTGGTGCAGTTGCATGCCGCCTGCATGGTGGTCCGCCCTTTCACCCGCTGGTTTAGGCGAAGATGGAGGAGTGCTTGTAACCGCTGGGCGGTTACACGCTCCGCGCGCGCGGCGGTTTGGCTGCTTCTGTCCCAGGCCAGCTTGCATGTCGTGTGGGACCCAGCCCCCGTGTCGTAGGGGGAGGACCCTGGAGCGCGTTGGTGAAGACTTAGTCCATGACGCCTGAGGACGCGAGCGGGGAGAGTCGCCTTTAAAAAGGGATCGACCCCCTGGGTGGTAGCCACGCCTCCGCACTCTCCTCATGCATCGTGCCCTTCTGCCTTCCGAGCCCCCGGATGGGGAGCGCCCGCGTTGCTTTCGTCCCATTGTGGGAGGAGCGCAACCTCGTGGAGGTTGGCACCTTTCAGCCATCGCTCGGCTTCAAGGATTTTCATCAGGCAGCCCGGCTGTATCCCCTTACCAATGGTCACCGAGGACGATGACCACCAGTTCGATAGTGGGGAGAAGCAAGCCGGGCTGCGGCCTCTGCCCCGCCCTCAGCTTCAAGGATCTTCATCATCCTTGCTGGGGTGGGGGCGAGCTGAGCCGAAGCTCTACCTTCGCGTGGGCTGGCATCCCGCTTCTTCCTCCGGCTTCTGGGGGTGGAAACCATCCTCCAGCTCTGCGAAGGAGGCGTCCTCCAGCCATGCCGGGGAAGGCGAACTGCTGCTGGCCAGCCAGGGTGCAGCATTCCGTCCTCTGTCCGGGCGACGGTGGCCAGCCGCATCGGGGGGTCTCACAACACGTCGTACGCCGTGAGGGTGGTACTCGTGTTCTGGGACGGTCCCATTCTCGCTTTCGTGGCGAGGACCTGTCGGTGTGCTTTGGGGCGGCCGGCGCTCGCTGGTGCGGTGTTGGTGGGCAGGTGGACGCCGCCGTTGGTGCTGAGGTGGTGGCAGCTGGAGAAAGCTTCCCTACCGACGAGATTGTCGGTGCCATCTGCGCTCTAGGCCTCTGGCTCTTTGGCTTTAATATCTGGTTCTTGTCCCCCGCGAGGGGACGCGAACGAGAGCCTTCCAGCGGTAGCGTTCGCTCTGGGACCATCGTTGCTGCTGCAGAGGTCGTCGACGAGCCACCCAGAGCTTGTCGCCCTGCAGGCCCTCCGATGTGGAGGTTGTTCATACCCACGGGAGTGGAACCGGAGTTCCGTTTGTAATGGCATTTTGAGTGTCGGCGTTTGTTCATTGTGGCTGTCGGGGCCTGGACATCTTGGTATTTGAGTGCAATACCGTGTTTCTTCCTTATTTCGAGCACTAGGACTCGCCTGTCGGCTGGCTGGACCGCTTAACCAAGTGTGAGTTGCCCTGTGCGGAAGGTGACGAGTGAGGTATCCGTATCCCGGAGGCGTAGGAGTCCCTTGTCTCGGTCGGCCTTGCCACCCAAGGCTTCTCTTGTTTAGCTAAAGGGAACCTCGGCTGCTCTTCGATGAGCCGGAGCCGGAGGCAACGGTGTCAGCATGGATAGAGGCAGAGTTGGCTCGAGAAGAAACTTCATCGGCCCAGGAGCAGGTGACTTCCCAGGCCGAAGAGGCGTAGCAGCGGCGGCTGGAACTTGGCCAGGTCGTCCACTGGCAGGACCGACGCCGGAGTCGGGCTGCCGAGGCCATGAGCCGGGCTGATGTCCTCGGGGGACAGCTGGCTGAGGCTACGGAGCGGCTGATCAAGCCGTCTGCTTGGGCCGGGTTCCTGGAGGAGACCCTGGCGGCAATGGCCCAGGCGCGGTGCTGATATCTTCCTTCGAGGTGGAGATCCTCCGACCGTGTCGCCGTCCGAGGCCAGGCCGGATTCTGCCGAAGGTGGAGTCGACGCCGAGGATGCTGCTGCCCCCCTATGGATGTCTGAACCTGTAGGATCAGTTTGTCTGTAGTATGCGTATGTTTTTTGCGGCCGCCGAGGCCCAAACATATCGTTGTCGCGTTATAAAGTCGTGTTTCTTTTCCTCTTGTTTCGAGTATCAGGACTTGTTTGTCGGTAGCAGAATCGTTTATCCGAGCGAGAGTTACTTATCGCGGAAGGTGATGAGTGAGGTATCCGTATCCCGGAGGCGTAGGAGTCCCTCGGCTCGGTCGGCCTTGCCGCTTACGTGTGCTCTTACTCGTCCGCAGGATTCTGTTATCGATATAGTCGAGAAGGCACAAAAAATCGTTTCAGCAGAATGGTTTTCGAGCGTTTAAGACTTGTTCGGTCAGCAGAATCGTTTATCCGAGCGTGAGTTACTTATCCAGAAGGTGATGAGTGAGGTATCCGTATCCCGGAGGCGTAGGAGTCCCTCGGCTCGGTCGGCCTTGCTGCTTACGTGTACTCCGTCGTTTTCAGGATCCCACTATCGAAGTAGTCGAAAAGCATGAAAGATGGTCTGGCAGAAAGACTTTTTCCGAGGAAAATTTTGATGCAGAGGGGGTTCCCCCCTTCTAGCCCCCGAGGGAGGGTTGGGCTTTGCCGAGGCAAGGCTAACCCTTCCTTGATGGTTAGACTTTATTTGTGTATGTGAACGAGGTATATGAACGACTTGAAAACATCTTAAGGGTAAAAGCGACGTAGCTGTCGGATGTTCCAAGCGTTGCTATAGACCTCGCCATGACTGTTGGCCAGCTTGTACGTTCCGGGCTTCAAAATCTTGGCGATGATGAACGGCCCTTCCCAGAGAGGTGTGAGCTTGTGGCGCCCTCGGGCGTCTTGTCGTAGCCGAAGCACCAAGTCCCCCACCTGGAGGTCTCGGGACAGAACCCCTCGGGCGTGGTAGCGTCGCATAGACTGCTGATACCGTGCCGAGTGTAGTAAGGCCATGTCCCGAGCCTCTTCCAGCTGGTCCAGTGAGTCTTCTCGGCTGGTCTGGTTGCTTTGGTCGTCGTACGCCCTTGTCCTCGGGGAACCGTATTCTAAGTCTGTGGGCAAGATAGCCTCGGCCCCATAGACTAGAAAAACAGCGTGAAGCCCGTGGCCCGGCTTGGCATCGTCCTCAGACTCCAGACCACCGAGGGGAGTTCCTTCACCCATCGCCTGCCGAACTTGTTGAGGTCGTTGTTGATCCTCGGCTTGCGTCCCTGCAGAATCATGCCGTTGGCATGCTCTACCTGCCCATTCGTCATGGGATGAGCTACGGCGGCCTAGTCCACCCGGATGTGATGGTCCTCGCAGAAGTCCAGGAACTTCCTGCCAGTGAACTGGGTGCCGTTGTCTATGATGATGGAGTTTGGGACCCCAAAGCGATGAATGATGTTGGTGAAGAACGCCACCGCCTGCTCGGACCTGATGCTGTTTAGGGGTCGGACCTCGATCCACTTGGAGAATTTGTCGATGGTGACTAGCAGGTGCGTGTAGCCCCCGGGTGCCTTCTGCAAGGGACCGACGAGGTCTAGACCCCACACAGCAAACGGCCAGGTGATGGGTATTGTTTGCAGGGCCTGAGCGGGCAGGTGTGACTGCCTTGCGTAGAACTGACACCCTTGGCAGGTACGTACAATCCTAGTGGCGTCGGCCACCGCGGTTGGCTAGTAGAAACCTTGTCGGAAGGCGTTTCCAACGAGGGCTCGAGGTACTGCGTGATGACCGCAAGCCCCGAGTGTATTTCTTGCAATAGCTCCTGACCTTCGGCGATGGATATGCATCGCTGGAGGATGCCTGAGGGGCTGCGGTGGTAGAGCTTCTTCTCGTCACCCAGCAAGACGAATGACTTGGCGCGCCGCGCCAGTCACCGAGCTTCGGCTCTGTCGAGGGGTAGCTCTCCTCGGTGGAGATATTGCAGGTACGGGGTCTTGCCAGTTTCGACTAGGCGTGACCCCATTCCGCTCTTCCTCGACGCGCAGTGCCTCACCCTCGGGGGCCGAGGGTGCCTCGGGCTGGGCCGAGGCCTCCTCGGGCTCGGGCGTGTCGTCGGTCTTGATGGAGGGTTGATGTAGGTCTCGGGAGAAGACGTCCGGGGGAACCGTTGTCCGTCCCGAGGCTATCTTAGCCAGCTCGTCCGCAGTCTCGTTGTATCGTCGAGCGACATGGTTGAGCTCGAGCCCGTAGAACTTGTCTTCCAGGCGCCGAACCTCATTGCAGTAGGCTTCCATCTTTGGGTCACGGCAATGGGAGTTCTTCATGACTTGGTCGATGATGAGCTGCGAGTCGCCACGAGCGTCGAGGCGCCGAACCCCTAGCTCGATGGCGATGCGCAACCCGTTAACCAGAGCCTCGTACTCGGCCACATTGTTTAACGCCGGGAAATGGAGGCGCAGCACGTAACGGAGGTGCTTCCCGAGGGGTGAGATGAAGAGCAGGCCCGCGCCCGCTCCTGTTTTCATCAGCGACCCGTCGAAAAACATGGTCCAAAGTTCTGGTTGGATCGGAGCTGCTGGAAGCTGGGTGTCGACCCATTCAGCCACAAAGTCCGCCAAGACTTGGGACTTGATGGCCTTCCGAGGAGCAAACGAGATTGTATCGCCCATGATCTCCACCGCCCACTTTGCAATCCTACCCGAGGCCTCTCGGCACTGGATGATCTCCCCTAGGGGGAAGGATGACACCATAGTCACCGGATGAGACTCGAAGTAGTGTCGCAACTTTCGCCGCGTCAGAATTACCGCGTACAGTAGCTTCTGAATTTGTGGGTAGCGGATTTTGGTCTCGGACAGTACCTCACTGATGAAGTAGACCGACCTCTGGATGAGCAATGCATGCCCTTCTTCTCGTCTCTCGACCACGTTCGCGGCGCTGACCACCTGAGTGGTTGCGGCTACGTAGATCAAGAGGGCTTCTCCGGCAGCGGGGGGCACCAGGATGGGCGCGCTTGTAAGGAGCGCCTTTAAGTTCCTGAGGGCTTCCTCGGCCTCGGGGGTCCAAGTGAAGCGCTCGGTCTTCCTTAAAAGGTGGTACAGGGGTAGGCTTCTTTCGCCGAGGCGCGAGATGAAGCGGCTCAGAGCCGCAAGGCATCCCATGACCCTCTGTACTCCTTTCAAGTCCTTGATAGGCCCCATGTTGGTGATGGTCGCGATTTTCTCCAGGTTGACCTCGATGCCCCGCTCGGAGACGATGAACCCCAGGAGCATGCCTCGGGGAACTCCGAAGACACACTTCTCGGGATTGAGTTTTACGCCTTTCGCCTTGAGACACTTGAATGTCATTTCAAGGTCAGTGAGGAGGTCGGAGGCTTTCCTCGTCTTGACTACGATGTCATCGACGTAAGCCTTGACCGTTCGGCCAATGTGCTCTCCGAACACGTGGTTCATGCACCTTTGGTATGTCGCTCCTGCATTCCTTAAACTGAATGGCATAGTAATATAGTAGTACATGCCAAAGGGTGTGATGAAAGAGGTCGCGAGCTGGTCGGACTCTTTCATCCTGATTTGGTGATACCCTGAGTAGGCATCAAGGAATGACAGGGTTTTGCACCCAGCAGTGGAATCCACGATTTGATCGATGCAAGGCAGAGGGTAGGGAACCTTCGGACATGCTTTGTTTAGACCAGTGTAGTCTACACACATCATCTACTTCCCACATTTCTTTTTCACAAGCACAGGGTTGGCTAGCCATTCGGGATGGAATACTTCTTTGATGAACCCCGCAACCATCAGCTTGTGGATCTCCTCGCCTATGGCTCTGCGCTTTTCTTCGTCGAATCGGTGCAGAGGCTGCTTCATGGGTCGGGCTCCAGCTTGGATATCCAGCGAGTGCTCGGCGACATCCCTCGGTATGTCGGGCATGTCCGAGGGACTCCACGCAAAAACCTCGGCGTTCGCGTGGAGAAAGTCGACGAGCACTGCTTCCTATTTGGGGTCGAGCTCGGAGCCGATCCGGACTTGCTTGGAGGCGTCGTTGCTGGGGTCGAGAGGGACGGACTTAACCGCCTCTGCTGGCTCGAAGTTGCCGGCGTGGCGCTTCGCATCTGGCACTTCCTTGGAGAGGCTCTCCAGGTCGGCGATGAGGGCCTCGGATTTGACGAGGGCCTCAGCGTATTCCACGGACTCCACGTCGCATTCGTACGCGTGTCGGTACGTGGATCCAACGGTGATGACCCCGTTGGGGCCTGGCATCTTGAGCTTGAGGTAGGCGTAGTTGGAGACGGCCATGAACTTGGCGTAGCATGGTCTCCCCAGCACTGCGTGGTAGGTTCCTCGGAACCCGACCACCTCGAATGTGAGGGTTTCCTTTCGAAAGTTGGAGGGAGTCCCGAAGCAGACGGGCAGATCGAGTTGCCCAAGGGGTTGGACGCGCTTCCCGGGGATGATCCCGTGAAAGGGCGCCGCACCAGCCCGGATCATGGACAGATCGATCTGCAAGAGCCCGAGGGTCCCGACATAGATGATGTTGAGGCTGCTGCCTCCGTCCATGAGGATCTTGGTAAGCCTGACGTTGCCGATGACGGGATCGACAACGAGCGGGTACTTCCCCAGGCTCGGCACGTGGTCGGGGTGGTCGCCTTGGTCGAAGGTGATGGGCTTGTCGGACCAGTCTAGGTAGACTGGCGCCGCCACCTTCACCGAGCAGACCTCCCGGCGCTCCTGCTTGCGGTGCCAAGCTGAGGCATTCGCCACTTGCCCACTGTAGATCATGAAGCAGTCGTGGACCTCAGGGAACTCCTCTGCTTTGTTGCCCTCCTTCTTGTCGTTGTCGTGGCCTTTGCCACCTTCCGCCGGGGGCCCGGCCTTGTGGAAGTAGCGCCGAAGCATGACGCACTCCTCAAGGGTGTGCTTGACGGGACCCTGATGATAAGGGCAAGACTCCTTGAGCATCTTATCGAACAGGTTGGCCACTCTGGGAGGCTTCCGAGGGTTCCTGTGCTCGGCGGCGGCGACAAGATCTGCGTCGGTGGCGTCGCGTTTCGCTTGCGACTTCTTGTTGCCCTTCTTTTTCGTGTTGCGCTGAGCGGACGCCTCGGGGACGTCTTCCTGCTGGCGCCCCTGAGGCTGCTTGTCCTTTAGGAAGATGGCCTCAACCGCCTCCTGACCAGAGGCAAACTTGGTGGCGATGTCCATCAGCTCGCTCGCCCTGGTGGGAGTCTTGCGACCCAGCTTGCTCACCAGGTCACGACAAGTGGTGCCGGTGAGGAACGCGCCGATGACATCTGAGTCGGTGATGTTGGGCAGCTCGGTGCGCTGCTTCGAAAACCGTCGGATGTAGTCCCGCAGGGACTCTCCTGGCTGCTGGCGGCAACTTCGGAGATCCCAGGAGTTCCCAGGGCGCACGTATGTGCCCTAGAAGTTTCTGGCGAAGGCTTTGACCAGGTCGTCCCAGTTGGAGATCTACGCAGGAGGCAGATGCTCCAGCCAGGCCCGGGCGGCGTCGGAGAGGAACAGGAGGAGGTTGCGGATGATGAGGTTGTCATCGTCCGTTCCGCCCAGCTGGCAGGCCAGTCGGTAGTTCGCGAGCCACAGTTACGGCCTTGTTTCCCCCGAGTACTTGGTGATGGTAGTCGAGGTTCGGAACCGGGTCGGGAACAGCGCCCGTCGTATGGCCCGGCTGAAAGCTTGCGGACCGGGTGGTTCGGGCGAGGGACTCTGATCCTCCCCACTATCGTAGTGTCCCCCACGCCTGGGGTGGTAGCCTCGGCGCACCTTCTCGTCGAGGTGGGCTCGACGGTCGCGGCGGTGGTGCTCGTTGCCGAGGCGACCCGGGCTGTAGGCGTTGCGTCCTGCGTGCGCCCGGTGTGGACCGAGGCTTCCCTCATGAATCGGGAAGTCGCGGCGCGATGCTCCGGGGGTACCCCTGCCTCCGGGAGGCAGAGCTTTCGGCCCGTCGGACCGCAGCATCCTCCAGGAGATTCTTGAGCTCTCCCTGGATACGCCGCCCCTCGGTGGTGGATGGTTCCGGCATTGCTCGGAGTAGTATTGCTGCCGCAGCCAGGTTCTAGCCGACCCCACTGGAAGCCGGGGGCAGCCTTGCCCTGGCATCGTCAGCGATGTGGTGCTGGACGTCCTGGGGCAGATGACGCGCTTCTCTGGCTGGTGCTCGGCCTGCCCACTCCTGCTTGATGATCTGCCGGAGCTGCGCAAGTTGTCCTGCTTCCTCGTCGAGCCTGGCCTGTATCTCGCAGATTTGCTCGAGCTGTGTGTCCTGACCCCCGCAGGGACTGGGACCACAGCTAGCTCCCGAAGGATGTCAACGCGAGGCGTAGGGGGATCGCCGTCCTCTGGCATACCAAGGTGGTTGCCTTCGTCGAGACCCCCTAGATCGACGTGGAAACATTCGCGACTTGGGCCACAGTCCTCGTCGTCAAGGCTGTGGCCACCATCGGAGCAATCGGAGAGGCAATAGTCACATGCGGTCATGAAGTCCCGCATGGCACTGGGGTTACCGAGCCCGGAGAAATCCCAACCAGAGTCGGGCTCGTCATCTTCCTCGGAACCCGGGGGCCTGTAGGTTGAGACGGTCGTCAGTCGGTCCCAGGTTGACCATATATGGTACCCCGGAAGGTTAGGATATGCCTTTATGAAAGCGTCCACCGAAGCGGGGTCGCTCGGTGGGTCGAAGCTGAATCTAAAAGGCACAGGGTGGAAAACGGACGGTACCTCTTGATCGACGGATGGTGACGAAGTCGCGTTGGGGACGGACTGCACCGTGATCTCATGTACGAGGCTAACGCCCAACAAGTCCTTCGCGAGCGTGCTGGCGTCATCCATCCGCTTGGGGTTGGCGTGTTGCTGGGAAACGACACTCGTCTTCGTCTCAGACGCGAGGTCAACGCCCGACGTGTCCCCCGCTGGGGCGCTGGCGCCGTCGACTCGCTCGACAGCCAACGAGGTGCCGCCTCCTGCTTGGCCATGGCTGTCCCGCCTCCTTCTCCTGCGGCGGGGAAGGTGACGGGACAGGCCTGGATGCTGCTCTTCCGCCATGGGGGGAAGACGTCGTCGATTCCGCCGTCGGCGGGCGGGGTGACGGCCGCCATTGTCGTTGTCGCGCGACGAAGGAAGGAGTACCATGTCGTAGCTGCCGTCGAGGGACATGAACTCGAGACTCCCGAAACGGAGCATCGTCCCGGGCCGGAGAGCTTGCTGGAGACTACCCATCTAGAGCTTGACGGGAAGTTGTTTGTCAACACGCAGCAGGCCCCTACCTAGCGCGCCAACTGTCGACGTTTCGACCTCGGGGGGTCCCTGGACCGACGAGTAAATTGTCGCTGCGTGTCCCAGCCCAGATGGGTCGACGCGAGACGGAACACAAGGGGGAACAAAAAAGGGAACCGCGGCTCGTGTTGTCCTGCGCCCAGGGCGGATGCGCTTGCAGTAGGGGGTTACAAGCGTTCGCGAGGGAGAGAGAGAGAGAGACTGTCCGTCAGCCCGTTCTCCCGCGCGGCCACCTCTTCCGTACGAGGGTCCTGGACCTTCCTTTTATAGATGTAAGGAGAGGGCCCAGGTGTACAATGGGGGTGTAGCAATATGCTAACATGTCTAGCAGAGAGGAGCCAGAGCCCTATGTACATGCCGACGTGGCTGTCGGAGAGGTGTTAGTGCCCTGTTCATGTGATGTCGTGGCCATCGGAGGAGCGCTTGAGCCCTGTAGAAGCATAGTTGTCGGGGCTGTCGGGTCCTTGCTGACGTCTCCTTGCTTCCGTAAGGGGCTGAGAACCGCCGTCGTCATGGGAGCACGCGGGGTGCCATCATTACCTGTTTACCGGGGCGAGCCAGATGGGACGCCAGTCTTGTTCCCCGTAGCCTGAGCTAGCTAGGGGTAGGGTAATGATGGGCCCCCTGTAACGTGGTCGGTCCGAGCCCAAGGTCGGGCGAGGCGGTGACTCCTCCGAGGTCGAGGCTGAGTCCGAGCCCTGGGGTCGGGCGAGGCGGAGACCGTCTTCCGGGGTCGAGGTTGAGTCCGAGCCCTGGGGTCGGGCGAGGCGGAGACCATCTTCCGAGGTCGAGGCGGGGGCCGAGCCCTGGGGTCGGGCGAGGCGGAGCTTCCTATGGCGCCTGAGGCTAGACTCGGCTGCTGTCGGCCTCACCCTGGCGGGTGGCACATCAGTCGGAGCAGGGCAGGCGGCGCTGTTTTCCTGTCAGGTCAGTCAGTGGAGGGGCGAAGTGACTGCGGTCACTTCGGCCCTGTCGACTGAGGAACGCGCGTCAGGATAAGGTGTCAGGCGATCCTTGCATTGAATGCTCCTGCGATACGGTCGGTTGGCGAGGCGATCCGGCCAAGGTTGCTTCTCCGCGAAGCCTGCCCGAGCTGGGCCTCGGGCGAGTCGAAGGTGCGCCCGTTGCTTGAGGAGGCCCTCGGGCGAGGCGTGAATCCACCTGGGTCTACTGTTCCTGCCCGAGGCTGGGTTCGGGCGAAGCGAGATCGTGTCCCTTGAGTGGACGGAGTTTTGACCTGTATTGCGCCCATCAGGCCTTTGCAGCTTGTGCTGATGGTGGTTACCAGCCAAGTTTAGGAGTCTTGGGGGTACCCCTAATTATGGTCCCCGACACAGTTGAACAGATTTTTACGCAGTATACCGAATTGCATAATTATCTACACAGGGTAGCATATTTAGTAGCAGTATATATCATAAAATGGTTCTTACGAGTCTAGTTGCATGGCTGTTGCAGCGATCCTAAATTTATGGAGGAAATAAAGCATTTAAAATAGAAACCGCCACACATATCTTTCCTAAATTTATGCGCATGCAAGGGGACGTGTTTGACTCATGGATGCATTCCTTTTTTGCACACACAGACGTGGGCGCGGGTGGTGCAACCGGCAGCCTGGTCCAGTCAGTGCGCTGGGTTGAACCAGGTTGCAGGGATGATCGACCTGGGCTTTCTTTAACTATTGAAAGCCTAGGGCTCCCATTATACCTGCCCTATATATATTTGGGTTCGGATAAGATGAAATTTCGGTTTAAATTCGGATTTTACTATTTATAAAATTCAGAAAAGTCTAGAAATCCATATTTTGTGCTCAAAAAATTATAGATGCTTCCAAAAATCCAGAAAAAAATTTAGAAATGCTTTGGCACATAATGAACTCAAAAACATACTTAGAGTTTGTAAAAATATTTTAAGTATCTTAAATAAGTAGATTTTGGTTTTCGAAAAATAGAAAAATATTCTAAAAAATATGAAAGTCTACCGACAGTTTTTATAAAATATATTAACATGTTTCAAACACTTTTTGCACTTAGAAACACCATGCTACGGCATGAATACAACAACCAAAGCGTGTTTAGGGCTCATTCCACTAGTTTTACGTCAATATAAAATAAAAATAACTCTCCATTATTTTTTTAAAAAAAAGAAGCAAGAAAAAGAGCAGGTAACACTTGAATTTGTGAATATTAAAAAAATTATACATTCAAATTTAGGACATTACAGAGTGACCCGGGGCCTTACATCTGTCCACTAGCCTTGTTTCTCTTCCTTTCTAACTCAACAGCTTCCAACTTTCTCCATCAGGGCAGAGATTGTAGCTCTCTAGTGATTTTCGAATTGCCCATCGAGCAACCTATTAAGAAAATGCGTCTTCATGTTAGTTCTTGGCAAATTCTTTCCCTGCAGACATGATATCTGTACTAGCGTAGTTGGAAAAGTCCAGTTATTGCAGCTGCACTCGACGGCCAAATTGGACCCGGCTGACGCTGACTTCAGACCTGATGGTGGCTAAACCGACACGGAATGGGTGAGGGAGTAAAAAAACAATCGGACGCACACAGGCTTTGCCTTCCTTATAAACGACAAGACCAAACTAGCAAGAGCAGCAGCGTTCAGAGTTTGGAAAATTCAGACTTGAGCTAGAACCAGAGGAACACCAAACACGCACGCGCCCACCCCCCGAAACGGAGAGAACTGACCCCGCAGAGAAGATGGCCGGCGAGATGAGCTGGGTGGGCAAGAAGATCCACCTCTACAACGTCACCATGGGCCTCTACATGCTCGATTGGTGGGAGCGGTGCCTATTCAGTATCCTTCCGCTGCGTCTCCATCCGGCTCAGTTTCTTCGTTAATATTCCACTTGCTTGCGAATTTCTCCGACCTCGCGTTGCTCGACACCGTCATCAGCTAGGGCTAGGGCTTACGTTAGATCCGCGTTTGATTTTGGGTATCTCTATCCCGACAAGACTTAGGTTTTGGGTAGGCATTTGTTCGATTCGTTCTTGGTGGGAAGCGTTTTGTTTTACCGGCCAGGCAATCCGTCGATTTTGCGCGTTTCTTCCAATTTGCTGCGCGAGGTTTCTCATCCGGTGTTCCTTTCCATGTACCTGGATTTTACGTTCCTGTGTCATTGGGATGTTCTCCCTTTAACTAGAGTAGACATATTGGTGCTGATCCTGCTCTGGTTCGTCTGCTTCAATGGCTCCCGCTTCGCTTCCGACGTCTTCGAAAGGTATGCAAACAGGGTAGTTTACATTTGTGCTAACCTCTAGTAGATCTGTAAGTTCCTAAATCGAGAGACGGGGAACACAGACTTGGTCAAAGTTTCCTAACAAGTCAGAGAACTGCAACATGATGTCTGATATTTTTCTTCTTTCTGTTGTCTGGGCAATGGGTACCTAGCTATGAGTGCAGGGGAGTATTCTACTTCAGTTTTATCAGCAAAAGTTCAGTGCAATAAAAACAAAGAGAATAATAGAAAAATAACCACTATTTGCAAGTTAGAACTAGAAAGTTGGAATGAACAAGCTCTTGGGCTCTAACTCAGACAACCATTTCAGAACATTTGGACTGTGTTAGTGTAGTTCAGCAGTGAAGTTAGATAAATATTTTCTTAGATTGATAGCAAATATTCCAACGCACTCTTCTTCCGTGCAGGTTTTGTTGAAACAATCATCGTTGTGGTGATGATCTACGAATGTATTCTTGCTAGTCAATTAATCACTGTTTTAAGACATTAAGCGTGGGTTTGATTGTTGTTATGGTAATGTTAGCTGAACTCATTTCATAAGAAATGTTTGCTGAAAAGCATGTTACCTTGTCAAATGTAGTCTATCCTCTAGTGTTCCTTTTAAGCACTAGGTGGTGTGGGCTCATTGTTTACAACTTTGGCGTGACTTAGGATTGTCCATCTTTCGTGGTGTTTAGTTCACTACAAATACTAAATCATACTAAATCTGCTGCTGTTCTCATCCATGAGCATCTTTGTCAAAGTTTCAATCTTATGTGACATGCTAACTTTGTGCACCACAAGTAGCTGTTTTTTTTGGAACACGCATGAGAGCGAGTATCTTATATTAAAGAGAAGGCAGAAATGGTTCAGTAATGACCTTTACAATTAAGCCACTCTTACGCCACCAGTCGACAGAGGGGTTGTAAGTTGTAGCACTGAAAAACAAAGATTTCCCAAGGATTCTAGGATAATGACCCGATAAAGAAGTGGCTGCTTGGTAGTTACAAACCCACTTCTCATCTCACAGTGGATCTTTTTGAAAAAAAAACAAACTTGTGGGTCATTTGTTGCTTTTCAGTCTGCAGTCGCTTCACTTGTCCATGTTTTTTCAGTAGTCATATTAGGAACTCCTAAGCCTTTCATTATGTGGTCATGCTAATAAACTCTTTTGTTTCTAACTGCTTTCTGATGAATCTCTTTCAGCCACCTGAAGGCGCGGATTTTCCAAGGCTCAAATTACGGCCTGGCAATTGGCACGCCCTCCTCATAGGCCTTCAGCGCAACACACAGAAGCAGCGAAATCTGCTGGTTCTGGAATGTTAACTAGTTCCCACAAACTTTAGCGCTGTCGTGATGTGTATGATGTGGTTCCAATATGTAAGATTTTTTTTACAGTTATTCTCTTTATTTTCTTGTTTTGTGTTTGATTACACGATATCACACCCTGAACTCTACTGTAATTAAAAACCATTTTCTTGGTATCTCGTACTGTAAGTAGCCACAGTTTAACTGCATGGTGCCGCATTTATAGGGTGCGTTTGGAATCTCAACTAAATCAAGTGCTCGAAGAAAACACGCCAGAACCTGAAAGTGAGGCTCTCAACTTCAACCGAATTGAAGTAAGAGCCTAAAGCCAAAACACCCAAGCCAGCCGATGACTTGATGCTTCAAATCTTTATGAGTAACATAGAAATCCTAAGGATGAGACGGATTAAAGAATGGACACCTAGAACTCAAAAGGAGGTAATCTACACAACCAAACCTCGCCTAGCTAGGATGTAAACCTAACCTACCCTACTATAGAAGATCAAGAAAACCCCACAGATCAGAAAATATCTCTAAGGTTGAGGTTTTCTCAACTTTCTTCAAAATCCCAAAACTTTGTAACCCTGAGGAAACTACTAAGTTCGATTGGTAGACATGTTCCTCAGAGGTATAGCATGTATCTATCCCAATTGAATGTGTCTCAAAATCTCATAAAAACGAAATCACCCAAAACACAAGATAAGGGGGTCCGAAATGATTCAAGAACATAAAGCATGAACTTAAATACATGATGAATGATTCCTTTATTTCTTCATTAACAACATTTGGTTCTTACAGAGAAAATCTTAACACAACATAGGAATGATTCTCTATACTATGGATATCAACAACATATCAACAATAGTAAGATGGGTATTTCACTGGGAGCTCGAAATGAAAAATATTTGGGTCTTCCTGTATACATGGACAGATCAAGGTTTAGAACATTTGGGTATATTAAAGATCACATATGGAGGAAAATATAGGACTGGAAGGAAAAATGTTGTCAAAAGTAGGGAAAAGATTTTAACTAAAGCGGTAGCCCAAGCTATACCTATATATATGATGTCGTGTTTTGATCTTACAAAGACACTATGTGAAGATATCACTGCCATGATTGAGACATTTTGGTGGGCCAATCAGGACAATGAAAAGAAAACTCACTGGCCGTTGTGGGAGGTACTGACTAAGAGGAAGGAAGATGAGGGCTTGGGCTTTAGAGATATTCATTTGTTCAATCTTGCCATGTTGGCATGACAGGGGTGGAGACTTATTAAAAATTCGTATTCACTATGTGCACATGTCCTGAGAGCAAAGTATTTTCTCATGTGGTAACTTCCTTACGGAAGATTCAAGACTAGCCATCTCATACTCTTGGAGTATTTTTGCATGGTGTTGAAGCCTTGAAAAGAGCACTGGTGTGGTGATTGGAAATGGGGGAAAACAAACATCTAGCATGATCCTTGGATACCAAATGGGGCAAATAGAAGACCTGTGACACCAAGAGGACAAAATGTTCTAAATAGAGTTTGACTTTGATAAACCCAAGTATAGGAGAGTGGTATGAAGAGTTGGTGCAAGATATGTTTTTGGGACATTGATGCTCGCCTCATCTTAACAATTCTAGTCAGAGGCGGATCCATAGGGTGGGCCATGGCCCCACCTAAATTTTGATGATCTAAACGGGATCCAAGAGCCATGGAGAGAGGAAGGTGCTCAAAAGTCTGAACAAAGAGAAGGGGAAGTGCTAGAGCAGGAGAGGCTCGATAGAGTCTATTAGCCTGTTGATCACCAAGCAATTGCGTTCTGCTTCTGTCTTCTGAAGTTCTGGTGGTTTGATACGTTCCATGGTGTTTGAAAATTAAAAATATTGATAGGCCTTATTTCTAATTTATGATTACTTACCAATTGGGTTGGCCTTGTTAACGGTAGGCGTTGAGAGAATGTTTTCAACAATTGACATAATTAAAATAGAGAATTGTGTAATAAACTATTAGATGTATGATTTCGAATCCTTTAATCATGAGACTATTACAAGAATATTTCAACGTCTTAAAACTAGAAAAATGTAATTGTCTTAGATCACAGCTGCAAGATTGATAACTTAGTGGTACATTCACTACACTACTTTTGTCAATATACTTTTCTTGCATTAGAGTTTAGCTAATATACAATTTTTCTAGCTATAGATTTGTGATATCTTGGCCCAAGGATTAATAGAATTAATAGAGTACTCATACCAATAAGGTGCATCTTCTTTTTCGGAAGTCTATCTCGAAAGAACCTCTGAGTTACGCGTGTTTGGTCTAGAGCAATCTTGAGAAGGGTGATCGACCGGGAAGTCTTTTCAGGTGCACATGAGTAAGGACAAAATGCCACAAAAGATTCGTATTGGTCTGTGAGATGATATATGATTCTAGAGGGTTACTAGGAGTAAGTACAACCAGTTCGGAATTGGACGAGGTGTTACAAAATTGGTTTTTTATTTGTGAATCAATGCAGACAAAAAGGATTTTGTGTATGTATGTCATTTTGAAACATTCCTAGTATTATCACTTAGCCTCCATTTTATTATAACAAAAACTACTTTTATCTAGTGATCTAGCATAGCGTTTTGTCTTTTATATTGTGGCCCCATATAGAATTTTGTCCTACGCCCTCCACTAATTCTAGTTGACCTTGATCACGAGGACTATGTTGTGTAGCATCATGATGTAAAAGGAAGATTCTCAGTGAAATCTACCTACCATACATTAAAAGATGCAAAAGTGTTTAGCTTAAAAAACAGGCGGGTCAGTCTTCTTCAAGGGAAGAAAACACTAAGAAGTTGTGGAAACAGATACGGAAATTTAAATGTTAGCCTAAGGTGTTACAGTTCATTCAGATATTAGCTTATGACAACCTCCCTCTGAGAATGAATATAAGAAACCATGGAATGGCCATTGATACATTATGGATGGTGTGTAACAGATTTTGATGAGGCTGGTGGCCATAAATTTTCTAAAGTGTGAAGTTATGAAGAACTACTTGAGGATTTTGAAATTGAAAAATATTTTGTCTGTATTTGATGAATGCCACTTCAAGAAAACATTATGTATAAATGATTATTCAGTTGGATGAGTTTCAATAGTGGATGTTTTTCATCTACTTTGGACCTGGTGGATGGCACGAAATAAAAAAATGATGGTGAAAGGCTGACATGACCAGATGAGATCAAACACAGAGTTGTAAACTTACAAGGACAACGTGAGCTAGCTAACTCAAAGAAAATACAAGGACATTTTCAGTGTTCATCAAAGAAGCTGAAATGGACCCCACAGCTGGAAGGAAACTTGAAAATCATTTTTGATGGAGAATTCATTGAAGAAGAAAAAAGAGGAGCTTGAAGTTCATAACCAGAGACCATCATGGGTAAGGAGTTGTTGTAGGGGACGAAAACTAGCATGCATATACAATGCTATGCAAGCCGAAGCCAAATGATGTATTGCAGTGCCGAGAAGGGCAATAGACATGTGAATTTCTCATTTTATTCTGGAATCTAATTGTTTGAATATGTTAAGTTCAGCTCGAACGACTTTGATCTTGCATCGGCGAGTCTAGTTTTCAAGGAAGGGCGCTATCTACTAATCTTTCTTTTTCAATGTTGAGTTTTGATCATTGTAATCGGTCTTGTAATAGGCGTGCTCATGAGCTTGCTCGCTTAGCGTTGAATGGGGAACTGATCGGTTATTGATGTGGGTTGCGGTATTTGTTAACGGTCTCCTGGTTCGCGATTTAGCTGAACCTGTTTAATAAAGCAAGGTTGTTGAGCTTCTAAAAAAGCCTACAACTAACATCAAACCGTGTGAGTGACTGAGTGTATGCTTAAATCAGAGACTTTTTAGAATTGAACAGACGCATTAGAGCAAAAATAAGCTGGATGGGGATGTCAGAGGCTCACAGCTAACAACCCCGGAGTCAGGGCCCTCTCCAGGAATTTGGGGCCCAGGAGCCAAATGTAAGTTGGGGTTCTAAATTTTCAAAACTTAATGGTGTCTAATTCAAACAAGATATACTTTCACTCAATTATATAAATATATAAATTTAACATATGTTATTGTGCGCAATGTTTAAAAGTATATCAAATATAGTAAAAATAGTACTAGCGTATTATTCTACTGAAAAGCACCACCTCTCGGGTATTTTTCAAAATAAAATCTCCAAATTATATCTTGAACCGTATCAATTCGAACAAAAAAAAATTCTGCTAGTGGAGAGTGGATCTACTTTGCCGACAACAGCTATGAATTAGAGGCAATTAGTCAATTATACGAAACTTATCAAAGGTTCAAATGATTAATTTAAATATAATTAATTTTTTGATAAGCAAAAACCAGACATTAACGAGAGCAACTGTGCGGCATCAGTTTCGATACACATATCTCTACTACTTATTAAGACCGCAAGGGTAGCCTGCCGTTCTGCCATTCTGCAATCTTAACCGTCCGTTCTACCGTTCTGCGATCTTAGCCGTCCGATCCTGCCGCCAACTCCACGCGGCCTCTCCCACCCTACCTCCCGACGATCTGCACCGTTCCGATTTTTCTCGATTCCAACTTCCCATGCCGCCGCCCAACCTTCCTTGCGCCCCTACGCCGAGTCCATCCTCCCCGCCGCAACCTCGCCCCCGCCTCTGGCCTAGGCACAGGCGCCGTCGTTGCACGCGCCATGGGGGAGCCTCCCGGCTACCGTGCGCACTCCCCACGTTGGCTCACAGCTCACAAGGGATCACCAAAACCCCCAACCCAAAAACCCTAGCGACCAGCCACATTGATAACCTCCTCCGCCGCCGACGTCGATGCCCAGGCTCTCTCCCTCACCGTCACTGACACCGCCGCTGCCATGCCCTTTGCGCTTCGGCTTGGTGGTTCCCCAGCGCTCCGCCCGGGCCCGCGGTCCCCATCGTGGCTACGCTTTGGCGGCAGGGGCGTGGAAGGCGCTGTTCTGCTCCGCCGAGAATGCCAGGCGATGTGGCTCGGACGATTATGCGGAGGCGGAGGAGGGTTGGAAGGGAGGCGGGAGCCGCGTGCCATCGGAGAGGAGGATAAGGGGCGGGAATGCGGCCACCGCAGTAGGTCAGCACACAATCGACCTCCCTTCCTCCCTCCTTTGACCGCAAGGAATTGACAGCGGGCACATGCATCGTCGTCGCACAAGCCACGGGGGCACCTCCCGACTCTCGTGCACTCCCGACATCGGCTCCCCACGCCCCGCCGCCATGGGCTCCAGGTCAGCACCCGATCGACCTCCCTCCCTCCTTTGACTGCAAGGGATAGGCAGCAGGTCTTCTTCAGCCTCTTTTCAACTCTCCCTTTCTGATGGAAGGGCTCGCCCCTAAAATTGTGACGACATCTCAAGTTTTGGACGTGCAGGTTCGCTGGGCTGCAACTGATGTTCTCCTTCACGTCGTTGCGCGTATGTAGTAGGTTTGGTAATTGGTATTCAGAATGTTGAGCCTTGTACACTATTATTCTATAATACAATAGATATGCCAATTCTGCTAGCTGCCTTGATGACATAGAATGAGAAATATATACAGTTGAATTTTATCATTAGTTCAGCAACTCATAGCAAAAGATTCTTATAATTTCAAATGACATAGTAATAATACTCTTACAAGATATTACCAACACTCTTTTATTCTATCTTACTTGCATCTAGCTGTATTCAGTTTAGGTGTGCCTGACCATTTAAATGTGCTTAAATTCGCAGAAAGGTCAGCAGTCAATAAGGCATGTTAAATCTAAATTTATTCTTCTCCCTTGTACTTAATGTTACCCCTTTTCCCCCTTATTCTCTTTATTCTCTTTGAATATTTAACCGATCATAATAGATGTTCCTTTGTGTCGTGACTGAATTACTGTACTTGTTTGTAGAAACTACGCACTGCAACTAAAAAGTCGCACACTTTAGGTTGTCCTGTTAAGAAGTTATATACAGGATCGTGTTTAGAAATTCATT
This sequence comes from Zea mays, assembly GCF_902167145.1. NCBI lineage: Eukaryota > Viridiplantae > Streptophyta > Magnoliopsida > Poales > Poaceae > Zea > Zea mays. The sequence goes on along the minus strand of NC_050102.1, from coordinate 41,534,265 downwards.
TACAATTTGCCATGATCCGTGAACTTAAATCAGTTGTTGAGGATCTTATTTGCAACGGCATCTCTTTTTGGTTGTTCTGAAATGTCCATTCATTAAAACGTAGCCTACTAAAACTGAGGTTCCTATAAAGATTCATAGTATAGGGTTTCAACTTCATCTTTAGTTTTAAGCTTTATATGACCAATCTATTCAAGATATTTTCAAGAATGTCATTTGATGCCAAAACTCCAAATTTTGGGTTGCACTACTTATGTCACTTGTGCAGAGGGGACGACAAGGCCGAGGGGTTGCCGCCGATGTCGTTATTGGTGAGGTTGATGGTGGTGATGCCGTGGATGCTGGAGTGGCGCTTGTGTAACACCTAATTTATAAGAGATCGTATTAAAAGGAGAAAAGTGTTTTCCTTTATTTATATGTGTGTATCACATCCATTTGTCATCACATGTGAACACCTCACTTAAAAATAATCACTTAATAAAAAGACATATCACTAAATCGTGCATTATGTTGGCTTTTAATTGTTTGTGCCCTTAATAGTAGTCACAACAATATGAATAAAATAATAAACAAAATAGAAATATAAAGACTAACTTGAAAGTTTGGAAATGGGAAATGATATAGAAATAGAGAATTACCATAAAATACAAAATAAAAACCTATAAAGTTCATATCATATTCAAATTGAACATTTGATGAGAAGATAGATTTGCCACAAAAATCTGGAATTTTAAACTTGGGACTGATTTGAATTTGGGATAAAAAGGAAGAAAAGAAAAAAAAGAAAAGGGATAAAACCCTGCAGCTGGGCCAAATTCACTCCTCTTGGCCCATCTCCCTTTTCCACTCCTGTACCGTGCCTACGCGCCTTGGGTCGCTGCCTTGTGGGGTCAAGTCGTCAGGATGGTCTCCCTCCTCTGGTTGTGGAGCTTGGGTCGTAACGACCGGGAGGAAAGTCCGCCTGGACTGCGCGCCCGGGCTTGTCGCCATCGTGTGATGCATGTACCTCTGTCGCGGTGGGCCCCACTCGTCATGCTTATCTCCCTCAACAAACCGCTCGACATCCCGGGATTTTCGAGCTCCACGGCTCAACTACCCGCGCGATTCACGGTTGTGCTCAACGTACTCCGAAGCCGCTGCCGCCCGGATCGCGCGGAATCTAGCTGACCATTCCAACAACCCGGCCGGAATCCCCTCACAGCAGGGTATAAAGAGGACCGAACCTCCCCCCCCCCCTCATCAGCCATCGAGCCAGATCTCACCATCGTTGACTGAGTAGGAGAGATAGGGGAGCATTGGAACGCCGCTTGGTGGAGCTGTTGCGACGCCGCGCCCAGGGCCTCGGATTCGTCCTCCCCGGTCACTTTGGTGCTTCGCTTGGACACGCCGAACAGGTTTGGGGCCTCAGCGGGCAGAATCGACTACCGTCGCGCCAAGTAATTTCTCTCTGGAATCCTCCTCCGCCGTAGAACCAAGCCGCATCGTGGGCAGCACCGCCCGCATCAACCTCTTCGGTAAGAAACCCTCAGTTGAGTCCACCTTAACCTCTTCTTCGCGTAGCACCATCAGGAACGAAGGTTGGTGGTCGGAATCGTGTGCGGGCCGCGCGCTGGCCATGGCGCCGCCGCACTGGTGCTTAAACGCGGCTGGGCGCCACCACAGCTCGGGTTGGAGAAGGGAGAATGAATGAGCGGCGTTGATCTTTTAATTAGCGGCCACGATTAGTCGGGTTGCTGGTTCATCCGGATCGGATCGGTGACCGTCGATCTGGAATGGGCGGTGGAGATGATGCACCGCATAACGATTCGGCCGGGTAGATCGGCGCCGTAGATCATTGATCGTGGGGCTGTGTGAGAATCGTGTTTCATTAAATCTGGTCCATCGGATCTAATCCATCGGCCCTGATTTGAGAATACCCCTTCGTCGTGCGCTTCTTTCAAAAGAGACCTTATGTTTTACTGGAATAAACCCGCCATCCACTCCAGCTATTCATCGAGTCTTAGAATACTTGCGCCGTAGCCCCTGAATTTCTTGGTAAATGAGGCCCAGTCCAGAACATTATAAAACCAGAAAATTTAAATTATAAATGGATTTTTAATAGATAAATAAATGTTAGAACTTGATTAAACCATAGAAAATCCATTTTTAGTCCAAATTAACCCATTCCAGTTTCTAAAATTTTGTAATATTATTCTCTATCACCTGGAGGCTCTGTTTTGTCATGAAAACAGTAATAAAAATTTATTTCCTAATTAATCTTGTATCAAATACATAAAACCTTAGGAAATTCGTATCTCCTCCGTTTTAACTCCGATTTGATCCGTTCAAGTTGCGTTAGTCTCGCAGAAACGCGTAGATCATTATTATTCAGTTTGTTCTTATGTTTGGTGTGATGTTAATTTTATCTATACCATGTATGTTTGTATTGCTACGACTAGCGCGAAGGCGTATCATCTGAAAAGCAAGTTGTTACCTGGAATCTCAAGTGTCAGGCAAGTTGTGCCCTTGATCACTTCTTTTACCCACTCATGTTCTAATTAATTATAATGATCTGCATAGGTTAATTTTGATGGGACCTAATAGGTTACCCTAGTTTGTCTATCTTTATGCCTTGTTTACCACTGAACTTTTTGGGTAGTACTTGCTAGTGCTATATGTGGTTTTGGGCATTGAGATACACATTATTCATGATCACACTTTTATTGTCTTTTTATTATTACTGTTCATGATAAGATCATTATGTTAATTGGAACATGGAGAACCACCCGGGAAAACAGTGCTACCACAAGGGTTTATGGACGCCCTTGGCTAATTAATTAGGAAAGCTAGTGGAGGACTACCTTACCCGAAAGGGGCAAGGGCAGTAGGGGAGTGGTCAGTGTAGGGAGGTCCTTGGTTGATTTTGCTGCGATGGCGGTCAGGCAAGAACCCTGCATTGGAGCTTCCTATAAACTGCAGCGGGTTTTCTGAAGCTAGTGGAACTTTGTAAAGGCCTCGTAGTGTTACCCTGCCTCGCCTCCTCGGTAGAGGTGTATGGGAAGTCGCGATCCCTTGGCAGATGGGTAACATGACTTGTGGGTAAAGATGCGCAACCTCTGCAGAGTGTAAAAGTGGTATACTAGCCGTGCTCACGGTCATGAGCAGCTCGGACACTCACATGATTAATTTATGGAACTAAATTCAATTTGTCATATGCATTGCATCGCAGGTGATGTTGTTACTTTTGTTCTACTACTTAATTGGGTTGGTATTTACTTATACTTAGTAATTGCTAATAAAATTTTGACCAACTTTAAAAGCAATGCTCAGCTCTAACCATCCTCTTTGGTAAGCCTTACACTTCACGTGAGCTCCCACCTTTGGCGAGTTCATGCACATTATTCCCCACAACTTGTTGAGCGATGAACGTATGTGAGCTCACTCTTGCTGTCTCACACCCCCCCACACAGGTGATAGTCGCCTAGTGGGGGGGTGAATAGGGCGAAACTGAAATTTACAAAATTAATCACAACTACAAGCCGGGTTAGTGTTAGAAATATGATCGATTCCGCGAGAGAGGGTGGAAAACAAATCGCAAGCAAATAAGAAGTGTGACACACGAATTTGTTTTACCGAGGTTCGGTTCTCGCAAACCTACTCCCCGTTGAGGAGGCCACAAAGGCCGGGTCTTTTTCAACCCTTTCCCTCTCTCAAACGGTCCCTCGGACCGAGTGAGCTTTCTCTTCTCAATCAAACGGGAACAAACTTCCCCGCAAGGATCACCACACAATTGGTGTCTCTTGCCTTGGTTACAATTGAGTTGATCGCAAGAAAGATTGAAAGAAAGCACGATTGCAAAAGCCAAGCGACAAGAGCGACAAATAACACACGGATCACTTTCTCTCTCAAGTCACTAATCACTAATGATCTCTTTTCTCAATTGTGAAACTTGGAGAGATGGAGGCTTTGAATGTGTCTTGGATTGGATTGCTAGCTCTTGTATTGAATGTTGAAGGTTGGAATGCTTGGATGACTTGAATGGAGGTGGTTGGGGTTGTATTTATAGCCACCAACCACTTCCTAGCCGTTGCTCCATTCTGCTGAGCGCGGACGGTCCGCCCGCCTGGTCCGGACGGTCCGCCCCTGTAGATCAACGGCTGAAAACGCAACGGTCAGCAGTAACGGCTATATTGCATTTAATGCGTCGTCAGATGTCAGATAAAGCCAGTCGCGGACGGTCCGGTCGTGCACCCCGGACGGTCCGCGAGGCCGCTATAATTCATTTTTCCGAACCCGTCACCTTCGGGTTTTTTCGGTTTCTCACCTACCGGACGGTCCGCGCTTGAGGCCGGACGGTCCGCGCGAGGGCTCGGACGGTCCTTGCTTTTCCTCCAGACAGTCCGTAGTGTAGACTTGTATTTTTGCATTGGTTCTGTCCGAAGATTATCCTGGTGTCGCGGACGGTCCGCCGCAGGGGCCCGGACGGTCCGCGCTTGGCCTGTTTTTCCAAAAAGCTTCTCCTGTCCGGAATAATCTACGGTATTCCGGACAGTCGATTTAGTATAGTTATAGATGAACCTTTGGCACCTGTAGAACATATAATCTAGAGCAAACTAGTCAGTCCAATAATTTGTGTTGGGTAACTCAACCACCAAAATTAATTAGGAACTAGGTGTAAGCCTAATTCCCTTTCAATCTCCCCCTTTTTGGTGATTGATGTCAACACAAACCAAAGCAAGTATAGAAGTGCATAATTGAACTAGTTTGCATAATGTCAGTGCAAAGGTTGCTTGAAATTGAGCCAATATAAATACCCATAGAGTATACATGGATTGTTTCTTTATTTTTTAACATTTTGGACCACGTTTGCACCATATGTTTTGTTTTTGCAAATTCTTTTGTAAATCCTTTTCAAAGTTCTTTTGCAAATAGTCAAAGGTAAATGAATAAGATTTCAAGAAGCATTTTCAAGATTTGAAATTCTCCCCCTGTTTCAAATGCTTTTCCTTTGACTTAAATAAAACTCCCCCTAAATGAGATCCTCCTCTTAGTGTTCAAGAGGGTTTTGATATATCATTTTTGAAATACTACTTACTCCCTCTTTTGAACACAATAAGATACCAATTTGAAATTTACCAATTGAAAATATCCAATTTTAAAATTAGTGGTGGTGCGGTCCTTTTGCTTTGGGCTCATATTCTCTCCCCCTTTGGCATGAATCGCCAAAAACGGAATCATTAGAGCCCTAGAAGTACTTTCTTCCCCTTTGGTCATAAATAAATGAGTTAAGATTGTACCAAAAGACGAAGTCCTTTTGCTCTCTCCCCCAAGGATGGAGAGTGGCTCCGAGTGACGGCGAAGGGTGAGTTACGGAGTGGAAGCCTTTGTCTTCGCCGAAGACTCCAATTCCCTTTCAATACACCTATGACTTGGTTTGAAATAGACTTGAAAAACACATTAGTCATAGCATATGAAAGAGACATGATCAAAGGTATATAAATGAGCTATGTGTGCAATCTAGCAAAAGAAATTGCGTGAATCAAGAATATTGAGTTCATGCCTAAGTTTGTTAAAAGATTGTTCATCAAGAGGCTTGGTAAAGATATCGGCTAATTGATCTTTAGTGTTAATGTAAGAAATCTCGATATCTCCCTTTTGTTGGTGATCCCTAAGAAAATGATACCGGATGGCTATGTGTTTAGTGCGGCTATGCTCGACGGGATTATCCGCCATCTTGATTGCACTCTCATTATCACATAGCAAAGGGACTTTGGTTAATTTGTAGCCGTAGTCCCGCAGGGTTTGCCTCATCCAAAGCAATTGCGCGCAACAATGGCCTGCGGCAATGTACTCTGCTTCGGCGGTGGAAAGAGCGACTGAATTTTGCTTCTTTGAAGCCCAAGACACCAAGGATCTTCCTAAGAACTGGCAAGTCCCCGATGTGCTCTTCCTATTGATTTTACACCCCGCCCAATCGGCATCCGAATAACCAATTAAATCAAAAGTGGATCCCCAAGGATACCAAAGCCCAAACTTAGGAGTATAAGCCAAATATCTCAAGATTCGTTTCACGGCCGTAAGGTGAGCTTCCTTAGGGTCGGCTTGGAATCTTGCACACATGCATACGGAAAGCATAATATCCGGTCGAGATGCACATAAATAGAGTAAAGAGCCTATCATCGACCGGTATACCTTTTGATCCACGGACTTACCTCCCGTGTCGAGGTCGAGATGCCCATTAGTTCCCATGGGTGTCTTGATGGGCTTGGCATCCTTCATCCCAAACTTGTTTAGAATGTCTTGAGTATACTTCGTTTGACTAATGAAGGTGCCTTCTTGGAGTTGCTTCACTTGAAATCCCAAGAAGTACTTCAACTCCCCCATCATAGACATCTCGAACTTTTGTGTCATGATCCTACTAAATTCTTCACATGTAGACTCGTTAGTAGACCCAAATATAATATCATCAACATAAATTTGGCATACGAACAAGTCATTTTCAAGAGTTTTAGTGAATAAAGTAGGATCGGCCTTTCCGACTTTGAAGCCACTAGCGATAAGGAAATCTCTAAGGCATTCATACCATGCTCTTGGGGCTTGCTTGAGCCCATAAAGCGCCTTAGAGAGTTTATAAACATGGTTAGGGTACTCACTATCTTCAAAGCCGGGAGGTTGCTCAACATAGACCTCTTCCTTGATTGGTCCATTGAGGAAGGCACTTTTCACGTCCATTTGATAAAGCTTGAAACCATGGTAAGTAGCATAGGCCAATAATATTCGAATTGACTCAAGCCTAGCTACGGGTGCATAGGTTTCACCGAAATCCAAACCTTCGACTTGGGAGTATCCCTTGGCCACAAGTCGAGCTTTGTTCCTTGTCACCACACCATGCTCATCTTGCTTGTTGCGGAAGACCCATTTGGTTCCTACAACATTTTGGTTAGGACGTGGAACTAAATGCCATACCTCATTCCTAGTGAAGTTGTTGAGCTCCTCTTGCATAGCCACCACCCAATCCGAATCTTGTAGTGCTTCCTCTACCCTGTGTGGCTCAATAGAGGAAACAAAAGAGTAATGCTCACAAAAATGTGCAACACGAGATCTAGTAGTTACCCCCTTATGAATGTCGCCGAGGATGGTGTCGACGGTGATATGACCACGCCATTAAGCAACATGTTACAACCCCCAAGTCATACTACATCAACTCAAGTACAACCAACATCATCACCAACCCAAGTCTTTGATGGACCAATTACACGTAGCCGAGCTAAGAAGCTACAGCAAGAGGTGCACGCGCTACTTTATGAATTTCATTTAAACACTAATGAGAATTTTATGCTACCTAAGTCGTGTATGTTGATATTACTTAGGTTCACCAAAGAGGAAGGACAAAACATATCAAGGGCAAATCAGCAAGAAGAGCTATATCCGAGTCAGTCCAGCGCAACAGAACTGTCCAAAAGAAACAGTCATATCTTTTGATTCCCGAAAGCTATGAAGGCCCATAAGTACTTTTTGGAAAGCTCTTGAAGTCTAGTTTCCAATGCTTCTAAAGCCGACTTAACCACATCTACCAGAAAGGCAGCCGACCTACTTTAGTGCCGACTGGTCAGAAGGTCAACAGTTAGCTTGATGACCAAGTTTTTGTATTAAACTGCATCATTCTACGAAGTTTCATTAAGCATGCTATATATGGTGAGAAAGCTTATCAAGTTAGCTTTCCAATGCAACCAGTCCCACGTCATTTGAAGATTCCTAGAAGAAGTTATTGCCAAAATACTGAAGACTGCGCAGAAGTCAAACAGCCACACGGAAATCAACTCTGCAGATCTCCCGAAGAGGCTCCTTCACATTAGCTCGTGAAAATACTTTTGTTTTGTGTTTATACCTCGCTAAGGCTGGTTGTTACTAGTATAAATACCCCCCTATGTCTATGATGTAAGGCAGCTTATGATAATCTAAAATAGAACCCCTTTGTTCAGCTGTGTGCTAACAAATATTGAGAGTGATCTCTACCCCTTTGCTCTTGTGAATTCCTTTGCGGGATTGCAGAAGCGGCGGCTTCATCCGCTCCCAATTGGTGCTCTTACTCCCTTCGAGGTCTCCTCGATTGATTGTAGGCTGTGTTGGTTGGTTCTTTGAGAGTGTGGTTGGGCGAATCCTCGATTCAGGCTGCCGGTTAAAGACAGTGGTTGACTTCGAGTTTTATTTGTCAGGTTGCACTAGTTATCGCTGCTTGCAGCAAGTTATCTTGGCTTCTTTGAAGCTAGTTATCTGAAGATTGATCCTACGTCGTGAAGATCGGGCATCGTGACGCATCATCTGGTATCAAAGCCTCAGTTGCCACGGTAGGATTCTTCACCCTTAGCTACATATATTTTGTGTTCGTCCTATCCACCAAAAAGCCATAAAATATTTTGTCATAGCCCTTTGTTTCAATCTGTTATTCCAGTGAGTTTTGTTAAGTTTCAGTCCTTAGAGTCTTTGTTTAGTTGCTGGTCACTCTATCCTTTGTGTTCCCTTTGAGCCTCTTATATATATCTAAAAATATCCACAAAAAGAAAAATCTGAAAACTCTCATCATTTCCTTCGCGTTAACTTTGATCCTATTTAAGTTATAGCTGCTGGTTGAGTTCTTTGTTAAGTATTATAAAGTGTGCAATATCATATCAGATCTCTGTGTTTAGTTCTATAAAAAAAAGAGTATCAAAAAAAAGAGAAGAAAGAAAAGTACCAAAGAAAAGTGTTGAACAAGATTGTGAAAGAAAAGTAGAACAATCAGTTTGTTTATGTGCACAAGTGCTGAAAATTTTATCAAGTTGTTCAACCAGTTTGCTATTGTCATTTGGTGCAAAATTTTGGTTGGATCTGATTGCAACACTTGCATTCCAATCATACTCCTTGTCTGCATCAAATCTGAAATTTCTTACGCGTGTGTTTGATCTATTTACATCACTCGTATCTTGTGGTCAGCACTAGGCAGGGAACTTCTAGTCGGATGGTTATTTAACTTAACAACAACTAGAATTCAGATTGTATCCCTTGTTTATTAATCCCCACCAAGCTCCACATATAAGCCATCGTAATCGGTACTCTGGTCTTGTATTCGCTTAACCACCACTTTCTTGTTACCACCACACATTTTCTTGCAACCCGCAGGGAACTCATAAGAGCTTTGGTTGGTAAGAGTGGTGAGGTTGTGAGATTCTATATAGCTTCATATTCCACCTATATTTGTTGCCTTGTTGCCACTAACTTCGCAGGAAGATGGATCCCAACGTTGAGATTGAACAATGTGTCACCCTGATACAATTCAATGAGCTCAAACAAAGCATAGAAGCCAAGCAAGATCTGTTGGCACAAGATCTTCAGACACTTATGGCTGAAATCAGAGGTCGTCGTCGACTTCCCGACGGTGTAAGAAACCATGATGAAGATGGGGAAGAAGATGAAGGAAATTATTCTAGAAGAGCAAGTGAACATGGGAGGAGAAATCAAGGTGCTGCATATGGTAGAGGAAGAGGCCGGAATCGAAGAAATAATGACAATGAAGAATCTGAATTTGGGGATGATCAGTCTCAACATCGCTATGGTCGTCGTCATCATAGAGGCGTCAACCAAGAAGAGAGATTTGGGAAACTTAAGTTTACCATGCCAAAATTTGATGGTAGATCTGATCCTGAAGATTATTTCACATGGGAATTGAAAGTGGAGAAAATCTTCCACCTACATAATTATTCAGAGGAGAAGAAACTTGCAATGGCATCTCTTGAGTTTGAAGGATATGCTCTGATTTGGTGGGAGCAACTTCTTCGTGATCGTGAAGAAGATGGAGAGGACCCTATTATTACTTGGCAAGAGATGAAGCGAGAAATGAGAATTCGTTTTGTGCCGAAGCATTATCGGCGTGATCTTTTTGATAAATTGCAGAATTTGAGGCAAGGAAGTTTCTCTGTTGAGGAGTATTATAAGGAGATGGAGAAGGTCATGATTAGAGCCAATGTGTATGAAGACGAAGAGCAAACCATTGCACGTTTCATGGCTGGGTTACACCGCAACATTCAGCGTATTGTTGAGTTTCAGCCGTACCAAAGTCTTATTGATTTGGTACATCAAGCCACCAAAGCTGAACGCCAGCTGCAACAAGATGCTAAGAGCAGCAAGCCCTTGTCATATGGTGCACGAACCATGACTGGAGGAAGCAAATCGATCTCAAGGTTTACTGCTGCATCCTCAGCAACAAAAGATTCAACTGGAGGCTTGCGATCCAATATTCAAGGCAATTCTAGTGGAAAGAACGGTGCTGCTCCAAACACGAGTTATAAACCAGCAGCCTCCACTTCAACGTCAGTGGGTTCAACAGCCAAGAGTAGTGGTATTCAGTGCTTCAAGTGTGGAGGTCGTGGTCATGTCATAAAGGAGTGTCCAAATAATCGTGTGATCCTTGTGACTGATGATGGAGAATATACATCAGCTAGTGAAGAGGAAGCTGAAGCAGGAAATGAAGATGACATTGATAAATCTGAAGAACATACGGGATGTGAATTTGAGCATGGTACTACTCTTGTGGTTACACAAATCTTGAGTGTTCAAATGAAAGAAGCTGAAATTGGACAGCGACATAATCTTTTTCAAACACGAGCAAAAGTGCAAGACAAAGTAGTAAAGGTGATCATTGATGGAGGGAGCTGTCATAATCTTGCAAGTCGTGAGATGGTTGAAAAGCTTGGTTTGAAGTTGCAGCGACACCCTCATCCATATCATGTCCAATGGCTGAATGAATCGGGAGATATCAAGATTGGTTATAAAGTGAAAGTTCCGTTCAAGATTGGAGAGTATGTTGACATAGTGGAGTGTGATGTTGCACCCATGTCTGTGTGTCACATGCTGCTAGGAAGACCTTGGCAATATGACCGATATTCTCAACATTGTGGAAGAACAAATCAATACACGCTAGATCTGAAAGGGAGAAAGTTTGTACTCAAGCCTATGACCCCTCAACAAATCATGGCTGAACACTTACAAAAGAAAACTGAAATTAGTACAGCAAGTAGAGGAGGAGAAGAGCAAAAGAAATTGAGTGCCATCCACAATTCGGTGAGTGAGTGCTACAAGCCAAATTCCAAAGATAAAAAGAAGGAAGAGGGAGAACACCTAGTTATGCTAGCCACAAAATCCGAGCTGAGAGAAGTGAGGAACAACCCATATCAAGTGCTCTTTGTACTTGTGAACAAAGATGTTTTGATTTCTCCTAACGACATAACATCTCTTCCTAGTGTTGTGGTTGATCTTTTGCAGGACTATGAAGACGTATTTCCACAAGAAACACCGGCTGGACTACCTCCAATTCGAGGGATTGAGCATCAAATCGATCTTATTCCAGGGGCTGCACTTCCTAACCGTCCACCATATCGAACCAATCCCGAAGAAACTAAGGAAATACAAAGGCAAGTACAAGAACTTCTTGATAAAGGTTTTGTTCGTGAAAGCTTAAGCCCTTGTGCTGTTCCTGTGATTTTAGTACCTAAGAAAGATGGATCTTGGAGGATGTGTGTTGATTGTAGAGCTATAAATAATATTACCGTTCGCTATCGCCATCCTATTCCACGACTAGATGATATGCTTGATGAATTAAGTGGTTCCACAATTTTTACTAAAATTGATTTGAGAAGTGGATACCATCAAATAAGAATGAAAACTGGAGATGAATGGAAGACTGCATTTAAAACAAAATTTGGGTTGTATGAATGGTTAGTAATGCCCTTTGGGTTGACTAATGCTCCTAGTACTTTTATGAGATTAATGAACCATGTCTTAAGAACTTTCATTGGAAAATTTGTTGTTGTCTACTTCGATGATATTCTAATTTACAGCAAGTCTTTTGATGAACATGTGAAACAAATTCGACAAGTTTTAGATGAGCTTAGAAAGGAGAAATTATTTGCTAATCTTGAGAAGTGCAGTTTTTGCACAGACCATGTTGTGTTTCTTGGCTTTGTTGTTTCAGCAAAAGGAATAGAGGTGGATGAATCCAAGGTGAAAGCCATCAAGGATTGGCCAGCTCCAACGAATGTAAGTCAAGTAAGAAGTTTTCATGGTCTTGCTGGTTTTTATAGAAGATTTGTGCGAGATTTCAGTACCATCGCTTCTCCTTTAAATGAATTGACAAAGAAAGGTGTTGAATTTAAATGGGGAAACTCACAAGAAGATGCTTTTCAAGAATTGAAGAAACGTTTGACTGAAGCACCTGTACTTATTCTTCCTGATTTCACTAAAACTTTTGAAGTAGAATGTGATGCTAGTGGGATTGGGATAGGAGGAGTTTTAATGCAACAAGGAAAACCTATAGCATATTTTAGTGAAAAATTGGGAGGTGCTCAATTAAATTATTCTGTGTATGACAAAGAATTGTATGCTTTGGTCCGAGCGCTTGAAACATGGCAACACTACTTATGGCCAAAAGAGTTTGTTATTCAGTCCGATCATGAAGCTTTGAAGTATTTGAAAGGGCAAGCCAAACTGAACCGTCGCCATGCCAAATGGGTTGAGTTTATCGAAACATTTCCATACATTGTGAAATATAAGAAAGGTAAGGACAATGTGGTCGCTGATGCCTTGTCTCGAAGGAATGTGTTGTTGAATCAACTAGAGGTAAAAGTTTTGGGTCTTGAAAATTTGAAAGAAATGTATAATGATGATCCTGAATTTTCAGAACCATACAATCATTGTAAAGATGGAAAAGGTTGGGAAAAATATCATATACATGATGGATTTTTTTTAGAGCTAACAAACTTTGTGTACCAAATTCTTCGGTTAGATTCCTTTTATTGCAGGAGTCACATGGAGGCGGTCTAACAGGTCATTTTGGACAAAGGAAGACTTATGAAATGCTCAGTGATCATTTCTATTGGCCCAAGATGAGGAGAGACGTCATCAGATTTGTGGAGCGTTGTGTCACCTGTCACAAAGCTAAGTCAAAATTGAACCCTCATGGTTTATATACTCCTTTACCCGCTCCTAAAATTCCTTGGAAGACATAAGCATGGATTTTGTTTTAGGACTGCCGATGACTCGAAAAAAGAGAGATTCTATTTTTGTTGTGGTTGATAGATTTTCAAAAATGGCTCATTTTATTCCATGCAACAAGAGCGACGATGCTTCACATGTTGCTAATTTGTTTTTCAGAGAAATCGTGAGACTACATGGAGTGCCCAAGACCATCGTATCTGACCGTGATGTGAAGTTTGTGAGCTATTTTTGGAAAACATTGTGGGCAAAGCTTGGGACTAAACTTTTGTTCTCCACCACATGCCACCCCCAAACTGATGGCCAAACTGAAGTGGTGAATCGTACATTGTCAATGCTGCTGCGAACAATGGTAAAGAAGAACTTGAAGGATTGGGATGAATGTTTGCCACACGTGGAGTTTGCTTATAATAGGGCAGTACATTCTACAACTAATTTATGCCCCTTCGAAATTGTATATGGGTTTAAACCTATTGCTCTCATAGATTTGTTGCCCCTTCCATTGCAGGAAAGAACCAATATGGAAGCTTCCAAGCGTGCTGCATATATAAAAAAGATACATGAGAAGACCAAGGAAGCAATTGAGCTCAAAGCAGTGCGCAAGGCTGCAAGTATGAACAAGCATAGGAAGAAAGTGTTATTTGAGCCAGGGGACTTGGTTTGGATTCACTTGCGCAAGGAGCGTTTTCCTGATCAGCGCAAATCCAAATTGATGCCACGAGGGGATGGTCCATTTCGTGTTCTTGCCAAGATCAATGATAATGCATACAAGATAGATCTTCCACCAAGCTATGGCGTGAGCAACACGTTCAATGTTGCTGACCTCTTACCATATACAAGCGAAGACATTTCAGAGTCGAGGACGACTCCTTTTCAAGGGGAGGAGGATGATATGACCACGCCATTAAGCAACATGTTACAACCCCCAAGTCATACTACATCAACTCAAGTACAACCAACATCATCACCAACCCAAGTCTTTGATGGACCAATTACACGTAGCCGAGCTAAGAAGCTACAACAAGAGGTGCACGCGCTACTTTATGAATTTCATTTAAACACTAATGAGAATTTTATGCTACCTAAGTCGTGTATGTTGATATTACTTAGGTTCACCAAAGAGGAAGGACAAAACATATCAAGGGCAAATCAGCAAGAAGAGCTATATCCGAGTCAGTCCAGCGCAACAGAACCGTCCAAAAGAAACAGTCATATCTTTTGATTCCCAAAAGCTATGAAGGCCCATAAGTACTTTTTGGAAAGCTCTTAAAGTCTAGTTTCCAATGCTTCTAAAGCCGACTTAACCACATCTACCAGAAAGGCAGCCGACCTACTTTAGTGCCGACTGGTCAGAAGGTCAACAGTCAGCTTGATGACCAAGTTTTCGTATTAAACTGCATCATTCTACGAAGTTTCATTAAGCATGCTATATATGGTGAGAAAGCTTATCAAGTTAGCTTTCCAATGCAACCAGTCCCACGTCATTTGAAGGTTCCTAGAAGAAGTTATTGCCAAAATACTGAAGACTGCGCAGAAGTCAAACAGCCACACGGAAATCAACTCTGCAGATCTCCCGAAGAGGCTCCTTCACATTAGCTCGTGAAAATACTTTTGTTTTGTGTTTATACCTCGCTAAGGCTGGTTGTTACTAGTATAAATACCCCCCCTATGTCTATGATGTAAGGCAGCTTATGATAATCTAAAACAGAACCCTTTTGTTCAGCTGTGTGCTAACAAATATTGAGAGTGATCTCTACCCCTTTGCTCTTGTGAATTCCTTTGCGGGATTGCAGAAGCGGCGGCTTCATCCGCTCCCAATTGGTGCTCCTACTCCCTTCGAGGTCTCCTCGATTGATTGTAGGCTGTGTCGGTTGGTTCTTTGAGAGTGTGGTTGGGCGAATCCTCGATTCAGGCTGCCGGTTAAAGACGGTGGTTGGCTTCGAGTTTTATTTGTCAGGTTGCACTAGTTATCGCTGCTTGCAGCAAGTTATCTTGGCTTCTTTGAAGCTAGTTATCTGAAGATTGATCCTACGTCGTGAAGATCGGGCATCGTGACGCATCAGATGGGGTGATCTCGTTGGATTGCTTGGTGGACTCTTGGGTGTGGCGGCCTTTGTTCTTCATCCTCCTTGTCTTGATCATTTGCATCTCCCCCTTGATTATTGTCGTCATCTTGAGGTGGCTCATTTGCTTGATCTTCTACTTCATCAACTTGAGCCTCATCCTCATTTTGAGTTGGTGGAGATGCTTGCGTGGAGGAGGATGGTTGATCTTGTGGATTTGGAGGCTCTTCGGATTCCTTAGGACACACATCCCCAATGGACATGTTCCTTAGCACGATGCACGGAGCCTCTTCAATACCTATCTCATCAAGATCAACTTGCTCTACTTGAGAGCCGTTAGTCTCATCAAACACAACGTCACAAGAAACTTCAACTTGTCCAGTGGACTTGTTAAAGACTCTATATGCCCTTGTGTTTGAATCATATCCTAGTAAAAAGCCTTCTACAGTCTTAGGAGCAAATTTAGATTTTCTACCTCTTTTAACAAGAATAAAGCATTTGCTACCAAAGACTCTAAAATATGAAATGTTGGGCTTTTTACCGGTTAGAAGTTCATAGGATGTCTTCTTGAGAATTCGGTGTAGATACAACCGGTTGATGGCGTAGCAAGCGGTGTTGACCGCCTCGGCCCAAAACCGATCCGAAGTCTTGTACTCATCAAGCATGGTTCTTGCCATGTCCAATAGAGTTCTATTCTTCCTCTCCACTACACCATTTTGTTGTGGAGTGTAGGGAGAAGAGAACTCATGCTTGATGCCCTCCTCCTCAAGAAAGCCTTTAATTTGAGAGTTCTTGAACTCCGTTCCGTTGTCGCTTCTAATCTTCTTGATCCTTAAGCCGAACTCATTTTGAGCTCGTCTCAAGAATCCCTTTAAGGTCTCTTGGGTTTGAGATTTTTCCTGTAAAAAGAATACCCAAGTGAAGCGAGAATAATCATCCACTATTACAAGACAATACTTACTCCCGCCGATGCTTATGTAAGCAATCGGGCCGAATAGATCCATGTGGAGTAGCTCAAGCGGCCTGTCGGTCGTCATGATGTTCTTGTGTGGATGATGGGCACCAACTTGCTTTCCTGCTTGGCATGCGCTACAATTCCTGTCTTTCTCAAAATGAACATTTGTTAGTCCTAAAATGTGTTCTCCCTTTAGAAGTTTGTGAAGATTCTTCATCCCAACATGTGCTAGTCGACGATGCCAGAGCCAGCCCATGTTAGTCTTAGCAATTAAGCAAGTGTCGAGTTCAGCTCTATCAAAATCTACCAAGTATAGCTGACCCTCTAACACTCCCTTAAATGCTATTGAATCATCACTTCTTCTAAAGACAGTGACACCTACATCAGTGAAAAGACAGTTGTAGCCCATTTTGCATAATTGAGATACAGAAAGCAAATTGTAATCCAATGAATCTACAAGAAAAACATTGGAAATAGAACGGTCAGGAGATATAGCTATTTTGCCAAGACCTTTGACCAAACCTTGATTTCCATCCCCGAATGTGATAGCTCGTTGGGGATCTTGGTTTTTCTCGTAGGAGGAGAACATCTTCTTCTCCCCTGTCATATGGTTTGTGCACCCGCTGTCGAGTATCCAACTTGAGCCCCCGGATGCATAAACCTACAAAACAATTTTAGTTCTTGATTTTAGGTACCCAAACGGTTTTGGGTCCTTTGGCATTAGAAACAAGAACTTTGGGTACCCAAACACAAGTCTTGGAGCCCTTGTGTTTGCCCCCAACAAACTTGGCAACTACTTTGCCGGATTTGTTAGTCAAAACATAAGATGCATCAAAAGTTTTAAATGAAATGTCATGATCATTTGATGCAATAGGAGTTTTCTTAGGCAACTTAGCACGGGTTGGTTGCCTAAAACTAGATGTCTCACCCTTATACATAAAAGCATGATTGGGGCCAGAGTGAGACTTCCTAGAGTGAATTCTCCTAATCTTGTCCTCGGGATAACCGGCAGGGTATAAAATGTAACCCTCGTTATCCTGAGGCATGGGAGCCTTGCCCTTAACAAAATTAGATAATTTCTTAGGAGGGGCATTAAGTTTGACATTGTCCCCCTTTTGGAAGCCAATGCCATCCTTAATGCCAGGCGTCTCCCACTATAAAGCATACTACGAGCAAATTTAAATTTTTCATTTTCTAAGTTATGCTCGGCAATTTTAGCATCTAATTTAGCTATATGATCATTTTGTTGTTTAATTAAAGCCATGTGATCATGTATAGCATCAATGTTAACATCTCTACATCTAGTACAAATAGAAGTGTGCTCAACGGTAGATGTAGAGGGTTTGCAAGATTTTAGTTCTACAACCTTAGCATGCAATATTTCATTTTTACTTCTAAGGTTGGAAATAGTAGCATTGCAAATATCAAAATCTTTAACCTTAGCAAGCAATTTTTCATTTTCATTTCTAAGGCTAGCAAGAGAAATGTTCAATTCTTCAATCCTAGCAAGCAAATTAACATCTCTAGGATTGGAAGTTGAAACATTACAAACATGAGAATCAACCTTAGCTAACAAATTAGCATTTTCATTTCTAAGGTTGTCTATCGTCTCATGGAAAGTGCTTAGCTCACTAGATAATTTTTCACATTTCTCAATTTCTAGAGCATAAGCATTTTTAACCTTAACATGCTTTTTATTTTCCTTGATTAGGAAGTCCTCTTGGGAGTCCAAGAGATCATCCTTCTCATGGATGGCACTAATCAATTCATTTAATTTTTCCTTTTGTTCCATGTTAAGGTTTGCAAAAAGGGTGCGCAAATTATCTTCCTCATCACTAGCATTATCATCACTAGAGGACTCATATCTAGTGGAGGATTTAGATTTAACCTTCTTTATTTTGCTGTCCTTTGCCATGAGGCACTTGTGGCCGACGTTGGGGAAGAGGAGTCCCTTGGTGACGGCGATGTTGGCGGCGTCCTCGTCGGAGGAGGACTCGGTGGAGCTCTCGTCGGAGTCCCACTCCCGGCACACGTGGGCATCGCCGCCCCTCTTCTTGTGGTACCTCTTCTTTTCTCTCCTCTTGCCTTTCTTGTCGTTATCCCTGTCACTGTCACTTGATAATGGACATTTAGCAATAAAGTGACCGGGCTTACCACATTTGTAACAAACCTTCTTGGAACGGGATTTGTAGTCCTTCCCCTTCCGTTGCTTGAGGATTTGGCGAAAGCTTTTGATGATTAAAGCCATCTCCTTGTTGTCGAGCTTGGAGGCGTCAATTGGTTGTCTACTCGGTGTAGACTCCTCCTTCTTCTCCTCCGTCGCCTTAAATGCCACCGGTTGTGCTTCGGACGTGGAGGGTTCATCAAGCTCGTTAATCTTCTTTGAGCCTTTAATCATACATTCAAAGCTCACAAAATTCCCGATTACTTCCTCGGGAGTCATTAGTGTATATCTTGGGTTGCCACGGATTAATTGAACTTGAGTAGGGTTAAGGAAAATAAGAGATCTTAGAATAACCTTAACCACCTTGTGGTCATCCCACTTTTTGCTCCCGAGGTTGCGCACTTGGTTCACCAAGGTTTTGAGCCGGTTGTACATATCTTGTGGCTCTTCCCCTTGGCGAAGACGGAAGCGACCGAGCTCCCCCTCGATCGTTTCCCGCTTGGTGATTTTGGTGAGTTCATCACCCTCGTGCGCGGTCTTGAGTAAGTCCCAAATCTCCTTTACATTCTTCAACCCTTGTACTTTGTTGTATTCCTCCTTGCTTAGAGAAGCGAGGAGTATGGTTGTAGCTTGAGAGTTGAAGTGCTCGATTTGGGCCACTTCGTCCTCATCATAGTCTTCATCCCCTACGGATGGTACCTGTGCACCAAACTCAACAACATCCCATATGCTTTTGTGGAGTGAGGTTAGATGAAATCGCATTAAATCACTCCACCTAGCGTAATCTTCACCATCAAATGTTGGTGGTTTGCCTAATGGGACGGAAAGCAAAGGTGTATGTTTGGAAATGCGAGGGTAGCGTAGGGGGATCTTACTATACTTCTTGCGCTCTTGGCGCTTAGAAGTGACGGATGCCGCGTCGGAGCCGGAGGTGGATGGCGATGAAGAATCGGTCTCGTAGTAGACCACTTTCCTCATCCTCTTTTTCTTGTCCCCACTTCGACGCGTCTTGTGAGAAGCGGATTTCTCCTTCTTCTCCTTTTGGTGTGAAGAAGACTTCTTCTCCTTCCCTTTGGAGGAGTTCTTCTTCTCCTTTCTCTTGGTGCGGGACTCTTCCGATGAAGTGCTCCCATGGCTTGTAGTGGGCTTTTCGCCGGTCTCCATCTCCTTCTTGGCGTGATCTCCCGACATCACTTCGAGCGGTTAGGCTCTAATGAAGCACCGGGCTCTGATACCAATTGATAGTCGCCTAGAGGGGGGGTGAATAGGGCGAAACTGAAATTTACAAAATTAATCACAACTACAAGCCGTAGGCCTGGGCAATCGGTTAACCGATGTTTTTCGGTTCGGTTTTTCGGTTTTTTATAAGTTCGGTTTCTGGAAAATGATAACCGAAACCTTCTACGGAAAATCAAAAATCGAACCTTCAGCTAACCGAATATTTCGGTTCGGTTTTCGGTTTAACCGAAAAAACTGAATACGAATAAAACTGCTCTAACAGCACAATACAATGAAATACAAATATCATGATCTGTTCATTTAAGAGCACAGTACAACAAAATACAAATGTTCTCAGAGCAGATTCATTCGGTTTAGAGCAAAACACAACACATGAGCACAATACAAATGTTTGACAGCACAATAGAGCAGTCCAGCACAAATACACAATACAGTAGTCCAGCGCCCAGCAAGAACCGTGCAACCAAATTCAAAGAGTGAGGTGCAAGAACCGTGCAGTCCACCAAAATTCCGGTTTTCGGTTTAAACCGAAATAAAAAACCGAACACCGAAATTAGTACGGTTTCTGTAGATTGGTAACCGAAAAGTAATCTGGTTTTTCGGTTCCGGTTTTTTCGGTTTCGGTTCCGGTTTTTTCGGTGTTCGGTTTTCGGTTTTTATGCCCAGGCCTAACAAGCCGGGTTAGTGTTAGAAATATGATCGAGTCCGCGAGAGAGGGTGGAAAACAAATCGCAAGCAAATAAGAAGTGTGACACACGGATTTGTTTTACCGAGGTTCGGTTCTCGCAAACCTACTCCCCGTTGAGGAGGCCACAAAGGCCGGGTCTTTTTCAACCCTTTCCCTCTCTCAAACGGTCCCTCGGACCGAGTGAGCTTTCTCTTCTCAATCAAACGGGAACAAACTTCCCCGCAAGGATCACCACACAATTGGTGTCTCTTGCCTTGGTTACAATTGAGTTGATCGCAAGAAAGATTGAAAGAAAGCACGATTGCAAAAGCCAAGCGACAAGAGCGACAAATAACACACGGATCACTTTCTCTCTCAAGTCACTAATCACTAATGATCTCTTTTCTCAATTATGAAACTTGGAGAGATGGAGGCTTTGAATGTGTCTTGGAATGGATTGCTAGCTCTTGTATTGAATGTTGAAGGTTGGAATGCTTGGATGACTTGAATGGAGGTGGTTGGGGTTGTATTTATAGCCACCAACCACTTCCTAGCCGTTGCTCCATTCTGCTGAGCGCGGACGGTCCACCCGCCTGGTCCGGGCGGTCCGCCCCTGTAGATCAACGGCTGAAAACGCAACGGTCAGCAGTAACGGCTATATCAACGGCTATATTGCATTTAATGCGTCGTCAGATGTCAGATAAAGCCAGTCGCGGACGGTCCGGTCGTGCACCCCGGACGGTCCGCGAGGCCGCTATAATTCATTTTTCCGAACCCGTCACCTTCGGGTTTTTTCGGTTTCTCACCTACCGGACGGTCCGCGCCTGAGGCCGGACGGTCCACGCGAGGGCTCGGACGGTCCTTGCTTTTCTTCCGGACAGTCCGTAGTGTAGACTTGTATTTTTGCATTGGTTCTGTCCGAAGATTATCCTGGTGTCGCGGACGGTCCGCCGCAGGGGCCCGGACGGTCCGCGCTTGGCCTGTTTTTCCAAAAAGCTTCTCCTGTCTGAAATAATCTACGGTATTCCAGACAGTCGATTTAGTATAGTTATAGATGAACCTTTGGCACCTATAGAACATATAATCTAGAGCAAACTAGTCAGTCCAATAATTTGTGTTGGGTAACTCAACCACCAAAATTAATTAGGAACTAGGTGTAAGCCTAATTCCCTTTCAACAGGTCAAGAACAGGTACCACATGATGAGGCGCTTGGAGGATGCCGTGATGAGTTCGTGAGAGGTCTGGGCCGTCGTCTCCCAGTCAACTTTGGTTTGCTGGACCGTTGTCTCCTTATAATGTAATTATTTATTTTGTATAGAACTCCTGTTATTTAGTAAAGATGTGACATTCGATCATATGCCATGATTCATCATATGTGTGAGACTTGGTCCCAGCACACCTGGTGATTATGTTCGCGCCCGGGCTTTGGACCCCTAAAACCCGGATGTGACAGAAGTGGTATCAGAGGAATGTTGACTGTAGGACGAAACCTAGATAGAACTGGACAACCATTATCTACTTACCTTTGCTACTCTAATCCTTTCTAAACTTTTCTTAATCTTTTCTCATCTATTTCCGCTTTACTCTGATTATTCTTACCTTTTCTTTCTAAAGACAAATGTGGATTTCACACTTTGAAATCATGTGCCTAAAGTGACTTTAGGACTAGGAGACCTAATCTTAGGAACAAAAAAAATCAAAACTATTTTCATAAATATTGATATGCTTGAGTGTTTGTTCTTATGATACGTGTTTGATTTGGATCTTTGGTTGAGTGTGATGAGTTATGGAGTAATATCCACAATTACATCTGCATATACATAGAAAAAATGCTTATAAAAATAACTAGATAAACTAGATTATCCCTCATTAAAATCTCTAGCCTAACAATATCCATCTCATCTGGAAAAAAATTCTATCCTACACTCATATATCCATCTTAACTTAAAAAGATATTCATCTTATCCTGAAAAGATCTTATGTCACCCTAATAGATCTAACTGGCCTCAAAAGATTCTACATTATCCCTATAGATTCATCTTATTTGGAAGGATTCACCTTATGCTAACCACTCTACTCATCTCATCCTAAAGTAACAACCATGATCTAATTAATGAGATCTTGTCTAGTCTATCTAGTCATAACAATCTAACCTAGATCTAATCTAATGTAACAGATTAATCTAACCTAACAAAGTCTAAACCTTAAGTTGAGCTAACCTAATTTGAGTCACTTAACCATTTAATAATGGAAAATAAATAGATTAGACCATACTAGCCTGGTGTTAACCTAACCTAGCACCATAAACCAACTCAACCATAAGCATAACAGCTAACCCAATCAATAGAGTCATGATGGAGTGTATAATCTATCTGTCACCACTTAACATCAAATAAGATCTTGATCTACATCATGTAGTCTATCTCATCCATATTTGTTTTAACCATATTCCCTGACCCCGATGATATACACTAACCTCGAATCAATGAGACCAAGACCAGAAAAAGGACAAGATCAACCTCGTCAAGGAAGGATAGAAGTCAAACTCGATCATCAAAGGCATTACTACCCAACAAAAGTTCTTTCTCACTATAAATTTTCTTACCCCACTCCTTCTTACCCAAAAATATATATGCTTTAAAGATATCATTCATCCTGCATAATAAAGTGGCTATACCCATATATATCCAGGCCTTCCTAATCACCCTTGTCTATAAAAAATATATGAAACTCCGGAACTTAAACCTATTATAGACTAAAATACGAATCACAAACCAATCCTTCTGTATCCCTTTTTCTTACAAATCTCGAGGACGAGATTCTTGTTAAGGGGGGTAGGATTTGTAACACCTAATTTATAAGAGATCGTATTAAAAGGAGAAAAGTGTTTTCCTTTATTTATATGTGTGTATCACATCCATTTGTCATCACATGTGAACACCTCACTTAAAAATAATCA
Source organism: Zea mays (assembly GCF_902167145.1). Lineage (NCBI taxonomy): Eukaryota > Viridiplantae > Streptophyta > Magnoliopsida > Poales > Poaceae > Zea > Zea mays. The sequence goes on along the minus strand of NC_050102.1, from coordinate 41,511,215 downwards.
CTTAATAAAAAGACATATCACTAAATCGTGCATTATGTTGGCTTTTAATTGTTTGTGCCCTTAATAGTAGTCACAACAATATGAATAAAATAATAAACAAAATAGAAATATAAAGACTAACTTGAAAGTTTGGAAATGGGAAATGATATAGAAAGAGAGAATTACCATAAAATACAAAATAAAAACCTATAAAGTTCATATCATATTCAAATTGAACATTTGATGAGAAGATAGATTTGCCACAAAAATCTGGAATTTTAAACTTGGGACTGATTTGAATTTGGGATAAAAAGGAAGAAAAGAAAAAAAGAAAAGGGATAAAACCCTGCAGCTGGGCCAAATTCACTCCTCTTGGCCCATCTCCCTTTTCCACTCCTGTACCGTGCCTACGCGCCTTGGGTCGCTGCCTTGTGGGGTCAAGTCGTCAGGATGGTCTCCCTCCTCTGGTTGTGGAGCTTGGGTCGTAACGACCGGGAGGAAAGTCCGCCTGGACAGCGCGCCCGGGCTTGTCGCCATCGTGTGATGCCTGTACCTCTGTCGCGGTGGGCCCCACTCGTCATGCTTATCTCCCTCAACAAACCGCTCGACATCCCGGGATTTTCGAGCTCCACGGCTCAACTACCCGCGCGATTCACGGTTGTGCTCAACGTACTCCGAAGCCGCTGCCGCCCGGATCGCGCGGAATCTAGCTGACCATTCCAACAACCCGGTCGGAATCCCCTCACAGCAGGGTATAAAGAGGACCGAACCTCCCCCCCCCCTCATCAGCCATCGAGCCAGATCTCACCATCGTTGACTGAGTAGGAGAGATAGGGGAGCATTGGAACGCCGCTTGGTGGAGCTGTTGCGACGCCGCGCCCAGGGCCTCGGATTCGTCCTCCCCGGTCACTTTGGTGCTTCGCTTGGACACGCCGAACAGGTTTGGGGCCTCGGCGGGCAGAATCGACTACCGTCGCGCCAAGTAATTTCTCTCTGGAATCCTCCTCCGCCGTAGAACCAAGCCGCATCGTGGGCAGCACCGCCCGCATCAACCTCTTCGGTAAGAAACCCTCAGTTGAGTCCACCTTAACCTCTTCTTCGTGTAGCACCATCAGGAACGAAGGTTGGTGGTCGGAATCGTGTGCGGGCCGCGCGCTGGCCATGGCGCCGCCGCACTGGCGCTTAAACGCGGCTGGGCGCCACCACAGCTCGGGTTAGAGAAGGGAGAATGAATGAGCGGCGTTGATCTTTTAATTAGCGGCCACGATTAGTCGGGTTGCTGGTTCATCCGGATCGGATCGGTGACCGTCGATCTGGAATGGGTGGTGGAGATGATGCACCGCATAACGATTCGCCGGGTAGATCGGCGCCGTAGATCATTGATCGTGGGGCTATGTGAGAATCGCGTTTCATTAAATCTGGTCCATCGGATCTAATCCATCGGCCCTGATTTGAGAATACCCCTTCGTCGTGCGCTTCTTTCAAAAGAGACCTTATGTTTTACTGGAATAAACCCGCCATCCACTCCAGCTATTCATCGAGTCTTAGAATACTTGCGCCGTAGCCCCTGAATTTCTTGGTAAATGAGGCCCAGTCCAGAACAGTATAAAACCAGAAAATTTAAATTATAAATGGATTTTTAATAGATAAATAAATGTTAGAACTTGATTAAACCATAGAAAATCCATTTTTAGTCCAAATTAACCCATTCCAGTTTCTAAAATTTTGTAATATTATTCTCTATCACCTGGAGGCTCTGTTTTGTCATGAAAACAGTAATAAAAATTTATTTCCTAATTAATCTTGTATCAAATACATAAAACCTTAGGAAATTCGTATCTCCTCCGTTGTAACTCCGATTTGATCCGTTCAAGTTGTGTTAGTCTCGCAGAAACGCGTAGATCATTATTATTCAGTTTGTTCTTATGTTTGGTGTGATGTTAATTTTATCTATACCATGTATGTTTGTATTGCTACGACTAGCGCGAAGGCGTATCATCTGAAAAGCAAGTTGTTACCTGGAATCTCAAGTGCCAGGCAAGTTGTGCCCTTGATCACTTCTTTTACCCACTCATGTTCTAATTAATCATAATGATCTGCATAGGTTAATGTTGATGGGACCTAATAGGTTACCCTAGTTTGTCTATCTTTATGCCTTGTTTACCACTGAACTTTTTGGGTAGTACTTGCTAGTGCTATATGTGGTTTTGGGCATTGAGATACACATTATTCATGATCACACTTTTATTGTCTTTTTATTATTACTGTTCATGATAAGATCATTATGTTAATTGGAACATGGAGAACCACCCGGGAAAACAGTGCTACCACAAGGGTTTATGGACGCCCTTGGCTGATTAATTAGGAAAGCTAGTGGAGGACTACCTTACCCGAAAGGGGCAAGGGCAGTAGGGGAGTGGTCAGTGTAGGGAGGTCCTTGGTTGATTTTGCTGCGATGGCGGTCAGGCAAGAACCCTGCATTGGAGCTTCCTATAAACTGTAGCGGGTTTTCTGAAGCTAGTGGAACTTTGTAAAGGCCTCGTAGTGTTACCCTGCCTCGCCTCCTCGGTAGAGGTGTATGGGAAGTTGTGATCCCTTGGCAGATGGGTAACATGACTTGTGGGTAAAGATGCGCAACCTCTGCAGAGTGTAAAACTGGTATACTAGCCGTGCTCACGGTCATGAGCAGCTCGAACACTCACATGATTAATTTATGGAACTAAATTCAATTTGTCATATGCATTGCATCGCAGGTGATGTTGTTACTTTTGTTCTACTACTTAATTGGGTTGGTATTTACTTATACTTAGTAATTGCTAATAAAATTTTGACCAACTTTAAAAGCAATGCTCAGCTCTAACCATCCTCTTTGGTAAGCCTTACACTTCACGTGAGCTCCCACCTTTGGCGAGTTCATGCACATTATTCCCCACAACTTGTTGAGCGATGAACGTATGTGAGCTCACTCTTGTTGTCCCACACCCCCCCCATAGGTCAAGAACATGTACCACATGATGAGGCGCTTAAAGGATGCCGTGATGAGTTCGTGAGAGGTCTAGACCGTCGTCTCCCAGTCAACTTTGGTTTGCTGGACCGTTGTCTCCTTATAATGTAATTATTTATTTTGTATAGAACTCCTGTTATTTAGTAAAGATGTGACATTCAATCCTGTGCCATGATTCATCATATGTGTGAGACTTGGTCCCAGCACACCTGGTGATTATGTTCGCGCCCGGGCTTTGGACCCCTAAAACCCGGATGTGACAGCTTGTCCTTGACGCTGGAGTTGAGGCCGATGACGTACTTCTGTGCATGGCAAGAAATTCAGAACCAGACGGCCTCCGTGTAAGCTCATAGCACCAGAAATCAGAACACTTCTTTATTAGTAATATCCCCCTTTGCCCTGGAGATGAGCAAGAAAGGTTTATTATTTTTCTACTTGATTTCACTTCTGTTCTTCCTTTTGTAAGCACATTTAACGTTTGAAAAAAGAATTAACTAATAGAGATGTTATTTGCAGTGGCTCGCTCTTTACAAATTCCAATTGGTTTGCATTTAACAAGGACAAAACAATAAATGATAAACCTTTCTTTTATTATGAACCCTTTATCATTCTGTTATTAGTACATTGGGGATGCACTATGATTATAATAAAATATGTTCACATTTGTTCTTAAGGCGAGCCACAAGATTCAGGAATATCATTGTAGATTGTTTTTTAATTAGGCCAGCTATCACAATTTTTCGAGTTTGCATGTGCCTGCAATGCATTACGGAGGCATTTGGAGGTAGCATTTATCTTTATACCAGGTCAGTAGTTTTTAATGGCCTCTGCTTTTGTTTCTCAATCATTTATGACATGAATATGCAGGAAAGGTTATTCGTGCACCTTCTGGAGTGACGCATGGGAAAATCTCTCCAGTTTATTACGATGAGGAATTAGGAAATTCCTTATTCAATGGCTTGCCAAAGTATGATTTTTTAAATGAGTTTTAGTATGTACTATGGTTTAATTTCTGAATCATTGAATCATTTGGGATGCATGCATGCAAAGATAGTTTCATGTCATCTGTTGGTTGTTGAAGTAGTGTGTTGGAAATTTTGCAGATGTTGTGCGGTACTACAAGCAGAACGCCGATAAAACATGGGTCGACGTCTCGCTGAACAACCTGCTTCCTGGCTCAGCCCTCAATTGCTAGTGCCAGCTGTCAGGATGTCTCATCCAGGAAAAGCCTAATGCTACTCAAAGGTCTATTGTCTGTCCATGGTTGAGATCTTCAGTTTTCACAAATTCTCAGTACAATACCTGATGGTTTAGATCATGAGATTTGTGTGACCTGGGTGGAACACGTTGAGGTAGACGATAGGTCAGTGCACAACATCTACAAGTTGTTTGGGGCAAGCAGCAGTTCTGGAGTTGTACAGAAGCATTGACCATAGAAAGTGAACTTGTTAACATTGAACCAGGTGAGATGCTTAGTTACTATCGATCAGATTGTTAATTGGTCTACAATTTGGCGTTTTTAGAAAAAACAAGTGTTTGTAAGTGGCTGCTCTAATTAGAGTTTATAGCATTTAGTTCAGAATTATTATGAGTGGTAGAATGGAATGAGCCTATAAATTTTGGTCACACACTATATAAAATATAAGTTTGTTCATGTTATTTTCGCAGCTGTAGATCTGATTTGATTCTTCCTTTCCTCCCGTGGCGGGATCAATCAGATACGAAATGGCCAAGGACTGCTGACGATGATGATGACATGGCCACCATCGTCGCCCTCATGTAGGCCATCCTCCAAGAGCTCAACCTCCACGCCTCTGTTCTAAAGCTCCTTTCCTCCCCACCTATATGTTTTCTATTGAATCCACAATGACTAGATTAGGCAAAGCTTCACCGATGAGCTTAGCATCCTACTATAACATGATGAATGTACACACGGATCAGTTTAGGAAACTACTGAAACTTATACGTTCTATTTTCAATAAAGATAAATCAACTTCCCCACATCACTCATGTTCTTCTTGCAGCTTTGCTGCTTGCTATTGTCTTAGATTAATTAAGCCATATTTGAGCAGTCCACTATGCCAAGTATTGCACTTTGAAATCCAGCAACTATACGACTATACCCAAAATGCTTAAAAGACTATATATATTGTTTATTTATTAAAAAAAAGTAATTTGGTTTAGTGTATATGTATAAGATAATCCTATCAGTTCGATATTGTTTGTCCGGTCTGGTGGTATGACTTATGATTAAATTAATTTCTTTCTTAGGATTTTATTTAATTTCCTTGACGATTGAATTGTTAGAGCGAGAATTTGATAGTCCATGCATTCCTCCCCAAATGATCAAAGCGGGGTTGTTTTCCTTTTTTAGTCTTCACTTCTTTCTGCTACCTTTGCCTTTCACCATTTGATTCCATGTAGGCCTAATATGTTTACCACCTAATCTCTACTTCTTTAAAGCACCAGTTTTCATTGTTGTGCATCACACACTTTCTATCGTCACGTGTAAAGCACATCTGTTTTCAGTCTATATCTATCCACTTCTATCTCTACCCACCTCCATTCACCCCTTAAAGTGGGGTTGTTTGTGCGTTCGCCTTCGTCCCGCTCACCCATTCCCTCCCCACATCTGTTTAACCGTCCACACGCACCTGTCGCCGCCCTTCGCAACACCAACACACGATATGGAGAGGTTTTTCTCTTGTCAGTCGCTCCCTGTTTATTTTGTTGACTCGATAGAGTCATTGGCTTATCAGTAAAAGTATCCATATTGTCCATTGCATTTTGAATTAGTTCTGAATGTGCTTCCTTCCTTTGTATTTTTAGAGCTGCTAGAATAAAAACTTAAATACTTAACATTTTACTTCACACTTTTGTTTATCTATTCTTATAGTTAGTGGACACTTTTACTGAACTCACATGCCACTCTTTCTTATTCTATTCTTACGTTGGTACCATTTTTTGAAAAAAAAATCTTCTATTCCTTCTTATGTCTCATGTGATGAAAGAAGTTATTTGCTTACAACCTGAAACAGACAAAGAAGCTAGAGATAATAAAGGGGTCTCTAAGAAAGAATTTCTACCTGAAAATCTTTTCACCAAATGTACTAGACATCACCTTGGTTGACCTCCCTAGAATAACACGTACTTGTGCCACTTGGAGACCAGCCCAGTGATATTGAGTCAAGAATAAGAGCAATGACCATACAATACATTAGGCATCCAAGTTGTATTATCTTATTACTAATCAGTACTAGTTCGATGTTGGTTTAGATTCCCTTTTTGCTTTAGTGCATTTAAACTGTAACCACTATACCTTCTTGACTTCTATGGATACTTTTTAAAAACTTTTTTACAGGTGATTTTTAAACTCTATTCTATTGTTTCTTTTAAACAGCTAATTGCACTTGATATGGGTGCATTAATTATTGGTGTCAAATATCGTGGAGAGGTTGAGGATAGACCCAAGGCTATTCTCAAAGAAGTTACAGATTCTAATGGGCAGACCATTCTTTTCATTGATGAGATTCACAAAGTTGTTGGAGCAGGTAACTATGAATGATGCTCTTTTGTTCCCCTGACTATTAGATGTTTTCAGTCTTGCCATTAATTTATTTTAGTTCGAATTGTGATGCTTTGGCTCTATTTCATTTCCCCCCTCAACAATAGTGATGCTTTGGCTCTCTTTTTACCATCTTATATGGTATGACTAAACTAATGTCTCCATATATCTCATACAAGTTGCAAATGCCATGGCTGCAAAAAGCAAAGTTGCTATTGCGGGAGCTGAAAACTGTGAAGGCAGATTTATCTTTTGCAAAGGAACGCTATGCTCAACAATCCTACTTTTTGTTACTACTTATACTTCATGTCCAGTTTACGTACTTGAACCTTAGTTTACAAAACATTTTGTTTTATCTAATCATCATGGACCCAATAAATGAAAATGACCACCATATTTGTGTTCTTTTCTGACCTGCCATTTTGTTTGTTATAATTTATGACTTCCATGCCCATTCCTTTTTACTGCAAGTATGGTTTACAAGATGGCGAAGCTCCTTAGTGATTAGGGGGTGCTGCACCCCCTCAAATAGTGAAAAACAGTGATTAGGACTAAAAATTCACCATATATGCATCCCTTCTAAACTATAATACAAGTCTATGCACTCATAAGACATCTGCACCCATATCCAATTCGCTCTAAGCTTAGCTACTAGCTTACAAGCCTCTTGGGCCTAATTTCCTGAATAAACCTGAAGTATCAACTACTTGGTTCTGCCATACCATTTTTTTTATATGTTCTGTTGGCTAAATGCAAGTATAACACTAACAGGTTGCTAAAATCAGCATGACTGTCTTCATTCTTGGTCCTGCTAGCATGTAATCGAAAAGCATCTACTTTTTTTCTTCAAATAGACCCCCCTCCCTCCCCCCAATTTTTTTTGTGATGTTTGGAACTTTGGATTGTATGATTATCACTGTGGTGACCATTTGTAGTAGAGTTTCACCCAATGAATAAGCAAAATCATTTCATTTGGATCTTTCAGGATGATCAAGTTGCTGATATCCAGGCTCAGGGATTATCTAAGGATTTTGTGCAGTGGGTTAATCAAGGAGAGGCATTTTGGTACTGATATTCCAAGATGGGACTACCATGTAAATTCAAGCCACATGATGGTTGCACTTGCAAAAGGGGGGAAAATAAGGGAGAAGTCTACATGATGGCAGTCCAGACCTCATTTCAAAGCATATTAACTCTTAAAGACCATTGCAAGGAGGGACCATCAATGTGCATGAGATTGTTTGTCAACCATCAGCAATTCAGCATTCTCTTTGCGGTACACGAATATGATGATGGGCTTAGAGTCACACGCACTATTAGAAGACTTGTGTAGGGAAGTGTACCATTTTGTTCATTTATTGAAGCTTGCTCACCAAGCTGGTAGATAGTGCATTGTTATTATTTTTTCTTAAAAGGAATGAAAGAATGTAGGTAGTTTATTATTTTTAAGATGTACCATTGTCTAGGCATCATCCCCATCTCTCCATCGTGTAAATATACTAGGTGAATGCCAGTGCGTTGCAACGGGAATATATAATACCACGATAACTTATGTACAAATATGTAATATATTGTTATGAGAAAAGGTCCTCAAGTACTTATTTGATCTGAGCGACGACGATGGAGACTTCACCGGTGTGGCAGCGCGTGAGGTCGTGCCACCAGAGCAAGTCGTCGCGTCCCTCAGAGTTATCCTCGATCGGAGGAGCCCACGATGTCGCGGCCCGCCGGCCCGGTGAGGTGGGCCAGACCCCATCGCACATCGAGAGGAGCGGACCTAGCATAAAAAATTATTATGAAGCATGCATCAGAGTAAAATATTGCTTTGTTGTTTTCATGTCACTTGAGAGCTAGAATGACGAAAGATGGGTAAAATATTGCTTTGTTGTTTTACTCGAGTGACATCCTCGAGAGAGCTAGAATTGTGAAATATGGGTAACGATCATTTGGATGTTCTTACTGCTAACATTGAACTTTAGAGCTAGGGAGATTTAGAAGTATCCCTCAATTTGCATGTGTCAGAACATTTGACGCCTAATTGACATCCCAGTTAGCCAGGAAGGTCACTGATTGCAGATTCTTTGATTTGTATAATATTACTGACGCTGTGAATATCCTTAGCTTGTTAGCAGTGGTAACATTTGGTGAAATATTGATGATCCGGTGAATTGAAATGAAGCTGATTTATCTGTGGTAACCATTATAATCCAGTGACATATGCATCTTCATGGTAATAGTTAAGTGTTCATGTGTTGCAACAGCACATAAATTATTCGATAAAATGGTAGTGTACAATGATTATATGAAAACAATCTTAATATCTTATAAATTCTTTGCCAAAAACCAATACACGAATATTAGAGGATGTCAAGTTAATATTAGAAGGCAATAAGAGTCATCGAGATTAGCGAGGAAAAGGGTCCTATCGTGCATGACGCCGACGAGGCAGCACGTCCTAGCCATTGTGAGGTCCGGTTGGGCCTCTCACAGGCTTGACACGAGCGCGAGGAAGCCTTCCTCCATGGCCAGGAACAATGTACTAAGACGACCAATCTTCCTCTCAAACATCTGTTGATATGCATCATTGACGAGAAAATTTGGTGAATCAACTATTTAAAAAGACAACTGGTGAGCTCCAGTACATTCCTGATGATTGACGAGCCACTTCTTTTCTGCTGAACAATTAATGAAGTAACACCTGCTAAAATGCAACTATGCTAACGTACTGTATAATTTGAAGGGAACAAACACTGTTCTCATAAAAGTGATAATGTAGTAGTCTTTATATCAAGATAATTATGTTTTAGCTAAACCACTATCTATTAGAATTTAGCAAAACAATTACACAAAATATTCTCTTTTTTATCTACTGCATAATACAATATAACTTGTTATAAAAAAATATTTGGCAGTTAACAACCATATTGTTTGAATAGGTACCCTATATATTTTTATCATAACTTCAGGAAATTAAAAAGATTGACAACACCCATAAGCTCATTTTATTCACCGAACTCATAGAAATCTGAAACCTAACTACTACCATAATTCCAGCAAAAAAAGTGCTTGTTGGCTCTTACCAATTCCCTCCAAAGCACCGATCTTAGACTTAATCTGAACTATAGTATTGGTGGACTTCACATCAAGTAGCACTGTTTTCATCATCCAAACATAGATCTGCAAAGAGGATAAAAGAAACAGAAAACAATACTAAGTAACCTTCGGTCTCTCGTATAAAAATATATTGTGTCAAACTTTGCATTAAAAGAACACCAGAGTAAGAATGACGGTACATGTATAAAGCACAATAAAATAATAAAAACAAATACAATAAGCACCACACATAAACCTTAATCCTTTTGATATTACCCACTTAGCTTCACAATGTACAACAACATTAGTACTTAGTACTCGAGCAACTCGTACCACAATCCCATTTGATACTATAGCAATTACTACTAAGAATGTTGATGAAATCTTAGGGCTACTAAATGACTTCCAAGAACCGGTAAAAGTTGAGCCCTTAAACTGAAGTATCACATAATCATCAACTACAAAAGTCGACACAACATCCTCCCTGTATTCTTTCAACTTAATCTCCTCTTCCCTGCTAGGCACCATCCCCAAGAGTTCGGTTCCAAGGCTCTCTGCCTGCCCTGCTTCCAATAATGGTGAACAGTCAGAGGAAACCTGAGCAGCTTTGTAGGGATTCATGGTGCTCCTCGCAGCATCCTTCCTCTATGCACCTGACTTGAACTCAGCAAGGTACATGCCAAATCATCGTGAGTAGAAATCAGATATCCAAGAGATACGTGTAGGGGGCGGGTAAAAAACATGGAACACAAATTTATATTTCAACCATGTACTACAGGAGACAGCACAGGATCATGCATCATACAGGCAAATTCATAGATAAGCAACCAACCTTACTAAAAACCAGCATCCTGTCGCTCCCATTGTCTAGACAAATATCTACACACAGATCTTAAGTTTTGATCTCTACAAACCACAACTTGCATGGTCTAGATCTGCTAGCGATAACAGTATACCTGTGGTAGTCGCCCTTCATCTTGAGGTAGAATACCTTGGACTCGGTGGCATTGGTTGAATGGAAGCTATGGAACAGCAAAATCACAATGGAACACGTGCGTACTGAGCCACATCCATTGAAAAATGAACGGGGGAGAAATGGCAAGAAGGATGATGACCTGAAAAATGAAGCATTACCTTTTGGTGATTTCTCTTGTGGGACTATCTCTGCAAGTTCAGACTTTGCAGGAGAGGCAGCTCCAAGGCTTTGCAAAGAGCACACCGTCGATGCTGAAAGTATATGGAACCGTTCAGTTGTGAGTGTCATAGGTTAAAGAGCACAATCTATCCAAAAAACACCGAAAAAGAATCTAAAAAGGAAACAAAACACACAAGAACCGAAGCCATGGTCTGAAGCACAAAAAGGAATGTCAAATGGCACGAAGAAATTGAGGAGTATCTTGTGGAGATATCGTGTAGCCATGGTCCATATCATGAGATGCAGCATCAGAGGAGCCCATCCTGCGCTTGCCCGACCCACCAGCTAGCAGGCTGCCACCTGCCGCTGGCGTCGTCGGCCGGCCAGGGCACGGTCGGCGACGTGCAGTCGATGACAGTGACCTCCCTCCCCCTATGCTTCTTCTTGAAGCTCAGGAACCTCTTGAACACCGGACATGAAGTAGATTTTTGCCAACAAAAAATATGCACAAGAGTGACTACCAGTGGCTAGTGTTAAAGTTCACAAATCGCTTTCCTTTTCTAATGACCAAGCTAAACTTTCTGAATGGATTCTGGAATGCTAGAGTAGTACAAAAATAAAATCTTCACACAATTACCCCCATGAGGCCTAGCGCACTCATTGACCAACGTCTCCTCATTGTGAAACAACAAATAATGCAAGACCCATGTGCAAGATGCAATTCGCAAAAACATTTAGGCACAAGGTTAGCCTTTTGCCTAGAGATAAATTTCTGGTATGCATAATAAGACATACCAGAGTGGCAACCATCTTCACTCCAAGCATAAGAACACAGTATCTGAAACCCAACATAACAAGTGACAAAACTACCCACATATAACACCATGTACCCGAAACATCCCCCACCAATTCCGTAAAACCAACAATACATGAGTAACTGATTCAGAGATGTTATGAGGAAAAACACACCTCCTTGTGCTTGCCCCATGTCTCCTCTGCAAAAGTCTTGGCCAACGCAAGATCATCAGTGATGATGGTGTTGTCAAACAAAGTGCCTCATTTAACCTGTATATAGAAAAAGGCATAATTATGATGTCTTTCTGAACAAGAAAAGAAGATATAACTATCCAACACCAACCTGCCACATCTCAATGCCAATGTATTTTAGGCTGTCAAAAGCATAAATATATGGATCATCCTTGAAATATGTGAAGCACAAGACATAGATTCAGCACTAATATTCTAATAACCAAACAATAAGAAGATACAATGTTCAATTTCAGGGAAACATACCTAGGTTGTCAATCATATGGGCCTTCCATTTACCCTGGTAGTTCGAGTTCTTGATTTTCTGGCAAGTGAAACAACATGTTGTTAGATATCAAAATATGAATTGTTGTCAGTTTTTATGTATTTAAAGGAATTGTCATACCTTTTTGTTTCCATGGTCCCTTGTATTTTGGTTGGGAATGGCACGAGCAAATGGGTAGTCCATTCACCATCTTCCTCATTGTCCCGGTCCTCAGGCTGCAATGCACATTTTAGAATTTATAAACCCATGTTATTCATCCTATGACACAGACTACATAACAAATAACCACATAAATACCTTCTTAGCATCAGGGTCAGTAATTTCCTTGGGAATACCATCATAGCCCTAAAAAGTAATGGAAAAAGCAATGAGCTGTACTGTTCAACGAATTAAGGAAACTGGTAGTGACTTGAGGAATAGCAAATGTCTCATAAAATATTATACAATAGAAGTTATTAAATTGTGGTCAGTAAGGCAATCTCTAGCAGACTTTGTATCCCACCTCATATTTCAAACTCTACCCTACAGTGCAATGCACGACCATATTCACGGTTTGGTGAGGACAACCTAAGACTTTTCACTAATAATAAGCATACACATATGTGCCTAGAAATAAAACACTACCTCTGGCTTCTTGTCCTCAGGGTCAGGAATGTACTCCTTGTCATCCCAGTCCTCAGGCTGCAATCATCGACACATAAACCTCAAATATTTACGAACAAGTGCGAACAAAGAAATTCACAATAATAAATATTAAGTATTTACCTTCTTAGTCTCTGGGTCCTTAATTTGCTTAGGGGGGAGAATATCCCAGTGCTCATAGATGATGTCAGTTTGCATCTATTCATTAGCCCTGCAGTCAATAATGGGAAATGGAACAGCTGAATCTCTACATTGAGCAGAGATGCAAATGTATAGCTTCATTGATAGTTGAATGTTACTGCTGCACATTCTAATTTTGTATGTCTTAAAATATCTAGTAGGCTATTGTTATTCAGTACACATGAGCAAAACAAATAGTGATTTTTCAGTTCATGAAAAATGAGCAGCATGAATAGGATAACTATGCATCAGGGCCCATGTTGAAATATTCCATACCTCAGATCGATGAATTGGCAAGGAGCAACGATCACAAGAAGAATTGTTGCAGTGACAGTTTTAGTTTACCTACAAATGAAAGATTTAAGTAAGTAATAAATAACTGAAAAAGAACAAAAGTATGCAATCGAGATTTTGTTAAAGAGCCCAACTAAGTTTCTCAAGATTAATGAGATGGTCATGACACTTATCTAAACCAATTTACTCAAATTGATTCTGCTCATCACCCAACTAAGAATATAATCAATGAGCCCACACCACAGTTAAGAACAGTACGAAAGAACATAGAGAAATAAGAAAAAAAAATAGACAGCTTACTAAATAGCTTCGATCTCGCTGTGCAAGATTATTGGATGATATCCAATAGCTCCCAATTAGAGACACCAGATATGCTCGTGCGTTGCAACGGGAACATATAATACCACGATAACTTAAGTACAGATATGTGTCATACTGTTATAAGAAAAGATTTTGTAACCCATTTATGATTTTAGCCATACATAAATTTTGTTATCTTAATCTAGCTATTTCACGACAACATAATACAGTGCCTATGCGTTGCGACGACATAATATTTGATGAGTGATTCTAGCAATCCATTATCATGGCATGAATATTATGCATAATATTCACATAAAAGTAAATTCAATTACAAGCATGAATAGAAAGTAACATATGAGCAATTCATGTATCTTTAATTGCCATACCACATTTTTCTGCAAGCTGGTCAGGTTAGGTTTATTTGGTCTCTACTGTAACTTAGCAACAAAAATACAATTTAGTACATGGTCACAATTAGGAACCTACCCTCTACAGCCTAAGCATTTGATACGAACTTCACATTAATCTCAATATATCACAAATTATTTGTCAGCAACCAATAACAAATGATGATGTGGTCCATGAATGACCCCATTCATATTGTGAGGTTCTTGATGTAGGTTGCAAGTATATGTACTTGGAGTCCAGTAAAACACGTAGAAATTCTAGAAAGTGTGAAAAACAGACATACCGTGAATCCATGAAACTTCTGCTTTCTATAACCAACTTCTTTCTTTTGTCCCATGCTGGCCCAAACATCTGTGTACACAACGTATGCTCCCTTAACTGCTTCTCTGGGACTGTTTTTATTTCGATCTTACCGATTCCAGCAACCCTGGCGATTTCCACTATGTTTGCATCAGGCTCAAATTCCTTGGGACAAGCACATACAAAGTGAAGCCATGAATGCACAATGTTCTTCCCATCTCCAACGTAGACAGCCTACAACGACACAAATTATTTGATAAGATAAAATGTTAGTGTACAACGTTTACATGAAAACAGACAACACATATAAAAACAGAAATAGAAACAGGTTAGTGACCACTGTAAATAAATAGAAACATGTTTGTAATATGTTCAAAGTATTAGGACCCGAGAGACCTTACCAGGAATACTTTCAATGTTTTCTACTTCTCTATTCTAGCAATGATCAACAGTTCTGACCAGATGGTAGGCGACTATAACCGAGCCCAAACCCAAATTCACAATTCCATATAATCACATGAGTATATTGACACCAGTTATTATTACCTTCTATGCATAAGCACTTTCATAAGGTACCTCATGACTTACTGCACATTTCCTTCCACATTTCTTCCCCTTCTACAATGACAGAGAACAGAACATGCACTTCAGTTCACAGAAATTTGAGATAGCTAGACTGTATTATGGTATTTCAGTTCCATGACACAGGAAGAGGACCTAGAAAACTCATCACTACACGGCACAATTGAAATACTACAGAAAATTCATCGCTACACGGTACAAACTAAAGAATAGTTTGGTCATGTCACTATGTTAATGTGTCAAGCAAACGTATTTAGAATGGCATCAACGTTCTGCATCCATACATTAGAATCCTTCGATTCTATGAATTATCAAATGTACATGAGGATGCCATTTAAGCCACTACAAAATTAGACATGTAAGTTACATTGAGATTAATCATCGAATAGTGATGTATTTTGTGATGGAAAGGCTCTCATGATGGAAATAAGTTCGGTTGAATAAAATCAAAAAATCTCACCTTGAAACCTGACCGTGAATTCACATGTAGAGTGTTGTGCTTAGATAGAGATAGTGAAAACATTTAGCTTCCTTCCTAACTGTAGCTATCGCAATAACATGATTGAACTTGTACTAATCAAGATTCATAGATTCATGGTTGAGCACCTGCAAAGAGAGGAATACACGGGTCCTGTTCTACCAATTGCCCCTAATCAGTCTGAACTATTGAATTTCACACAATAAATAAAACAATTAAAAATAGAAATAGAAAATAAATATATATTTTTCTCACATGGGCGGGATTTAAATTTTTTATTAATCGCAGCCCAGTCCAACACATACCAAATCGCAAACACTCTTATTCGATGACCCCGCGTGGTTGGGAGATCTAGGATAACCTAGCCACTGTGCCGCAGTGAGCGTGCCACCTGCGCACCTCCCCGTGCTTGCTCCCAGTGGCAGCTCCTATGCCCGCACTTGCTCTTGGCTGCGGCGGCTCACCTAAAAAATTCAATAATAATCTAGTGACAGGAATCTTAAAAAATATTATGTGGAGTTTTGAATATGGAATATCCATACATTAGAATTATATATTATGTTTCCCAGTATCTGAGTGCAGTGCAGTGTATGTGAATTTAACTAAATATACTAAACAACAAGCTAACTCTCAGAAGTTACTCACAATTGGGCCATTTGAGACATCGTGATCTTTTGCAAATTTGCATGCCTGCTTCACAACAAGAAATTCAATTCCATCAACCTGCGCAAAATACAATTTAGTTATGTTTGTAGCACGCACTAAAAGTAAAGCCAACATGAAATCCAAGCATAAGCTATCCCCTTTATAGTCAAATCCAGAGTTAACTCAATACAGGGGAACATGATGATCCGAAAATGCATATGCATTCATCATTCTTGTATAATTTCAAATAAATACAAGATGGTTTTTTTAGACAACTATATGTCATCCCCACTTAACTGTATACTTGTATACTTTGCTTTAGCCTGCTTCAGTCTACAAACAGGGAATAACTAAAAATAAATTAAGTACCTTGGTCTGCTTCAGTCTACAAATAGGCGAGGCAATGGATAATTCATCCAGTTTGAAATCACGATGCACTCCATGATCGATTGCGAAAATCGCACCCTAAATGGACAGAGTAGGGTGTTGTTAAAAAAACAGTACAACAAATAATGAGTCATTGGTATATAATAAATGTTCAGTCATTTTAGTTGCCCTAAGAGCAATAATGAAGTTAGTTAACTCTCAGAAGGCGACATTAAATCCTACTATTTATACAATAGCATATGCATACAAGCACTAACAATGGAAGTATAGAACATTAAAGTTTCCCAACAAATGCAGCCTGACATCACATCAAATACAACCTAACAAATAAAGAAAAATGAAACACAACATATTCCTAAGTTATGGCATGAGGTTTTATATAGTATTTCTATAGTAAATTAGTAATTACACAGAACGATTAGCACGTGCCATGTAGTTCTTGGTAATTAAGGTCTCATCCAAAGCACGAGAGATTATGGGTGGTTCTACTGATTGAAAGAGAAGTTAGTCTGCACCAGGACTCATCGCATGTAGACCGGCGGCAGTCGCTCGGTGGCGCCATGCGGTGGTGGAGGAGCGAGAAAGGATTCCTCCGGTTGTAGCACGGTTCAGTGCGGACCTAAGAGGCTGAGAGGGCTCGGCAGGGTTGGAGGTCCACGGGATTGTGCCTCTGTCCGGTGGTCAGCGGCCATGGAGATCGGCACCCGGCCGTTGTGGCCTGCCGGAGCTCAGCATGGAGCGCGCTGAGGAGGGGAAACAGTGGAGGTCCCATCGGCTATGCGCGCTCGAGCTAGGGGTAGGGAAACCAGCAACAACCGTCAAGGTTCTACTGGCAACCATGGCTGCGACGTTCGTGCGCTCCGATGCTAAGCAGAGCGAGGCGTGCAGGCGAGAGCAGGGAGTTTTAGGCCGTGCGCAGGAGGCGTAGGGAGCTCGACCAGTTGACCGGCTACTCTGCACCCTCCGGAAACGTGAGAGGCATGAGCGTATAGGTGGCCGGCCTGGTTCAGGCAACGACGGTCATCTCCGGGATTGGGGACGATTGTGCTACGCATGAAGATGAGGGTTGGGTGAAGGTAGCCGATGGGGGAGGAGTTGGAGGACGGCAGTGGGCTGGAGGCCGCCATTGGAGAGGTGGAGTCCGACGGTGCGGTGGGGGAGGAGGTGGAGTCCGATGGTGGGGTGGAGGAGAGGGAGGGGAGGCCGCTGGAGTTGAGCGCAGTGGAGGAAGAGCCGTCGACGGTGATTAGGTCGAATGCGAGAATGCAGTCGGCCGCACGGTGGGCTGCACGCTAGGACGATGGGCCTTAGGTCCACACAAAAATCATTGGGCCGCACGAACCGCTGCCAGGTATGCCATCTATTTTATTAGTGCCACATCGGCCATTGAGAGTGACAGAACATGGCTTATAAGCACAACTGTGTATTGTATGTTGCTCACTGAGAAAGATGGAACGGAACGTGGCTCATAAACCTGTGTATGTACTGTTTATTTTGTTGCGCGGGACTGTATGGTGCGGTCGTTGGAGGCAGAATAACCATTGGCAGAACGCGTCGGAGGCAGAACACGTCAGAGGCAGACTACTATTGCAGTATTAATAAGTAGTAGAGATATGTCCCAAGTGTTCCACTTTTCCCTTTTCCTTCCATAAGAGTTGAGGTGGGCATGAAAGCACCATTTTTCCCTTAGTCTCTTTGTATGGGTCTTCTGAAATCATGTACATTTATATTTTGTGGCAAGCGGAGAGATTGTTGTGTAATTTCCATTGTACCAAACGTCCAAACCCCTCTTACCAATAGAAGTCCCTTGGATTGTTTGTCACATTGCAGACTACTTTAATACTTGCTTTAAACTATCTGATTCTGTGCAAAATCTTTGTGTGATTCCTTAGGGCCCCTTTGGCAGGGCTTCCCGGAACTGATTTCTGTTCTGGCTTCATATTTTACTAGGTGAGTGCCCGTGCGTCATAGGCCCGAGTTTCTCTTCGATGTCATCCCGGACAGATCACATATGTCATCCTCTATCTCATAATTATATAACACATATGTGCATATATAAGTTATCGAGATATTATATGTCCCCGTTACAACGTACGGGCACTGACCTAGTATATACTTGATGGCTTGATGCTGATGGCCGAGCGTGCCACGTCACCACATCCGCTTCGGATTAAAACCTATTATTTAGATTACTATGGATTAATCTATAGAGCCAAAAATATTATAGCGATTAAAATCAACCGAACATGTTGACATCCAGCTTCTTCTACTAAAAAGCTGTAGTTTGGGGGCCCACTCATTAGGAGGCCAAAAAACTTCCAGTTTGAAATTTCAACCGATCAATTACCTAGCATCTACTGCCAAATGTAATCATCTCATTTTAATAAAGTATGCAAGTCGCACGCTCTAGTCAGAATCCTTCGAGAATTCGTGTGTAAAGTCAATAAATGTTGCAAGGCAAAGGCGCGTCCCCTGCCTCGCTTTGAGGTTTGAACAGCAAGCCAGACAGCGTCACCTGGTCCCGGCCCGCCCGCGTTCCCTTGGTGGTTGCCTTCCTGGCTTCCCAGTTCCTCCCAAATGGAATGACCAAAATCCCTTGGCTTCGCCACGAAGGAAAAAGCTCACGGCTTGTTCGCTGCGGCTTGCTGCGGCTGCAATCCGGCTGCGGCTGCGGCTTCTACAGTATTTTTCTCTCTATGGATTGCAGCTGCAGCAGTCCAAACAGCTGCAACAGTGTCGGCTTGCAGCCAACCGAACACGCCCTCAGTCTCGTCTCGCCTTCAATTTCCCATCCATTTCTCCCTTCCCTTCCTTCCCGACCCGAACCACCGCGCATTAAAATCTGCCCCCTCCTGCCACTGCCAGCGACCAATCCAATCCCTACCTGCTCGGGAACCACCCGTCGGGCTCCTCCCGCCCCCCTCGCCGCATCTGCATGCGGCGGGGATCTCCGGGCTCGCTCCGTCACCGGAGCCCCAATCACCGCCACCTCATCCAAGCCCCCGAATCCCCCGGGCGCGCAGCACAACCTTGCCGCGATCGCGCGCGGGAACCGCCGCTGATTGGGTCGTGAAAGCTCGATTTTGGGCGATTTTGATTCGGAGAACCCGCCGTCATTCGATTTTGGCGCGCGTTGCGAGCCGGGATGGGGTTGCAGCAGTCCAAAGAGGAACTGCTGTACCAGCAGGTCAACTACGGCAACGTCGACGGGATTCGCACGCTCCGGGGGCAAGGCGCTGGTCTCGAGGTCAGTCGTTCGGCCAGGATGGCAAATTTACTCTTGTTTTATGTCTCTGTGAACTGATTGGGCTACTGCGGTTGTTGCTGCGACAAATGCTTGATTGGTTGCAGTGGATTGACAAGGAAGGGAAGACGCCCCTGATGCTTGCCTGTATGCGCCCGGATCTGTTCGACGTGGCCAAGGTGCTGATCGAGTTGGGAGCTAATGTGAATGCCTACAGGCCTGGTATTCTTCTCTTGATTCTTATTACCAATCTTTTACTTTGTTAGTTTGGTCCTATTTATGAAGCTGAGTTGATTTTCGTAAAGTAAAGCAGTGCCAAACACCCCCGTAAACTTCTCATTCGAACGGGCAATTAGGGTAGATTTCAGTCAACTAAGACAAGGTTTATGTCCACATTCACTCTAACATAGGATCGAGTTTTATTTGTTCTGTCAAATCATATCACATCAATGTAATTCTGTATCGGTACACATCTTTCAAACTCTGCATTCAAATGAATGAAACCATTTGATGTGATCCATCCAAGTTGCTGACAGTGATATGTACCTTCCCTGGACTCATGCTTAATTGAAGAGGAGGCTGTGCTCGTTATTATGTTTTGATCACTACCTTTTTCCATTACCAGGGTCACACTGTGGGACAGCATTGCACCATGCTGCCAAGAAAGGACTTCAGCAGACTGTCCATTTACTACTCTCACATGGAGGTATATGATGAATAATATATGAAACACTCTATTCATCAGATCTCTATTCGATGCATATATTACTATATCCGTGCAGCTAATCCGTTCATACCAAACGATGATTGCAATACTGCCCTCGAATTGGCAAGAGAAAAGGGTCATGTGAATGTTGTTCGTGCCATAGAGGTATAGTTTTCTTTGCTATCCTATTTTTTATATTATAATACTTGTGGGAATTTATTCATATTCATTTTTTAATGTTTGTTACTCAATTAATTTAGGGACGGCTTTGTCTTTTTTGTGGATGGATGAGAGAGAACTATGCTCCTGCTTTTTTGGATGCAATTGCTCCACAGTTCATGACAAGAAAAATGTAATATTTTAATTTATGTTGGCACATCTTGAATTCTTGATACATATAGCACATAGTTGTGATAATAATTGTGCTGTGTGTGTTGAGTTCTAATCCTTACCTTCTCTTTCCCAGTTGGGCTGTTGTTTTACCCCGTGAAGTGCGAACTCCAACCAGGCCTCTTAAGTTAGAGATAGCTATATATCCTGAATTACAGGTACTGATAGGAACTTAAGGTTTGAATGAGTTCTGCTTTGTTTTTTCCAATTATTGTATAGTTACTGTTTGTAGTGATGGATATGTTCAGGCGACTCCTAAACGTTGAACTTTATGCTATTTTTGCAATTAATTACTATTTACATGGGCTACCAATGGCATTACTGACTCTCCTGCCTTTAAAATGTATTCGTTCTCTCATGTCAGGTTCTGTGGTAGCATTTACCAAATATTTTGAAACATGTGTATAATTGCTGCTAAATGCTTGTGCAGTTCTGCTTTGGAGGATCTGCACTTTAATTACCTGTACATTTACACCCCTTGTTTGTTTTGCCATTGCACGCTTGTAATTGAAGGAATTGAACTCTGGTGCCTCTGGCTTGTTGCATCTTCGTAGCAAGGGTCAGCAATACAGTTGGCATTGTTTATTTGAATATGAAAAGGGGTAAATGCTCTGTGGGGACTATTTTGATCAAGCCCATGCATGTGTCGTTTCTCCTTTTTTTCCTTTCTCGATTAAGTTGCTAACTTTTGAGTATAAGGGTTTGTTTGGTTGCACTTCAATCCACCCCAATCCACATGTATTGGGGTGGAAATTAACCAGTTTTCCACCCAATCCACCCCAATACCTGAGGATTTTAGTGGATTAGAGTGCAGCCAAACAAGGCCTTAGTGGGAAACTAGGAGGTAAACGTAAAGCACTGGTGCTTCCATTTTCTGTTATTACAGTTCACACGCCGGACCATTCCTTTGTTTTTTATAGCATTCTGCCCAGCAGTGAGCAGTAAACACTATGCTTCCTCTATACAAATTATTGTTTGTGATATTCCTTTTCTTAATGAACTTGCAGGCTTCTAAACCACGTTCTGTACTTAAACTATGGAAATGTCAAATTGAGCAACCAAAGCTTAATCAGGCTGACCCTTCCATTATCATTTTTGACAAAGGAACAAGTATGTACCATGTTTAGTTTTCAATCTACAGATTTGGCAAGTTAAATGCTTTTTTATGATATTGGCTACTTGCTGTATTGATATGGTTTACATTGTAGTGTGTACACGATGCTTACATAAATTTGCTATTTTCTTGAAAAAATGCCTTGTGTTTTTGAAGGTTCAATGTTGCCAACTTACTGCCTCGTTCAAAGGCAAATGAGTATGTGTTGTCTTATTTGGTACATTCCAACTGAGTTTGCACTAGGAGACATGGTTTGTCATGTATCTCATGACTGCATATCTCTCTGCCTGCAGAATATTAAACACCATGA
Source organism: Zea mays (assembly GCF_902167145.1). Taxonomy (NCBI): domain Eukaryota; kingdom Viridiplantae; phylum Streptophyta; class Magnoliopsida; order Poales; family Poaceae; genus Zea; species Zea mays. The sequence goes on along the minus strand of NC_050102.1, from coordinate 41,489,144 downwards.
GTTGTTACACCCATAACATATGCAAATGTATGCTCGATCACTCCTTTACTATTCTACAAGGGAGCGGCAGATTTATAGTTGTCCTTAAGGTCTTAGAGGCCATAGATAAAATCTAACGTAAATAGACAATTACAAGCCTATCATTGTATTTGTATGACTCATGCTGTGTCTGTTAGCTACAAGCAACCGTTAGGCTTACCAAAACAGTTTAAATTAACAAATTCTGAGCTATTGATGTTCTTTTTATTAGAATTATTTAAGGAACAAACATTGAATGTGAAAATGGTGATGAGCATCAAATTGTACTGTCTAATATAAAATAACTATTATAACTAATATATGTGCTCACTGGGGATCAATATACTTCGACCATATACCCTTTATGGTCTATACCATGGACCATAAATCATGCTGCAAGAATCTCATTCTTATATTCTTATCTATCCCCTTTATCTTTTGCCAATATTCAAATGTATAGTAATAGAAACTTGACAAAGTTATTATCAGTATTCAGTAGCAAGGTTGCAGGTAACTTGATTCATTTCCTTTGTTGTATGGATCCATTTGGTCACTGCAGTAGTTCTTCTGTATATTATTCCTGAAATATGAATAGTAGTGTGTTACTTGTCCCAATTGCTGTGCAAAGTTTTTTTTAAGCTTGTCTGGGTAACACACATTTCTTTTGATTTCTTCACAATGTCTTGTCTTGCCCATGACAATCAGTTAGTCTCATTTATGAACATACATTGATTTCTCCCAAATCCGGCCAAGAAAAATAGGTAGCCATTCCATTGCTAAATTTGACTGAAATTTCTTTGCAGAGACTAGATACAAGATCTTACCGGCCTATGAAGGTGACAAACAGCAGCTTCAATGGTTTTATAATGCATGTTGTGGCATGGCACAGGTAAACCGCCCAGATTTTTTTCTTTATCATTTTTTACTCGTGGTACATCCTTAAGGATCATCTGGACAATTCTTTCTTCTATTTTCTTAAATAAATTTGGTTAAAAGGAGACATGTCCTTGAACAATATTTGTTCGAGGTTGAGGTTGTTTCAGTGTATAAGAAGTTACTTGTTTTTTTCTTCAAAATTTTAGTTTCATACTGAAAACAGTAACAATAATAATATACCCCTCCATTTTAGGTTTTGAACACGGCTCCAGTAGCACCAGCAAATCTCCCTATGCCAAATCCAGCACCGGCAATTTCATCTGTGGCGCCTTCAGAACAATCTGCACCCAGCAAGGAGGATGTTGAATTAGCAATGGCTATCAATGCCTCCATTCAATCAGCTATTGCAGAGGGAGTATCAGTGCCCAATGTTCAACCAAATGCATCCACCCCCAACAACAATGGCTGGGCTGCCCCTCCAAGTAATTCTCACAACGGATGGGGACCACCAGCCACTCCTGCACCATCAAAGACGAGCGGTCAGTCCCAGGTCCGGGTAGACGCCCCAAGCAGCAGCACTTACAATGGATGGGATGTGCCCGGAACAAGCTCTAGTCAAAGTTCATCGAAACCCCACCAAACCCAAACCAACCCTCCAGTCTTGATTCCACAGGAAGCACTTCAGGCTCTCCCAACCCCAACCGCGCCACCATTTGCTGAAGAAACCTTCTACAACGGTCCTGTTCACTATCCATCCATAGACTCTACGCCTGTCGATGTAACCATGCCGGCTACCACTGGAGGCGGTAGTACAACAGTCATCGCAACGGCAGCACCTACAGAACAGTTAGAAAATGAAGCTGATGCAAGTGACAGCGGCAAAACTCCCTCTGGTACTTGCGTTATATGTCTGGATGCCCCTGTGGAAGGCGCCTGCATCCCGTGCGGCCACATGGCTGGTTGCATGTCCTGTTTGAAGGATATAGAATCCAAGAAGTGGGGATGCCCTATCTGCCGTGCCACGATTAACCAGGTTGTTCGCCTCTATGCTGTTTGAGGAGTTGAAACGGTGGGTTCAGAAAGTTGGCAATGGATTGGAGGGTTCTCGCAACAAATGTTGATGGGAACGTCTCTATCTCAAAATTGTGCAATTATGCTATTTTGCACTTCGTACTGCACTACAAATATGACTTCCGTGTAATGTATGTGGGCTGACGCCTTTATGTACATAGGTAGTACTATACAAGACAATTTTATAAAAATCTGGGTATTGTTGCAAGTTGCAACTCACGTAGTCACGTTCAAAGTTGCACGATTGTGGAGCTTTTCCAAGAACCTAAGATAGTGGATCGCCGGGTGCTTGTCTCATCGGTTAATGATGTGTTTAGTTTGAGGTCAAAGTGGGATGAGGCGGTGGCGATACCGTCTCTTTGATGTTTTGGGATCACGCAGTCACTAAAACTAACTCCGGGGTTTATCTCGCTCCTATATGATTCACATCCAAACATTATTGAAACTGTGGTCGTCCCCTTCCATCCCTCAATGTACTTTCAACCAAACACACCATAAGGGTATTGCAATGAATTAAGCCGTGAAATAGATGTTGCTCTCTTGTAGACAATGTAAAATTTTCACTTGAGAAATTGAATCTTATAATGCGTCCACAGAAATACTATAGAATATATACCGGCTGTCTTTAGTTTTTTTTTGGGTTAGGGGCAGTTTGTATCGGTTCATTTTAGAGAAATTGGAATCTACTTAATAAAATATACTATTTGGTTACGAAGGTGACATTTCATTATTTTCAAAGTTCAAATATAAGCATATCTTAAGTTTATAAAGTGGAGGATAGAAAATAATTTTATATATTTACATGCTATGTTTTTACTCTACAATTTTTAACATGTTATCTGTCTTACTTACTCCCCTATAGTAAAAATATAGTATATAAATATCTTCTACCATATAGTCAACCGTCAACAGTACTATATAACATAGTCAACCATCAACAATACTATATGTAAAACTATATTAGCTTAATTGATTTGTGTTCAAAATATAATAATTATAATGTAATTTAATTTAAAGGATCCAAACGAGACCTTAGAATATGAGTATTTAAGGTGATCTCCTATTTATATTGAGCCAACGGTAGGCCATTGGGCAGGCAATGATGCCTGTTGGATTAACCCGTTAATCATCATTTCACGTGGGTCATTACTTATTCCCATGGTTTTGTCCTTTAACGACGAGGAACGGTGATTCACTTAGGGCATGTACAACTCCAAATATAAAACATAGCTAAAACACAATATAATATACTAAGTGTCTAAAACTTGTGTCTTGCTATATTTATTGCACCAATCAAAGCATTTAATAAATTAAATTGCCTAATCAGCTAATCCTCTATCTCGAGCATAGAGCCAAGACATGGTGTCTTCGTCAAGATACGTGTTTTTTAAGTTTTTTTTACATTTATCCCTTTAACACACTCGAAGATACAACTCAAGGCACCCATTGTACATGCCCTTAGGGCATGTATAGTGGAGAGACACCAAAACAGTTCTCTAAGCAAAGAGACAACTAAGAGACTATTATAAAATGGAGTGTCTATAAATATAGTCTAGTAATAAATATAGAAGTAAATGCATTTGTGCAGCATTGTATTGATACAACAGACGATAAATTCGTACAGTGGGAAGTGAGACGTTTGTTACTACTTTGGTTACGAGTCAGAGACGTCTCTTCACAAAGAGACGACTCCACTTTTTTTTACAAATACCCACTTCAAACACCTCAAGAGCATCTACATTAAACATATACATGCCCTTAGAGCAAGGCTAATAGAAGAACCAATTGAATGCTTCATGCTCTTGCCACATCATCAAAAGCCAACAATAAACCAATACATATAGTAAGCTTATTTTTAGATGACTCTAAGTTAGAGAGAGAAATCATTTGGATTGGCTGGAAAAAGAAAGATCCAACCTTAACTCCCAAAGCAGGCTACAAGTAGGCTCTTTCTCCTCGTAGAATGCGTTGAAGCTAGGCACCTCATGAAGCACTCACTCTCTTCGCTCTCACGTGTTCTCACCTTGCCATCTAGGATTTTGATGACATGTAGCTATTTGAAGCCCGTCTAGTAAGCCTTATTATACTTGCTCTTAGGCCATTCACATTGATGAGTTTCAATGCAATGTTTCCAATACTGCCACATTAGATTTAAACTAGGTAACAATGTATGTAGAGTTTCATCCCCATAAAAATGTACCATCTCCCATGAAACTCTATATCTCTCCTATTAATTGCACTGTCATGTCATCAAATGTGATGATGTGTCATTGCATTTAATGAGTATGAAACTCACATTGAGAATGACCTTATATTGTTATTCATGACACTTCATTTTTGAGGAATCATGTTGTATGCATGCCTAAAGCACTCAAAAACTTAACAGAAAAAGTAGAAAAAAGAGTATATTATGTGCATGAACTATCTTCCATATGTTGTCTCGTTAAAAAAATCTTACATAAAAAATCCATTGGAAAAAACTCATCAAGGAAAAAGGAAAAACAACACGATGGTTTGATCTTCAGTATCTGGTCTTCAGGACCTACATGCAATTTTCCCTCATCTAGATATCGTGAAGATAAAAGAATTTCGGATCAATATGTTTTGTGAGATTGCTCTTCATATATCCCATATGTATTTGAACAACACAAGCAATGTTATCTTCAAAGATTACGGTGGGGGAGTTGTTAGACTATCTCCAACATCTTACCCATACTCATACTCATATTCAAACTACACTCGGCGAATAGTGCAATCTATAGTGCAGAATAGTGAAAAATAGTGTTTTTGGGTAAAATATGGGTAAATTGCTGGAGACGGTCTTAATGCTTAGGCCACATGACTTCTAGATGTGGCTACATGTCAATGTGCCTACAACTTTACCATTCAGCGTTTTTGAAATTCAGATCGCCACTGTCACCATTGATGTGGATCCCCTAGTTCCCTCTCCTATGGTCACTCAGGCTACAGAGGCTCCACCTTTGCTCTTCCTATTCGGCTTGTATCTATAATTGAGTCTACTAAGCAGTTAAGCCAACTCCCTCCAGCATTAGAGTTAGTTTCTGCTCCTCCACTGTTAGAGACAGCTCTAGCTCCTCCAGTGTCAGCGATAGTTCCAGCTTCTACAGTTCCAGTGCCTTAGACATTCGACTTTGATGATGATACTCTGCTCTCTTAGTTTGAATTTTTTGGACATACTCTGGCACCTAATACATCTACAACCCCTCCACCTAAGGACCCTTAGTTTTAGGATTTACATTTGGTGCTTTACCCAAAGGGGAAGATGGGAGCATATGAGAGTTAGGGGGTGCATAGCTAGGGGGAGCTAGCATTTAGAGAGATACACTTTATTATATTTGTCTATGTTTTATGTCTAACATCTTCACTCTTTTGCTATGTATGATATGTTTATGAACTCTCAAAGAGAAATAGGCCTAAAAACATTTCCACACTTGTTTAGGTAATTGATGACCATCACAACCCTTTAAGCTAATTCGTTTGCTAAGTTATGAATTCAGGTACTTAGAAAATTCTTCAAGAAGATCAACCCTCAAAAAGGACATATCACAGACCATCTGAGGCTCTAGTGCGGATTGTCCGGTATAGCGTAGATTATCCGAACAAGAGCTCTTTTTGAAATACCACATGCCTTCGGACCGTACAGCCTGTTCGGGTACCCCTGCCTTTTGGTGGATCTTAGCAAACCAAAAGCACTAGGTACAAGCTTTCTAACAATACAACTTGATATGAAACATCAGCCTTCTAAGCATCCAGCCATACACTGGGATGATATTGTATTATAAAATGGCCATTTAATGATTTAGGTAACATCTCACCTTGCAATGTTTCAGCATATATGCATTACCAGAAATTACCTATGTAACTCTATAATGCCCTTCATAGCTTGGGGACCATTTGCCAAACTTTGGGTCCTTGGTCCTTAATGGCAATATTGTCTTCCAAACCAGATCTCCAATCTAGAATGACTTAGCATATACCTTCTTATTGTAAGCTTTAGCAACTATAAGCTTGACTTTCTCAATCTTCTTTAGAGCCATCATCCTCTTGTCAGTCACCTCATCAATATTATTCATCATTAAATCATGATTGTCACCGATAGTAGATCATTTTTCCTAGCAAACCTGATAGCATTGAGGCTTATCTCCAGAGGCAAAATAGCTTTATTCCCATACACAAGCTCAAAAGGAGAAACATTAGTAGCATGATGCTTAGATATTCTATAAGCCCACAAAGTCTCATACAAAACTTTATGCCATCGCCTAGGATGATTAGATATTTTCTTCTTAATAAGGCTAATCAATGTTATATTACTTGACTCGGCCTGACCATAGTCCTGAGCATAATATGGAGATGCATTAAGTAACTTAATCTTATATGATTTAGTGAAGTCACGCACCTCTTTGGACATAAAAGAAGCCCCTTGATCTGTAGTAAAAGTTTGGAGAATGCAGAATTTATAAATAATATGCTCAGTTACAAATTCAATTATCTTCTTGTGTGTCATATTCTTGAAGGCAATAACTTCGATCCATTTGGTGAAATAGTCTGTAGCGACTAATACAAATTGATGCCCCTTGGACGCTGATGGATGAATATCACGCATAAAGTCTAAGCCCCAGCCTCTAAAAGGTCATGCCTTGATGATGCGATACAATTTGACGACATGAACAATCTGTAAATCACCGAATTTATGACATACTTTACATCCTTTATAGTATTTAAAACAATCAGCAATCATATTAGGCCAATAAAACCCAGCCTTTCTCAAAAGCCACATAATTTTTTGGAGCCGATAGATGAGTACCACAAATACCTTCATGTACTTCGTCCATGGATAATATATCATCATCAGGGCCCAAGCACCTAAGCATAACATTGCTAGGAGTTTGACGATAAAGTTCATCATCAATGAGAACATATTTAAAAGTTGTCTGTCGAATACTCCTATTCTATTTAACCTTAGAATCTCGCAAATAAGTGATTAGGGGTATCCTCCAATCAACCATATTGACCATATAATTAGCCAAACTAGCTAAAGCCATTACTACAATGCCTCTGTTAACATCAGATGGTCTAGTGGCTTCGCTCGGATGGTCCAGCATGTACACTACGGACGGTCTGGTTACTGTACTCAGACAATCCAAAACCTGTGACTTTGACGCACTCACAACTCTGATTATTGGTTTTTCAGGAATATGGAATTTCCCTTGAGTTATTTGATACCCTGAAGCTTCATGTGCTAAGTCATTAGCTCTGGAATTCTCAATTCTAGATATATACTGAATGTCAAATTCATCAAAAGAATGTATTATGTCCCAACACCTTTCGAGATAATCATTCAAAGTACCATCTAAGCATTGATATTCCCCTAAAATTTGTTGGACATCTAACTGAGAATCACTAAAAACTTTTGCATGCTTCACTCCCATATAGTCCAAGAGCTCTAAATGAATAAGGGAACTTCATATTCATCTTAATTATTAGTGCAATAAGTTTTCAATCGGGTAGAGAAGACAAAAGTGGCACCTCTTATTGAAACAAGCACGATGTCAATCCCTTGCCCTTCATTACAAATCAATCCATCAAAATATAGAGTCCAAGGAGTAACAATAATGTATGAGACATCTAACTCATAAGAATTATCAATCCTATGCTCTACAATGAAATTAGCTACAACCTAGTCTCTCATAGATTTCAAAGACCCAAAGGCCAAGTCATATTCTATAAGCGCATATGCCCATTTACGAATTCTACCTCTCATAACTGGGTTTTGCAACATGCATTTAATCACATTGATTTGACAAGCGAAAATACAAGAGCTAGACAATAGATAACATCTAAGCTTAGTGCATGCGTAAAACAAGCATAAATTATTTTTTCAACAAAAGTATACCTTGTTTCAACATCCACCAGCCACCGACTCAGATAAGCCATGATATGCTCCTTCCCTTTGGTCTCCTAAGTCAAATCCACTCCAATAACCTTGTCTTTGGCTGCTATATATAACCTAAAAGGAAGTCCACTCTTTGGTGCCTTAAGCACTAGAACCGAAGTTAAGTACTCCTTAATTATATCAAAAGTGTGTTGTTGTGCTACCCCCAAGTGAAATCGATACTATTCTTAAGCCGAAGGATAGGAGTGAAAGCATCAACTTTCCCGACAAGGTTAGTAATAAATCTTAGTAAATAATTTACTTTGTCGAGAAACTTTTGTATCTCAAGTTTACATGTAGAAGCACCCACATTCTGAATGGCTCTGATTTGGTCAGGATCTACTTCTATGCCTTGATCTGAGTTATGAACCCTAAGACCTCTCTAGCTGACACCCCAAAAGCATATTTGTGTGGGTTCATTTTTAAACCATGCCCTCACATCTTCTCAAATGATCATCATAAATCGACTGAATGAGAATCAAGCTCAACCAATTTGACTATTATATTGTCGATGTAGACCTCAGTGATATTCCCTAACATCTCATGTAAAATCAAATTCATAGCCCTTTGATAAGTTGTGCCCACATTCGTTAGCCCAAAAGTCATAACAACCCACTCAAATAAATCAATAAAGTCGGGACACACGAAGGCTATTTTAGACACATCTTCTTTGGCCATAAAGATTTGATTGTATTCAACATTTCCATCAAGAAAGCTAATAACTCTATTACCAAATGCATTATAAATTAAGATATTGGCTACAAGCATAGGGTATTCATCTTTAGGAGTTGCTCTATTTAAATTTCAAAAATCAATAGATACGTTGAGTTTGCAGAGTCTTTATTTTCCACTGACACAATATTCGAGACCCAGTCAACATACCTGCAAGGCCTGATAAAACTAGCTTCTAGGAGTATATTAATTTCATCCTTAATTCTTGGGCATAAATATGAACGAAATGGTCTTGATCTTTGCTTGAATGGTCAAAATTTAGGCTTAATTGGTAACCGATGTTCAACTAACTCTTGGCTTAAACCTAACATTTCTACATAACTCCAAGCAAAAAAATCAACAGAAACACGTAATAATATGACCATTTTACATAGAATCGAATTTTAGGTTTTTGTTTACAAAAGTCGGTCTTGGAGTATTACCATCTCCTATGTCAACCTTCTCTGAAGGATTGGTTGAAGTAAACCTCTGTCCTAATGTGTCCACATCCCTAAACTCTTCTATTACATATAAATCAGAGGAGAATGTTACTCTCTATTTATGATAGGACGGTCTGGCTAACGAACTCGGACAGTTTGGCAGCTCAACATGATTTATGTTTCCTCTCTACAGGACTTCGGACCATCCGTCTTTGGGGACCGACCGTCCGAAAGGGCGACCACAAATTGGAACCCTCTCTACAAGACCCTGAACTATATAGCATCAGGGCCTAGACAGTTCACAATATTAGTAGTGGTCCGATTTTCTTCTTTTGGCACATGCATTATATTTCAATTAACATTTGGCCACTTTTCCATCGACTCTAACATTACAGGGGTGAGCCCTTCTTTACAAACATTTATGAATTGACAATCAGAAAAATCTATCCCTATCAAACATTTTACAGAATCATATATCCCTAACACAAGTGCATCGGCCATAGCCATGTAAGCCGATGCATCCTCATGCACTGTTTCGACATCATGGCTGACACATTGTATTAACATCTGGTGCAAACTAGACGGTACACATTGATTAGCAAGTGTATCCAATCTCTTCCTAAAATTACACTATAATTACCTTCTACTTCAGCGATGAAGAATGTTGTGGCCATATTTTTTGTCCTGATGGTCGATTCAACAAACATAAAATCTTTGGCCTCAATCAGACTGTAGCTCCCAACACCGTTGAGGGTCATGTTCGTCCTTATCAACTTATTTTCTAATTTGCATAGCTTTTGGTATAAATAATATGGCATAAGATTGACGATCGTGCCACAATCTATGAACATCCTTGAAATCCATATCCCATCAATATGGCTACACTCCAAGAGCGGCTTTAAATGATTAACCGATTACTTTAGTTTGGTGAAGAACGCTTCCTTAGGAACAAAATCAATCTGAGCCATACATTTTCATCATTACCAATTGTATCATAATCGACAAAAAAGTAATAACATTAATTTCCATACTTGTGCATTAGAGCGATGCCTCGTAGTCCACCATATCTTCCTCAGGTACTCTGTCATAAGTGATATTTTCCTTAAGGGCCTTGGAGTGTTCCATGGTGGTCGTCGTGTCCTTATTATCCTCTTGTGAAGCCATGTCGTTGTCCTTAGAACTATCGGACGATCTAGCCCTAAGCATCAGACTGTTCGCACTACCCCGGACGGTCTAGCTTCAGGCATCAGATGATTCGGTCACCTAATTCCCGTCTCTATGGTTACTTTGCATGCTAGAGGCCTTAATTTTTCATAGCTTCTGAGGGTAAATAGGATGTGTTTCATTGAACACTTGCTCAACTTCCTTTTCCCTTTTCTTTTTTGGTCTCAAGCGCTAAAGTTTGCACTTTCAAGAATGTGTCAAACCCAAAGGGCACCATCTAGGCATTGAATACTTTGAATTAGGTGTCTTTTTTATTCTGGCGATCGCAGCGACATCCACATGTAATTGTGTTTTGGCCGATGTCCCAGAAATCATTGGTCATTCATTTCTTTCTTTATCGACTATGACATCTGTTGTGCCTATTTTGATGGTGTCACCGGCTGTACTTATATGTAACTTTTTAGAACTTGTTGAAGCCGGTGACTCAGGTGTCATAGATGCAGGGGTTTCCCCTTATGCCCCCTTGCCTGAACTATCGGCCTTTGGGGCCGAATGTTATAGCATGCCTGCTGATCTTGTGCGGGAGGATTAGATTGTGGAATCTCCAATCGGTCCTGTACTAGTAGAGCTAGCCTCTCAAATACTAAAGCTTGTGGTGCCCCAAGCTAGGTGATGTGGTATTTTATATGAATATTGTGAGTGTGGCGTCACTCCTCCCCACATGGGTAGATAAGGAGGCAGGTAGGCAAGTGGATATGTAGATGGGCACATGTGTGAATATGTTGGTGGTATATATGTGTATTGCAGATATGCAGGTGTTGGGGGTCTTTTTCTCCGCCAAAGGTGCTCAAAGCAAAAACACATTCGGCAAAGTGATACTGAAAGTCCTCCCCCTTCTGCCGATGGTTCTCAAGACAAAGACCTCACCTAGAAGCAACGACGGCAAGTACCGAAGCTACCATCAGCTTCGGTTTAAATCGAGCAGAGGATGAAAAGACTAGATAGATCATAGTAATTTAAGTTAGGCCTATAAACAGATGTTGAGGGTCATGAATGTAATTTTACCCGAGCTGCGCCCCGTGCCTATAAATAGATGAACAGTAGCACCGTATTATTCAGATTGGATTTTAATCTCTCTCTCGCGTCAACGCCTTCGAACAAGTCGAAGGTATCAATGTAATTTGAATTCTGTTCATATTCTTATTAATAATATCGACATGAATGAATAAATGATTTATATTCATAACATTTATATTTATATTCATGTATTTTAATTTATTCATAAATATGATGAAGGTACTCCCTTCATGACCTTCGTCCGATGTTCATTGATTCCGAAAGAAAGCAATGCTTCAGAGGACGAAGGTCCTTCATCTTTAACAATTATGTTGCCTTGTTCTTGACTCACATCACTCGAGAACAAGTGAGCAACAGTAGGCGGTGGATACAAATGTGATGGATAAACATGTGGTGTTGTCAATGGTGTCGGTGGTGTGAGTGGAACCATCTGGACTACCTCTTGGGCTATTTTAGTTAGTCGTATTTCTTTTACTTGTCTATTTAATGTTGGTGAATGGGGCATCTTTGTTGGCTGATCCCTCGAAGCGGCCTTCTTATTGACATATTTAGAAAGAAGCTGATTGGAAGTAGGACCGACAGTAACGAGTCGGCCAGATGCCTTGGATGTATTTTAATTCCACGTACCTATCTCTGGACGTCGTGGCCTCTAGTCATCTGTAGACCATCTAAGGTAGGTCACCGGACCATCCACATGTGGTCCAGACCATATGGCAATAGGGGCTGGACTATCTACCATACACTGGATAGGAGGGTCAGATTGATTATCCGATCGTGCATACCCCCAGTACTCTAAGTCTTGATGATGATAGTTAATGTCTCCTTCCCATCAGGAGTCTTTTGTGCAATCACCTCCCTGGAAATAATTTGTTTGTTCTCATTGATCACACGAGGGTCACCGATGACAACACTTCTCCCTTTGTATTTATCAGCCACATATGGTCGAACCAAGACTTTCTTTCCATTTAAATCTAATACATTGACTACCTGTCAACTTGCATCTCTTGAAAATTCAACAAGCCTTCATTTATAGTCGATTGTACATGTCGATGAAAGGCGTTGAAATCATTAGTGTCATGAGAAAAGGAGTTGTGCCACTTACAATAAGCACATCTTTTTAACTCATCTAAAGTTGGAATGGTATGAATTATTTTAATGTTGCGAGTTTTCAATAATTCGTCAAATATTTTATGACACTTAGCAACATTAAAAGTAAAATTAACTTCCTCTTGTCGGTTCTTCTGAACTAGCTACAAGGATGAAAAGGCTGCAGGTTTGGTCTTACCTAGCCAAACAAGCTTTGCAACATACATATCCTTGGACTCATCATCAGAGCTACTATCATTATGATCAACAAGATGCATGTTATGAAGAGTTGATTCTGATGTCTTCTTGCTTCGACTTTCACAAGCCAAAGCCCGTTGATGCAATTGGGTTGACAAGAAAAAACTAGGTGGCATCTAATTTTTCCTTTAAATATGAATGTAACCCATTAAATCCTAGACCCACTAACTGCTTATTTGTGACATGAATTTGAAAGCATCAATTTCTAGTATACCAGAATCTCCGAATATAACCATTAGTCAATTCATCGCATCCTTGTCGGGACGATTCTAAATCAACCAACTCTAACTCAATTCTCCCAAGAAAAATGCTCATGGAACTTATGCTCTAAATCACTCTAGAAGCTATTAAAGTTAGGTGGTAAGGTAGCGTACCATGTGAAAGCAGTACCAGTAAGAGACAAAAAAAATAAACAAATGTAGATGCCTCCGTTTTGGCCAATTCTCCTAGTTGTGCTAAGAACTTGCCTATGTGCTCGTGTGTGCTCTTACTGCATTCACTAGAAAATTTTGAGAAGTCTGGTATCCTAGTTCCTTGTGGGTATGGGATGGCATCAAAATAGTGATCATATGGCTTCCGATAAGACGACCTTGAGTCCGTCATACTAATACCTAGTCTGTCCGAAATAATTCGGCTATTTCTTCCTAAATTTTATTCATGGTGGACTGTGGTATAGGATCGAATCCCGAAACGTGAAGCTTAGATAACTGGGTATTATCATGTTGGCTGTCTGTATGAGGATAAGCTATTTTATGTGGTGGTGGGAATCCCTATAATTCCCTATGTGTTGGGCGGTAATCACCTCTGTAGGTGGGAACACTTCAGCTTTGATACGACGAAGGTGGAGGAGGGAGGTCCTGCTGTGGTGCAGAGAGTTGTTGCGTGTTGTGCACATTATTCCAATCTAAATATGGTATGTCGGATTATCCGCGGTAGGTCATTGGATGGTCCAACGGAACGTCGAACGGTTCGTTGTGGGTTACTAGATGGTCTGGTATGGGTTTGGATAGTCCAAGATTATACTTAGATAGTCCGGCCACAGGTAGAGGCGTTGTTGTGTCAATTAGTAGATGATGTGGAGGCAACGACTGTCCTGGGTATGAGTTCATCAGCATACCATATAATGGTTGGGAGTGCATAGGCCCATTTGTTACTGATGCATCTAGTGAGGTTGCCACTATTGCAACATCATGGGATGAAAAACAGGGAATAGTAGAATTTTCAATTCACGTATGAGTTTTTTAAATGTTTCTTCTAAGTTTTTTAAATGTTTCTTCTATTCCCCCTATGTTGTTCTAACTAATCCTGTTGTAATTGTATAAAATGCTTAATATATTGATCATCACCGGAATTACTTACATCGTTGTCGTGGAGCGAACGTATGATGGATTCGACCTTGATCTTCCCTTGCTTGATAATCTTCTCGCACCGATCCACCGTGAAGTGCGACAAGAATTTCTCCTTCACTTCTTCACGCACCTAGGCGCGTCGTTGCACGACATCAATGTTCCATTGCTTCATGAGATTTTCGAACTGTTGCTGCTCCTTGACCGACAGACTTTCCATGGTCAGCCTAACGATGTTACCTAGGTTGATGTTGGAACCGGCCACTGAGGTGGTCTAATTGATCTGAAACGCACCCGTCCCCACTAGAGTTGTCAAAAATTGTGTTGGTGCCTTTTGGGGCCAAATGTCCATGATCCCTAGATCCCGCTCATGCATATGGGGATCAGGACCTTAGAGATCTCTCTATGGTAGCGTGGACCGTCCGTGATAGGTCACTAGACCGTTCGCGACTCTACATAGAGAGCTCCCTCTGCGTGTGTGCGGACCGTCCGTGTGGAAGCAGATGACCGTCCACGAAGGTGCAGAGGGCTTCGTGAATCTCGTACAGAACCTGAATCTCGCCTCACAGGAGGGACCCTGTCTGGGAGAAAAACTTTTAGGGTTGTCTGGGGATCGACCGACTATCCAAGACGCCTATAGATGATGTAGAGTCAAAGAGAGGTGAAGATTGAGGTCGAGGAATACTAAAACTAAGGGTAAATTAATTCTACTTCTAATGCATAAGGTAAAATTGGGTTGAAAATCAATTATTGTCTTTCAATCGTTATACCCCTTCACATATAAGGGGATGTTTGGATCTGCCTTAGACGATTTCTAACAATTTCCCGCAAGATTCATTAGGATAATGACGCAAGCAAGGGACAAGGATTCTAGTCTGAATTAATCTAATCGCAGGCCGTCTTACCTATCACGCGGATCATTCAGGACGCGGACTACTCGAGCCACACGGCCAGACCGTCCGTCGGTCTAGGTGCCAAATCGATATTTTCTAAATAATTTTCAATAGTTTAATTATATGACGGTCACATTCAAATTCTAGTACGTGACAAGTATGAATCGATTGAACCAGTTTACACAAGAGAGATATGTGCACATACGCTCTGAAAACACGCATTGAGCTGCATATATATATTGCATAACAAAAACGCATATATAATACATATGATATAAATGAGTGAGACAGATTTATATATCCCGCCCAAAGTATTAGTTTATATACGAAATCTTGAACGAGATAACATGTCCACAAAAAAGCGGATCAATATTAGAGAAAGAAACAGAGAGAAAAAAATGGCATTTGTGCGTGCACACCCACTCCTGAGAATGCTAATGTACGTGACCTTGAACTCCCCATTGCACGTGCCCTTCTGAATACCATATGATTAAGTACCTTTCGGCATGTTAATTTCATCTCCAAAAGTTCTTATACGAGGCCGCAGCAACTTGGATTATATATCCCTAGTCGTCGTCCACGGCGGGTGCGGTCGCCGACGCCGACGCCGCCACCTCCTCCGGCGCGGCCGCGGTGGTGTCCTTGGCCGCGGCGCTACCGCTCCCCTCGGAGCTTCCCTTGTTTTTCCGGCGGTTGGACTTCTTGGGAACGGCGGGGAGGTCCTGGCATGTGCCCGAGGCGTCGTCGCCGGCCGACTTGTCCTGCTTCTTGCGGTTCTTTCGGGTGCCCTTCTTGCTCTTCTCCTTAGTCTTCTCCTCGCCCTCGCCGCCGGTGGCGTCCATGGATGAGGTGCCGGAGCCCCGAGAGCGGTGCCGTCTCGACCGGCGGGTGGCGGGGGACGGTGGGGAGTCGCCCCCGCCGACGTCGACGCCTGCCTCGCTTTTCGTGTCCCTGAAGGAGGTTTCTCCGACGCTTGCTCCATCCATGACTATCTCTGTCATCAGGCATAGACGAGGGTGTCCATGTGTTTGTGCACACAATAAAAGCATTAATGATCTCATAGTATTTTTATTCAAGGCGACATCATTGCTAGCATAAATGTAACTTCCACATTGATTAATAGGTTTGCAACAAGAGGAGGATGAAGATCGAAGACCAGCAAGAGCTGTATATATTTGTGAGTGGCGAAGACAACCTTGAGAAGCCCAGGGATTTGCAGCAGCCGTGCCCCCACTCTCACTCCTAAAAGAGGACGAGTCAAGCGGTGCCGAGTGGTAATCCTTCATCTGTCAAAACCAACCTTTTCTCGTCATGCTACAATATCCACTACATTACGATGGATTTTTTTTTACATAATATATGCTACATGCATGGACATAACTATTATGAATTGTCTTCATGTCGACAAGGAAGACATTGTTAAAAATCAAGTAGAACACATGCATGCATAAAGATTGTTTGCATATATGTAACATTTTTCTTTTGCTCAATGCCAATGTCAAACAATGTTGCCAGCTTACCCAGCTAGGTGCTCCGCCACTATTGTTGTTGCTGTTGTTATTGTTGTTGTTGTTCGTGGAGCCAGGACCATCCCAACCAATATGTGCCACGTGTTTTACATCCGTCGGGAACCCAATTTGCATTTCAGCCTCCTTACCATCTTGTGGTCGCAGTTCAGTATGAAAAAGAAACGATGAGGTCAATGTCACACCCATGCTGTGAAAAAAATCAATTCGAGGTCAGTGAAGAAAGTTAGTGTGCTTAATTGGGCATATATATACCCATGATGGTTGAGATATAGCGGAACGGCTTCAGGATCCCCTTCTTCATCTTTGTGCCCATGTTGCCTCTTCTCTAAACCTTGCTTATTAATTATATGAATGTGGTGGTTGCACGCGCTCTTCCTGGACTCGAAAAATGCTGATCAGATCAACCGAAAAAAAATACAGTGAAACTATACGATTGACCAAAAAGAAAAGAAAAGAATGGTTTACATTCCTATTAGATGTTGCAAGTATGTATAGAATTGGACTGAAAATGACACATTGGAATGCTTACTCTGCTGGGAAACCTTAAAACTCTGTTAACAAGATTGTCCAAGAATATGTTGGCAATTCTTGTTAACTGGTTCTCAAGCTTCCTCAATGGGCCAGTGCCATTTTTTCTCCCTGCTTCTCAATCTCTTTCTTTTCTTTTTTTTCTGAAGGCTAGCTCAGTATTTGTCTAGCCTCAGGCATCGCCAAGCTATGATTCAGAAACCTACACTGACCGCAGCGGATGGCCCTTTGCGGTCAATGTTGCTTGGAGGGTTGGGTGAGAAGGGGAGATGTATCTTATGCCAAATTGTTTGGAGGGTCAAGAGCCATTTGAGCATCTAATATTATTCAACCATGCATGGGCGCAGGAAGAGGCTACCTGTCCTCATCTTTTGGCTATTTAAGGAGAAGACGGTTATGGGAAACTGGATGGAGGATGCACACGAGTCTATCTAAAGATAGTCAAACATGCCAGTGCTGGAAATAATGCGTGGCTGTTAATTTTCTCCAGGATGAGTTAACATGGTTTTGGCATTTTAGCTTTTACATGCACACGCTCCACTTCCGTCCATCCGTTTGGCAGTATCCAGCACACGGGGCCATATGCATGTCCCCCTCTAAAAGTCTTATGGCATTTTTGGTTTATGACTAACCGTATCGCACTTTGCATAAGGTTAGTCGTTCGAATTTAATAACTAATCTTAGGCAGAAAAGTTAAACAAAGTGGGGCAAGTTAGGCAGCGATCCAAACAAGCCATATAAGGTTAGTGCAGTGATAATTAAGAGATACCTTATGTGGATTCATTACTTTCATATAAGATGAATAGGTACTTAGTCCATAAGTAAAGTTAAGAGCATAGTGTCCATCGAAAAGACTAGGATGTCCAAGAGAAGAGGATTGGACTTGTCTAAATTGTCTTGCATAAACTAAAACCTATAGTTAGCCTAACTTCACCCTTTATACCTAGCAGAGTGATAAAAAATGATGTCCAAGAGAAGAGGATTGGACTTGTCTAAATTGTCTTGCATAAACTAAAACCTATAGTTAGCCTAACTTTACCCTTTATACCTAGCAGAGTGATAAAAAAACTTTGCGTCCTACGTACCAATTCTATACTAGTATGACAATTATAGTAATGTAAATAATTGAAAGAGATGCCTCAAATATAAATGCTTAATATAAAGAAAGGGTTAGGAACGCCTCGATGTTTTACCGAGGTATCGAAGAATGGACATTCCCTATCAGTCCTTGTTGGACCATCAACGCAAGGGCGTCACTCTCCCTTCTGGACCAAGTGCTCCCTCCCTATGAGATGGTTTATTCACCATTCCAATATGATGAACCGCTCACAACCATGTAGACATTTGAGTTGGATCACCCACAAGCTCTTCGAGTGGTCATCAAACTCTCGATTGCTACCAAACCATCTATGTGATTTTGATCACAAAGAGTAACAAGAACATTCTCTCACTTAACTTAATCAAGGCTAATGAGAACCGATACACACTAGCTACTCTCAATGCACTAAGAGCATCTCCAACAATACTTCAAACCGGTGCCTCAAATTAAAATATGAGGCTCTACGTAGGAAAAACTACTCCAATAGTGTCTCATTTCATAAAATTTGGTCAAAAAATTATAGGGCATCCTCTCAAGTGCCTCAAATATACTACACCGTAGTGTGCTGCCCTCTAATCTAGATTTGAGGCTTTACTGTTTGAGCGGGATGTTTTGTTGGTGCCCTAAATTCTATAAAATATACTCATTTTTAAATTATAGGGCATTTTTATAGGTCATGTTGTTGGAGATGCTCTAATGAGGCCGCTAATCAAGTGTTTATCAATAATCAAATCCCTCACTAGGCATAGTCTCTTCCTCACTCAAATGATTCCTTCAACAATTGAAATGGTGAGAGTTGATTGTGTATTTATAACCCCCAATGGACCAACTAGCCGTTAGAGTAACTTTGGGATAAATTTGTACTTGTCGAACAGTCAACGACCAAGCGTCACACCATTAACCTTGGTCTGACCAGACACAAAGGTCACATTTACATCACTTTGTCAAAAATAGCCATTGGAGTGTACTGTATGGAGCATATGGTTTGACGCCCTCCATCTAACCAGTCCGAAGCTCACAAAACCTCTCTATTTACTCTTTACAGAGCGTTGGACCGAGACCCATTGGTCTGATGATCACCATGTTCATAGGGTCTGAAACTTCTGAATAAAGAACCCTAGATGCTACATTTACACTATTTGGTCTGATGAGCCTCATCAAACTAGTTCGACTCAACCTAGAGCTCTTTAGTCTGTTTTCACACACCGTCAAACTCATGAACATTGGTCTGATGACCCTCTTCATAGGGTCTGATGATCATGCCTTCACTGGCTTTCCACATAGAGATGTCAAACCATTTTCATTGGTCTAAGGGCCCTATTTCTTAGGGCCTGAAGCTCCTAAAAATTCCCAAACACTTCAAATTTCAAGAACTTTGGAATCGGCAATTTGTTCCACAACTTTTGGTATCATTTGGTCTACCTGAGCTAAAGACAACTAGAGTGGGCCACACTAAACTCATTATACCCATAGATCAAACTACTACTTCATACCCACTTTATAGTACGGTCAAAGGAAAAAATATTAAACTACTTTAAGTGTCTCTCAACACCAATCAAAACTTAGAACTAATCCATCCTTAACCTTTCACCCAACCTTTGAAAATCGAAATGACTTCCATACTTAGGGGCACAAAAACAATTGATTGCCCAAATAATCACCATTATTATGACCTAACTTAACTTGCCTCTACAAAACAAATGTTAGTCATAATAATCTTGTGATGTTATTAATTGCCAAAACCACTAAGGACCTAGAGATGCTTTTAGTCTCTGCCTTTTGGCCCTGTTTGGCATAGTTGCTGCTTGTTGGAAAAACAACTTATCTGAGAAGCTGGTGAAAAGCAACTTCTACTTGTTGGCTGCTTTTAGTTCATTCTGAGACGCAGCTGAACTGATAAGCTGTTGCAGCTTAAATCTGTGAAGAAGCTAAATATAAGTTGTGCCAAACAGGGCCTTTAGATGATTGATGGTGACATCATTATCTCGAGTATGTGAAAGAAATGAGTTTTTTTTTTAAAAAGTTCGTACGAATCAAGTCCACAACATGCGCCATCAAGATAAGGTTTAAGCACAAGTACATGTTTAAGCTTGTTTACATGGAACGTGAAATGAAAGATTATAAATGCAGATGTGACATGCTATAAGATAAGTAATATAGACTAACCCTATCACAACACATCACACATATGTCATACAAATGCAAAACATAAAGTATATAGTACAATGCATGAGACATATAAAGTGCATATGAGAGTATCACACAGAAAATATGATAAATCAACTCCTATGTCTCTCACTCCCCCTATCACTCTCCTCCACGATCTTACATAGTCTCTACCCTCTCCTCCTTTAGCGTCAATGAAGGATCGAATGAGGCGACTAGAGGGGATGAATGACAGCCAATAACGATCTCCTCCACTAACGATCTCTAGAGCCTTGTCATGAGGAACATGACCTTCGAGTCCTCTCTTTGGGAGCATGGACTGTCCAAGTGGAGGAACCGGAGTACCGGACCATCCACGACTACACAGAGAGCTCTGCTCTTCTCTGTAGACATGCAGACCGTCCGTGTGTAGGTGGCAGACTGTCAGCGATGACATAGAGTGTTTCGTGCAGAACTTAGATCTCTCCTTCTGAGAGGGACCACGTCTGGGATGAGAGATTGTAAAGGTTGCTTTAGGATCGATAGGTCACCCAAAGCGTTTCTAGACGACGAAGAGTCGAAGAGATGTGAAGATTGAGATTGAGGAACTACAACTGAGGCTAATCTATGGCTAGAACTACTACTAGATCTAATCATAAGATAAAACTAGTTTCATAGATCGATTATTGGTTCATCCAATTGGTCGTACCCCTTTATATATAAGAGAAGTCTTGACCAGTTCCTAGATGAAATCTAACAGTTTCTCACGAGATATTAGGATAACACACAAGGAATAATGACTCCAGCCCAAATTTATCTGTTCACGGACTGTTCGGGGCGTGGACCGTCAGCCATAAGGCTGGACCATCCGGCCTGTCGGCTGGTAGATCTGGTGCTCAACAAGGAGGAACAAAATGTTTGAGCACCTAGAACAAATCCTGCATTTAAAATGGAGTAATGGTATCAGCCCAAAACATTGAGTTTGCATTTGTATAAATTAATTAGAGCAAAAAAAATGTGCACACTAGAAACAAAATGTATACATGTATACTAAACCAATAAAATTTCACAAATGGGAAAATAATAAATATAGCATCAAACAATAAAACTTAGAAAAATATCATATTGTGTTTTAAAATTCATGAGATAAATGAATTATATTAGTACTAGAACCATATTTTTCACGAGTGGAACAAACTAAAGTATAACATGGAAGAAGGGGGGGGGGGATAATCAACTCAACTAAACACATTGTTGCGCTGGATATACTTTGCATCAGTAGTACGGACAAACATATATATCGGCTATAACAGAAGGGAATTCTCACTCAAAAAAACACAACAGCCAGAGGCTTTTTTTATAGGAGACTGACTTTCTCTACTCCTCTAAAGCATCAATTCCGTGTGTTGTGCGTCCTATGTCTATCCCCCCGCCGGCCACATCTCATCTACCAATGGGTCATTACAGCATAGTTGGGTCATGAGAAACTATATTCAAACCCAACACAACAGTAAACCACATATATACAGTGCAACGCTCCCATATAGTACTACCTTGCTAGTTGAAGGACAAGCGACCGAGCGACCTATAAAAAAGAGGTGGAGCTCATTTTCAACTTATATATTTCTCGGCCTTTTGACTAAGATAAGGTGTAATATTTGTTTTTATCAATTTAATATCTAATATGTAGACTATATGTTCACTTTAATATTAAATTTATTTTTTATAGATATCAAATATGATTTTGTGTTGTCGCAACGTACAAACATTGTATTAGTGGTTCTGTACGTCACGGTTACAGATAGTGCTGGACAAAATACTCGTGACTTGTCGGCTCGCTCGGTTCATGGTCAGTTCAGCTCGTTTGAATGTTTTCACGAGCTGAGCTAACATCCTAGCTCAGTTTATTAACAAGCCAGCTCGCGAGCTCAACGAACTATCACACTTTAGTAAAACGAAACAATATGCATATCATTTACGCTTGAAATTGTTGAACATGCTATACGTATGTGCGGTGCCTATGGATTATGAATTAAACTAATGATTGACGAACCGTATCTATGTGTTAAATTGGTCTGTGCGACTGTGACTATGGGTTAAAGTGATAAACATGTGTGTGGATTATGAATTGGTGATGAATTGATGAGTGAT
This sequence comes from Zea mays, assembly GCF_902167145.1. Taxonomy (NCBI): domain Eukaryota; kingdom Viridiplantae; phylum Streptophyta; class Magnoliopsida; order Poales; family Poaceae; genus Zea; species Zea mays. The sequence goes on along the minus strand of NC_050102.1, from coordinate 41,466,799 downwards.
GAGTTATGTTAATTTGGTGTTGCATTGATGTGGTATGTGAAACTATGAGTATAATTATCATTTACTATAGTTAAATTAGTTTAGAATTAATTAAAAATTAATTATATATATATATATATATTGTTTTTTCTGTTGTGGCTCACGAGCTAGCTTAAGTTCGTAAACGAGTCAAGCTAGCTCGATATCTAGCCCTAGTTACAGACTCTTACTAGGGAGGCTGAAACAACCACGATATAATGCAAACACAAAGCAGAGGTTGAACAAACTTTTATGGATATAAGAGGGTATAAGGTTGTGTTCGGTGGATCGTGTAAAATAGGGATACGGTATGGTAATGTAGATGATACTATTTGATACTGGTTATAGAGTGAAGTTTGAAATAGAGGTATCAGATAGGGGATGTGATAGGAGAGCTGCTGAAGACGGTGTTACACTTGACAGTCATATAACCAACGATACAAACAAATTATCGACAGATCGATGGTTGTTTCTGTGTAAGCCTGGCAAAAGTAAAGTCATAAGTGTTAGATAGATGATTAGGATGCCTTAAGATCGTCCATGCCCACGCTGGCCTGCAAGTAGACACAGGTGTATATCTTAAAAAAACTTGACCTTCAGAAAATTTCTTGTTGGTTACACAAACTGTAGTGTATTCCGGGCTCAACTTACCAGAAACCTGTGGTTCTCTGCAGAACTTACTTGTCAATATCAGCGTTGATGCGCCTGAACCACGCTGATGATCTCCATGAACTTGTTCGTCCTGTCCGGTGCAAGCTTCATGTTCATGGCAAGCTGAGATTGCAAACAAGTATGGAGGAGCTTAGAGTTAGACAAGGAGTAGTACGTACCGAAAAGCTCGAAGTGGCCAACCCAACCAGCCGTGCCATCTCTTCAGTGTCCTGCTGTAAGCGTCACCGCAAGCCTGCGGCCGACATGTGCCAGTGCCAGTCTCTGGATGCTGTGCCAAGTTGTGGAACAGCGTAACCAACAAGTCGTCCATATGGCTCTGTCGGCAACCAGCGGTCCCCTCCAACGGGCCGGGCCGGGCCGGGCCGGATGGAGGATCGTGGTGGTAGATTTATAGCGAGAGGAAAAAGGGATGTGACGGTATATGTCTCTCACCGGCCTCTCGTTTGAAGCACGCATGGGCTGATGATATATGGGCATGCATGGAAGCCAAGTAGATATGATTATCATCTCGTTCGTAATCTTCATCGGAATAATAATAATGGCATTAGTACTTTGGAATCTCCTCTCTCTCTCTCTCTTTTTTCAGCGGAAAAGGGAGAATGATCATGGCAGGAGAGCAAACAGCATCAATATTACTGTTGGTCATCAAACTCCCCCACGCATGCAGATTCTTCCTGGCCGGACCCTACTACTACAGAGCCCAGAGACCCACAAGTAAAACGACTAGCCAATAATTAAACACCAACGTGCTCTGACGACACACGGGGCCAATCAGATTGATGGTCAGTTTTGGTGGTGGCCAAGTAGTGGTCGCCCAAATCAGGCAGCAGCTAGCGCGCTGCATGCGCCGATCCAGACCAACACCGACAGCGTGTCCGTCCGTCTGTGTGTGTGTGGTACGTACGTGCAATCTATCATTGTGGAGGAGATTGCCGCGTGGTTTGTCTCTTTGCTCCATGCTGGTAACTATATTTATAATCGTATAGGAGTATATCATCACCACCGTTAATAAGCTAGCCGTCCGTCTCCTCGCCGCGCTTAGGCCTTGTTCGTTTGTGCCGGATTGGTAAATCGGAACGATTCTTAATCGGATTGTTTCTCTAATTTATATAAACTTTGATTAGCTAGAACGATTACGGGTGCAATCTGACACAAACGAACAAGACATTATACTACACGCTTGCACCTAGGTAGCCTACAACCTTAAACCTCGGGGATCGAGATCTAGATCGACCTTGGCAATCGTTTGAGCGCCAAGCAGCCTAGATTCCAAAACCCCGCCGGCAAACATGGTGAGAGTAACACCAAGAGCAAGCACATAAGGACGGAGGGGAAGTAGATGGATGACGTGGGGAACCTTCCTGGCAACACGCAACATAGGAAGGACGCTGAATTGCTAATTGCCACCTAGAGCTAGTGGAACCCAAGGATCCCTTGGTTGGTTCCGCTGTCACATGCATCCTTCTCCAAGGTCCTAGCTAATACTAACTCAATTGTTCTCGAATATTTATCATCGACTTGTTTATTTTTGAACTAGAACACGACAAATAAAAAAAGGGAGATAGTGTATTCTTTTTTAAAAAAAGGTTACGTGTGCTGCTGAATTTTAGCAACATGTCTTAGATGGTGTCATTATAATTTATTTGGAACAAAAGGCTTCGTTTCTTATCGTCGCCATTGTGGGCCTTAATTAGCTTGTGCTTGTTAGACTCACATGACATTGTGGGCCTTAATTAGCTTGTGCTTGTTAGACTCTGGTAGCTACTACCATGATCTTTCTTAGAGGCTTTGGGGGTAGACCTAAGAAAATTAACTAGGCTTGGCTTAGCAAGGGTTTTGACTTTCGAGATAGAGAGGTTTAGCTAAGCTACCTAGATTCTGTTTCTTTTTCCCCCTCCGCGTGAGCCTAACCCGAAATACTACTATTTTTTATTTGTTTTTACTCACAGATGCTCCATGCATGTAGGTTCAGACCTGTCTAAAATGTTACACTTCAATCTGTCTACACTATGTGTGGCTCGTCTGATCGTAATTGTCCATATATTTATATAGGTCTCAATAATGTCTGGTTATGGCCATGGCATTTGCATCTCAAAATTATTGTCCGGTCGATTCAGTGTCTTTCTCCTCGAGTTCCGTGATTCGGTCACCTAGGGCCGTTTAGGATATGGGATCGGAATTTTTACATGAATCATATAGACATTAAAATTTTAGGACCAGTGAGACGGTCACATGGGATAAATAGGAGTCACTATAATTCTCTTTCGGGAACAGTATCATGACTTGATTCCCAAATCTCACACGAACCCCTACTAGACACGAGAGCGAAACTGAGTAGTACGGTAATATTCAGTTCAGTGTCAACTGAAAGTACACCAAAATGCTACACAAGAACCAATCCAGTTTCCTGTAAAATCTCAGTCAAAATTGCAAGGAAGAAGCGGGCACCAAAATTGAGGCGGAGTCGCCTCAAACTTTGCAGACAGTTTGCGCGAAGGGTAATAGGTCTATTCATGAAGTATGATAATTAACAACTCAAAAATCCATGCGCAGATGCAAAATCCCGATAGTGATGGGGTTTTGCTAGGGTTTTCTCAAACGAACTCAACTCGGATCACAGCCAAGAACTACACCACCTATGTGTATGCAGTGATACAAAGAGTTTATCTCCCCATAAATCAATCCCTGGCAGCACCCGTACCACAAGAACTCGAAGGTTCTCCACAAATCCACAAGAGGAGAGAAGGGAAGAACACAAGACAAACTGAGTTTGTGATTCAACGAAACCTGTGGGTGGAACCAGCCACCCTTACTCGGATTACACGGTGAACATTACACCGATGCGGTTCAAAACTATCTGTGGATCTCTGGCAGGAGCAAAACTAGACAGAAAACCAATGCTCTCTCTCTCTCACAAGTGGAAGTATAAACCAGTGCGCAAAGAGATATGGTTACCAAGATAGTTATAACAACAACTCTACCTCTCTATTTATATAGTGTTATTTGCCTAGACTAAACTACATGTATTTACATAGAGACTATCCACTCTGTCGGGGCAAAATGGACCAACTCATGGGTTTTTGATCCGATGGTCCCGTGCTCCACACGAAGTTGCTTCGCCTCTGCGCACCCTTCGATGTGACACCATGTGCCGCCACCAGTTCTCGCCAGAAACCGCTACCGCCGAGTTTTGAGACCAAATTCGGTCGAAAAAACCGTCATCCGTAGCGCTGGGTGATTTTTCAAGATTCAACCACCAAACCTCCGTGAGTGTCATATCGCATGCTTGTCCCCCACGTCCTACACATGTGTCCCGCCAGTCCTCGACCACACTGGCAACATGGCCCGCTCTGTCATGTCCTCACACGAGTGTGTGTCCCAAGTGTCAGCCACCATGGCTAGTCACCCCGTCGACTCTGGTCCCTCGGTCAAGTCACAGCGCCCGTCCTTCGCCGCTCTCGGTCTATCGACACGAACCCGCACGACCTTTACCTTCGTTGTCGACCATCGTCCCTGTGCTCCACACCTGCACACCACAACACAACAAACATGGTTGCACACACATAACTCTCGTCTCGGTTAGTCCACGACTCAATCCGAGACGCTTCCCTTTGATAATCACTCATCATCAACCCGATTACCCAAACCATAAGGGACAAATTAACCCTGTGTTCGCATAATTTTATAAAGATTTTGTGAAAACATAATGTAGTTTCATGCATATAAAAAGTACTCCACGAACAAGAGGGAAAAAATCACGTTCCAAACCGTGCCTTGCTTCAGGGTGTTCCTTGGAATTTTGTTATGGGTGAACTACGCGGTGTCTATTATGCTCTTGATTTTACCATGAGTCGAGGTCTACACGACGACCAAATTTTTTGCATTTTGACCCTCCCTCGGAAAAAAGTTCACGTTTGGACCTTAGAAAATTTTAATGTCATTTTTGGACCCTTTGTTCGGCGCCATAGCCTATGGCGCCGAGGTAACACAGCTCGGCGCCATAGGCTATGGCGCCGAGGTACGTGCTGCGTTGGCACAAACGGACGTCGTGGCGCCGACGTGGCACCGAGCTCGGCGCCATAGATCTTGGCGCCGAGCTCAGTTCTGTACACAAAGCTGGTCTAGCTCAGTTGGTAAGGTGGGTATTTTTAATACTTTTTGTCTTTGTCACTTACTTATTTTTTTGTACAGAGCAGTCACAAAAAAAAAAATCGTGAGAAAGACATAAAAAATCTGGACGAATAAACAAAGCAGTCACAAAAAAAATCTAGATGAGAAATAAATCTGGACGGATAAATCAGCGACATAAACGAAAAATCAGAACAACAAAAAAAAAACAAATAAGTGACAAAGACAAAAGGTATTAAAAATGCTCATCGTGGGGCTTGAACCCGCGCAACCACAAGGTTAAAAGCCTTGTGTTTTACCAACTGAGCTACACAAGTTCTGTGTACAAAATAGAGCTCGGTGCCAGGATCTATGGCGCCGAGCTCGGTGTCACGTCGGCGCCACGCCGTCCGTTTGTGCCAGCGCAGCACATACATCACGGACCTAATTGTGTTTTCCCATATATCACCTTGAGTCGCTGAGTATTTCGCACGGCACCCGTTGGCGGCGCTTAATGATTGGATCTGTCTGTCTGCTGCTCTCATCAAGTCCTTATGGATCTCCAGGCGTGGAGATGGAGAGGCAGAGGCCACATGGACCTAGAGGAGCTGCCAGGGTGGATTGGATGCCATGCACCAGGGCGTGAAAACTGAAAACAAGTCAACCACATGTTACTCTACCTTTTCAATTATTACTACTTCGTAGTACTTTAATTAGGGCCTTTTTGTTTTGTACCTAATTGTGTCACACTTTATCTAAAAAATAATCGTTCAAATTTAAGAACTAATCTTAAACAGAAAAGTTAGGTAAAGTGTAGCAAGTTAGACAGCAAACCAAACAGTTCTAATACAATTGTGAGACGCGGGAGAAGTGGATGTACAGCGGCCGGTAGGGACGAACGTCGCACAACTCAACCGAGGCACGGTGCAAGCAGGGTAGAGGTCAGGATCAGAGGAAAAACACAACACGATGAAGGAAGGAGGAGAGAAAGATGCAGACCCTAGATTTTGCATCAAAATGGTTAAAACTGAATGATTTTTTGGCAAGAAATCTATTAAAAGATAACCTGTTGTGCACATATGCATACAATCAATTAAGGGACAATTCCCTGTATGCTATCGAAAATTATTTTCATCCTTTGTGTGCCACTGTTCCCACATGTCATACGCACACACAAAAATTCCCTATATGCCACTCCATAGCACACACGTGATGAAAATAAATTTAGATGGCATACAAGGAATTAGTCCATCATTCAATATGGACTCTTAATTCAACAACCTTCAACTAAGCATGCAGAGAGTTTTTCTTTAACTATGCAACTCGACGGGGGAGGAGACCATGAAGGTGTTTTTCATAAAACATGTCAAGCAAAGAATGTTAGGTGTTGCTGTCTTTTTGGACCAAACAATAATGATCTCTAGTTCTTGGGGAACGGAACCTTGGCAAACCTCTCCACGAGGTGGCGAACCCTCCGCTAGGTAACCAGGTCGTCCACAGTTGATAACACTATCTATAATTCGATCTTGAACTCCACATCTATGTTGACAGCTTCTTAAGGCCAAATAGCAACGAACACTAGGGTCTTCACCAATACCTTAGGTTCGGCTCCGTGAGTTGTCGGACGGTTCACAGTATGTCATCGGACCGTCCGTGTTGTGCGCAGATATAGCGATGAGCTCCTGCATAACCTAGATCGCGCCATCCGAGAGGGACCTCGTCATGGAAAGATCCTATGGTCGTCTTGGGGTCGACAGACCACCCAAGAGACGCCTTTAGACGATGTAGAGTTAAATAGAGGTAAAGATTGATATGTGGAAACTATAGCTAAAGCTATGCTACATCTACTTCTAACGCATGAATGATAAATATGGTAAATAGATTTGTTCGATTGGATTGTGTTCAGGATTCTCAATCGGTCATACCCCCTTATATTTATAGAGGTGGTCTGGATCCGTTCCTAAGCAAGATCCAATATATTCCCACTGATAGATTAAAATAACTACGCATGGGATAAATACTCTTGCTCGAGTTAATCTGATTGTGGAATGTCCGGGCCACATGGTCGGACTGTCCTGCCATGCCCAGGTTCCAAATATGGTACATAACAATTGGTTAAAAGGTCCAAATTGGTTTTTTACATATGTATATGAAGGAGATCTTGTGCTCGTGATACGTTCTCAAGATAAATTGCAATTTCCTTATATTTAGTTCTCAAGATAAATTGCAATTTCCTTATATTTAGGTCCACCAGTGAAATTTTAAAAACATCGATTCAATTTTAATTTTTTTAGTAAAAACTACGCAAGAAGTTAACCTTCTCTCTATCTCTACCACCGTCACTTTAGGTTGTCTGCATGGGTAAGCACCCTCTAAAGCTTTAGAGGCACCATAAAACCACATCAGGTGTTTTTAAAGAACGTTCTGAATTTAGGGCATATCCTCGTACACCTAAATCTACAGTTTTCTCAACCTTTTCTCTAATTTTTTAGTACTCTAAACTACAAATTAAATACATAATTAATATGTACATACCAATTTAGACTATAACAAATACATATGCGAAAAACTAATTTAAAATATAATAGCAATACAATGTATTGTGTGTAGGAGATGAATTTAGAGAAAAACATCACGGGAGATAGGGTTTACAGGGATGGAACCTTTTAGTGGGTGGTGAAAATGAGATTTAGAAGGCTAATAAAAAATAAATATATCTATATAATTAAATGTTTATTATTAAATTTATCATAAAATTTATTTATATTTTGCATTGATTTATTTAATATTATAAATATTATTTCTATCCCACCTTCGCCGAAAGCTATATTTGAGCTTTTCTTACCAAACACGCATAGATGAAACAACTTTTCTCTACGGTAATTGCATGGTTGCCTCTACTAGAGATGCAACTCAGATTTTATCCTTGTTTTTTAAAGTTTGCATATATGTCCCTCTTTTTTTTAAACAAACTAACCGTCTGTCCCTACTTTGTTGTTGCCACTTAACGATGTTAACTCTATCCATAAAAAGACATTCATGCCTTTGTAACATTGTCTCTCCTTTTATTAATTGTTTCTAAATTTGTTCTCACTTTGATTTAAAAGTTTGGATATAATTGCAACATAAATATGACCATAAAATTTAAAAGTAAATATGTCAACTTTAAATTTAAAAATATTTTGAAATTGATGAAAATAAATCGAATTCTACATTATTTCTGACAAAACTGATAACATTTTAATTATATATTTTGAAAATATTTTCAAATTATAAATAAAATGTTGTCAATTTTGTCGAAATTTAATGTGAAATTCAATTTATTTTCATTAAATTTGAAATATTTTAAAATTCAAAACTGAAATATTGATATTTTGACTTGTATCACAATGATATTTCAAAGTTTTATATCAAATGGGAGCAAATTTTTAAGGGAAATTTGGATCCATACCATTAAAAGATCACCACTTTGGATCCATACCATTGCTATCTCACTTACATGTGGGTCCACATGAGTCAATGACATGTGGGGTTCATGGTATATATCTAAAGTTTGGATCTTTTAATGGTATAGATCCAATTGTTCCAATTTTTAAATACTTATAAAAGGAGGGGTAATGGTACAACGATATGAACGTTTTTTTTTGCGGACTAAGTTAACGTTGTTTAGTGCTGATACTAGAATAGGGGCAAACTATGTGTCCATTCTTTTTAAAAAAAAGAGCATACATGCAAACTTTAAGAAATAAAAGTTTAAAAACAAAATCGTATCGCCGAGCAGTGGCAACCTTGCAACAGCCCCAAATTGTTTTCAGCTTTTTCACATATACACACACAGTTTATTAGGTGAAGCTAGAAATGCTAGCTTTTTTCAGTTTTCTTACTGCTATGTTTATTACCAAACGTTTTTAAAACGATTTTAGCTTGTCAAACTGTTTTACGAAACCAAAGAAAGAACTGCTTCACCAGTGAAACTGAGGTGTAGCAAATAAGCTCATGCTAATAAAGCCTGTTTGAGGTGAGTTTGACCGACTGTCAGTGACTTCGCAGGTATCATCTATGTACATCATCAAATCCAGATTTTAGTGTACTATAGAGAATGGAAGGCATTTGATTTGCAGCAACTCATGAACCAACTGTCATCTTAATTATTAGAACCGATACCGATCGATTGGTACTCAACATAGTCGCTATTACTATAATTAATGTGTAGTATTAGGACCGCCTCCAGATGAATCTTATTAGGTTAGCTAAACTACAACTAGCTGGCTTCTAAATATACGGAGATACATGAAGTAGCTGCAGCATCTGACAGCCGTACGTGGCAATTGGCAACTTGGCAAGAACAGCACAAACCCACGTGAGACAGCTCGGACCAACCATGCATGCCCTTTCACGATACCCGGAAACTTGACGCACTTGTCGGTACAGTAGCACAAATTTCCTCAAAAAAACAATTTTTTTTTTTGACGAGGCGCCGCCCAACCATCGTCTTAGAAAGAACGAAAGGTACCCAACCATCATCTTAAAAAGATAATAATATTTCTTTTGTTTTGGCGTTAGACATCTCAACCGAAAAGGTAGAGGCCGGTCCAAGTAGCTCTTGGAAATCGTTACTCCGCAACCTCTTCTGTTTTTGTCGGCAGCTGATAAGTGATGGTAACCGATAAACTGCCCACTCACTTAGTTTTGTGGGCATCAACGTTTCCTAAACCAGGGATAAATTTACAATTAGGGCGTAGCAGCCGCACACTTTGCATGCATGCGTGCATGCAGGGATTAAAACAAACCAGATTGGTCGGGATAACGCCTCTCCCATTTTTATTTTTATATTGCATTCTGCAACGGAGCTAGAGAGATGAGGAAAACAAACTAAAACGAACGGAACAAATTGATAACAGGTAGGAACCGAAGGTAAAAAGCAGAAACGTTCTTGTATAGATTATAAAAATAAAGTAGTATTGCAATCAATTAAAACATCTCATATAGACATATGGAACCAATATATTATGATATACATAATTACATGTTGGTTTGTTGTGATGTGGCATAATCATCTATAATTTATTTATTGTATTATCTAAAACAGAATATTATATACGGATAAAAACGGGATATCCTGAATAAGACAGGGAAGTGATAACGGTCGGACAAACATGCATAACATTTTTATCCCATTTTTTATATTTACCAAAAATAAAAAAATAAAAACGATCAAGATATCTATAAATACGAACTCAAACAAAAACAATTCGATGTAGTGTTCGGAGCGGAACAGAACGGCATGCATATCCCTGACGGGTTTTCACCCCTAGCTATTTGCACATGCTATATACTATATGGAAAAAAAAGCTATATCCCTTTACAATACAAGTGACCATTTATGTTTTAATAATTTATCGGCTAAAATTTTCTAGTCACGCACATTTGAGAGTGACCATTTATTTGGTTACCTTTTATGGATCATTACTCTCGATGATTAGGAATCTAAATATCATGAGAAAAGAAACTTAAAATTTGTTGCAAGTCATTTCTGCGGATCCCTAATCTTCAAGGCTGCTTGCACGGTCCAATTGAAAATTTCGTACGCCCTGCCCACGGATTACTTGAAAAGAAGGGAAAGTAAGTTTTAAAATTTTTCAAGGTAACCCTTGTGTATGTATAAAAATTTACTCAACAACCAGACCTTTGCGCATGAGAAAAAAACGGGCAAGTGTAAAATAGTGAATTGCTGCTGCCGTGACAGGATACAGGGAAAAAAGGTCAGTGAAGGTTGGTGCCTGCTGGTTAGTGTCAATTTTGTCAAGCCGTGAACGTGATACATGAACCCAAAAAAAAAACCCAACCCTTCCTGTCACTTGTCAGGTCCCTTTCATGTCAAGCTCTTCTCCGGCTGGCAGGATGGAGCGGTGGTTGAAATGGCGTCTTCCTAGACAAGCATCGGCAGAGCACCAAGTTTTACAAAGTACGGCCTTCTTTCAACAAATGATTATTTCTTGAATCCTGGGTTTTTTTCTATATTTTTAAACTAATTCCTATGAAATTCTTATAATATTATTCCTACGTTCCAAATGAGGCCTACAAGTGCTAATGCTAGCCACAATACAAGAAAAGTGGAGGGCTTAAAATCAAGAAAGGCCATAATTTTGCAGCCAATTTATTTTCTGTCCTTTGATGCCAGTGTGAGTGGATAGTTTCGTAGTGTTATACAAAATGAAAAACTTAGATAAAACATATGTGTGTGAGGAAGACAATACTCTCGGCTGCCATGAAGACACACTCAAGCATTCTCATATAGCGAGCTACTGCGGGACCCATCATGACGAGACTTGACACCAATTAGAGGACCTCTCCTAACTCTAGCCAGAGGAGGGTCTTGACAATGTGTAACTTGACATCAAGACATTCGAAGGAATAACTACATCATTAAGTCTTGTAAAGAACCACTAAGAGACACGGGACCCATCAGCTATCAGAGCGCTCTAAGGACTCGACCTCTAGTGACTCATATGTCCTAGGTTGGGATTATCAAAGTCATCGAGTCCCCTTGTGCCATAGGATATCAATGAGCGGTCCAAGCCTTGGGGGCCCTCGTATCTCTAGGTGCTCATGTGTCTAAGTCCATGCACCCCTTAGCTTCAGGGAGCTATGAAGAGTACATATGCTCGAGACAATCCAGGCCTTAGAGCACTCTACGACACTTAGACACTTATGGCCCTCTTCTACCTCCAAGGTCTTTAAAATCCTTAGCATCACATTACAAGAGTCGCTGAGCCCTAATCCATTCAAGGACCAAAGCCCCCATGGGAACAAGAGACTTGGGGCTAGGGATGGCAACAGGGAATTCCCCGTCGGGTTTTAGCTCCCCATCCCCATCCCCGCGATGAAATTTTTTTGAAAGTCGCCTAGAGGGGGGGTGATAGGCAGAAACTGAATTTTATAAATTTAAAGCACAACTACAAGCCGGGGTTAGCGTTACAAATAAAACCGAGTCCGAAAGAAAGGGCGAAAACAAATCAACCAAGAAATAAAGAGAGTGACACGGTGATTTGTTTTACCGAGGTTCGGTTCTTGCAAACCTAGTCCCCGTTGAGGTGGTCACAAAGACCGGGTCTCTTTCAACCCTTTCCCTCTCTCAAACGGTCACCTAGACCGAGTGAGCTTTCTCCTTAATCAAACGGGTCACTTAGACCCCTCACAAGGACCACCACAACTTGGTGTCTCTTGCTTTGATTATAATTGTTTGAAGAACAAGAATGGGAAGAAGAAAGCGATCCAAGAACAAGAGCTCAAAGAACACGAGCAAAACTCTCTCTCTAGTCACTATTTGTTTGGAGTGGATTTGGGACTTGGAGAGGCTTTGATTTTATTGAATTGTGTCCTGTATTGATTGCACTAGCTCTTGTATTGAATGAGATGTCTGAAAAACTTGGATGCTTGGAGTGGTGGTGGTTGGGGGGTATTTATAGCCCCAACCACCAAACCAACCGTTAGGGAGGCTGTCTGTCGATGGGCGCCACCGGACACTGTCCGGTGCGCTAGCCATGTCACCCAACCGTTAGGGTTCTAACGGTTTCGACCATTGGAGCTCTGACAACTTGGGGCACCGGACAGTCCGGTGCCGCACCGGACAGGCACTGTTCACTGTCCGGTGCGCCTTCTGGCGCTGCTTTGACTCTGCGCGAACTGTCCGCGCAATGTTCACGTTTGCAGGCGACCGTTGGAGTCGACCGTTGCGCTTCTTAGCCGTTGCTCTGCTGGCACACCGGACAGTCCGGTGAATTATAGCGGAGTGGCTCTCTAGAAACTCGAAGGTGAAGAGTTCAGCCTGTACGGTCCCTGGTGCACCGGACACTGTCCGGTGGCACACCGGACAGTCCAGTGCGCCAGACCAGGGTTCTCTTCGGTTTCTTTTGCTCCTGTCTTTTGAACCCTAACTCGGATCTTTTTATTCGTTTGTGTTGAACCTTTGGCACTTGTAGAACATATAATCTAGAGCAAACTAGTTAGTCCAATTGTTTGTATTGGGCATTTCATCCATCAAAATCATTTGGGAAAAGGTTTGACCCTATTTCCCTTTCAATCTCCCCTTTTTGGTGATTGATGCCAACACAAACCAAAGCAACTATATAAGTGCAGAATTGAACTAGTTTGCATAAGGCAAGTGCAAAGGTTGATTGGAATTAAACCAATTTATACTTTCACTAGATATGCATGGATTGCTTTCTTTCTTTTAACATTTTGGACCACATTTACACCACTTGTTTTGTTTTTGCAAAATTCTTTTAGAAAATCTTGTCAAAGTCTTTTTGTAGATAGTCAAAGGTATATGAATAGAATTGTAAGAAGCATTTTCAAGATTTGAATTTTCTCCCCCTGTTTGAAATGTTTTTCCTTTGACTTAAATAAAACTCCCCCTTAATGAAATTCTCCTCTTAGTGTTCAAGAGGGTTTTAAATGTCAATTTTGAAAGTGGACATTCTAATTTGAAATATATCAACAATAAGATACCAATTGAAGATTTTCTATACTAATTGAAAATCTTCTTTAAAAACTTTGAAATCGGTGGTGGTGCGGTCCTTTTGCTTTGGGCTCATACTTTCTCCCCCTTTGGCATGAATCGCCAAAAAATGATACTTTGTGAGTGAAATGTGAGCCCTTTACTTTCTCCCATTGGTACAAATAAATATGAGTGAAGATTATACCATAGTGGAGAATAGTGCGGAGTGACGGCAAAGGGTACATAATACCGATAGAGTGGAGTGGAAGCCTTGTCTTCGCCGAAGACTCTATTTCCCTTTCAATCTATGACTTAGTAGAGGTATAAACTTGAAAACACATTAGTCATAGATATAAAATAGATATGATCAAAGGTATATAAATGAGCTATGTGTGCAAAGTATCAATCAAAGTTCCGAGAATCAAGAATGTTTAGCTCATTCCTAAGTTTGGTGAAGGTTTTCTCATCTAATGGCTTGGTAAAAATATCGGCTAATTGTTCTTTTGTGTTAACATAGGCAATCTCGATATCCCCCTTTGTTGGTGATCCCTCAAAAAGTGATACCGAATGGCTATGTGCTTAGTGCGGCTGTGTTCAACGGGATTATCCGCCATGCGGATTGCACTCTCATTGTCACATAGGAGAGGGACTTTGCTCAATTTGTAGCCATAGTCCCTAAGGGTTTGCCTCATCCAAAGTAATTGCGCACAACAATGGCCTGCGGCAATATACTCGGCTTCAGCGGTAGAAAGAGCTACTGAGTTTTGTTTCTTTGAAGCCCAAGATACCAGGGATCTCCCCAGAAACTGACAAGTCCCTGATGTGCTCTTCCTATCAATTTTACACCCTGCCCAATCAGCATCTGAATATCCTGTTGAGTCAAAGGTGAATCCCTTGGGGTACCAAAGACCAAACTTAGGTGTGTAAACTAAATATCTCATGATTCTTTTCACGACCCTAAGGTGAACTTCCTTAGGATTGGCTTGGAATCTTGCACACATGCATACAGAAAGCATAATATCCGGTCGAGATGCACATAAATAGAGTAAAGATCCTATCATCGACCGGTATACCTTTTGATCTACAGATTTACCTCCCGTGTTGAGGTCGAGATGCCCATTGGTTCCCATGGGTGTTTTGATGGGCTTGGCATCCTTCATTCCAAACTTAGTAAGAATATCTTGAATGTACTTGGTTTGGCTGATGAAGGTGCCCTCTTGGAGTTGGTTTACTTGAAATCCTAGGAAATACTTCAACTCCCCCTATCATAGACATCTAAAATTTTTGAATCATGATCCTACTAAACTATTCACAAGTTGATTTGTTAGTAGACCCAAATATGATATTATCAACATAAATTTGGCATACAAACAAATCATTTGCAATAGTTTTAGTAAAGAGAGTAGGATCGACTTTTCTGACTTTGAAGCCATTAGTGATAAGAAAATCTCTTAGGCATTCATACCATGCTCTTGGGGCTTGCTTGAGCCCATAAAGCGCCTTAGAGAGTTTATAAACATGGTTAGGATACTCACTATCTTCAAAGCCGGGAGGTTGCTCAACATAGACCTCTTCCTTGATCGGTCCATTGAGGAAGGCACTTTTCACGTCCATTTGATAGAGCTTAAAGCCATGGTAAGTAGCATAGGCAAGTAATATGCGAATTGACTCAAGCCTAGCTACGGGTGCATAGGTTTCACCAAAATCCAAACCTTCGACTTGTGAATAGCCCTTGGCTACAAGTCGGGCTTTGTTCCTTGTCACCACACCATGTACATCTTGCTTGTTGCGGAAAACCCACTTGGTTCCTACAACATTTTGGTTAGGACGTGGAACAAGATGCCATACCTCATTTCTCGTGAAGTTGTTGAGTTCCTCTTGCATTGCCAACACCCAATCCGAATCTCTTAATGCATCTTCCACCCTATATGGCTCAATAGAAGACACAAAAGAGTAATGTTCACAAAAATGTGCGACACGAGATCGAGTGGTTACCCCCTTATGAATATCGCTGAGGATGGAATTGACAGGGTGATCTCGTTGTATCGCTTGGTGGACTCTTGGGTGTGGCGGTCTTTGACCCTGTACTTCTTGATCATCTTCCTTGTCTTGATTATTGTCATCTCCCCCTTAATCATTGTTCTCCTCTTGAGGTGGCTCATCTTCTTGATCTTCTTCTTCATTGTTTTGAGCCTGATCCTCATCTTGAGTTGGTGGAGATGCTTGATTGGAAGATAATGGTTGATCTTGTGCTTGTGGAGGCTCTTCAGATTCCTTAGGACACACATCCCCAATGGACAGGTTCCTCAGCGCGACGCACTGAGCCTCTTCATCATCTAGCTCATCAAGATCAACTTGCTCTACTTGAGAGCCATTAGTCTCATCAAACACAATGTCACAAGAAACCTCAACTAATCCAGTGGATTTTTTGAAGACTCTATATGCCCTTGTGTTTGAGTCATAACCAAGTAAAAAGCCTTCTACAACCTTAGGACCAAATTTAGATTTTCTACCTCTTTTAACAAGAATAAAACATTTGCTACCAAAGACTCTAAAATATGAAACATTGGGCTTTTTACCGGTGAGGAGTTCATAAGAAGCCTTCTTGCGGATTCGGTGAAGGTAGAGCCGGTTGATGGGTGTTAATCGCCTCGGCCCAAAAGCGGTCCGGAGTCTTGTACTCATCAAGCATGTTCCTTGCCATGTCCAGTAGAGTTCTATTCTTCCTCTCCACTACACCATTTGTTGAGGTGTGTAGGGAGAAGAGAACTCATGCTTGATGCCCTCATCCTCAAGGAAGTCTTCGATTTGTGAGTTCGTGAACTCTGTCCCATTGTCACTTCTAATCTTTTTGATTCTTAATCCAAACTCATTTTGAGCTCGTCTCAAGAATCCCTTTAGGGTCTATTGGGTTTGTGATTCATCCTACAAAAAGAATACCCAAGTGAAGCGAGAATAATCATCCATAATTACTAGAAAGTACTTACTCCCGCCGATACTTATGTAAGCTATCAGGCTGAATAGATCCATGTGGAGTAACTCCAGTGGCCTGTCTGTTGTCATGATGTTTTTGTGTGGATGGTGGGTACCAACTTGCTTCCCTGCTTGACATGCGCTACAAACCCTGTCTTTCTCAAAATGAACATTTGTTAGTCCTAAAATGTGTTCTCCCTTTAGAAGCTTGTGAAGATTCTTCATCCCAACATGGGCTAGTCGGCGATGCCAGAGCCAACCCATATTAGTCTTAGCAATTAAGCAAGTATCGAGTTCAGCTCTATTAAAATCAACTAAGTATAGCTGACCCTTTAATACTCCCTTAAATGCTACTGAATCAT
Organism: Zea mays; assembly: GCF_902167145.1. Taxonomy (NCBI): domain Eukaryota; kingdom Viridiplantae; phylum Streptophyta; class Magnoliopsida; order Poales; family Poaceae; genus Zea; species Zea mays. The sequence continues at coordinate 41,450,167 of NC_050102.1, read as the reverse complement.
CACTTCTTCTAAAGACAATAACACCTAAATCTGTAAAAAGACAGTTGTAGCCCATTTTGCATAATTGAGAAACTGAAAGCAAGTTGTAATCTAAAGAATCTACAAGAAAAATATTGGAAATGGAATGGTCAGGAGATATAGCAATTTTACCAAGTCCTTTGACCAAACCTTGATTTCCATCCCCAAATGTGATAGCTCTTTGGGGATCATCATTTTTCTCGTAGGAGGAGAACATCCTTTTCTCCCCTGTCATGTGGTTTGTGCATTCGCTATCAATGATCCAACTTGAGCCCCCGGATGCATAAACCTACAAAACAAGTTTAGACCTTGTTCTTAGGTACCCAAACGATCTTGGGTCCTTTTACATTAGAAACAAGCACCTTGGGTACCCAAACACAAGTCTTGGAGCCCTTGTGTTTGCCCCCAACATATTTGGCAACTACTTTGCCTGATTTGTTAGTAAGCACATAAGAAGCATCAAAAGTTTTAAATGAAACATTGGGTTCATTTGATGCAGTAGGAGTTCTCTTTTTAGGCATTTTAATATGAGTGGAATGCCTAGAGCTAGATGCCTCATTCTTATACATAAAATCATGATGGGAAACATAATGAGACTTCCTAGAATGAATTCTCCTAATTTTATGCTCAGGATAACCAGCAGGATATAAAATGTAACCCTCGTTATCCTGTACCATGGGAGCCTTGCCCTTAACAAAATTGGACAATCTCTTAGGGGCATTAAGTTTGACATTGTCTCCTTGTTGGAAGCCAATGCCATCCTTAATGCCAGGGCGTCTCCCATTATAGAGCATGCTCCTAGCAAATTTAAATTTCTCATTTTCTATTTCATGCTCATTGATTTTAGCAGTTAGTTGAGCTATGTGATCATTTTGTTGTTTAATTAAAGCAAGGTGATCATGGATAGCATCAACATCAACATCTCTACATCTAGTGCAAATAGAAATATGTTCAACAGTAGAAGTAGAGGGTTTGCAAGATTTTAATTCATCTATCTTAGATTTTAGCATGACATTTTCATCTCTAAGACAGGAAATAAAAACATTGCAAACATTTAAATCCTTAGCCTTAGAAATTAATTTATCATTCTCAATCTTAAGGCTAGAAATTGATTCATTTAGTTTGTCAATCTTAGTAATTAAACTAGCATTATCATTTTTAAGATTGGCAGTTGAATCATCACAAACATTTCTCTTTTCAACCTTAGTGATCAAATTAGCATTTTCAATTCTAAGGTTGGAGATAGTGTCATGGCAAATGCTAAGCTCACTAGTTAATTTTTCACATTTCTCTATTTCCTGAGCATAAGCATTTTTAACTTTAACATGCCTTTTGTTTTCCTTAATAAGGAATTCCTCTTGGCTATCCAAGAGTTCATCCTTCTCATGAATGACACCTATCAATTCATTCAATTTATCTTTTTGTTGCATGTTTAAGTTGGCAAAAAGAGCAAGCAAATCATCCTCATCTTCACTAGAGCTACCCTCATGACTAGATGTTGTATATTTAGTGGAGGCTCTAGATTTTACCTTCTTCTTTTTGCCGTCCTTTGCCATGAGGCACTTATGGCCGACGTTGGGGAAGAGAAGGCCTTTGTTGACGGCGATGTTGGCGGCATCCTCGTCGGAGGAGGAGTCGGTGGAGCTCTCGTCGGAGTCCCATTCCCGACATACGTGGGCATCGCCGCCCTTCTTGTAGTATTTCTTCTTTTCCTTCCTCTTTCCCTTCTTGTCGTCGCCCCTGTCACTATCACTTGATATAGGACATTTAGCTATAAAGTGACCGGGCTTACCACACATGTAGCAAACCTTCTTGGAGCGGGGTTTGTAATCCTTCCCCCTCCTTTGCTTGAGGATTTGGCGGATGCTCTTGATGATGAGTGCCATTTCCTCGTTGTCGAGCTTGGAGGCATCGATGGGGAGCCTACTTGATGTAGACTCTTCTTTCTTATCCTCCATCGCTTTGAATGCGACGGGTTGCACCTCGGGTGTGGAGGAGCCACCTTGCTCGACGATTTGCTTGGAGCCTTTGATCATCAACTCAAAGCTCAGAAACTTTCCTATCACTTCCTCGGGAGACATTAACTTATATCTAGGATCACCACGAATTAATTGAACTTGAGTGGGATTACGAAATATGAGTGATCTAAGAATAACCTTGACCATTTCATGGTCGTCCCACTTGGTGCTCCCGAGGTTGCGCACTTGGTTGACCAAGGTCTTGAGCAGGTTGTACATTGCTTGTGGCTCCTCTCCTTGGTTGAGGATGAATCGACCGAGCTCCCCCTCGATCGTTTCCTGCTTGGTGATCTTGGTCACCTCATCCCCTTCATGCGCGGTCTTTAGCACATCCCAAATCTCCTTGGCACTTTTTAGCCCTTGCACCTTGTTATACTTCTCTCGACATAGAGAGGCGAGGAGTATAGTGGTGGCTTGGGAGGTAAAGTGCCGGATTTGGGCGACCTCGTCCGAGTCATAGCCTTCATCCCCTACGGATAGTACCTGCGCTCCAAACTCAACAATATCCCATATGCTTGCGTGGAGTGAGGTTAGGTGATGCCTCATTTTAGCATTCCACATACAATAATCTTCACCGTAAAAAACCGATGGTTTGCCTAATGGGACGAAAAGTAAAGGAGTGTGTTTGGAAATACGGGGATAGCATAAGGGGATCTTACTAAACCTTTTGTGCTCATGGCGCTTAGAAGTGACTGACGGAGCGTCGAAGCTGGAGGTTGAGGGCGACAAAGAGTCGGTCTCGTAGTAGACCACTTTCTTCATCTTTTTCTTCTTGTCGCCACTCCGATACGACTTGACGCGGGGAGGTGCGCCGAACTCCTTCGATGAAGCCTTCCCGTGGCTTGTGGCCGTTTCCATCTCCCTCTTGGCGGATCCTCCCGACATCACTTCGAGTTGTTAGACTCTAATGAAGTATCGGGCTTTGATACCAATTGAAAGTCGCCTATAGGGGGGGGTGGATAGGCGGAAACTGAAATTTATAAATTTAAAGCACAACTACAAGCCGGGGTTAGCGTTAGAAATAAAACCGAGTCCGAAAGAAAGGGCAAAAACAAATCAACCAAGAAATAAAGCGAGTGACACGGTGATTTGTTTTACCGAGGTTCGGTTCTTGCAAACCTAGTCCCCGTTGAGGTGGTCATAAAGACCGGGTCTCTTTCAACCTTTCCCTCTCTCAAACGGTCACCTAGACCGAGTGAGCTTTCTCCTTAATCAAACGGGTCACTTAGACCCCTCACAAGGACCACCACAACTTGGTGTCTCTTGCTTTGATTACAAGTGTTTGAAGAACAAGAATGGGAAGAAGAAAGCGATCCAAGAACAAGAGCTCAAAGAACACGAGCAAAACTCTCTCTCTAGTCACTATTTGTTTGGAGTGGATTTGGGACTTGGAGAGGCTTTGATTTTATTGAATTGTGTCTTGTATTGGTTGCACTAGCTCTTGTATTGAATGAGATGTCTGAAAAACTTGGATGCTTGGAGTGGTGGTGGTTGGGGGGTATTTATAGCCCCAACCACCAAACCAACCGTTGGGGAGGCTGTCTGTCGATGGGCGCCACCGGACACTGTTCGGTGCGCCAGCCACGTCACCCATCCGTTAGGGTTCTGACGGTTTCGACCGTTGGAGCTCTGACAACTTGGGGCACCGGACAGTCCGGTGCCGCACTAGACAGGCACTGTTCACTGTCCGGTGCGCCTTCTGGCGCTGCTCTGACTCTGCGCGAACTGTCCGCGCACTATTCACGTTTGCTTCTTAGCCGTTGCTCTGCTGGCACACCGGATAGTCCAGTGACCCACCGGACAGTCCGGTGAATTATAGCGGAGTGGCTCTCCAGAAACCCGAAGGTGAAGAGTTTAGCCTGTATGGTCCCTGGTGCACCGGACACTGTCTGGTGGTGTATCGGACACTGTCCAGTGGCACACCGGACAGTCCGGTGCGCCAGACCAGGGTTCTCTTCGGTTTCTTTTGCTCCTGTCTTTTGAACCCTAACTCGGATCTTTTTATTGGTTTGTGTTGAACCATTGGCACCTGTAGAACATATAATCTAGAGCAAACTAGTTAGTCCAATTATTTGTGTTGGGCATTTCATCCACCAAAATCATTTAGGAAAAGGTTTGACCCTACTTCCCTTTCAAATTTCCCCACGGGGATCCCCACAAATGCTTGTAGAGGGCATTTCTTCCCCATCCCTGTTCCCCGCAGGGATAAATCCCCGTCGGGATCCCCGTCCCCGCTTAAATTATAATTAGGACACACTTCATATGTTGTTAATGCAAAACATTATCACTTATGTACAGTGTCAGATGTAAAAAATCATTATGTGTACATCAAAATAAACACTTTTGTACAATGAGTGATCTCTTGATAATGTAATTATTTATATATATACCTAGTTATTAAATAAAAACATCGTCACATGTAAGTTTAACAGGTCCATGCGAGGAACGGGGATGAGGGAGAATTTTTCCACGTTTACATACCTCTGGGGGAAGAAACTTCCCCATCCCCATCCACATCCCCTAATGGAGGAATTCCTCGCGCAAAAGATCAAACCCTAAACATAAGATCAACTTTACCCAACTACTTAACAAGATTGCAACAAACTAAGAACACTAAGCAAACCCTAGGATATCATGGTAATTGCTTGGAATGTAAAAAATCAAAGTAAATTGCTCAAAGTAAGCACAAAATGTAAAGCTAGGGCTCAGAATACTCCATTTTTTCCAAAGTATCGAAGAGTCAGCACTCTCCACTAATCCTCATTGGAGCACCTGCATAAGGGTATAGCTCCCTCTTAGTCCTCACAAGGACCAAGTGATCACTCCGAGCTAATTCTTTGTCTCTCCAACGTAGTTAATCGCTCACAACCGTGTACAATTCCGAGGCAGGTCACTAACAAATCCTCCAGGGTGATCACCACTCTCTAATCGTCACCAAGCCATCTAGCTGATGTCGATCACTAAGAGTAATAATCTATAGACTTTCACTTGACCAAGACGAGTCTAATGCGAGTGGTGTGTGCTCTATGTGGCTCTCTTGCACTAATGAGGCCCTAACCGTGGGATTATGATTTTGCTAATCACCTCACTATTGCAAAGGTATTGCATACTTTCACAATGAATGCCATGTGGTTGGGGAGGCAACACAATGAATGGGGCTATTAGAGGGGGTATAAATACCCACCAACCAAAAACTAGTTGTTACTTTTCTGCACCCAACAACTAGTTCTGACAACTAATCGTTATAGACAAGGGGTCCGGTGCGCCAGCTGGGGCACTTCAGACTGGTCCTGTGTGCCATTGCCAGCAACCATAGTTTGCAACAGTTTACATGCTCTCTAGAAGATTGGTCCAGTGCACCATTGGACTGGTCTGGTGCCCATTTTTAGACTAGGCATAGAAAAGGGCTCTTCGGAAAACTGATCTGATGCACCCAGAGACCCAACTAATTCTTCTAGGTGTATTTTATTTGGTTTCTACTCCAAACATTTTGTGGGTCTATGTGAGATACCTAGCACTAGTTTTATGCAAGTGTGCACTACCACACTACACGAGACTAGCCTAGGTCAAGGTACTAATCCAAACCCCCCCTTATAATATGACTAAAAATAAATAAAGGGATATTGTGATTATACCCTTCTCTGACCTTACAATTATGACTTTACCTCTCATTTTTCAAATTTGTGATTTTACCCCTCTGTTCTAATGAAGTCGTCGTTTGACCCTCCCCCTTAACACCATTAGTGAAAATCAGAACTAGTGATTAAAAAAATAAGAAGTGAAGAGTAAAATCACAAATGCAATGTGAGAGAAGGGTATAATCACAATTAACCTTGAAAATTTTAACATTACTTTAGGGTTAATTGTGATTATACCCTTCTCTCACCTTGCAATTGTGATTTTACCCCTTATTCTTTATTTTTAATCACAAATTCTGATTTTCATTAACGGTGTTTAGAGGTAGGGGCAAACGACAACTTTGTTTTCAAAGCAGAGGGGTAAAATCACATAGTTGAAAAATGAGGGGTAAAATCGCAATTGCATTGTCAGAGAAGGGTATAATCACAATTGCCTCATAAATGAAAGGCCTAATTCTAAACTAAGTGTCTGGTAACTCCTTTGACACTTAGAACTAGTAGTCCTTGACCTTTTAAACATTCTTCTTTAGGCATCTCATCGATTTCCAGTGTTCGGGGTGTTTTCACTTGTTGAAGCTCAATTTTCTACATTGTGATTAACTCACCATATAGCTACAAAATACACGTTAGTCACAATAACCTTGTGTTGTCATTAATCATCAAAATTAACTAGGGGCCTAGATGCTCTTAGGGATGCTAAGTATAATCATGTATTAAGATAGAATAATGTGCCTAGACCCACCAAGGGTAGTATGATCCCAAGGTCATGGTCCCACATCTAAAAGACCTGTAGGCAAGGCCAAATCATTAGTTTATTAGGTAAGTCTCAGGTACAACAAATTAAATGTGTGATATGCAACAATACATGCTTGACAAGTGTGTTGTTGCCATGACTTTGGTTGTAGGCTATTCATGACCACTATACAATATGTGCATTGAACTTGTAGCCACACATGTGTACTCGACGCATACCATGAAGTATTATCAAGTACAAAATGCTACAACGGCTATCAACTATATCATACTGAATGGCACAAATCCCAAGACATGGATGCGACATGTCGTACCTACCTCTGTGATGGATATGGCAACTGCCCGAAGAAGGACATCTCTGACATTATGCCACAACCGAGGGCATGGCCTCTGGTATGACTCCAAGAACAAGATAAGGACATGGTAGTTGATCTTAACCAGTAGAATCTAAGGTTCATGTAACCTCTATCCTCCCTTGCACCATAAATGGATTGAACTATAAAGGGAGCGATAGAGTAACTTTTAGGTAGATCTGAGACCGGATTCAAAGTTCACTCTTCACATAGGGTAGACATAAAGGTGGATTAGGACCATTACACTAGAACTCCCACCACGACCAAGAGGTGTGGGAGAGTTAGGTCTTAATGCTCACTGGTGTTTGAGCTTATAATCTTCTTCACCTTTGTGTTCATCAATCGATGAGTAGAGAGAGGATGTAGGGTATTACACATATTATGACATGAACCTCTTTAACTAGCTATGTGTTGGCTCCACCCATGACTAGGTTTAGCATGACCGTCAACCTGTGCCATGTTCCCTCCCAATGTTTTCCTAAATTCTAAATGGTAAACAATCGCACACCTAGCATGTAGCTCTTATTTAAACTAAACAGACCATTAAATGGCTACATGGCCAATTAAGTAGGCTAAATAGACAATTAAACATAAACAATATACCACCATGTAGCGTCTACACAGTGTTTAAATGGGCTAAATGACTATTTAGGTGACTAGTGCTCCCTCCTAATTCTCCCTTTTTGGTACCCTTTGTGCCCCAGTGATGTTACACAATAACATTTGGCGTGCTAGATTGCCATCGACGTCTTTTCTTTTGAGTTTGTTGTGCATTGTTGTGCAGCACGATCACTGGTTGACCAGTTGCTTTTGACACCTTCTCTAGCAACTTAAAGACTATGGGACAAACCATAAGAGGTAGAAATCTCACACAATCATCCCATCACTTTTGCCAGTAGATGGACATGCCTTGATGGGGTCACATAGCAAGGCTCTCACAGATGGAGCTTTCGCTCACGCTCTAGCTAGGGTGCGCAATGCCTTGAGGGCATTGTTGGAACTTGCTCTCAGCAGCAAGGAGGCCAACAAGGGTGAACGGTGGTGACAACAAGGTTACGTGCACGGGGGCAATAGCTCTGTTGATCTAGCCTCTCACGGGCACTGTGCGGGGGTATTTATAGGTATCTGAGTGCCCAGCGCCTTGTGTTAAGGACGCATGTGCCCTCAGACACCCAGTTTATCCCCAGAATATTCCCATAAAGCAGGGTTACAAGCTGTAATTACAAGAATGCCTTTACAAACTAGGCCCGTAACACAAAGGCGGCCACGCGGGGCCCGTTACAATGGGCCAGATCACACGTGGGCCTTAGAGCAGGACGAGGCCGTGCTGCGGGGAGACGTCACCGCAGGCCTTCGTCTGGTGCTGAATGAAGCGAAGGGTGTCCCTGCCCGTTTTGTCTTTGTCAGACCAGCGACTGCAGCGAAAGGCGACGAGCGAAGGGTGGCGTCTTTGCCTTCGCCCCAACATTTGCCCTCCGAGGGACCAGTTCGACGAAGTCACCTGGTGCCGAAGACGTCGCTAGATGGCGGAGACGCTGCCCTCGCTCGAAGTGGTTCCGCGGGGGTTTTCGATGTGACCGTTGATGGACGGCGTACTGTTGGATTGCGGGTGTCCCGAAGCGCCGCGCCCTGTCGGATTGCGGGTTTCCCGAAGAGCCGCGCCCTGTCTATAAAAGGGGGGCGGGGGTCGGTGCTTTTTGAACTTTGCCTTCCGCGCTCCGCGAAAACCCTAGCCGCCCGCCGTCTTGCTGCTCGTCTGCCCGCCGTGCTCTTGATCGCCGGAGATCTGGCTCGAGTGAAGCAGACCGCCCGCCGCCGCCGACGGTACGTAGCAATGCCGTCCTCTTCTTCTTCCGCCGACACCACGCCGCCGGCGGCCGCCTCGTCTGAGGAGACGTTGAGTAGCTTGATGGTGGAGGAGTTGCGCGCCGGCGACTCTGTTGATTTTGGTGTGTCACGGATGACGTCAGCCCGCGTTGAAGATATGCAACGGTTGGGCTACTTTGGCGGCGGAGTTGCTCGTGCTCCAGGGACGGAGGAAGTCCCCGAGCCGGAGGGTGAGTTGGTCGTTTTCGAGGCGTTCTTCGCCGCCGGTCTCCGCTTGCCTGCGCACCGGTTTGTTGGCGAACTCCTGCGTAGATTCAACGTTCAAATACATCAGCTGACACCGAATGCCATGGTGGCGCTGGCGAAGTATGTCTGGGCGACGACTTCGTACGGCGGACAGCTGTCGGTTGAGGTTTTTGCGAAGAATTATTGTTTGCATTGGCAGAAGAGGATGGTTGGGGACGGAGTTGCCCAGTTTGGGTCATGCACATTCACGCCGAAGACCGGCAAGACCACAATGCCAGTAGTGGAGTTGGTTCCGTGCGCCCGCAACAAGTGGGGCAATTGGAATGAATTTTAGTTTTACGTTGCTGAGGGTGCTGTCGAAGACCATGAGGGACTCCCCGTGTCTGAGATGTGCTCTCATTATTACTCTGCGTATCCGCCCTTTGAAGTGGCAGAAGAGGATGCAGACGAAGGGGCCCTTCGGTGCGCCGCCGGTCAGAGCAGTGGGCGTGATTTAGTTGAAGAGTTCGTGGCGTACGGGGTCTGGCCCTTGGCGCACGGCTGGGCGTTGGGCGAAGTGTGCCCTCGCCAGATGCCTTTTCACGGAGGAAGGGTGGTGCGAAGTCCTGCCTTCGCACTGAATTTGCGAAACCGTGACCCGGCCGCCTTTGTGCGTGATGCGGAGGACTTGGCGGTGCGGCTCGTGGGACGTTACGTGCCGAGGACGGAAGGCCAGCGCAGCTTTGATATCCGCGGGTCAAATGACCGTTTGAACAGGGTCTTCGAATTAAATCAATTGCCGTACGACGGCTATCCCGGTCAAGACGAAGCGGACCGCCGTGGGAAGAAACCGGCGGTGGAGACTGGAGACGACCCTGCGCCGGCGGCCGCCCCTTCCTCGAAAAAGAGAAAATTAGGTACTGCGATGGGAGGACTTGGGGTGTCTGACAGTTTTGCTAGAGAGTTGATGAGGACGTGTGCGGCCCCGGGGGAAAGGATGTCTTCGCCCGAGCTCCGGGAGTCTTCAGCTCGGATGCTGAGGGTTACCGGGGGCTGCTGGCCTAGAAATGTTCCTATCCCCTGCGCGGCTGAGGAGGACTGTTTTACATCTCGTATGGTTCATCGGTGGAGAGTTTTTCCTTACGGGCGAAATATCGGTGCTGTTGTGTGGGCAGTGATGGACAAGGATCGCCAAGGTGCGGCGCAAAAACGCCAGGCGACTGTCCGGCTACATGAAGCTAGGCCGAAGAGGCAGCAGGGAGCTCCGAAGGCTGCGGCCTCCGGCGGAGGCAAGCCGCCGCTGGCGGCGAAGGCGGGCGCCGCTGCACCTAGCGAGGCGCCGGAGGCGACGGCGGGCGCCGGAGGCTCCAAGTCAACGAAGGTGGTGCCGCCGGCCAGCGGAGTGGCGGAGGCTTCGAAGGCGGCCCAATCGTTGCCGTTGTCGGGCAAACGTGTTGCCGACTTCGGCACCGATATTACTGTGGACGACTATCTTGGTGGTAAGTCGCTGGCCTATTATTGTTATTATATATATATATATATATTTAATTTGTTGACGCGTTGCAGGGCCGGGCGAAGGCCAGCTTGCTATAGCTGCGCCTGGCGCGGCGATCGCGACGGCCGTCATGGTGCCGAAGGCGAGGGGCGAGGCGCTTGGCGCCGAAGGCGAGGTGTCGGCCCTCGCGTTGGTCAGGGACGAGGCGGGCGTGGCGACCCGCCGGCTGAAGGGAGTGACGGAGGCGCTGAGTCAGGCGACGGAGGCGCTGAGTCAGGTCCGCTGAGCTATAGTCTCTCCCCCCCTTTCTTTTCTTTTTTTACGTCAATGGCCTTACGTGTGCTCTGCAGGTGGCTGACTTCGCCAGCCGTACTGCATCAGGGGCCCTCACGGCAGCTGTGTCTGCCGAAGTCGAGAGACTTCGGACACAACATGCTGACGCTGTCCGTGAGAAGTCGGCCTCCGACAGCAAGTGCCGTAAGCTGACGGACAGGGTGGCCGCCCTGGAGAGGGAGAAGGCCGACCTCCGGCGCCAGCTGGCGGCGGAGAGGAGGGAAGCCAACGAGGCCGTCGCCAAGGGGCAGGCTGCGTAGGCGGAGGCCAAGCTGGCGCGGGCGGAGGGCAATCTTGCCAAGGAGCTCGCCGAACATCTGCAAGAGCGGCTCACCGCCCTGGAGAGCCGCGCGAAGGAGGCCGAGGCCGCGATGCATGCGGAGGCCGAACGGACGCGCACGCAGCTTATGGATACATATCGTGAGCTGGGTGCGCGGACCGGTGACTTCGAGGTGCCGGACCGAGAGCCCGGGCTTCGCTGTCTGCAGTGGGTGCAGGAGGAGCTGCTGGAACTTCCAGCCGTCGCGGGGGGGTTGATGTCGTACGCCTCCCTGGTCACCTGCGAGGGGGCGATGAACGCTCTATCCCGCGAAGGGTGCCGGCACTTCGAGGCCTTCGACCAGGCGGATGAAGAATTTGAGCGAGATATCTATAAGGTCGAAGACCCCGTTGTGAAGGAATCCGCCGGGGCCCTTTATGACCGGATGTGGGGTCTGTACGGTCGTGAGGTGGTCAGGGAGCGGGCCGAGACTGCGAGGGCTCAGGTAACGTTGTTGTTTGTTTGGCGTTTGCTGTATGCAGGCTGTGCGTGTGTTTGCTGAATCTGTGTGTCTTGTCCTAGGCGGAGCGCGGCGAGCGGGTGGACGACTTCGGGGCTCTGAACAGCGCGCTGCCAGACCCGGAGCCGACCCTCGCGGAGGCTGTGACTGGGGTCGCCCTGGAGCCAACCCCGGAGACCGCAGCGATCGCGACGGCTGCCCCCACATCCGCTGTGGCCGGCGAAGACCTGCCCCCGAAGGCACCCCTGATGCCCCCGCAGCTGCTGTGCCGAGTGCTGAAGATCCCGCGGCGGTGGCGGCGGAGCCAACGGCGGAGGCTCCCGCAGCGTCAGGGCCTTCGCAGGTGGCGTAGTAGGTGTTTAGGGTTGGGGAATTTTTGGATGCTGTGCTGAACTTTGGTTGCTGCGCAGGTTCAAGATTTTGGGCCTGCGCACGCAACCGCTACTACTGAGTTTTTGGCGGCTTCGACCGCGGAAGGTGGGAATGAATATGGTGGGTCTGTATCTGAGTTTTTTGATTTTACTGACTCTGGGAGCTCGGTTGAGTGGACTGAGGAGTCGTCGGAGGAGGACTTGGATTATTTTGCGGCCTTGGACGTGGCTGCGGCGGAGGCTTCGCTACACGCCGCGGACGCGCCAGACGTGCCAGGTCCTAGCACCGGGCGCCGGCGACGAAGGGCGGTTGCAAAACGTAGGGTTAGCGCGGAGGAGGGGGCTCGGCTTCGTGTGAGTAGGGCTGGTCGTCAGGAATTGTTGTCTTTGCCGGCCGCTGCGAGTACAGGGGAAAGGGAACTGCGAAGTCTTTTTGCGGGTGAGGAGCTTAGGATAATGTTATTTAATTATAGAGAGATGGGACTTATTCCTAAGGTTGAGCCGATGTAGAGTGTGGTGCCCTCGCTTGTATATGTGTGGGGGTTTGTACGATGAAGTTGTGTGCCCTCGCGTGCCTGTGCCTGCGAGGACGTTGTGTGCCTTTGTCTGGTATGGTTGGTTATGCTGTGCTGTTGTGATTATAGTCGTTCTTAGCACGGATGGTTTGATGCTATCGTTTCTGCTTTTGTTGTGCTAGTTCGGCTGCGCCCTTAGGCGGCTTCTGCGCGGAGTCTTTGCGATAGACTTCGGGTTTTTTCGCACTTGTTGTGCTAGTCCGGCTGCACCCTTAGGCGACTTCTGCGCGGATAGTCTTCGCGATAGATATCGGATTTTTTCGCACTTGTTGTGCTTGGTCCGGCTGCACCCTTAGGCGACTTCTGCGCGGATAGTCTTCGCGATAGACGTCGGATTTTTTCGCACTTGTTGTGCTTGGTCCGGCCGTACCCTTAGGCGACTTCTGCGCGGATAGTCTTCGCGATAGACGTCGGATTTTTTCGCACTTGTTGTGCTTAGTCCGGCTGCACCCTTAGGCGACTTCTGCGCGGATAGTCTTCGCGATAGGCATCGGATTTTTTCGCACTTGTTGTGCTTGGTCCGGCTGCACCCTTAGGCGACTTCTGCGTGGATAGTCTTCGCGATAGACGTCGGATTTTTTCGCACTTGTTGTGCTTGGTCCGGCTGCACCCTTAGGCGACTTCTGTGCGGATTTGTCGCACGCGAGGGTGGCTAGCGCTTAGCCTCGCGGTGACTTCGAATTGGTCGAATGTCGAAGACCGTTGTCGCGGTCTTTTTTCGACACATGTTTTTGCGGGGGATTTTTCTCACATATATTACATGGCTCCGCCTCGTTAAAAACCTCACCCCCCGGGAGGAAAAGAGTGCGGGCCGGTACAAGATTGTTTGCAGCGAATTACAAGGGCGAAATCAGCCCTAAATGGGTCAAACAAAAAATTTGCGAAGGTTGTCGATGTTCCAGGAGTGCTCCAGGTCCTCGCCATTTGGCGTTGTGAGCCGGTAAGCGCTGGGGGAAGCTTTTGACTTGACTATGAAGGGGCCCTCCCACTTGGGCTCCAACTTGCCCTTGGACTCCGTTCGAGCTGTTCGGACGAGTACGAGGTCCCCCTCGCTGAACTCCCTCGGGATGACTGCGTGGTCGCGCCATGCTTTGGTCTGGGCTTGGTATTTGTTTAGGGCCTGTAGGGCGAAGACCCGGTCTCCATCAATGAGATCTTTTGAAGTTGGCTCGTCCATGTCGGGGACGACTGACGGAACTGTACGCGGGGACCCATGCTTTATTTCTTGCGGGGTCATTGCCTCCGATCCGTATAGAAGGCGGAAAGGAGTGAACCCGGTCGCCCTGCACTCAGTTGTGTTTAGCGCCCAGACTGCCTCCGGTAATAAATCGGTCCATCTGCCTTTTTTTCATCGAGGAGCATCTTTTTGACAGCTGTGAATATTTTCCCATTGGCACGCTCCACGACCCCGTTGGACTGCGGATGATAGACTGAAGCGAAGGCAAGCTTGGTGCCGATGGAGAAACAAAAATCCTTGAAATCTTGGCTGTCGAACTGCTTGCCGTTGTCAACTGTTAGCTCGGACGGTACTCCGAAGCGGCAAACGATGTTCTGCCAGAAGAATTTTTGGGCAGTCTTTGATGTGATTGTGGAAACAGCCCTTGCTTCAATCCATTTGGTGAAGTATTCGACGGCTACGAAGGCGAACTTAAGGTTCCCCTGAGCGGTGGGCAGGGGCCCGACGATGTCCAGGCCCCAGCGCTGGAGAGGCCATGTATGGGCAATCAGCTTTGTATATTGCGAGGGGTTGCCTGACCGAGGAGAGAACTTCTGGCAGGCTTCGCAGGACCTTGTGACCCGATTTGCGGCGCAGATCACTGCGGGCCAGTAAAACCCTTGTCGGATCACCTTGGCAGCCAGGGCCCTTGGCCCTGCGTGCGAGCCGCACGTGCCACTGTGGACTTCGCGTAGGATCTGCATGCCTTCGGTTTCGGTGATGCATTTAAGCATTGGCTGACTGACCCCTTTCTTGTATAATTGGCCCTCAATCAGTGCGAAGTCCCGGCTTCGATGTCTGAGGCGCTTTGCCTCACTGCCGTCAGTTGGATGATAGTACCCCTGTAGGAACAGGGTTATTGGTGCCCGCCAGTCTTCGGTCATGATTAGGTTGACCATACGGTGGCCCTCGCTATCATTAGTTATTTGGAGCCCTTCGGGGCTCCGGACGGCAGGCGTGCCGATGGTGTGAAAGAACACGTCGGAGGGCAAGGGCTCGCCCCTGGCGGCAGCCTTGGCCAATGCGTCGGCCTCCTCGTTCTTGGCCCTATCCACATGCTGCAAGGTGAATCCCTTGAACTGTCTCTCGAGACTTCGGATAGCCGCGAGGTATTGCATGAGCGCGGGGTCCTTTGCTGCATAGTCTTTCTCGATCTGGCCGGCAACTATCTTGGAGTCTGTCTTGATGATACATGTGGTGACTCCGAGGGCCCTTAGCTTGCGGAGGCCGAGGATAACCGCTTCATACTCTGCGATGTTGTTTGTGCATCTGTCGGACTCCAGAGCGAAGCTGAGGCGTGCTGCATATCTGTGTTTGACTCCGGTTGGTGAGGTGACGATTGCAGCGACGCCTGCCCCTGCATGGCACCATGCGCCGTCGCAATGGATGGTCCAGACCTTTTCTGTGGACGGGTCCGGCTGTGCTACTGGCCCAGTCCAGTCGACGACGAAGTCTGCCAGGACTTGCGACTTGATGGCTGTCCTGGGCTCGAAGCTGATGTGGTAGCCGGAGAGTTCGGCTGCCCACTTGGCAATCCTCACCGATGCCTCCGGGTTTCTGAATAGTTCGCCGAGCCCTCTGTTAGAGGTGACTCGGACCTTGAATGCTTCAAAGTAATGGCGCAGTTTGCGCGAAGACATAACAACTGCGTAGGCGATCTTCTCCAGCTCTGTCATGTTGCATTTGGACGGTGTCAGGACTTCGGAGACATAGTAAATAGGGCACTGTCTGACTGTGCCTTCAACAGTTTGCTCCTGCACTAGTGCCGCGCTGACCGCGTGCGGCGAAGCCGCGACATAGAGCAATAGGGGGAGCGAGGAGTCGGGGCTTGTGAGGATGGCCAGCTCCGATAAGTACTATTTTAATGAGGCAAAGGCCGTTGCTTGCTCCGGCCCCCAAGCGAAGTCTTTCGCGCCGCGAAGTGTTTTGAGGAAGGGGAGACTTCGCTCGGCGGACCTGGAGATGAATCTGTTGAGAGCGGCCAATCTGCCTGTCAGACGCTGGACGTCGCTGACGGACTGCGGAGGCGACATGTCGACGATGGCCTGGATCTTGGTTGGGTTGGCCTCGATGCCGTGGTGTGACACCAGGTAACCCAATATCTTGCCCTGGCGAACACCGAAGACGCACTTTTCCGGGTTCAGGCAGAGTCGTGCATCTCGCATGTTCACGAATGTTTCGGCGAGGTCGGCGAGGTGGTCCTCCTTATTCTTGCTGGCGACGACGATGTCGTCCACATATGTAAATATGTTTCTACCGACCTGCCCTTCGAGTACTGTTTTGGTGAGTCTGGAGAAGGTGGACCCCGCATTCTTGAGTCCCTCCGGCATCCTGATGAAGCAATAAGTGCCGAAGGGTGTTATAAAGCTGGTGCTAGCCTTGTCTTCCTCCTTCATGTATATCTGGTGATAGCCGGAGAAGCAGTCGAGGAGGGACATGACCTCGCATCCGGCCGCGCTATCGACTATTTTGTCGATCCGCGGCAACGGGAAATTGTCCTTCGGGCAGGCCTTATTGAGACTGGTGAAGTCTATGCACATTCGCCATTTCCCGCTTTTTTTCTGCACCATTACGACATTGGAGAGCCACATGGGGTAAGCCACTGGCTCGATGAATTTAGCTTCTAGGAGGCGGTGCACTTCCGCCTTGGCGGCCTCTGTCTTTTCGTCGGACATTTTGCGGAGCCTTTGCTTTTTTGGTCGCACCGAAGGGTCAATTCCCATGCTGTGCTCAATTATGGATCGGCTGACTCCGACCAGGTCTAGGGCGGACCAGGCGAAGACATCTTTATTCTTGGCCAGGCAGCAGAGAAGCTTCTCTTCTTCGTGTGACGTAAGGTCTTCGCTGATAGTGACTGTCTGCTTGGGCGTGGCCTGATCAAGGGGAACAGTCTTGGTTCCGTCTTGGCTCTGCAACTGTGCCCTCTCGTGCTGCTTGTCGGTTGGGCTGGCGGGCGCGGGGACCTCGCGCTGGGTCGTGAGACAGTGTACGTTCCTCTGACCAGGCACGAAGTCCCGCTCTATGTTGCGCGCCATCTGCTGGTTGCCGTAGATCGTGATAGCGCCTAGCGGACCTGGTATCTTCATACATAGGTACAGTCCGTGGATGGCAGCTTCGAACTTATTGATGGAGCCCCGGCCCATGATGGCGTTGTACGGATATACCATGTCGACAATGTCGAAGGTTACTTGCTCACTTCGGGCATTGGGTGCTACACCGAAGGAGAGGGGAAGCTCTATTTTGCCAACGGGAAAGGTGCCTTTGCCGCCGAAGCCATACAACGGATTGTCCGAAGGCTTGAGCAGGCTGTGGCTTATACCCATGCGGTCGAAGGCGTGGAGGAAGATGATGTCCGCCTGGCTGTCTTTGTCGACTAGGACTTTGTGTAGGTCCCAGCCTGCCACGCTGCAATTGATGACCATAGCGTCGATGTGGGGGGCGCTGCGCAGGTCGACGTCTCGTGCATCGAAGGTTAGCGGTATGTGGGACCACTTCGTCTGCACGACTGGGCCGGTGACCGCGACATGGTTGATGCTGCGGTAGTGGTCCCGCTTCTGCCGCTTGGTGTCGAAGTCAGTGCTGGACCCCCCTGTTATCATGTGAATGACTCCGCGATATGGTTGATCGGCGAAGTCTTCCTGCTTTGGGGCATGGGGGATGTTTTGGTGTTGCTGGTGTGGTGGTGGGGGTGGAGGAGGTACGATTTGTACTTCCTGATGGTGTTGGTAAGCGTGGTGCGGTGGATGCGGAGCGGGAGCGTGGATATATGGTGGAGGGGGTGGCTGGTAATTATGCGCGACAATTCTGGGATTGTCGGCTGGCTGCGCCCGCGCCATTCTGTCTCTGGTGGCCTTCGTTTCGGGGCAGTCTTTGGTTTGGTGGGCGCAGTCTTCGCCGTGGAAAAGGCAGTAGAACCGGCGCGGCGGCTGCGCGCGCCCTCGGCCCCTGCCACGAGTTCCGTTTCCGCGGCCTTGGGGGGGATATTCCTAGCGACGAGGGGGGTCAGCAGCAGGCTGCTGGTTTGCGATGTTGTGCACTTGCTGTTGACTGCGGCCATCTCGACCGGAGTCTGGTTGCGGAGTCCTCGCCCATGTGCGGCTGGACTGCGGGGCATCTTTGGGCTTCCGCTGTGACTCAACTTTGCGCTGGTGGAGCTCTTCGGATTTGGCATATTTTTCAAAGAGCTGATATAGCTCCTGAAGGTTCTTGGGTGGATCTCTGATACAGTGGCTGTAGAGGACGCCGGCCCGAAGGCCACTGATGGCGTAGTGGATAGCGATCTGATCATCGACGGAGGGCAGCTGTGACTTGAGCGTTAAGAATTTACGGTAATACTCCCGCAGAGTCTCCTTTTCCAGCTGTTTGCAAAGCGAGAGCTCGGCCAAAGCGTCGGTGTCTGGGCGGTACCCTTGGAAGTTGAGAAGGAACTTGTCCCTGAGACTTCTCCACGAATCAATGGACAGCGGAGGCAATCTGGTGAACCAGGTGAGTGCTGGGCCCTCTAGGGCGATGATGAAAGACTTCGCCATTGTGGCGTCGTCCCCTCCGGCGGATGCAACGGCGACTTGATAACTCATTATGTATTGCACCGGATCGGTGCTGCCGTTGTACTTGGGATATGCCCCTGCTCGGAAGTTAGCTGGCCAAGGCGTCACTTGCAGGTGTGGCGCCAGGGGACTTCGCTCGTCGAGGTAGTTGACCCCTTCGAATGGCGCGCCGTGCTGGAAGGCGTAGTCATGCTGGGGGAAACGCGGGTTCTCCGGCTGCGCCCGGTGTTGCAGGGGTGGGCCATGCTGCAGGCCGAGGTGGCCTTCGCGCGTGTCTTCTGGTTGCGCGCGCTGCTGGAGGGGTGGCTCTTGCTGTAGACCGAGGTGGCCTTCGCGCTGCATCAGCGTGATCTCGCGCTCGAGGTCTTGGGCCTTCTGCTCCTCGTCGCGTATCATTTGCCGCACCTTGGCTAGTGCGGACACACGCTGGCGCTTGACTTCCAGTATCTCTTTCTGCCTCTGGAGATTGCGGTTCTTGAGGCGCAGGGCGCGCAGCTGTAACTATTCTTCTGTTGAGACGCCGAGGACCTCGCCGTCCTCGGTGAGATCCGCTCCCTCCACTGGGGCGAAGCCTGGGGGCAGCTGTGATTGTCCTTCGGGCCCGCAGGTGCGGAAGGTGTCGTCTTCGCAGGTGCGGGGAATGTTGTCTTCAGTGGGCTCTTGGTGGGTGGATTGGGTGAGGGCGAGGGCCTTGCCCTTTCTTGCGGCCAGCAGTGCTGCCTTCGCAGCCTCGTCAGCCTTCGGGTTAGCTCTCTTGGGTGCCATCGCGGGTGGTCTTGTCGTAGCACGAACGGTGGGCGCCAAATGTTGGAACTTGCTCTCAGCAGCAAGGAGGCCAACAAGGGTGAACGGTGGTGACAACAAGGTTACGTGCACGGGGGCAATAGCTCTGTTGATCTAGCCTCTCACGGGCACTGTGCGGGGGTATTTATAGGTATCTGAGTGCCCAACGCCTTGTGTTAAGGACGCATGTGCCCTCAGACACCCAGTTTATCCCCAGAATATTCCCATAAAGCAGGGTTACAAGCTGTAATTACAAGAATGCCTTTACAAACTAGGCCCGTAACACAAAGGAGGCCACGCGGGGCCCGTTACAATGGGCCAGATCACACGTGGGCCTTAGAGCAGGACGAGGCCGTGCTGCGGGGAGACGTCACCGCAGGCCTTCGTCTGGTGCTGAATGAAGCGAAGGGTGTCCCTGCCCGTTTTGTCTTTGTCAGACCAGCGACTGCAGCGAAAGGCGACGATCGAAGGGTGGCGTCTTTGCCTTCGCCCCAACAGGCATTAACCCCAAGAGCCCTAGAGGAGTGTGACCATTCTACATGTGTCACTCCCTTAGCCTTGTGTCATGACTAGGGTGAGGAAACCTCCAAGCATAAGAGCTTTTCCCTACACTAATTGACTCGATGAGCTAATCGACATCTTGACTTCAATGCTGATGATGTAATCAACCCTCTCGACGCCATGTAGGCTCTTCTCCACAATCCACCGACGTCGAACATTAGTGAGTCAATTATAGATTAGTGGTGGTAAGATGTTTCTATGTTTATAGTCATTGCTAGGATCAAGCCTAGCCCATCTCCCTCCATGTAGCCTCACCTTGACAGACCTGCAATAGACTAGGATGTGCCTTCTACAGACTCTTGGGCCCCAATGGTGGTCTCTTCAATTTGAAGGCTAGAGTCATACCTCAGCCTTTAGAACAATGATGCAAGGCCCCACCTTGACACTAGCATCAAGCCTCATGCTAGCCATCAGAGCTACACCCTAGAGTATAGGCGTGCCTCTAGGTCCTCACAATGAAGAAATGATCCCAAACAATAGTTCCTCACCCCAGCGTCTCCTATGAACCCCCTGTGCTACACGTTGGACATGGGGCTCGTCTATTTGGGGTAGATTGCATGTACCTGGCCCCTTTGCTTTGCTAGACAATTTGGTCATAGAAATCCTACCCCCATCTTCTAGAAAGTATGATGGGACGATCAACCGCATCGAGTTCCTCTAGATCTACACCACCGAGGGTGATGAAGAAGTGATGACAAATTGCTTTCATGTGGCTTTGACTGGCTCAGCCTTGTCATGGATCATGAACCTACTTGAGGCCTCTATCTAGTCTTAGGAAGATCTCTATCGGTAGTAAGCGTCCAACTTTGAGGGCACTTACTCTTGGTCTAGTGTGGATTCCGACCTCCATGGCATCTAGCAGAAACCTAGTGAGTCCCTACACTCCTTGGTGCAACATTTTTGCTAGATTAGGAACACCATACCTTATGTCTTAGCAGCCTCCATCATTGTTGCTTTTGGTACGATATCCATAATGAGAATATGCTCGAGAAGTTGGCCACCTACAACATTCAATATGCCGAAGCATTTCTCTCTCTAACGGGCAAGTGTGTGTGGGTTGCTGAGGGTAGAGTGTGGCATGTTCTCCTTGGAACATAATTGGAATTACAAGGGCCACAACCTCCTAAACCGAGCCCCAAAAAATAAAAACAAGAGCAAGATTTTAGGGAGGCCCAAATTTGTGCTGCCACAAAAGACAATACTGAGCTTGTACCTTAGGGCAAAGAAGAACCACTTCTGGTGCTTGAGGGCAATAAGAAGTATTGCCTCACTCATAGGTCCACTATGCATGACCTGGATAAATGTAAGGCATTCAAGGATCTAGTTAAGTGCTTTCAGCACCTAGACCGAAAGCGCCTGAAGTATAGATGCCCCAACCAATAGTGACTCACATTATAGCATCAATAGTGAGGCCCAAGAACCTATGAGACAAAGCATAACTGGACCCGATTCCTTGAATAGGAGGACAACGATATAGAGTTCCATGACCTAGAGCATATGGTGGATGTCATCTATGGGGTCACCGGGGATTTATGCTCTTAGTATTCCCTCAAACTCCTATATCGAGCAGACCGTAATACCACAACATCACTTTATCAAGCCCCTCAAGTGAGCTGGTACCTTGATCTACTGCAATTCCTCTGATTGCCCAAACAACATGGCAGATGTAGGAATCCTAACTCTTGCCATCTCTCTCGCCATCAATAACATCTAGCTTAGATGATGAGTACATCACTCCCATACAAACAATGCATGGACCGACAACATGAGCACATGCATGACAACTAAATCTCCTGGTTCGTTCTTACCTAGTCAATTGTGTTTTAGAGCATACATTTGGTGCCATGGATGTTTTGATGATTAGTGTAACACCCCTGTTGTTACTGGCACTAAAACTTGAGCATAACATCATGTGCATTGACATTTCATGTTTGTTGTTACACCTAGAATGCATTCACTAGGTAAAATTTTCAAACAAGTTGTGATGATATGACTTGAAGAGTGCTTAACCTTAGGGAAGGGTACTTGACCCTGTAATTAGGGCCTATGGATGAAAGTGAAGCCAAAATGAGTAAAAATCTCAAAAGCCACTAGGAATGTTCACAAGATATCAAACTTGATGAACTTTAGTGGCACAAAAACCCTAGTGTGCCCAAACCCTAAAGACAAGCCCTAGAAAACCCTAATGGGAACCCTAGGGGGTAAATGCAAATTTTATGCACTTTTGGACCAAAGTGCAAATATCAAAGTGATAGAACACCACAAACCAAGTAACTTTCACATTGGAGAATTTTCAAGTTGAATGATGAAATTTGGACTTATTTGTAAAATGGTCACATGAACACTATGTGGCTAAGTCTGAAATCAGTGAAATTGAGTCAACCTTGGAGCTTGGTATCTCTAAATTAATAAGGAATTTGCCCTAGGTCAATACATCAAACATGTAGAGCTATGTTAGGGGTACAAATTTGATTAAGTGAGTAAGCCGTAGTACTACATGAAAATGGGAGAAAAAGAGACCTGAAACTGGCCTGTCAGACAACCTTAACTCTAAAAACCTAAGTTCAGTGACATTTGGTTAACTTTGGAAGCAGTTCATGGTTACTTCGATGGAGATAAGGTCAGGGTCACTTTGGCAAAAACTTTGGAAGCGTAATACAACAAATTTGTTTACCAGAAATTATTTAGCAATTAATAAAGCCTAAAGCTTGTCTTTTAGAATTTTAGAATTCATTTGGTAGTTCCAAAAACTATAAAACTTTTTGTATAAGCTTAATTTGATAATTAGAGCCCTTCGGTAAAATTTGGTATGTTTTGGACTTTGTTTGATCCCAAAACCCCAAAACCCTAGCTTCTTAGAAGAGAACTGCCTAACCCTTCTAGGGTATTGACTCAGAAAATCCTAGTTACTTAGATGTACCATGAAGGAAAGTTGTATTTAAGATACAACTTGATGTATCTCTATTATAACTGCATATTCATAGCATCACATGAGCATTCATGTATATGTATGGTTATGTATAGAAAACGAAGAAGAAGTAATTGTCAAAGAAGAAGAAGAAACTGCACCACCAGCTGAGACTCCACCTGCCGGGAATAATTTTTATTTTGATATATGTGGAACATATCCTGAATCCCCTACAACACAAGGCAAGCCCCGGTGCATTTTACCCCTTCCTTGTTGTTTTAAATTCTTTATCACTTGAAATGATGCATTAGGTGATAGGAGTTGAGTGCTACACAATTGCTGCATTTCCTTCCTTGGAATTGACTACCATTCCTTGATTACCTGTTTTGTTAAAAAGTTTTCTGATGCTTAGTCTTACCTTAGAAAACAAAAATGTTTTTGTTTTAAAACAAAAGATGATGCTTCAGATGGAATGGGATGTTTACAAAAATAAAACTTGATGGTGGATCCATCATGGCTGTGATGGGTTCAACATCGAACAAGATGTATCTCTATCAGGTACCATTTTTTGGGATTGAAAATGATAAAGACGAGACTGGGCGGTTGACTTGCACGAGAAGGAAGTCTCGGTGTAGTGTCTCCGTCTGAGTCGATTAAGGATCGTACCGGTGTGGGCCTGCTGATCGAGGACCCTTTAACTGGTCACATGCCTCGTCATGGGTAAGCTTTGTCTCGGGCAGACCAATACCAGAAAGGCCAACACACAATGGGAGTGGAGAGATGGCGAGAGTAGCGTGTACCCTCCGTGGCAAGAGGTTGGACGGTGGTGTATCTATGCTCTCGGTTGGCATGAACCCGGTCTAGTCTTGAGAACCCCGGTGGCGAGTTGACATATGCAAGGGTTAAGTGCTACATATGTCGTGTGATTGGAGATCCTCAGCTGAGTATTAATCGATTTGGATCGCCATTACTTCTCGGACATGAAGACTTGGTCACTGACTTACATGTAGCAATCCAGTGAACTAAAAGGGTGATAAAAGACGGCTAGTGTAGGCCAAGTGCTTGAACTAGGGTAGAAAGAACTCTAGCTACAGGTAATGACTTGACTTGAAAATAAAATTGGATTTTTAAGGATCCACTGATAGTAAGCATTTCTGCAAACAAAGTCTTTGATTCTTGAATAGCCTTACCTTGACTCCCTCAAGCCAGCATATCCTTGAGAGTCTTTTTCTTTTGTCGAGTAAGACTTGCGAAAGTACACTCCGTAGTCAGGGTTTTTGAACCCATGTTGTTGTAGGTGAGGAAACAACAGAGTTTTGTTGTTTCTGTTCAAAGGTGGTACCCAAGGACGAGCCCCAGCAGTGAAGTTGGTCGCGGGAGGATGTTTGCCTTCCACTTTGAAAACAATAAACTTTTGTGCGGGAGGGTGTTTTGCCTCCCTGGTCTGTAATAATACTTTATGCACTCATAATACCCTGGTATTGTAATAATAATACTATCTCTCTATATTTGATGAATGTAAATTAAGTTATTGTAATTTGCTTCCGATATGATGTAATATCTGCGTGACGGGTGAAGCTCTCTTGGTCGAAATGATGAGGATACAGTTACCGAACTTGTCGAGTGATTATGTGCATCTACAGGGTTGTCCAAGGTTCTTAGGACAAGGACAACTGTAGGTGGGCTTAATTCCTTGGGAGGTTCCGTCACAATTAGGAACTTGGAGAGGACCAACAAGGACTTGGGAAAGGCCAATATGTCAAGGGGAAGAAGCTAGGACATTCACAACAAGAGAAAGCCAAGTCTGACTCAACTTCGTCTCCACCTCAGAGTCTAGGACTAGTCTACACTAAAACGAACGCCCAGGATGTATCCAAACTTCGTTTAGGTTGGGCTTTATATGAATGTAAAGCTAAGGAGTTAAAATTTCCAATCTGTAACACCTCAAATCCATCAATTAAAATAATATATTCATTTAAAACTTAGTAGAGGGTAAAGTAAAAATTTAAAACAAGTGTTTGATCTCATTTACCTTTTGAGAATAATTTTTGTTTGCTCATAATGGATTGATGATTTTATTCATCAAACTTATTGTATGTGAAACCCAATTAATTAATATAGGAACTTTTGTCCAAAAATAATAATTCTAGTTATGAATTATTTTGGTATAATTATTATGATTTTTGAAATATTTAAAAATATATTTATTTATTTTTTATTGGATATATATAAAAAAACCCTATTACTCGGGCAGGTGGAGGAGGTCTAGCCGAGGCCCATCTCCTCGTGAGCCGCCACACGTGCCCCTCGCTTTCGCTGGCAGGCACGCCCCACCGCAGCGCCTCATCTTCTTCACGCGGGCGTGCCCGAGAGCGCGGGCGGAGGGCGCCGCCACCATGCTAAGCGCCGTTTCGCCTGCTCGTCCCTCGACGTCTGCGCCACCCAGCGTCGCCTTGCCTCCCTGTAACGATCGCCCCTTTCTCTTCCCCTTCCCCCACTCCCTCTCCACCTTGACCGTGCCATTAATGGCGGTAATGACGCCGACCGCCGTCTCCCCTTCCCCAACGCCCTCCTCTCTTCTCTCCTCTATAGGACCCACCCGAGCCCCATGGAACCAGACTCCTGCTGTCAAGCTCGCCCCTCTCTCTCCCCGTGCTCTCTCCTCTCTCTCCCTCGCCCTTGCACGCCAACCGAAGCCGTTGCCACCGTCCGTAGAGCTCGCCGGAGCCCTCCTTGGTCGTGCCCTACGCCCTCGCCATCGACTGCCCAAGCTCGCCGAGGACCGCCTTACCATGCCCTGCCCCCGGCCGACCCCTTCTCGTTCTTCGATTTGTCCCTACGCATAGACCCGTGAGCAAGGTTGAAGACAACACAAATTTCTATTAAATTTTCAAAATCATGTTTGATTTAGTTCATGATTTCTGTAACTATTCATCTTAATTTTTATATACTGTGATTTGGAGATCATGTGGATGTTAAACGGTTTATTTAAAGTGTATGTGATGGACTAATGTCTTCTTATCTGTCGTATTGTATGTTAAGTTGTTTACAATTATTTTAGGATTTATGTTTAGAAAGAAAAAATGATAGAATTTGGTAGACCACAAATTAGTGACAAAAACTAGATGAGTAATTCCACAACTAACTTTGTTTATGATGTATTTTAGAATTAGTCTAGAAGTTCATAATCATAAGTTCATTTAGATCCACTAAATTAATAATAGAAGCTTTATTAGCATTAAGATAATAAGTAGTACTTGTTGGGGACTTGTTCTCAAATGCTATGAATTAAGAACAAGGCAACACAAAATGTTAAAGGTTAAAGCCCTTCGTCCTTCGAAGCATTATTTCCCTTAGGATATAATGAGCTTCAGACGAAGGTCATGAAGGTCATACCTTCATGATTGCAGTGGATGTTAAAATAGAAGAAGAAACATATGACATATGAAAAATAACACAAATAATTATATCATATTATTCATTCTTCATTATGTAATCATGGAAGGATAAGAACAATATTGAATTACAAAAAGTACCTTCGTCTTGATAAAAGGCAAAAGAATACAAGTATGACGCACGAGCGAATACAAGTCAGCGTGAACAGTACGGGGCTACTGTTCATCTATTTATAGGCATGGGACACAGCCCGTGTAAAATTACATCCATGCCCTTTACATTTGCTAATGACTTTAAGGTAATCCACCAAGGTCTAAATAGCCTTTTCCCTTTTAAGTCGATTCCCTTTTCTGTCGTTATACCGAAGCTCCCTTGCACATAGCTTCGGCGCTGCGTCAACCTTCGTATTGTTCGTGCTTTTCACACTGTGTGGTTCTGATCCGAGTTCGAAGGCACCTATTCACATATTACACTCGGGAAACATTGTTAAATCATGTTTTTGAGGACCTTCGGAAGACGAAGGCCCCCAACAGTAGCCCCTCGCAATATTAATTTGTTAGAATAACGAATTCAGATTGCGACATAGACGAAGGCCCTAAGCCAAAGGTCCGAAAAACACCTTCCCTTTGCTAGAATAGCAACAGTCAATGACGGATGGGGCCCTCCAACTTGGAGCGCACTGGGCGTTTAAATAGGAACTCATACCGACTGCATTTGATACACTGCTTGTGCCATTTGCCTTATTTTCTCAATTTTATAACTTTTGCTTACTAGCGCTTGATAGCTCTCAAGCTTTTGAGCTTCGGTTTGAAGGACACGTTTTTGTCATTTCCGAAGAGAAGATGTCTCAAGACAAGAAGACAGTTGCTGAGACGAAGCTAACTGAAGAGGAGAAGCTCCTTGAGGAGAAGAATGTTGGATTTGTTGAGTCAATAGCAAAAACAAACACAGAGAAGATTACTAAGGAGATACTGGAAGGCCTGTCTGAAGATACTGGTGATAGTGACAGCTATGATGTGGAGAGTGGAGGCGAAGACTCTGAAGATCGGCCCTGGCGGCCAAGTCATGCAGTCTTTGGAAAATCAACAATCAAACAGAGTCATCTTGATAACATGAGAGGAAGGTATTTTTGAGATATGTCTATTGTGAGGACTAACGGAGACAGGGCTGTTCCTGCTCCCGAAGAAAATGAAGTTGTGATTTTCCGAAGCTTCTTCAAAGCTGGGCTTCGGTTCCCACTAAGCAGGTTTGTGGTTGAAGTTTTGAAGATATACCAGATTTTCCTTCACCAGATCACCCCCAAAGCAGTTATTAGAATGAGGATTTTCGTCTGGGCTGTGAGAAGTCAAGGTCTGGAGCCAAGCGCAAGGTGTTTTTGCAGTATGCATGAACTTTCGTATGAGACGAAGGCCATGGGTAAAGAATAGTATCATAACAATTTTGGTTGCTACAACTTCGTTGCTCGCTCCGGCGCAAGTTACCCAGTGCCAGTGTTTCGGAAGAGATGGCCCGGAGCCTGGATGACAGAGTGGTTCTATGTAAAAAATGATTTAAAGGCGAGAGAAGATATTAAAGAGATCATCATGCGTCCCATCTGGTCCCGCTTCGGCCTCCGGAAGCCGAAGGTAGAGATTGACGAGGCAGCCGAAGCCTGAAGAAGGGCCTTCAACACAGTTTGCTCTTTTATTGGGACAAGAGACTTACTTCAAGAACATATAGCTTACAGGATATGGCCACTTATAGACAGCTGGGAAATGCCAAAAGAAACCATTGTTAACCCTAGCGAAGGTGGTCTGGTTCGATTGAAGTACACCTTCAGGTTTGGGGATAAGTTTGTCGAACCAAATGATGATTGGCTGAAGTGCATTGAAAATACTAGCGATGAATTACTTGGAACATATTCCAAGACCGAGGACAATGCACTATCTGTGGCCTTCGGGAGTCGAAAAAAGAAAAGATTAAATAGGGTTTTTGATGCTATTGGATTTGTATACCCTGACTATTGCTACCCGCCACGAGGGCAGAAAAGAAAGGGTACAACTTCTGGAAAGGTTGTCGCTTCAGCCGCTCCAGACGAGCCTGTTCCGAAGAGTAAAAAACTGAAAGTCCTTACCCACCGGCCACGGTATATTGAACCGGATGTGGTGCCTGAATTTGGCGGAGAAACTTCTTCAACTGCTAAACCAAAGGAGCCCATCTCCCCTACACAGAAGGCTGAAAATCCGACTGTAATGCCGAAGGTACCCTCAGCCGAGTTAGCTGAGCCGAAGACTGATAAAACTGAGGAGCCAAGAACCGAAGGAACAAAAATATTAGAAGTTTTAAGCCCTTCGGCAGAAGTGACAATGCCGAAGGCACAAAAAGGTCTTGCAGCAACTCCCAAAAGAAAAAGGATGGCAAGTGTACTAGATGTGCTAGAATCAGTAAAGGCTTCAAGCTCTATTTCTTCAGGGAAAATTGCCGAGGCTTCGAAAATGCAAATCGAAGCTGAAACAAAACCAGCCGAAGTTGAAGCTGTAGTGAGCCAGGCTAGTGCCGAAGCCGGACCTTCAGAGCCTGTTGAGAAAAAACCCTCGGAAATTGAAGAGAAGGCAGCAGAGGAAGAGGCTATAGAACAGACTTTACCTGAAAAAGTTGCCGCTCCTGCTCCTGAAGCTTTAAAAGAAAGTATTGAATATATCATCCATCATGCTTTGGGAAAAAGACTCTCTAAAGAAGAAGAACGAGAAGCTCAACACTATGCCCAGAAGCTGAAATATCCGAAGGGGCATGAGTACTCAACGACAGTGGAAGAGGAAGATTTCTTGTACTGTCTCCCGGATAGCAAAGAGATATCTGTTTGCCGAGAGATGGGTAGAAGCTTCGGATTCCCAACGTTAGAAGATGGCCTCTCAGTACTGTCGAAAGATGAATTGGCCGATAGTTTGGCATATAATAGTATAAAGGTGCGAAAATGAATTTTTGTATTTAAAAATGAATTATTTCACTTGTTTATACTTAATACTATACTCCTTTTGCAGGGCTTGATCCTTAGCAATGCCCTCAGGGCACAGAAAAATATCGAAGACGAAGGATGCACAATAGCTCTGAACAACCTTCGCTCGGAAGTAATTGAACTAAGGAACGAAGGCCTTGAAAAGGATAAAATATTAATTTCATTGGCGAGAAAAATAAAAGAAGACGAGGCTAGTTCCAAAGCTCAAGCTGAGGCCCAGAAAAGTGAAATTGAAGACCTTCAGAAACAGTTAGCCGAGGCCAAATTAAAATGCGCTGTTGCCAAAGCTGATCGAGATGCTAGTGAATACTGGAAAAATTATTTTGAAAAAACAGTTGCAGAGCTTCGCGCATCGAAAAGAAAGATGCTTTGAAAAATCTGTGGAGTGTGTGAAGAAGATAAAGACTAGCTTTGTCAACGTGGGCGCGTACTCAAACGAAGACAACTTCATACGAGGCGACCCTGAGGGCGTCATCGAGTGGAACAGTGGTGAAGCCGAAGCTTTTGAGGAGATTTTGAGTGACCGTGGGGACGTATGTGCATTTTCTGGTGCGAGAGGGGTTGCAGCCATTTTGGAGAAGGCAGGTTGCGAACACGTTAAAACCTTGGCCCAGGCCGAAGATGCCTTCTCTGTTGATGATATGAAGGATCCCTCAGCCGAAGCGAGTTTAATAGGTAGAAAATTTTTCACTGATATCTGGGAAAATGGCGGCCGAGGGATGGCTCATGAAATAATGATGAAGAGCGAAAAAGATATTCATGATGCTTGAGAAGCAATGAAAGAAGCTGAGAAAGCTGCGGAGCTCGAAATACGGATAGGTATTACTTAATGGCTTTTAGCTTTGTTGTTTATTATCGTGGCTTCGAACTAATTGATGTCTTCTACCGCAGCTGAACTATCTCCTCCGCCAGAGCCGTTCGACCCACTGGCCGACCCGGAGACAAAGAAGGCGATAGAAATTATTAATATGGCCGAAGTTATTGTCGACGAAGTTGTGACCAAGCTACTTAACAAAGTTGAAGAGAATGTTTTGAAGGAAGAATAGCAATCATTTGTAAAAACATTTCTAGAATATTAATGTAATATTTGCTGAACTTAGTCTGTAATGTTTAATGTTTATATTTTTCAATGTAATATGTAAATTGTTTGTAATTCAGTTCTTTGCGGATGCATGAAACTTTATGTACATACCGTTTTTGAGCATTCGGCGAAAAAACACCTTCCCTTCTTTTCATGCTTCGTAAAGAAGAGTTTTTATGCCTCGTAAGAATCATCCACACTTTGTAAAATCATCAATGCTTCGTAAACAATAGATCCCTTTTTCCACATCAGGACTGATGAAGTTGTAATTCTCAGCTTACTTTATGCCTTGGCATCTTTTCATTTTTGTAAAGCATTCTCCGAAGATCGGCTTCGTTTTCAATTGATGTCATTGATGTGATATGATGTATGATGTGATGCTATGCGATATGATGCGATGATTGATGCAAAAGATGATGCTAATGCCGAAGACACATACTCACGCTGAAACACAATCTCTGCGTCCCCTTAGGAACTATCAAAATCTCTTTTGCCGTTTATTTTTCGGCTTCACCGCTTATTTTTCGGTGTAAGTTCTGCATCCCCTTAGGAACGTCTTTTGAACTTCTTCGCCTTCTATTTCGGCGGTATTCGCGTTGACTTTTCGCGCTTCGCCTTATATTTCAGCGGTATTTGGCTCTGCATTCCATTTGGAACGACTTTTGAGCAGAAAACTTACACTGCGCTCCCTTGAGAACGACTTTTTGTAGTTTCGGCAAACTTACGCTGCGCTCCTTAGGAACGACTTTTGTAGCTTCGGTAAAACTTGCAATGCGATTTTTAGCTCAGCATTCCCTTAGGAACGACTTTTGAGCTTCGTGAGTCTGTAGGAAAGATATATTTCACTATGACAAGAACGAAGCTATTACAAGAAATTAAAAATGACAAGAAGACTAGATTTACATTGATTATTCCTTAAAAAGAAAATGACAATGAATGTAAAAATACTTCAGAGGTAGGATATCTCTCAATAGATGTGTCTTGATTCTGGCACAGTACTTTTGACTGTGCGAGCTTCGGATTCCTCCCTGAGATCTCGTTGCTGATGAGTCTGATGGCTCCCTTCTGGCTGCTGACCTCGTGAATAGGCAGGTTGTAGTGGCAGCGAAGGTGGAAGTTGTGGCCAAGAAGCTTATGGCTGACTAGCCGAAGCAACAGAAGCTGCAGGATGATTACTCACATATTCTGGTATGTAAGGTGAGTGACACGAAGCAGTGTGCAGGACCTGCTTCGGTTGACTTTATCGGGCTTCGGCTTCTGCGATCTCCTTCTGCTTTTGGATGGTGATTTGGCACATTCTTGTAGTATGGCCCTTGTCTTCACCACAAAATAGACAGTAAATCTTCCTGGGTTGGTCCCCATATCTTCCTCCGAAGCCCCTGGCGCCTCTGCCTCTTGGAGCTGGTGGCCGAAAGGAGCTTTGTTGCTGCCACGAAGATTGTGAAGAATACTGCGGCCTCTGCAGCTGACTTCCTCTATCATCATTCTGAGTGGAGTTATGAATTGACGTGACATGCCTCGGGTGGATTCTTCCTCCGAAGCCCCTGGTCATCTCAGAGAACCTGTAAGCTTCCTCCCTTCTTTGGCGGAAGTCATTGTCAGCCCTGATGTACTCATCCATCTATTGAAGCAGCTTCTCTAGAGTCTGTGGAGGCTTCCTGGCGAAATACTGGGAAGTAGGTCCTGAACGAAGCCCCTTGATCATGGCCTCAATGACAATTTCATTGGGCACTGTAGGCGCCTGTGCTCTGAGACGCAAGAACCTTCGGACGTACGCCTGAAGATACTCCTCATGGTCTTGCGTGCATTGAAACAGGGCCTGAGCTATGACCGGCTTCGTCTGAAAGCCTTGAAAGCTTGTCAGTAGCATATCCTTGAGCTTCTGCCATGAAGTAATAGTCCCTGGCCAAAGAGAAGAATACCATATTTGGGCCACATTCTGAACTGCCATGACGAAAGATTTGGCCATGACAGCTGCATTGCCTCCATATGAAGATATGGTTGCTTCATAACTCATCAAAAACTGCTTCAGATCTGAATGCCCATCATACATAGGGAGCTGAGGTGGATTGTATGATGGAGGCCATGGGATAGCCTGTAGTTCTGCTGCCAAGGGAGAAGCATCATCAAAGGTAAAGGTATCATGATTAAAATCATCATACCATCCATCCTCATTGAATAGGCCTTCTTGACGAAGCTCCCTGTGTTGAGGCCTTTGATCTTATTCGTCTTGAGCAAGATGGCGTACTTGAAAGTCGCCTAGAGGGGGGGTGAATAGGGCGAAACTGAAATTTACAAAGTTAATCACAACTACAAGCCGGGTTAGCATTAGAAATATAATCGAGTCCGCGAGAGAGGGATCAAAACAAATCGTAAGCGAATAAAGAGTGTGACACGCGGATTTGTTTTACCGAGGTTCGGTTCTCGCAAACCTACTCCCCGTTGAGGAGGCCACAAAGGCCGGGTCTTTTTCAACCCCTTCCCTCTCTCAAACGGTCCCTCGGACCGAGTGAGCTTTCTCTTCTCAAATCAACCGGGAACAAAACTTCCCCGCAAGGACCACCACACAATTGGTGTCTCTTGCCTCGGTTACAAGTGAGTATTGATCTCAAGAAAGAATGAGAAAGAAGAAAGCAATCCAAGCGCAAGAGCTCAAACGAACACAACAAATCACTCTCACTTAACACTAAAGCTTTTGTGGAATTGGGAGAGGATTTGATCACTTGGGTGTGTCTTGTATTGAATGCCTAGCTCTTGTAAGTAGTTGGAAGGTGGAAAACTTGGATGACTTGAATGTGGGGTGGTTGGGGGTATTTATAACCCCAACCACCAAACTAGCCGTTTGGTGGAGGCTGCTGTCGTATGGCGCACCGGACAGTCCGGTGCGCCACCGGACACTGTCCGGTGCGCCAGCCACGTCACTAGGCCGTTGGGTTCCGACTGTTGGAGCTCTGACGTGTGGGCCCGCCTGGCTGTCCGGTGGTGCACCGGACAAGTCCTGTAGACTGTCCGGTGTGCCACCCGCGCGTGCTCTGCTCCTCTGCGCGCGCTGGCGCGCATTAAATGCGTTGCAGTCGACATGTCCGGTGAATTATAGCGAAGCGGATTCCCGAAGCTGGCGAGTTCAGAGTCGCTCTCCTCTGGACCACCGGACACTGTCCGGTGAATTATAGCGAAGCGCCTCTGAAAATTCCCGAAGGTGCGAAGTTTGGCTTGAGTCCCCTGGTGCACCGGACACTGTCCGGTGGCACACCGGACTGTCCGGTGCGCCAGACCATGGCTGCCTTCGGTTATCCCTTTGCTCTCTTTGTTGAACCCATTTCTTGGTCTTTTTATTGGCTAAGTGTGAACCTTTGGCACCTGTATAACTTATAGACTAGAGCAAACTAGTTAGTCCAATTATTTGTGTTGGGCAATTCAACCACCAAAATCAATTAGGAAAATAGGTGTAAGCCTAATTCCCTTTCAATCTCCCCCTTTTTGGTGATTGATGCCAACACAAACCAAAGCAAGTATAGAAGTACATAATTGAACTAGCTTGCATAATGTAAGTGCAAAGGTCGCTTGGAATTGAGCCAATATAAATACTTATAAGATATGCATGGATTGTTTCTTTTATTTTTGACATTTTGGACCACGCTTGCACCACATGTTTTGTTTTTGCAAATTCTTTTGTAAAATAGTCAAAGGTAAATGAATAAGATTTTGCGAAGCATTTTCAAGATTTGAAATTTTCTCCCCTGTTTCAAATGCTTTTCCTTTGACTAAACAAAACTCGCTCTCAATGAAATTCTCCTCTTAGTGTTCAAGAGGGTTTTAAGATATCAATTTTGAAAACACTGCTCTCTCCCCCTTTTGAACACAATGAGATACCAATTTGAAAATCATACCAATTGAGAAATTCTTTTTAAAATTAGTGGTGGTGCGGTCCTTTTGCTTTGGGCTCATGCTCTCTCCCCCTTTGGTATAAATCGCCAAAAATGGAATCATTAGAGCCCTTACCTAACTATTTTCTCCCCTTTGGCAAATAAAACATGAGTGAAGATTATACCAAAGATGGAGAGTTGCTCGGAGCGACGGCGAAGGATGAGTTACGGAGTGGAAGCCTTTGTCTTCGCCGAAGACTCCAATTTCCTTTCAATATACCTATGACTTGGTTTGAAATTCACTTGGAAACACATTAGTCATAGCACATGAAAGAGATATGATCAAAGGTATATTAATGGGCTATGTGTGCAAATCAACAAAAGAAGTTCCTAGAATCAAGAATATTTAGCTCATGCCTAAGTTTTTTAAAAGTTTGTTCATCAAGTGGCTTGGTAAAGATATCGGCTAATTGATCTTTAGTGTTAATATATGAGATCTCGATATCTCCCTTTTGTTGGTGATCCCTTAAAAAGTGATACCGAATGGCTTTGTGTTTAGTGCGACTATGCTCAACGGGGTTATCCGCCATGCGGATTGCACTCTCATTATCACATAGAAGAGGAACTTTGGTTAATTTGTAACCGTAGTCCCTAAGGGTTTTCCTCATCCAAAGTAGTTGCGCGCAACAATGGCCTGTGGCAATGTACTCGGCTTCGACGGTAGAAAGAGCTACGGAATTTTGCTTCTTTGAAGCCCAAGACACCAAGGATCTTCCCAAGAATTGGCAAGTCCCCGATGTGCTCTTTATATTGATTTTACACCCCGCCCAATCGGCATCCGAATAACCAATCAAATCAAATGTGGATCCTCTGGGATACCAAAGCCCAAACTTAGGAGTATGAACTAAATATCTCAAAATTCGTTTTACGGCCGTAAGGTGAGCTTCCTTAGGGTCGGCTTGGAATCTTGCACACATGCATACGAAAAGCATAATATCCAGTCGAGATGCACATAAATAGAGTAGAGAGCCTATCATCGACCGGTATACCTTTTGATCCACGGATTTACCTTCCGTGTCGAGGTCGAGATGCCCATTGGTTCCCATGGGTGTCTTGATGGGTTTGGCATCCTTCATCCCAAACTTGCTTAGAATATCTTGAGTATACTTCGTTTGGCTAATGAAGGTGCCCTCTTGGAGTTGCTTCACTTGAAATCCCAAGAAGTATTTCAACTCCCCCATCATCGACATCTCGAATTTTTGTGTCATGATCCTACTAAACTCTTCACATGTAGATTCGTTAGTAGACCCAAATATAATATCATCAACATAAATTTGGCATACAAACAAATCATTTTCAAGTGTTTTGGTAAAGAGTGTAGGATCGGCCTTTTCGACTTTGAATCCATTAGTGATAAGGAAATCTCTAAGGCATTCATACCATGCTCTTGGGGCTTGCTTGAGCCCATAAAGCGCCTTAGAGAGTTTATAAACATGGTTAGGGTACTCACTATCTTCAAAGCCGGAAGGTTGCTCAACATAGACCTCTTCCTTGATCGGTCCATTGAGGAATGCACTCTTCACGTCCATTTGGTAAAGCTTGAAGCCATGGTAAGTAGCATAGGCTAATAATATACGAATTGACTCAAGCCTAGCTACGGGTGCATAGGTTTCACCGAAATCCAAACCTTCGACTTGGGAGTATCCCTTGGCCACAAGTCGGGCTTTGTTCCTTGTCACCACACCATGCCCGTCTTGCTTGTTGCGGAACACCCATTTGGTTCCTACAACATTTTGATTAGGACGTGGAACTAAATGCCATACCTCATTCCTCGTGAAGTTGTTGAGCTCCTCTTGCATCGCCACAACCCAATCCGAATCTTGAAGTGCTTCCTCCACCCTGTGTGGCTCAATAGAGGAAACAAAAGAGTAATGCTCACAAAAATGTGCAACACGAGATCTAGTGGTTACCCCCTTATGGATGTCGCCTAGGATGGTGTCGACGGGGTGATCTCGTTGGATTGCTTGGTGGACTCTTGGGTGTGGCGGTCTTTGTTCTTCATCCTCCCTGTCTTGATCATTTGCATCTCACCCTTGATCATTGCCGTCATCTTGAGGTGGCTCATTTGCTTGATCTTCTCCCTCATCAACTTGAGCCTCATCCTCATTTTGAGTTGGTGGAGATGCTTGCGTGGAGGAGGATGGTTGATCTTGTGCATTTGGAGGCTCTTCGGATTCCTTAGGACACACATCCCCAATGGACATGTTCCTTAGCACGATGCACGAAGCCTCTTCATCACCTATCTCATCAAGATCAACTTGCTCTACTTGAGAGCCGTTAGTCTCATCAAACACAACGTCACAAGAAACTTCAACTTGTCCAGAGGACTTGTTAAAGACTCTATATGCCCTTGTGTTTGAATCATATCCTAGTAAAAAGCGTTTTACAGTCTTAGGAGCAAATTTAGATTTTCTACCTCTTTTAACAAGTATAAAGCATTTGCTACCAAAGACTCTAAAATATGAAATATTTGGCTTTTTACCGGTTAGGAGTTCGTATGATGTCTTCTTGAGGATTCGGTGTAGATACAACCGGTTGATGGCGTAGCAGGCGGTGTTGACCGCCTCGGCCCAAAACCGATCCAAAGTCTTGTACTCATCAAGCATGGTTCTTGCCATGTCCAATAGAGTTCTATTCTTCCTCTCCACTACACCATTTTGTTGTGGCGTGTAGGGAGAAGAGAACTCATGCTTGATGCTCTCCTCCTCAAGGAAGCCTTCGATTTGTGAGTTCTTGAACTCCGTCCCATTGTCGCTTCTAATTTTCTTGATCCTTAAGCCGAACTCATTTTGAGCCCGTCTCAAGAATCCCTTTAATGTCTCTTGGGTATGAGATTTTTCCTGCAAAAAGAGTACCCAAGTGAAGCGAGAATAATCATCCACAATAACTAGACAGTACTTACTCCCGCCGATGCTTATGTAAGCTATCGGGCCGAATAGGTCCATGTGTAGGAGTTCCAGTGGCCTGTCAGTCGTCATGATGTTCTTGTGTGGATGATGAGCACCAACTTGCTTCCCTACTTGGCATGCGCTACAAATCCTGTCTTTCTCAAAATGAACATTTGTTAATCCTAAAATGTGCTCTCCCTTTAGAAGCTTATGAAGATTCTTCATCCCAACATGGGCTAGTCGGCGGTGCCAGAGCCAACCCATGTTAGTCTTAGCAATTAAGCAAGTTTCGAGTTCAGCTCTATCAAAGTCTACTAAGTATAGCTGACCCTCTAACACTCCCTTAAATGCTACCGAATCATCACTTCTTCTAAAGACAGTGACACCTACATCAGTAAATAGACAGTTGTAGCCCATTTGACATAATTGAGAAACAGAAAGCAAATTGTAATCTAAGGAATCTACAAGAAAAACATTGGAAATTGAATGGTCAGGAGATATAGCAATTTTACCCAATCCTTTGACCAAACCTTGGTTTCCATCCCCGAATGTGATAGCTCATTAAGGATCTTCGTTTTTCTCATAGGAGGAGAACATTTTCTTCTCCCCTGTCATGTGATTTGTGCCACCGCTGTCTATGATCCAACTTGAGCCCCCGGATGCATAAACCTACAAAACATGTTTAGTTCTTGACTTTAGGTACCCAAATGGTTTTGGGTCCTTTGGCATTAGATACAAGAACTTTGGGTACCCAAACACAAGTCTTTGACCCCTTGTGCTTGCCCCCAACATATTTGGCAACTACCTTGCCGGATTTGTTAGTTAAGACATATGATGCATCAAAAGTTTTAAATGAAATGTCATTATCATTTGATGCACTAGGAGTTTTCTTCTTAGGCAACTTAGCACGGGTTGGTTGCCTAGAACTAGATGTCTCACCCTTATACATAAATGCATGGTTAGGGCCAAAGTGAGACTTCCTAGAATGAATTCTCCTAATTTTCCTATCAGGATATCCGGCAGGGTACAAAATGTAACCCTTGTTATCCTGAGGCATGGGAGCCTTCCCCTTAACAAAATTAGACAATTTCTTAGGAGGGGCATTAATTTTGACATTGTCTCCCTGTTGGAATCCAATGCCATCCTTAATGCCAGGGCGTCTCCCACTATAAAGCATACTACGAGCAAATTTAAAATTTTCATTCTCAAGTTCATGCTCGGCAATTTTAGCATCTAATTTTGCTATATGATCATTTTGTTGCTTAATTAATATCATATGATCATGAATAGCTTCAATATCAACATCTCTACATCTAGTGCAAATAGAAGTGTGTTCAACGGTAGATGTAGAGGGTTTGCAAGATTTTAATTCTACAACCTTAGCATGTAATATATCATTTTTACTTCTAAGGTCGGAAATGGTAGTTTTGCAAACATCAAAATCTTTAGCCTTAGCAAGCAATTTTTCATTTTCATCTCTAAGGCTAGCAAGAGAAATGTTCAATTCTTCAATCTTAGCAAGCAAATCATCATTATCATTTCTAGGATTGGGAATTGAAACATTACAAACATTTTAATCAACCTTAGCTAACAAATTAGCATTTTCATTTCTAAGGTTGTCAATAGTCTCATAGCAAGTGCTTAGCTCACTAGATAATTTTTCACACTTTTCTACTTCTAGAGCATAAGCATTTTTTTACCTTAACATGCTTTTTGTTTTCTTTAATAAGGAAGTCCTCTTGGGAGTCCAAGAGATCATCCTTCTCATGTATAGCACTAATCAATTCATTTATTTTTTCCTATTGTTGCATGTTTAGGTTGGCAAAAAGGGTACACAAATTATCATCGCTAGAGGACTCATATCTAGTGGAGGATTTGGATTTAACCTTCTTCTTTTTGCCGTCCTTTGCCATGAGGCACTTGTGGCCGACGTTGGGGAAGAGAAGGCCTTTGTTGATGGCGATGTTGGCGGCGTCCTCGTCGGAGGAGGAGTCGGAGGAGCTCTCGTCCGAGTCCCACTCGCGGCATACGTGGGCGTCGCCACCCTTTTTCTTGTAGTATTTCTTCTTCTCCTTTCTTCTCCCCTTCTTGTTGTCACCCCTGTCACTGTCACTAGAAATAGGACATTTTGCTATAAAGTGACCGGGCTTACCACACTTGTAGCAAACTTTCTTGGAGCGGGGCTTGTAATCTTTCCCCCTCCTTTGCTTGAGGATTTGGCGGAAGCTCTTGATGACGAGTGCCATTTCCTCGTTGTCGAGCTTTGAGGCGTCGATTGGTTGTCTACTTGGTGTAGACTCCTCCTTTTTCTCCTCCGTCGCCTTAAATGCGACCGGTTGTGCTTCGGATGTGGAGGGATCATCTAGCTCATTGATTTTTCTTTGAGCCCTTGATCATGTACTCAAAGCTCACAAAATTCCCGATTACTTCCTCGGGAGTCATTAGTGTATATCTAGGATTACCACGAATTAATTGAACTTGAGTAGGGTTAAGGAAAATAAGTGATCTAAGAAAAACCTTAACCATCTCGTGGTCATCCCACTTTTTGCTCCCGAGGTTGCGCACTTGGTTCACCAAGGTTTTGAGCCGGTTGTACATATCTTGTGGCTCTTCCCCTTTGCGAAGCCGGAAGCGACCGAGCTCCCCCTCGATCGTCTCCCGCTTGGTGATCTTGGTTAGCTCATCTCCCTCGTGCGCGGTCTTGAGCACGTCCCAAACCTCCTTGGCGCTCTTTAATCCTTGCACCTTGTTATACTCCTCTCGACTTAGAGAGGCGAGGAGTATAGTTGTTGCTTGGGAGTTGAAGTGCTCGATTTGGGCCACCTCGTCCTCATCATAATCCTCATCCCCTATGGATGGTACCTGTGCTCCAGACTCAACAACATTCCATATACTTTTGTGGAGTGAGGTTAGGTGAAATTTCATCAAATCACTCCACCTAGCATAATCTTCACCGTCAATGTTTGGCGGTTTGCCTAATGGAACGGAAAGTAATGGAGTATGTTTAGGAATGCGAGGGTAGTGTAGGGGGATCTTACTAAACTTCTTGCGCTCATGGCGCTTAGAAGTTACGGAGGGCGCGTCGGAGCCAGAGGTGGAAGGTGATGAAGTGTCGGTCTCGTAGTAGACCACCTTCCTCATCTTCTTCTTGTCGCCACTCCGATGCGACTTGTGGGATGAG
Organism: Zea mays; assembly: GCF_902167145.1. Classification (NCBI taxonomy): domain Eukaryota; kingdom Viridiplantae; phylum Streptophyta; class Magnoliopsida; order Poales; family Poaceae; genus Zea; species Zea mays. The sequence goes on along the minus strand of NC_050102.1, from coordinate 41,410,300 downwards.
GCTTTCTTCTCCTTCCCTTTTCCCTTTTTGCGGGACTCTTCCGATGAAGCCTTCCCGTGGCTTGTAGTGGGCTTGTCGCCGGTCTCCATCTCCTTCTTGGTGTGTTCTCCCGACATCACTTCGAGCGGTTAGGCTCTAATGAAGCACCATCTCTGATACCAATTGAAAGTCGTCTAGAGGGGGGTGAATAGGGTGAAACTGAAATTTACAAAGTTAATCACAACTACAAGCCGGGTTAGCGTTAGAAATATAATCGAGTCCGCGAGAGAGGGAGCGAAACAAATCGTAAGCGAATAAAGAGTGTGACACGCGGATTTGTTTTACCGAGGTTCGGTTCTCGCAAACCTACTCCCCGTTGAGGAGGCCACAAAGGCCGGGTCTTTTTCAACCCCTTCCCTCTCTCAAACGGTCCCTCGGACCGAGTGAGCTTTCTCTTCTCAAATCAACCGAGAACAAAACTTCCCCGCAAGGACCACCACACAATTGGTGTCTCTTGCCTCGTTTACAAGTGAGTATTGATCTCAAGAAAGAATGAGAAAGAAGAAAGCAATCCAAGCGCAAGAGCTCAAACGAACACAACAAATCACTCTCACTTAACACTAAAGCTTTTGTGGAATTGGGAGAGGATTTGATCACTTGGGTGTGTCTTGTATTGAATGCCTAGCTCTTGTAAGTAGTTGGAAGGTGGAAAACTTGGATGACTTGAATGTGGGGTGGTTGGGGGTATTTATAACCCCAACCACCAAACTAGCCGTTTGGTGGAGGCTGCTGTCGTATGGCGCACCGGACACTGTCCGGTGCGCCAGCCACGTCACCAGGCCGTTGGGTTCCGACCGTTGGAGCTCTGACGTGTGGGCCCGCCTGGCTATCCGGTGGTGCACCGGACAAGTCCTGTAGACTATCCGGTGTGCCACCCGTGCGTGCTCTGCTCCTCTGCGCGCTGGCGCGCATTAAATGCGTTGCAGTCGACCGTTGGCGCGAAGTAGTCGTTGCTCCGCTGGCTCACCGGACAGTCCGGTGTGCACCGGACATGTTCGGTGAATTATAGCGGAGCGGATTCCCGAAGCTGGCGAGTTCAGAGTCACTTTCCTCTGGACCACCGGACACTGTCTGGTGTGCACTGGACATGTCCAGTGAACTATAGCGAAGCGCCTCTGAAAATTCCCGAAGGTGCGAAGTTTGGCTTGAGTCCCCTGGTGCACCGGACACTGTCCGGTGGCACACCGGACAGTCCGGTGCGCCAGACCAGGGCTGCCTTCGGTTATCCCTTTGCTCTCTTTGTTGAACCCATTTCTTGGTCTTTTTATTGGCTAAGTGTGAACCTTTGGCACCTGTATAACTTATAGACTAGAGCAAACTAGTTAGTCCAATTATTTGTGTTGGGCAATTCAACCACCAAAATCAATTAGGAAAATAGGTGTAAGCCTAATTCCCTTTCAGTACTTCTTTAGTGGCTTCGTCAATCTACCTTTGAAGATCAGCAAGTCGGGCCATCTTCTCCTTCTTCCTTTGTACTTGCTGATGGATTATCTCCATGTTTCTGATTTCTTGGTCCAACTCCTCCTCCTGGAGTGTTGGGCTAGTGGCCTTCCTCTTCTGGCTTCGAGCCTCTCGAAGAGAAAGAGTCTCCTAATTTGGGTCCAGTGGCTGTAGTGCGACAGCCCCTGGCGCTGAAGCTTTCTTCGGCGGCATGACGAAGGTCAGTGCTTGCCGAAGGTGGTCGAAAAAGGGTTCACCGGAGGTGGGCGCCAATGTTGGGGACTTGTTCTCAAATGCTATGAATTAAGAACAAGGCAACACAAAATGTTAAAGGTTAAAGCCCTTCGTCCTTCGAAGCATTATTTCCCTTTGGATATAATGAGCTTCAGACGAAGCTCATGAAGGTCATACCTTCATGATTGCAGTGGATGTTAAAATAGAAGAAGAAACATATGACATATGAAAAATAACACAAATAATTATATCATATTATTCATTCTTCATTATGTAATCATGGAAGGATAATAACAATATTGAATTATATCATAATATGCTTCGGACTTCTCACTTCCCTCTTGGGATCCAAACCTTCTTGGTGCTTTTTATGGTTGAAATAATTTCTTTTAGCACCCAGATGCGTTTGGCCCCCTTTCCTATGTTGGCTTGCTTGTTAGACTTGATTTCTATCACCTTTCCATTCTTTTTATTCTTGATTAAGTATGGTGTAGTCGCCTTTTTATCCACCTTGTTGATGTAGGTGTTGGAAATTTTGCTTGTTGGATTTGCTTGAGCTTTTGCCTTTGCTTATCCCCGATCTTCGGCTTGCATTGGTAAGACTTGTGGCCTTATTTGTGGCATAGCCTACAAATCACAGTTTCTCCCTCCACAGACTTGTTCACTCCCGCAGTGGTGTTATCCTGAGGAGGTTGGATGTGTTTGGCTTTGCCTTACTTGTCATATAAGGCCTTACCAAGGCGAGCCACCTCTTGTCTTAATTGCTCATTCTCATTTGCAACTTCATTTGAACATGTTTCTACAACATTATTCTCAACAAGAACTTGGTTGCAAGGGTTAGAATCATCAATTAAATCAAAACAAGAAGTAGAAGCATATTTCTTAATAATTTCAGGTATTTCAACCAAAGATACTCCTGGAGTGCTAGCAATGTTTTCTATCTTAGTAGTTAGCTCATTATTATGTATGCTAAGAATTCCCATTTTCCCTAGCAAGTTTTCAGTGGCTTCTTGAGAGCTGGCTAACTGAGCCTTAAGTTTATCATTCTTTTTAACTAGGCCATCATCGATAGCTGAGGATGGAGCACTAGACTCTAATTGCTCAATTTTAGTTGATAGCTCACAATTCAAATTTGCAAATGTTTCAAATTTTTCTAGCAAACATTTATAGTCATTTTGAGAGCTAATCAACTTATTTTTCAATGTTTTAAGTTGAACCTTTTGCTTAGTGCAAAAATCCTAGAAATATTTAACGACTTCCACAAAATCATCTACGGAGGGCTTTCCCTCACCTTCATCATCACTACTGCTATTATCACTAGAGGATGGAATACTCATTTTACCTCTTGCCATAAGGCACTTGCATGATGACCATGATGAGCGTGATTAGGATCGGTTGCTATGCGTCCTTAGAGGTTTATCTTCGCTTGAAGAGTCATCCCAAGTTTTGGCACTTGTAAGCGCCTTGCCTTTGCTCCTCCTTTTTGTGGGTTCGGCTATAATTTGGATAGTTGTCCCTAAAGTGGTCCTTCTCCCCGCATGCAAAGCATCCTCTCTTTCTTTGCTTTTTCATGTCAATGTTAAAGAGAAGATCCTCGACCTGCAGGAGCACACCCATTAGATTAATCTTGCGGATCATCCCCATTACCTTTCTGACGTGTCAGATTGTTTTTTTGTCCTTGGAGGATGATGTTGATGGTTGATTATATTCATCATCATCATTTTCTTCTTCTTCCTCTTCTTCACTTGAGGAACTTGGAGTGGGAGCCTTCTTGTTGCCTTTTCTTTCATTAAATGCAAAAGCATATGGTCTTGAAGAAGTTGGCTCCTCTTGTCAACCTATTTTTCATGACATCTCAAAAGCCACAATTTTCCCAATCACAATGGTTGGGGTCATTGTACTCAAGTCCTCCATGTTGTGAAGAATAGTGATGATGCTCCCATATCTTTGTTGTGGTAGTAGGGAGATAGTCTTCCTCACAATGTCCGCATCACCTAGCTTATTGATGCCAATAGAATTGAGCTCATTGATGATTAGATTCAAACGAGAATACATGTCTCTAACAATCTCATTATCCTTCGTAACAAAAGAATTATACTCATTTAAGACTAGGCAATATTTTTGCTCACGGACATTGGATGTGCCGTCATGGAGCTCATGCAATTTAAGCCAAATCTCATTAGCAGTTTTTAATGTAAAAACTTGATTAAAATATCCATGCTAAGAGATTCATACAAGCAATGTTTGGCTCTAGCATTTAAATGAATTTCTTTTTCCTCACTCGTGGTGGGTTTCTCGAGATTCTTGAGTGGTTTCATCCTGTCACGAGTGACTCTCCAAACACCTAGATCAACCTTCTCTAGGTAACAAGCCATTCTAGCACTATAATATGAGAAGTTAGTGCCGTCTAAGTGTGGTGACCTATGGGTATCCATCCCCTTTCTCTAAAAAGTGTCGGCTCTTTTAGCGGTGAAGCTAAAGCGTTTCAAATGAGCCAAACCAGGCTCTGATACCAATTGTAGGAAAATGGTGACACCTAGAGGGGGGGTGAATTAGGACTTCTAAAACTTTCTCTAAACTAGACCACAATTAAATCCCTAGAGAAAAAACCTATGCAGATAAACAATCTATAATGTGCAAACTAGGTTTTGTCTAAGTGTTGCTATCTCTACCGCAATGACTAAGTTTCAATCCTAGACAATCTAATTATAAAGACAAGATTGAAACTTAAATGCTTAATATAAATGCGGAAGGTAAAGAGCAAGGTAGAGATGCAAACTCTTGTGGATGATCTGGAACCATGCAAGGTCCCGACTAATCCTCGTTGGTGCCCCTACGCAAAGGGTAGCCCACACAAGGGCCAAGCACCACGGTCGAGTAACTCCATAGAGAGCCACGTGCCTTCTCCACACGCAAGTGGTGCTTCACTACTGGCTCCTCTCGGACGCTCCCTGTCGTCTCTGCTTTCGAGCTTTCGGCCGAAAAGCTGCGGGCCTCGTTCTATCCGGTACACGGTGGAGGCCGTGACACAAACTCGGTTGTCACAGTCTCGCAAGACTCTCGCCCCACTCGGTACATGTTGGTCCCTGAAGGTCCTGCGGGAAGAAACACCTTCGGCAAATCTGTTTATACGTGGTACCGAAGTTACCGCTCATGAAGCTTCGATATTACAACACATCCGAAGACGAAGGATCGAACCGACTTAAAGATGGAATGAATTTTTAGTCCATAAGGGTCTGAGTCATAATTGTAATCTTTTGTAAGGGGTATGATTGTAATTTCTTACAGGCTGCGTCCTGTGCCTATAAATAGTGAACAGTATTCCTTTACTGTTCACACAATCTTGTAATTGTTGACGCATTACTCTGGAATTATTGTTTCCTGCCAAGGCGAAGGTATAAACGTACTTAAATATTATGTTTTAATATTTAAGTTCATATTATAAAATGAGTGAATAATGTTATTTATTCTTGATATTTTATAACGTTTTATATCTTGTATTTCATTTCATATTGTTTTATCTTTGATCACGAAGGTGCGACCTTCGTGATATATTATTCATAACCTTCGTCCGAAGCTCATTAAATCCTTGGGGAAATAATGCTTCAGCGGACGAAGGGCTTTAACATTTAACATTCTATGTTGCCTTGTTCTTAATTCATAGCCTTTGAGAACAAGTCCCCAACATTGGCGCCCACCTCCGGTGAATTCACTTCCACTTTTTGAGCTGATGGCTTCGTTCAAGAACCAAGCTGGAGCTGCTTCGGCTCCGAAGCTGTTCCTCCCGATAACAGGCGGCTCATGCTCAGAGCCGGCTAACAAGAAACAGAAGAAGGAGGCACAGAGAAGAGTACAACATGTAGGGGTACAAGGACCCTTCATCAAGTCAAGATGGTCTCACATCCCAGTTACCTTCTCTCAAGAGGATCTTCAGCTCAATGATTACCCACACAATGATGCTATGGTTATCTCTTGTGTGATCAAAGTATTTCTGGTCCACAATGTTTTGGTTGATACAGGCAGTGCAGCGGATATTATATTTGCTAAGGCCTTTAGACAAATGCAAGAGCCCGAAGACAAGATTCATGATGCTACGCACCCTCTTTGTGGCTTCGGGGGAAGACAGATTGTAGCGCTTGGTAAGATTACCATGCCAGTGACCTTCAGATTCGTCAACAATACAAGGACTGAGCAAGTTGTGTTTGACATTGTCGACATGGAGTATCCTTACAATGCTATCATTGGTCGCGGAACACTCAATGCTTTCGAAGCAATTCTTCATCCAGCATATCTGTGCATGAAGATACCTTCGGATCAGGGACCTATTGCTATTCATGGGAGTCAGGAAGATGCCAGAAAGGCCGAGGGGAATTGGACTGATTCAAAGGCAATCCACAATATAGATGAAGCCGAAGCTTTTGAGCAGTACAAGTACAGAAGGGAGAAGGCTGCTTCAGCCGATCAGCCAAAACCCATGCTTTTATGCGAAGACATCACAGAGCAGAAGGTGCTGCTGGGATCTCAATTGTCTGAGGAACAAGAGAAAACCCTGACAAGGTTTCTCTTCAACAACAAAGATGTCTTTGCATGGTTGGCTAACGATCTTTGTGGCGTCAACAGGGATGTTATTGAACACTCGCTCAATGTTGATCCATCCTTCAGACCCAGAAAGCAGAGGCTTCGGAAGATGTCTGATGACAAGGCCGAAGGTGCTCGAAATGAAGTAAAAAGACTCCTCAGCGCCGGAGTCATTAGAGAAGTGAAGTATCCAGAATGGTTGGCTAACACTGTTATGGTAAAAAAGGCCAATGGCAAATAGAGGATGTGTATTGATTTTACTGATCTCAACAAGGCTTGTCCGAAGGATGAGTTTCCATTGCCAAGGATAGATTCCCTAGTTGATGCAGCAGCTTCATCAGAACTTATGAGTCTATTGGATTGTTATTCAGGCTATCATTAAATTTGGATGAAGAAGGAGGATGAGCCAAAAACCAGCTTCATAACCCCTAGCGGAACATATTGTTACCTTCGGATGCCTGAGGGGCTCAAGAATGCTGGAGGAAGCTTCAGCAGAATGACAGCAAAGGTTCTTCATTCTCAAATAGGCAGAAATGTGCTAACTTATGTTGATGATATCATTGTAAAAAGCACGAAGCAAGAAAATCACATTGCTGATCTGAAGGAGACTTTCGCTAATTTTAGACAGGCTGGTCTAAAACTGAATCTAGAAAAGTGTGTTTTCGGAGTAAAGAAGGGGAAATTCCTTGGCTGCCTAGTTTCAACAAAAGGGATTGAGGCTAATCCAAATAAAATCGAAGCTATCCTTCGAATGGAACCACCAAGCACAAAGAAGGGGCTCAACGATTGACAGGAAGACTGGCATCTCTCAACAGATTCATATCTAGATCAGCAGAGAGAAATTTACCATTCTTCGAAGTGCTGAAGTCAGCCGAAGTATTTCAATGGGGACCAGTTCAGCAGAGAGCCTTCGAAGAGCTGAAGCAATATTTGATAGACCTAACGACGTTAACTCCACCAACGCCAGGGGCTCCTCTGTTGTTATATGTGGCAGCTTCGCACTCAGCGGTAAGTGCAGCACTTGTCCAAGAGAAGCTTGAAGGGCAAGTCAAAAAGCAAGCCCCAATATACTTTGTATCCGAAGATCTTAGTTTATCAAAGAAAAATTATACAGAATTGGAGAAGGTGTTGTATGTTGTTTTGATGGCTTCTAGGAAGCTTCGGCACTATTTTCAAGCATACAATATAATTGTCCCTTCTTCACAACCATTGAAGGATATTATGAGAAATAGAGAAGCTACTGGAAGGGTTGGAAAATGGGCTGCGGAACTCAATGAGTTCTGCATTGATTATGTGCATAGATCTTCGATTCAGTCCCAAGCGTTAGCAGACTTCATTGCTGACTGGACGCCAGGGGCTCAGGAAGAAGAAGCGAGTAAAGATGCCGAAGTTTGGACAGTATTCTGCGATGGTTCTTGGGGAACCTTCGGGGCAGGAGCAGCCGCTGTGTTGGTCGCACCCTCCAAAATTAAAACTTGCTACGCAGCAAGACTTGATTTCAGTTGCACACATAACATTGCTGAGTACGAAGCTTTGCTTTTGGGTCTTCGGAAGTTAAAGGCAATGGGAATTAGAAGGGCGGTTCTTAAAACTGATTCCCAGGTTATTTCTGGTCATATTGACAAGAGTGGTAAAGCAAGAAACCCGAAGCTTGAGAAATATTTAGACACGGTCCGAAGGATTGAAGCTTCCTTTGAAGGGTTTTCTGTCAAAAGTATTCCTCGAGGAGAAAATGAACATGCTGATTTGCTAGCCAAGTCAGCAGCATAGAGGCTGCCCTTACCTTCGGAAGTATTTTTCGAAACAATAAAAGCACCTTCGGTTGAACTTCTTGAAAGAGCAGTCCTCAATATATCTCATGTTTATAGTGAAGACTGGAGAACTGAGATCATCTCTTTCCTTCAGGGTAACTTTCTTTCAGATGACGAAGCTTATAACAAGAGAATAGAGGCAAGAGCTCGACCATATGTTATAATAGAAGGGGAGCTGTACAAGCATGGGGTCTGTTCTCCACTACTCAAATGTTTATCCAGAGCCGAAGGTATAGAATTGATGAAGGAAATACACGCAGGCTTGTGTGGATCTCACATTGGATCTAGGCCTTTGTTGGGAAAAGTTTTTCGTCAAGGATTTTATTGGCCAAAGGCAGCTTCGGATGCAGCGGAATTAGTCCAAAAGTGTGAAGGCTGTCAGAAATGTGCAAGAGATCAAAAACAACCTTCGTCTCTAACCTAGCTAATACAACCCACTTGGCCATTGCAAAGGTGGGGTCTTGATTTGTTAGGTCCGCTACCACCAGCACAAGGGAACTTAAGATATGTTGTAGAGGCAGTGGAATATTTTTCTAAATGGATTGAGGCAAAGCCTTTAGCCACAATAACTTCGGTTACTATTCAAAAGTTTTTTTGGCAAAATATTGTCTGTCGCTTCGGAGTGCCGAAGGCCATCACTGTGGATAATGGAACGCAGTTTGACTCTGAAGCTTTCAGAGAATTTTGTGAACAAATTGGAACGAAGATCCATTTTGCATCAGTTCGGCATCCGGAGTCAAATGGACTTGTTGAAAGGGCTAATGGCATCATAATGACAGGAATAATGAAGTTAATCTTCAATCAGCCCAGGGGAAAGTGGCCAGATGAATTAATCAAAGTAGTGTGGAGCCACAATACAACAATATCAAGATCAACAGGTTTTACACCATTCAAATTGCTGTTTGGCGACGAAGCAATAACTCCGGAAGAAGCAAAAGCAGGATCAATAAGAATAGTAGCTTCGACAGAAGATGAAGCTGAAGCTGATTACTCTGTGGAAAAAGATGCTATAGAAGGGATCATGCTTCAAGCTGTGGAAAACATCAATAAATACCAAGCCGAAACAATAAAATGGCGTGATAGAAAGGTTTGGCTAAAGAATATTGAGCCAGAACATTTGGTGCTTCGAAGAGTAGCCAACCCAGAGACAGTAGGCAAGCTACAGCTGAAGTGGGAAGGACCTTTTCTGGTCGTATCTTCGTCAAGACCCGGTTCCTACAGATTGAAGGATATGGACGGCAACAACATTCCTATATCATGGAATGCGGATGAGCTTCGGCGATATTATGTTTAGTTTGATGTAATTTTTCTATTCTTTCTTGTGGCACCCTTTTCCTTTCCAAAGGGGGAGAAAGGTTTTTAATGGGGCCACAACATGTAATTTTTCTTTTTCTTATTTCAACTTTATAAGAGCAATATCCCCCAAAGATGTAAATGTAAAAGCTGGGAACACACCATCGAGTGCAAAGGAAAAAGAAAAGAAAACGGGGAGAAGCTCAAAAGTCGTTCCTAAGGGATTGCAGAGCTTACAGCGAAAAATAAACGCTGATTCCGCCGAAGTAAAAGGCGAAGAAGCTCCTAAGGGAGGCTTACAGCGAAAAATAAACGCTGATTCCGCTTAAAGTAAAAGGCCAAGAAGCTCCTAAGGGAGGCTTACAGCGAAAAATAAACGCCGATTCCGCTGAAAGTAAAAGGCGAAGAAGCTCCTAAGGGAGGCTTACAGCGAAAAATCAGCGCTGATACACCGAAAAGTAAACGGTGAGGCCGAAAAATAAGCGGCAAAACGATTTGAGTCGTTCCTAAGGGAGTGAAGGCTATGATTATGGCTTCGAATATATATTCGGACATTCATTTGCACGATACATTACATCATGACATTTGCATTCATAAACATTCATTTAGACATATATAGGATCATTATCATCATATCATACAAAAAAGGCAGATGCTTCGGTTATGAGGATAAAGCTTCGGAGAAAAACAGAAAGAAGAAATTTTCATGCTTCGTTGTGTACGAAAAGAAGGGAAGGTGTTTTTCGCCTTCCGCTCAAAAAGAAAATTTCGTCCACAGCAAAGCAGGTCGTACACGGACAAAGGGGAAAAGATATATTACAAGGTACGCACAAATTTACATAAGTTTCTTTACAATCATATTACAAAATTTTCTCTAGAATCTTATGCAGCAAACTCTTTTGGAACATCTGTTAAGGCTTCAACTCGTCATTCTTTAGCTTCATCATCCTGTACATATTAAAACGGAATGAGAAAAGTGCAGAGTTCAAGGAGAAGGTAAAAGTAACAAGTATAAGTTTCTCACTGGCTTAAGGTGGCTCCGAGCTTCGTCACCAGCCATTTTTCGCCTGTCGTTTATCCAAATCTGGGTCATAAACCTGTTTCCTATGCTTCGAGCTAGGCTGGGGATGTCAATCAAATCTGCTGGCGACAAACTGAAGTTTGGCCTATTAACAATTTTCCCGTGCGTGCAGCCAGCCTTCAGGAAAGCAGTAGCTGTGCCTCGAGAAGCTAACAGGGCGCAGAAATCGGCATGCCCAGCGATAACTTCGTCAAGTGCATCAACTTCGCCCTCAATGTATTCAAAGGTGCTTGGCAGGTTTTCAGCTGAAGGTGTAAACTTATCAGAGCTAGCTCCAATTGAGTAAAACACATCCTTCAGTCGCTGCACACATCGGTTGCCGAAATCTAAGCATTTTTCCTGAAGCTCCTTCAATGATTTCTGCAAATTTGAATTCTTCTCAATTTCGGTCTTGAGACTTGTTTCGAGATTCTTCTTTTCTTGCTCAGATTTTTCTGATTTTATGAGTAATTCGCTGTTTAATTTGTCAATTTCGGCTTGAGCTTCAGCCAGTGAACCTTCCATAGAGTGAATGACGAAGTCTTTCTTCTCCAAGGCAGCTTCGTGATCTTTAACTTTATTTTCAAGGTCTTGAATGACGAAGTCCTTTTTCTTCAAAGCAGCTTTGTAACTTTCGACTTTGTTTTCTAGATCTTTGATGGTAGCTTCGTTTTTCTCGTCTTCAAGATCTTGTTGCACCCTCAGCACCTTACTTAGTAATATACTCTGCCAAAACAACCTTCGTCAGAAAACATCTTAATTCAAAAAACAATAAAAAGTTGAGAGTTTTTACCTTGAAATTGGCGTAGAACAAGCTACCGGCGATATGCTGTCGCTGATACCTGCAGAGGTCTGCTTCAATCTTCGGCAGGCCAACGTTCTTTGAGAAAGTCCTAACAACCTTGGCCTCGGTTCGATTCCGAAGGCATCTTAGTTTCCCCTCATTGACTCCGCCAAACAGCAGAGCCCCTGGTTTGTACCCACAGGATACAACATATTTCTTTAGCTCTTCTTTTTCAGTTTCTGATAACTCTTGTCCCAGTATATCTTGAAAATTGAAGTTTTCCTCTTCCAAAGTATCTTCAATCTGCTCTTTTCCTTTCTCAATTGTCGTGTCCACCGCGGCCGCAACAGCTTCTTCCTCAGCCATTTTTAGAAGTATGTTATCAATATCACCAAGTGTGGTTTCTAGATTAGGATCTTCGGCGGTCTCGGTTTCGGCTCCGGTGGCTTCGGCTTCGGTGGCTGCTCCGGTGGCTTCGGCTTCGGTGGCTGCGGTTTCGGCAGTGCCAGCACTTTCAATAAATGGTATTTTTGACGTCGATGTCAGTGGCGGTGTCTGATGAATGACATCGGCCACTTGGATAATTCTCCGTTTTTTCGGCTTAGCAGGACTTTCTATTGCCGAAGGTTCCTTTTCCTTCTGAAAAAACTTCGTCAGTTCTAGCGCCAGCGGACTTAGCTTGATAGGCAAAGGTTCAGTCATTACCTTTAGAATCTCTTCCACTTCGGCAGCAGAAGGTGTTGCAGGAGCTTCTTCCTCTTGGCCCGACGTCTTTGGTTTCGAGGATGCAGCTTTTCTTTTCTTTGGAGCAGCTATCTTCGGCTCAGGGCTCGGTTTTCTTTTCTGAGAAATTTCTTTATCCTTTTTATCCAATTTGGTACCCTCTTTATCAAGGACGCTGGCAATCCTTTTTCTTTTCTGGCCTTCGACATCTCCGCCCAGTTGCTCATAGTCAGGGTAATCAAAATTCAAGGCATCCAACACCCGATTCAATCTTCGTTTCGGACGAGTGCCGAAGGCCGCAGTCATTAACTGATCTTCTTTCTTAGAGTAGTTGCCGAGGATCTCGTTGCACATAACCTCAATTGTGTCCAACCACTCTTGGCAGGGTGCTTTAAAATGTTTTTTGAACTTGTAGTGATAAGGCAATCGAACAAGTTCTCCCTTCTTCTTTTCTCCCTCTAGCTTTGGCATCTCCCACTCCCTCAGCGTTGGGAACACTCTAAAAGCCAAAAATTCCTGCACTAAGTCTCTAGTGCCAATATGATCTGAAATCACTCGAAATTCAGCCAAAGCAATCTGACTCGGGCTCCCCATTATCATGTTCCATCGGGGCCTCGTCTCTCCGAAGGTCAGTTCTAGCGGACTCTGCACCAATTTATCTTCATCTTCATCAACTTTAACATAAAACCATTCAGACTTCCATCCGGCTGGCCATTTGCTTCGGTAGCTTATCACTGGAAACTTCGTAGTCTTGCGGTAAGCAAAGTTGTAGCAGCCAAAATTCTCGTGCAGACCATCTCCTCTGGCTTTAGTCTGGTAGTGTAATTCATGAACTCGGCAGAAACCCTCACCGAACGGTTCCACTCCCTGGCTACGAAGGGCCCAAATATAGACACTTAACCTAACGATAGCATTAGGGGTCAGCTGATGAAGGTAAATCCCAAACTTCTTCAGTACAACAGCAATCATCTTGTTTAGGGGGAATCTTAAACCAGCTTTAAGAAAACTTTTGAAGACTACCACCTCATCCTTTCCTGGCTTTGGGATAGTTTCTTCTCCACCAAAACAAATTAATTCCTTCTTGGCTTCACTAAAATAGCCCAGCTTCATCATTTTAGGAAGATCAGCTTCAGAGATGGTGGACTTTCCAAAGTCCAGATGACTAGGTTTACTTGGCATCCCGCAGCTGTAATCATCTTCGGAACCAACTTCTTCAACATCAGCTTGAGTTGCTTCGGCAACAGGTGTGTCCTCTGATGAAACCAACCCAGAACGCCTCATTGCTTCGGAAATCGGAACAGTTTCAGTGGCTTCGGTCTCATCTCCATCACGCTCAACCCTGGCAGTGGAGCGCACTCTGGCCATTTGATTATGAATTTCTTGAAGTTTTTTGGAAATTAATAACCTTTTTTCTGAAGCCCTTCTTCTGATGAAGCAGAATCCAAAGTGGTGCTTCGTTTGAGTACAAAAGTCAAGCTTCGGCTATGGTTAAATTTTTGGTAGCAAAACAGTGCAATAGCAATGAATGCTATGGTAACTTCACACCTACCCGTCTGTTTATATAGTGCTGCAGGTAAGAAGATGAATCGTCAAGTTTTTTACACCGGACAAACAGTCGCTCGCACCCACTGAACGGTGGGCCACAAAACCCGAGAAGGAGAACCTGCATGGTGGGACCGCTCCGCGCTCGAAAATTGTATCGTTTCTGAAAGTCGCCTTGAGGGGGGGTGAATAGGGCGAAACTGAAATTCTCAAAAATAATCACAACTACAAGCCGGGTTAGCGTTAGAAATATAAACGAGTCCGCGAGAGAGGGTGGAAAAACAAATCGCAAGCGAATAAGGAGTGTGACACGTGGATTTGTTTTACCGAGGTTCGATTCTCGCAAACCTACTCCCCGTTGAGGTGGTCACAAAGACCGGGTCTCTTTCAACCCTTTCCCTCTCTCAAACGGTCCCTCGGACCGAGTGAGCTTTTCTTCTCAATCACTTGGAACACAAAGTTCCCACAAGGACCACCACAAGATTGGTGTCTCTTGCCTCAGTTACAAGTGAGTTTGATCGCAATGAAGAATCAAAGAAAGAAGAAAGCAATCCAAGCGCAAAAGCTTGAAAGAACACAAGCAAATCTCTCTCACTAATCACTAGGGCGTTGTGTGGAGTTTGGAGAGGATTTGATCACTTGGGTGTGTCTAGAATTGAATGCTAGAGCTCTTGTAAGTAGTTGAAGTGGGAAAACTTGGATAACTTGAATGTGGGCTGGTTAGGGGTATTTATAGCCCCAGCCACCAAACTAGCCGTTTGGTGGGGCTGTCTGTCGCATGGTGCACCGGACAGTCCGGTGCACACCGGACATGTCTGGTGCGCCAGCCACGTCACCAAGGCCGTTGGGTTCCGACCGTTGGAGCTCTGTCTTCGGGGCCCGCCTGGATGTCCGGTGGCGCACCGGACATGTACTGTAGAGTGTCCGGTGCGCCACATCGCGCGTGCCTGACTTTTGCGCGCTCTGGCGCACATTTAATGCTTCTGCAGGTGACCATTGGCGCGAAGTAGCCGTTGCCCCGCTGGCTCACCGGATAGTCCGGTGTACACCGGACATGTCCGGTGAATTATAGCGGAGAGAATTCCCGAGGCTGGCGAGTTCCAGAGCTGCTCTTCCTTGGGGCATCGGACACTATCCGGTGTACACCGGACAGTCCGATGAATTATAGCGGAGCGCCTCTGGATTTTCCCGAAGGTGACGAGTTCATCGTGAAGTTCCCTCGTGCACCGGACACTGTCCGGTGGTACACCGGACATTCCGGTGCGCCAGACCAGGGCACTCTTCGGTTATCCCTTTGCTCTTTTGTTGAACCCAATACTTGGTCTTTTTATTGGCTAAGTGTGAACCTTTGGCACTTGTATAACTTATACACTAGAGCAAACTAGTTAGTCCATTTATTTGTGTTGGGCAATTCAACCACCAAAATTATTTAGGAACTAGGTGAAAGCCTAATTCCCTTTCAATCTCCCCCTTTTTGGTGATTGATGCCAACACAAACCAAAGCAAGTATAGAAGTACATAATTGAACTAGCTTGCATAATGTAAGTGCAAAGGTTGCTTGGAATTGAGCCAATATAAATACTTATAAGATATGCATGGATTGTTTTCTTTATCTTTAACATTTTGGACCACGCTTGCACCACATGTTTTGTTTTTGCAAATTCTTTTGTAAATCTTTTCAAAGGTCTTTTGCAAATAGTCAATGGTAAATGAATAGGATTTTGCGAAGCATTTTCAAGACTTGAAATTTTCTCCCCCTGTTTCAAATGCTTTTCCTTTGACTAAACAAAACTCCCCCTAAATGAAATTCTCCTCTTAGTGTTTAAGAGGGTTTTCATATATCAATTTTGAAATACTACTTTTCTCCCCCTTTTGAACACAATAAGATACCAATTTGAAATTTATCAATTGAGAATCATACCAATTGAAAAACTCTTTTTAAAATTAGGTGGTGGTGCGGTCCTTTTGCTTTGGGCTAATACTTTCTCCCCCTTTGGCATAAATCGCCAAAAACGGAGTCATTAGAGCCCTTAGAATTACTCTCTCCCCCTTTGGTCATAAATAAATGAGTGAAGATCATACCAAAGACGGAGTCCTTTTCTCCCCCAAAGATGGAGAGTTGCTCGGAGTGATGGCGAAGGATGAGTTACAGAGTGGAAGCCTTTGTCTTTTGCCGAAGACTCCAATTCCCTTTCAATACACCTATGACTTGGTTTGAAATAGACTTGAAAACACATTAGTCATAGCATATGAAGGAGACATGATCAAAGGTATATAAAAGAGCTATGTGTGCAAATCAACAAAAGAAGTTCCTAGAATCAAGAATATTTAGCTCATGCCTAAGTTTGTTAAAAGTTTGTTCATCAAGAGGCTTGGTAAAGATATCGGCTAATTGATCTTTAGTATTAATGTATGAAATCTCGATATCTCCCTTTTGTTGGTGATCCCTTAAAAAGTGATACCGAATGGCTATGTGTTTAGTGCGGCTATGCTCAACGGGATTATCCGCCATGCGGATTGCACTCTCATTATCACATAGAAGAGGAACTTTGGTTAATTTTTAACCATAGTCCCTAAGGGTTTGCCTCATCCAAAGTAGTTGCGCGCAACAATGGCCTGCGGCAATGTACTCGGCTTCGGCGGTAGAAAGAGCTACGGAATTTTGCTTCTTTGAAGCCCAAGACACCAAGGATCTTCCCAAGAACTGGCAAGTCCCCGATGTGCTCTTTCTATTAATTTTACACCCTGCCCAATCGGCATCCGAATAACCAATCAAATCAAAAGTAGATCCCCTAGGATACCAAAGCCCAAACTTAGGAGTATAAACTAAATATCTCAAGATTCGTTTTACGGTCGTAAGGTGAGCTTCCTTAGGGTCGGCTTGGAATCTTGCACACATGCATACGGAAAGCATAATATCCGATCGTGATGCACATAAGTAGAGTAAAGAACCTATCATCAACCGGTATACCTTTTGATCGACGGATTTACCTCCTTCGTCGAGGTCAAGATGTCCATTGGTTCCTATGGGTGTCTTGATGGGTTTGGCATCCTTCATCCCAAACTTGCTTAGAATATCTTGAGTATACTTCGTTTGGCTTAGGAAGGTGCCCTCTTGGAGTTGCTTCACTTGAAATCCTAAGAAATATTTCAACTCCCCCATCATAGACATCTCGAACTTTTGTGTCATGATCCTACTAAATTCTTCACATGTAGACTCGTTAGTAGACCCAAATATAATATCATCAACATAAATTTGGCATACAAACAAGTCATTTTCAAGAGTTTTAGTGAAGAGCGTAGGATCGGCCTTTCCGACTTTGAATCCATTAGTGATAAGGAAATCTCTAAGGCATTCATACCATGCTCTTAGGGCTTGCTTGAGCCCATAAAGCGCCTTAGAGAGTTTATATACATGGTTAGGGTACTCACTATCTTCAAAGCCGGGAGGTTGCTCAACATAGACCTCTTCCTTGATTGGTCCATTGAGGAAGGCACTTTTCACGTCCATTTGATAAAGCTTAAAGCCATGGTAAGTAGCATAGGCCAATAATATACGAATTGACTCAAGCCTAGCTACGGGTGCATAGGTTTCACCGAAATCCAAACCTTCGACTTGGGAGTATCCCTTGGCCACAAGTCGAGTTTTGTTCCTTGTCACCACACCATGCTCATCTTGCTTGTTGCGGAACACCCATTTGGTTCCTACAACATTTTGATTAGGACGTGGAACCAAATGCCATACCTCATTCCTAGTGAAGTTGTTGAGTTCCTCTTGCATCGCCACCACCCAATCCGAATCTTGTAGTGCTTCTTCTACCCTGTGTGGCTCAATAGAGGAAACAAAAGAGTAATGCTCACAAAAATGTGCAATACGAGATCTAGTGGTTACCCCCTTATGAATGTCGCCGAGGATGGTGTCGACGGGGTGATCTCGTTGGATTGCTTGGTGGACTCTTGGGTGTGGCGGCCTTTGCTCTTCATCCTCCTTGTCTTGATCATTTGCATCTCCCCCTTGATCATTGCCGTCATCTTGAGGTGGCTCATTTTCTTGATCTTCTTCTTCATCAACTTGAGCCTCATCCTCATTTTGAGTTGGTGGAGATGCTTGCGTGGAGGAGGATGGTTGATCTTGTGCATTTGGAGACTCTTCGGATTCCTTAGGACACACATCCCCAATGGACATGTTCCTTAGCACGATGCACGGAGCCTCTTCAATACCTATCTCATCAAGATCAACTTGCTCTACTTGAGAGCCGTTAGTCTCATCAAACACAACGTCACAAGAAACTTCAACTTGTCCAGAGGACTTGTTAAAGACTCTATATGCCCTTGTGTTTGAATCATATCCTAGTAAAAAGCCTTCTACAGTCTTAGGAGCAAATTTAGATTTTCTACCTCTTTTAACAAGAATAAAGCATTTGCTACCAAAGACTCTAAAATATGAAATATTGGGCTTTTTACCGGTTAGGAGTTCATAAGATGTCTTCTTGAGGATTCGGTGTAGATATAACCGGTTGATGGCGTAGCAGGCGGTGTTGACCGCCTCGGCCCAAAACCGATCCGAAGTCTTGTACTCATCAAGCATGGTTCTTGCCATGTCCAATAGAGTTCTATTCTTCCTCTCCACTACACCATTTTGTTGTGGGGTGTATGGAGAGGAGAACTCATGCTTGATGCCCTCCTCCTCAAGGAAGCCTTCGATTTGTGAGTTCTTGAACTCTGTCCCATTATCGCTTCTAATTTTCTTGATCCTTAAGCCGAACTCATTTTGAGCTCGTCTCAAGAATCCTTTTAAGGTCTCTTGGGTGTGAGATTTTTCCTGTAAAAAGAATACCCAAGTGAAGCGAGAATAATCATCCACAATAACTAGATAGTACTTACTCCCGCCGATGCTTATGTAAGCAATCAGGCTGAATAGATCCATGTGTAGGAGCTCCAGTGGCCTGTCAGTCGTCATGATGTTCTTATGTGGATGGTGAGCACCAACTTGCTTTCCTGCTTGGCATGCGCTACAAATCCTGTCTTTCTCAAAATGAACATTTGTTAATCCTAAAAAGTCCTCTCCCTTTAGAAGCTTGTGAAGATTCTTCATCCCAACATGTGCTAGTCGGCGGTGCCAGAGCCAGCCCATGTTAGTCTTAGCAATTAAGCATGTGTCGAGTTCAGCTCTATCAAAATCTACTAAGTATAGCTGACCCTCTAACATACCCTTAAATGCTATTGAATCATCACTTCTTCTAAAGACAGTGACACCTACATCAGTAAATAGACAGTTGTAGCCCATTTTGCATAATTGAGAAACAGAAAGCAAATTGTAATCTAATGAATCAACAAGAAAAACATTGGAAATGGAATGGTCAGGAGATATAGCTATTTTACCCAAACCTTTGACCAAACCTTGATTTCCATCCCCGAATGTGATAGCTCGTTGGGGATCCTGGTTTTTCTCATAGGAGGAGAACATTTTCTTCTCCCCTGTCATGTGATTTGTGCACCCGCTGTCGATAATCCAACTTCAGCCCCCGGATGCATAAACCTACAAAACAAGTTTAGTTCTTGACTTTAGGTACCCAAATGGTTTTGGGTCCTTTTGCATTAGAAACAAGAACTTTGGGTACCCAAACACAAGTCTTTGACCCCTTGTGCTTGCCCCCAACATATTTGACAACTACCTTGCCGGATTTGTTAGTTAACACATAAGATGCATCAAAAGTTTTAAATGAAAAGTTATGTTCATTTGATGCACTAGGAGTTTTCTTCTTAGGCAACTTAGCACGAGTTGGTTGCCTAGAGCTAGATGTCTCACCCTTATACACAAGAGCATGATTAGGGCCAGAGTGTGACTTCCTAGAGTGAATTCTCCTAATTTTGCTCTCGGGATAGCCGGCAGGGTACAAAATGTAACCCTCGTTATCCTGAGGCATGGGAGCCTTGCCCTTAACAAAATTAGACAACTTCTTAGGAGGGGCATTAATTTTGACATTGCCTCCCTGTTGGAAACCAATGCCATCCTTAATGCCAGGGCGTCTCCCTTTATAGAGCATGCTTCTAGCAAATTTAAACTTTTGATTTTCTAAGTCATGCTCGGCAATTTTAGCATCTAATTTTGCTATATGATCATTTTGTTGTTTAATTAAAGCCATGTGATCATGTATAGCATCAATGTTAACATCTCTACATCTAGTACAAATGGTAGTATGCTCAACGGTAGATGTAGAGGGTTTGCAAGAATTAAGTTCAACAATCTTAGAATGCAATATATCATTTTTGTCTCTAAGATCAGAAATAGTAGCATTGCAAACATCAAAATCTTTAGCCCTAGCAATTAATTTCTCATTTTCAATCCTAAGGCTAGCAAGAGACATGTTTAATTCTTCAATCTTAGCAAGTAAATCATCATTATTATTTCTAAGATTGGGAATTGAAACATTACAAGCAATAGAATCAACCTTAGCTAACAAATTAGTATTCTCATTTCTAAGGTTGTCTATAGTTTCATGGCAAGTGCTTAGTTCACTAGATAATTTTTCACATTTTTCAACTTCCAGAGAATAAGCATTTTTAACTTTAACATGCCTTTTGTTTTCCTTGATTAGGAAGTCTTCTTGGGAGTCCAAAAGGTCATCCTTCTCATGGATGGCACTAATTAATTCATTTAATTTCTCTTTTTGTTGCATGTTTAAGTTGGCAAAAAGGGTACGCAAATTATCTTCCTCGTCACTAGCATTATCATCACTAGAGGACTCATATCTAGTGGAGGATTTGGATTTAACCTTCTTCTTTTTGCCGTCCTTTGCCATGAGGCACTTGTGGCCGACGTTGGGGAAGAGAAGTCCCTTGGTGACGGCGATGTTGGCGGCGTCCTCGTCGTCGGAGGAGTCGCTTGAGCTTTCGTCGGAGTCCCACTCGCGACAAACATGGGCATCGCCGCCCTTCTTCTTGTAGTACCTCTTCTTCTCCTTTCTTCTCCCCTTCTTGTCGTCGCCCTGTCACTGTCACTAGATATAGGACATTTTGCAATGAAATGACCGGGCTTACCACATTTGTAGCAAACCTTCTTGGAGCGGGGCTTGTAATCTTTCCCCCTCCTTTGTTTGAGGATTTGGCGGAAGCTCTTGATGACGAGCGCCATTTCCTCGTCGCCGAGCTTGGAGGCGTCGATGGGTGTTCTACTCGGTGTAGACTCCTCCTTCTTCTCCTCCGTCACCTTAAATGCGACCGGTTGTGCTTCGGACGTGGAGGGGCCGTCAAGCTCGTTGATCTTTCGTGAGCCCTTAATCATAAATTCAAAGCTCACAAAATTCCTGATTACTTCCTCGGGAGTCATTAGTGTATATCTTGGGTTGCCACGAATTAACTGTACTTGAGTAGGGTTAAGGAAAATGAGTGATCTTAGAATAACCTTAACCACCTCGTGGTCATCCCATTTCTTGCTCCCGAGGTTGCGCACTTGATTCACCAAGGTCTTGAGCCGATTGTACATATCTTGTGGCTCCTCCCCTTGGCAAAGACGGAAGCGACCGAGCTCCCCCTCGATCGTTTCCCGCTTGGTGATCTTGGTGAGTTCATCACCCTCGTGCGCCGTCTTGAGCACGTCCCAAACTTCCTTGGCGCTTTTTAGTCCTTGCACCTTGTTGTACTCCTCCCTACTTAGAGAGGCGAGGAGTATGGTTGTGGCTTGGGAGTTGAAGTGCTCGATTTGGGCCACCTCGTCCTCATCATAATCCTCATCCCCTACGGATGGTACCTGTGCTCCAAACTCAACAACATTCCATATACTTTTGTGGAGTGAGGTTAGATGAAATTTCATTAAATCACTCCACCTAGCATAATCTTCACCGTCAAAGGTTGGCGGTTTGCCTAATGGAACAGAAAGTAATGGAGTATGTCTAGAAGTACGAGGATAATGTAAGGGGATCTTACTAAACTTCTTGCGCTCATGGCGCTTAGAAGTTATGGAGGGCGCATCGGAGCCGGAGGTAGATGGCGATGAGGTGTCGATCTCGTAGTAGACCACCTTCCTCATCTTCTTTATTTTGTCGCCACTCCGATGCGACTTGTGAGAAGAAGTCTTCTTTTCCTTCTTCTTCTCCTTCCTCTTCTCCTTGTTGCGAGACTCTTCCGATGAAGCCTTCTCGTGGCTTGTAGCGGGCTTGTCGCCGGTTTCCATCTCCTTCTTGGCGTGTTCTCCCGACATCACTTCGAGCGGTTAGGCTCTAATGAAGCACCGGGTTCTGATACCAATTGAAAGTCGCCTAGAGGGGGGGGGTGAATAGGGCGAAACTGAAATTCTCAAAAATAATCACAACTACAAGCCGGGTTAGCGTTAGAAATATAAACGAGTCCGCGAGAGAGGGTGGAAAAACAAATCGCAAGCGAATAAGGAGTGTGACACGTGGATTTGTTTTACCGAGGTTCGGTTCTCGCAAACCTACTCCCCGTTGAGGTGGTCACAAAGATCGGGTCTCTTTCAACCCTTTCCCTCTCTCAAACGGTCCCTCGGATCGAGTGAGCTTTTCTTCTCAATCACTTGGAACACAAAGTTCCCACAAGGACCACCACAAGATTGGTGTCTCTTGCCTCAATTACAAGTGAGTTTGATCGCAATGAAGAATCAAAGAAAGAAGAAAGCAATCCAAGCACAAGAGCTCGAAAGAACACAAGCAAATCTCTCTCACTAATCACTAGGGCGTTGTGTGGAGTTTGGAGAGGATTTGATCACTTGGGTGTGTCTAGAATTGAATGCTAGAGCTCTTGTAAGTAGTTGAAGTGGGAAAACTTGGATAACTTGAATGTGGGGTGGTTGGGGGTATTTATAGCCCTAGCCACCAAACTAGCCGTTTGGTGGGGCTGTCTGTCGCATGGTGCACCGGACATGTCCGGTGCGCCAGCCACGTCACCAAGGTCGTTGGGTTCCGACCGTTGGAGCTCTGTCTTCGGGGCCTGCCTGGATGTCCGGTGGCGCACCGGACATGTACTGTAGAGTGTCCGGTGCGCCACATCGCGCGTGCCTGACTTCTGCGCGCTCTGGCGTGCATTTAATGCTTCTGCAGGTGACCGTTGGCGCGAAGTAGCCGTTGCCCCGCTGGGTCACCGGACAGTCCGGTGTACACCGGACATGTCCGGTGAATTATAGTGGAGAGAATTCCCGAGGCTGGCGAGTTCCAGAGCTGCTCTTCCTTGGGGCACCGGACACTGTCTGGTGTACACCGGACAGTCCGGTGAATTATAGCGGAGCGCCTCTGGATTTTCCCGAAGGTGACGAGTTCATCGTGAAGTTCTCTGGTGCACCGGACACTGTCCGGTGGTACACCGGACAGTCCGGTGCGCCAGACCAGGGCACTCTTTGGTTATCCCTTTGCTCTTTTGTTGAACCCAATACTTGGTCTTTTTATTGGCTAAGTGTGAACCTTTGGCACCTGTATAACTTATACACTAGAGCAAACTAGTTAGTCCATTTATTTGTGTTGGGCAATTCAACCACCAAAATTATTTAGGAACTAGGTGAAAGCCTAATTCTCTTTCAGTTTCCCGGCAACGAGCTCAGGGAAGGTGTTTTTCGGACTTTCGGCTTCCCGAAGCCGAAGAGACTTTTTCACGGATCAAGCTCGTTACGAAAAACGATCTAGCGCCGCGAAGGGGCTACTGTTGGGACCATGCTTCGTCGCTGAAGGTCCTGCGGGAAGAAACACCTTCGGCAAATCTGTTTATACGTGGTACCGAAGTTACCGCTCATGAAGCTTCGATATTACAACACATCCGAAGACGAAGGATCGAACCGACTTAAAGATGGAATGACTTTTTAGTCCATAAGGGTCTGAGTCATAATCGTAATCTTTTGTAAGGGGTATGATTGTAATTTCTTACAGGCTACGTCCTGTGCCTATAAATAGTGAACAGTATTCCTTTACTGTTCACACAATCTTGTAATTGTTGACGCATTACTCTGGAATTATTGTTTCCTGCCAAGGCGAAGGTATAAACGTACTTAAATATTATGTTTTAATATTTAAGTTCATATTATAAAATGAGTGAATAATGTTATTTATTCTTGATATTTTATAACGTTTTATATCTTGTATTTCATTTCATATTGTTTTATCTTTGATCACGAAGGTGCGACCTTCGTGATATATTATTCATAACCTTCGTCCGAAGCTCATTAAATCCTTGGGGAAATAATGCTTCAGCGGACGAAGGGCTTTAACAGTTAACATTCTATGTTGCCTTGTTCTTAATTCATAGCCTTTGAGAACAAGTCCCCAACAGTACAATTACAATAGCTCACGCAAGAGCCGAGGGTTTATGTGGTTTTTCTAAACTCACTCAACTGACTAGGACTCACCTAGAGCAAGCATTAATGTGGTCTAACTAACCTAAGCACTTCGCAAAGCACCTACGCTAATCACCGAGTGATTCTATTAAGCACTTGAGTGTATGAGCACTTGGAAATGTCTATACCGTGCCTTGGTATGTTGCTTGGGCCCCCCACCTTGAAATGGCCGGTTGTGGGTATTTATAGCCTCCCCCACAATTATAGTCGTTGGACAGAAGCAACAGTTTTCTGTCGACGGGCGCATCGGACAGTTCGGTGCACACCGGACAAGCACTGTTCGCTGTCCGGTGCCTTGGCCATGTCAGCCAACCGTTGGAGTCTGCAGCAGTCGACCGTTGGGTCCAACCGTTGCTAGACTGTCCGGTGCTGCAGCCTGAGGGTGCATGTCTGCGGGGCCATCTGCGCAGACTGTCCGGGTGTCCCACCGGATAGTCCGGAGCACTCCAGACATGGTACTGTTCACTGTCCAGTGTGCCACCAGGGCGCTGGCTGACTGCCCACTTTATGGATTTCTTCGCTGATTCTTTGGGCTTCTTTTGTTCTTGATTCTTGGACTTCTAAGCTCTTTTTATGTCTTCATTTGAGGTGTTGCATCCTCAGTGTCTTCGTCCAATACTCTTCGCATCGTATGAACTATAAACACAAACACTAGCAAACATATTAGTCCACAGGTTATGTCGATCATCAAACACCAAAACCTTTTGAGCCAAATGGCCCGGGGTCCATTTTCCTTACAGTATGTATGTTATGCGAATGTATATTAGAACTTGATTTCGTGATAGAAGACCAAAATATGTTTGAAGACAATCCACAGGACACCTTTGAGCAAGGCAACTGGATTCTCCCTCTGCACTGTTTGTACCCAAATAATGCATATAATAATGTTTACTTTTGGATATTTGCATAAATTTGATGGGATTTGCCTAAATAGGATTTCCTAGAAATACAACCCTATTCCTTGATTACCCTGGGATAAATACTATGCTTAGCAATTTGTGCTACTGCTCAACTTGATAATTATGATGTCACTCTTTAATGATACTATTGTTCAGGAAATGAGATTTGTATTATAATGTTAACCTGATGGTTAAACAAGATCATTTCATATCAAATAGAACATGGAGTGACCACCCAGGATAACAGTGCAACCACGAGTGCTATCATGGCTCTGGCTTTGGTAAATAGCTTTATAGACTTAGTGCTTAGCAACCTTACCTGAAAGATGGGCAAGAGGGGGCGACAGTGGTTTGGTGGCAGCTCATGTTAACATGAGGTGTTAGTCTTGGCTAAGTTACCTCGCTAGAGGGTCACCAATACTGATGTGGAAACCTTAGCGAGTGGCTTTATACTAAGGATATTTTGTGAAAGCCTCATAATGGATCCCTATCCATTCACCTCGGCAGTGTTTAAGGGTCCGTACAACCTAGGCTAGAGGGGATACATGGCTTGTGGGTAAAACTGATATGTCAGCCATGCTCACGGTTAAGAGCAACCTGGACCATCACATGATAAATGAACTTAAAGATGGAGAATAAATCGTGATCCAATGATTTATAAATGGTTTGCTTAAGTAGTTTCACTTAAGTGCTTTTGAGATACAATCATATGCTTATGATTAATTGGGATTTTGGGATACACTTACAATTAGTAAGTTAGGCGTTGTTAATAAAATATTGACCAACTAAAATGCTTACCGCTTAACCATAGCCTACCTTGTTTGCAGTACTCCTCCCACTTGCTGAGCCCCCACCATAAGTGAGCTCACCCCTTGCTAAATTTTTTATCAGAAACTGAGGAGGAAGATTGTGATGATGTTGACGACGAGTACTGAGTCTAGCGATGCGCTAGTCATCTTCCTGTGGAAGATTAGCCATGTTATATCCGCTGTACTTTGATGATGATACTATTTAGGACTTTTAAGCCTGAATGATGTAATAAATTTACTATACTCTTTTTACGCCTTTATTGCATTGACTTTTGATATATTACCCTTGTGACGTCAACATATGTGTGGAAAATGGATCCTAGCACACATATGCTATGCATTCGGTTTTGCCCCTAAAACCGGGCGTGACACAATCCAATTGGAACCACCTTGAAATTCATTCGGAGTCAATGGAAATCATTGAAACACGCCAGTGTTCAGATTCTGTTTTGGTGCTACGACACTGTTTGTGGGCTGTTAGGACGTGTATCGTGTTGGAGCCCATTAGGGGTGCTACCAGGGGTCATGCACACCCCTGACCTCTATTTTATCAATAGCCACTACCTCGTCATCAATACAATTTTGATTGCATTCTTCATGTTCTTGCTTGTATTCTTGATTGCGCTTGCAGGGATAAGCCTTCGTGCAGAGGACTAGTGTGTCACGGGTGATAACCAATGTAGGAGTGGTGTAGTGTTTGCGAGGATCCGTTCACTTGGAGCCTTGGGTCATCAATTTCGAGATCTCCACCCAATCAAGTTATCCTACCTCACGGAAGATCAGACCTTGCCTTCTATCATGTGGTATCAAGATTCACGTTTATATTTGTTTTGTTTGTCCTATAACCCACAAAAAATCCAAAGCAAAAAGAGTCATAACATTAGGTCATATCTTTATGTAACACTCCAGGTTCCACAAACAACCCGGTATGCTACTGTACTACACTTCCGACGTCCATATATAAAATTTCGGCAGCATCCCCTTTGCAAGATTGCATAAAAGAGGGAGCAACAGAGTATAAACATATATCATGACTAAAAGATACTAAGTATTATTACTCGGCTAGCAAGGAAAGATAAACATACGACCTGAACTGAATTAGCCAGTGCGCACGACCATATAAAAAAAATAAACAAACTTCCTTTGACAATAAGTTTCTAATTAAATCATGGCTGCGCTTGGGCAGCGTTATTGTGAGAGTGAAAGTGGACGTGCTGCTACTCCCCTCATTCCCAACATGTATCGAGTACCTGCATTGAGTAATGCAAGAGTGAGATGACACATCTCAGCAAGTAAAATAATATCAAACAGTTTAACCACATAAGAACATTGTTTTACCACCACTTAATTCCACAACCTTCTTATTACGAAGGTGCAGCACGTATACAACGTACAACGCACCTAGTTACCACACCTCGCAGGTAGAAACCACAATAGTAACATAGTAATGTCACACTTCATATATTCCTCATGAGTGCAAATGTCTGCAAATGCAAGGATGACTTCTGCCTTCATACCTCTAAGGATATGAAGTCGCATCGTACCCCTCCTCGGGCAACGTACGATGCTAAAAATGTACCGGTACGGTCGGACCATAAGATCACGACATAACTTCAAAATGCAAGATGGATGATGCGATGTGCATGTCATGCCTACAACACTTCATATAACATGATTCAAAAAGACACTTCAACTTCATCCAGATGGGAATCAACCACATATATCATTACCAAATTATGATCATCCACAATATTAGACAATTGAGAATTAATACTTCCCAACAAATAAACTTCATCATAGAATTCAATGATTAACATAATTAAAACTTATGCATACTCAATGACAGGGAATAGGATGCAAACCAAACGGTAGCAACCACCACTGTATTTACTTGCCTTTATCGGAAGTTCGGGCAAATCCCAAGTACGATCTGGAAGCCCACCACCTGTTTTTGACACCCAACTTAGTACACCAATTTCACATAATCAGGCTCATAAGCGACGCCGCACCTACGCACAAACTCAAACCCCGCCGCGGGTTACATCTCTCACTACACCCACCAAACTGCAGCGGCGCTGCTTAATAATTTCATAACTTTAAAATTATGACAGCAGTGGTAACAAAAAAAAACTCCAGAGGCATCTACATAAAATTTCCCACAAGTTTTGTATACAATTTATAATTAAATTCCAATATCTAATTAGCCCAAAACAGTCCACAAGATGAACTCTGTAATCTGTTTTTTTCTTTGTCTTTTGGACAGCGACATACCCAGATTCAAACAGCGATATCTTTTAAAATATAATTCCAAATCAAGCGCATAAGTACTCATTGGAAAGATAAGACAAATCCCTACATGATTACCATACTGGTTAACACTAATTACTCACGAAAAATTCCCAGAAACTGCTAATACCACTGCTGTTCACCCACCTGAAAAATCTGTTTTTTTTGGACAGCAACATAACCGGATTCAAACAACGATATCTCCTGAATTATAACTCCGAATCGAGCGCATAAGTACTTGTTGGAAAGATAACATAAAGCCCTACATGATTCTCATACTGATTAACACTAATTACTCCCGAAAAATCCCCAGAAACTGCTAATACTGCTGCTGTTCATCCCCCTGAAAAATCTGTTTTTTTGGACAGCCACATACCCGGATTCAAACGGTGATAACTTTCAATTTATAACTCCAAATTGAGCGCATAAATACTCATTGGAAAGGTAAGGTAAAGTTCTACATGATCCCCAAACTGATTTTCCTTAATTCCTCACGAAAAAAACACAGAAACTGCTAGACTACTGCTGTTCACCCACCACCTAAAATTCTGGACAGCCCCCCTCTACCCCAATCGCAAACGCAACCTCTAATCAATTAAATTGCAGCGCAAATGAACAAGGGATGAACACAAAAATCACCTTGGATTCTCCCCCTTTCCTTCCTCCCTTCTTCCCTCCACCAAAACGATTGAAGACTCGCACCACGACGACGATGATCCGAGCGGCAAGGATTGGCACCTTGGGAGGAGGGAATTGAGAGGGGGGGCGACTAGGGTTTGGTGGCTGCAAGAATTGAGAGAGGAGGAGATGGGCAAGGGGGCGGCGGCCAAGGGGGAAGAGAAGTGGGGGGGGGGGCGGCTGCACATGGGGGGAGGGGGTTAGGAGGGAGGCGGCTAGGGTTTGGGAGGGTTAATGGGCCGAAACTCCAATTACGGCCCAACTAACCTACGCGACAGCTCCCGACCGCAACGCAAGCGTCAAACCAAATAAATTCTACTGCCCTAGTTGTGAATGTTTTCCACAAAATCCCAAATCCCCAAAACAACAACCGGATGAGGAAAAAAAACAAAAAGAACAACCCCCAACTTCTCTTCATTGCAAACCGGGTATCACACTCTACCCCTCTTAAAAAGAATTCGACCTCGAATTCTGACGCTTCTATCGGAACAACAAAAGAAAGGTTAATGAATCAACAAAACTCACACATAAAGAAAAGTTCGAGTACTTCTGCCGTATCAGCTCCTCAAGCTCCTAGGATTCTCAGATACGCAGCAGACGACACTCTAGAGTCTGCTCTTGCTACACAGGAATCGGCTTTAGCTCGATTTGATGGTCTGGATTCCGCAAATACTTCCTCAACAAAAAGACATGGAATACTTGGTGTACTCTGATCACAGATTCCGACAATTACATGTGCTAAGCCCAGCTGCCAACTCGGCCAAGATAGCAGACGGTCCTATATACCTCGGACCAAGCTTTCCTGACACCAAATCAATCATTGACATATGCAAGTACTTCAAGGAATGTATATATGAATGCAAGGCATATAATGTTCCTATAGGCTAAACCAAACTTAGCCACACAAGAGCAACTTCAAGAGAGCAACTTAATGCTTGCATATTTCTAGATAGCAGCAAAGCGGTTAATTGTTTTGCTCCTAACTCACAAAAATATGCATCGAAAATTAGTAAACTAGGACTTTATGGAAAACTTATAAAGTCCACTATACCCTTGGTATTATCATCACAACAAGATTTGACACTTAGAAAGGTCAAACAGTGCTAAACGTAAATTCTGTCCAGACTTGGACATAATTCAACTACTCAATTCAAAAATCCATAATTGGAGTCTCAATCATCCAATTCAGGTGCTCCCAGACTTTTTAGAAAGCTAGAAGAATTGTCTATAATTCATTTATAAACATATCAAGTTAATTCCATGCATATTAAGGTCAAAAGACACGAGAAAGGCTCTGCTGTCCAAATTTGGACAGATTCAGAGATCACACTTAAAACAGCTGTAACTTAACTTATAGATCTCCAAAAAAAATTTATCCAAAATTTGTTGTAACGATTAAGAAAAGTACTACAACTTATTTATAATTTATAATAAGTTATTCGAAGTTTAAATTGGGCAAACAAGGTCAGCTTCGAAATCTGTATAGAACCTGCATAGATTTCAAGACTGGACTTGAGAAAATCATAACTCCCAAACTACTAGACCTATGGTCATGAAATTTTTACACAAGTAAGATAAATAAGTTGGCTACAACTTCTATATATAACATCTCTACAAAAAAGATGGTTTACTTCACTGAACTAGCTGCATAACTAAAACTGGTCATGCAGTCCCAATAGCAAGCAATAGATTTTATCAGGTTCATTACTCTTCTAAGATTAAGCGTTCATTGAAAGACTAATAACTTTAGGTTCTTCATTACGAGACACCTAGAACAAATATAAGTATAGAAGCAATATGATAACTTTTTAAATCATTTAAGCCTAATCTCACATCATGCAAACAAGAATCAATTTAAGCATGTTATGTCTGCCCACATATTCATCCAAGCACATTCTATACATGATATCATAACTCCCTGCAGCTAACAAAATTTTGCAAATATAAACTCACTGAAAAGATTACAACATTCCCTAGAACTTTTATTATAATTAGTGTCTCGGAATTGGTTTCCAAACCGATAAAACAATGCAACTCTTTTGTTTCAAAACTGATAAGATTGAAACAATGGACAACTAAAATTCAAAAAACCTATAACTCCTGCTATACTCAACTTAAACTACAACGAACACGCGTTGGAAAAGTTTTGAAAATTGTTCACGACTTTTGCAATAAAGTTGCACCCAAATTTATCCTTATAGCCCACAACTCTGCATGACCTACAACTAAACTCAGCCTGAGATACTGCATATTAGAGATTCGACTTATATCCGGGCAACCACCTCTCCAAATCTATTTAACAGACAGTTACAAGTAAATACCCATTAAAAAGGTATTGAAAATACCTACAAGTTTTGCTTAAAGAGAATTCGCAAATTTGTGCCCTGCAACTATCAAAACGCGGTCGATTTATTGGTGATTATAACGACGCCTAAAGTTTAGACACAACAGTGCAACAACTTCAGAGCAACCTAACTCCAATTATATGCAATGAGAATTAGAAACCCATACTCTTTGAAAAGATCATGAAATTACTAAAACTTTCATAATCCACAAAGACCAAATTATACCGTCTTCAATGTCTACTCTTCCGTACAAAATTAAAGACTCACTCTGCTAGCGACACCAACAAAGATGTTTTAAGAAACACATATCTCTCAAATGTTTAGACCAAACATGGTGATTAAGCATCCTATGGAAAGATGCAGAAACATACTACAAAACATTCTAGATAAGTGAGCCTGATTCAGCCTCCAACTAATTTAAAATGCCTCCCGAAACCAAACAACACATTATCAACAAATAAAAAAGAAACAATATAAAATGAAACCCAAGTCATTGGCAGGTGCCATCAACACTAGGATTTTCCACTACCAAACTGGGATGCAACTCCACAAAGTCTTTAAATAACACTCTACCAAATAGGTTAGAACACTAAGCACAACAATCAATGAATTCAACAACCTCGTTTGTTAATGCCAATAAGGTCAAACATCCATGTACCGACAATGTATGAAACACCTGACATACCCGTCTCCAGCTCTATAAAACATGGTTGTTATTACACTAGAATCCAACTACTAGAAATCTCCAAAACTATTCTGTTGACGTGAAGCAAATGGTGCTCATGTCATATAACATCTTTTCACCCTCTCAAAAGAGATAAAATTTGCAATACTCATAAAGCAATGGAGGGATAACAACAAGAAAAAACTAATGTACTTCTTGACACAGACTCATGCAAAAGCTTCATAAATATTACTTTCAACACTAAAATAATAACACGATATGATGCTCAACAGGAGTAATTGGACTTCAATAAGATAATCCACCTAACCCAACTACTTTGGTTAACCTCACATACAACAATACCTCCTATTATTGCACTTGAACAATTTGTACCTAGTGATGTCATAGGATGAATTCAAAGTAGTAGACATACATGATCTATCAAACCATCATTCATATAATAAAAATCTCCATCTAATGCAACAACCACATCATTATAGAGATAGATGACTAACAAACATAAGCAACTTCTAGTTAAACATTGACTTTGTTTAAGATAAAGCGGTCCAAATAATAATTCCACAAGCATGCATAGAGAACTGATCATATAAAAAAACTACCATGTATTATCGGCGATTAAAAACAATATAAAACGGGTTGTCCATATCGTCCGCATGACTAGCCTCCAACAAATAGAAATTATGCATAACCTTTTTGGCTATAGAAACAAACCATAGAAGGAAAACATGCATGCCTCTTCAACTATAATATAGACATAAAATCCACTTGAAATCACCCTATTTATTATTAAAGATAAGGTTGCACACAATAAGAAAACCTATCATGTAAACATGGTTGGACTTATCTACCCACGTCATCTTGCAAATTCACTTGAGTTCTTCTAGTCTCAAGATTTCATAGACAGTACAACATTGTCTTTGCTCTATGGAGACAAACCTATTGTACTCTAAGATCAAGTTGGCAAGCAGCCACACTAGCCAAAAAAGGTGAGGTGTAAAGCACTGCACCCATGGAAATATTACATTGATAAGTTGGGTTGTAACCCAACAGTCAATCCAACTCAACAACACCATAAAACTTCATTGTATAGTGTTTTCACACTACACCAAGTCGGATTAGATCCTCTATACACAAGCTCAATAAACAATCGGTCCTACAAGTACTAGAACCCAAGAATCCTTTTGGGAAAAAAAATATCCACAGTCAAGCATATAGAAATATATGATGGTAATAGCTCAGAGATTAGTAAACATTGCATCCCAAAAACATCATGACGATATGTATATAAAACAAGTACATTAGTAGCTTCACTCGCATAATAATTTCAATAACAACCACATCAAGAAACCAATATTAAATAGAAGTAACATTTCATATCAAGCATTACGTCGTTAACGACATACCTCATCAAACCATAAAGGGGTTTGGAGTAAGGAAATTCTAGTCATCTATACAATAAAATACTAATATGAAAGAAATATGAACCCATACCCTTCCTATATGTGCAAGTGTGTCAAATTTATCTTCAAATTGCGTAGAATCTAAAGCCTATCCTCTGATACCAACTGTAACACTCCAGGTTCCACAAACAACCCGGTATGCTACTGTACTACACTTCCGACGTCCATATATAAAATTTCGGCAGCATCCCCTTTGCAAGATTGCATAAAAGAGGGAGCAACAGAGTATAAACATATATCATGACTAAAAGATACTAAGTATTATTACTCGGCTAGCAAGGAAAGATAAACATACGACCTGAACTGAATTAGCCAGTGCGCACGACCATATAAAAAAATAAACAAACTTCCTTTGACAATAAGTTTCTAATTAAATCATGGCTGCGCCTGGGCAGCGTTATTGTGAGAGTGAAAGTGGACGTGCTGCTACTCCCCTCATTCCCAACATGTATCGAGTACCTGCATTGAGTAATGCAAGAGTGAGATGACACATCTCAGCAAGTAAAATAATATCAAACAGTTTAACCACATAAGAACATTGTTTTACCACCACTTAATTCCACAACCTTCTTATTACGAAGGTGCAGCACGTATACAATGTACAACGCACCTAGTTACCACACCTCGCAGGTAGAAACCACAATAGTAACATAGTAATGTCACACTTCATATATTCCTCATGAGTGCAAATGTCTGCAAATGCAAGGATGACTTCTGCCTTCATACCTCTAAGGATATGAAGCCGCATCGTACCCCTCCTCGGGCAACGTACGATGCTAAAAATGTACCGGTACGGTCGGACCATAAGATCACGACATAACTTCAAAATGCAAGATGGATGATGCGATGTGCATGTCATGCCTACAACACTTCATATAACATGATTCAAAAAGACACTTCAACTTCATCCAGATGGGAATCAACCACATATATCATTACCAAATTATGATCATCCACAATATTAGACAATTGAGAATTAATACTTCCCAACAAATAAACTTCATCATAGAATTCAATGATTAACATAATTAAAACTTATGCATACTCAATGACAGGGAATAGGATGCAAACCAAACGGTAGCAACCACCACTGTATTTACTTGCCTTTATCGGAAGTTCGGGCAAATCCCAAGTACGATCTGGAAGCCCACCACCTGTTTTTGACACCCAACTTAGTACACCAATTTCACATAATCAGGCTCATAAGCGACGCCGCACCTACGCACAAACTCAAACCCCGCCGCGGGTTACATCTCTCCCTACACCCACCAAACTGCAGCGGCGCTGCTTAATAATTTCATAACTTTAAAATTATGACAGCAGTGGTAACAAACAAAAACTCCAGAGGCATCTACATAAAATTCCCCACAAGTTTT
This sequence comes from Zea mays, assembly GCF_902167145.1. NCBI lineage: Eukaryota > Viridiplantae > Streptophyta > Magnoliopsida > Poales > Poaceae > Zea > Zea mays. The sequence continues at coordinate 41,375,922 of NC_050102.1, read as the reverse complement.
GTATACAATTTATAATTTAATTCCAATATCTAATTAGCCCAAAACAGTCCAAAAGATGAACTCTGTAATCTGTTTTTTTCTTTGTCTTTTGGACAGCGACATACCCAGATTCAAACAGCGATATCTTTTAAAATATAATTCCAAATCAAGCGCATAAGTACTCATTGGAAAGATAAGACAAATCCCTACATGATTACCATACTGGTTAACACTAATTACTTATGAAAAATTCCCAGAAACTGCTAATACCACTGCTGTTCACCCACCTGAAAAATCTGTTTTTTTTGGACAGCAACATAACCGGATTCAAACAACGATATCTCCTGAATTATAACTCCGAATCGAGCGCATAAGTACTTGTTGGAAAGATAACATAAAGCCCTACATGATTCTCATACTGATTAACACTAATTACTCCCGAAAAATCCCCAGAAACTGCTAATACTGCTGCTGTTCATCCCCCTGAAAAATCTGTTTTTTTGGACAGCCACATACCCGGATTCAAACGGTGATAACTTTCAATTTATAACTCCAAATTGAGCGCATAAATACTCGTTGGAAAGGTAAGGTAAAGTTCTACATGATCCCCAAACTGATTTTCCTTAATTCCTCACGAAAAAAAACACAGAAACTGCTAGACTACTGCTGTTCACCCACCACCTAAAATTCTGGACAGCCCCCCTCTACCCCAATCGCAAACGCAACCTCTAATCAATTAAATTGCATGGCAAATGAACAAGGGATGAACACAAAAATCACCTTGGATTCTCCCCCTTTCCTTCCTCCCTTCTTCCCTCCACCAAAACGATTGAAGACTCGCACCACGACGACGATGATCCGAGCGGCAAGGATTGGCACCTTGGGAGGAGGGAATTGAGAGGGGGGGCGACTAGGGTTTGGTGGCTGCAAGAATTGAGAGAGGAGGAGATGGGCAAGGGGGCGGCGGCCAAGGGGGAAGAGAAGTGGGGGGGGGCGGCTGCACATGGGGGGAGGGGGTTAGGAGGGAGGCGGCTAGGGTTTGGGAGGGTTAATGGGCCGAAACTCCAATTACGGCCCAACTAACCTACGCGACAGCTCCCGACCGCAACGCAAGCGTCAAACCAAATAAATTCTACTGCCCTAGTTGTGAATGTTTTCCACAAAATCCCAAATCCCCAAAACAACAACCGGATGAGGAAAAAAAACAAAAAGAACAACCCCCAACTTCTCTTCATTGCAAACCGGGTATCACACTTTAAAAACCATTAGTGTATCCTGACCTACAGACTTTGCCTTAGCCTTTGCACAATTTGGTTTCAGATTCCGCTGTATTGAGTTTGTGTCCTAGGTCAAGGTCTTGTTGTTGGTTTAGATTTGTTTTGATTCAGTTTAATCATTTTCATCTGCTATGATCCCACAAATTCAATCTCCAAACAAATCCTATCATTTTGCATCTCAACATCTTGTCCTTATCAGATTAGGTTATGCACAGTTCGGTTTTTTGAGCATATATCTCACATACGAACTCAGAATTTAGTGTTTTTGTATTTTCTGGAAAGCGTAGAAAATTATCTACAACTTTCGTATTTACGAGATTTCTAGAAATCGTCAGTATCAATAAGTTCTTGGTATTGGAAGTAAATTTGTTTGTTATCATGAAAATTCAAACCAATCTTTATTTCAGGATCAATATCTGTCACTTCCTCTATCAAAAATAGGCGATACATATATCTAAAAGAAAGAGAAAAAGGAGACCTAAAACTGTCATGTTGTGAGTTTTGGCGTTTGAGGTTTTAAAATTTATCAAACAACTTGTTGAAGTTAGATCATAAAATCTGTGACAGACGGATGAAAATATTTTTTATACTCTTGTGTTATATCTTGTTTTGCGACACTCTTTTGGAAAAAAGAGAATATAAAAAGGCAAGTGCAACAAAAAAGCTGCAAAAAACAATGAAAAAACTAGAGAAAAAAGAGAAAAAGAGTGCACATAAGCGGGAACACTATTGATCTGTATACCTCTGTGATTGTTTTCATTCCAACTTGTTCTCTTATTGTTCCTAGATTCTTCTCACCTCCTTTGTGCCTTGGTCCATCTGTTCTAATACATTTTCTTGGCCAGCATCTAGGACTAGTACTTTGAACACTTATTCAGCACTACTATCTGTTACTAACTTATGTGCCATAGATATATATTTAGTGAGCCTTCCCAAAGCTCCACCTTTCTCTCGAGCAGAACATGTACTCTTTTGCAATCACACCCATGCTCTTTGGTAGTCACACTGACCACCTTTTGCTACCTACAATGCTGGTAAGAAACTTGTAAGAGCGGGGTAAGACGCTTTCATAACTTGTGTTCCACCCCACCCCTAAGAGTAGTTGTAGTGTTCACACTGTTTGTTTGTTGCCTTTTATCTATGTTTTATACTAATAATGACATGACCAAAGACACAAATGGACAAGGATAAGGACCCTAAGCCTACTGACGGTGAGTGTGTCTCCTATCTAGAATTGAAGGAGATGATGTGCACATTTACTAAAGCCGTTGAGAACCACACCATTGATGTTGATTTGTCTCCCTTAGGTTCAATATATCCATCCTTCTCTTCTTTCGATGAAAATATTGCAAATGAGTATAATGAATGGGAAGTATCAATGGATAAGATTTTTGCACGACGTCGTATATGTGATAGCCAAAAAATTAAAATTATGGCTAGTACTTTAACGAATGATGCATTAGTTTGATGGAATAATTTGCATGACTATGAGAAACCAAAAAACTTGGACTAATGTGAAAGCACTTAGGAGAGAACAATTTGTTTCTATGGACGATACTAAAAATAATTTGAGTAATTCTACTGATGTCATGCCTTCAGATAAATCTAAGTTGCCTTTGTTACAAGAGGATTGTCTTGTTGTTCCTTGTGATAAAGAAGTGTTGTGTGATGATAATACTATTATTTCTATGCCACAACTAGAGAACAAAATTGATGTTGTTGTTTCTGATCCTATTAATTGTGCCAAAATTAGAATATTCAATCCTATAACTAGTGTGCATGATGCGCTGAAATTGTTATCTTATTTAAATACTTTGGGCTATATTGAATTTGATGTGCTATGTAATCTAAAATAATTTAGAGGAGAAACTTTATTTTATTGCTGATTTGCCATGGTTATATAAACATACATATCATGTTATTGGAAGATATAATTGGAAAGAAGAATACATGGTACATCGAGTATATATTTGTTCAAATATGAAATCTCCTTTTGCCATGAAACAATATGATCAATTACATGGATGTGTTAAATCTAACCTTATCACGTCTAGTTCCACTTGTCCTTCTTTGTATGTTTTACAACAACAGGGTCAACTTCAAGAAGGGGAGCAAGTTTGGACGACATCAAACACTACATCAACACCTTTTGCATGCACTAACGACTTTGAGCCGAGGATGACTCAACACTAAGAAGTGGAGAATGATGACTACATGGACGTCAACTATATGGTCAAGGCCCAATCAATCATAGAGTCCCAAGTTCAAGGGGAGTTAAGGTCCAGTTTATTCGCGAATCACGTTAGGACTGCAGGAGTGGTCCTCACGAAAACAGACGCCCAGACTACATACGGACTCCATTTTTGACGTTGTAGATATCGTTGGAAAGATAAAAAGATAAGATTTACAACCTAACTGGTCCCACATCAAAATATGCTTGGAGCTGATGGAAATCGTCGTAACAAGATAATGTCCAGAATATGGTAGAAATTAGCGACGCTTGTTTCTTGCCCTAAAGCCTTGTACATCCTAGGGTTTCTCGGTCACCCACTTGGCCATCAGCTGAGTTGAGGATGACTCCAATACAAGTGAGAAAGGATGATGAGGGAATCACTCCCATAAAAACAATGCATGGACCAACAACACGAGCACGTGCACGACAAATAAATATTTAGGTTCGTTCTTACCTAGTCAATTGTGTATAGAACTTACGCTTGATTTTATGGATGTTTTGATGATTAGGAACCTTGGAGAGGACCAGCAAGGACATGGGAAAGGCCAAGATGTCAAAAGGGAGAAGCTAGGACGTTGACAAGAAGAGAAAGCCAAGTCTGACTTAACTTCGTCTCCACCTTGGAGTCCAGGACCGGTCTGCACTAAAACGAACGCCTAGGATGCATCCGAACTCCGATTAGGTTGGGATTTATATGTATGGAAAGCTAATGAGATAATATTTCCAACACAACTAGAACCACCTTGAAATGCATTCGGAGTAAACAGGAATTGTCGAAACAAGTCAGCGTTCAGATTCTATTTTGGTGTTGTGACACCATTTGTGTAACACCCTGAATTTGGGGGTATAAAATTTCTTCTCTAATGCCTAGTTTATTAGAGCTATGTCTAGTTTATCCCTTGTTTCTCTCTCTAGACTTCTTCTCTGCCTATTTTATTAGAGCTATGTCTAGTTTATAGGGATTATCTATTTATTTATTTTATCAAAACCAATGTGAGTCATGAAATATTGCATCATGCTGAGCCTAAATTATTCTTTTGTTTGATGCACATGTTTGAAAATGTTTGAATTTGAATTGAAATCCATAGTGAAAATAAAAAAGAAAAGCCTTTAGAAATTCGGAGAAAAAGGAAAAGCAGATTTCGGCCTAGCTAGCCCATCCTAGCCTAGCTAGGCCGCGCGCGCGCCCGCTTCGCCTGACAGGTGGGTCCCACCTGTCAGCGACGGCCCATGTCCGTGCATGCTCTCTCTCCCCCTCTCCCTCTACCTAGTGGGGTCGATCTGTCGGCGTCGTTTCCCTCGCGTGCGCGCGCCCTCGCTCTCTCTGTGCTGTGGGCCCATCTCGTTAGCGCCACGGATCGTTCGCTCGCGCACTCATTCCCTCGTTGCGCGGTGGGTCAGCCCTATCAGCTCCGTCTTCCCCGCAACCGCCGCTAACCCACGTCCGCGCGTTTGCCGTGGAGACCGCCCATGTCACCTTCCCATGCGCCCCATCTCCCATTTGAACCTCGCCCGCACCCGTTGTTTCTCCCCTGCCTTATTTCGCACACTCTCGCCCTCTCTCGCGCTCTGCCATCACCGCTCGCGCTCACTGGAGATCTGTGGCCACACTGTCGGCCGTCCAGCCCGCCAAAAGTCACGCCAAGCTATCCCGAGCATCGTTCCGAGTGAGAACTCACTCCCGTGCTCGGTTTATCTTAATCTAGTCCTGATTTATCTATTTTCGGTCTCGCCGTAGTTCAGCAGCGTCGGTTCGTCGCGCTCGCGCGAAGACCGGTCGATTTAGCCTTGCGTCGTGCGCCTGCGTTGGTCAATAGAGTTCCCCTTACCCTACCAAAGCCAGTCCAGGCCTTAGCGTGCCCGATTCCCCTCTCGGTGGCCGGGATTCCTCGCAGGAGTTGCCCGACCCGCCCGGAACACTTTCCTCTGTCGTTCTCCTGTCTCCAGTCCCGTTCTCGTGGGCGCAGCCCCACCAACGAGTTCGTCGGACCTTTCTAGCCCATTCCAGCCCTCACTGGCGACCCCAGATCCTCCGGTGACCACGTCAGCCTCGTCTCTAGTGACTTTGCCACCGTGGAGAGAGCAACGCCGGTCATAGAGCTACAAAACTTCACGCACCCCATCGCAATCGTTCATACCAGATCCAACGGTTCGGATCTATGGATATCGGTTCGTGTCTACGCGCTCTGCCTCTGGGCCCCGTCTACCAGTGCCTGCGCCCCCTGGTGTTAGGCCTAGCTGATCAGCCTGTTCCCCCTCCCTAGTCACTGAAACCTGTCACACCCGGTTTTGGAAGGCAAACCGAATGCGAACCATGTATGGATCAGAACTCACGTACACTTCATAATTGGACATCATCACACAATGCTCAAAGTAAATAGCGAAAAGGTATTTTAATTACATCAAGATGACCAAGACATCCACAGAGTCTAATAAATAACCATAGTCTTCAACATTAATATCAAAGTGCGGAAATACGAAACGTAGTAGATAAGCCTACATAGGCAGCTGACTGGGGGTTTGCCACTAAGATAAACTAGAACTCGTCGTAGTCCTGGAACTCCTCAAAGTCCTCCATGTTGCCAACATCTCCTCCTAAGCACTGAGTACAGTGGGGACAACCTGGGGTGGGGTGGTTTGTAAAAGAAAGGGTGAGTAAACATCAACGTACTCAGCAAATGTCCCGTTTGACTAAAGTGGACTAGCTGTATGTGGAGTTAAGGTTAAGCAGTTGCTTTTAGTTGGTCAAGTTTTATTATTATAAGTAGAGCCAAATTTTAGTAATAAACCCAGTTATTACCCAGAAGTACTCCCTCCAAGAGGATATACCATAGATCAAAATTATAACCATTATTGCTAATCATCATCATAAAAGTAACCAAAGTTCTTCTAATCAAAGAGGATCCCAAGGCCGCTCATAACCGTGAGCACGGCTGATACACCAGTTTCTAACACTCTACAGAGGTCGCACACTTTACCCACAAATCATGATTCCCTTTCTGCCCGGGGTTCTAGCCTCCCCAGTGATCACTACCAAGGTGACCTAGCAGGGTCTCACTACGTAGCCTTTACAAAGATTTCCCAGAGGTCATAGTCGCCCGTTAGGTTTCTCCAGTTTGATAAACACAATACATCTCCTCAAAGGAAGGGTGACTAACAAAACCAAATTGAGAACCTCTGCAACCAGCCTCGGCAGAGCAAGTACTATGCTCGGACCCCATTGACGGCCCTACGGCGAAGCCAACTACTCCTCTGGTTCCTCTTATTAATCAGCTAAGGGCGTCCCATTTCACCCTCATGGTTGCACTATTATCCCGGGTTGTCACTCCCCAAACAGGTCCTTACGGAGAGGTACTCAGGAAACAGCCTGAGTCCCCTAAAGTATCACAAGAACCTCATCGGGATAACATCATCGTATCATAAATAATCACATCATGTTCATTGATTACGTTAAAGCAATATCATAAGCTAACCATGATTAACCCAAAAAGGTAAACATGGGTAAGGTAAATACAGACTAGTCAATCCTTAAGTTTCAATAATGTAATGCAGGAGAATGAATTATAAAGTAAAGTAGGATATGATAGGTCTGAGGACACTTGCCTTCACTAGGTTGTTGCTCAGAGGGATCTTCGGCAACACACTCAGGAACCACGTGCTGCTCGTTTTCTAAATAAAGCGATCATACATTCAATACATTTGGAAAGTACAAATGAACAGCACATCAAGCATGTACAAACATTGGAACACATCTCAAAAGGTATAGTATTAAATAAAGGAGAATGAGATCAAATTATAAAATGAACTAATCTTAATTAGGAATTGATTACTCTCTAAGTGTTTGGAACACATCTCAAAAAGGTAAAGTAGTAATTAAACAAGTAAAATATTAAATTATAAGATGAAGTAATCTCATTTAGGAATTGATTATTCTTTAAGTGTTGTCCATAATTACATAACCTAATTCTATTCATTTTATTGAGACCTAAAAGTTAAACCAGAGATGAATTCATGTAATACATATTATTAATCTCACAAGATTAAATATACTTTAACTTCTAGGGCTTTCCTTTTATCTATTTAATTAAATGAGTAAATCAACATATATATTAATCTTATATTCTAGGTGTAAAATTAAAGTGTACAGACTATAGATGAGCATAATTTATTTGGGCAGAGAATAATTTCATGAACATTTTGCAAATTGAACCACTAAATTTGGAGTTCATATGAAAAAGATATGAAATAAACAAGTTTTGAAGTTTAAAATATGAAATTAGGGCTAATTCTGTGATTAAATAAAAGCATAGGGGGTTATTTAAAAGAAACCAGGGGTCTGCGCGCTAAAACTCAGGACGCCGGGTTGATTTCGTATAACCCGAGGGTCTCTTAAGTAAAACATACACGTGAAGGGGTACGGGGTGATCTCGACCATCGGATGAGAGATCAACGGACAGGATTAGATCCCGCGGACATGCGGGCAGGCGCGAGCACACAGACACGACTGACAGGCGGGGACAGGGTGTCAGCGAACCAGGCGGGCTGACCAGCCGGGCCCAGTGGCAGGGCGCTGGTGAGGGGGAGAGAGAAGAGCGGTCGGATCTAGATTGGAGGGCTAAGATTAGATCCGCACTGATTAAACTTAAATCGTTAGATCTCGGAAGAACGCCCGGGATCCAACGGCCGGGGGCCGGACATGAGCACGGTGGCGCCGCTAGGTCTCGCGGCGAGGGCTCACCGGAGACGAGGGGGGGCGACCACGGCGAGGCTCTAGGTGCTTAGGGAAAGGGTCAGGCACGTTCAGGGCTACACGGCGAACACGACCGTGGGCGCAGAATCGGCACGGGAGCGCCAAAGAATGTAGACAGCGGTGGGAAAAGTCCTGCGGCGACGCAACTAACTTCGTTGAGCAATTGTGCGGGCTCTAGGGTAATACTTGGCGAAATAAAGGAATGGGAAGGGTGCTCACCTTGAGTGCAAACTTCGGGACGCTTGGAGAACGGCGGGGGTGCGATGGAGCCTCGGGTCGATGGCGGGGCTCCGGCTGCTCAAGAAACGCTCCGGTGAGCGTGGACCGGGCAAACTAGAGAGGGGAAGGGCAAACCAGAGGGTGTCCCGAGTAGCTGACGGCAAGGCGTAACTCACCGAGGCAACGAACGGGGCGCGGGCTCGACGACGATCGTAGAACGGACGACAGTCGACGGTGGGCGGTGGCGGAGCTCTCTGGTCGCGCGTGCAGAGCGAGAGAGAGGGTGAGAGGGTTCGGTTGAGGTCGCAAGTGAGCGGGGGAAGGTGGGTGAGCGGGGCGTGGGGCTCAAAAGGGGCGAGGACGTGCGGAGGTGGTCGGAGATCACGCGGTCGTGGGCACGTCCACGGCGGGGGATCGTGGGCGGGAGGTTGGGGACGAGCTGACAGGTGGGGTCGGCGGGACAGAGAGAGAGCGGCGTGCGTGCGAGAGGCATGGTGCCGACAAACCTGGCCCACGGTGCAGCGAGAGAGAGAGAGAGAGGGAGAGAGGGCGCGTGGGTTGGCGCCGAGAGGCGGGGCCTGCCTGTCAGGCACAGAGGGCGCGCGTGGGGGGGCTGAGCTTAATGGGCCGACTTGGGCTGAATTGGCTTTTCTATTTTTGAGGGAATTTCTAATTGCTTTTGTATTTATTTTCTCTAGGGTTTTCCATTCAAATTCAAACCAAATCAAACATGTGCAACAATTCAAAGAATATTTGGAACTCGACATGATGTAACATTTCATGACTCATATGTTTTGTCAAAAATAAAATAAATAATCCCTCACTGACTAAGCTAACCCTAACTAAAAGAGAACGAGAGAGAGGGAAACTAGAGAGAGATAGAAACTAGAGAGAGATAGAGAAGAGTAACACTTGAATTTGGATGATAATAAGAAAGAAAGTTTATACCCCCAAATTAAGGGTGTTACAAAACCCCTAGCCGCTTGTTAGTGCTCGCCCGCGCGCCCGCGCGCTCGCTAGCGCGGAGGTCTAATTGTGGTTGTTCGTTCGCGATCATGCGGTCGAGATCAGCCGATACCTGTTCGCGTGGAAAACTTATTAAAAACCCCCTCGACTTTTCAGATATCAACCCGCCATACCTAGATTTCGGTTGCAGGCCCCTGTATTCTTGCATATAGACCCCTAACCTTTTAAGTTATCGCAGAATTGCACCTAGAGTTGTATTTTGAACTCCAAAACTTGTTTATTTCATATCTTTTGCATATGAACTCCAAATTGAGTGATTCAAATTGCAAAATGTTCATAAGATTTTTCTCTACCTGTTTAAATTATACCCTTTTGTTGTCTGCATGTACTAACTTTATGTCTAGATTATAGGTTAGTGTAAGTGATGGTTTATTTAATAATAAGAAAGATAAAAGGAAAACCATGATGGTAGATGTTTAACTTTGTGAGGTTAATAATATGTAATATAAGAACTTATCCCTGGTATAATCCTTTTGTCTCGTTAAGATAAATGAAATTAGGTTATACTTAGAGAACCACAAACCTCTAGGTGTATTAGTCCACCCTAGAACCTAAGTTTACCTCTTGTGTTTATACTGTTCTTTTGAGCTTGTGTTCACTTGATTGTACATGTTTGGTGTATTGTTTCTTTGTCATTATCCAAATGTGTTGAATGCATGATTGCTTTGCGTAGACAACGAGTAGCCCGTGGTTCCTGAGTGTGTTGCCGAAGATCTTCCTAAGCAACATTCTGGTGAAGGCAAGTGTCCTCTGAACCATTATGTCCTACTTACTTTATAATTCACTGTCCTGCATTACTTAATTGAAACCTAAGGATTGACTAGTCTATATTTATCTTATCCTTGTTTACCTTTTTGGGTTATTATGGTTAGCTTCATGCAATTGCTTTACTTTAATCAGCGAACATGATGTGAATATTTATGATACGATGATGTTATCTGTTTATGATGTTCTTATGGCACTTTAAGGGGCTCAGGCTGTTTTCCTGAGTACCTCTCCATAAGGACCTGTTCGTTGAGTGACCACCCGGGATAGCAGTGCCACCATGAGGGTGGAATGGGATGCCCTTACCTGAATAATTAGATGAACCTAGGGGTGTAGTTGGCTTTGCTGGAGGGCCGTCAATGGGGGCCGGGGCATAGTGCTCGCTCTGCTAAGGGTGGGTGCCGAGGTTCATTTGATTTGGTTTTGTTAGTCACCCACCTTAGGGAGGAGTACTGTGTTTGTACGACTGGCAAAACCTAATAAGCAGCTATGCACCAGGGGAGTCTTTGTAAAGGCTACATAGTGAAACCTTGCCGACTCACCTTGGTAGTTGTTGGGGACTTGTTCTCAAATGCTTCAAGAACAAGGCAACATAGAAAATGTTAATCGGTTAAGTCCTTCGTCCTACGAAGCATTATTTCCCTTGGGATATAATGATTTTCGGACGAAGGTCACAAAGGGCGAACCTTTATAAATGCATTACATATTGACGAAGAATGAATTACAAGAAACATAAAGAATTACGTAGATCATCATATATCATTATTATATAAAAACAACATTGAATTACAGATGTACCTCCAATTTGAAGGAAATGAAAGTACAAGCGTGACGCAAAAGTGAACACCAAATCCGCGTGAACAGTATGGGGGTACTGTTCACCTATTTATAGGCACGGGGTTCAACCCATACAAAATTACATACATGCCCTTTACATTTGGTGGTAATTCTATAGTAATCTATCGAGGTCTAAATGGCCTTTTCATCTTCAAGTCGGTTCCCTTTTCTGCGAACATGCCGAAGCTTTCCTGCTTCACAGCTTCGGCGCTGTATAAACCTTCGTATCTTTTGAGCTTCTCCCTCTCTGATACGAGTCCGAAGATACCTGTTCACACATTATACTCTAGAAACACTATTAAATCATGTTTTTGAGGACCTTCGGAAGCCGAAGGCCCCCAACAGTAGCCCCTCGCAATATTAATTTGTTAAAATAATAAATTTAGATTGCGACATGGACGAAGGCTTTAAGCCGAAGGTCCGAAAAAACACCTTCCCTTTGCTAGAATAGCAACATTCACTGACAGGCGGGGTCTTTCCATTTTTACCGCACCGAGCGTATAAATAAGAGCATACCGCGAGCTCATTTGGTACGCTCTCTTGCCACTTGCTCTCGCTCGCTCGATTTTTAGCTTTTGCGTGCTAAGATTCCCTGAGTCTTTAATTTTAAAGCTTCGGCTTTGAAAACAGTTTTTTAGTATTTCCGAAGATGTCTGGAGACAAGAAAGCTGTTGCTGAGACGAAGCTGTCTCTTGATGAAGAGAAAAAGAAAACTGCTGGTGAGACGAAGCTGACTCTTGATGAGGAGAAAAACTTGGGGTTTCTTATAGCGATGTCGAAGACAAGCACGGAAAAAATTACCAAGGAAATTCTGGAAGGCTTGTCTGAGGATACTGGTGACAGTGACAGTTATGATGTGGACAGCGGTAGCGAAGACTCCGAAGATCGCCCCTGGCGACCAAGCCACTCAGTTTATGGTAAATCAACTATCAAAGAGAATCATCTTGTCAACATGAGAGGAAGGTATTTTCGGGATTTGTCCATTGTGAGGGCCGATGAAGGAGAGAAGACTTGTCCACACCCTGAAGAAAATGAAGTCGTAGTATACCGAAGCTTTCTGAAAGCTGGGCTACGATTTCCCTTAAGTAGCTTCGTCGTGGAGGTGTTGAAAATTTTCGAAGTCTATCTTCATCAACTTACTCCCGAGGCAATTATAAGGCTAAATATCTTCGTGTGGGCCGCGAGAAGCCAAGGTCTGAAGCCTGATGCAAGAAGCTTCTGTAATATACACGAGTTATTATATGAAACAAAGCCTTGGGGCAAAGAACAGTACCATAATAACTTTGGCTGCTACAGTTTCGTCTCTCGGTCCGGGGCAAGCTGTCCCGTACCAACCTTTCGGAAGAGATGGCCCGGGGATTGGATGACAGAATGGTTTTATGTGAAGAATGACCTATCAGCACGAGAAGATATCAAAGGTATAATTATGCGTCCTATTTGGCAAAGCTTCGGCCTTCGGAGGCCGAAGGTGGAAATGAATGAAGCTGCCGAAGAATGCCAGAGGGCCTTCGGCGTCATCTGCTCTTTTATTGGAACAAGAGATTTAGTACAAGAGCATATTGCCTTCCGGGTTTGGCCTCTTGCGGAGAAATGGGAAATGCCTCAAGAAACCATAAAAGAGGCCGACGAAGGTGGGCTTGTGAGACTGAAATACACCTTCAAGTTTGGAGATAAATTTACTGAGCCAGATGATGACTGGCTAAAGAGTATTGAAAATTTAAGTGACGAATTGCTTGGTGCTTATTCAAAGGCCGAAGATACTGCGATGTCAGCAGCCTTCAGAGGCCGAAAAAAGAAAAGGCTGAATCGGGTATTTGATGCAATTGGGTTTGTTTACCCTGACTATTGCTACCCCGTCCGAAGGCAGAAAAGAAAGAACACAACCTCTGCAAAAGAAGAAGCTGCAACTGCTCCTAGCGAGCCAGAGCCTGAAAGAAAGAAAATAAAAGTCCTCACTCACCGGCCGCGGTATATCGAACCAGCTTCGGTGCCGGAGTTTACCGAAAAATCTTCTTCGGCTACCGAGGCTAAAAAGCCAACCAGACCAGTCACGCCACCTGCAGCTGCAGGGATGACCGAAACGGCGAAAAAGACAGAACTAGAAGAACCGAAGGTTTCGCTGCCAGAAACAAAAGAAATGGCCGAAGCGCCATCCACAGAAAAAATTGGAGAAGTGAAAAAACCAACTGAAGAAAAAGTACCAGAAATTGTGAGTCCTGCAGCAAATGTTGAGACAATAAAAAATCAAAAAGCGCCAGCAGTGACTCCAAAAAGAAGAAGAATGGCCAATGTGCTAGATGTACTAGAAACAATTAAAACTTCAAGCACACCTCCGAAGAAGGCTGCTGCCATTCCTGAAACGACAACTGAAATTTCTGATAACAAAACTCCAGTGCAAGGGACTGAAGCCGAAGCTGGGTCCTCAGAGCCCGCGAAGATAGAATCCTTGGAAACTGAGGAAAAAATAACAAAGCCAACTTTTGTTGAAGAGATCGGAGTCATTGCCCCCGAAGCATCCATCAGAGCTCGTGATTATATTTTTCGTCATGCTTCGGGGAAAAAACTTTCAGAAAAAGAGGAGCAAGAGGCCCAGCATTACGCCCAAAAGCTGAAGTATCCAAAGGGGGCGTTAATATTCAATGGTAGTGGAGAAGAAGACTTTTTGTATTGTCTCCCTGACAACAAGGAAATTTCTGTTTGCCGGGAGATGAGCAAGAGCTTCGGATTCCCAACTTTAGAAGACGGGCTCTCGGTGCTATCGAAGAACGATTTGGCCGACAGCCTAGCCTACAATAGCTTAAAGGTGCGACAAATGGGATCCTTGTATTCTTTGTTGATACCAAAAAAAAACCTTTTGCTTGTTTTATTGAAACACACATACTTTTCTTTGCAGGGCCTGATACTTAGTAATGCCCTCAGGGCACAAAAAGATGCTGAAGACGAAGGGTGTACTATAGCCCTGAGCAACCTTCGTTCCGAAGTAATTGAACTGAGGAACGAAGGCCTCGAAAAAGATAAAATATTACACTCATTGGTAAATAAAATAAAGGAAGACGAAGCTGCGTTCAAGAGTCAGGCTGAAGCTCAGAGACGCGAAATAGAAGATCTTCGGAAACAACTGGCCAGAGCCAGGGAAGAACGTATACTTGAAGAAACAAGGCGAGAGCTCAGCGACCAATGGGCAGATCACTTGGAAGCGACTGTTGAAGAGCTTCGTTCATCAAAAAAGAGGTGCTATGACAAATCTATAGAATGTGTTAAGAAGTTGAAGGCCAGCTTCGCCAGGGTCGGCGCCTTCTCTAGTGAAGAAAACTTTATAAGAGGCAATCCCGAAGGTCCTATTGAATGGATCGACCACGAAGCTGAAGCCTTCGAAGAAATTTTAAATAGCCGTGGGGATATATGCGCTTTCTCTGGGGCCAGAGGAATTGCCACCATTCTAGAGAAGAAGGGTTGTGAACACGTAAAAATCTTAGCACAATCCGAAACTGCTTTGTCCTTTGAAGACACAAAAGACCCTTCGGCCGAAGCAAGCATAACTGGTGGAAAGTTTTTTACTGATATCTGGGATAATGGTGGCCGAGAAATGGCAGGAGATATTATTCAAAGAAGTGAAAAGGGCATTCACGATGCTAGAGAAGTGGCTAAGGCTGCTGAAAAGAGCACAGAGCCCGAAGGTCAATTAGGTATTAACTAATAGTTTGTATTGTGTTGTAATTTTTGGTTTTAAGCTTCGTTTTCCGTTTGTAATAGCAGCATAGCCGTGTCCTGTCCTTCAGATCCTGCTGAAGCGTCTCCAGGCCCTCAGCCGAAAGGAGACGATGAAATTAAAAAGATGGCTGAAGCAATCATGGATGAAGTCGTCAATCGACTCCTGAATGAGGCTGCAGAAGTTGTTCTAAAAGAAAATTGAACACTATTGTAAAGTAAACTTCTGAATTGTAACATTTTGTAATCCTAAATGTAATATACCCTTTTTTGTTGCTTAATTCTTTACGATGCATGAAACTTTACACGTACCGCTTTTTGAGTCTTTGACGAAAAAACACCTTCCCTTCTTTTCATGCTTCGTGAAGAAGGATTTTTGTTTGTTACAACAATATCCAGTGTTCTGATGAATAATATCCTGGCTTCTTGACAATGTGAAACTACTTAGCATGGTTTGTCCTTTTCAAAACATTCTTCCGAAGATCGATGTCACATCCCCTTCTTGTGCTTTATGCAATATGATGTATGATGCTTATGTTATGCGAAATGATGCGATGATGTTATGCTGAGTAAAATGTTGTTTATTCCGAAGATACACACGTTCCTGTGACAAAACATACAAAATTTTTCATTATAAGCCTCCCTTAGGAGCTTCTTCGCCTTTTACTTCAGCGGAATCAGCGTTGACTTTTCGCTGTAAGCTCTGCATTCCCTTAGGAACGTCTTTGGAGCTTCTTCGCCTTTACTTTTGGCGGAATCAGCATTGACTTTTCGCTGTAAGCTCTGCATTCCCTTAGGAACGTCTTTGGAGCTTCTTCGCCTTTACTTTTGGCGGAATCAGCGTTGACTTTTCGCTGTAAGCTCTGCATTCCCTTAGGAACGACTTTGGAGCAAAAAAAACTTACACTGCGTTCCCTTTGGAACGACTTTTTTGTGACTTCGTCAACTTACTCTGCGTTCCTTAGAACGACTTTTTGCTGTTTCGAATAATTTTCGGTAGTCCGAAGGTCCTCTTGATTATCACAAGTCTTTAAACTTTAACAATTTAAGCCTGAGAAAAATATATTTTCCTTGTGGGAATCAACGAAAGTATTTATATGAAACCTAAACAATATCCTTTATTACAGAAAACAAAACTGGATAGAAAAGATTGCTATTAGGGTAGGATATTTGTTAATAGATGTGCTTTGACTCTGGCACGGTGCTGTTGACTGTACGAGCTTCGGACTGCTCTCGGAAGTCCCTTTGGTGTGGAGCATACTGGCTCCCTTCTGGCTGCTGTCCTTGCTGTAACGGAGGTGGAGGCGGAGGTTGTTGCCAAGAAGCTTGAGATTGACTCGCCGAAGCAACAGAAACTGCAGGGTGGTTGCCTACATGCTCTGGGATGTAGGGCGAGTGATACGAAGCTGTATGCATGACCTGCTTCGGCTGAGCTTGTTGTGCTGCGGCTTCGGCTATTTCCTTTTGCTTCTGGATGGTAACATGACACATCCTGGTAGTATGGCCCTTGTTCTCACCACAGAATAAGCAAAAGATTCTTCTCTGTTGATCGCCAAATCTTCCTCCGAAGCCCCTGGCGCCTCTGCCTCTTGGAGCTGGTGGTCTGAAGGGAGCTTGCTGTTGCCCCGAAGCCTGTGAGGAATATTGTGGCCTTTGCTGTTGGCTCCCCTTATCATCACTTTGTGTAGAGTTATGAATTGATCTAACATGCCTCGGGTAAAACCTCCCACCGAAGCCCCTGGTCATTTCAGAAAACCTGAAGGCCTCCTCCCTTCTTTGGCGAAAATCGTTATCGGCCCGAATGTACTCATCCATCTTCTGGAGAAGCTTCTCCAAAGTTTGAGGGGGCTTCCTGGCGAAGTACTGAGCTGACGGTCCTGTCCGAAGCCCCTTGATCATGGCCTCAATGACAATTTCATTGGGCACCGTTGGTGCCTGTGCTCTCAAACGCAAGAACCTTCGGACATACGCCTGAAGGTATTCTTCGTGATCCTGGGTGCACTGGAACAGAGCCTGAGCAGTAACCGGCTTCGTCTGAAACCCTTGGAAGCTAGTTAACAAGAGGTCCTTCAGCTTCTGCCATGAAGTGATCGTTCCTGGTCGAAGGGAGGAATACCAGGTTTGAGCAACACTTCTGATAGCCATAACAAAAGATTTGGCCATGACCGCAGCATTGCCACCATAGGAAGATACTGTTGCCTCGTAGCTCATCAAAAACTGCTTCGGGTCTGAGTGGCCATCGAATACGGGAAGCTGAGGAGGCTTGTAGGACGGAGGCCAAGGTGTAGCCTGCAGCTCAGCGGACAGAGGAGAAGCATCGTCAAAAACAAAATTCCCATGATGGAAATTGTCATACCAGTCATCTTCGTTGGGAAAACCCTCCTGATGAAGGTCTTGGTGCTGAGGCCTTCGGTGTTGCTCATCCTGAGCAAGGTGACGAACTTCTTCAGAGGCTTCGTCTATCTGCCTCTGTAGTTCAGCTAGCCTGGCCATCTTTTCTTTCTTCCTCTGCACTTGTTGATGAAGCATCTCCATATCTCTGATTTCTTGATCTAACTCGTCCTCTGGTGGTGACGGGCTAACAGCCTTCCTTTTCTGGCTTCGGGCCTCCCGAAGAGAGACTGTCTCCTGATTGTGGTCCAGCGGTTGTAGAGCTACAGTCCCAGGTGCTGAAGCTTTCTTCGGCGCCATAGCGAAGGTTTATGATCGCCGAAGATAAAAAACTTCAAAGAGTGGAAGTGAGGTTCACCGGAGGTGGGCGCCAATGTTGGGGACTTGTTCTCAAATGCTTCAAGAACAAGGCAACATAGAAAATGTTAATCGGTTAAGTCCTTCGTCCTACGAAGCATTATTTCCCTTGGGATATAATGATTTTCGGACGAAGGTCACAAAGGGCGAACCTTTATAAATGCATTACATATTGACGAAGAATGAATTACAAGAAACATAAAGAATTACGTAGATCATCATATATCATTATTATATAAAAACAACATTGAATTACAGATGTACCTCCAATTTGAAGGAAATGAAAGTACAAGCGTGACGCAAAAGTGAACACCAAATCCGCGTGAACAGTACGGGGGTACTGTTCACCTATTTATAGGCACGGGGTTCAACCCATACAAAATTACATACATGCCCTTTACATTTGGTGGTAATTCTATAGTAATCTATCGAGGTCTAAATGGCCTTTTCATCTTCAAGTCGGTTCCCTTTTCTGCGAACATGCCGAAGCTTTCCTGCTTCACAGCTTCGGCGCTGTATAAACCTTCGTATCTTTTGAGCTTCTCCCTCTCTGATACGAGTCCGAAGATACCTGTTCACACATTATACTCTAGAAACACTGTTAAATCATGTTTTTGAGGACCTTCGGAAGCCGAAGGCCCCCAACAGTAGTGTTTGAGGGTTTGATCGACACGAGGGAAAAGGGATCACGACTCATGGGTAAAGTCTGCAACTTCTGTAGAGTGTTAAAAACTTGTATATCAGCCATGCTCACGGTTAAGAGCAGCCTTGGGATCCTCATTGATTAGAATCACTGTGGTTACTCATATGATGATGTTTAATAATGATGATTATAAATCTGGTCTCTGGTATTTCCTCTTGGAGGGAGTACTCTTTGGTAATAATTGGGTTCATTACTAAAACTTGGCTTACTACTAGTAATACATACTTGACCAACTAAAAGCAACCACTTTAACCTTAAATCCACATACAGCTAGTCCACTTTAGCCAAACGAGACATTTGTTGAGTACGTTGATGTGTATTCACCCTTGTTTTAAAAACCACCCCACCTTAGGTTGTCCCCATTGCAATCAGTGCTCAGGAGGAGATGCAGGCAACATATAGGACTTTGAGGAGTTTCAGGACTACGATGAGTTCTAGTTGTGTTAGTGGCAAACCCCAGTCAACTGCATGTGAAGGTTGTATCTCTAAGTTTCGTATTCCACACTTTGATCATGTTAAATGACTATGTATATTAATGACATTGTGGATGTCTTGGACATCTTGATGTAATAAAGTACCTTTTTCCGCTATTTTTATAGCAATGTGTGATGATGTCCAACTATGTAATCTCTGTGTACGTGAGTTTCTGATCCTGGCACGTACATGGTTCGCATTCGGTTTGCCTTCCAAAACCGGGTGTGATAGTTTGTTGGGCTGTTGGGACATGTATCGTGTTGGAGCCCATTAGGGGGTGCGACCAGGGGTCACACATGGCTCTAAACTCTATTTTATAAGCAACCACCACCACATTAGGGTTTGGGTTTTGCTTAGATAATATTTGTCATTGAACTGTATCATCGTTCATGGGTTTTGCTTAGATCTAGCTTAGTTTGCCTTATGGAACGAGGTAACACAAATGATCCATTCTCCAATGAGTATGATAGTGATAGTAGTAGGGATGATGAAAAGTCCTCACTAGATGAACTTGCATGTGCCACAAACTTTTTCAAGTAGGTTTGCACTAAATAGAAAACTCAACTAAAATTGCCCAAATCTAAATTGCTTAACTCTCAAAATGATTAAAAAATTGCTAGATAAATTTGAATCCTTTGCAAATTTAAATGTTGAGCTAACAACTAAAATTGAACATATATAATCTAGTGCACTACTCTCAACTAATGATAAAAAGCTTGATTAAAAAGAATGAAAAACTTAAGGCAAACTAAGCTAGATCTAAAAATGCTATTGATAACCTGCTAAGTAAAATGGAAATCCTTAGCATACATAACAATGAGCTAACTACAAAGCTAGAAAGGATGTGTAGCACCAGAGAAGCACCTAAAATTGAAGTTCCTAAAATTATCAAAAGGGGTGCTTCTACTTATTGCTTGAATTTAATTGATATTAATTCTAACCCCTACAAACAAGTCTTGGTTAAGAGTATTATTGTAGAAACATGCTAAGATGAGATTGCAAGGGAAAATGAAGGATTAAGGAAAGAAGTGGCTTGCCTTGGTTAGGCCTTGTACAACAAGAAAGGCAAGGCCATACAAATCTAACCTCATCAGGATAACACCACTGCAGAAGTGAAAAAGTAGGATGAGGGAGAAATCATGGTTTGTTGGTTGTGCCACAAAAAAGGGCACAAGTCTTACTAATGAAAGGTGAAGGCCT
This sequence comes from Zea mays, assembly GCF_902167145.1. NCBI lineage: Eukaryota > Viridiplantae > Streptophyta > Magnoliopsida > Poales > Poaceae > Zea > Zea mays. The sequence continues at coordinate 41,356,003 of NC_050102.1, read as the reverse complement.
AGGAACAAAAGAAAAGGCCAATGAGCAAAGTCTCCAACACCTATACCACAATCTAAATAACGAAGGCTATATCACCATACCTGCCAAAGAAGAAGAAAAACAATAAGGTGATAGCCATCAAGGTCAACAAGGAAGTCAACAAGGGAAAAGAGGTCAAAAGGATTTGGGTGCCAAAGGACATTATCTCAAACATGAAGAGCACCAAAAAGATTTGGGTCCCAAGAGGGATGTGAGAAGTCCAATTGACTTCGAGGAATTTGGAGACTTGGATCAAATAGGATCTATATCATGGGGTACATCATATCGAATCAAGATTATTGTCAAGTGGGTTAGTGAGGATTATGGACCCAAATTCCCCACCCATGCTTAGCCACTCAGGTAACTAGCTTTATTACTATTCCTTGCTTTGATATGCATATCTTTACTTAAGCATCTAGTTTACCTTTCACGCCTAGTATTGCTCTCAATCGTTATGCTCTTCAATTAGTATATCATATGTGAATTATGAATTTTCAATTAGTACTTACTTTCAATTGGTAGCATGCATATTAGGAGAATCATATGGTAGGTTTGCTCGGTTTGATTCATATCCTTGGAGCAAAACTGAAGGACAGGAAAGACGACCAGGGGGTGAATGGGAGCCACAAAATTTCACCAATAGAGAGCATGTAACTGGATTCCGAAATTCAATCCAACCCCAAAGGAACACCAAAAGTAGCACAAACAAGAACACTTCAATCAAGTGTTGATTGACTCCACCAAACTGTATGAAGAAAAACACTTCAGAAGACTGTTATCAGCAAAGAATTTAGAGCGGACGACAATGCCGCTTTGCAAAACTTTATCAGAATGCACTCAAAATTTGCAGGCAGCAAGTGTAGGTGTAGAGAAGGAGATTTGTGAAGTTTGAGCAGGAAAAGATCAAAACGTATCAAACAGATTCAAAAACTCAGTTTTGAATAGGGTTTTTGCTATTTCGAACAAAACTGCTCAAGAACTACACACAACCATGATCTGCTTGAACAAGAGCCTAGTAGTGATCCTAGGGTAGTCCCCAAACAAAGAGTATCACCAAAAACTTCCCTCAACATCAAGAACAAGAATTATCTCAAAATCCAATAAGGAAGGGTTGAGAACAAGAAGAAAATACATCAAGTGCAAAAACCAAATTTGATTTGAGGCTGAAAGAAAAAGGACACTAGTTCTATGTGGTTACGACCACACTTCCTCAAAATTTCACAATCTTAGACACAATGGTGTTGGAACTTGCTCTCACTCGCAAGGGGGGCCAACAAGGGTGAACAGTGACGTTAACAGGGTTACGCGCTAGATGGCAATAGCTCTGTTAATCTGCCCTCCCACGGGCACTGTGCGGGGGTATTTATAGGTACCTGAGCGCCCAGCGCCTTGTGTTAAGGACGCATGTGCCCTCAGCTACCTAGGTCATCCCCAGAATATTCCCATAAAGCAGGGTTACCGACCGTAAATACAGGGATGCCTTTACAAATTAGGCCCGTAACACGCGGCGGCCACGCAGGGCCCGTTACAATGGGCCGGATCACACATGGGCCTCTGAGCTGGATGAGGCCGCACTGTGGGATGACGCCGTCGGAGGCCTTCGTCTGGTGCCGAATCGAGCGAAGGGTGTCCCTGCCCATTTTGTCTCTGTCAGACCAGCGACTGCAGCGAAGGCCTCGAGCGAAGGGTGGCGTCTTTGCCTTCGCCCCAACATTTGCCCTCCGAGGGACCGGTTCGACAAAGTCACCTGGTGCCGAAGACGTCGCTAGATGGTGGAGACGCTGCCCTCGCTCGAAGTGGTTCCGCGGGGGTTTTTGACATGACCGTTGATTGACGGCGTACTGTTGGATTGCGGGTTTCCCGAAGCGCCGCGCCCTGTTGGATTGCGGGTTTCCCGAAGAGCCGCGCCCTGTCTATAAAAGGGGGCGGGGGTCGGTGCTTTTTGAACTTCACTTTCCGCGCTCCGTGAAAACCCTAGCCGCCTTTTTTCACCGTCTTGCTGCTCGTCTGCCCGCCGTGCTCTTGTTCGCCGGAGATCTGGCTCGAGTGAAGCAGACCACCCGCCGCCGCCGACAGTACGTAGCGATGCTGACCTCCTCTTCTTCCGCTGCCGCTACGCCGCCGGCCGACCCCTCGCTGCCGGCCGCCGCCTCGCCGCCGGCCGACGCCTCGTCTGAGGAGACGCTGAGTAGTTTGATGGCGGAGGAGTTGCGCGCCGGCGATTCTGTTGATTTTGGCGTGTCGCGGATGTCGTCGGTCCACGTGCAAGATATGCAGCGGTTGGGTTACTTCAACGGTGGCGTTGCTCGTGTCCCGGGGACGGAGGAAGTCCCCGAGCCGGAGGGCGAGTTGGTTGTCTTCGAGGCGTTCTTCGCCGCTGGTCTCCGCCTGCCTGCGCACCGATTTGTTGGCGAAGTCCTGCGCAGGTTTAACGTTCAAATACATCAGCTGACACCGAATGCCGTGGTGGCTCTGTCGAAGTATGTCTGGGCGACGACTTCGTACGGTGGACAGCCATCGGTCGAAGTCTTTGCGAAATGTTGGGGCGAAGGCAAAGACGCCACCCTTCGCTCGAGGCCTTCGCTGCAGTCGCTGGTCTGACACAGACAAAACGGGCAGGGACACCCTTCGCTCGATTCGGCACCAGACGAAGGCCTGCGACGGCATCATCCCACAGTGCGGCCTCATCCAGCTCAGAGGCCCACGTGTGATCCGGCCCATTGTAACGGACCCTGCGTGGCCGCCGCGTGTTACGGGCCTAATTTGTAAAGGCATCCCTGTAATTACGGTCGGTAACCCTACTTTATGGGAATATTCTGGGGATGACCTAGGTAGCTGAGGGCACATGCGTCCTTAACACAAGGCGCTGGGCGCTCAGGTACCTATAAATACCCCGCACAGTGCCCGTGGGAGGGCAGATTAACAGAGCTATTGCCATCTAGCGCGTAACCCTGTTAACGTCACTGTTCACCCTTGTTGGCCCCCCTTGCGAGTGAGAGCAAGTTCCAACATTTGGCGCCCACCGTTCGTGCTACGAGAAAACCACCCGCGATGGCACCCAAGAGAGCTAACCCGAAGGCTGACGAGGCTGCGAAGGCAGCACTGCTTGCCGCAAGAAAGGGCAAGGCCCTCGCCCTCACCCAATCCACCCACCAAGAGACCACTGAAGACCACGTTCCCCGCACCTGCGAAGACGACACTCTCCGCACCGGCGGCCCTGAAGGACAATCGCAGCCACCCCCAGGCTTCGCCCCACTGGAGGGCGCGGACCTCACCGAGGATGGTGAAGTCCTCGGCGTCTCAACGGAAGAACAGCTACGGCTGCGCGCCCTGCGCCTCAAGAACCGCAACCTCCAGAGGCAGAAAGAGATACTGGAGGCCAAGCGCCAGCGTGTGTCCGCACTAGCCAAAGTGCGGCAAATGATACGGGACGAAGAGCAGAAGGCCCAAGACCTCGAGCGGGAGATCGCGCTGATGCAGCGCGAAGGCCACCTTGGCCTGCAGCAAGGGCCACCCCTCCAGCAGCGCGCACAACTGGAAGACACGCGCGAAGGCCACCTCGACTTGCAGCACGGGCCACCCCTGCAACACCGCGCACAACCGGAAGACCCGCGTTTCCCCCAGCGTGACCACACCTTCCAGCACGCCGCGCTATTCCAAGGGGTCAACTATCTGGACGAGCGAAGTCCCCTGGCGCCACACCTGCAAGTGACGCCTTGGCCAACTAACTTCCGAGCAGGGACCTATCCCAAGTACAACGGCAGCACCGACCCGGCGCAATACATAATGAGTTATCAGGTCGTCGTTGCATCTTCCGGAGGGGACGACACCACAATGGCGAAGTCTTTCATCATCGCCCTAGAGGGCCCAGCTCTCACCTGGTTCACCAGATTGCCTCCGCTGTCCATTGATTCCTGGAGAAGCCTCAGGGACAAGTTCCTGCTCAACTTCCAAGGGTACCGCCCAGACACCGACGCGTTGGCCGAACTCTCGCTCTGCAAGCAGCTGGAAAAGGAGACTCTGCGGGAGTATTACCGCAAATTTTTAACACTCAAGTCACAGCTGCCCTCAGTCGATGATCAGATCGCTATCCACTACGCTATCAGTGGCCTTCGCGCCGGCGTCCTTTACAGCCACTGCATCAGAGATCCGCCCAAGAACCTCCAGGAATTATATCAGCTGTTTGAAAAGTACGCCAAATCCGAAGAGCTCCACCAGCGCAAGGTTGAGTCCCAAAGGAAGCCAAAAGATGCCCCACAATCCAGCCGCACGTGGACGAGGACTCCGCAGCCGGACTCTGGTCGAGACGGCCGCAATCAACAACAAGTGCACAATATCGCCAACCAGCACCCCGCTGCTGACGCCCCTCGTCGCCAGGAGTATCCCCCCCAGGGCCGCGGAAATGGAACTCGCGGTAGGGGTCGGGGGCGGGCGCAGCCGCCGCGCCGATTCTACTGCCTCTTCCATGGCGAAGACTGCGCCCACCAAACCAAAGACTGCCTAGAAACGAAGGCCACCAGAGACAGGATGGCATGGGCGCAGCCTGCCGACAACCCCAGAGTTGTCGCACACACTTACCAGCAACCCCCTCCACCATATATCCACGCCCCCGCCCCGCATCCACCGCACCACGCTTACCAACACCATCCGGAAGTACAAATCGTACCTCCCCCACCCCCACCACCACACCAACAACATCAAAACATCCCCCATGCTCCAAAGCAGGAAGACTTCACTGATCAGCCATATCGCGGAGTCATTCACATGATAACTGGGGGGTCCAGCACTGACTTCGACACAAAGCGGCAGAAGCGGGACCACTACCGCAGCATCAACCACGTCGCTGTCACCGGCCCAGTCGTGCAGACAAAGTGGTCCCACATACCGTTAACCTTCGACGCACGAGACGTCGACCTACGCAGCGCCCCCCACTGTGACGCCATGGTTATCAATTGCAGCGTGGCAGGCTGGGACCTGCACAAAGTCCTAGTTGACAACGGCAGTCAGGCGGACATCATCTTCCTCCACGCCTTCGATCGCATGGGCATAAGCCGCAGCCTGCTCAAGCCTTTGGACAACCCGTTGTATGGCTTCGGCGGCAAGGGCACCTTTCCCGTCGGTAAAATAGAGCTGCCTCTCTCCTTCGGTGTAGCACCTAATGCCCGAAGTGAGCAAGTAACCTTTGATATCGTGGACATGGTATATCCATACAATGCCATCATGGGCCGGGGCTCCATCAATAAGTTCGAAGCAGCCATTCATGGACTGTACCTATGTATGAAGATACCAGGTCCGTTAGGCGTCATTACGGTCCACGGCAATCAACAGACTGCGCGCAACATAGAGCGGGACTTCGTGCCCGGTCAGAGAAACGTGCACTGCCTCACGGCACAGCGCGAGGTCCCCGCGCCCGCCAGCCCAACCAATAAGCAGAACGACAAGGCGCAGCTGCAGAGCAACGACGGGACCAAGACTGTCCCCCTCGATCAGGCAACGCCCAAGCAGACAGTCACTATCAGCGAAGACCTCACTTCGCATGAAGAGGAGAAACTCCTCTGCTGCCTAACCAAGAATAAGGATGTCTTCGCCTGGTCTGCCCTCGATCTGGTCGGAGTCAGCCGATCCACAATTGAGCACAGCTTGGGAATTGACCCTTCGGTGCGACCAAAAAAGCAGAAGCTTCGCAAAATGTCCGACGAGAAGACAGAGGCCGCCAAGGCGGAGGTGCACCGCCTCCTGGAAGCCAAATTCATCGAGCCCGTGGCTTATCCTACGTGGCTCTCCAATGTTGTAATGGTACAGAAAAAAGTGGGAAGTGGCGAATGTGCATCGACTTCACCAGTCTCAACAAGGCCTGCCCAAAGGACAATTTCCCGTTGCCGCGGATCGACAAAATAGTCGATAGCGCGGCCGGATGCGAGGTCATGTCTCTCCTCGACTGCTTCTCCGGTTACCACCAGATTTACATGAAAGAGGAAGACAAGGCTAGCACCAGCTTTATAACGCCCTTCGGCACATATTGCTTCATCAGAATGCCGGAGGGACTCAAGAACGCCGGGTCCACCTTCTCCAGGCTTACCAAAACAGTGCTCGAAGGGCAGGTTGGCAGAAATATATTCACATATGTGGACGACATTGTCGTCGCCAGCAGGAGCAAGGAGGACCATCTCGCTGACCTCGCCGAGACATTCGCGAACATGCGAGACGCACGACTCCGCCTTAACCCGGAAAAGTGCGTCTTCGGCGTTCGCTAAGGCAAAATATTGGGCTACCTGGTATCACAGCGTGGCATCGAGGCCAACCCAACCAAGATTCAGGCCATCATAAGCATGACACCTCCGCAGTCCGCCAGAGACGTCCATCGCCTGACAGGCAGATTGGCCGCTCTCAACAGATTCATCTCCAGGTCCGCCGAGCGAAGTCTCCCCTTCCTCAAAACACTCCATGGTGCAAAAGACTTCGCCTGGGGACCAGAGCAGGCGGCGGCCTTCGCCTCATTAAAACAGTATCTAACAGAGTTGGTCGTCCTCACAAGCCCCGACTCCTCACTCCCCTTGTTGCTCTACGTCGCGGCTTCGCCGCATGCGGTCAGCGTGGCACTAGTGCAGGAGCAGACAGTTGAGGGCGTGGTCAGGCAGTGCCCTGTTTACTATGTCTCCGAAGTGCTGACACCGTCCAAGTGCAACATGACAGAGCTGGAGAAGATTGCCTACGCAGTCGTCATGTCTTCGCGCAAATTGCGCCATTACTTCGAAGCATTCAAGGTCCAAGTCACCTCAGACAGGGGACTCGGCGAATTGTTCAGAAACCCGGAGGCATCGGTGAGGATTGCCAAGTGGGCGGCCGAACTCTCCGGCTACCACATCAGCTTTGAGCCCAGGACAGCCATCAAGTCACAAGTCCTGGCAGACTTCGTCGTCGACTGGACTGGGCCAACAACACAGCCAGACCCGTCCGCAGAGAAGGTTTGGACGATCCATTGCGACGGCGCATGGTGCCATGCGGGGGCAGGCGCCGCTGTAGTCATCACCTCACCAGTCAGGGTCAAGCACAGATATGCAGCACGTCTCAGCTTCAATCTGGAATCCGACAGATGCACAAATAATATAGCAGAATACGAAGCAGTCATCCTCGGCCTCCGCAAGCTAAGGGCCCTCGGAGTCACCACCTGCATTATCAAAACAGACTCCAAGGTAGTTGCCGGCCAAGTCGAGAAAGACTATGCAGCAAAGGACCCCGCGCTCATGCAGTACCTCGCGGCCATTCGAAGTCTCGAGAGATAGTTCAAGGGATTCACCTTGCAGCATGTGGATCGGGCCAAGAATGAAGAGGCCGATGCATTGGCCAAGGCTGCCGCCAGGGGCGAATCTTTGCCCTCCGACGTATTCTTTCATGTCATCGGCACGCCAGCCGTCCAGAGCCCCGAAGGGCTCCAAATAACCAATGACAGCGAGGGCCACCGCATAGTCAACCTTATCATGAGCGAAGACTAGCGGGCACCAATAACCCTGTTCCTACAGGGGTACTATCATCCAGCCGACATCAGTGAGGCCAAGCGCCTCAGACATCGAAGCCGAGACTTCGCACTGATTGAAGGCCAACTCTACAAAAAAGGGGTCAGTCAGCCAATGTTTAAGTGCGTCACCGAAAAGGAAGGCATTCAGATCCTACGCGAAGTCCACAGTGGCACGTGCGGCTCACACGCGGGGCCAAGGGCCCTAGCTGCTAAGGTGATTCGCCAAGGCTTTTACTGGCCCGCAATGATCTACGCCGCAAATCGGGTCACAAGGTCCTGCGAAGCCTGCCAGAAGTTTTCTCCTCGGTCAGGCAGCCCCTCGCAGTAAACAAAACTGATCGCCCACACATGGCCTCTCCAGCGCTGGGGCCTGGACATTGTCGGGCCCCTGCCCACCGCTCAGGGGAACCTTAAGTTCGCCTTCGTCGCTGTCGAGTACTTCACCAAATGGATCGAGGCAAGGGTTGTTTCCACAATAACATCAAAAACTGCCCAAAGGTTCTTTTGGCAAAACATTGTTTGCCGCTTCGGAGTACCGTCCGAACTAACAGTTGACAACGGCAAGCAGTTTGACAGCCAAGACTTCAAGGATTTCTGCTTCTCCATTGGCACCAAGCTTGCCTTCGCTTCAGTCTATCATCCGCAGTCCAACGGAGTTGTGGAGCGCGCCAATGGAAAAATCTTCACAGCTATCAAAAAGATGCTCCTCGATGAAAAGAAGGGCAGATGGACTGATTTGTTACCCGAGGCGGTCTGGGCACTAAACACGACTGAGTGCACGGCGACCGGGTTCACTCTTTTCCACCTTCTATACGGATCGGAGGCCATGACCCCGCAAGAAATAAAACATGGGTCCCCGCGAACAGTTCCGTCAGCCGTCCCCGACGTGGACGAGCCAACTTCAAAGGATCTCATTGACGGAGATCGAGTCTTCGCTCTACAGGCCCTAAACAAATACCAAGCTCAGACAAAAGCATGGCGCGACCACGCAGTCATCCCGAGGGAATTTAGCGAAGGGGACCTCGTACTCGTCCGAACGGTTCGGACAGAATCCAGGGGCAAGCTGGAGCCCAAGTGGGAGGGCCCCTTTATAGTCAAGACGAAAGCTTCCCCCAGTGCTTACAGGCTCACAACGCCAAACGGCGAAGACCTGGAGCACTCCTGGAACATCGACAACCTCCGCAAATTTTTTGTTTGACTCATCAGGGCTGATTCGCCCTTGTAATTCGCAACAACAATCTTATTCTGGTCCGCACTCTTTTCCTCCCGGGGGGTGAGGTTTTTAACGAGGCGGAGCCATGTATATATGTCTGAAAAATCCCCCGCAAAAACATGCGTCGAAAAAAGACCGCGACAACGGTCTTCGATATTCGACCAATACGAGGTCACCGCGAGGCTAAGCGCTAGCCACCCTCACGTGCGACAAATCCGCGCAGAAGTCGCCTAAGGGTGCAGCCGGACTAGCACAACAAGTGCGAAAAAAACCAAAGTCTACCGCGAAGACTATCCGCGTAGAAGTCGCCTAAGGGTGCAGCCGGACTAGCACAACAAGTGCGAAAAAACCGAAGTCTACCGCGAAGACTATCCGCGCAAAAGTCGCCTAAGGGTGCAGCCGGACTAGCACAACAAGTGCGAAAAAACCAAAGTCTACCGCAAAGTCTATCCGTGCAGAAGACGCCTAAGGGTGCTAGCCGGACTAGCACAACAAGTGCGAAAAAACCGAAGTCCACCACGTAGACTATCCGTGCAGAAGACGCCTAAGGGTGCAGCCGGACTAGCACAACAGAAGCAAAAACGGCAACACCAAACTGTCCGCCCCAAGACCGACTATACGCGCACCAGCACAGCATAACAAAACACACCAGACCAAGTACACAACGCCTTCGCAGGCTTAGACAAGCGAGGGCACACAACCTCATCATACAAGCCTTCACACATATACAAGCGAGGGCATCACACTCTACATCGGCTCAACCTTAGGAATAATTCCCATCTCCCTATAATTAAATAACATCATCCTAAGCTCCTCACCCGCAAAAAGACTTCGCAGTTCCCCTTCATCTGTACTCACGGCGGTCGGCAAAGACAACAGTTTCTGCCGGCCAGCCCTGCTCACGCGAAGCCGACCTCCCTCCGCCCCACTAACTCTACGCTTCGCAACCGCCCTCCGCCGCCGGCGCCCGGTGCTAGGACCAGGCACATCTTCTGTGTCCGCGGCGTGCGGTGAAGCCTCCGCCGCAGCCACATCCAAGGCCGCAAAGTAGTCCAAGTCCTCCGACGACTCCTCAGTCCACTCAACCGAGCTCCCAGAGTCAGCAAAATCAGAAAACTCAGATACAGACCCATCACATTCATTACCACCATCCACGGTCGAAGCCGCCAAAAATTTAGTAGTGGCGGTTGCGTGCGCAGGCCCAAAATCTTGAACCTGCGCAGCAACCAAAATTCAGCAACATATCCAAAATTCCCTAACTATCTACACCCACTACGCCACCTGCGGAGCCTCCGCCGTTGCCTCCGCCGTTGCCTCCGCTGTCGCCTCCGCCGCCACCGTCGCAGGATCTTCAGCACTCGGCGCAGCGGCTGCGGGGGCATCAGGCGCGCCTTCGGCGGTCTCTGGGGTCAGGTCTCCGCCGGCCGCAGCGGATGCGGAGGTATCCGGTGCGCCTTCTGCGGTCTCCGGGGGCGGCTCCGGGGCGGCCCCGGACATGGCCTCCGCCGGGGTCGGCTCCGGGTCAGGCAGCACGCTGTTCAACGCCCCGAAGTCATCCACTCTCTCGCTGCGCGCCGCCTAAAACACAGCACACAAATTCAGCGAACCCGCACATAGCCCACATCCAGCAAACGCCAAACAAACGCCAAACGTTACCTGAGCCCTCGCCGTCTCGGCCCGCTCCCTGACCACCTCGCAACCGTGCGGACCCCACATCCGGTCATAGATGGCACCGGCGGATTCCTTCAAGACGGGGTCTTCAACCTTGTAGATATCTCGCTCAAAGTCTTCATCAGCCTGGTCGAAGACCTCGAAGTGCCGGCACCCTTCGCGGGAGAGCGCGTTCATCGCCCCCTCGCAGGTGACCAGGGAGGCATATGACATGAACCCCTCCACGATAGTGGGGAGCGCCTGCAACTCCTCCTGTACCCACTCCAGGCAGCGAAGTTCGGACTCTCGGTCCGGCACTTCGAAGTCACCAGTTCGCGCGCCCAGCTTATGGTACGAGTCCATAAGTTGTTTGCGCGTCCGCTCGGCCTCCGCGCGCATCACGGCCTCGGCCCTCTCCACGCGGCTCTCCAGGGCGATGAGCCGCTCCTGCAGCTGCTCGGCGCGCTCCCTGGCAAGATTGCCCTCCGCCCGGGCCAGATTCGCCTCCTCCTGCGCAGCCTGCGCCTTGGCGAGGGCCTCGTTGGTCTCCCTCCTCTCCCCCGCCAGTTGGCGCCGGAGGTCAGCCTTCTCCCCCTCCAGCGCGGCCACCTTGTCCGCCAGCTTGCGGCACTTACTGTCGGCGGCCGATTTTTCACAGACGGCGTCCGCATGTTGCGTCCGAAGTCTCTCGACTTCGGCAGACACAACTGCCGTGAGGGCCCCCGACGCCGTGCGGCTGGCGAAGTCAGCCACCTGCAGAACACACGTAAGACCGCGAAAAAAAACGGAGTTTAACTCAACGGACCTGACTTAGTGCCTCCGTCACCTCCTTCAGCCGGCGGGACGCAGCGCCCGCCTCATCCCTAACGGCCGCCAGTGCCGACATCTCGCCTCCGACACTAAGAGTACCAGCCCTTCGCCTTCGGCACTGCGGCAGCCGCCATGGTCGCCACGGCAGGCGCGACAATAGCAAGCTGGCCCTCGTCCGACCCTGCAACGTTTCAACGAGTTAAAAAAAACGAGCCAAGGGCTTACCACCAAGATAGTCCTCCACACTAATATCGGTGGCGAAGTCGGCGACGCGCTTGCCCGACGACGGCAACTTTCGGGCCGCCTTCGCGACCTCCGACACCCTGCCGGACGGTGGCACAGCCTTCGTCGATTTGGAGCCTCCGGTGCCTTGCTAGATGCAGGGACGCCTGACTTCGCCGCCAGTGGCGGCTTGCCTCCGCCGGGGGCCGCAGCCTTCGCAGCCCCCCGCTGCCTCTTCGGCCTGGCTTCATGAAGCCTGACAACCGCCTGGCGCTTTTGTGCAGCTCCCTGGCAATCCTTGTCCATCACTGCTGACACAACAGCAGCAATATTCCGCCCGTAAGGAAAAACTCTCCATTCACGAACCATGCGAGATGTAAAAAGGTCTTTGCCGGCCGCGCGGGGGATAGGAACATTCCTAGGCCAACAACCCCCGGTAACCCTCAGCATCCGAGCCGAAGACTCCCGGAGCTCGGGCGAAGACATCCTTCCCCCCGGGGCCGCGCATGTCCTCATCAACTCTCTAGCAAAACCATCGGAAACCCCAAGTCCTCCCATAGCAGTACCTAATTTCCTCTTTTTAGAGGATGGGGCGGCCGTCGGCGCAGGGTCGTCTCTAGTCTCCACCACCGGTTTCTTCCCACGGCGGTCCACATCGTCTTGAAAAGGATAGCCGTCATACGGCAGTTGATTCAATTCAAAAACCCTGTTCAAACGGTCATTCGACCCGCGGATATCCCAACTGCGCTGGCCCTCTGTCCTCGGCACGTAACGACCAACGAGCCGCACCGCCCCATCCTCCGCCTCACGCACAAAGGCGGCCGGATCGCGGCTTTGCAGGTTCAGCGCGAAGGCGGGACTTCGCACCACCCTTCCACCATGGAAAGGCATCTGGCGAGGGCACACTTTGCCCAACGCCCAGCCATGCGCCAAGGGCCATACCCCGTACGCCACAAATTCTTCAACCAAATCTCGCCCGCTGCTCAGGCCGGCGGCGCACCGAAGGGCCCCTTCGTCCGCATCCTCCTCCGCCACTTCAAAGGGCGGGTACGCTGAGTAAAAATGAGAACACATCTCGGACACGGGGAGTCCCTCATGGTTTTCGACGGTACCCTCAGCAACATAAAACCAAAACTCATTCCAGTTGCCCCACTTGTTGCGGGCGCAAGGAACCAACTCGACTACCTGCATCGTGGTCTTGCCGGTCTTCGGCGTAAACGTGTAGGACCCAAACTGAGCAACTTCATCTCCAATCATCCTCTTTTGCCAGTGCAAACAATAATACTTCGCAAAGACTTCGACCGATGGCTATCCGCCGTACGAAGTCGTCGCCCAGACATACTTCGACAGAGCCACCACGGCATTCGGTGTCAGCTGATGTATCTGAACGTTAAACCTGCGCAGGACTTTGCCAACAAATCGGTGCGCAGGCAGGCGGAGACCGGCGGCGAAGAACGCCTCGAACACAACCAACTCGCCCTCCGGCTCGGGGACTTCCTCCGTCCCCGGGACACGAGCAACGCCACCGCCGAAGTAACCCAACCGCTGCATATCTTGCACGCGGACCGACGACATCCACGACACGCCAAAATCAACAGAATCGCCGGCGCGCAACTCCTCCGCCATCAAACTACTCAGCGTCTCCTCAGACGAGGCGTCGGCCGGCGGCGAGGGGTCGGCTGGCGGCGTAGCGGCAGCGGAAGAAGAGGAGGTCGGCATCGCTACATACCATCGGCGACGGCGAGCGGTCTGCTTCACTCGAGCCAGATCTCCGGCGAACAAGAGCACGGCGGGCAGACGAGCAGCAAGACGGTGAAAAAAGGCGGCTAGGGTTTTCACGGAGCGCGGAAAGTGAAGTTCAAAAAGCGCCGACCCCCGCCCCCTTTTATAGACAGGGCGCGGCTCTTCGGGAAACCCGCAATCCAACAGGGCGCGGCGCTTCGGGAAACCCGCAATCCAACAGTACGCCGTCAATCAACGGTCATGTCAAAAACCCCCGCGGAACCACTTCGAGCGAGGGCAGCGTCTCCACCATCTAGCGACGTCTTCGGCACCAGGTGACTTTGTCGAACCGGTCCCTCGGAGGGCAAATGTTGGGGCGAAGGCAAAGACGCCACCCTTCGCTCGAGGCCTTCGCTGCAGTCGCTGGTCTGACAGAAACAAAACGGGCAGGGACACCCTTCGCTCGATTCGGCACCAGACGAAGGCCTGCGACGGCGTCATCCCACAGTGCGGCCTCATCCAGCTCAGAGGCCCAGGTGTGATCCGGCCCATTGTAACGGGCCCTGCGTGGCCGCCGCGTGTTACGGGCCTAATTTGTAAAGGCATCCCTGTAATTACGGTCGGTAACCCTGCTTTATGGGAATATTCTAGGGATGACCTAGGTAGCTGAGGGCACATGCGTCCTTAACACAAGGCGCTGGGCGCTCAGGTACCTATAAATACCCCCGCACAGTGCCCGTGGGAGGGCAGATTAACAGAGCTATTGCCATCTAGCGCGTAACCCTGTTAACGTCACTGTTCACCCTTGTTGGCCCCCCTTGCGAGTGAGAGCAAGTTCCAACAAATGGTTCAAAGGTACCTGAGGATCTCTAGGCTAGAAACTAGAGAGCTATTACAAAACTAAGTGCGGGAGAGAAATAAAAGAGATAGCAAAAATGAGATAAAGCCCAAAAGAGATGACTAAACAAATAGTCCTCTCCTCTATTTATAGAGGGTTATTCTACTTCCCTAAACTACCCCTAGATACATAGAGCTTATCCACTCAACTAGAGGCAACATGGACCAACTCCTGGATTTTTTATGTAACGACCACACACTCCATGAAGTTGCTTTGCTTCAACGCACCCTTCATGATGATGCCATGTGTCGCCCTGATTACCGTCGAAATTGTACCTCCAGATTTTGAGGCCCAAACCTAGTGAAACCAGCAAACTATAGTGCTAGGTGGTTTTGATGCTCAACCTCTAAAACCTTAGTGGGTAACATACTCCATATGCGTCCCCCACGTCCTGGACATGTGTCCTACTAGTCCACAACCGCGTCAGCAACACGATCCGCTCATCTACGTCCACGCGCACATCCGTGTCCCTAGGTGTTCGCCACCTAGCTAGTCACCAAACTTCTCCAATCCCTTAGTCAAGACTCATCACTCCTCCTTCGTCGCACCCAATCCATTGGCACAAACCCACTTAACCTTCACTTTCGTTGTCAACCACTGTCTCACTGTACACCTACACACCATAAGCCGAGAGACATGTTTGCACACATAAAAACTCACACCCTAGTTAGTCCGAAGGACTCACCTTAAAGTGCTACCCATTGACAACCACTCATCACAATGTGAACACATTGGCACATGTCAACCTTATGTTCGCAATCTCCCCTTGATGATTGCATTGTCAGCACAACCATAGAAACACCATAATCAACAAAAAACAGGGAAAATGAAGAGACACTCACTCAAAAGACAAGAAGCCAGACAAAGGTTAAAGACAAGTCTTCAAAAGTGAGCAAAGATTTGTCCCTAAATATATGGGCAATAACTCAACACAACCAAGCAAAGATGAATAGCCCTCAAGAAGAGGCAGAAAGTGGGCTCAACACCACTATCCTGAAATTAGGGCCAAATCTGAGCAAAAGACAGTAACAAAGCTAAAATCATACCTAGTCCCTCTAGAAAGAGACAAATGGATCAACACAACTAGCAAGACACATTTCTCAAAAGCTCACCCTGACAAAGACAACTCCCCTGAAGAAGTGCTCAAAACCTCACAAAGAAACACATGCATCCTCAACAAGTGTAGGTGTAACCCCCCTACAAAAGGAAAAAATTCCCCCCTAATTCACCAAACTTCTACCCCTTGTTGATACATGCACTCAACGAGGACTTCACAGAAGCACAAAATAGCAACTCCTCAAAAAAATCTCCCACTGAGATATGCAAGATAGCATCATGAGGTGCAGAAAATGCAAGAGCTTCAGAAGTATAGCAATGAGAGTGTAAAGATGCGCTAAGTGGTGTGGTACAATGTGGGTAGCAGTATATGCATGTGCTAGCAGATGCTCAACCTAATCATATGCACATGTTTTGTAAAGAATAATCATTTGAATCAGATTAAGCATGTCAGAAACAGAGGTTCACCACTAAAACAACACTAAACATATGTAAACAGGAAATCAACAAAGTGCTAGTCAAGAGTAAATAAGGTGAACTACCATATACAATGGTTACTCATTATGCCAAATTAAGAATTAAACTTGTATTTGATCAATTTATCGGAATTGGCAGCAGAACACAAGTTTCATTTAAGAGTATGTGAGTAGAGAGGTTGTAACTGTTATCAAGTCTAACTTTCTAACCAGGTGTAGCCTATGCAGAAATACAATCAGAAGCTAAAGACACTAGTTTCGATCATCCATTACATTGATCAAGTTCTTCCAAAAGTTCAAGTGGAAACAATCTCGACTCTCGATATAGTGATGTGGTGACAAATCCAAACCCATATCGATCTTCCTGTTTTTCACTTATCTAGATTCAAATTTTAGCACAAAATTAATGTAACCAACCATTGAATGACTAAAAGCATGCAACATAGCAACCTGGCATACTAGTGATAGCAAAAAGGATCTCAGCACATCCTACACATGCTAGTTGCCAATATCAGTGGTGAACAATTTTTAGATAGAGCAAGTAATAACCTTGTTCACAATTTAGAAAACAGGCTTAGCTCAACAAGATTGTATCAATATAAGTAAAAAGAGCTTAAGCTTGCCATAGCATCATCATGTTCACAAGGAGCATACTACAAATAGCATAATCACATTCTAACATATATACACATGAAGCTTAAAATGTAGATATGTTACAAAAATCAAGAAAATGAAATCTAGAAAGTGCAAAGAGAAAATAAAAAGAAGTAAGAAGCAAAATGAGTCCTTCTAAAAAGGGAAACACACACCAAAGCCCCACCTAAATGTGCAAAAGTGGACTAATCAAGGGGTTTGGTGAGAATATCAGCAAGCCATAGGTGGGTGTCATGGCAAATATCTATGTACCCTTTCTCATAATGATCTCATAAAATGAAAGCTGGCATCGATGTGCTTGGTCTTTGAATGCAGAACCAGATTTTTGGCAACACTGATGGCCCTGGTGCTATCGCAAATCAAAGGTACAGGCTAAAAACCAATCCAAAATCCCTCAAAGTGGCCATCCAAAATAATTGAGAACAACAGCTAGCGGCAACAACATACTCAGCCTATATGGTGGATTGGGCTATGCTAGACTATTTGCGAGAAGACCAAGAGACCAAAGAAGATCCCAAAAACTAATAAGTCCCAGAAGTAGACTTCCAAGCGACAACTCGCAAAATCAGCATTAGAATACCCACACAAAGACAAGACTAAAGAAGAGGAATGCCATAATCCAAACACAGGAGTGAAACAAAGGTACCTCATGGTCCATTTGACTGCTTGCTTGTGAGAAGTGTGCGGAGAAGCCTGGAACCGAGCACACAAACACCTTGTGAAGTTTATGTCTTGCCTCATCGCCGTCACGTACAAGAGAGAGCTGATCATGCTCATGTACTCATTCTAGTCCACAGGCTCATTGTCCTCATCTCGTGGTAGACATGGGCATCGAAAGAGGCCTGGCCTTGCCCATGTCAAACTTCTTCAAGACATCCTTGGTGTACTTGCCTTGGTGCACAAATGTCCCATCTTGGTTCTACTTGATTTGCAACCCAAGGAAGAAGGTGGGCTCTCCCATCATGTTCATCTCAAACTCCCTACTCATAGTATCTAAAAACTTAGAAACAAGAGCATGAGAAAAACTACTAGAGATGATATCATCCACGTAAATTTGAACCAACAAACAACCATTTCCTAGCTTGAGGACAAAAATAGTTTTGTTAATAAATCCTGTTTTAAAGCCCTTCGCAAGCAAGAAAGATTTCAAACGCTCATACCAGACTGTAGGAGCTTGTTTCAAACCATACAAAGCTTTTTAAAGTTTAAAAACATGGTTTGGAAACTTGGGATTCTCGAAACCTTAGGGTTTCTTGACATAAACCTTTTCCTCTAGATACCCATTTAAGAAAGCACTTTTGTCATCCATTTGAAAAAAGATTAAAACCATTTGAAGCAACAAGAGCTAAAAGGATTCTAATGGCTTCTAAACAAGCAATAGGTGGCAAAGGTTTCCTCAAAATCGATCCCCTCTTTTGGCAAAAATCCTGGGCAACCAACCTAGCTTTGTTTTGAACTACCAACCCACCCTCATCCTGTTTATTATTGAAAATCCATATGGTACCGATGGGGTGGCCGTTTTGAGGAGGTGGTACCAAATGCCAAACTTGGTTTCTCTCAAAAATTTCAAGCTCCTCATGTATGGCATTGACCCAATTAGGATCAGACAAAGCGTGTCCAGCATCTCGGGCTCAAATGAGGCAACAAAAGCAGAGTGAGCAAAGTGAGAAATTTTTTGTGACCTGGAGTGAGTGAATTGCTCGTGAAGCTCACTAGTCATCTGCTGAGGTGGATGAACGTGTTGGATGTGTCGTGGTGCATCCCTCAAAGAGGTCGCCTCCCCCTCAATAGCAGCCTAATCGCCTCCAGGCTTAGTAGGCTCTAGCTCGAGTGGGCCCCAAGTCATGGAAGAGGTGATGTTGGGTTTGTTAGCCAAAGTAATGGAAGCATGCTCAACTAGGGTAGCCAGTGGAGATGGCTCATGATCACCCCAATCGGTGTCGTCTTGCTCCTCCTCCACAAAGATGGTCTGACCCATTTGTCCATCATCTTCATGCTCAAAAACATGGGATGCACAAGATATAGTCTCATCGAAAGTCACCTCATAGGTCTCCATAATACGGTTAGGTTCAAGGTTAAGAATGCTATAAGCTCGAGAAAGTAAAGCATAACCAAGAAAAATCCTGTCAGAAGACCGTGACTCAAATTTCTCCAGATTTTCCTTTCTGAGCACAAAACATTTGCAGTCAAACACCCTAAAATGGTTGACCTTGGGTAGACGTCCAAATCGCAATGAATAAGAAGTCTTGTTCAAGAAAGCTCACAGAAAGATGCATTTGGACACATGACAAACAGTGTTGATCGCTTCGGCCCAAAACTTCCTAGGAGTCCTATGCTCATCAAGCATCATCCTAGCCATCTTAACAAGGGTCTGATTCTTGCGTTCAACAACTCGACTCTGTTGAGGTACATATGGAGAGGAAAATTGATGCTAAAGATGCAAAGATGCACAAAAGGTCTCAAAATGAGTGTGTAGGATTATGGGGAGGCTACACTAGCACAAAACAAAATATTCAACCCCATAAAACAAGATCTACTGTTGTTATAGGACATGGGTTACCACTAGATGCACAGGGCAGCGAAAAATGACATGATGTAGACGAACGCGTTGAGTAGTGCCATGTAGTCGTCAACGCCCTTCACATCCTCGCGCAGTTCGTCCTAGTGCTCCAGATGCAGCGCCTCCATGGTATTCACACGTACAGGGAGGAAGTACCACGTACCGAACTGCTAGGTATGAGATAGTGGCATGGCGAGGGCACGAGGGGCACAACGGTTGGTGTGCAATGGGTGAATTAGGTCAACCCTAATCGTGTGTATACCACTCATTATATAGGTGCCTTGGTGGGCTTCTGACTCCGAGGTCTACCAACAACCCTAAACCTAGTCTAATTCGAATCCTATCTGAGTTAGGCTTTCTTACCCTTATGTGTGTGACCATATAGGTTCACGTATACATAGACATGGCCCGAGTACTCTTACTTAGCCCAATAATTGATAGCAGCCTCTAGCAAGACATGTCAACTCCTATGCATACACAAAGATCATACCAGACAAACCATCATAACATTGCATACATGTTGTTTCCTTTGTCTCACAACATTTGGTCTGGCTCTAAGCTGACCTTTCTTTCTTGTTACTATGATTTGGAATCCTTTCATAGGTTAACACTTAACCCTAGCATGACCATGCATTTCTTGATCCAATCACCCTAGGGGCCTAGAAATATCTCTCTTAGGAAGAGAGGGACAAATTCCATCTTGACTAGACATCTCTCATAGCATGTTTTCTGACAAACCCAAAACTACCTTTATAACTACCCAGTTACGGAGTAGAGTTTGATAGTCCCTAAGTAGGTCAATTCACATCTTAAGAACATGCGATAATCTTAGGTCTAAGGACATAGTGTACATGTTGCAAAAATAGAACTACGTTATGAAATCTCACAGTGGGTCAGTCCAGCCTCATGTCATACATGTGCTCACATTATTAGTTTGACATCTCTATGTACATGACTTGTGAAACATAGTCATCAACTAATACATGTTCTAGTCATCGACACTGACCAGGGACACCTTTTAGAATAACCATACAAGTAAAGAATCTCACAAACAATTCACATAATTGCTAATCAATACAAGGTGCCTTTCATGGATATTTGATTAAGCAATATATATCATGGATACAAAGAAATATGCTTATCACTATGGTTATCTCTAGGGCATATTTCTAACAGTCTCCCACTTGCACTAGAGCTAATCTAGAAGATATCTAATACCCATAGATCTCATGTGTGCCTCATGCTTAGATTGTGGAAGAGGTTTTATCAAAGGATTAGCAACATTTAAATATGTATGTATCTTGCATATCTTGATCTCACCCCGCCTAACGAACTCATGTATGAGGTGAAACTTCTGTAGTACGTGTTTGCTTTTCTGGTGGTTCCTTGGCTCCTTAGCTTGCGCAATAGCACCATTGTTGTCACAGTAGAGTTTCAATGGGCTAGACGCATTAGGAAACACACCAAGCTCGATGAGGAACTTCCTTATCCAAACACCGTCCTTCATAGATTTAGAAGCTGCAATGTACTCGGGTTCTGTTGTAGAATCGGTCATGGTGTCCTACTTAGAACTTTTCCAACTAACAACACCACCATTTATTGTGAACACAAAACCTAATTGCAATTTTAACTCGTCCGGATCAGTTTGGAAGCTTGCATCGGTGTAACCAGTTACAATGAGCTCCTCCTTACCTCTGTAGAATAGGAACATATCCTAAGTCCTTCTCAAGTACTTAAGAATGTCTTTTAACATTGTCTAGTGACCCTCACCTAGATCAGCCTTGTGCTTACTCATAGCACTTATAGCATATGAAACATTTGGGCGCGTACTTATCATGGTGAATATGGTAGATCCAATTGCTAAAATGTATGTACCATACTCATGTGCTCTCGCTCATTAGCCGTCATAGGACACAACTTCTGGCTGAGGTGTATACCATGTGACATAGGCAAGAACCCTTTCTTCAACTGTTCCATATTGAATCATGTCAACACCTTATCAATGTACGTATCTTGACTTAATCCTATACGTATCTTAGACCTATCTCTATAGATCCTTATGCTTAGAATATATGTTGTTTCCCCTAAGTCCTTCATAGAAAAACTCTTTTTTAGTGAAGCCATGACATATTCTAGCATAGGAATGTCATTCCCATTCAATAATATGTCATCTATAAACAAGATCAGAAATACAACAGGGCCCCCACTTTCCTTATTGTAAACACAAGCTTCTTCTTCATTTTGATGAAAACCAAACCCTTTGACAACTTCATCAAAATGAATGTTATAACTCTCATATGCTTGCTTCAACCTAGAAATGGATTTTTGAATTTGCACATATTTCGACAAAACCCTCGTGTTGTATTATATACACGTCCTCATCTAGGTTTCCATTTAGGAAAGCTATTTTGACATCCATCTGCCAAGTATCATAATCAAAATATGTGGCAATAGCTAGAATGATCCAAAGAGATTTAAGCATTGCTACTGGCAAGATGTCTTGTCGTAGTCAACTCCTTGAACTTGTCAAAAACCCTTTGCAACAAGCCAAGCCTTATAGATGTTAATATTTCCATCCACATCTTTCTTTTGCTTATAGATCCATTTGCACTTTATGGGTATAACACCATCAGGTGGGTCAACCAAGTTCCAAACTTGATTGTCTTCTATGAAATCTATCCCGGATCTCATGGCGGCTTGCCATTTCTCTGAATCTAGGTCCATCATCGCTTCCGCATATGTTGCAGGTTCTCCATTGTATAACAACAACACTTCCCCATTGCCCAACAATAGCACTCCTCCCCATGCCTCGCGAAGTCTTGCTTACCTTCGTGGTTGTGGTGGTGCTTCTTTTGACACAGACGTCTCAACTTGTTCTGCTACATTAGAATCACTTGTTGAATCTTGTCCCATTGGCTCATCATGAACTTCTTGAAGATACACCTTTTGTTCACTTTTCTCTCTTTGAAGAAACTATTTCTCTAAGGAAACATTGTTCCGGGCAACAAACATTTTGCCTTCTAACAGGTGGTAAAAGTAATATCCTAAAGTCTCCGTTGGATATCTCATAAACATGCACTTATCCGATTTTGGAGTGAGTTTATCCGACTGAAGTCGCTTGACGTAAACCTCACAACCTCAAATTTTTAGAAAAGAGAAACTGAGAATCTTGCCAGCCCACATCTCATATGGTGTCTTAACTACAGACTTAGACGATACCCTATTTAGTGTGAAAACTATTGTTTCTAGAGTGTATCCAAGGTAGGTCCGACTAGCTCATCATTGATCTAACCATATCTAATAAAGTTCGATTACATCGCTCAGACATACCATTCCTCTGAGGCATACTGGGTGGCATATGCTACGAAATAATTCCACAACTCTTTAGATGATTGCTAAACTAATGGCTCAAATATTCACCTCCACGATCAGATCGCAGTGCTTTAATTTTCTTGCGACGCTGATTTTCCACTTCATTCTGAAACTCTTTAAACTTTTCTAAAGATTTAGACTTATGTTTCATTAAGTAGACATAACCATATGTACTAAAATCATATGTGAAGGTTATGAAGTATTGTACTCCCCTAGTTGTCATACTCATTGGTCCGCATACATCAATATGTATGAGTTCCAACAAATCTAATGCCCTCTCTAGTAAACCCGTAAAGGGCACCTTGGTCATCTTGCCAAGTAAGCATGCTTCACATGTCTCATATGATTCAAAATCAAATGAAGTTAAAAGCCCATCAAAATGAAGCTTCTTCATGTGATTCTCACTTATATGACCCAAACGACAGTGCCACATGTAGGTAGGACTTAAATAATTAGGCCAAGGCCTTTTAGCACTTATATTATAGACAGGTGCATCATCAAGATTTAAAATGAATAACCCATTCATAATGGATGCAAAAGCCACAAACATGCCATTTTTAGAGATTGCACCACCATTGTTTTCACTCGTGAATGAATAACCATCCTTCATCAAACATGAATGAGATAAAATGTTTCTACTCATATTAGGAACTATATAACAATTATTTAACTCCAAAATAAATCCTGATGGGAGGTGGAGTTAGATCGTCCCGATGGTAAACGTAGCAACTCTTGCATTATTGCATATGCAGAAATCAACTTCTCCTATTTTACGTTTCTACTTCTTACCATTCCCTGTATCGAATTGCAAATATGGGCAACTGATCCAGTATCAAATACCCAAGAATTAATATAAGAATCATTAAGAAAAATATCTGTAATGTGAATAGCAAGTGTACCTGCTATGCGAGTACTCATACCACCGCGATCCTTAATAGAGGCTAAGTGTGGCGGAACCGCCCGAATTATTCCAGCTTAAGTGCCCAAGTCGCACCCTTAAGGGCAGCAACACACTTAAACAGGAATAACCCGCCAGTCCCTCGGATCTAGTCCAATAAAGCCACTTACTAGGATCGAATACCACTAGCTCACTCGAAGGTGAGGCGCTGAGAAATACAATAAAACATAATACCACAAATTTAATAAGTATCATTAATGATTACATTATCGGAGTTTCAGAAATAATAATCATAAATTTTAATGCAGCGGAAATAACTAACGGAGAAAACCGAGTAACATGGCGAAGCCTGGCCACGCGACTCCTCCTGGTCCTCTCCTGCAGAAGCAATAACCCACTCGACTGTCTATCCCGATGGCAGGGGTGAAGGCCAAGTTACACCAGCAACCATATCCTCCAGAGAACCTATAAAAAATTATGCCACAAGCAAGGCAAAGTATACTAATACTCAGCTAGACTTACCCGGTGTGAGGAGTCTACTACTCTACCTCTAGACATGCAGCTGCTTGGCTGAGGGGTTTGGTTTGCCAAAAGCACTAGCTGAGTCTAAAAATCAAGTTTTAGCTTTTCAAGTTTTAGTATGATCACTTAAGCAATCGACTCCTACTTAACATGAGTTGGCTAACACAGTATAAGACTTAGCAAACCATTTTAGACATTGTAACTCGAAACATAGGTTAAAGCAGGTTAATTAGTTTTTCTTAACCATTGCTCAATTTAAATTTGTTAACACACAAGTCACCTAAAATAGCACATTTTTAGGATCTAACATAGAGGCATTTACACATGGTGTAAAACTCCATAAGACTACATTTGCTACTGAAGGATCTCAAGCACTTATGTGCATATCTTACCGGATTGTTCTTCAATTTTAACAAGGACCGACTTATGAACGCTACTCGCCTCCAATATTTATTGGGCTGCGATAACGCTCATATAAGACCTCTAATCAACCAACAAAATATTTATTTATCCAATGGAAATGGAATGCAATAATTGACAAAGTAAGGCATCGATCTTATCATGCGCATAAAAGCATCACAAGCATATTTACGGAACCTATCGGTTAACTTGATCGACACACTACACATGTTCTTCGCCCTTCAAAATCTATCGCACAACCGAATTCATCCCACTTGCTAATGACACCAACAATACCTACTGAAATATTATTCACATCACGAGCACAGTTACATGTCGCATACTAGTTTCTAACATAATCCTCATATAACTCGTAATTCAAACTACTCGCTAACAATAAATCATGCATAACAACTACCTCATCGACCGGTTAATTTATTTGGACACTGTCTGCCTAGCGTACCACTAGTACCCCGTATTTTGACTCGACTTATAAACATAGAGGAAGCGATGACTACTTCGGCATGTCACCACCTCTCTATTCAAGCAAAGACAATTTCTACCTGCAACGACCGAACATTCATATCGAGCACACCTTATTTTATCTTGTCTCGCATACAACCATATTGTGGCATGCACTCGAGACATTACCGTTTAACTTAACGCCATCACTACTACAACGCATTTCGGCACACACAATCATCCACCGATTCGCCCTCCGCATAAATGAGATAGACATTTTTAATTCTCGTTGCCACATCAGACAAGCACAACTCCACTGCCCTCCAATTTTTCCTACGCAACCATGCCACCTTTTTCTCATACATTCTTCTCTCATGAAAACTCCAATCTACACATATTCATATCCACGCACATAATTACAAGCGCATCCTAGACATCGATCTCCTTAAAAATAAATCGAGAGAGATGCACACATGTACATACACGATACCGACCAATTTTTTTACAAGTAGAACAAACCACAAGGAAAATAACCTGAGCAAAATGGGACTAGTCGCATGGGCTGTCCACATGGCTCGACATTTCGCCGAACGGACCAGCGTGAAGCGCGACATCGACGGTTGCTGCGATAACACAAGAGTTCATGAATTTGGCATTTCATAGAACACCACGGACGCAAAAACAGCAAGGATAGCAGGGTGTCTCACCCGGGGTTGACGACGTCACGAGCGGTGCTGCAGACAACACATTGTTTCCCACGGGCATTCCGTCGAATAGCCAATGGGCATTGAGGAGAAAAGAAAGGGGCGCCCTACGCTGGCTGCTGCTGCGTTCCAGACACTGAAACATGGGCAACGGCGAGCTCGCTGCGGCTGCTGTTTTGTGGGGAAGAGAGGAGCAGGGAACTAGAGCTGGGCGGCATTGCTCCTGCTGCTAGATCGAGGGGAACAGGGAACACGCAGGGGCGAACGTTGGTGGTGCCCTGCGCGCGAGGAGGAAGAAGGCCAGCAGAGAGTTTCGCGTGGCGAGCAGCACCTGTGGGAAGTGGAGGTCCGAGTGGGGGGAAGAAAGGAGAGGGGCGGCTGGAGCCAAGGAAGGAGATGCAGGGGACCCAGACGCCATGACTGCTGGCCGGAGCAGAGGCGTCGGTCTGTAATGGACGGGCGCCGAGCCAGAGAAAAGCAGAGGTCTGACCATGGCTGCTTCTGCCCCTGCGCAAGGGAGGCCATGGAGGAGGGCACCAGGGGAGGTGCTTGCTGCTCGCCATGGACAGCAGAGAGAGGGAGGAAGGGCGCCATGGGAGGGAGGAAGGTTCCTGCGCCATGAACAGAGAGGAGGAGAGTTGTGCGTGAGAGAAAAAGAAAGGAGAAGAGAGAGTGGCGGCTAGGGGGTAGATGGAAAGTTTTCAATTTGCAAGGGAGAGGGCTCCTATTTATAGAAGAAATCCTAGGGTTAGAGTTTCAAATGGGCTGGGTTGGGCTGGCCCAAAACACTACTTCGGGCCGCGCTTAATTATTTCCAGAGTAAAAATGCTCCTGCAGAATTTGTCTCTACGGAGAACAGAGCGAAATAGATTTTGGAAGATCGGGCGATTAACTCGCTAAGAGTTTTATTTGACTTCGCTCGGCAACAAATCCCTACGCATGATTCAAAAATAAATTGTCTCGAAATACGACCGGCTTTCCGATTTTTAGTCAGAGAAGGTGAATCGTGACATTTTAAAAATCACTGCCGGAATGGGTTTTGAATTCAATTCAGGCACAAGATACTAGGCTGAGTCGAGTAAGAATTAATTAGAGGGCGACATACTGAGTATCCCGTTTGAGAATATGGACTTGGATAAAATAGTCGAACATAGATCAAAGTTCGAGGAAATAGACTCGGTCTCAGATCAAATAACAGTCGTCAAGAGTTTGATTAAATGAGCTTCTGATGAGATCTATAATTCGAGAATGATTAACAAGTTGGCGTTCATGCCGAGAAATAAAAGTTTTAACAGGCCCTAAATTCGGCCTTTTGTGAGACTGAATAACTCCGAATTCGGTGAAATGAGAATGAATAGTCTGGATAATCAGAGACATACGCGAGAGAGAAATAGAAATTTTTACTGAGCATCCGAGATTAGGATAAATCCCCCGACATAACACGAGATAGACACGTGGGGTGTCACACTAAGTACTGCTTGCAATTCCTCTTCCTGTGACCAAATTCTTTACAACAAAAACACTTAACATCTGCAAAGAGAATTGCAAATTTGGAGATTGAATCTTTAGCCTTACCCTTTTTCTTCTGAGATTTACCCTTATTTATAAATTTGGGTTTGTTTTGGACCGCCATCACATGGTCGTTGCTGCCAACACTTTTCTTTATATCACCCTCTGTTGTTTTCAGCTTGCCACACATCTCATTGAGGCCCCTCTCTGCCCCATGCATATGGTAGTTCGGGACAAAGTTTCCATAGCTGGGTGGAAGAGATCCCAAAATAAAATTTGGGAAGCCCAACTTATCCAACCTCTAAATGTAACCAACCATTTTGATTACATGTGGCCCAACTACTGCGCTTCTGCTAGCTTGCATTCTAGAAAGGCTTTGGACACATCGAACCTTTCAGTCCTAGCCTGAGTCTGGAACATGTAATTGAGTGCCACGATCACATCATACGCCTCATTGTTTGTCTCAAACTGCACCTGCAGCTCAGGCTCCATGCAAGCAAGCATAAGACAACTCACTTCAATATTAGCATCCATTGCTTTCTTATAAGTGTTCTTAGCACAAATAGTGCATCTTCAGCAGGTTCCTCTAGTAATGGGGTGTGTAGAACTTCTTCCTTTTCCTCTGCCCCGAGAAAAATTCTCAGGTTATGGATCCAATACATATAGTTTGTTCCATTCAACTTATCCTTTTTAGGGATTGAACACAAAGTAAATGATGGGTTGTTAGGTGCCATTTATCAACAACAAAATAATGCAAAATACTAAGACAAAAATATCCATGACAGAGTAAATCATATTAAACAATTAATGGAATCTACTCCCACTAAAATCAATATCCCTCGATTGATAATTAGTGATTCAAAACCCACAACTTACAAATCTACTAGTGAGCTCTAGCATCACCGCTAGAATACAAGGTAGATCAGTAAGCATCTCTTTGTTAACCATATCATATATGACTTCTGTTGTTGGGTGACATCTCTATGTCCCGGCTCTCAACCTTATGCCCTAAAGTCCTTAACCATTAAACTGACTTTGTTTAAGTTAACCAACCCTTATGTAGTATGTATCTGATATGAACCTATCTAGTCAAGGAAAACTAGTGGCACCCTAATTTCATAGACCCACCACCAATTGTATGAGGCTCATGATAGTGCAAGGTTTGGGGAGGCATCTTATCTTAAACATGTATGAGGGATTGTTCTACTTATATCATCATGTGCAAGAACAATATTCTCGTAAACATGTAGAACATTAAGAATAGCATTCACACAACAATTGTGATTTGGTATGGCTCGCTGTCACAGGGTGATCTCAATCTCTAATAGTATGTCCGTCATGTTGATATCCATCTCCATGATGTAGGTATGCCATCCTTCAAGTGATGAGTCCTTCAAGACCTATCTAACGTATGCTCGTAAACAAATTACATCTACGCTTTGGATCATCACATGTTGACACATAGGTCATTACATCAATTTTTCACAGTACATATGGCTCTAGCCATATTGCCCTGGTCATGACACAGATCATGAATAATTCATACACATGCATCATATACACATAACAGTCGTACCTATCACACCAAATATCCTGCAAAAACAAGTTACGAGTTCTGATGTCTAAACTTAAACATTCCAAAACTCAATTTTGCTAGTCGAATTTGGGAAATCAAATTTTGCCAGATGCAGTAAAGCAACAAGAAAAGTTATGACCATTTTACGGTAAGACGTCATAACAACAATCAATCAGATTCAGTAGTAGATCCAATCTACTATCATGCATCAAATGTGTGTGACGTATGAAACTGGGTTTTGATCTGACCAATCACATTGATCTATTCTTGCTGCAACTAGTATTACGTGTATCATTTAACTATGATGGAAGAATACCGTTCGGTAGGAGTAGATCGTTACACGACCACTGCAACAAGAACATCAAAACTCATTCGCTGATCATCCAGAAATCTTGCATATTCCCATATGCACATGTCCTGAACCTAAAACTTAATAGCTACATCTCTGATACCACTGTACAATTATGGGGAGGCTACACTAGCACAAAACAAAATTTTCAACCTCATAAAACAAGATCTACTACTGTTATAGGTCACATTATTACCACTAGACGCACAGGGCAGCGGAAAAATGTCTCGATTTAGACAAACACATAAAGCAGTGTCGTGCAGTCACCGATGTCCTTCATGTCCTTGTATGGTTGAGAGCACCTAGAGGGGAGGGGTGAATATGTGATCTTGCAAAACTTAACTCAAATCACACAAACTTGGTCTAAAATGTGAGTTAGAGAGAATTAAAACCAAGTTTGAGAGTAGAGAGAAGAGATAAGTTCCTTTCACTTGATTGCTCTATCAAGGTTTAATTTAGACTTAGAGCATTATCGCAAGTGAATAATTGGAACAACGAAGAGATAAAATTGAAATAAAGTAAATGGAACAATAGACACGACAATTTTTATCCCATGGTTTGGTCAAGCGTAATATGCTTGCCTACTCCATGCTGTGGTGTCCCAATGGACGAGGGTTGCACTCAACCCTCTTAAGTGATCCAAAGATCAAACTTGAGTACCACGGTTGTCTTCCTTATATCAATATCCTAGTTGTGAGGAATCTCCACAAATTGGAGTCTCTCACGCCTTACACGATTGATCAAAATCGAATTCGAAGTAAGGAGGGAAGTAGAAATGCACACAAGAGCATAATTGCAGCAACACCACACACACAAGCAAAGAAGAGAGTGTTGATCACTTGTTCTCAAATGCTGTGAATCAAGAACAAGGCAACACAATTGTTAAAGATTAAGGACCTTCATCCTCCGAAGCATTATTTCCTTTTAGATATAATGATCTTCAGACAAAGGTCGTGAAGAACACACCTTTAGCATTCACAAGAATAGGAGTACATAGAGATAATAGATGTAATCTATTCATTCATACACGTATGTATATTTCATAATGTACACATGAACATTAACAGAATTTACATCACATTGATACATTCGGCTTGTTCGAAGGTGTTGACGCGAGGGCAATTTCAATCCAGCGTGAATAGTACGTTGACACTGTTCACCTATTTATAGGCACGAGATGCAGCCCGGGTAAAAGTACATCTATGAACTTAACATTTATTCATAACTGTAACATAAATCATTAGGGACTAGCTAGTCTTTTCCTCTTTGGCTCGGCTCCATGTTTGATCTTCGGCATCACTTTAAGCCGAAGTTGTTTCTCTTTGGTTATAGCTTCGGTCGTTCATTATCGTCACTTTCGGGCTATGCCTTTGTCTCGAAGACCTTCAGTGAAGGAGAACACTCCCATCATGAATCAAGGCTCCCTGTGATAATCAATAATATACTGAAAGTATATTGTTAGTCATGTTTTTGAGGACCTTCGGAAGAGGAAATCCCCCAACAGTAGCCCTTCGCAGTATTGATTTGTTTCTTTGTAACAAATTCAGACTGTGATACGAACAAAGGCCTTTAGCCGAAGGTCCGAAAAAACACCTCCCTTCGCTAGAATAGCTAATTGTTCTGCACCATGGGACCCACCGATCGGTGGAGCTCTAAGTATGTATATATATATATATAGAGAGAGGCCTGCGTTGTGAATATTTTTTGTGCCATCTAGCTCTTTGTGTTGTGATTGCCATTTTAGCCTTCTTATTTTGGGAGCGCAATTGTTTTCTTTGATCATCAACATTTTCTACAATCATCATCGAAATGGCTGAGGATAGGAAGACTATAGACCCCACAGCTGCTGGTTTTTATGAAGCAATGGAAAGGACCAATGTTGAAAAGATCACTAATGAAATGTTGGTTGGGCTATCTAGGGATTCCAGCGACAGTGATAGCTTTGATGTGGAGAGTGGTAACGAGGATGCCGAAGATCGGCCATGGAGGCCTAGCCATGTTGTTTTTGGAAAGTCAACTGTCAAACAAGGGCAGATTGAAGCGATGAAGGGCAAATATTTCCATGATATATCTATAGTGAGGGTTGGGGGAGAAAGTAATGTTCCTCTTCCCGAAGCAGATGAAGTAGTGGTTTTCAAAAGCTTCATGAAGGCTGGGCTTTGTTTCCCAATGCACAAGACGCTGGTTGAAGTTTTGAAGACATTTGAAATATATCTTCATCAACTTACTCCCGAAGCTTTGATTAAAGTGAGGGTTTTTATTTGGGCTATGAGAAGCCAGGGGCTAGAGCCAGATGCTAGGTGCTTCTGTAATATACATGAATTATCTTACTAGACGAAGGCAACTAGTAAGAAGCAATACCATAACAACTTCGGGTTCTACAACTTTGTGCCTCGCTCTGACGCTAGGTATCTCGTGCCAACATTTCAGAAAAAATGGCCGGACTCTTGGATGAAGCAATGGTTCTATGTGAAGAATGGTCTAAGTGAGAGGGAGGATGTGAGGGTCATTATTCAGTGTCCCATATGGTCACGCTTCGGCATTATAAGGCCGTCCATTGCAATTGGGAACGAAGTGCAGGCGTGTTTAATGGCTTTCGACACAGTGTGCACTTACATCGGTACTAGGGATTTGGTATAGGAACGCATTGCTTACAAAGTATGGCCTCTTATGAATGACTAGGAGATGCCGAAAGAAACTGTTGTTGGTTCCAGCCAAGGTGGTTTGGTTTGTCTAAGATACATCTTCCGGTATAGAAGCCAGTTTGACGAGTCGAATGACGATTGGCTAGAGGTTGTTGAGGCAACCAGTGATGAGCTGTTGGGAGCCTATACAAAGGAAGAGGACAAAACCATAACCATTGCCTTCGGTGCTAGAGGAAAAAGGAGACTAAATAGAGTTTTTGATGTGATCGGGTTTGTTTATCCTGACTATTGTTTTCCTTCTCGAAAGCAAGGAGGGAAAAGAAAAATTGCCACTTCGACCTCTTCCGGTGCACCAAAGTCAAAGAGAGCCATGGTCCTGACCCATAGGCCAAAGCTTATTGGGATGGCTGTAGTGCCGAAGCTTATTGAGAGTGCCGAGGTTGTCCCCTTAGCTATGGAATCAGCTCCTATCATGCTAGCCGAAGCTAGTGCAGATCTGGTAGAAGAGTCGAAAACAAAGAAAACAGCAGAACAGCCAAAACTGATGAGCCCTCCAATTGTAATAGAGTTGTCGAAGCTATCAACTACTGCAACAATGAATTTAAGGAAGAGGAGGATGACTAGTGTTTTGGATGCTGTTTTGGAATCCATGAAAATGCTAACTCCTGCTTCTACCGAAGCCTCTGGCGAGAAAATTGAAGATGCAAGAGAAGTGGTCACTACAAGCGCTTGTTCTACTCATGTTGAAGTGGAACCTTCGGGAGCTGCGCCAGTAAAGCTGGTGGAAGAGAGTCTTCCAGAAAAACCCACGTCACCTGCTCCTGAAGCACCTCCTCTGGGTGATTTGAACTATATTGTTCGACATGCTTCGGGAAAGCAGTTATCAGCAGATCAAATTGTTGAAGTGCAACACTATGCCAAGGAGCTGAAATACCCCCAAGGGTCCTTGGTATAAAGAGGAGACAAAGAAGATGACTTCCTTTACTGTCTACCTGACAGTAAAGAGATCAATGTTTGCCGAGAGATGATGGATAACATGAGGTATCCAAAGCTTGAGCTTGGTCTGTCTGCAATGACGAAGGATCAGCTTGCGGATAACCTCGCCTGGAACAGCTTGAAGGTTTGTACATTTTGGCTTCGTATTTGGTAATTTTTGTTACTGTGAACTATTTTTGTGGTAATTCTTACTGTTATTATTTGTTCATTCTTTGTCTGGCAGGGTCTGATTCTTAGTAAGGCTCTAAAAGCTCAAAAAGATGTAGAGGATGAAAGCTACTAGATGGCAATTGGAAACCTTCAATTGGAGGTTCTAACTTTGAGGAACGAAGCTCTTGAAAAGGATAAGATTCTGCTCTCTTTGGTCAAAAGGCTAAAATCCAACGAAGCTAAGCTGTCTGCTCAAGCAGAACTGCATAGATCTGAATTACAAGAATTAGAAACGAAACTTGGTGAAGTAATTGAAAATTTCGATGTGGAGCTAACAAAACATGAAATATCTGATATAGAATGATTGAGAGTACAGAAAAATATTGAAGAGCTTCGTGAACCTAAAGAGGAATGCTACAATGTTGCTACAGAATGTGCTAAGAATTCGAAGAATAGTTTTTCTAAAGTTGGCGCATTTTTCTTAGAGCAAAACTTTATCCATGGTGATCCTGACAGGGTTATCTGCTGGATTAACGATAAAGCCGAAGCTTTTTAAGAGATTCTCAGCGGCAGAGGAGATTTCTGTGCCTTCGCCGATGCCCGTGGGGCCGTGTCGGTCCTTGAAAAGGTCAGCTACGAACATGCCAAGGCTGTGGTTCAGCCAGGATTCTCTCTTTCAGTCGACGATATTAAAAACCCTTCGGTCGAAGCCATTGCTCTAAGCGGAAAGTTTTATTCTGAAGTATGGTTGAAGGGTGGCCGAGGGATAGTTGACGAAGCTATTAGAAAGAAAGAGAAAGAATCTCATGACGCCTTGGAAGAGGCCAGAAGAGCTGAAGAAGCCGCTGAACATGCCAGGCTTATAGGTATATCTTTCATGATTTAGCTTCGTAAATTTTTTTAGCTTCGGTAGTAACAGACACTTATATTGTGGTACAACTAAGCGTTCTCCCCCTCCGGAGCCATATGACCCTGAAGCTAATCCATCTCTGAAGGGGCGCTCGATGTAATTAGGATTGCTAACGAAGCCGTTGATGAAGTTGTCAACAGACTACTGAACTAAGCTGTCGATAAAGTTTTAAAATAGGATGAATAGAGCTTATTTGTTAAGACTTTAGATTCTATATATATAATTTTGCTTTTGTAAGCAACACTTATCAACTATATGTATATTTAATGATGTAATATATTTCTTTGTGAGGCGTGAAATCTTCGTACGTACCGTTTTTTGAGCCGTAGGCGAAAAAACACCTTCCCTTCTTTTCACGCTTTATAAAGAAAGAAAGAAGTCTCACACATATGATGATTCATGGCACAGGATCGAATGCCACATCTTTACTATATAATAGGAGTTCTATACAAAATAAATAAATAATTACATTATATGGAGACAACGGTCCAGCAACCCGAAGTTGACTGGGAGACGACGGCCTAGACCTCTCACGAACTCGTCACAGCATCCTCCAAGCGCCTCATCCTGCGGTACCTGTTCTTGACCTGTGGGGGTGTGAGACAGCAAGAGTGAGCTCACATACGTTCATCGCTCAACAAGTTGTGGGGAATAATGTGCATGAACTCGCCAAAGGTGGGAGTTCACGTGAAGTGTAAGGCTTACCAAAGAGGATGGTTAGAGTTGAGCATTGCTTTTAAAATTGGTCAAAATTTTATTAGCATTTACTAAGTATAAGTAAATACCAACCCAATTAAATAGTAGAACAAAAGTAACAACATCACCTGCAATGCAATGCATATGACAAATTGAATTTAGTTCCATAAATTAATCATCAGAGAGTCCTGAGCTGCTCATGACCGTGAGCTCGGCTAGTATACCAGTTTTACACTCTGCAGAGGTGGTACCCTTTACCCACAAGTCGTGTATCCCATGTCGCCAGGGTTAGCTAGACCCTTAGACACTACCGAGGTGAATGGCTAGGGATCCACTACGAGGCCTTTACAAAGTTCCACTAGCTTCCGAAAACCCGCTACAGTTTATGAGAAGCGCACTTGCAAGAATCCCCCGTCTGACCGCCATCGCAGCAAAATCAACCCGAGAACCTCCTTGCATGCAACTCCCCTACTACCCTTGCCCCTTTCGGGTAAGGTAGTCTTCCGCTAGCTTTCCTAATTAATCAGCCAAGGGCGTCCATAAACCCTTGTGGTGGCACGTGTTTCTCAAGTTAAGCTCTATGTTCCAATTAACATTAATGATCTTGACATGAACATAAATAGAATAACAAAATAACTGGAACATAGATATGATAAATAATTATCCCAAATCCATGTTAAGCAATAGCAAACTACCCAAGTGATTCAGGGGTAAACAAGGTAATGAGATAAACAATCTAGGGTAACCTATTGGGTCCCATCAAAATTAACCTATGCATGAATAAATGATATTAAAGAACATTATTGGGTAAAAAGTGGTCAAGGGCACAACTTGCTTGGCACTTGAGGTTCCAGGTACCAACTTGCTTTTCAGATGACACGTGTCCTCACGCTAGTCGTAGCAATATAAACAAACATGGTATAGATAAAATTAACATCACACCAAACATAAGTACAAACTGAATAATAATGATCTACGCGTTGCTACGAGACTCATGCAACTTGAACGGATCAAATCGGAGTTAAAACGGAGGAGTTATGATTTTCTTAAGATTCTATGTGTTTTGTACAAGATTAAATAGGATATAAATTTTAATGTGACTTTCATGTCAAAACAGTGGTACTAAATGATAAACAATAATATTATAAAATTATATAAATTGTAATGGATTGATTTGGATTTCATATGGATTTTCTAGAGATTATACAAATTCTAACATTTATTTTTGCCTTAAAAATACATTTCCAATTAAATTCCTCTGATTTTAAGACTCTCTGGACTAGGCGCATAAAAACAGAGAATAGCAGGGGCCTCTGCGTAAGACTTCTCAGACTCAGAGAACAGTACTGGTGGACGGCGGGTTGATACTCTATTCTCCTAGGGTCTCTTTTAGAAAACGCAAACGGCAAAGGGAAACGGGCATGTCTCAGCCACCCGATCTGATCTGGACGGCTCAGATTACAACACTCTTTAACCGAACCGGTATCAAATCCTGACCACCCGATCCGTGATGGACGTATCAGATTTAAAATGAACGGATTGAGTCCCGAGCGCCGGATCCGCATCGGACGTTGGATGATCACGCCATCACCCATCATCGTACCGATCCGACGATCCCAATCCAACGGCCAGAATTGCCCAGAACGAAACGGTACCCTGCTTCTAATCGTGCCCGCTCGTTCCGGATCCAATGGCACGGAAGCTATCTCCCCCCAGCCGCCAGGTTCACCAGCGACACAGCCACCCGGTGCGGTGGCGCCATGGGTGGCTCCCTCAATTCATCGGTACCAAGCGCAAAACATTAATTCGAAGAGTGCTACACGATGCCCTATGACTGGCGAGTGCAACGAACGGTCATGTACCTCACAATTTGCCGCAGCTGATCCTGACCACGACGAGCGACGGATGCGCAGCGGCGCAGGAGTGACGGCGAGGAATCGGCGGCGCTCAGGTGCTCCCCCATGCCTCAAACTGCCACCAGATGGTTCGCGACAGGTTGGTGATGCCCCAAAGCCATCATCCATGCAGCAGTCGCCCCAGCAGGCAATGGTCCACGGTGGCGGCGGTTTCTCGCTGTCTTGGATGGCGCAGGCGGCGGTGATTTGGGTCTGCGGTAGCTGAACTCGCGCGAGAGAGAAGCAGGGGGAAGGAACGGGTCTTGGTAAGTGCGGCGCAAGAATTTTTATGGGTGGATAGCCGCCCGTGGAGAAGATCCCGGAACGAGCGCGGCTGAAGCGGAGCTTCGTTGCGGCGATGCGATTTTTGGGCGGAGATCTGGGATGACAGGTGGGACCCTCGTGGAAGTGGCGCAGTTAGAGAGAGCCAGACGACATAGCCATTGACTGGACGGCCCACTTGCCAGCGAGATACGCAGCACGCGCGCTGGTGATGACCAGCGGGCCCACCCAATCAGTTGCAGTGGGGTTGCGCCCGCTAGAGCGAAGTTGGGCCGCGCTGGGTGAAGGTGTTGTTGGGCCGAGCGCAGGTGAATCCGGCCCAGGTGAGTATGGCAGCCTGCCTTGTCCTTTTTCTTTTATTTATTTGTTTTAGGTTTCCTTCTTTCTTTACTTTCATTTCAAATTTATATTTCAAGTTTAAATTCCTATCTGTTGTGAGATTCAAACTTAGGTAAAATGTCTAAATTCAGATACCAACATGAACCGAATTTAATTAATTTATATATATTTATTTTACATTATTTGTAAACATTTCCTTCTCTTATCTCAATTTTCATGGTTTTATTTTCAAGTTAGGGTTTAAATATTATGGTTCATTGATATGCTATTAATGACACATTTATTTTATTAACCACAAATGCACAATCAAGTAAAACTCAACATGATGCTTGATTTATTTTGGTGTCTTTGGTTATTTATTTATTTGTTTTCATGTGATGTTCTCATGAAATGTTAAATATAGATAACACCCATATATATAAAGGAATACCATTTTTTGTACAAAGTGGGTATTACAACTTAACCTCATGGGTTAGCTGGTATGTTTGAAGGAGCAATTTTCCTTCTTTTTCACTGTTTGCGTCGGTGCAAAATGATGTATGATGCGATGTCATGCAATATGATGTGATGGTATGATGAAAATGTCATTGATGCATAAAACATAAAAGATAAGACTTTGCATCCCCTTAGGAATGACTTTGGAGTCTCTTCACCTTTTACTTAGGTGGTATTTCAGCTCTGCATTCTCTTAGGAATGACTTTGGAGCTAAGCTCTGCATCCCCATAGGAACGACTTTGGAGCTTCTTCACCTTTTACTTAGGTGGTATTTTAGCTCTGCATTCCCTTAGGAACGACTTTGGAGCTTCTTCACCTTTTACTTAGGTGGTATTTTAGCTATGCATTCCCTTAGGAACGACTTTGGAGCTTCGTCACCCTTTTTGTTACACTTGATGGTGTAACCCCAGATTCATTACATCAGTCCAAAGGTTGAACCTTCTTATATTGTCTTTCAGAGAGAAAAACTATAAAGACAGAATAGTAACGAGTACATTAAGCATGAAAATATTCTGATTGAGGCCCTATATTGCTTCAGTAAATGTCTTGACTCAGGCACAATACTATTTACTGTGTGTCCTTCAGACTCTTCATGTGTGTCACGCTGTTGCTGCGCTTGGTGGTGCCCTTCTAGTTGCTGATTGTGAGTCAAGGATGGTGTAGGGCTAGAAAAAAAACTCGGGCTCGGCGAGCTAGATCGAGCTCGTTGCGGCTCGGGCAGGATTGAGCCGGCTCACGAGCTACCGGCGAGCCGAGCCGAGCCAGTTTCGCAAGCTCGAAAAAATCCCGAGCCGAGCCGAGCCAGCTCGCGCAAGCTCGCGAGCCAAGCCCACGGCGCGCACCAGCAGGCAGCAGCGGAGCAGCCCAATACGAATAGGCCCACAAGCAAAGCAACCGCCTAAAGCCCAAGCTGGTAAGCCGCCCCAAACCTAACCCTAGTCCCTAACCCTAATAGCTCGTGCTCGGCGGACGGTGATGCCCGGTGCTCGTCCTGACGGAGTGACAGCTGAGTGGCTGACGACGCCTGGCGGCTGGCGCGACCGGCGACCGTCGCTGGTCCGCTGCTGAGTGCTGACGTGCACGGGCACACGGCGCACGCGCCAAGCCACGCGCCCCGCCACGCGCGGCGCGGACGCGCCCGCGGCACACCGCCTGCCGCCACGGCACGCCTCTCTCTACCTGGTCGGTGGCCACTAGCCCACTGCTAGTCGGCTAGTCGCCCAGTGCCTCCCTCTGCCTAGCCACTGGCCCGCTGGTAGTCGCCCAGTGCCCCAGTTCACTGGCCCGCTGCTAGTCGGTGGCCGAGACGCCGACGCCGACCGCTTGGCTGTTCATCCACCGCTCGGCTGCATGCCTGCACGACCGGTGGCCGCCGATCCTGCCCTCCTCGCTCCTCGGTTCCTCATCCACTGGTGAGCATCCTCAATTCCTCATCCACCGCTCGATAGCAGTTTATTCAGTTTTGTTTTGCAGTTTGTTCAGTTTTATCTTGCATACTTGCAGTTGCAGTTAACACATTATGTATTATTGATCATGAATTGCTAGGTTATGGAATCTGGTGTGCAAGGGAAGGGGGTGAATCAA
Organism: Zea mays; assembly: GCF_902167145.1. Classification (NCBI taxonomy): domain Eukaryota; kingdom Viridiplantae; phylum Streptophyta; class Magnoliopsida; order Poales; family Poaceae; genus Zea; species Zea mays. The sequence continues at coordinate 41,317,424 of NC_050102.1, read as the reverse complement.
AGTAATGAGATAGATTCAGAAAGCAATTCATTTGACAAGAACGATGACATGTCTGAGGATGAAATGGTTGTCCTAGGTGGGAGAGAGATTGATGTTGTGGAATCAAATAATGATGATAAAAGAAAAGCCAAGAAAAGGAGTAAGGGGGTGAAAGTAAAGGATAACAACTCTAAATCCAAAGTGTGGGAAGTTTTTGATAAAGTGACTGTTGGAGATGCATCCGAGGATTGAAAGAAGACATTAAAGGCAAAGTGCAAGTATTGTAAGAAAATGTATGCCTACATGCAAGGGTCAACGACATCAACATTATCGAGGCATATGAAGAGTTGTGGGGCATATTCAAAGCATTTGGAAAAGAAACTAGATCAATCTCTTCTCAACTTTGCTCCTTCAAATGCAGGTGAATCAGGTTCTGGTCTCCCTACTATCACATCCCCTAGAGATTATAATCATGAGCAAGTTAGAAAATTAATTGCCAAGATGATTATAGTTCATGAGTACCCATTTAGAATGGTTGAGCATACATGGTTTAACATTGTCATGAAGTATTTGAATCCACAATATGAGTTCATTGGTAGGAAAACCATTAGAGCAGAATGCTTGAAAGTGTATGAGTCTGAAAAAGAAAAACTATCAAAGGCCCTTAAAGGAGTGGATTATATTTCATTGACTACTGATCTATGGACTTCTAATCAAACATTGTCCTATATGTGTTTGGTTGGACACTACATAGATAGTGATTGGAAAATGCAATGTCGTGTGTTGAATTTCTTTGAATTAGATCCTCCACACAAAGGACCTATGATAGGGCAAGCAGCCTATGAGTGTGTTACAACATGGAAAATAGAGGATAATATTATTTCTATCACTTTAGATAATGTTGCAAACAATGATGGTGTTATCCGTGGTTTGAGCGCTAGATTTGCAGCTAGACAAGGTAATACATTCAATTCAAAATATTTTCATGTGCGTTGTTGTGCACACATTATTAATTTGGTTGTCAATGATGGAACTACTGCTTTGGCTTCTTTGATAGACAACCTAAGGTCAACTGTGAAATACATTAAGAAATCCCCATCTCGTATGCATAAGTTTGTAGAGGTTTGTAGATCTCTTGCATTGCAAATTGGAGAGGGCTTGAGTCTTGATGTGTCAACTAGATGGAGTTCAACATATAAGATGTTGCGTACTAGTATAACTTACAAAGAAGCATTTCAAACTTATGTCGATGCTGATTTGAATTATAAATGGGAACCTACAGACGAGGAATGGGATTTATTTGTTGCAATTGAGCCTATTCTTGCCTCATTAGCTAAAGTAACCACTTCATTGTCAGCTTCTACATATCCTACTGCAAATCTTTTCTATCCTCACATTATTGATGTCAAGATTGCATTGAGGGCAGCAATGAGTTCTAGTAGTTTGCATTTGAGAAAAATGGGTACTGCGATAATGGAGAAGTTCAATAAGTATTGGGAAGAAAAAAATAATGTTATGGTGATTGCTACGATTCTAGATCCTAGGTATAAGATGAGGTATATCGAGTGGTGCTTTGGTAAAATCTTTAATGGTGACCAAGTTCGATTTGAGATAGATGAAGTTCAAGGTGAGTTAGAAAAATTGTTTGAGGACTGTGAGCTGCAACATAGAGAGAGAAAAGCTGCTCAAAACAAAAATAGTGCTAGATCATCTTTATCTAATGATAGAACTTTAAGCTTGCCTTCTGCATCATGTGAATTTCAGACATTTTTATCATCCACTAAAGCAAACCCATCAAAGAGTGAGTTGCTTATCTATTTAGATGAGATGAATGTCAGTCTAGCAGACAAAAAGTTTGATTTGTTGAGCTGGTGGAAGGTTAATTCACATAGGTTTCCAGTTGTCTCAAGGATGGCAAAGAAATTCTTAACTGTACCAGCAACATCCGTCTCTTCAAAGTCTACTTTTAGCACACGGGGTAGAACTTTAGATGATTATCGGAGTTCTCTCAGCCCTTCTATGGTGTAGGCTTTGGTATGCTCCTTTAGCTGGATTCGAGGGTCGCATGATGGAAGCATGACATATGTGGTTAGTTGCTCTTTTATTATTTATTAGAGTGCATTTCTTAGGTTCTTTTCAGATTTTGAGTGAAATTTGTATTTTTTTCAACAGGCACATGATGATGAGGACGACATGGAGACTATCTCATTTCCAAAAAGCTTTGTGCAAAGCAACTAGTAATAGTACTTGTGTATATTTGTACTTGTACCATTATGGCTTGTAAGATGCTTATGTATATTTGTTTCCTTGTTCAGGTGTGTAATAATAATGAAAATGCTGGTTGCTGCCTTGCTGGATGCTTTTGGAGTTTTGGTGGATACAACTATACAAGCAGTAAAGTTGAAGCTGTTGGATGCTTTTGGCCTTTTGAAATATGCAAGTTGATGAGTGCTTTTGACTTTTGGTTGATATATGCTGCTGGTTGATAGCATATGCTTGTTGAGTACTTGAATGTCATGTCATTTGCTGTCAAACACTCAAACTTATGCTATGAAACTTATGTTGTCAAACCCTCAAACTTGTTTTTGGTTTTTTATATTGCTTGGCTGCTTGTATTTTAATCAAAGGAATTTCCTTTTATAATGCAGTCACCAGTCATGCAGATTTTGTATACTTGTTTTGTATTTCTATTCATTCCTATCAGCTGGTGTGTGTGATGGCGGGACAGGCTCGCGAGTCGTACTCGAGCCGAGCCGAGCCTATTTTGGCAGCTCGTTGTACCGGCGAGCCGAGCCAGGCTCGAGCCTTTTCACCTCCGAGCTGAGCCGAGCCTGGCTCGGCTCGGCTCGTTTCCAGCCCTAGGATGGTGCCATGGGTGGTGGTGGTAGCGAGGCCCATACAGCTTGAGAGTGACTTGCCGAAACAACCGATGTTGTGGGCTGCTGGTTGCCCACTGGAGAATAGCACGAAGCAGTATGCAAGACATGCTTCAGCTGATTCTGCCTTGCTTTGGCTTCAGCTATCTCTTTTTGCTTCTGGATCGTGACTTGGCACGTCCTTGTTGTATGTCCCTTATCTTCCCCATAGAAAAAACAGAACAACCTTCTAGGTTGGGAATTGAACCTTCCTTCGAAGCTTCTTCCTCCTCTGGCTCTTGGAGCTGGTGGTCTGAAGGAGCTTTGTTGCATCCCTGAAGACTCGGAGGTTTGCTGATGGCCTTGAGTGTGGTTTCCTCTATCGTCGCTTGAGCTGGGATTATGGGTTGTTCTGACATGCCTAGGGTGGAGCTTTCCTCCGAAGCCCCTAGTCATCTCGGAGTATCTGTAGGCCTCTTCCCTTCTTTGTCGAAAGTCATTATTAGCTGTGGCAGAACCGCCCGAATTATTCCAACTTAAGTGCCTAAGTCACGCCTCAGGGGCTGTAACACACATAAATCGGAATAACCCGTCAATCCCTCAGATCTAGTCTGATAAAGCCACTTAACCAAGATCAAATACCACAATCTCACACGAAGGTGAGTCACAGAAGAAATACAATAAAATAGGAAGACCTCAAATTAAAATACTGAATTATTACATAGATCAGAGTTTTTCAAGTAGCTAGTAAAAGTTCACAATATAAAATGCAGCGGATAATTGATATCGTCGGTAGCGAGGAATCGGGCAAGGCCTAGCCCACTACTCCTCTGGCTCCTCTACTGCTGGAGCAGCATCCCACTCGACCGTCCAACCTGGTGGCAGGGTTGTAGGCCAAGTCACACCATCAACCATATCCTGAAGCGTACCTGCAAAAATTATGCCACAAGCAAGGCTGAGTATACTAATACTCAGCTAGACTTACCCGGTGTGAGGAAACTACTCCTCTACCTCTAGACCATGCAGCTGTTTGGCTGAGGGCTTTGGTTTGCCAAAAGCACTAGCTGAGTCTAAAATCAAATTTTTAGCTTTTCAATTTCTAGTATTATTAACTTGGCTAGGTTTGCTCTTTCTAAGCATACATGGTGACAAGCATTTAGTGCAAACAACAAGTTATCTCATGTAAACCTCATTTCACTTCTTACTCAATGTAGTACAAGAGGTCAAGCAGTCTCATTAGCTGCGAGAAACAGACGATTCGAATCGAGTTTTTATCCTTGCAAGGTAAACCTAAACACACGACATGTTAGGGCACTCCGTCCCCACACATGTCAACCGCCCCCATCGATTCCTCGTTCGCGGCCAGGGCTCACCGCCTTGGCATACAATGCTCCACTGACCCCGGCTACCGTCGTGCAGTGACCGCACGAGTGAGGGGAAAAGTCCGCGCCCGGCTTCACTCAGGTACTAGGTTTACTGGTTACTATATTTCCCGACATGTGTTTAGTACGTTCAAACGCTTGACTCAGGTATCCACACATTAATCCTTAATTCCTTTTCTCGTCTTATGGACAAGGCATCCTACCTGGACCCAAGTCCATAGACCATTATAGATCTCGTTATCAAGATGAATACAATCTATTTCTGACCTCACGCGAGTGCTAGAAAAATCACTCGACTTCTACCGAGATCCTGATTAGCATAGCAGCTACTCGACCTAGCATACTAGTATTCATCTCAAAAAGGAATCCTAAGTTCATGCAACTACAGGTTTCAAGCAACTCATACACTTAAGTGCACATTACAAGCCTATAAACATTAAGTGTAGTAAAGTAGCATATATAAATACGGTTATACATAAACCGGGGCTTGCCTTCAAACGTTGGGGCTGCGGGGAGATCCTCAGTGGCAGTCTCGAGAGCTTGCTCCTGGTCTTCCTCGTGGACAGCTCCTTGCTCAGGGATGAGCACGTACTCTCCGTCAGCGAGATTACAATCAAATGAATGCAATGAGTAAGATATATGCATGATATGATATGTAATTTAGCAATTAAACTTTGATGGTGAGTGATCACTTAATAAGGTAGGGCTTAATCTTGCTACTGGAAGATTCTTGGGGTATACTTAGTAATTTAGGGTCAAGCTTGGTCAAACTATGTGGTAAGTCCATTTTGGTGTTCTACTGAATTCTTTTTAATGTCTTAGTAAAATTTATCAAGACTTCTAGTTGAACTTATTGGAGCGAGTTTTATCTTTCATTTCTTTTCCTCTATTTCTCTTATGCTTTTAAGGTGGGTTTGAACTACAAGTCATCTTAATAAATTTCTAAACATTCTGCAAAAATTACAGTGGCTTCTTACTGGTGTATAATTCTTTGTCTCAAAATTTAGGGTTTAACAAGTAAGTAGTTCTTTCTGGATAAAATTATTAAGTATTAGGGTAGGAGGGGTGTTTTGAACTATGACTCCTTTTTAACAGAGGGTTATTTCCTAAGACATATTTTTGCTGGCATCTAGATGTTATAACATGACTTTACACAAATTTCTAGCCATTAATGCTTATTATTTTATTTATTATGATTTTCCAAAGTTTCTAGCCAAAGAGGTGCTTTCTACTATCACTATATTTGAAAAATATCAAACAACAAATTTCTGATTTTTCCTAGCTTCATCTTTGTTCAAGAGCAATCATTCTAAAGTTTGGCAACCTTTTTCTTAAGGGAAAGGTGGTAGGAATTATTTGGATTAAATGACCTTTTTCATGAAGTATTGGCAATGGGTATTATTTTGCAGCCTTCAATTGAGTTTTGCATTTTTCTCTGGTGGCTTATCTTATCATTGATCTAGTATAGATTTATTTGCCCATTATTGCATTATTTTTGGGTTGCTCATGATTTATTTGAAATAGGACCCAATATCAAGTTTTATTTGTTTACCCTACTTAAAATAATGGGCTAGGGTTTTTATCATTTCTGTAGTGGGGTTCTAGTGGTTACAAGTCCACTGGATTTTTATTAACAATTTTGGATTTGTTTTTATAATTCCAATAATTATTTTCTAGTTGGAATAGTGCTAAATAAAACATTTCACTTTAATTCTGTTCTGGACTAAAGGTCTCTTTATTTTTCCTAGGTTCTCTGCTACCTAAGTAGACTAGGAAAAATAATTGCATTCACTATTCATTACATTCTAATGCCTTTCTGATTTTCCTTAGTTTTGGGCAAAAATGGCCTTTATTAGATAACCCTACTTAAACTTCTAATACTAGGGTTCTCACTATTTTTAAACAGTGTTTAAATGGGGTTTGAACATCTACAAATTTTCTCAAGTTCAGCATAGAAGCATAACTAATTTTCTTTAATTAAATAAGGTTTGGTCAGTTTCTGTAATTAATTTCAAATTCAAAAATTTAAAACAGAAAGCATAGGGTTCAGTATTTTTAATTGGTAGTCCATAATATTTTGAATCTAGCAAAATTGGTTTAACAATTTTTGGTTAAATATTCCTCAAGCTATGAATTTCCTAAGTTCTCTGCTGAATAATAAAAGGTTAATTGGAAATGGTTTAAAGAAAAGCAGTTTTGCGCTGGGTCCCCGGCGAAAGATCTTAAAGGAATTACAGACAGGTCCCTGGAGCACTATTCATTTGAGTCTACGGCTCTGCAGAAAATCCTCTAGGGTTTCTAGAAATCGAACCTGCGGTCCCTCCCTAATGGAACAGTGGCCGCAGAGAAAGAAAGAGGCGGAAGGGCTTACCGGCGGCGAGGTTGCTCCGGTGAGGTGGTCGAGGACGTAGGGGAGGTCTCGAGGATCACGGCGATGTGCGGGTCGCCGTCGAGGATGGTCGGAGTCGGTCGGTCCACGTGCGCAGGCGGAGATGCTCGTCGGCGGCGAGGAATTCGGCCTACTCACGGCGCGATAGGTCAATTGAACGGGTCAGAGAGCTTCACGGGATGCTAGGGAAGGCGTGGGTGCAAGGAATTGGAAAAAGACTTACTGGTTAGCTCGATCCACGCGCGGCGGCGGAAGACCGAAGTCCGGCGAGGGTGAAACCGCCTCTCCGGTGAGGCAATGCCTCGGCTCAAGCTTGGAGAAGCTTCATGGCTTCATTGGGAAGCGATCCAGGGGCTAGGGCGAGGCTGGGGTTCAATAGGAAAGGTTGGCCACGACGGCCGTGCTTGGGCAGAGATGGCGGGCGGCGGTGCTTGCTTTTCACGGCGAGCTCCGGTGATCTCTGGCTCGGGCGAGGCTCTGGGTGTGCAAGTGCCAACGGCTAAGGCCTCTGGAGGCATTTATAGGCAAGGGCAAGGCACAGGCACATGGGGCGGGGCGACCACGCGCGGGGCGCACGCTGCCGCGGCCAGTCCGTGCTCGGCCGGTCAGGCAAGCGATCGAACACGTGGCTTTTTTGCTTCTGCCCGAGTTCAAGCACTCATAGGATGAAGATCTTCGTGAATTTGGGCATGATCACTGCGCAAGATTTGCTCCCCCGACAGAGCATTGTCGTTTGTGTGTGGAAGTCGAGCGGTTTGGGGCAGTGTACAGAGAGTTGTCGTGTCACAAAGGTGGTAGTGTCACAAGGTTGAGTCCCGAGGTAAAACCATGCCAAGGGTGTGTCAAACGGTGGAGAGAGGTTTCTAAACTTTGCCACAGCGTGTTCAAGGGAATTTGGCGCCACTTTGATATTTGGACTTGTTTTATTTGAGTTTTGAAAAACAGAGAACGTGATTGATCTTTCGAAAGGGGCTGAAATTCAGATTTCTGAATTTCTGAATTTCCCCCAAGTGCATTCGTTTAGGGGCTGTTTTGGGGATTTTAAAAAATTCAAAAGGCAAAACTTCCTTACTATGCTTTGTTAGTTAATTAGTGAACTAAAACTTTGTAATTTGTTTTTTTACCAAAATTTGTATTTTTCTCCCAAGATTTTCTCCCAATTACCCTTTATGCTTAAATGGTTCACTTAGGATTAATTAGGGTTTGATAGTTTTCCTTCCTTAGGATTCATGACAAGATTAAGGAGAGTTTGAGAAGACTCATTATAAATCTTTGTTCTCATTTTTGATGTTTATTCCTTCATTGAGATTGCATGTGATAATAGTTTGGGTTAGCTTAAGGAAGAAACCCTAAGTGATACTGGGGTGTCACAGCCTTCCCCCCTTAAAGGAATCTTGTCCCGAGATTCAGGCCGAAGTCCTTCTGAGGTGAAGCGAAGGGTGAGACTTACTTGAAGTGGATGCTTTATTTATTAAGGCAAACTGCTCTTCGAATGTCATTCTCTTTGCAACTTCAGAAGTAAGTCCTTCTGAATTTTGTTTTATAACTTACTCTTTCCAATTCAAGATTATATTACTGAAATTTAGATTCGAAGGGCAGGAGGAGGGGTTGGGCATGGATACGTACCAATTTCCTTAGGTAGGCAATCAGGGAAGTTGGAACGCAGAAATTCCTCAGTCTCCCAAGTAACCTCTTCCTCTGAGTGATTACTCCATTGGATCTTATACATCATGATCAATTTAGCCCGAGTTGATCTTTCTTTGCAATCCAGAACCTTGGAAGGGTACTCTTGGTACGATAGATCTGGCTCTATCTCCAATTCTGGTTCTGCTACGATCTCGGTCGGCAATCGAACACACATCTTTAGCTGAGATACATGGAACACACTGTGGACGGCAGACATTTTTGGAGGTAACTTCAACTTGTATGCCACGGGTCCACATGCCTCTATGATCTCATAAGGTCCAATGTAGCGAGGGGCTAACTTGCCTTTGATCCCAAACCTCTGCACTCCCTTGGTGGGTGATACCTTTAAATAAACGAAATCTCCCACCTCGAACTGGAGAGGTTTTCTTCTCTTATCGTGGTAACTCTTCTACCTGGCCTGAGCAGCTTCTAGATTTTTCCTGATTAGTTTGACCTTCCTTTCGGCTTCAGTCACTAAGTCAGGTCCAAAAACTTCTCTTTCTCCAGGCTGAGACCAATTGAGTGGTGTTCTGTATCTTCTCCCATAGAGAGCTTCGAAGGGTGCCATCTTTAGGCTGGATTGATAACTGTTGTTATAAGAAAACTCTACCATGGAGAGGTTCTTATCCTAGTTCTTGCCACAATCGATTGCACAAGCCCTCAACATATCTTCAAGAACTTGATTTACCCTCTCGGACTGACCATCAGTCTGTGGGTGGTAAGCTGAACTTCTGATTAGCTTGGTCCCCAAAGACTCTTGCAGTTGTTCCCAAAATCTGGCAACAAACAGGACTCCTCGGTCAGAAACAATGGTCCGGGGCAATCCGTGCAAACACACGATCCGGTCAATGTACAACTCTGCATATTTTTGAGCCTTATCAGTGGTGTGCTCTAGGAGAAAATATGACACTTTCGTCAGTCGGTCCACAATGACCCAAATCGAATCATGATGACGAGAGGTGTTGGGCAGACCCACAATGAAATCCATGTTGATGTCATCCCATTTCTAGGAAGGTATAGACAGGGGTTGCAAAGCTCCAGCTGATTTCAAGTGGCTTGCCTTTATCCTCTGACATGTATCACATTCTGATACATATTGGGCTATCTCCCTCTTCATTCTGGTCCACCAATACAAGGGCTTCAGATCATGGTACATTTTGGTGCTCCCTGGATGCATGGAGAATTTGGAGAGATGGGCCTCATCCAAGATTCTCTTCTTGAGATCTTTATTTTTAGGAACCACCAATCTGCTTTCAAACCACAATATACCCTTTCCATCTTGGCGGAAACATTTATACTTCTCGGTCTTCTGACGGAGATTCTCCTTGATAATTTGCACTCCCTTGTCACTGAGCTGGGCCATGATGATCTGGTCTTGTAAAGCTGGCTCAACGGAAATGTGAGACAAAACACCAGAAGGAATTACTTCAATCTTCATCTTGCTCAACTCATCACACAAGGTGTTAATGCGAGAATCCATCATAACACAGTTGCATTGCAACTTCCGACTCAAGGCATCTGCTACCACATTGGCCTTCCCTAGGTGATAATGTACCTCCAGGTCATAATCCTTGATCAGCTCTAGCCATCTTCTCTGCCTCATGTTGAGATCAGCCTGAGTAAAGATATACTTGAGGCTCTTATGATCAGTGAAGATGTTGCAGTGGGTTCCCATCAAATAGTGCCTCCACATTTTTTAATGCATGAACCACCGCTGCCAACTCCAGGTCATGAGTAGGATAATTTTGCTCATGAGGCCTGAGTGCTCTTGATGCATAAGCAATGACTGAGTTGTCTTGCATCAAGACACAACCTAGTCCAGTGCCAGAAGCATCACAGTACACATCAAATGGCTTGCTGCTGTCGGGTTGCGCTAACACTGGTGTTGTGGTCAGATGTTGCCTCAATGCATGGAAGGCATCTTCGCACTTCTAACCCCAAACAAACTTGGCTTCTTTCTTCAACAGCTCAGTTATGGGCTTCGCAATTCGAGAGAAATCCAGAATAAATCTTCGATAATAACTGGCCAATCCCAGAAAACTTCGAATCTGACGGACAGTCGTTGGTGGCTTCCAATTCATCACCTCTTGCACCTTATCAGGATCAACAACTATGCCTGCCTAAGAGATAGTGTGACCCAAGAACTTGATTTCCTTTAGCCAAAAATCACATTTTGACAATTTGGCATAAAGGTGGTGCTCTCGCATACGTTGAAGCACTACATGCAAATGCCCGGCATGTTCTTCTTCGTTCTTCGAGTACACCAAGATGTCATCGATGAAAACCACTACGAATTTGTCCAATTCAGGCATAAAAACAGAATTCATCAGATACATAAAATATGCTGGTGCATTGGTCAGCCCAAAAGACATCACCAAGAATTCATATAGCCCATATATGGTTGAGAAAGCTGTCTTCGGAATATCACTTGCCCGTATCTTGATCTGATGGTAGCTGGAGCGAAGGTCTATCTTAGAAAACACTTTGGCTCCGACCAACTGATCGAAAAGAACATCAATACGAGGCAAGGGATACTTGTTCTTGATAGTCACCACATTAAGTGGGCGGTAATCTATACACAGCCTCAAGCTTTCATCTTTCTTCTTTACAAACAAAGCTGGACATCTCCAAGGCGAAGTACTTGGGCGAATAAATCCCTTGTCCAGCAACTCTTGCAATTGCTTCTTCAATTCTGCCAACTCAGCGGGTGGCATCCGGTAAGGCCTCTTGGAAATGGGTGTCGTTCCCGGTTGCAACTCGATGGCAAATTCAATGTCCCGGTCTGGTGGCATTCCTGGCAATTCATCAGGAAAAACATCTGCATACTCACAGACCACTGGAATCTTCTTCACCGGTGACTCCATCATAGCAAAAGCACATGATTGGGTAGAATCTTGGCTAGGTAGATATAACACCAGGTCTTTGGAGGTAGGGGAACGAATCTCCAGAGCTCTGGCAGCTACATCCATCACTACTTGATGATGAGTCATCCAGTCGGCTCCCAGAATGATGTCCATACCCTCTAATCCCATAATTAGGAGTGTGGTTTTGAAGATTTTACTTCCCATGGAGATAGGCACACTTCGGATTAATTGGTTGGTTGCAATTTTACCCCTAGGTGTGGCTATCATGAATGACCCTTTTGTATGACAGAAGGGCAATTGGCATTTAGCACTGAACTTCTGGCTAATGAAACTATGAGATGCACCAGAATCAAACAGAATTAAAGTAGATTGATTAAAAACTGAAAAGGTACCAGTCATGATGGGGGCTCCCTCAGGTAACTCCTCTAGAGCAGTGAAGTTGAGCTTCCCTTGCCTGACTTGCACCTTCTGCTTTCTTCCCTTGTCTTGATTTGGTGCTGGCATCTGCCTCTGCTGATTTCTGGGGCAGTTCTTGGCATAGTGGCCCACATTGCCACAAGTGAAGCACTTGTTCCCATTGCCCTGGCGCAACTGCTGCTGTGGAGGCTGATTGTTCCTTGGGACGGGAGCTGGAAAGCGGTTGGGTGTCGGTTGCTGCTGCTGAGGTGGCATGATCACCCATCTGCCTGCCTGCTGCTGAAACCCCTACTCTGATTGTGAGAAACAATCCTGAACCTCTGGGCCTGAGCGGATGGTGCTGCCATTGGTGCCTTTCTCTTCTTCTCTGCCCAGTGCGCTACAATACAGTCCTCTTGGGAGATGGCCAGGTTGACCAACTCATTGAAGCTATCAGTCCAGACAGTGTTGAGATGTTCTCGCAGCTTGGTGTTGAGACCCCTGCGGAAGCGGTCTCTCTTCTTTTCGTCAGAATCAGCATGATACCCTGCATACTGGCATAGGTCATTGAAGGCTTGAGCGTACTGCAACACCGTGCGGGTTCCTTGATTGAGTGCCAGAAATTCATTCAACTTGCAATCAAGAATTCCAACTGGGATATGGTGCCCTCTGAAAGCAGTCTTGAATTCCTCCCAAGACACTTCACGATCAGCGGGTAGCATAGCACAGAAGTGGTCCCACCAAGTCTGAGCAGGGCCACGAAGCTGCTGCGCGGCGAAGCGGGTCTTGGTACCATCAGGGCAGTCTCCCGTGAGGAGGGGAAACTTGGACTCAACGACGCGAAGCCACACGTCGGCATCCAACGGATCCTCTGCCTTGGTGAACAGGGGTGGCTGCGTACTCAGGAATTCCTGGTAGGTTGCCGCTGCCAGAGGTCGCTGCTGCTGGCCTCCACCATGCTGCTGGGGGTGGGGCTGGCGCTGCAAGAGCTGTCGCAGAATCTCATTCTGCTGGGCCATCAGCTCCTGCACTGTGGGAGCTGGAGGAGGTGGCGAGGGAACCTGCTCGTTATGCCCGCGATGCTGCCTAGCTGCCATCTGAAAACAGAGATTGTCGCCATTGTTATCCCAACTCACAATTTCGAACAACATGCTATTATCTCATATGGAAAGAAAAAATGTCATAATCATAATATTAGGTTCGAAATGAAGATAACATGGTTACAAACATCCCACAGATTTCAAAAGTTCTCAAGGGTTATATCAATTAGGGGAAGGTACCCATAAGCCTAGTCCAAAATCTGTCATTAACTAAGCTCGCGTAAGTTTCTATCCGCCTAAAACGTCAAAGCGACTGATCAACCCTGAGCGGTGGAAGCGACACTAGATGCGGGTGAAGGATGCATCGTGGAGGTAGTCCCATTGGCACCAGAGGCTGGTCCTAACTCCTCGGGAGCCTCTTCTCCCTCTCTTCTGGCTTCATTGGCCTCCATCTCTAGGTGGTGCATGTCCAAGTGGTCATTAGCTTCTTCGAGTTCCCGCTGCACATTATAGAGCTAGTTCTCCAAGACATCAATAGTGTTGTCTCGGATCTCCACCTACTGCTCCAAGGTGGTAATGCCCTGACTTAGCCTTTCCACCTGTAGATCCTTCTCCACCAACTCGGAGGACAAGTCGACCACAAAATCCTCTCGGCTGTCGAGGGTGAGCTTGGTGGTTTGAGCGATGTTAGCAAGATGTGCCATAGCGTCGCTCTGCAGGGCCTGGAGGCGGTACAGTGCACTCATGCACTGAACAGTGACCCTCCCAACCAAGTCAGGATACATTGCCCACACATCTTTCACATGGCTCACACGGTTACACCACATGGGGTCATCCTTCTTCTCAGTAGGGAAGAGTCCCAAGGGGTGCATCACCATCTCCAGGGGATGGTAGCCACAGAAAGTCGTCAGAGTCTTCATGGCTGCCGCTTCAGTGGTGTCATCCGTCCTGAATCCAATTGTCTCGGAGTCAAGAGAACGCCAACCCGGCTGAAGGGGATGAGCCTCCAAAGTCAGCCAGACTCGGCAACGAGGTACCCGATGCTCCTCATACAACTGCACCGTGTACAAAAGGGGCGTAGGGTAACCGGCGGAGTTAAGCACTTCCCACAAGATGGAAGGAAAGTCATCGTGAGAAAGGAAGTCAGAGCTGAAACGAGTGTCTCCTCCACTGGCGGGGGTGGGTGAATTCATCTGCGGAAGGGAAACAGATGTAAAGATTATGGTGGAAGGAAGAAATTAAAAGAGCATGGATGGTTTGAAAAGAAACGGGTTAGCTCGAATTTTTACTTCTTTAGTTCTTAATCCTTCAAATTTTATAATGCATGCATGCTGAAAAATAACGGCTCCTCTCTGAAATAAAGGGTGCTCCTAGGGCATCCTTTTTTAAAAATCTAAAGACTAGCCCACTGGGCCTACTTACTTAGCCACCTATTTCCCCCTCTATTCCTAAGGCCTTTCGTCCTAGGTCTAGCGTTCTAGTCTTGACGAGTCATACTGGTTTCTAAGCAAGTTTTAGATTTTCAAAAATTGGTATTCATAGTTTATTGTGCTTCTCTGTGGTGGTATTTGCTCCGATACCAGCTGTGGCAGAACCGCCCGAATTATTTCAGCTTAAGTGCCTAAGTCACGCCTCAGGGGTCGTAACACACTTAAATCGGAATAACCCGTCAGTCCCTCAGATCTAGTCTGATAAAGCCACATAACCAGGATCAAATACCACAATCTCACACGAAGGTGAGTCACAGAAGAAATACAATAAAATAGGAAGACCTCAAATTAAAATACTGAATTATTACATAGATCGGAGTTTTTCAAGTAGCTAGTAAAAGTTCACAATATAAAATGCAGCGGATAATTGATATCGTCGGTAGCGAGGAATCGGGCAAGGCCTAGCCCACTACTCCTCTGGCTCCTCTCCTGCTGGAGCAGCATCCCACTCGACCATCGAACCTGGTGGCAGGGTTGTAGGCCAAGTCACACCATCAACCATATCCTGAAGCGTACCTGCAAAAATTATGCCACAAGCAAGGCTGAGTATACTAATACTCAGCTAGACTTACCCGGTGTGAGGAAACTACTCCTCTACCTCTAGACCATGCAGTTGTTTGGCTAAGGGGATTGGTTTGCCAAAAGCACTAGCTGAGTCTAAAATCAAATTTTTAGCTTTTCAATTTTTAGTATTATTAACTTGGATAGGTTTGCTCCTTCTAAGCATACATGGTAACAAGCATTTAGTGCAAACAACAAGTTATCTCATGTAAACCTCATTTCACTTCTTAATCAATGTAGTACAAGGGGTCAAGTAGTCTCATTAGCTGCGAGAAGCAGACGATTCGAATCGAGTTTTTATCCTTGCAAGGTAAACCTAAACACACGACATGTTAGGGCACTCCGTCCCCACACATGTCAATCGTCCCCATCGATTCCCCAATCGCGGCCACGGCTCACCGCCTTGGCATACAATGCTCTACTGACCCCGGCTGCCGTCGTGCAGTGACCGCACTTGTACCCACCATAGCTAGCATGGGAGACCCAGTCTCAGGATGAGTGAGGGGAAAATTCCACGCTCGACTTCACTCAGGTACTAGGTTTACCGGTTACCATATTTCCCGACATGTGTTTAGTACGTTCAAACGCTTGACTCAGGTATCCACACATTAATCCTTAATTCCTTTTCCCGTCTTCTGGACAAGGCATCCTCCCTGGACCCAAGTCCATAGACCATTATAGATCCCGTTATCAAGATGAATACAATCAATTTCTGACCTCACGCGAGTGCTAGAAAAATCACTCGACTTCTACCGAGATCCTGATTAGCATAGCAGCTACTCGACCTAGCATACTAGTATTCATCTCAAAAAGGAATCCTAAGTTCATGCAACTACAGGTTTCAAGCAACTCCTACACTTAAGTGCACATTACAAGCCTATAAACATTAAGTGTAGCAAAGTAGCATATATAAATACGGTTATGCATAAACCGGGGCTTGCCTTCAAATGCTGGGGCTGCGGGGAGATCCTCATTGGCAGTCTTGGGAGCTTGCTCCTAGTCTTCCTCGTGGATAGCTCCTTGCTCAGGGATGAGCACGTACTCTCCGTCAGTGAGATTACAATCTAATGAATGCAATGAGTAAGATATATGCATGATACGATATGTGCTTTAGCAATTAAACTTTGATGGTGAATGGTCACTTAATAAGGTAGGGCTTAATCTTGCTACTAGAAGATTCTTGGGGTATACTTAGTAATTTAGGGTCAAGCTTGGTCAAACTAAGTGGTAAGTCCATTTTGGTGTTCTACTGAATTCTTTTTAATGTCTTAGTAAAATTTATCAAGACTTCTAGTTGAACTTATTGGAGCGAGTTTTATCTTTCATTTCTTTTCCTCTATTTCTCTTATGCTTTTAAGGTGGGTTTAAACTACAAGTCATCTTAATAAATTTTCAAAAATTCTGCAAAAATTACAGTGGCTTCTTACTGGTGTATAATTCTCTGTCTCAAAATTTGGGATTTATCAAGTAAGTAGTTCTTTCTGGAAAAAATTATTAAATATTAGGGTAGGAGGGGTGTTTTAAAATGACTCCTTTTTAACAGAGGGTTATATGCTAAGACATTTTTTGTTGGCATCTAGATGTTATAACATGACTTTGCACAAATTTCTAGCCATTAATACTTAATAGTTATTTTATTATGATTTTCCAAAATTTCTAGCCAAAGGGGTGCTTTCTACTATCACTATATTTGAAAAATATCAAACAACAGATTTCTGATTTTTCCTAGCTTTTTCTTTGTGCAAGAGCAATCATTCTGAAGTTTGGCAACCTTTTGCTTAAGGGAAAGGTGGTAGAAATTATTTGGATTAAATGGCCTTTTTCATGAAGTATTAGCAATGGGTATTATTTTGCAACCTTCAATTGGGTTTTGCATTTTTCTCTGGTGGCTTATCTTATCATTGAGCTAGTATAATTTTATTTGCCTATTATTGCATTATTTTTGGTTGCTCATGATTTATTTGAAATAGGACCCAATATCAAGTTTTATTTGTTTACCCTACTTAAAATGATGGGCTGGGGTGGTTATAATTTTTGTAGTGGGGTTCTAGTGGTTACAAGTCCACTGGATTTTTATTAACAATTTTGGATTTGTTTTTATAATTCCAATAATTGTTTTCTATTTGGAATAATGCTAAATAAAACATTTCACTTTGATTCTGTTCTGAACTAGAGGTCTCTTTATTTTTCCTAGGTTCTCTATTACTTAAGTAGACTAGGAAAAATAATTGCATTCACTATTCATTATCTTCTAATGCCTTTCTGATTTTCCTTAGTTTTGGGCAAAAATGGCCTTTATTAGATAACCCTACTTAAACTTCCAATACTGGGGTTCTCACTATTTTTAAACAGTGTTTAAATGGGGTTTGAACATCTACAAATTTTCTCAAGTTCAGCATAGAAGCATAACTAATTTTTTTTAATTAAATAAGGTTTGGTCAGTTTCTGTAATTAATTTCAAATTCAAAAATTTAAAACAGAAAGCATAGGGTTCAGTATTTTTAATTGGTAGTCCATAATATTTTGAATCTAGCAAAATTGGTTTGAAAATTTTTGGTTAAATATTTCTCAAGTTATGAATTTTCTAAGTTCTCAGCTGAATAATAAAAGGTTAAATAGAAATGGTTTAAAGAAAAGCAGTTTTGCACTGGGGTCCCTAGCGAAAGATCTTAAAGGAATTATAGACAGGTCCCCGGAGCACTATTCATTTGAGTCTACGGCTCTGCAGAAAACCCCCTAGGGTTTCTAGAAATCGAACCCGCGGTCCCTCCCTAATGGAATAGTGGCCGCGGAGAATGAAAGAGGTGGAGGGGCTTACCGGCGGCGAGGTTGCTCCAGTGAGGTGGTCAAGGACGTAGGGGAGGTCTCGAGGATCACGGCGATGTGCGGGTCGCCGTCGGGGATGGTCGGAGTCGGCCGGTCCATGTGCGTAGGCGGAGATGCTCGTCGGCGGCGAGGAATTCGGCCTACTCACGGCGCGATAGGTCATATGAACGGGTCAGAGAGCTTCACGGGATGCTAGGGAAGACGTGGGTGCAAGGAATTGGAAAAAGACTTACTGGTTAGCTCGGTCCACGCGCGGCGGCGGAAGACCGAAGTCCGGCGAGGGTGAAACCGCCTCTCCAGTGAGGCAATGCCTCGGCTCAAGCTTGGAGAAGCTTCACGGCTTCACTGGGAAGCAATCCAGGGGCTAGGGCGAGGCTGGGGTTCAACAGGAAAGGCGGGCCACGACGGTCATGCTTGGGCAGAGATGGTGGGCGGCGGTGCTTGCTTTTCACGGCGAGCTTCGGTGTTCTCTGGCTCGGGCGAGGCTCTGGGTGTGCAAGTGCCAACGGCTAAGGCCTCTGGAGGCATTTATAGGCGAGGGCAAGGCACAGGCGCGTGGGGCGGAGCGACCACGCGCGGGGCGCGCGCTACCGCAGCCAGTCCGCGCTCGGCCGGTCAGGCAAGCGATCGAACACGTGGCTTTTTGCTTCTGCCCGAGTTCAAGCGCTCATAGGTAGAAGATCTTCGTGAATTTGGGCATGATCACTGTGTAAGATTTGCTCCCCCGACAGAGCTTTGTCGTTTGTGTGTGGAAGTCAAGTGGTTTGGGGCAGTGTACAGAGAGTTGTCGTGTCACAAAGGTGGCAGTGTCACAAGGTTGAGTCCCGAGGTAAAACCATGCCAAGGGTGTGTCAAACAGTGGACAGAGGTTTCCAAACTTTGCCACATCGTGTTCAAGGGAATTTGGCGCCACTTTGATATTTGGACTTGTTTGATTTGAGTTTTGAAAAACAGAGAACGCGATTGATCTTTGGAAAGGGGCTGAAATTCAGATTTCTGAATTTCTAAATTTCCCCCAAGTGCATTAGTTTAGGGGCTGTTTTGGGGATTTTAAAAAGTTCAAAAGGCAAAACTTCCTTACTATGCTTTGTTAGTTAATTAGTGAACTAAAACTTTGTAATTTGTTTTTTTACCAAAAGTTGTATTTTTCTCCCAAGATTTTCTCCCAATTACCCTTTATGCTTAGGCTTTGTTCGGTTATTCCCATTACACATGGATTGGATGCGATTGGAAAAAATTAAGAACAAATTTGACTTGCTTGGGATTCAAACCCACCTAATCTCACTCAATCCACATGGATTAAGAGCTAACCGAACAAGCCCTTAAATGGTTCACTTAGGATTAATTAGGTTTTGAGAGTTTTCCTTCCTTAGGATTCATGACAAGATTAAGGAGAGTTTGAGAAGACTCATTATAAATCTTTGTTCTCATTTTTATGTTTATTCCTTCATTGAGATTGCATGTGATAATAGTTTGGGTTAGCTTAAGGAAGAAACCCTAAGTGACACTGGGGTGTCACATCAGCCCTGATGTACTCGTCCATCTTCTGGAGGAGCTTTTCCAAAGTTTGTGGTGACTTCCTGGCAAAATACTGTGCCGTTGGTGCAGGTCGAAGCCCCTTGATCATAGCCTCGATGACAATCTCATTTGGCACCATTGGCGCTTGGGCTCTAAGACGCAAAAACCTTTGGACTACGCTTGGAGGTATTCCTCATGGTCTTGTGTACACTGGAACAAGACTTGAGCAGTTACTGGCTTCGTCTGGAAACCCTGAAAGCTAGTTACCAGCATATCCTTCAGCTTTTGCCATGACGTGATCGTTCCCAGACGGAGGAAAGAATACCACGTCTGAGCCACGCTCCTGACTGCCATGACGAAGAATTTTGCCATGACAGTCGTGTTGCCACCATATGATGATATGGTTGCCCCGTAGCTCATGAGGAACTACTTTGAATCATAATGCCCATCATACATGGGAAGTTTTGGTGGCTTATAGGATGGTGGTCATGGGGTAGCCTGCAGTTCTGCTGCTAGAAGAGAAGCATCATCAAAAGCAAAGTTACCATGATGAAAATCATCATACCGTTCGACATCTGTTGGGGACTTGTTCTCAAATGCTATGAGTTAAGAACAAGGCAACACAAAATGTTATTGGTTAAAGTCCTTCGTCCTTCGAAGCATTATTTCCCTTAGGACATAATGATCTTCAGACGAAGGTTATGAAGGACATACCTTCATCATCGCAGTATATATTAAAAGAAGAAACATATGAAACATGAGAAATGACATGAATAATCATATGACATTATTAATATATCTTTTCTATAACATCAAGAATAAACATAAACAATATTGAATTACATTTGTACCTTCGGCTCAATAGAAGGCAAAAGTCCAAGCATGACGCATGAGTGAATACAAGTCAGCGTGAACAGTATGGGGGTACTGTTCATCTATTTATAGGCACAGGACGCAACCTATGTAAAATTACATTCATACCCCTCATGTTTACTATTGACTTAAGGTCAATCTATCGAGGACTAGATAGCCTTTTCCTCTTTAAGTCGGTTCCTTTTTCTGCTACCGAGCCGAAGCTTCCTTGCGCGTAGCTTCGGAGCTGGTTCAACCTTCGTCCCGACCATGCTTTTCATATTGTGCACAGCTTCATCCCGAGTCCGAAGGTTCCTGTACATATATTACACTTGGGAAACATTGTTAATCATGTTTTTGAGGACCTTCAGAAGATGAAGGCCCCCAATAGTAGCCCCTCGCAGTATTAATTTGTTATAACAACGAATTTAGACTGCGACGTGAACGAAGGCTTTAAGCCGAAGGTCCGAAAAAACACCTTCCCTTTGCTAGAATAGCAACAGTCAATGACAAATGGGGTCCACCAAGTTGCAAAGCACTGGGCGTATAAATATGAACCATAGTGGCAGCATTTGATACGCTATTTCTGCCATTTGCGTTATTTTCTCAAACTTTTAGCTCTTGCCTCATTAGCTCTTGCCTGATTTTCGAGTTTTTAGAGCTTCGGTTTAAAGACATGTTTGCTCCAAATTTGAAAAGAAGAAGATGAGTGGAGAGAAGAAGATGACTAAAGAGAAGAAAACGATCGGGGAGACGAAGCTATATGAAGAGAAAAAAGTTGCAGATCCTTTCATTGCTGGATTTATTGAGTCCATGGTGAAAACAAATACAAAGAAAATTACTAAGGAAATCATGGAGGGTTTATCCAAAGATTCTGATGACAGTGATAGTTATGACGTGGAAAGTGGGGATGAAGACTCTGAGGATCGGCCATGGCGTCCAAGCCATACTATCTTCGGAAAATTGACTATCAAGCAAAGTCATATTGATGTCATGAGGGGGAGATATTTTTGCGACATGACTATTGTCAGAGTTGGAGGAGATAGCACTGCCCCAGCTTCGGAGGAAAACGAAGTTGTTATATACCGAAGCTTCTTGAAGGCTAGTCTTCGGTTCCCTTTGAGCAAGTTTGTGGTTGAAGTGCTAAAGATATACCAGATCACCCTCGAAGCTATAATCAGGATGGGGATATTTGTCTGGGCTGTAAGGAGCCAGGGGCTGGAGCCGAGCGCAAAGTGCTTCTACAGTATGCACGAGCTTTTATACGAGACGAAGGCTACTAGCAAAGAACAGTACCATAACAACTTTGGTTGTTATGGATTTATTGCTCACCCCAATGCAAGCCACCCAGTGCCAACATTTTGAAAGAGATGGCCCGGAGCCTGGATGGAGGAGTGGTTTTACGTTAAAATGATTTAAAGAAAAGGGAGGATATCAAGGAAATTATCCAGCGCCCCATCTGGTCCCGCTTCGGCCTCCGAAGGCCGAAGGTGGACATTGATGGCAAAGAAGCCTCTTCAACTGCCGAAGCAAGGCAAGCTGCTCTGATTATGCGGAATGCTGAAGAGCCGATTGTAGTGCCGAAGGTACCTACAGTCGGGCCAGCCGAAGCTAGAGATGATAAGGCTGAAGAGCCACAGGTGGAAGAAGTGATGATAACGCCAGAAATCCTGAGCCCACCGGCAGAGGCAGGTTTGTCAAAGATGCAGAAAATTCCTGCCGCAACTCCCAAGAAGAGAAGGATGGCCAGCGTATTAGACACTATTATAGATACCACGAAGGCCTTAACTCCTGCTCCTGCCAAGAAAACTGCCGAAGCTGCCAAAATCCAAGTCGAAGCCAAAGCTGGGCCTTCAGCGCCTACTGAGACGAAGGCCGTTGTGCCTGAAGATAAAAATGATCAACAGGCTTCAGATGTTGGCATGGCAGAAGGGCAAGACACGACAGAAAAGGAAAAATCTCTTGCCCCCGAAGCCGCTGTCGAGGATGCTGATTATATTTATCGTCATGCTTCAGGGGAAAATTTGTCCGAAGAAGAAGTTCTGGAAGCCAGACACTATGCTCAAAGACTGAAATATCCGAAGGGAGCCTTAGTGTTCAACGGTACCAACGAAGATGATTTCCTGTACTGTCTCCCGGATAACAAAGAAATATCCGTGTGTCGGGAGATAACTAGGAGTATGGGATTTCCAAAACTTGAAGAAGGTCTTTCGGTTCTGTCAAAAGATGAACTTGCTGATAGCCTCGCGTACAATAGCATAAAGGTATAAAAGTTGACTTTGAAGTTAGAAACGAAGTATTTTATTTTCATACTCAATTCTTTCCTCTTCTTTACAGGGCTTGATTCTTAGTAATGCCTTAAGGGCACAAAAGAATGCTGAAGACGAGAGCTGTACCATAGCACTCAACAACCTTCGTTCAGAGGTGATTGAGTTGAGAAATGAAGGCTTGGAAAAAAAATAAAATTTTGATTTCATTGGTGAACAAAGTAAAGGAGGACGAAGCTAATTACAAAGCTCAGGCCGAAGCCCAGAAAACCGAAATTGAAGACCTTCGGAGGCAACTGGCCGAAGCTAAGGAGAACTGCGCGCTTGCACAGGCTAATCAAGAAATCAGTGAATATTGGAAAAATAAGCTAGAGAAAAATGTTGAAGAACTTCGCGAATCCAAGGAAAGGTGCTTTGAGAAATCCTTGGATTGCGTGAAGAAATTAAAAACTAGCTTCGCCAAAGTGGGTGCCTACTCTGCTGAAGAAAACTTCATACGAGGCGACCCCGAGGGCGTTATTGAATGGATAAGTGGAGAAGCCAAAGCCTTCGAAGAAATTTTGAGTGATCGCGGGGATATTTGCACGTTTTCCTGTGCACGGGGAATATCAGCTATTCTGGAGAAGGCTGGATGTGATCATATTAAGGCCATAGCCCAGGCCGAAGCTGCCTTCTCCGTAGATGATACAAAGGATCCTTCAGCCGAAGCAACTTTAATGGGCGGGAAATTTTATAACGATGTCTGGGTGAACGGTGGCCGAGAGCTGGCCCACGAGATTATAAAAAAGAGTGAAAAAGACACCCACGATGCTCGGGCAGAAGCAAAGCGAGCTGAAGAAGCTGCAGAATAGGAAAGGCGTATAGGTATTATTTCTTGACTATTTAGCTTCGGTACTTGCTTTGTGGCTTCGAACTAATCTATTTACCTACTTCAGTTGAACTATCCCCGCCTCCGGAGCCGTACGATCCCCTAGCTGATCCAGAAATGAAGGAAGCATTGGAAATAATAAACATGGCAGACTCCATCATTGACGAAGTCATCGACAAACCCTTGAATGAAATTGCAGAAAAAGTCCTTAGAGAGGAATAGATTTTATTGTAATAATATTTTGAAATGCTAGAATATATGGAACAATTGAAAGAAGGTTAGGCTTCTATTGTAACAAAACTATGTGACATTTGGTGTATGTAACATTGAATCGAATATGTAAATTATTGTAATTTATTTCTTTGCGATGCATGAAATTTACACACATACCGTTTTTTAGCCTTCGGCGAAAAAACACCTTCCCTTATTTTCATGCTTCGTAAAGAAAGAGATCCCTTATTGACAAGGCTGATAAAACTGTATTTCCCGAAGCTTACTCGTGCCTTATCACATTTTCAATTTGACGAAGCATTCGCTGAAGATTAGCTTCGTATTCGATTCTTGTGCTGGTGATGCAATATGATGTATGATGTAATGTTATGTGAAATGATGTGATGATATGATGCAAAATGATGAGGATGCCGAAGACACACACCCACACGCCCACATTGGAATACACAAGCTCTGCATCCCCTTAGGAACGACTTTTGAGCTTCTTCACCTTCTATTTCGGTGATATAAGTTCTACATCCCCTTAGGAATGTCTTTTGAACTTCTTCGCCTTCTATTTCGTCGGTATAAGTTCTGCATCCCCTTAGGAACGTCTTTTGAACTTCTTCGCTTTATATTTTGGTGGTATTTGGCTCTGCATTCCCTTTGGAACGACTTTTGAGAAGAAAACTTACGCTGCGCTCCCTTAGGAACGACTTTTTGTAGCTTCATCAATTTCGGCTCTACATTCCCTTAGGAACGACTTTTGAGCAGAAACTTACACTGCACTCCCTTAGGAACGACTTTTTGTAGCTTCGTCAATTTTGACTCTGCATTCCCTTAGGAACGACTTTTGAGCTTCGTAAATCTTTGAAGAAGATATATTTCATGTTGGCACATGCAAAATCATTATGAGAAATTAAAACAAAGTTTTCATTGCTTGTTCCACATACAGAAAGCAAAATGACGTAAAAAGTAAAAGTATTTCAGAAGTAGGATATTGCTCAGTAAATGTTCTTTGATTCTGGTACGGTGCTGTTGACCGTACGAGCTTCGGACTCCTCCCTGAAGTCACGTTGCTGTTGTGGGTGTTGGTGCCCTTCTGACTGTTGGCTTCGGGTATAAGTAGGTTGAAATGGTGGTGGCGGTGGGAGCTGAGGCCAGGAAGCTTGTGAATGGCTTGCCGAAGCGACAGAAGCTGCAGGTTGGTTGCCCACATATTCTGGTATGTAGAGAGAGTGGCACGAAGCAGTATGTAGGACCTGCTTCGGCTGATTCTGCCGGGCTTCTGCTTCGGCGATCTCTTTTTTCTTTTGAATGGTGATCTGGCATGTCCTTGTCGTGTGGCCCTTGTCTTCACCATAGAATAAGCAATAGATTTTTCTAGGTTGATCCCCATACCTACCTCCAAAGCCCCTGCCGCCTCAGCCCCTTGGAGCTGGTGGCCTGAAGGAGCTTTGCTGCTGTCCTGAAGACTACGAGCTGTGCTGTGACCTCTGAAACTGGCCTCCTTTGTCATCGTTCTGAATGGAGCTGTGGATTGATCTGGCATGCCTAGGGTGGATTCTTCCTCCGAAGCCCCTAGTCATCTCAGAAAATCTATAAGCTTCCTCCCTTCTTTGGCGGAAGTCATTGTCAGCCCCGATGTACTCATCCATTTTCTGAAGTGGCTTCTCCAGAGTGTGGGGGGTTTCCTGGCGAAGTATTGAGTCGTAGGCCCTGGTCGAAGACCTTTGATCATGGCCTCAATGATGATTTCATTAGGCACCGTAGGCGCTTGGGCTCTTAGGCGCAAGAACCTTCGGACGTATGCCTGAAGGTACTCCTCATGGTCTTGAGTGCACTGGAACAAGGCCTGAGCAGTGACTGGCTTCGTCTAAAACCCTTGAAAGCTGGTGACCAGCAAGTCCATAAGCTTCTGCCATGACGTGATTGTCCCTGGCCAGAGAGAAGAGTACCATGTCTGGGCCACACTTCGGACTGCCATGATGAAGGACTTTGTCATGACTGCAGTATTGCCCCCGTACGAAGATATAGTTGCTTTGTAGCTCATCAGGAACTGCTTCGGATCTGAGTGTCCATCATACATGGGGAGCTGAGGTGGCTTGTATGATGGGGTCCATGGTGTAGCCTGCAATTCTGCTGATAGAGGAGAAGCATCATCAAAAGCAAAATTTCCATGATGGAAATCATCATACCAATCATCATCATTGTCGAAATTGTCCTGACAAAACTCTCTTTGTGGAGGTCTTCGGTCCTGGTCATCTTGGGTAAGATGACGTATTTCTTCAGCAGCTTCATCGATCTTCTTCTGTAGATTGGAAAGATGAAGCATTTTCTCTCTCTTCCTTTCGACCTGTTGATGGATAGCTTCAAGATCCCTTATCTCCTAGTCCAACTCCTCCTCTTGGGGTGTTGGACTTGTAGCCTTTCTCTTTTGAATTCGAGCTTCGCGCAGGGTGTCCTGGTTGACGTCTAGTGGCTGTAGTGCAGCCCCTAGCCCTGAAGAAGTTTTCTTCGGCGGCATGACGAAGGTCATGGCTTGCCGAAGGTGGTCGATTGAGTTCACCGGAGGTGGGCGCCAATGTTGGGGACTTGTTCTCAAATGCTATGAGTTAAGAACAGGGCAACATAAAATGTTAATGGTTAAAGTCCTTTATCCTTCGAAGCATTATTTCCCTTAGGACATAATGATCTTCAGACGAAGGTTATGAAGGACGTACCTTCATCATCGCAGTATATATTAAAAGAAGAAGCATATGAAACATGAGAAATGACATGAATAATCATATGACATTATTAATATATCTTTTCTATAGCATCAAGAATAAACATAAACAATATTGAATTACATTTGTACCTTCGGCTCAACAGAAGGCAAAAGTCCAAGCGTGACGCATGAGTGAATACAAGTCAGCGTGAACAGTACGGGGGTACTATTCATCTATTTATAGGCACAGGACGCAGCCTGAGTAAAATTACATTCATACCCATCATGTTTACTATTGACTCAAGGTCAATCTATCGAGGACTAGACAACCTTTTCCTCTTTAAGTCGGTTCCTTTTTCTGCTACCGAGCCGAAGCTTCCTTGCGCATAGCTTCGGAGCTGGTTCAACCTTCGTCCCGACCATGCTTTTCATATTGTGCACAGCTTCATCCCGAGTCTGAAGGTTCCTGTACATATATTACACTTGGGAAACATTGTTAATCATGTTTTTGAGGACCTTCGGAAGACAAAAGCCCCCAACATCATCGTTGCTTGGGCTTTCTTGACAAAGCTCTCTCTGTTGTGGCCTTCATCCTTGGTCGTCTTGCGTGATATGATGCATTTCTTTGGCAGCTACATCATTCTTCCTCTAAAGTTCAGCTAGTCGAAGAAGCATCTTCTCTCCCTTTCTCTACATTTGCTAGTGTATAGCCTCTAAGTCTCTGATCTCTTGGTCCAGCTCTTCCTCCTCTGGTGTTGGGCTGGTACATTCCTTTTCTGGTTTCGGGCTTCTCTTAGAGAGAGCCCCTCTTGGTTGATGTCCAGCGGCTGAAGAGCAGCCCCTGGCGCTATTGCCTTCTTCGGCGGCATGACGAAGGTGTTGCTCGAGCTGTTGCTGAAGGTGGTCGTTTGAGTTCACTGGAGGTGGGCGCCAATGTTGGTCACTTGTTCTCAAATGTTGTGAATCAAGAACAAGGCAACACAATTGTTAAAGGTTAAGGACCTTCGTCCTTTGAAGCATTATTTCCTTTTGGATATAATGATCTTCAGACAAAGGTCGTGAAGGACACACCTTCATCATTCACGAGAATAAGAGTACATAGAGATAATAGATGTAATCTATTCATTCATACACATATGTATATTTCATAATGTACACATGAACATTAACAGAATTTACATCACAATGATACCTTCGGCTTGTTCGAAGGTGTTGACGCGAGGGCAATTACAATCTAGCGTGAACAGTACGGTGACCCTGTTCGCCTATTTATAGGCACGGAACACAGCCCGGGTAAAAGTACATCTATGACCTTAACATTTATTCATAACTGTAACATAAATCATTAGGGACTAGCTAGTCTTTTCCTCTTCGGCTCGGCTCCATGTTTGATCTTTGGCATCACTTTAAGCCAAAGTTGTTTCACTTTGGTTATAGCTTCAGTCGTTCATTGTCGTCACTTCCGGGCTATGCCTTTGTCTCGAAGATCTTCAGCGAAGGAGAACACTCCAATCATGAATTGAAGCTCCCTCTGATAATCAATATTATATTGTAAGTACATTGTTAGTCATGTTTTTGAGGACCTTCGGAAGATGAAAGCCCCCAATAGAGAGTGCACGAATCAAAACGATAGAGTCACAGCTCAAAAACACGCTCAAATCTCTCTCTAACAAATCAAAAGTGTGGTCGCAAAGTCTTGGAGTTGTAGTATGCTCTTGTGATGCTTGAGGTACAGCTCCATGGTGTCTAGGAGGTCCTTTTATAGCCCTAAGGAACCTAGGAGCCGTAGGAGCTTCATTTGGAAGCTCCTAGCCTTCCCTGTCTGTGGGTGCACCGTACTATTCAGTGGTGCACCAGACAGTGCATAGTACAACAGTCGAGGATCCCTGATTGGTCATTTTTCATCTCAGACGGGCACCAAACTCTCCGGTGGGGGGGGGGCACGGGACTGTTCGGTGCTCCATCTGACCATTGAAGTTGGCTGACGTGGCTGATAATCGTTGGCTGTCCTCACACGAACTGTCCGGTGGGTGGCACCAGACCATTCGATGATTTATAGCTAGCAGGACTTGGCCGAGCCCAAGAGATGACAGTTCGGCCGTACAGTCTTCGGACTGTCCGGTGCACACGAGACTGTCTAGTGCTGCCCAGACCAGCCCATCTTCTTCCTTTTCATACCAACTTCCTTTTACTTCTTTTGTCTTGACTTTAGATGATCCCTAGCACTTAGACAAACATGATCAGCACCTAAAACAATTGACTAAGTGCTCGAAACATATCTTTATCACTTTGATCCATAGAGGTTTGCAATGTGCCCATTTTCAAGCCCAAAAGTGCTTTTCCTTAGTTTTCTTTCTAGACACATGTGCTCATGCTCATATGAGAAGGGTTGGTTCAGTAATGTGCTGAGCATTTTATCACCAAAACAACTGGCCCAAGGGCACATTTACCTTTCAATGGTTCATCCTAGTGCTCCAGATGCGGGATCTCCAAGGTATCCACATGTACAGGGAGGAAGGGACGTGTACCGAACTGCTAGATTTGTGACGGCGACGTGGCAAGGGTGAGAGGGGCGCGATAGTTGGTGTGCAGGTGGGTAAATTAGGTTAACCCTAACCACACCTCCACCCTACATTATACAGGTGTACTAGTGGGCTTCTGACTTCGAGGCCCATCAGCAACCCTAAATCCAGTCTAATTCGGATCCTATCCAAGTTAGGATTTCTTCCCCTTAAGTGTGTGATCCTATAGATTGACGTATACAAATATATGGCCTGAGTACTCTTATTTATCCCAATAATTGACAATGGCCTCTAGTAAGACATGCCAACTCCTATGTATACATAAAGATCATATCAGACGAACCATCACAACGTTACGTGCATGTTGTTCCCTTTATCTCACGATATTTGGTCTGCCTCTAAGCTAACCTCTCTTTCTTGATACTGTGATTTGGAATATTTTCATAAGTTAACCCTTAACCCTCGCATGACCATGCATTTTTTGATTCAATCACTCGAGGGGCCTAGAAATATCTCTCCCATCTTGTCTGATCATGTCTCACAACATGTTTTCTGATAAACCAAAAACTACCTTTATAACTACCAGTTATGGAGTAGCGTTGATAGTCCCTATGTAGGCCAGTTCACATCTTAAGAACATGCGACAATCTCAGGTCTAAGGACACAATGTACATGTTGCAAAAAATAACTATTTTACGAAATCTCACATTGGGTCGGTTCAGCCTCATGTCATACATACGCTCACATTATTAGTTTGACATCTTTATAACTATGACTTGTGAAACATAGTCATCAACTAATATATGTGCTAGTCATAGACTCTGACTAGGGACACCTTTTAGAATAAACATACAAGTAAAGAATCTCACAAACAATTCATATAATTGATAATCAATACAAGGCGCCTTTCATGGATATTCAATTAAGCAATATATTCTTGGGAATCTCTCTAATGGCATTCTTATCTCTATGGCATATTTCTAATAGAGTGTTCTTATAATGGTGTGCCATTGTCACTGCGAATCTCTCTAATGGCATTCTTGGGAAAGTCATTTTGCAACCAAAGAATGAAGTCTCGAGCATGAGTGAAAGCTTCATTATTCACCTCCATGAAGAACACCCAAGAGTAGCAAGAAAAGTCATCAACAATCACTAAAACGCACCACTCCCCCCAAAAAAAGAGTAAAGCCCAACTAGACCAATTGTGTCCATGTGAAACAACTCATCGGGTTGCTTGGTCACCACTTTGGTGACCGCGGATTGAGAAGCATCAACCATTTTTCCATGGCAACAAGCGTGACAAACAAAATCTTTCTCATACTTCAATTTGGGCAATCCCTGTATGCGGTCAAGTGAGCTCAATCAAGCCAAAAGATGAAAGCTCTAATGACCTAACCTCCTATGTCACTTCCAAATCTAAGATCCTGCCACAAGACATCGAGAAGAGCCAAAAGATTGAGAAAAATCAGCACAAAAGACTCGTCCAAATGGGGAAATATGGCAAACAAGATCCCCTTGTCATCCAAAACACAAGAAAGACCATTCTTAAAGCGCACTTCAAAATCGTCCTCAAGGAGTTGCGAAATGGAGAGCAAATTAAAATGCAAATTGGAAACCAAAGTAATGTCCTTAAGAACAAAGCTCTCGTTCACCTGTACGGTTCCGCAAGAGACAACCTTGCCTCTTGAATTATCATTGAATATGATGTGTTCCTTAGCAATCACGAAGTCGAGGTTGGAGAACCATCTAGAACTTCCGATCATATGGTGCGAATAGCTAGAATCCATGAGCCATGTGTTCTCCAGGCCTCCATCCTCAGAAGTGGAGTCGTCGTCGTTGTCCTTGTCATTACTACCCACCACATCCTCACCAAGTGCCATAGTGCAAAGGCCTCCTGCGGTGTCAACGAAGAAGCAGAGTCCGTTGAGCTTGTCCTCAACCCGCCTCTCGAGCTCCTCGTCGTTCGAGGAACAAGAAGTGTCTTTGGAGTCGTGGTCTTGCCCTTATGGAGGTACTTCTACTTGAGCGCCTCCTTGTCAAACCCCCCTTGGACTTGTGCTTGCATGACGTGTTAGCGCTTGCCCTTACACCTGTAGGAAACGGTGATGCCTAAGAGGGGGTGAATTAGGACTTCTAAAAATATATCTAAACTAGGCCACAAATAAATTCCCTAGAACAAAACCTATGCAAATAACTTAACTAGATTGTGTAAACTAAGTTTTGACTATGTTTGCTATCTCTACTGCAAAAGGAGTTATGCAATCTAAGTTCCAATCCTATATCTATACTACTTCATAAGACAGTAGTGTAGGCGTCCACACGGTGCACGGTTCTGCCCCTCCACGCCCGCCCTTGCCTCCGTGATCCCCGTCGGCAAACCCCACTGTCATCCTCCCCCGCCTCCCTTTTATCCTAGCCCGCCCCTTCCATACTCCTCCCCGCACAATGATAAATGAATCTATACTATGTCTTAAGACAGTAGTGTAGGTGTCCACACGGTGCACGGTTCTGCCCCTCCACGCCACCCCTGCCTCCGTGACCCCCTCCCCTCGCCCCCCGACCGTGATCCCCGCCGGCAAACCCGACCGTCATCCTCCTCCCCTGCCTCCCTTCCATCCTAGCATGCCCCTTCCATACTCCTCCCCGCACAATGACAAACAAATGAATTAATGAATCAATCATCATAGCCTAGGCCCCTCCTCCGCTGCTCCACGTATCCGCCCCCACCATGCCCGCGAGGCTCGTGACGTGACGCAGCCGGGACAGATGCCTCGCGCCACCGATCGAGTTAATGGACGCCGAGGCTGGCGTCGCCGGCATCGACCAGCTGCGGGTAGGGGGCCATCTCTCATTCTCTCATTATCGTGATTCCGCTCTCCTCCTCCTTGCCTGTCGTTGGTGGAGACGTTGGTGTTGGTCGACCTCAGGGTGGGCATCGAACAGCCCATGCCCGCCCACCCTAGTGGTCTGTGCGTGTGCCCCCGTCGTGATCGGGGTTGTCCTTGCAGGGGGTCGGATTTAGGGGATTCCAGTGCGGATTAGATCGATCTCTCTGTCTCACCTGATTCATTCCTCCCCCTAGGTTCCAATCTAAAGGGCACACGACATAGTACTCAAATGTTTCGATTCTGTCGCGGCGACAATGGTGGAGCGAGAAGCTGAAACTTGAGCCCATCTTATGTGTTTTGATTTTAACCGGGGATCACTAATGTTAAGCAGAGATGGACGTATATTCTATATCACCATGTTGTTGTTATATATAAACAGTCGTAATTAACGAGCATTGTGCTACTACTACTTTAGAGCGAGCATTGTGCTACTACTATTTTAGAGCGCTGCTTTGAATATGCGGAGCATGGTTCCTAACGGATGTCGTTCTGCCTTGCAATTTCAGCGGAGGCAGTACTACATGAATCTATTGCTTTTGGCTTACCAGAGCTTTGGTGTTGTTTACGGTGACCTAAGCACATCACATCTTTACGTTTATAAAAGCACATTCTCTGGAAAGCTCAATTAGTACCAAGATGAGGAGACAATGTTCGGTGTGCTTTCCCTCATCTTCTGTACCTTCACTCTGATTCCTTTGCTGAAGTATGTCACTATTGTGCTGAGTGCTGATGATAACGGGGAAGGTGCCTATAAATCTGTTTCTTAACATCCCTTGTCTTTTCATGTGCCTGGATGGAGTGGGATTAGTTTGTTGTAATCCAGCATGTATATCGGCTAGCAACGATATACAAGAAAATTAAGGCTATATTGTTTATCGTCCTAATAAATCTTATATTAAATGAATAATATCCCTTAATGTATCTTCTGAAAGAAGGACTATCTTGGCACTTGTAGCTTACAAATGACTAAGGGATGCCTACACTTTTGTAGGCAGACCATTTGCTCTCTATTCGCTTCTTTGCAGGCATACAAAACTCAGCTTGCTGCCAAATCAACAAGCAGCCGATGAGGAACTATCTTCATACTACAGAAATGGGTTTGCACCTCGCAATGGATCTTCACCTTGGTTAAGAAGATTTCTGGAGAAGCACAAAAAAATGAGAGTTGTGCTTCTTCTCATAGTTCTTTGTGGCGCTAGCATGGTGATTGGTGATGGTGTCCTCACCCCAGCAATCTCAGGTGGATACTTACCACAATAATCTATTTGATTTCCTCTTATGTTGAGCAAAATTGCAGTTATCAACCTTTTCTATATATTTTTATCATGCTTCATTCTGCTTGTTCTTTTCTTGCAGTCCTCTCATCTATGTCTGGATTACAAGTTCGAGCTATTGGTTTAAATCATAGTAAGTACAAATCATCTCTGTGAACTCATAACTCTTGATGCAAAAATATTGAAAACACACCTGGTTTTTGTGGGAGTACCAGCAGTTGCAATTTATGTCAATTTGTAAATTTGTTTAATAAATAGTAGAAGAAATTTCAAAGAGCTATATTTGGGTTCTCAAAATTATCACAGAACTATGCATTTTAGAATTATTATCATAGAACTATATAAATTTGTTTTAGAATTAAGGGCATGTACAACAATGTGACTAATATCGACTTTACACTAACTCAAGATTGGTGTAAACACATGCCATACAAGAGGTTCGCGGAAGCGATTATCATGGCCTTAAAGAAATATAAGGTTGCTTACAACAAGAAACATTCTGGATGGGCGGAGGATATTTTTAAGTGGGAACATACAATTCGGACTGGTGTTCCAATTGACTTAAGATGGTATTTTCTTCGTAACACCTTCTCAGCAGTTTAAATTTGTTCTATGATAATCATTGTATAAAACATAGTTGGCCAAACATTATTCTATAGGCTTAATACCAGCTACCTCGTTCTACAAGCTATGACTATGTAGGGGAATGACAGACGAATGGAATTTGTTAGGGTGAGTGTAGTACGTTCGTTTTATGTTCAAAATATACATTCCGGTCATATAATACAATTGACGTTTTCTTCTCTTATGTCTTTGTCTATAGGATGCAAAGATTCTTCGAAGTAATTTTGTGATTGATCTGTTAAGTTATGAGGACAATTCGTGCCGATATGTCATCCCTGCAAACATACAACAGAGACTTATCGATATCGCTAAAAAGGATTAGCTGATTAGTGTACGGTTGTCGACACATTTGTCTGTAATTAAAAATTCTAAATTAACTTTTTAGAAATAATTTGTGTGATATTTATAATGTTTTCCACATGGATTTTGCATATTATAGTGATGTTTGTCGTTCAGTATCAATATTTCATATAAATTTTTTACTTCTATCGCAACGCACGGGCACATACCTAGTAATCTACACTAAGAATAGTAAAGATTGTAACTTCAGTAGAGAGAGTAAATGTGGAAGATTAAATAGCTAGAAGAGAAAGCAAACTCTTGTGGACGATGCCGGTATTTTTACCGAGGTATCTGGAACCACGCAAGGTCCCGACTAATCCTCGTTGGTGCGCCTACGAAAAGGGTAGCCCACATGAGGGTCAAGCACCATGGTCGAGTAACTCCGTAGAGAGTTGCGGGCCTTCTCCACGTGCAAGTGGTGCTCCGCTTCTTACTCCTCTCGGCGGCTCCCCACCGTCTCCACTATCGAGCTTCCGATCGAAATGTCGCGGGCCTCGTTTCCTCCAGTACACGGTGGTGGCTGTGTCACAAACGCAATTGACACGGTCTCGCAAGACTTTTGTCCCACTCGATACAATATTACACGCCTCGTGCAAGAGCCAAGGGGTTAAGTGGGTTTTTTGTAAACTCACTCAACTAACTAGGGATCACCTAGAGCAAGCGCAATAGCGGTCTAACTAACCTAAGCACTTCACAAAGCACTACGCAAATCACTGAGTGATTCTATTAAGCACTTGGGTGTTTGAGAATTTGGAGATGTGTATAACCTTCCTTAGTATGTTGCTTGGGCTCCCACACCTTCAAATGCCAGGTTCGGTGAAGTATATATAACCCTCAACTCGAATATAGCCGTTGGAAAGCAGTTCTGCACATTCTGTGGCGCACCTGACAGATGCACCAGACTGTCCAGTGGTGCACCGGTCATGCAACGTATACTAGCCATTAGAGGTAGCCGTTGGAACTTTTGAAGGTTGCACATCAGATATGGCGCACCGGGCAGTCTGGTGTGCACCGGACAGCCTATGCAGAACAAGATTGCTTGTCGTATTTTGGCCAAAACTTTTAGCTCCGAACTTCGATTTCGATGATCTTGTACTTTTTGAAAATCTTATAAAATCCTGTATATACCAGAGTTGAACCCATATAATTTTGAGTAATTTGGCACACCAGACAGTCCAGTGCAAATAGCTTTTGTGTTGCTGCAGTTTTTCAGCACTTCCAACTTTATATTGTGGGCATAACTTTTAGCTCTGAGCTGCGATTTGGATGATCTTGGAATTTTTGGAAAGCTTATAAAATTCTATACACCTCAGAGTTGAAGCCATGTCAGTTTGAGTATATTTGATATCGTTAAACACTTCCAATTTAGTCAGCCCTTTCTCTCAACTTTGTCAACTTCACTTTTGTTTTGTGGCTTGGCATCCCAGTTCTACTTCTTGATGTGTTGGACCCTTAGCATGTATAAAGTGTCTTGAATATGACTTTGTAATATCTTATATGTGTCTTATATTGTCTTCTTTGAGGTGTTCCATCCTCAGAGCCTCAGTCCAATCCACTTTGCATCCTATGAACTACAAAGCACAAACACTTGGGAAACATTAGTCCACAAGGTTATGTTGATTATCAAACACCAAAATCACTTAGCCAAATGGCTTGGGTCAATTTTCCTTACAACGCCGAACCAGAGTGTTGGGGTCTCTATCGCCGAAGATTCTTGAAGTGTTACATTATGCACTAAAACATGTTTCAGGTGCTATCCAAAGAGTGAGGAAGCTAACCTTCATCCAAACTGGCAGGTAAGACGGGAGCGAAGCTAAGAAGCTTGACGAACGAAGTCAGACAAAGAGGCTTCGGCTTCATGGCATCAATGTATGAAGCATGCGAGGAAGAGAAGATTCCAAAAGCCTGACCAGCGCGACTGACATAAGAAAAGACGACTTTGCCCTCATGAGTGTCATATATCATGTAAATAGGACTCATGGGCATGCTTGTAATTTTATACGAAGTTGTACCTCACCACTATAAATAGAGGAACAATGCCATGCATCAAGGAAAGGAATAAACGGAACATGCTAGAATCGCTCTGCCTTCGAAGGTGTTTCCATTTAACTTTCGTGCTTTTGTTTGTAAAGCCAAATGTATCTTTGTAATCATTCATATAAAAGATGATAGAGTTAAATTGATTTCCTTAAATGACTTATTTTGCTACGTTAGTTTTCTGCTAGGATTTGTTGTATGATCTTTATTTATTTAATACGAGCTAAGGTTTCATTATCATCTCAATTCCTCCCTTTGATCAACTCCCTTTGACAAAGGGAATTTGTTAAAGGGAGGAAGGAAAGTATTCTCATTTGTGTTGCTTTGTTCTTGGTTTCTCTTAGGAGCCAAAAGCAAGTGACCAACATATAGTTACATATTTATTAATACAATCAACTACATCTACAGTTTACCCCATGGGGGCCTTCTCATGCACATAAAAGTCTCTATCCTTCTATGCTCTTGTTCAAACATACTTGATGCACTAAAACGATGACCTAGAAAACATAGTGTTTGATAGAATGGTGCTTAAGCCAAGCAACGTAGCCCGAGGTCTAGAGGTAGCACCCCAAGAAGAATTACTAAACTTGTGGTATGAACAAGCCTACCATGATGAGTGTTTGGTCCTAACAGGGGGACCCGAACAAGAGAGATGACAAGAGTGCAACGACACGACAAATGCGAAACAATGGTTCTCAAATATCTTATCAACCGTCCCTCATCCTGTCTCGATGGGGGTATTTATAGGGTAGCTAAGGGCCAACCTCCTAAAGTACATGCTTGCCAAAATTGGTTACCACCACATCCTTAGAATATCTTGTACAACAGCAACATTGAGGCAATACAAACCTTACATTACAGGCAACCAATTACATACCACACTAATATTCGTGTGGGTCCATTACTAACAGATGGGTCTTCCTTTAGCTGTTGGAGGCCCATGTAGTCACCATAGTCTCCCTTAGCTCTTGAGTGGGGGAAGTCTTCAAGGCCTCCGCCAGGGACTATGCATGCCACCCAAATGACGAGACCAAGGTCTTCAACACCTTCTAGGTCACTCGTGGATCAAAAGGTCTTTGGTAACGCTCCTGCGATCTTTCGATCGGGTCCTCGAGTGCTTGACGTGGATAACTAAGCCCACATGTTTAGACCTTCCCTTGCTTTGCCATCTGGACAAAGTCCTCGCTGTGGCCTTTGGAGCCTTCAATAGACAAGAAGTGGTCGTAGACTCGATCAACTACATCGACAGGTCCGACTTCCATGGAGCAAAGTCTTGGAAGTCCTCATGACCTTTGGCGTACCTACATTCCTAGGAGCGAAGTTCGATGATTGATTAGACGCAGCCAGCTAGAGAATGACATCTCCAACATTGCGCCACGACCAGAGGCGTGAGCCCTGGTACGACTCCAAGGATAGAATAAGAACATGGTAGTTGAGCTTAGCTAGTGGAATTCGAGGTTCATGTAACCTCTCTTATGTATTGCACTATAAAATAGAGGGATAGGGTAATGTTTAGCCATATTCAAGACCGGGTTCAGGGTTCACTCTTCATTTAGGGTATGCATAAAAATAAGTTAGGACTATTAGGCTAAAATTCCTACCACAAACTAAGATGTGGAGGAGAGCTAGGTCTTGGTGCTCACTGGTTGAGATTCATTATTTTTTATTCATCAATTGATAATTAGCAAGAGGAGGCTGGAAATTACTTAAAGCTCTCTAACTGTCCTCGTGTTGGTTCATGCTCGTGCCCAAGTTCCCTACTACTATCGACCAACACTATGCTCCTTCTAAGACCGTCTTCGGTGGATAATGCAAAATAGGAGACGCGGTGACACTATTTGACATGGTTTACGGAGGAAATAGACAACCTAATTGTCTCTCTTTAGTACCTTTTGTACTCTGATATTGCTATTCAACGACAATATCAGTTTTAATGTAATTTTTTTTCTATAGTTTTATAGGTATTTAATTTCATATTTATAATTATGTCGAGAGAGTTTTATTTAGATGAAATTTACTTTCTCTCTTTTTTAAAACACTGCCATGTCATCGAAAATATGTACGATGGCAAGATTAATGCAAATAAAACTTTCGTGAAATTGTCACTGACTGCCAGTAGTACAGACAGACATTAAACGCTCTCCTCTCTTCCCTCTCTCCTTGGCTCGCATTCACACTCACGCAGCAGCAGCAGCAAGCAGGCCAGCAGCAGCAGCAGCAAGCAGCAGAGCGCGCCCTGTTCTTGTGCCGAGGAATTATTTATTGCCACCGCATCGAGATTTATATAGTACGGGGAAATTGATTGCTCATTCCCCTCTGCTTCCTCCATCCACTGATCCACCCCATGCTGCGATATTTTCCTCCACTCGCCGCCGGGGCAGCATTTGCTCGCGATTTATAACCTCCCCTCGCCTTCGCCTCTCCTTTCTGCTTGTCTTTTTCCCCAGTGGGGAGGTTAGCACCCGGCACAAGCAAAGCGCCGGGTTCTTGTCGCAGTTTCTGCGCGCTCGCTCGCTTTTTGCCCGTAAGATCTGATACAAAGAGGAGAGGGAGAGCCAAGAGAGGAGAGGTTCTCGTGTGGAATTCTTCGGCGATGAGGTCCGACGCCCGTCTGGATTCGGTGGTCTTCCAGCTCACCCCCACCCGGACCAGGTGAGAGCATCCTATAGATCTGCTCATGAAGCGGCTTTAATTCGGCGGATTGATCGTTCTTTGGGTTTTGGTTTCTTGAATGGTAGAAAAGTTGGTCTTTGTGACGGTTTATGTGCCGTTCATTTTGATGCTTGGTACTTGGAAGCTTCCATTTGAAGACCACTCTGTCTACTGCACTGTCCTAAGATGGTTTTGTCCATGTCACGATCGGAATTTGGCCCAAAAAACGATTTCTTCTTTGTTGGTATTGTTTTGTTGGGATTGGTTGTCTGCCGTTAGCTGTAAAATTATAGTAGCAGATCCGGCGATTCTTGCATAGTAGTAACTACTAGACAGATTTGTTATGTTATAAATTAAATTAAAAAAAGTAAAACTATTAGACGGAGTAAACTACTGTTTTGTTCAAGGTCTCTGACGGAAGTTCTGTTTTCGCTTTTCAGGTTCGATTTGGTTCTGATAGCGAATGGCCGGAAGGAGAAGTTTGCATCTGGTTTGCTGAAACCGTTCGTCGCTCACTTGAAGGCCGCCCAGGATCAGATTGCCAAGGGAGGGTACTCGATCACACTTGAACCAAGCTCAGGGTTCGATGTGCCATGGTTTACGAGAGGCACCGTGGAGAGGTTGGCGTCTAAGATTTCTATACTACTGTAGTACAGTTGCTTCTGCCATTGCCTATTTCCCTGTTGGGTCATTTTCTCGTGACAACTCTTCGCAGATTTGTGCGTTTCGTGAGTACTCCGGAGGTCCTTGAGCGAGTCAGAACACTGGAGTCTGAGATCCTGCAGCTCGAGGATGCCATTGCTATCCAGAGCAACGATAGTCTTGGATTAAA
This sequence comes from Zea mays, assembly GCF_902167145.1. Taxonomy (NCBI): domain Eukaryota; kingdom Viridiplantae; phylum Streptophyta; class Magnoliopsida; order Poales; family Poaceae; genus Zea; species Zea mays. The sequence goes on along the minus strand of NC_050102.1, from coordinate 41,278,360 downwards.
ATCTGTAAGCGCAGAAGATTTGTAGCTTATGGATATTTGTTGTGTGTTTCTGTAGAAATAATGACATATTCTTGCTTCACCATTTAAAAGGTCGAAGACCATGGAAGAAAGTTGACTGAAAGCAATGGAGGTAGTATGACACCGCACCAACCTGATTGCTTTCTGTGAGCATGTTGCATAGAATAGTGCATGCCTTTGAGGATTGTCTAAATCTCAAACATTATTTCGTTGGCCTACCAAAAAGAAAAGCAAGGTGCAATCCACTATGATTATTTTAGAATCTACTCATCATGGAGTTTGATGCAACATCACATCAAGGGCCATTATTAAGTTGGCACTTATCATTTTAATTCCCAAAATGTTAGAATCTAACCATCATGGAGTTTGATGCGACATCCACTATGATTTGTGGACAAGCTTTACTATCGTCTAATGTTATGAAGCAAGTATGTTGAATTTGCAGTGTGATCAAAATAACTTAGATATATAGCTATATTATTTTTGAAGTCCTGAATATTTAGTAATATCTTATTTCCAACTGGAGAATTCTGGATGGTATTATGTTCTGCATTCAGGGGAGGACTGGAATGGATCGAGCTGTTTCTTCCTTTTATTTGCCTTACCTGTCACAGCCTGCCATATCTTTTTATTTATTTCTGCAACATGCCTGACACTGTCCATCAACTAATAGGTGGACGTGCAAATTATGATCCTGATTCAGCCACAGCAATTGTTGTCTACAAGGTATGATCATTTAGACAAGCCAAATTTTGTTTGTGTAAGTGTATTGTGGTACAACACTGCAGTCTGATTGAGATATTTGATCAATGACAGCCTGGATCAAATCCAACGCCACAAATTCAGAATGAAACAGCAGCACATGAGGAGAATTCAAAGTACTTGCACATCTCAGTTTTTCTTGTAGAATATTATTTGTTAAGTCTTCACATTGTTTGTGGCTAATAAAGCTGCATAAACTCATACTAACCTAGGAAATCAGGTGGCATTGTAAATAAAAAGAAATAGGCACCCACTTTTGACTCCAATAGGATTTGTACCTGGATGGTGGGGGTGTCTGCCCACAGCACCCACCAACTGAACTAGGCTCGGTTCATTAATTAAGCTGTTTAAGGTCATACTCTACAAAATGAATAATGAATTAAAGACATCTAATGGAGAAATATATGCAAACATCATTATTCATTCACTGTTCTATTGTCTCGGTTTCCATTACGAGCAGCATATATACTCTGAGATCATGTATCTTTCTACAGTAGAAAACTATTAACAGAACTGCATTATAAATTGCAGAGTTCAATTGCTCAGAGTGCTTGAAACCCGCAAAACTATGTTAAGAAAAGAGCAGGCTATGGCTTTCGCTCGTGCTGTAGCTGCTGGGTTTGACATTGACAACTTGGGTTACTTGATCGCATTTGCAGAGCGCTTTGGTGCTGCACGTCTGATGTAAGTATAGCCTTACCATTACTTGCTGGTTTTATATGCTGGATTAAACTAGTTGTCTTGATATCTTCTGTGTTTAAGTTGTAACTTGACCTTAGAGCTGCTACCCATGAAGATTGTATCATCTGTCACTTTTACTCTAGCATGTCATGAAATCACAAGTGTGGAACTCCTGGATAGTCAGATGTTTTGGTTTGTTTCTATGTGAACAACTGTACTATTGCACTCTTTGCCTTGGTGGTGTTATTGAACTTTGTTGATCAAGTTATAATATTGCACAAGTTTTAGTCAGTTGTTTGTCATCAACTCATCGAACTAATAACATTTTGTCAATAGATCTTACATCTTTGGGAAAATATCCTATGCAATCACTTATCCTGGTGCAAGCATGCAATCAAGCGATTTGGTGCATCCGATCTAGATCTAATGATGACTGTTATTTTATATTTAACCCCTTCCACCTAAAACATAGTACCTATTTTACTTTTAACCCCTTCCATATGAAACCGTTGGATCTAGATTGGATGCTCTGGATAGTTTGATTGCACGCTTGCACCAAAATGAGTGATTGCACAGGATATGTTGTCTACATCTTTAACTCCCTCAAATTCACTAATTGAACAGGAAGGCATGTTCACATTTCATCGAACTGTGGAAGCAGAAGCATGAAACTGGACAATGGATTGAAGTTGAACCTGAAGCAATGTCTACACGCTCTGAATTTCCTCCATTTAACGCATCTGGCATTGTGTTCATGGGAGACAACATGAAGCCAAACTTGGAATCAGGCTCCATTAATGGAGAGGCAAATGGCGAGGATGGAGCTAAAGCTGGTATAAGTTGTTGCATTTTTCCAAAAGAAAGAATGCATTTGAATTTTGAACATGGAATGAAAGTACCCTCCACACAAAAAGAGAATATATTTTCTTTTAAGCTAAGAATGTTACTAATGAAGCACCACTAACATTACTAGTAAAGGAAAATCAATATACTTCAATGTTTCTAGTTTCCTTCTATTTATGGCAAGGGAAAATGAATATTTTGAAATATCAGCATTTCATGTATAGTTTTATATTTTTGTTTTAAGGTGGATGTACTATCTTATTTTCTTATTCTAGAATGAAACAGATTGTAGTTCTCTCTTGGGTTGGCATTTGACGATGCTTATCCGGCTTTTTCTTAACCAAGTTATTTCAAGCATTCAGAAAAATCATTTAAATACTAAGCAGAGTTATACTTAAATGTTGTGCAATCATGGATTTAGTTCATTCCTTGTCACTATTAAGCACTTCAGATTTTCTCTTACTGCCCATTTTTGAGAAAATAGTTCTTTATGCTTTGTAGATCAGAAGTCCAGCCAGCAGATGGGATCTCATGCTGCATATCCTCCATGGGCAATGCATCCTCCATCTGGTGCAGTTGTTTACCCACCTTATCCTATGCAAGGCATGCCTTTTTATCCTGGGGTGAATCCATACTACCCTCCATATCCTCCAGTGGATGATCCCAGGTACCACTACTCAGGAAGGAAATCTTCGAGGAAGCACTCCTCGGATAGTAAGGACTCAGAAACTCTTGACGTTGAAAGTGACCATTGCAGTTCAGATAGAGGAAGTTCTCATGGTCGCAAGTCACATAGAAAGGGGAAGAGGTCCGGAAAGAAAAAACCTAGTGTGGTTGTTATCAAGAATGTGAATGTAACATCTAAAAAGCATGGCTCATCAGAGAGCGAATCACAATCAAGTTCTGAAGTTGAGTCTGCGGACAGTGACAATTCACACTCCAAATCAAGTGAAAGGAAGCATAAAAGCTCAAGTTCAAAGAAAAAGGAGGGTAGGAGAACTACTTTTGCCTCCGGAGATGAATATAGCAAGGATGAAATGTCAAATGGCCACGATGCTGAGCAAGGAAACTGGAGCGCATTCCAAAATTTCTTGTTGAGAGCAGAAGAAAAAACAAGATCTAGTGATGCAGACCTGTTTGCTGGTGAGAAAGAACCCCCATCAAGGAGAAAACAGAATGTAAACACAGCAGATCCTATTCTTTTAGCTGAGAGAGATGGTGGCATTGTCCATGAGCGGAACATAGTAGGTTTTGATTCAGCCAATGGGAGGACTAGAGCTATCCGGGTCATGTCCAATGATGAACTTGTTATGTCTGGAGAAGGGAGGAACTATATGCATAGTGAAATAAAGGAGATTGAAGCTGGTGGAGGAAGGTACAGGAGAGGGACAGGTGATGACTACATGGTTTATGGTCAGGGAAGTCAGATAGCCAGACATAGTTTGTTGGATCCTCTTGCAGAGGCCCAGTACAAGAATCCTGTTCAGCAGGACAAGAATAGGAATGGTGTGGCGGACGAGTCCTTTATGATCCCTCTTAGGTCCAGCTTACATGATAATATCGGAGCAGAAAGCAGAACTACTATTGACATAGATGTTGAGCTTCCTTCTAGAATTCATAAAGCATCAGATGAAAAGGCTGGACATCAGCTTTTTTACGAACCTGACGAATTGGTGCCAGAGCGTGGATCTGAAGATGTTTCATTTGGATATGATCCAGCAATGGATTATGATAGCCACATGCAGACTACTGTGAAGGTGGAAGATGAAAAAACAGAGGATGACTTGCCAGTTGCTGACAATGATGTACAGAAGGTAGAGAAAGAGAAGCTAAGGAATGCAAAGGATGGTTCAGATAAACGAAGGAAAGATGCCTTATTGAGGAGGTTATCGGCGCCAAGGACCCCACTGAATGATGCACAAAAACGTGCACAGAACCTGCGTGCATATAAGGCAGACCTTCAGAAACTGAAGAAAGAACAGGTTTTTTCACATTTATTCCATTTTCCCTTATGTGCATTTCAAATGACTAAAGGATAGTGAATGTTTGTGTTTTTAGTCAGTAGTCTTGGGTTCCATTTCTAGCCTACGCCATCTTGCTTGGGATAATAGGCTTTATTGTTTTGTGATCACCCTTTCAAATGGTCAACTAGCTAAGTTTAAACACAATTCAGTACAGTCCTTGTAAGGCAGAATTTCAAACAGTTAACCTCAGTAGTTTTCCCTATTTCAGAAATCTTATAAGTTTTACTTATAATATACTCCACATCCAGAAAAAAGAGAGGATATATATTTTACTCCGTAACTTTGTATTACATTTACTTTTTTACTATTTAATATGATAATCTGCCTACTTGATGATTTAATTGTTGAGAAAAGCTTAAGAAAACCAAGCACACAATTACTTTCCCACACATTAATTTTCAGCTGAGCGTGTCAGACATTGTTTCATTCTTATGGCATGTTTCTAATTCTGATTGACAAACTGTACAATGAGTCATCTTTGTAGCTGAATGGCTAGTAACTTTTAATATTTTCAGGAAGAAGAGCAAATAAAGCGATTGGAGAGGCTCAAATTGGAGCGGCAAAAGAGGATCGCCGCAAGAGGTAATGGAAAGGGTCCAGGGAATGGTTCTCCTAAAGCGAATGGTACGAATGGACTCAGTAAATCAGTTCCAACCTTCACTGGGTTGAAAAAGGAGAAAAATGGAACAACTGAATCACTCAGCGATCGACTGAAGAGGCTTTCTGAACCCAAAAGCATTGCTGGGGCAGAGCATTCCTTGAATCCAAAGTCAACTGGCGCAGACCATTCACGAAGAAGAAGCATGGCGTGAGACGGAGAACCGAGCATCTTGAATCCATCGTACCACTCGCTAGCTCAGCAACCATGAATGGCATATCAAAAGGCTTCTTGTACAGAAAGAGGAAATGGCTGGCGCTGTAGCACTGCCTGCTTCCAAGATTTGTGATGGAAAATCAAGTTACCTTTTCAATGGCATGGCGTTGTACTTCCAATTTTAACATAATTATTTCATTCTTTTATTGAGGATGGCTTGTAATAGCTGTAAACCTGGATTTTTCGGCGACGCGGAGCTATATTTTGGTTTTTGGCTGTATTTATGGAATGGATTGATCGTTGTTTGAGATATATTGTGGTATTTATACAGTGTATAAATGTCAATTGGCTTTGGGTTGGACGAGATGGGCCCCTCCAGTTGGTATGCTACAGTTGGATTGGCCCAAGGAGCAGATGAACCTGGGTTCAATTCCTGGTGATTGCTATTTGCCTTCAATAAAGGGCTAATAAGGCGCATGATATTTGCTTCCTTTTTAAAATAAGGGCAACTTTCCGTGGACACAACTCGACGTAGGGGTGAACAGTTTTTTAACCGAAACCGAACCAAAATGTGGTTTTTATAATAGTTCAGTTCAGTTTCGGTTTTTGCATCTACCAAGTTTGGTGTTGCACCTGTGCACCCATTGGGTCAGGTACCTATTGGTTTTTGGATCTGTTTAAATTGTGGTTTACATTGGCATCCCCACTGACGAGTGTGAGGTCTAGGAGGGTTGAGTTAGGTCATTTCAAAACTAACGTAAAGAACCTATACAACTTTTATATGTGCATTGGTTTTTTTTTCTAAACGTTATCTCAAATGTTGAAGAGTTCTTTATTGGTTCCAATTGTCACATTTTTGTTCAAAAATGAACTAACAAACAACAAATATTTGAGAAAGGAGGAAGTAACTTATTATAACATCAAACTTATATTTTATTAAATAAAGTTAAAATAAGGTAATTATCCTTTTATGTGTGCATCTAGATATATGAGAACTATTTTTTATTAAATTAAAGTTTTTATAAGGTTTAGGCACATGTGTTTGCATATATCCTAGTGCATACGATTCATTATGACGAGTGATTTTTACCTAAATTCAGAACTGATTCAAACTTGTTCTAAAATAATTTTGGAATAAAAGAAAAAGACCTAGAAATGGGGAAAAAAAGGAAGAAGCTCACTCAGCCCTTTCGGCCTCTCCACTCCCTGCGTTCCCTCCCCATATCGGGCCCAAGCTCAACAGATCCATTCTCTTGGTCTTTCTCTTTCACCGTCTAGCCAAGCTGACCCAACATCGGCGGTCCACACGTGCCATTTCTTTCTCTGACAACAAGAATCATCTTTATATCTGTTGCTACACAGATATAACACTGTTGGGGACTTGGTCTTAAATGCTATAAATTAAGAGCAAGACAACATAATGTTAATGGTTAAAGGACTTCGTCCTCCAAAACATTATCTCCTTCAGGATATAATGATCTTCAGACGAAGATTATGAAGGGCATACCTTCATCATCTCAATATATAATAGAAAGCAGAAGCATAAATTACATATAAAGAATACGAATAATCATCTTAAATCATTAGATCATTTATATTTTTATTGAATAACCATGAATAAGCATTAACAATATTGAGTTACATTTGTACCTTCGGCTTGACAGAAGGTAAAGATCCAAGTGTGACATGCGAGTGAATACAAGTCAGCGTGAACAGTACGGTGTTACTGTTCATCTATTTATAGACACAGGACGCAACCTAAGTAAAATTACATCCATGTCCTTTACACCTACTACTAACTAAGAAGTAATCAGTCGAGGACTTGGCAGTATATTCCCCTTTAAGTCGATTCCATTCTCCATCACCGTCCTTGCGCTAAGCCGAAGCTTCTTTATCCGTAGCTTTGGAATTGATTCATCCTTCTCCCAGATCGCGCCCTTCATGTCGTGTACACCTTCATCTCAAAGCCGAAGGTTCCTGTGACAGTATATTATACTTGGAAAGCATATTAGTCGTGTTTTTGACTACCTTTGGAAGACGAAGGCCCCCAACAGACACACATTGATACTTTTTGAAAACTTTGACCACTCATCTTATTCAAAATATTTATTCAAAAATGTAAAATTTTAAGTTAAGCACAAACCACCTTAAGTAATAAAACAAATCCCAACACAATAAATGATAACACATTATTTTTTAATAGGACGAGTGATCAATTTTTTTTTAGAAAAGTCAACGGTGTCATATATTTATGAATGGATGGAGTATTATAGTTCAGAAATTATTGTCAATGTAAGTTATCACATCGATACTTTTTGTTAAAATCCTGAAGTAGTTTTGGTGTTCTGTTTTTCACTATCTTAGCATCAAAATCTAGAAAAGCATTCTCTAGAGCATGAGTTATGTCTGCTTTAGCGCATTGCTGTTATTTTCTCTCGCTAGAAAATCCTTAGTCACCTGTTCTTACCGAAGTATATGAATTTCTTAGATATCAGGACTTACGTGCTATGTTTTCGATAACAAACAGTAGCGCTTTTGCTAAGTGTCTTCAAGAGTATTAGGCTTGTGATCAACCAATTAATGTCCATGTGATTCTAAAGCCTTCCGCGAGAGAATAAAGTTTACCTTTTTTGTTGTGTGGTGTAAACGGCTAAGTTGTTTATGCTAGATGTTTAAAGGTTATGTAATAATGCACTTTGTTCAATATTACCTTTTTTCACTATATGTGTGAATGACTTCCTATGCACACATATGATTGTCCGCGTGTTGCCACGAGACGAGGGGAGCGGCGCCTAGGCTGTAAATATAATTATTGTTTATTTATAAACATTAAGGTACATGTGGTTTGGTGGTTAGCTCCAAATTTTCGAAGCAGGGGGCGTGGGTTTGAGTGCTAACTTTGCATTATTTTTTGCGCGCGGGCATTGGGGTATGACGGTCAGCACGCAGGGTAAAACCGTGGTAGCACCAGGTGCCCATATTAGATTCTTAATAGAGTTAGTATAGATTTGGTTTATCCACCTACCAAGCTATACTAGGATATTAAGACCCCGTTTGGTTCTTTAGTTCAGAGCTATCCTGTTTGGTTCTAGGGACTAAAACTATTCAAAACGTATTAAATGAATCATAAGAGAACTAAAATACCTCTTATCATCCTCCCGACATTAGTGCAACTGATATAAAAGAGGGGCAAAAAGTGGAATTTATATGGTTTAGTCCCTTTTAGTCACCCTTTGAGGGACTACAAACTAAAATAATTTAGTTCCACCGTTTAGCAATTTAGTAACTAAATAAAACTAAAATAGAAGGACTAATCTTTAGTCCCTCAAACCAAACGGGGCCTAAAACTACACGACTAAGAAATATAAGAAAATAATTAGGGAATATAAACTCGTGCACAACAATATTTTTAATGAGATATCAGAAAGTTTATGTTTTCCACTAGTTTTAATTGGAGGCTTGGGCAAGGATGCTTCACAAGGATTATTTTTTTTGTTGGGTAAGTATGTATGTAGATAACCCCGAGATTTCCCCATATAAAGTGGTCTACATATGGCCTATCTTGAATAGCTTCCAACTATCCTCAATGGACAAGCTTTGATTAGGACCAAATAAAATATTACATTAGTTCTCGAATATTTGTTACCCGCTAGTTCATTTTTTAACTAAATCGCGATAAATAAAAAGAAACGGAGGGAGTACTTGTGACTCATGTAACACCCTAGGTGTTTATTTCTCGTGCGACAACGAGTACATACTTAAGCACGAGATATCAATGAATGTAAAGGTCACTAAGTTCTAATTATCTTCGTCTATCATGATTTTGATATCATGTCTGTCTCCATTTGTATAAATTGTACTAATTTATTTTGCAAAATTCAGACTTTAGTAATCTTCCAAAACATTGAATCCAATATCGTTTGGGTTGAGCCATCGACGTATTGCCCAAACTCTAATCCTTGAAATCGAATCTGGTTCCTTAAACTTTGTTTGAAATTCTTTCACACTTGCATTGCACGTGTTTCTCTATGGTCGGACATCGTGGCGTGTGCCGGGTGCAAATCCATGTGAGGCAATGCACGACTTCTTGCCTACGTGAAAGACACATATCGTCTCCGTGGAAGTCCGCGTATGCACCTTATCTCCCTATCGTTATCCCTCGTTTATCTGGATCCGCCATCGCTCCAACTACTCACCACGTGCAGCGTTTTCCGTCACTCCACTGTCGCGTGTCCGACATGTTAACGTCGTGGTGATTCTTGAGCTCGCGAGTTGTTGTTGTGCTCACTCTGAAACGCCCTACATGTTGTATTAACTGGAACATTTAGGCGTTTGATTTTTATAAATTGGATTGCACACGTTACCAAAGAGAATCAGATGCAAGGGTAATAATCAAATTAATTCTCCAATATTGTCGGCGTTTCGACCCCGGGGGTTCCCTGGACCGACGAGTAAATTGTCGCCGCGTGCCCCAGCCCAGATGGGTCGGCGCGAGACAGAGTGCGAAGGGGGGAAAAAGCCGGAGGGAGGCAGGCGTAAAAGGGGAAACCCGCGGCCTTCGTGTTTGTCCCGCACCCAGGTCGGGGCGCTTGCAGTAGGGGGTTACAAGCGTCCGCGTGGGAGGGAGCGAGAGGCTTACGCGCGCGCCGTCCCGTCCTTCCCCGCGCGGCCAACCCTCTGTAAGAGGGCCCTAGACCTTCCTTTTATAGGTGTAAGGAGAGGGTCCAGGTGTACAATGAGAGATGTAGCAGTGTGCTAACGTGTCTAGCAGAGAAGAGCTAGTGCCCTAAGTACATGCCGTCGTGGCAGCCGGAGAGGTTTTGGCACCCTGTTCGTGTGATGTCGTGGCCGTCGGAGGAGCGCTGGAGCCTTGCGGAAGGACAGCTGTCGGGGCTGTCGAGTCCTTGCTGACGTCTCCTTGCTTCCGTAAGAGGGCTGAGAGCCGCCTTCGTCATGGTGCACGCGGGGCGCCATCATTATTTGTTTTACCGGGGCGAGCCAGATGGGACGCCGGTCTGGTTCCTCGTAGCCAGAGCTAGCTAGGGGTAGGGTAATGATGGCCCCTCCTGTGACGTGGTCGGTCCGAGCCCTGGGTAGGGCGAGGCGGAGGCTCCTCCGAGGTCGAGGTCGAGTCTGTCTTTCGAGGTCGAGGTCGAGTCCGAGCCCTTGGGTCGGGCGAGACGGAGACCGTCGGCTGAGGCCGAGGTCGAGTCCGAGCCCTGGGTCGGGCGAGGCGGAGTTCGTCGTCTTCCGGGGCCGAGGCCGAGTCCGAGCCCTGGGTCGGGCGAGGCGGAGTTCGTCGTCTTCCGGGACCGAGCCCGAGTCCGAGCCCTGGGTCGGGCGAGGCGGAGTTCGTCATCTTCCGGGGCCGAGCCTGAGTCCAAGCCCTGGGTCGGGCGAGGCGGAGCTTCCTATGGCGCCTGAGGCCGAACTTGGCCGCTGTCAGCCTCACTCTGTCGAGTGGCACAGCAGTCGGAGCGACGCGGGCGGCGCTGTCTTCTTGTCAGACTGGTTAGTGGAGCGGCGAAGTGACTACGGTCACTTCGGCTCATTCGACCGAATGGCGTGCGTCAGGATAAGGTGTCAGGCCACCTTTGCATTAAATGCTCCTGCGATACGGTCGGTCGTCGTGGCGATTTGGCCAAGGTTGCTTCTAGGCGAAGACCGGGCCTCGGGCGAGCCGAAGGTGTGTCCATTGCTTGAGGGGGCCCTCGGGCGAGACGTAGATCCTCCGGGGTCGGCTGCCCTTGCCCGAGGCTGGGCTCGGGCGAGGCGAGATCGTGTCCTTGAGTGGACCGAGCCTTGACTTAATTGCACCCATCAGGCCTTTGCAGCTTTGTGCTGATGGGGGTTACCAGCTGAGATTAGGAGTCTTGGGGGTACCCCTAATTATGGTCACCGACAGTAGCCCCCGAGCCTCAAAGGGAGTGTTAATACTCGCTTGGAGGCTTTTGTCGCACTTTTTTGCAAGGGGACCGGCCTTTCTCGGTTGCGTTTTGTTCCGGTGGGTGCGCGCGAGCGCACCCGCCGGGTGTAGCCCCCGAGGCCTCGGAGGAGTGGTTTGACTCCTTCAAGGTCTTAATGCGTTTCGCGATGCTTCGGCCGGTCTGGCTGTTCCCTTATGCGAGCTGGCCGTAGCCCGGGTGCACGGTCGGGTCCCAAGTTCTCGGGCTGGTATGTTGACGCTGTCAACGGTTTGGCCGGAGCCGGGTTTGCGAGAGCAGCCCCCGAGCATCCGCACAGAGCGAGAGGACGGTCAAGGACAGACTCGACTTTTTTACATACGCCCCTGCGTCGCCTTTCCGCAAGGAGGAGGGGGGGAAAAGCGCCATGTTGCCCTCGGAGGGCGCCAAACATGGTGTCTCCAGTGAGCTGCTAACGGGTAATCCGAGTGGAATCCCGTGCCCCATTTGTTAGGGGTCGGCTAGTGGCCCGGAGGCGCGCTCCAAAAGTACCTACGGGTGATTTGCCGGACCCGGTCCCCTTTTGACGGGGTCCGAGGGCTCGATGCCTCCCTCTGATGGGATTCCGTTACAAAAATCGTTCCCGTTGGTCTCGGAAATGTCCTAGGGTACCTCGGGAGCATAGCCCGAGCCTTGGTTATGTATCGAACGTAACCAGGGTCATCCCTCGCTCTGCGTCTGAGGCGACTGTCAAACCCTTTCGAGGGCCAGCCTACAAACCCCTGATCAGTAGTGGGCGCGGAGCCCGAGTGGCCTGAGGCGGCCGTTGAACCCTTCCGAGGGGTCGGCCTTCGAACCTCTGACCAGTAGTGGGCGCGGAGCCCGAGCACTCTGAGGCGGCTGTTGAACCCCTCCGAGGGGCCAGCCTTCGAACCTCTGATCAGTAGGGGGCTCGGGGCCCGTTTCCTTCGCGGAGAAGGATCCCTTTCAGGGTATCCCCTTTCCCGGTCCCTATTGTAAGAGAGAGAAAGAGGAAGAGGAAAAGGATACGAAATCGAATGACGTGGCGCACCTTTTTTGACGCGGTCATTATGGCGGAAACGAAGCGTCGCCTGCTTCGCCCGCCAAAGGTGCCGCCCGGCCTGCCGCAGAGTTAATGCGACGGGATGAGTGGTTCACGGGGCGGCTGTTGCGCGTGCGCGAGCCGTTCGAGGAACGGAACACGGGCGCGCCGTCTTCACGCCGTGGGAGAGGGTTCTCTCGCTGTCCCTGGAGGGGACGTGAGCTTGGCTGACGACTTGACCGCTGCTTCCGCCCGCCTGCCACCGCCATTAATGCCGGCCCATTTCTGGCCGTATCGACCGTCGCGCCTTCTCCCGCGGCTGACTGACCTGTGACCGACGTGCCTGGTTGGCACTGTTGGGTCATACGCAGGGTTGCCTCGAGTCGCGGTACCGGTTCTGCAGTCGAGGAGGCACGATAGTGGCGCGAGTGGCGGTGCAGTTTCTTGCACGTAGCAACCGGCGCGCCGGTTGCATGACGTGTGGGCCTGGGCCCCCATGCTGGACGCGTTGGAGTCGAAATGGTGCGCCCACTTGGTGCGGTTGCATGCCGCCTGCATGGCGGTCCGCCCTTTCACCCGCTGGTCTAGGCGAAAGTGGAGGAATGCTTGTAACCGCTGGGCAGTTGCGCGCACCACGCGCGGCGGTTTGGCTTCTCCTGCCCTGGGCCAGCTTGCATGACGCGTGGGACCCAGCCCCCGTGTCGTAGGGGAGGACCTTGGAGCGTGTTGGAGAAGACTCAGCCCGCGATGGCTGAGGACGCAAGTGGGGAGAGTCGCCTTTAAAAGGAGGGTGACCCCCTTGAAAGGCAACCATGTCTTCGCGTTCCCCTCATGCATCGTGTCTTTCCACCTTCTGGGCCCCCAGATGGGGGACACTCGCAGTTCTTCCGCCTTGTCATTGGAGGAACGCAACTTCGCGGAAGTTGGTACCTTTCAGCCATCGTTCGGCTTCAAGGATTTTCATCAGGCAGCCCAGCCGCATCCCCTCGCCGGCGGTCACCCAAGACGGTGACCACCAGTTTGGTGGTGGGGAGAAGCGAGCCGGGCTGCGATCTTGGTCCCGCCCTCAGCTTCAAGGATCTTCATCATCCTTGTTGGGGCGGAGAGCGAGGTGAGCCGGGGCTCTACCTCCCGCGCGGGTCGGCTGACCACCTCTTCTTCCAGCTTCTAGTGGTGGAAACCATCCTCCAGCTCTGCGGAGGAGGCGTCCTCCAGCCATGCCGGGGAAGGCGAACTGTTGCTGCCTAGCTAGGATGCAACATTCCGTCCTCCTCCTCGCTTTCGTGGCGAGGACGGGAGCGAGGACCTGCCGGTGCGCTTTGGAGCGGCCCGCGCTCGCCGGTGCGGCGTTGGTGGAGAGGCGGACGCCGCCGTCGGTGCTGGCGTGGTGGCAGCTGGAGGGGGCTTCCCCACCGTCGAGGCCGTCAGCGCCGCCTACAGACCGACCTCCGGCTCTTTGGCTTTAATGTCTGGTTCGTGTCCCTTGAGTGGGGACACGAACGAGAGCCTTCCGGTGGCTGCGTCCGTCCTGGGACCATGGCTGCTGCTGCAGAAGTCGCTGGCGAGTCGCCCGGAGCTTGTCGCCCCGCAGGCTCCCCGGTGTGGAGGTTGTTCATACCCGCGGGGACGGAACCGGAGTTCCATTTGTAATGGCACCTTGAGTGCCGGTGTCTTGTTCATTGTGGCTGTCGGGGCCTGAACATGTATGTATTTTTGGCACGAAGCCATGTTTTTTCCTCATTTCGAGCACTAGGACTCGCCTGTCGGCTAACTGAACCGCTTAACCAAGTGTGAGTTGCCTCGTGCGAAGGTGACGAGTGAGGTATCCGTATCCCGGAGGCGTAGGAGTCCCTCGGCTCGGTCGGTCTTGCCACCCGAGGCTTCTCTTGCTTAGTTAAAGGAAATCCTCGGCCGCTCTTCGATGAGCCGAAGCCGGAGGCAGCGGTGTCATCATGGACAGAGGCAGAGTTGGCTCGAAAAGAAGATTTTGGTCGGCCGGAGCCTGGCCGGGCCGTCCACTGGCGGGACCGACGCCGGAGTCGAGTTGCCGAGGCCACGAGCCGGGCTGATGTCCTCGGAGGACAGCTGACTGAGGCTCCGGGGTGGCCGGCCGAGCTGTCTGCTTGAGCCGGATTCCTGGATGAGACCCTGGCGGCGATGGCCTGGGCGCGGTGCTGATGTCGTCCTTCGGAGTGGAGATCCTCCGACCACGTTGCCGTCCGAGGCTAGGTCGGACTTCGCCGAAGGTGTAGTTGACGCCGAGGGTGCTGCTGCTCCCTTCAACTGTCAAGGTCCGAGCCTGCAGGATCGGGTTATCTTGTAGTGTGCGTATGTTTTCTGCGGCCGCCGAGGCCCAAACATACTGTCGTCGTGTTGTAAAGTTGCGTTTCTTTTCCTCTTGTTTTGAGTGTTTGGACTTATTTGTCGGTAACAGAATTGTTTGTCCGAGCGAGAGTTACTTTTCACGGAAGGTGATGAGTGAGGTATCCGTATCCTGGAGGCGTAGGAGTCCCTCGGCTCGGTCGGCCTTGCCGCTTACGTGTACTCTTACTCGTCTGTAGGATTCTTCTATCGATATAGTCGAGAAGGCCCGAAAAATCGTTTCGGCAGAAGAGTTTTTGAGCGTGAATACTTGTTCGGTCCGCGGAGTCACCTATCCGAGCGTGAGTTACTTATCGCAGAAGGTGATGAGTGAGGTATCCATATCCCGGAGGCGTAGGAGTCCCTCGGCTCGGTCAACCTTGGCTGCTTACGTGTACTCCGTCGTTTTCAGGATCCCACTTTCGAAGTAGTCGAAAAGCACGAAAGACGTTCTGGCAGAAAAGATCTTTTCCGAGGAAAATTTTGACGCGGAGGGGGTTCCCCCCTTCTAGCCCCCGAGGGAGGGTCGGGCTTTGCCGAGGCAAGGCTGACCCTTCCTTGATGGTTAGACTTTGTGTGTGAACGAGGTGTACAAACGACTTGAAAGCATCTTAAGGGTAGAAGCGACGTAGCTGTCAGATGTTCCAAGTGTTGCTGTAGACCTCGCCTTGACTGTTGGCCAGCTTGTACGTCCCGGGCTTCAGAACCTTGGCGATGACGAATGGCCCTTCCCAGGGAGGCGTGAGCTTGTGCTGCCCTCGGGCGTCTTATCGCAGCCGAAGCAACAAATCGCCCACATGGAGGTCTCAGGACTGAACCCCTCGGGCGTGGTAGCGTCGCAGGGACTGCTGGTACCACGCCGAGTGTAGTAAGGCCATGTCCCGAGCCTCTTCCAGCTGGTCCAGTGAGTCTTCTCGGTTAGCTCGATTGCTTTGGTCATCGTAGGCCCTCGTCCTCGGGGAACCGTATTCTAAGTCTGTGGGCAAGATGGCCTCGGCCCCATAGACTAGAAAGAACGGTGTGAAGCCCGTGGCTCGGCTCGACGTTGTCCTCAGACTCCAGATCACCGAGGGGAGCTCCTTCATCCATCGCTTGCCGAACTTGTTGAGGTCGTTGTAGATCCGCGGCTTGAGCCCTTGTAGAATCATGCCGTTGGCACGCTCTATTTGCCCATTCGTCATGGGGTGAGCCACGGCGGCCCAGTCCACCCGGATGTGGTGATCCTCGCAGAAGTCCAGGAACTTTCTGTCGGTGAACTGGGTGCCGTTGTCGGTGATGATGGAGTTCGGGACCCTAAAACGATGGATGATGTTGGTGAAGAACGCCACCGCCTGTTCGGACCTGATCCTGTTTAGGGGTCGGACCTCGATCCACTTGGAGAATTTGTCGATGGCGACCAGCAGGTGCGTGTAGCCCCCGGGTGCCTTCTGTAAGGGGCCGACGAGGTCTAGCCCCCACACAGCAAACAACCAGGTGATGGGTATCGTCTGCAGGGCCTGAGCGGGCAAGTGTGTCTGCCTCGCATAGAACTGACACCCTTCGCAGGTGCGGACAATTCTAGTGGCGTCGGCCACCGCGGTCGGCCAGTAGAAACCTTGTCGGAAGGCATTTCCAACAAGGGCTCGAGGCGCTGCGTGATGGCCGCAAGCCCCCAAGTGTATTTCTTGTAAGAGCTCCTGGCCTTCGGCGATGGATATGCATCGCTAGAGGATGCCTGAGGGGCTGCGGTGGTAGAGCTCCTTCCCGTCCCCCAGCAAGATGAACGACTTGGCGCGCCGCGCCAACCGCCGAGCTTCGGCTCGGTCGAGGGGTAGCTCTCCTCAGTGGAGATATTGCAGGTACGGGGTCTGCTAGTTTCGATTAGGCGTGACCCTGCTCCGCTCCTCCTCGACGCGCAGTGCCTCACCCTCGGGGGCCGAGGGTGCCTCTGGCTAAGCCGAGGCTTTCTCGGGTTCGGGCGCGTCGTCGGTCTTGACAGAGGGTTGATGCAGGTCTCGGGAGAAGACGTCCGGGGGAACCGTTGTCCGCCCCGAGGCTATCTTAGCCAGCTCGTCCGCAGTCTCGTTGTATCGTCGGGCGATGTGGTTGAGCTCGAGCCCGTAGAACTTGTCTTCCAGGCGCCGAACCTCATCATAGTAGGCTTCCATCTTCGGGTCGCGGCAGTGGGAGTTCTTCATGACTTGGTCGATGATGAGCTGCGAGTCACCGCGAGCGTCGAGGCGTCGGACCCCTAGCTCGATGGCGATGCGCAACCCGTTGACCAGAGCCTCATACTCGGCCACATTGTTGGACGCCGGGAAGTGGAGGCGTAGCACGTAGCGTAGGTGCTTCCCGAGGGGCGAGATGAAGAGCAGGCCCGCGCCTGCCCCTGTCTTCATCAGCGACCCGTCGAAAAACATGGTCCAGAGTTCCGGTTGGATCGGAGTTGTTGGGAGCTAGGTATCGACCCATTCGGCCACAAAGTCCGCCAAGACTTGGGACTTGATGGCCTTTCGAGGGGCGAACGAGATTGTCTCACCCATGATTTCCACCGCCCACTTTGCAATCCTACCCGAGGCCTCTCGGCACTGGATGATCTCCCCCAGGGGGAAGGATGACACCACAGTCACCGGATGAGACTCGAAGTAGTGTCGCAACTTCCGCCGCGTCAGGATCACCGCGTACAACAACTTCTAAATTTGTGGGTAGCGGATCTTGGTCTCGGACAGTACCTCACTAATGAAGTAGACTGGCCTCTGGACGGGCAATGCATGCCCCTCTTCTCGTCTCTCAACCACGATCGCGGCGCTGACCACCTGAGTGGTAGCGGCGACGTAGATCAAGAGGGCTTCTCCGGCCGCGGGGGGCACCAAGATGAGCGCGTTCGTGAGGAGCGCCTTCAGGTTCCCGAGGGCTTCCTCGGCCTCAGGGGTCCAAGTGAAGCACTCGGCCTTTCTTAAGTGGCAGTACAGAGGCAGACCTCTTTCGCCGAGGCGCGAGATGAAATGGCTCAGAGCCACAAGGCATCCCGTGACCCTCTATACGCCTTTCAAGTCCTTGATGGGCCCCATGTTGGTGATGGCCGCGATTTTCTCCGAGTTGGCCTTGATGCCCCGCTCGGAGACGATGAACCCCAAGAGCATGCCTCGGGGGACCCCGAAGACGCACTTCTCGGGATTGAGCTTTACGCCTTTCGCCTTGAGACACCGGAATGTCGTGTCAAGGTCGGAAAGGAGGTCGGAGGCTTTCCTCGTCTTGACTACGATGTCATCGACGTAGGCCTCGACCATTCGACCAATGTGTTCGCTGAACACGTGGTTCATGCACCTTTGGTATGTCGCACCCGCATTCCTCAAACCGAACGGCATGGTAACATAGCAGTACATGCCGAAAGGTGTGATGAAAGAAGTCGCGAGCTGGTCAGACTCTTTCATCCTAATTTGGTGATACCCTGAGTAGGCATCGAGGAAAGACAGGGTTTCGCACCCAGCAGTGGAATCCACGATTTGATCGATGCGAGGCAGAGGGTAGGGAACTTTTGGACATGCTTTGTTTAGACCAGTGTAGTCTACACACATCCGCCATTTCCCTCCTTTCTTTCTCACAAGCACAGGGTTGGCAAGCCATTCGGGATGGAATACCTCTTTGATGAACCCTGCCGCCATTAGCTTGTGGATCTCCTCGCCTATGGCTCTGCGCTTTTCTTCGTCGAATCGGCGCAGAGGCTGCTTCACGGGTCGGGCTCCAGCTCGGATATCCAGCGAGTGCTCGGCGACATCCCTCGGTATGCCGGGCATGTCCGAGGGACTCCACGCGAAAACGTCGGCGTTTGCGCGGAGAAAGTCGATGAGCACTGGTCCTATTTGGGATCGAGCTCGGAGCCGATCCGGATCTGCTTGGAGGCGTCGTTGCTGGGGTCGAGAGGGACGGACTTAACCGTCTCTGCTGGCTCGAAGTTGCCGGCGTGGCGCTTCACGTCTGGAGCCTCCTTGGAGAGGCTCTCCAGGTCGGCGATGAGGGCCTCGGATTCGGCGAGGGCCTCGGCGTGCTCCACGCACTCCACGTCGCATTCGTACGCGTGTCGGTACGTGGGGCCGACGGTGATGACCCCGTTGGGGCCCGGCATCTTGAGCTTGAGGTAGGTGTAGTTGGGGACGGCCATGAACTTGGCGTAGCATGGCCTCCCCAACACCGCGTGGTAGGTTCCTCGGAACCCGACCACCTCGAATGTGAGGGTTTCCCTTCGGAAGTTGGAGGGAGTCCCAAAGGAGACGGGTAGATTGAGAGCACCTAGAGGGGGGGGGGGGTGAATAGGTGATCCTGTAAAAACTTAACTTATAGCCACAAAAACTTGTTAGGGGTTAGCACAATAATTGCCAAGTGGCTAAAGAGGAGATCTTGCACAATACGACAATCACAGAGAATTCAACACAGAGGAGACACGGTGATTTATCCCGTGGTTCGGCCAAGTACAAAACTTGCCTACTCCACGTTGTGGCGTCCCAACGGACGAGAGTTGCACTCAACTCCTCTCAAGTGATCCAATGATCAACTTGAATACCACAGTGTTATGCTTTTCCTTTCAATTTCCCGTTTGCGAGGAATCTCCACAACTTGGAGTCTCTCGCCCTTACACTTGAGATTCAACAAGAAATACGGAGTAAGGGAGGGAAGCAACACACACAAATCCACAGCAAAATGCGCACACACACGGCCAAGAATCGAGCTCAAAAAGACTATCTCAAAGTTCTCACTAGAACGGAGCTCGAATCACTTAGAATGACAAACGAATGCGCAAAGACTGAGTTTGGATGATCAAGAATGCTCTAAGGTTGCTTGGTGGTCTCCTCCATGCGCCTAGGGGTCCCTTTTATAGCCCCAAGGCAGCTAGGAGCCGTTGAGACCAATTCCAGAAGGCCAAACTTGCCTTCTGTCGTTGGGTGCACCGGACAGTCCGGTGCACACCGGACACTGTCCGGTGCCCGATTTCCTTCCTTAAACAGCGCAGTCGACCGTTGCAGATGCGGGAGCCGTTGGCGCACCGGACATGTCCGGTGCACACCGGACAGTCCGGTGCCCCTTCCCGACCGTTGGCTCGGCCACGTGTCCCGCGCAGATCGCGCGGCCGACCGTTGGCCCAGTCGACCGTTGGCTCACCGGACAGTCCGGTGCACACCGGACAGTCCGGTGAATTTTAGCCGTACGCCGTCGGCGAATTCCCGAGAGCGGCCTGTTCGGCCGAGGCAGCCTGGCGCACCGGACACTGTCCGGTGCACCACCGGACAGTCCGGTGCCCCAGACCGAAACAGCCCCTTGGCTGTACACAGCCACCTTTTTCTTTTTTCTTTTTCTTCCTGTTTCCAATACTTAGACAAGTATATTAGTACACAAAACCAATGTACTAAGACTTAGAAACATACCTTTGCTCTTGATTTGCACTTTATTCATCCATTGCATAAATTCACATTTAAGCACTTGAGTTGGCACTCAATCACCAAAATACTTAGAAATGGCCCAAGGGCACATTTCCCTTTCAATCTCCCCCTTTTTGGTGATTTATGCCAACACAACATAAAGCAACTAGAACGAGTGCAAAATCACTTCAAATAAAACTCAAATTGATTTTGATTCATGTTTGGCATATATGGATCATCCTTTGCCACCACTTGGTTTGTTTTTGAAATCAAACTCAAATCTCTATCTCTAAGTCAAACACACATGTTAAAGCATATAGAGAGTTATTCCAAAAGAGATTGATCAAAGATTTCAAAAACTCCCCCTATTTCCCATAATCACCACTTCTCCCCACAAGAAGCCAACTTTTGACAAGAGACACAATAAAAGAATTTTGTTAAAACAAAAAGCTCTATTCTACTATTTTCAAAATCGTTCAAAATCTCTCAAGTGGCAGCTGATCCATTTATTTCTTTGGCCTTTATTTTCTCCCCCTTTGGCATCAAGCACCAAAACGGGATCAATCTTGGCCCTTTAACCCCATTGCCTCACCAAAATCTTCAATAAGAGTACAAAGAGGCAATAAGAGTCTAAAGATGAACTTGGAATAAGTTACCCTCTCATCGGAGTGCAGTGGAAGTCTTTCATGGTCCAAGTCCACCTTTTCCCTTTCAATTCACCTGCGAGACTAAATCAAGCAAACTCAAGCAAATGGTTAGTCTCAAAGGGTCAAGTTGTAACATATCTCCCCCTAAACATGTGCATCACTTTGCAACGGACTTGTGAGGTCCAGGGAGTGTTTGTACAACTTGAGCACCACAATAAGCAACAAAATGCAGAATGAACCTGATCAAGGGCATAAACACATGTATGCTATAATTCAATCCAAGTTCCGCGAATCTAAGACATTTAGCTCACTACGCAGCCTGCAAAAGGTCTTCTCATCTAGAGGCTTGGTAAAGATATCGGCTAGCTGGTTCTCGGTGCTAACATGAAACACTTCGATATTCCCCTTTTGCTGGTGGTCTCTCAAAAAGTGATGCCGGATGTCTATGTGCTTTGTGCGGCTGTGCTCAACAGGATTTTCCGCCATGCGGATAGCACTCTCATTGTCACATAGGAGTGGGACTTTGCTCAGATTGTAGCCAAAGTCCCGGAGGGTTTGCCTCATCCAAAGTAGTTGCACGCAACACTGACCTGCGGCAACGTACTCGGCCTCAGCGGTGGATAGGGCAACGGAGGTTTGTTTCTTAGAGTTCCATGACACCAGGGACCTTCCTAAGAATTGGCACGTCCCTGATGTACTCTTCCTATCGACCTTACATCCAGCATAGTCGGAGTCTGAGTATCCAACTAAGTCAAAGGTAGACCCTTTTGGATACCAGAGCCCGAAGCAAGGCGTAGCAACCAAATATCTAAGAATTCGCTTTACCGCCACTAAGTGACACTCCTTAGGATCGGATTGAAATCTAGCACACATGCATACGCTAAGCATAATATCCGGTCTACTAGCAGATAAGTAAAGCAAAGAACCTATCATTGACCGGTATGCTTTTTGATCAACGGACTAACCTCCTTTGTTGAGGTCGGTGTGTCCGTCGGTTCCCATCGGAGTCTTTGCGGGCTTGGCGTCCTTCATCCCAAACCGCTTTAGCAGATCTTGCGTGTACTTCGTTTGGGAGATGAAGTTTCCGTCCTTGAGTTGCTTCACTTGAAACCCAAGGAAGTAGTTCAACTCGCCCATCATCGACATTTCGAATTTCTGCGTCATCACCCTGCTAAACTCTTCACAAGACTTTTGGTTAGTAGAACCAAATATTATGTCATCGACATAAATTTGGCACACAAACAAATCACCATCACATGTCTTAGTAAAAAGAGTTGGATCGGCTTTCCCAACCTTGAAAGCATTAGCAAGTAAAAAGTCTCTAAGGCATTCATACCATGCTCTCGGGGCTTGCTTAAGTCCATAGAGCGCCTTAGAGAGCTTACACACGTGGTTGGGGTACCGTTCATCCTCGAAGCCAGGGGGTTGCTCCACGTACACCTCCTCCTTGATCGGCCCGTTGAGGAAAGCGCTCTTCACATCCATTTGGAACAGCCTGAAAGAATGGTGAGCGGCATATGCTAGCAGGATACGAATAGACTCTAGCCTAGCCACAGGAGCAAAAGTCTCCTCGAAATTCAAACCTGCGACTTGGGCATAACCTTTTGCCACAAGTCGAGCCTTGTTTCTTGTCACCACCCCGTGTTCGTCCTGTTTGTTGCGGAACACCCACTTGGTTCCCACAACATTTTGCTTCGGACGAGGCACCAGCGTCCAAACTTCATTTCTCTTAAAGTTGTTGAGCTCCTCCTGCATGGCCAACACCCAGTCCGGATCTAGCAAGGCCTCCTCTACCCTGAAAGGCTCAATAGAAGAGACAAAGGAGTAATGCTCACAAAAATTAACTAATCGAGATCGAGTAGTTACTCCCTTGCTAATGTCACCCAGAATTTGGTCGACGGGATGATCCCTTTGAATCATCGCTCGAACTTGGGTTGGAGGTGCTGGTTGCGCATCTTCCTCCATCACACGATCATCTTGTGCTCCCCCTTGATCACACGCCTCCTGTTGATGAACCTGTTCATCGTCTTGAGTTGAGGGTTGCACCATAGTTGAGGAAGAAGGTTGATCTTGCTCCAATTGTTCCTGTGGCCGCACTTCTCCAATCGCCATGGTTCGTATAGCGACCGTCGGAACATCTTCTTCATCTACATCATCACAATCAACAACTTGCTCTCTTGGAGAGCCATTAGTCTCATCAAATACAACATCGCTAGAGACTTCAACCAAACCCGATGATTTGTTGAAGACTCTATATGCCTTTGTATTTGAGTCATAACCTAATAAAAACCCTTCTACTGCTTTGGGAGCAAATTTAGAATTTCTACCCTTCTTCACTAGAATGTAGCACTTGCTCCCAAATACACGAAAGTACGATACATTGGGTTTGTTACCGGTTAGAAGCTCATATGACGTCTTCTTGAGGAGGCGGTGAAGGTAGACCCTGTTGATGGCGTGGCAAGCCGTGTTCACGGCTTCCGACCAAAAACGCTCGGGGGTCTTGAACTCTCCAAGCATAGTCCTCGCCATGTCGATTAGCGTCCTGTTCTTCCTCTCTACCACACCATTTTGCTGTGGTGTGTAGGGAGCAGAGAACTCATGCTTGATCCCTTCCTCCTCAAGGAACTCCTCCACTTGAAGGTTCTTGAACTCGGACCCGTTGTCGCTCCTTATCTTCTTCACCTTGAGCTCAAACTCATTTTGAGCTCTCCTGAGGAAGCGCTTGAGGGTCCCTTGGGTTTCAGACTTATCCTGCAAAAAGAACACCCAAGTGAAGCGGGAAAAGTCATCAACAATAACTAGACCATACTTACTCCCTCCTATGCTCAGATAGGCGACGGGTCCGAAGAGGTCCATATGCAGCAGCTCTAGGGGTCTTGAAGTAGTCATCACATTCTTGCTGTGATGTGCTCCTCCCACTTGTTTACCTGCTTGACAAGCTGCACAAGGTCTATCCTTTTCGAATTGCACGTTAGTCAAACCTATCACGTGTTCTCCCTTTAGAAGCTTGTGAAGGTTCTTCATCCCCACATGTGCTAAGCGGCGATGCCACAGCCAGCCCATGCTAGTCTTAGCTATTAAGCATGCATCTAGACCGGCCTCTTCTTTTGCAAAATCAACTAAATAAAGTTTGCCGTCTAATACACCCTTAAAAGCTAGTGAACCATCACTTCTTCTAAAGACAGACACATCTACATTTGTAAATAGACAGTTATATCCCATATGACATAATTGACTAACAGATAGCAAATTATATCCAAGACTCTCTACTAAAAATACATTAGAGATAGAATGCTCATTAGAAATTGCAATTTTACCTAACCCTTTTACCTTGCCTTGATTCCCATCACCGAATATAATTGAATCTTGGGAATCCTTATTCTTGACGTAGGAGGTGAACATCTTCTTCTCCCCCGTCATATGGTTTGTGCATCCGCTGTCGATAATCCAGCTTGAACCCCCGGATGCATAAACCTGCAAGGCAAATTTAGGCTTGGGTCTTAGGTACCCAACTCATGTTGGGTCCTACAAGGTTAGCACAAATATCCTTAGGGACCCAAATGCAAGTTTTGTCTCCCTTGCATTTTGCCCCTAATTTTCTAGCAACTATCTTCCTATCCTTTCTACAAATAGCAAAGGAAGCATTTAGAGCACAATAAATTTCGGAAGGTTCATTCACTACTTTCCTAGGAGCATTATGAACTACATTTCTCCTAGGCATTTGGTGAACAACATTTCTTCTAAACACATTTCTACCATGCATAACATGAGAACTAGAAGCAGTCATAGCATAAGAGTCATAAGCATGTGAATCAAAAACATCATTACTTCTAAAAGCATTTCTAGAGTATCTCCTATCATAGTACATGAAAGCATGATTCTTCTTAACACTATTAGCCATAGGAGCCTTCCCTTTCTCCTTGGTGGAGATAGGAGTCTTATGGCTTGTTAAGTTCTTGGCTTCCCTCTTGAAGCCAAGCCCATCCTTAATTGAGGGGTGTCTACCAATAGTGTAGGCATCCCTTGCAAATTTTAGTTTTTCAAATTCACTCTTGCTAGTCTTAAGTTGGGCATTAAGACTAGCTAATTCATCATTCAGTTTTGAAATGGAAACTAAGTGTTCACTACAAGCATTAATATCAACATCCTTACACCTAGTGCAAATTTCAACATGTTCAACACAAGAGTTGGATTTTTGTGCTTCTACTAGTTTAGCATTTAAGTCATCATTAATGCTCTTTAATTTAGAAATTGAATCATGGCATGTATACAATTCACAAGCAAGCATTTCATTTCTCTTAATTTCTAATGCAAGGGATTTTTGAGCCTCTACAAACTTATCATGTTCTTCGTACAAGAGATCCTCTTGCTTTTCTAGTAGCCTATTCTTATCATTTAAAGTATCAATCAATTCATTAATTTTGTCAATCTTAGATCTATCTAAGCCTTTAAATAAGCATGAATAGTCTATTTCATCATCACTAGACTCATCCTCACTAGAAGAAGCATAAGTAGAGTTTCGAGTACTTACTTTCTTCTCCTTAGCCATGAGGCACGTGTGATGCTCGTTGGGGAAGAGGGATGACTTGTTGAAGGCGGTGGCGGCGAGTCCTTCGTTGTCGGAGTCGGACGAGGAGCAATCCGAATCCCACTCCTTTCCAATATGAGCCTCGCCCTTTGCCTTCTTGTAATTCTTCTTCTTTTCCCATTTTCCACTCTTCTTTTCCTGGTCACTATCATTATCGGGACAATTAGCGATAAAGTGACCAATCTTACCACACTTGAAGCATGAGCGCTTCCCCTTCGTCTTGGTCTTGTTGGGATGCTCCTTGCGACCCCTTAACGCCGTCTTGAAGCGCTTAATGATGAGAGCCATTTCTTCATCATTAAGCCCGGCCGCCTCAATTTGCGCCACCTTGCTTGGTAGTGCCTCCTTGCTTCTCGATGCCTTGAGAGCAATGGGTTGAGGCTCATGGATTGGACCGTTCAACGCATCATCGACGTACCTCGCCTCCTTGATCATCATCCGCCCGCTTACAAATTTTCCAAGAATTTCTTCGGGCGACATTTTGGTGTACCTGGGATTCTCACGAATATTATTCACCAAATGAGGATCAAGAACGGTAAAGGACCTTAGCATTAGGCGGACGACGTCATGGTCCGTCCATCGCGTGCTTCCATAGCTCCTTATCTTGTTGACAAGGGTCTTGAGCCGGTTGTATGTTTGGGTTGGCTCCTCTCCCCTTATCATGGCGAATCTCCCAAGTTTGCCTTCCACCAACTCCATCTTGGTGAGCATGGTGACGTCGTTGCCCTCGTGAGAGATTTTGAGGGTGTCCCATATCTGCTTGGCATTGTCCAAGCCGCTCACCTTATTGTATTCTTCCCTGCACAAAGATGCTAAGAGAACAGTAGTAGCTTGTGCATTTCTATGGATTTGTTCATTTATAAGCATAGGGCTATCCGAGCTATCAAATTTCATTCCATTCTCTACAATCTCCCATATGCTTGGATGGAGAGAGAATAAGTGACTACGCATTTTGTGACTCCAAAATCCGTAGTCCTCCCCATCGAAGTGTGGAGGTTTGCCAAGAGGAATGGAAAGCAAATGCGAATTCGAACTATGTGGAATACGAGAATAATCAAATGAAAAGTTTGAATTAACCGTCTTCCTGTAGTCGTTGTCGTCGTCCTTTTGGGAAGAGGAAGATTCGTCGCTGTCGTAGTAGACAATCTCCTTGATGCGCCTTGTCTTCTTCTTCTTCCCATCTTTTCGTCTATGGCCTGAGCCCGAGTCGTTGGACTTGTCATCCTTTGGCTCGTTGACGAAGGACTCCTTTTCCTTGTCGTTGATCACGATTCCCTTCCCCTTAGGATCCATCTCTTCGGGCGGTTAGTCCCTTTCTTTGAAGAGAACGGCTCTGATACCAATTGAGAGCACCTAGAGGGGGGGGGGTGAATAGGTGATCCTGTAAAAACTTAACTTATAGCCACAAAAACTTGTTAGGGGTTAGCACAATAATTGCCAAGTGGCTAAAGAGGAGATCTTGCACAATACGACAATCACAGAGAATTCAACACAGAGGAGACACGGTGATTTATCCCGTGGTTCGGCCAAGTACAAAACTTGCCTACTCCACGTTGTGGCGTCCCAACGGACGAGAGTTGCACTCAACTCCTCTCAAGTGATCCAATGATCAACTTGAATACCACAGTGTTATGCTTTTCCTTTCAATTTCCCGTTTGCGAGGAATCTCCACAACTTGGAGTCTCTCGCCCTTACACTTGAGATTCAACAAGAAATACGGAGTAAGGGAGGGAAGCAACACACACAAATCCACAGCAAAATGCGCACACACACGGCCAAGAATCGAGCTCAAAAAGACTATCTCAAAGTTCTCACTAGAACGGAGCTCGAATCACTTAGAATGACAAACGAATGCGCAAAGACTGAGTTTGGATGATCAAGAATGCTCTAAGGTTGCTTGGTGGTCTCCTCCATGCGCCTAGGGGTCCCTTTTATAGCCCCAAGGCAGCTAGGAGCCGTTGTGAGCAATTCCAGAAGGCCAAACTTGCCTTCTGTCGTCGGGTGCACCGGACAGTCCGGTGCACACCGGACACTGTCCGGTGCCCGATTTCCTTCCTTAAACAGCGCAGTCGACCGTTGCAGATGCGGGAGCCGTTGGCGCACCGGACATGTCCGGTGCACACCGGACAGTCCGGTGCCCCTTCCCGACTGTTGGCTCGGCCACGTGTCCCGCGCAGATCGCGCGGCCGACCGTTGGTCCAGTCGACCGTTGGCTCACCGGACAGTCCGGTGCACACCGGACAGTCCGGTGAATTTTAGCCGTACGCCGTCGGCGAATTCCCGAGAGCGGCCTGTTCGGCCGAGGCAGCCTGGCGCACCGGACACTGTCCGGTGCACCACCGGACAGTCCGGTGCCCCAGACCGAAACAGCCCCTTGGCTGTACACAGCCACCTTTTTCTTTTTTCTTTTTCTTCCTATTTCCAATACTTAGACAAGTATATTAGTACACAAAACCAATGTACTAAGACTTAGAAACATACCTTTGCTCTTGATTTGCACTTTATTCATCCATTGCATAAATTCACATTTAAGCACTTGAGTTGGCACTCAATCACCAAAATACTTAGAAATGGCCCAAGGGCACATTTCCCTTTCATAGATCGAGTTGTCCGAGGGGCTGGACGCGTTTCCCGGGGATGATCCCGTGGAAAGGCGCCGCGCCCGCCCGGACCGAGGACAGATCGATCCACAGGAGCCCGAGGGTCTCGGCGTAGATGATGTTGAGGCTGCTGCCTCCGTCCATGAGGACCTTGGTGAGCCTGACGTTGCCGATGACGGGGTCGACAACGAGCGGGTATTTCCCCGGGCTCGGCACGCGGTCGGGGTGGTCGCCCTGATCGAAGGTGATGGGCTTGTCGGACCAGTCTAGGTAGACTGGCGCCACCACCTTTACCGAGCAGACCTCCCGACGCTCTTGCTTGCGGTGCCGAGCCGAGGCGTTCGCCACTTGCCCACCATAGATCATAAAGCAGTCGTGGACCTCGGGGGACTCCCCTGCCTTGTGATCTTCTTTCTTATCGTCGTCGCGGGCCCTGCCACCCTCCGCAGGTGGCCCGGCCCTGTGAAAATGGCGCCGAAGCATGGCGCACTCCTCAAGGGTGTGCTTGACGGGCCCCTGATGATAGGGGCACGGCTCCTTGAGCATCTTGTCGAAGAGATTGGCGCCTCCGGGAGGTTTCCGAGGGTTCTTGTACTCGGCGGCGGCGACAAGGTCCGCGTCGGCGGCGTCGCGTTTCACGTGCGACTTCTTCTTGCCTTTCTTCTTGGTGCTGCGCTGAGTGGACGCCTCGGGGACATCTTCCGGCTGGCGGCCCTGGGGCTGCTTATCCTTCCGGAAGATGGCCTCAACCGCCTCCTAGCCAGAGGCGAACTTGGTGGCGATGTCCATCAGCTCGCTCACCCTGGTGGGGGTCTTGCGACCCAGCTTGCTCACCAGGTCACGGCAGGTGGTGCCGGCGAGGAACGCGCCGATGACATCCGAGTCGGTGACGTTGGGCAGCTCGGTGCGCTGCTTCGAGAATCGCTAGATGTAGTCCCAGAGAGACTCTCCCGGCTGCTGGCGGCAGCTTCGAAGATCCCAAGAGTTCCCAGGGCGCACGTACGTGCCCTGGAAGTTGCCGGCGAAGGCTTGGACCAGATCGTCCCAGTTGGAGATCTGCCCCGGAGGCAGGTGCTCCAGCCAGGCTCGAGCGGTGTCGGAGAGGAACAGGGGGAGGTTGCGGATGATGAGGTTGTCATCGTCCGTTCCACCCAGGTGGCAGGCCAGCCGGTAGTCCGCGAGCCACAGTTCCGGCCTCGTCTCCCCCGAGTACTTTGTGATAGTAGTCGGGGTTCGGAACCGGGTCGGGAACGGCGCCCGTCGTATAGCCCGGCTGAAAGCCTGCAGACCGGGTGGTTCGGGCAATGGACTCCAATCTTCCCCACTGTCGTAGCGTCCCCCACGCCTGGGGTGGTAGCCTCGGCGCACCTTGTCGTCGAGGTGGGCTCGACGGTTGCGGTGATGGTGCTCGTTGCCGAGGCGACCCGGGGACGCAGGCGCCGTGTTGCGTGTGCGCCCGGTGTGGACCGAGGCTTCCCGCATGAATCAGGAAGTCGCGGCGCGATGTTCCGAGGGGTACCGCTGCCTTCGGGAGGCAGAGCTTTCGGCCCGTCGGACCGCGGCATCCTCCAAGAGATTCTTGAGCTCTCCCCGGATACGCCGCCCCTCGGTGGTTGATGGCTCCGGCATCGCGCAGAGAAGTATTGCCGCTGCAGCCAGGTTCTGGCCGACCCCACTGGAAGCCAGTGGCGGCCTTGCCATGACATCGTCGGCGATGCGGTGCTGGATGCCCTAGGGTAGATGACGCGCTTCTCCGACCGGAGGTTGGCCTGCCCATTCCTGCCTGATGTCCCGGCGGAACGGCTCAAGTGTTCCTGCTCCCTCGTCGAGCCTGGCCTGCATCTCACGGATTTGCTCGAGCTGTGAGTCCTGACCCCCCCGCAGGGACTGGGACCACAACTAGCTCCCGTAGGATGTCAACGCGAGGCGCAGGCCTAGGGGGATCACTGTTCTCCGGTATACCAAGATGGTTGCCTTCACCGGGACCCCCTAGATCGACGTGGAAACATTCACGACTTGGGCCGCAGTCCTCGTCGCCGAAGCTGCGGCTACCGTCAGAACAGTCGGAAAGGCAGTAGTCGCATGCGGTCATGAAGTCCCGCATGGCACTAGGGTTACCAAGTCCGGAGAAATCCCAACAAAAGTCGGGCTCGTCATCTTCCTCGGAACCCGAGGGCCCGTAGGTCGAGACGGCTGTCAGCCAGTCCCAGGGTGACCGCATACCGTACCCCGGAGGGTTTGGACTCGCCTCTATGAAAGCGTCCACCGAAGCAAAGTCGCTTGGTGGGTCGAGGCTGAATCCAAAAGGTACAAGATGGGAATCGGTCGGTACCTCTTGGTCGACGGGCGATGACGAAGTCATGTCAAGGGCAGACTTCACCGTCGTCTCAGGTACGAGGGTGACGCCCAGCAAGTCTTTTGCGAGTGTGCTGGCGTCATCCGTCTGCTTGGAGATGGCGTGTTGCGGGGAGACCGCGCTCGTCTTCGTCTCAGACGCGAGGTCGATGCCCGACGTGTCCCCCGTTGGGGCGCCGGTGCGGTCGACTCGCTCGACAGCCGACGAGGTGCCGCCTCCTGCTTGGCCTTGGTTGCCCCGCCTCCTCCTCCGTCGGCGGGGGAGGCGACAGGACAAACCCGAATGTTGTTCTTCCGCCACGTGGGGAAGACGTTGTCGATTCCGCCGCCGGCGGGCGGGTTGTCGGCCGCCATTGTCGCTGTCGCGCGGCGGGGGAAGGAGTATCATGTAGTAGCTGCCGTCGAGGGACATGAACTCAAGACTCCCTTAACAGAGCACCGTCCCGGGCTGGAAAGGTTGCTGGAGACTACGCATCTGGAGCTTGACGGGAAGCTGTTCGTCAACACGCAGCAGGCTCCTACCTGGCACGCCAACTGTCGGCGTTTCGACCCCGGGGGGTCCCTGGACCAACGAGTAAATTGTCGCCGTGTGCCCCAGCCCAGATGGGTCGGCGCGAGACGGAGCGCGAAGGGGGGAAAAAGCCGGAGGGAGGCAGGCGTAAAAGGGGAAACCCGCGGCCTTCGTGTTTGTCCCGCGCCCAGGTCGGGTGCGCTTGCAGTAGGGGGTTACAAGCGTCCGCGTGGGAGGGAGCGAGAGGCTTACGCGCGCGCCGTCCCGTCCTTCCCCGTGCGGCCAACCCTCTGTAAGAGGGCCCTGGACCTTCCTTTTTTAGGTGTAAGGAGAGGGTCTAGGTGTACATTGGGAGATGTAGCAGTGTGCTAACGTGTCTAGCAGAGAAAAGCTAGTGCCCTAAGTACATGCCGTCGTGGCAGCCGGAGAGGTTTTGGCACCCTGTTCGTGTGATGTCGTGGCCGTCTGTAACACCACAAAATCATATTTTGGATGAATTAGGAAACTTTATCTCAAAATTTAAATAAATATGTTTTGAAACAAGAGATTAAATAAAAGGATCTTATATGAATCAAATTATCCTTGGTTGATTTATATATTTAGATATATATTCTCTAAAAAAATTAGGTTAAAACAATATCTTAATAAATATTTTACACTAGAGGTTATTCCCCTAAAAATGACAAATAAGTGATGTACATTTATTTTGAGATAACTTTTAATTTGTCTACATATTCAAAAAATAATAATTCCCTAAAACAAAAAAAATGTGTGAATTATTCTCTTATGAAATTATGTATATAGAAACATTTATCTAGGTGAATAATTAATCAATCAATAAATAAAATAAACTTTGTGTGGCATTCTGAATTTTTTTTGATCGAGAATTTGAATTAAGGTAGAAATTTGAACTTTGTCTAAATCTGATTTGAATTTGGATTGTGAAAAATGGAGACACACAAAAAAAGAACGCTAACTACCTTGGGACTAAAAGCACCAGCCGACCAACTCCTTGTCTAGATATCCCAAACGGCTAGCCCACAAGTCATTTGTTTATTATTTCTCCGGCCACTTGATCCACTAAACTAATCCCACGCGTCATTATCGCCTGGCCTCATCCGTTTTGTCGCCGTGTGGGGCAAAACTTTCTCCTGCTTCCTCGCGCGACATAACCAACCCGTAGGAAACTTAGGCGATTTTGCCGGATCTCAGCTAGATTAATCTGGGCAGACTTTGGTTCCGAATACATATATAGGCTGACCCCGCTCCCCCTGCCGCGCTATTGCTCTCTCTGTCATGTGGTCCCGCCTCATTAGCCGTTTCTTCCCCAAAGGAGCAGGCGCAGCAAATCTTGGAAAAAAATTCCAACAACCGGTGTAATCTCCCTAGGACCCCGGCTACCAATTCACCTCGTGGCTATATAAACCGAGCCCGAACCAGCCTCCATCAACCTGAATACCATCGCGGCCATAGCAGATCGGAATTTCAGAAGAAGGGAGGGGAGCTTGTACTGCCGCCGTCGTACTCGCGACGGGGTGTCGCTGTGACACAATAAAGTATCTCTGGGGAGTCGCTGCGTGATGTAGAAGCCATGCCGACCATCAATTGAACTCGAGCAGGGTCGGGGCAGGGTCGATTGCTCACCGGAAGACATCCCCGTGCCGCAGACCTATGGAGCCGTAGGCAGAGCCTGTTTCTGTCGCCACTGCCGATAAGATTTCCACTAGCTGTTTCGCGTCCGTCCGCACATCGTGTGTGTCACCTCGCCGTAGTCCGTCTAGTACACCCGGTCGCTGGGTTGGCTACCAACGGCGAGTTGCGCCGTCGTGCCCCACCTGGTTCTACGCGATGTCCGGCGTGAAAGGAAGTGATGTCTGGGCGGTCGATATGGGAATGGACGACTCAGATTAGCTTGAGCCATGCCGGTTCGGCTAAGGGCGTAGTTGCCGTTGGATCATGCATCAACGGTATAAAATGGATGTCAGGTATTTAAAAATCCACACCGTGAGATCTAGATCCGACGTCCGATAGTTGTGTACCGTTTCGGTTTTAGATGAGTCTAATACAGACCGTAGATTGGCGATCTGATGGCCACAACTTCATACCGATTCGCTTAAAAACCCCGATCTAATCTGGACAGCTCAGATCAGATCTTGTGGCCGAGACTTCAAGCTACCGCTTCGGCCAGCATGTTTTTTAAAAGAGACCTCGTAGAGACCTGAATTCAACCCATAGTCCACTCTGTAGGAATTTTGAGTCTCAGGGAAATTGTGATTTAGGCCCCTGATCTTTTAAGAAATATTGTGCCCAGTCCAGAAGCTTAGGAAATTCAGAAAAATAATTTATGAAATGGTTTTTGTGTATAAAAATATATCCAGAACTTATTTAATTCATAGAAATTCTATTTTTACTCATTTTTAACCCATTCCAGTTACAATAATTTTGTACTAATATTGTCTATCAACTAATAACACTGTTTATCCATGAAACATGAATTGAAATTATTCATTAGGATTAATCTATTAGAAGCACTAAATAATTTTGGAAATTCATAACTTAATGACCGTAACTCCGATTTTTGTGGTTCTCGAGCCCACGATCTCGTAGCAGCGTGTAGATTATTAATACGTAGTTTATTCCTATGTTTGGTGTGATGTTAATTTTGCATTTACTATGTTTGTCTGTATTGCTACGACTAGCGTGAGGACACGTGTCATCTGAAGAGCAAGTTGGTACCTGGAATCTCAAGTCCCAGGCAAGTTGTGCCCTTGATCACTTCTTTTTACCCAGCCATGTTCTGATTAATCATAATGATCTGCATAGGTTAATTTTG
Organism: Zea mays; assembly: GCF_902167145.1. Taxonomy (NCBI): domain Eukaryota; kingdom Viridiplantae; phylum Streptophyta; class Magnoliopsida; order Poales; family Poaceae; genus Zea; species Zea mays. Next base: position 41,244,964 of record NC_050102.1, on the reverse strand, counting down.
ATGGGACCCAATAAGTTACCCTAGTTTGTCTATCTTTATACCTTGTTTACCACTGAACTTTTTGGGTAGTACTTGCTAGTGCTTCATGTGGTTTTGGGTATGAAGATACAATATTCATGATCACACTTTTATTATCTGTTTATTATCACTGTTCATGATAAGATCATTATGTTAATTGGAACATGGAGCGACCACCCGGGAAAACAGTGCTACCACAAGGGTTTAATGGGACGCCCTTAGCTGATTAATTAGGAAAGCTAGTGGAAGACTACCTTACCCGAAAGGGGCAAGGGCAGTAGAGGAGTGGTCAGTGTAGGGAGGTCCTTGATTGATTTTGCTGCGATGGCGGTCAGGCAAGAACCCTGCATTGGAGCTTCCTATAAACTGTAGCGGGTTTTCTGAAGCTAGTGGAACTTTGTAAAGGCCTCGTAGTGTTACCCTGCCTCGCCTCCTCGGTAGAGGTGTATGGGAAGTCGTGATCCCTTGGCAGATGGGTAACATGACTTGTGGGTAAAGATGCGCAACCTCTGCAGAGTGTAAAACTGGTATACTAGCCGTGCTCACGGTCATGAGCAGCTCGGACCCTCACATGATTAATTTATGGAACTTAAATTCAATTTGTCATATGCATTGCATCGCAGGTGGTGTTGTTACTTCTGTTCTACTATTTAATTGGGTTGGTATTTACTTATACTTAGTAACTGCTAATAAAATTTTGACCAACTTTAAAAGCAATGCTCAGCTCTAACCATCCTCTTTGGTAAGCCTTACACTTCATGAGCTCCCACCTTTGGCGAGTTCATGCACATTATTCCCCACAACTTGTTGAGCGATGAACGTATGTGAGCTCACTCTTGCTGTCTCACACCCCCACAGGTCAAGAACAGGTACCGCAGGATGAGGCGCATGGAGGATGCTGTGATGAGTTCGTGAGAGATCTAGGCCGTCGTCTCCCAGTCAACTTTGGGTTGCTGGACCGTTGTCTCCTTGTAATGTAATTATTTATTTTGTATAGAACTCCTATGATATAGTAAAGATGTGACATTCGATCCTGTGCCATGATTCATCATATGTGTGAGACTTGGTCCCAGCACACCTGGTGATTATGTTCGCGCCCGGGTCTTGGTGCCCCAAAACCCGGGTGTGATAGAAGTGGTATCAGAGGAATGTTGACTGTAGGACGAAACCTAGATAGAACTGGACAACCATTATCTACTTACCTCTGCTACTCTGATTCTTTCTACAGCTCTTCTTAATCTTTTCTCATCTATTTCCGCTTTACTCTGATTATTCTTACCTTTTCTTTCTAAAGACAAATGTGGATTTCACACTTTGAAATCATGTACCTGAAGTGACTTTTAGGAATAGGAGACCTAATCTTAGGAACAAAAACAAAAATATTTTGTATGTATCTATACACTTGAATGTTTGTTCTTATGATACTTGTTTGATTTGGATCTTTGATTGAGTGTGATGAGTTGTGGAGTAATGTCCACAATTGCATCTACATATACTTAGGCATATATATATAACTAATCAAACTTAGATTGTCCCTCATTAAAAAAATCTATCTAATCTCAATAGATCCATCTTATCTTAAAAGATACCCTCTTACCTTAATAGATTCATCTCATCTTGAAAATATGTTATCTTATCTTAATAGATCTAACTGACCTCATATCTTAAACGCTCTAATCTAGATCCCATCTAATCTAATACGATCCAATCTAAAGTGAATTATCTAATATGTTAGTTAATCTTGGTGAAATAGATTAGACTCCACTTCTATAGTCTTGTTTTAACCTAAAATTGGTGCCCTGTACTAACTTGGTCGTATACAACCAACCTTACCTACATGTTGGGTTGCATAACCTACCTAACCCGACCTAAAAGCAAAACAACAAGACAGATTCTGCTTAAACTTATTTAACTCATAACCACCTATTAACCTATTTTGTTTACCTATGAAACTGCCTTAATCACATATCCCTAATTTGGATAACAACTTCAAGAACGAAGACCGAAGAGGATCAACATCATCAAGAAAGGATAAGCACCAACTAAAGTCTTCAAAGATCAAGTTGAATCGCTAGCGGAATCAAGACCCACAGTTCTGGATGAAGTCTCTCCTTATTATACTCTTCCTTGCCACAACCTATACTTGCCATAATCTTACCTCATCTCACATAATAGATGGCTAGACATATATATCTATATTTTCCAAATCATCTACTAGCGAGTATAAAAAAACTCGAAACAAAACTTTTAATTCCTAAACCAAACTGGTTGCATCCCTTTTCTACTAATCTCGAGGACGAGATTTCTATTAAGGGGGGTAGAATTTGTAACACCACAAAATCATATTTTGGATGAATTAGGAAACTTTATCTCAAAATTTAAATAAATATGTTTTGAAACAAGAGATTAAATAAAAGGATCTTATATGAATCAAATTATCCTTGGTTGATTTATATATTTAGATATATATTCTCTAAAAAATTAGGTTAAAACAATATCTTAATAAATATTTTACACTAGAGGTTATTCCCCTAAAAATGGCAAATAAGTGATGTACATTTATTTTGAGATAACTTTTAATTTGTCTACATATTCAAAAAATAATAATTCCCTAAAATAAAAAAAATGTGTGAATTATTCTCTTATGAAATTATGTATATAGAAACATTTATCTAGGTGAATAATTAATCAATCAATAAATAAAATAAACTTTGTGTGGCATTCTGAATTTTTTTTGATCGAGAATTTGAATTAAGGTAGAAATTTGAACTTTGTCTAAATCTGATTTGAATTTGGATTGTGAAAAATGGAGACACACAAAAAAAGAACGCTAACTACCTTGGGACTAAAAGCACCAGCCGACCAACTCCTTGTCTAGATATCCCAAACGGCTAGCCCACAAGTCATTTGTTTATTATTTCTCTGGCCACTTAATCCACTAAACTAATCCCACGCGTCATTATTGCCTGGCCTCATCCGTTTTGTCGCCGTGTGGGGCAAAACTTTCTCCTGCTTCCTCGCGCGACATAACCAACCCGTAGGAAACTTAGGCGATTTTGCCGGATCTCAGCTAGATTAATCTGGGCAGACTTTGGTTCCGAATACATATATAGGCTGACCCCGCTCCCCTTGCCGCGCTATTGCTCTCTCTGTCATGTGGTCCCGCCTCATTAGCCGTTTCTTCCCCAAAGGAGCAGGCGCAGCAAATCTTGGAAAAAAATTCCAACAACCGGTGTAATCTCCCTAGGATCCCGGCTACCAATTCACCTCGTGGCTATATAAACCGAGCCCGAACCAGCCTCCATCAACCTGAATACCATCGCGGCCATAGCAGATAGGAATTTCAGAAGAAGGGAGGGGAGCTTGTACTGCCGCCGTCGTACTCGCGACGGGGTGTCGCTTTGACACAATAAAGTATCTCTGGGGAGTCGCTGCGTGATGTAGAAGCCATGCCGACCATCAATTGAACTCGAGCAGGTCGGGGCAGGGTCGATTGCTCACCGGAAGACATCCCCGTGCCGCAGACCTATGGAGCCGTAGGCAGAGCCTGTTTCTGTCGCCACTACCGGTAAGATTTCCACTAGCTGTTTCGCATCCGTCCGCACATCGTGTGTGTCACCTCGCCGTAGTCCGTCTAGTACACCCGGTCGCTGGGTTGGCTACCGACGGCGAGTTGCGCCGTCGTGCCCCACCTGGTTCTACGCGATGTCCGGTGTGAAAGGAAGTGATGTCTGGGCGGTCGATATGGGAATGGACGACTCAGATTAGCTTGAGCCATGCCGGTTCGGCTAAGGGCGTAGTTGCCGTTGGATCATGCATCAACGGTATAAAATGGATGTCAGGTATTTAAAAATCCACACCGTGAGATCTAGATCCGACGTCCGATAGTTGCGTACCGTTTCGGTTTTAGATGAGTCTAATACGGACCGTAGATTGGCGATATGATGGCCACAACTTCATACCGATTCGCTTAAAAACCCCGATCTAATCTGGACCGCTCAGATCAGATCTTGTGGCTGAGACTTCAAGCTACCCCTTCGGCCAGCATGTTTTTTAAAAGAGACCTCGTAGAGACCTGAATTCAACCCGCAGTCCACTCTGTAGGAATTTTGAGTCTCAGGGAAATTGTGATTTAGGCCCCTGATCTTTTAAGAAATATTGTGCCCAGTCCAGAAGCTTAGGAAATTCAGAAAAATAATTTATGAAATGGTTTTTGTGTATAAAAATATATCCAGAACTTATTTAATTCATAGAAATTCTACTTTTACTCATTTTTAACCCATTCCAGTTACAATAATTTTGTACTAATATTGTCTATCAACTAATAACACTGTTTAGCCATGAAACATGAATTGAAATTATTCATTAGGATTAATCTATTAGAAGCACTAAATAATTTTGGAAATTCATAACTTAATGACCGTAACTCCGATTTTTGTGGTTCTCGAGCCCACGATCTCGTAGCAGCGTGTAGATTATTAATACGTAGTTTATTCCTATGTTTGATGTGATGTTAATTTTGCATTTACTATGTTTGTCTGTATTGCTACGACTAGCGTGAGGACACGTGTCATCTGAAGAGCAAGTTGGTACCTGGAATCTCAAGTCCCAGGCAAGTTGTGCCCTTGATCACTTCTTTTTACCCAGCCATGTTCTGATTAATCATAATGATCTGCATAGGATAATTTTGATGGGACCCAATAGGTTACCCTAGTTTGTCTATCTTTATACCTTGTTTACCACTGAACTTTTTGGGTAGTACTTGCTAGTGCTTCATGTGGTTTTGGGTATGAAGATACAATATTCATGATCACACTTTTATTATCTGTTTATTATCACTGTTCATGATAAGATCATTATGTTAATTGGAACTTGGAGCGACCACCCGGGAAAACAGTGCTACCATAAGGGTTTAATGGGACGCCCTTGGCTGATTAATTAGGAAAGCTAGTGGAAGACTACCTTACCCGAAAGGGGCAAGGGCAGTAGGGGAGTGGTCAGTGTAGGGAGGTCCTTGGTTGATTTTGCTGCGATGGCGGTCAGGCAAGAACCCTGCATTGGAGCTTCCTATAAACTGTAGCGGGTTTTCTGAAGCTAGTGGAACTTTGTAAAGGCCTCGTAGTGTTACCCTGCCTCGCCTCCTCGGTAGAGGTGTATGGGAAGTCGCGATCCCTTGGCAGATGGGTAACATGACTTGTGGGTAAAGATGCGCAACCTCTGCAGAGTGTAAAACTGGTATACTAGCCGTGCTCACGGTCATGAGCAGCTCGGACCCTCACATGATTAATTTATGGAACTTAAATTCAATTTGTCATATGCATTGCATCGCAGGTGGTGTTGTTACTTCTGTTCTACTATTTAATTGGGTTGGTATTTACTTATACTTAGTAACTGCTAATAAAATTTTGACCAACTTTAAAAGCAATGCTCAGCTCTAACCATCCTCTTTGGTAAGCCTTACACTTCATGAGCTCCCACCTTTGGCGAGTTCATGCACATTATTCCCCACAACTTGTTGAGCGATGAACGTATGTGAGCTCACTCTTGCTGTCTCACACCCCCCACAGGTCAAGAACATGTACCGCAGGATGAGGCGCATGGAGGATGCTGTGATGAGTTCGTGAGAGATCTAGGCCGTCGTCTCCCAGTCAACTTTGGGTTGCTGGACCGTTGTCTCCTTGTAATGTAATTATTTATTTTGTATAAAACTCCTATGATATAGTAAAGATGTGACATTCGATCCTGTGCCATGATTCATCATATGTGTGAGACTTGGTCCCAGCACACCTGGTGATTATGTTCGCGCCCGGGTCTTGGTGCCCCAAAACTCGGGTGTGACACCGTCGGAGGAGCGCTGGAGCCTTGCGGAAGGACAGCTGTCGGGGCTGTCGAGTCCTTGCTGACGTCTCCTTGCTTCCGTAAGAGGGCTGAGAGCCGCCGTCGTCATGGTGTACGCGGGGCGCCATCATTATTTGTTTTACCGGGGCGAGCCAGATGGGACGCCGGTCTGGTTTCCCGTAGCCAGAGCTAGCTAGGGGTAGGGTAATGATGGCCCCTCCTGTGACGTGGTCGGTCCGAGCCCTGGGTAGGGCGAGGCGGAGGCTCCTCCGAGGTCGAGGTCGAGTCTATCTTTCGAGGTCGAGGTCGAGTCCGAGCCCTTGGGTCGGGCGAGACGGAGACTGTCGGCTGAGGCCGAGGTCGAGTCCGAGCCCTGGGTCGGGCGAGGCGGAGTTCGTCGTCTTCCGGGGCCGAGGCCGAGTCCGAGCCCTGGGTCGGGCGAGGCGGAGTTCGTCGTCTTCCGGGGCCGAGCCCGAGTCCGAGCCCTGGGTCGGGCGAGGCAGAGTTCGTCGTCTTCCGGGGCCGAGCCCGTGTCCGAGCCCTGGATCGGGCGAGGCGGAACTTCCTATGGCGCCTGAGGCCGGACTTGGCCGTTGTCAGCCTCACTCTGTCGAGTGGCACAGCAGTCGGAGCGATGCGGGCGATGCTGTCTTCTTGTCAGATTGGTCAGTGGAGCGGCGAAGTGACTACGGTCACTTCGGCTCAGTCGATCGAAGGGCGTGCGTCAGGATAAGGTGTCAGGCCACCTTTGCATTAAATGCTCCTGCGATACGGTCGGTCATCGTGGCGATTTGGCCAAGGTTGCTTCTAGGCGAAGACCAGGCCTCGGGCGAGCCGAAGGTGTGTTCGTTGCTTGAGGGGGCCCTCGGGCGAGACGTAGATCCTCCGGGGTCGGCTGCCCTTGCCCAAGGCTGGGCTCGGGCGAGGCGAGATCGTGTCGTTGAGTGGATCGAACCTTGACTTAATCGCACCCATCAGGCCTTTGCAGCTTTGTGCTGATGGGGGTTACCAGCTGAGATTAGGAGTCTTGGGGGTACCCCTAATTATGGTCCCCGACAAATATGTTATACATGACAGAGGGATCCAAATTTTCGAATTTGTATAACTATGGAAATTTGTCTGGTCTTGAGAATATCCACCATTTTAAGCGCAGTCCAAAAACATAAAAATTTATATTGTTTTGATTGGTCTGTTTGCATCTAGTTCGGATTCAAATCCTAGAACTATATTATCTATGTGTTCTGTTGTGAAAAGTTGGAGAAGGAAAAATCTAAAATTTTCTCTTATCCTTCCACCGCCTAACTCTCTCTTCCCTATCCCCATCTCCTCATCTTCCTCACGTCGTGCGTGTCTTCCATCAGCAGGGAGCTGCTCCTTCCTCATCTTCCATGGACCTAGCACCAGTCCCTCTCCATGGCGTGGATCAGCCCCAGCTTCCCATGGATGTCACCCTCCTCTCCCTCAGTATCCTATCATGGCTATGGACATCGGCTGTTCCTTCCCTCCCATGGCATCCATTATTTTATTTCCATGTTGTTTCTTGGACGCTAGCTGCAGGGGCTGCTTTCCCCATGGTGCTGCCCTCTTCTATGGCGCTCCTCTGCTCCTCCATCCCCATCTCGCCCTTTAGCCATGAACGCCGCCAACCCTGGTGCTCGCCCTGGAACTGCCCTTTCCTGTGCTCGGCGCCTAGCCCTAGCTCGCCCCCATCTCCCTCCCTCCCTAGCCGAACCCCCTGCCGTCTCCATCTCGGATTTGCTCTAGCTGGAGCTCTTCCTCATGCCATGGTACACAGTAGCCTACCCCTCCCTCTTCAGTTCTTACCCCTGCAGCCCCTACACCGTCGGGTGTTTGATGTTTTGCGCTGCCCCGTTTGCGACGCCGTCGACCCTCGGTGAGGTCCTGTTCTCGCTCTGTCGTTTTAGCGTTCGACGTCGATGGCTAACTTGTGATTTGTGTGTATGTATGTGATTTCGGGGAGGTGTGGCACTTAGGGTATTTGAGATGGAGTGGAATGTTTCAGCACATCACCCACCAGGTGTTTGGTGAAAGGTCCAAGCCAAAAGTCGTCGTCGTTTTAGAATATATCGAGTCCATTCGAATTTGGTGAGTTGATTCACGATATTTATATTTAGTTAATACATGGTTTGGTTAGATAATTATCATTGTAGTTGTGTTTGAGGTATGATGAAATGATTTGGTTGTGTGCCATGATTTTATTGACGTCATGATTGGATAGTAGAAATGTTGTTTGAAGGGAAGTTTAGGTATTAGGTGCAGGTAATACGAGGAGTGCTTTAGAGAGTACATATGTCGAGTATGATTAAATGGGTGTTATAAAATGCAGAGGATGGTGTTGATTAGGCAAAGAATGCTTTGATAGATGCGTTAGTAAGCTGTGGTTAACCAAGATAGGAACTAAATTGGAATGTTTGCTGTTTGGACTATGTGCCCAGTTCAGTAATGCAGCTAGTCTAGAGAGGTAAATCATGTTTTCTATAGAAGTGATATATATCAAACTTGTAGATTATTTCTTTATCTTACTTGTGTAAAACTTTCATGACCATAGGTCTAACAATTTAGAAGTTATGCTCTTCTCAAGTTCAGTATCAGAATTTGTCCAGATTTTGTACATATTTCAAAAATGACCTTGTTTGCCCAAGTTAAACTTAGAATCAGTTCTTATAAATTATAAAGAAATTGTAGTATTTTTGTTAAGATTTCGAAAAAGTCTTAGATCACCCTTTTTGGTGGTCTAGAGGCCAAGTTATAGTTGTTTGAAGTGTGATCTCTGAATCTGTCCAAATTTGGACAGCAGGGCCTTTCTCATGTCTTTTGACCTTGATATGCATTGAATTAACCTGATATGTTTATAAATGAATTATAGACAACTCTACTATCTTTCTAAAAAGTCTAGGATCATCTGATTTGGATGCCTGAGACTCTAGATATAGATTTTTAAGTGAATATTCGAATTGTGTCCAAATCTAGATAGAATTTACGTTTAGCACTGTATGACCTTATTAAATGTTGAATCACTTTGTGATGATAATACCGAAATTGTAGAGGACTTTATAAGATTTCCAAAAAGTCCTAGTCTACTATTTTAGGATGCATATCTTGTGAGTTATGAGCTAAACAAATAGTTTTTGTTCTGCTGTCCAAAATCAGCAAGTATTAAAATGATTTGCTTGGAGTTTCTTTTGTGTAGGTAACTAGATTTGGTTAAGCCAAAGAAACATGATTGTTATGCTTAGTGATATGTCGACGTATAGTGTTTGCTTATGGGTGTTGTAATGTGTCTCTCCACTAAGTGTTTAATTCTCTACCACGTAGCATTGTTTATTATCGTTCTAGTCCTTATGTTCATACATGTGTATTATGCATATCATTTAGGTACGTTAATTGATCACACGATGTGGAGGAAAAGAGTTCGATTAATCTCAAAGTGATGCTAATGAATAAACCAGAGGAGTGGATGATCTCATCACGTACCAGGAAGGGAGATGCTCACCAAGTGGTCGTCATTTAACAACACTAACATAGTGTTTATCCTAGGCAAGCCCCGGTGCATTTGCCACCTCCTTCTGTTTTAAAAACTTTTATCACTTATATGCTGCATTAGATGATAGGAGTTGTGTGAATAAACAATTGATGCATCACCATTCCTTGGAATTTGATTATCCTCCTTACTACCTGTTTTATAAAGAGAACTAATGAGGCTTAGCCCTGCTTAGAAAACTAAAAGTTGTTTCTTTCAAAAAGAATGATGTGTCACATTGGGTATGGGTTTTTTGAAAAAGGAACTTGCAATAATGAAGGCATCACTCGCGATGATGAATTCATTATTCAAGTATTGTACCTCTGTCAAGTACATGGTTTTGGCTGGTAAATAATAAGATGAAACCAAACGTAGAGCAGGATAGGTCGCCCGTCTGTGTCGTTTAAGGACCGTAACGATTGTTGGCCTCCTGATCTAGGACCCTTTAACTGGCCACATGCCTTATCATGGGTAAGCTTAGCCTCGGTTGGGCCAATACCAGAAAGGCCGGCTCGCGATGGGAGTGGAGAGATGGCGAGAGTATCGTGTATCCACCTGGAAAGAGACTGGATGGTGGGGTACTGAGCTCTCGGTTGGCGGGGACCCATTCTGGTCTTGAGAAACCCGAGTGTGAGTTGACATATGCAAGGGTTAAGTGCTACATATGTCATGTGGTTGGAGATCCCCACCTAGGTATTAATCGATTCAGATCGCCGTACTTCTCAGATATGAAGACTGGATCTTTGACCCCATCGTAGATAACAAGTGAAACTAAAGCTGCTAAAATGAAGCTAGTGTAGGACAAGTGAATGCTCTAGATTAGCAAAAATCTAGATTCAGGAAAAGTACCTAACTTGTGAAGTAAAATTTTGGCATAAGGATCCTCTACTAGTAAGCTTTTCTGCAAAAACGAGTCTTCAAAAATTGATGAGATTTACCTTGAATCCCAACAATCCATCATACCCTTGAGAGTCTTTTCTTTAGTCGGGTAAGTCTTGCTAAGTAATTGCATACTTAGGGTTTTATTCCCTGTTGTTTTTCGGGTTATAATTTTGTTCTATTATGGATGGTGCTAAGTGCCGGTGGGCTCGGCCTTCTCATATGTATACGTATATCTCATCTGTAGTTTCTTTATTGAGGATTGTCACTTAAGCTAGCATGTATTTCAAATTTACAAATATTCTATAACATTTTAAAGTGTAATTCTTTTGAAACACTTTCTTTTGTAATTAACTCCGATGGTATATATTGTAACCCTGTTATAACTTGAACTATTGTAACTTATAATCATGTTGTAATAAATAATTTATTTTCGCTGCAAATGTTTGTATGTGAGTTGTGTTTACTTAATCCTGCGATCTTAGAGGTAAGTGGTTTATCCGGGGTCATTGGGACACTCGAACTGATCCTGTTAAGTTGTTTGGTGCACATGCATAGCCGTCTGAGGTATTTGAGACAAGGACAGGTGCATGTGGGTCCAATAACTTGGGAGGTTCCATGACAGCTGGTATCTAAGCAAGATGAAGTATAATACGGTCACATACGTATTTTCAAAATAAAGTTTTGGTTTCAAAAAACTTATTTTCAACTTAACACATAGTTTGGTTTTGAAAAACAAATTTGAAAAACTATAATTCTAGCGACATCCTCTGTAAGCCCTAAATTAAGGACTACTAGGTGACTTAGTTCATAATACTAACACACAACCTGGGAAGGGTAATTCATACATGTGTATTTTTATTTTTGGGCCATTTAGTCTTGAATGGATCGACGTTCAGGTAAGGTGAGATGTGAGAGCATGACCGAACAAATATCGGTCTAGGGGAGCGCATAAAAAGCGCTTGATTATATACTTGTTTTACATATGTATATATGAAGGCTGCAATGTGGAGTATTTACTTTTCTGGGAATTCGGTACCCCATGGATGTGTATGGGTATACAAACATGGGAATACTGAGAAGTTTAATGTACTCGCAACGACGCACCTACACTCAGGTAAAAAGGTGAGTTACCATAATGGGCTGCCCTGTGGTTAAAGTGTGGTAGTGGTGCCTATGCGTGGCTCGGCGCTTAATGAGGAGCTGGCCTCCATATAGAAATATATGGAGTATAAACTGTGATAAACTGTCATGTGTGAATTGCATCATGGGGAACTGGGTTGTGATGGAATTTTCTGCAGGTACACTTACTTTGAACCCGTATGTGTAGCTGATGACTAGTAATATATCGAGAGAGAATGTGGGTATGCCACCGATATAGAACACTATTGCCACGTTATGTTGGCAAAACTTGTGAGGCCGAATAGGACGAGCATGCATCCTGATTGCTACATTGTGTTTGTTGTTTGGCACAAAAATGCTTCTCTCACCTTTATTCTAATAATTGGTGTTTGTGAACAAACATGCTTCTCTCATCCTTATTCCAATAATAAATGATTGGGAACTATGTGAAGTGTTGTTGTCATATGGACTTCAATAAACTTCTTGTCCTTCGTCTTTTAGATGACCTCTTTAGGCAGTGTATGTGTTTCTCTCGCTTGGTTGTTTTAGGTGTTATAGCTATTCAACTCCTAATGCTTTTACCTCATAAAAGTTGTTATATGTTTTGTCTGCAAAAGAACCCCTAATCCAAACAGTTTTGAGATTATTGGGTGAAACCTCTATTTAGAAGTGTCATGCTCATGTATGAAATTTCTTGCTTTGTTTGTTGTGTCCTAGAAATACATGTCTATGTGATAAGTAAATCATCTTAGTTTGATCGCTAGTGCAACCTATGATTGTTTTTGTGCTTGTTGTGCCGATAGAATGCTTGTGACTTGTTTGCATAAATCCAAGGTTAGGCCATGTTCTCATTAGTGAACCTTGACCCAAGTTTGTATAATCCCTTGACTAGTTAACCTAGGTGTCATCTTGTGTGAAGGTTATGAACATATGCGCAGATCTTGTGCCATATTGGATTAGATTATGAGCATATGCATCCTAACTCTACATTGTTGGCTGATGTACTTTGCCATCCTCAGCTAACTGGTAACAGCCTGACCACAGTTCTAGCCGTGTCTCGATCATCTCACATGTGATTTTCAACATGTGTGGTCTGACAGAGTCATGCTAGCGCTAGATGAAGTCGGTCCATGGTGAAGTCAACAATTGTTGATCGCCTTCACTAATGTATTCCTCGAATCTCTATCATTTTTCTTGGACTTGGAATCTCTACCTAACCATGAGTTAACTGTGATGTTATTCGACATCCACCCTTGTCTTATGTGCTATGAATTTCCAATGACCACTTGTTGGTAAACCTATTTCTGTTTGTTTTACCCAAGAGGTTGCATCTCACATGGTTTGTGTAATTGATATCCATTTGTCCACCGTTCTCAACAGACTCAGATAGTACAGTGTTGTCAAGAAAAGAAAACTGCACACATGGAACCTTATGTGTTCTTCTAGTAGATATCGCCCTTATTGTTGACATCTCTAATTAGTTTAAAGTGGTACATGCTATATCCACTAGAGAAACAACATTCTAAGATATTCGTCTTTGCCTAAACTGCCTTATGCTTATCGCTATTATGGACAGGGATACACACCTCTCTACTTTTGGAAGTCTTTCGTTTTAAATCTCGGGACTAGATTCTTTTAAGGGAGGAGGGTTGTAACACCCCAGGTGTTTATTTCTCGTGCGACAATGAGTACAGACTTAAGAACAGGATATCAATGAATGTAAAGATCACTAAGTTCTAATTATCTTCGTCTATCACGATTTTGATATCGTGTCTGTCTCCATCTGTCTAAATTGTCCTAATTTATTTTGCAAAATTCAGACATTAGTAATCTTCCGAAACATTGAATCTAATATCGTTTGGGTTGAGCCATCGACGTCTCACCCATACTCTAATCCTTGAAATCGAATCTGGTTCCTTAAACTTCGTTTGAAATTCTTTCATGCTTGCGTTGCACGTGTCTCTCTATGGCCGGACATCGTGGCGTGTGCCGGGTGCAAATCCATGTGAGGCAATGCACGACTTCTCGCCAACGTGAAAGACACGTATCGTCTCCGTGGAAGTCCGCATATCACCTTAATTATCTCCCTATCGTTATCCCTTGTTTATCCGGATCTGCCACCGCTCTAGCTCCTCATGATGTGTAGCGTATTCCGTCACTCCACTGTCGTGTGTCCGACATGTTAACGTCGTGGTGATTCTTGAGCTCGCAAGTTGTTGCTGTGCTCACTCTGAAACGGCCTACATGTTGCATTAACTGGAACATTTAGGCGTTTGATTTTTATAAATTGGACTGCACACGTTACCAAAGAGAATAAGATGCAAGGGTAATAATCGAATTAATTCTCCAATATGTTATAGATGACAGAGGGATCCAAGTGTTCGAATTTGTATAACTGTGGAAATTTGTCTGATCCTGAGAATATCCACCATTTTAAGCGCAGTCCAAAAACATAAAAATTGATATTGTTTTGATTGGTCTGTTTGCATCTCGTTCGGATTCAAATCCTAGAACTATATTATCTATGTGTTCTTTTGTGAAAAGTTGGAGAAGCAAAAATCTGAATTTTTCTCTTATCCTTCCACCGCCTAACTCTCTCTTCCTTATCCCCATCTCATCTCCCTCACGCCGTGCGTGTCTTCTAGAAGCAGGGAGCTGCTCCTTCCTCATCTTCCATGGACCTAGCACTAGTCTCTCTCCATGGCGTGGATCAGCCCTAGCTTCCCATGGATGTCACCGTCCTCTCCCTCAGTTTCCTCTCACGGCTATGGACATCGGCTGTTCCTTCCCTCCCATGGCGCCCATTATTTCATTTCCATGTTGTTTCTTGGACGCTAGCTGCAAGGGATGCTTTCCCCATGGTGTTGCCCTCTCCTATGGCGCTCCTCTGCTCCTCCATCCCCATCTCGCCCTTTAGCCATGGACGCCGCCAACCCTGGTGCTCGCCCTGGAACTGCCCTTTCCTATGCTTGGCGCCCAGCCCTAGCTCGCCCCCATCTCTTGCCTCCCCAGGCGAACCCCCTGCCGTCTCCGTCTCGGATTTGCTCTAGCTGGAGCTCTTCCTCACGCCATGGTACCCAGTAGCCTACCCCTCCTCTTCAGTGCTTATCACTGCAGCCCCTACATTGCCGAGTGTTTGATGTTTTGCGCAGCCCCGTCCGCGACACCGTCGACCCTCGGTGAGGTCCTGTTCTCGCTCTGTCGTTTTAGCATTCGACGTAGATTGCTAACTTGTGATTTGTGTGTATGTGTGCGATTTTTTGGAGGTGTGGCACTTAGGGTATTTGAGATGGAGCGGAATGTTTCAGCACATCACCCACTAGGTGTTCGGTGAAAGGTTCAAGCCAAAAATCATCGTCGTTTAAGAATATATCGAGTCGATTCGAATTTGGTGAGCTGATTCACGGTATTTATATTTAGTTAATAAATGGTTTGGTTAGATAATTATCATTGTAGTTGTGTTTGAGGTATGATGAAATGATTTGGATGTGTGCCATGATTTTATTGACGTCATGATTGGATAGTAGAAATGTTGCTTGAAGGGAAGTTTGGGTATTAGGTGCAGATTATACGAGGAGTGCTTTAGAGAGTACATATGTCGAGTATGATTAAATGGGTGTTATAAAATGCAGAGGATGGTGTTGATTGGGCAAAGAATGCTTTGATAGATGCATTAGTAAGCTGTGGTTAACCAAAATAGAAACCAAATTGGAATGTTTGCTGTTTGGACTATGTGCCCAGTTCAGTAATGCGGCTAGTTTAGAGAGGTAAATCATGTTTTCTATAGAAGTGACATATATCAAACTTGTATATTATTTCTTTATCTTACTTGTGTAAAAATTTCATGACCATAGGTATAACAATTTAGAAGTTATGCTCTTCTCAAGTTCAGTATCAAAATCTGTCCAGATTCTATACACATTTCGAAAATGACCTTGTTTGTCCAAGTTAAACTTAGAACCAGTTCTTATAAATTATAAATAAGTTGTATTATTTTCCTTAAGCTTTCCAAAAAGTCTTATATCACCCTTTTTGGTGGTCTAGATGCCAAGTTATAGCTGTTTGAAGTGTGATATCTGAATCTGTCTAAATTTGGACAGTCGGGCCTTTCTCATATCTTTTGACCTTTATATGCATTGCATTAACCTGATATGTTTATAAATGAATTGTATACAATTCTACTAGCTTTCTAAAAAGTCTGAGATCACCTGATTTGGATGCCTGAGACTCCAGTTATGGAATTTTGAAGTGAGTAGTCGAATTCTGTCCAAATCTGGACAGAATTTACGTTTAGCACTGTATGACCTTACTAAATGTTGAATCACTTTGTGATGTTAATACCGAAATTGTAGAGGACTTTATAAGCTTTACAAAAAGTCCTAGTTTAGTACTTTCAGATGCATATCTTGTGAATTATGAGCTAAACAAATAGTTGTTGTTCTGCTGTCCAAAATCAGCAAGTATTAAAATGATTTGCTTGGAGTTTCTTTTGTGTAGGTAACTAGATTTGGTTAAGCCAGAGAAACATGATTGTTATGCTTAGTGATATATCGACGTCTAGTGTTTGCTTATGGGTGCTGTAATGTGTCTCTCCACTAAGTGTTTAATTCTCTACCACGTAGCATTGTTTATTATCGTTCTAGTCCTTATGTTCATACATGAGCATTATGCATATCATTTAGGTACGTTAATTGATCACATGATGTAGAGGAAAAGTGTTGGATTAATCTCAAAGTGATGCTGATGAATAAACCAGAGGAGTGGATGATCTGATCAAGTACCAGGAAGGGAGATGTCACCAAGTGGTCGTCATTTAACAACACTAACGTAGTGTTTATCCCAGGCAAGCCCCGGTGCATTTGCCACCTCCTTCTGTTTTAAAAACTTTTATCACTTATATCATGCATTAGATGATAGGAGTTGTGTGAATAAACAATTGATGCATCACCATTCCTTGGAATTTGATTATCCTCCTTGCTACCTGTTTTATAAAGAGAACTAATGAGGCTTAGCCCTACTTAGAAAACTAAAAGTTGTTCCTTTCAAAAAGAATGATGTGTCACATTGGGTATGGGTTTTATGAAAAAGGAACTTGCACTAATGAAGGCATCACTCGCGATGATGAATTCATTATTCAAGTATTGTACCTCTGTCAGGTACATGGTTTTGGGAGGTAAATAATAAGATGAGACCAGACGTTAAGCAGGATAGGTCGCCCGTCTGTGTCATTTAAGGACCGCAACGTTTGTTGGCCTGCTGATCTAGGACCCTTTTACTGGCCACATGCCTTGTCATGTGTAAGCTTAGTCTCGGCTGGACCAATACCAGAACGACCGGCCCGCAATGGAAGTGGAGAGATGGCGAGAGTATCGTGTATCCACCTGGCAAGAGGATGGATGGTGGGTACCGAGCTCTCGCTTGGCGAGGACCAGTTCTTGTCTTGAGAAACCCGGGTGTGAGTTGACAAATGCCAGGGTTAAGTGCTACATATGTCATGTGGTTGGAGATCACCAGCTGGGTATTAATCGATTCGGATCGCCATACTTCTCAGATATGAAGACTGGATCTTCGACCCTCATCGTAGATAACAAGTGAAACTGAAACTGCTAAAATGAAGCTAGTGTAGGACAAGTGAATTCTCTAGATTAGGCAAATCTAGATTCAGGAAAAGTACTTAACTTGTGAAGTAAATTTTGGCATAAGGATCCACTACTAGTAAGCTTTTCTGCAAAAACGAGTCTTCAAAATTTGATGAGCTTTACCTTGAATTCCAACAATCTAGCATACCCTTGAGAGTTTTTTCTTTAGTCGGGTAAGTCTTGCTTAGTTATTGCGTACCTAGGGTTTTATTCCCTGTTGTTTTTCAGGTTATAATTTTGTTCTATTGTGGATGGTGCTAAGTGCCGGTGGGCTCGGCCTTCTCATATGTATAAGTATATCTCATCTATAGTTTATTTATTGAGGATTGTCACTTAAGCTAGCATGTATTTCGAATTTACAAATATTCTATAACATTTTAAAGTGTAATCCTTTTGAAACTCTTTCTTTTGTAATCAACTCCGATGATATATATTGTAACCATGTTATAACTTGTAACTATTGTAACTTCTAATCATGTTGTAATAAAGAATTTATTTCTGCTACAAATGTTTGTACGTGAGTTGTGTTTACTTAATCCTGCGATCTTGGTGGTAAGTGGTTTATCCAGGGTCCTTGGGACACTCGAACAAATCATGTTAAGTTGTTTGGTGGACATGCATAGCCGTCTGAGGTCTTTGAGACAATGACAGGTGCATGTGGGTCCAATAACTTGGGAGGTCCTGCGACAGCTCATTAGCTCGCTCTGCTTATGGCCAGTTCAGTTTGTTTAATCTAACAAGCTAGCTCAAGCTGGCATTTTAACTCGTAAACACAACAAGCTAGCTCGAGCTGGCAAGCAAGCATTTGATGAGCTGTATAAGCTATGAGGACACTTTACCAGTGAAATGCTTGTAAGTTGAATGAGATACACTTGTCAAGTGAGCTCATGCATTATTTGACTATTTGTGGACCTAGCATCTCACATCAACAACTGAAAGTAGTGAACAGTCCATCGATCCATTCCCAAAAGGGAACATATGAGGTGCAACCATTATCATTGGTGCAACTCACTAGTACAAAAATAGCTCTATGCCTACGGTAGGCACTAGTTTCTACAGACGGTTTCAGTTATCGTGCACCAATGAAAGTAAAATGGTCGGCCAACTCAAGAACTGTCAGTGGAAACACATTTGTGCTGGTGGTTTTCTTGCAAATCATGCATTTCCACTGTTGGTTTATTAAGACAACGACCAGTGTAAATCGATTTAGATTGGTGGTTCGCTTAAGAAAATTGTAAGTGTAAATGCACGATTTGTACCGATGGTTCCTTAAGAAAACCACCAGTGAAAATGTGTTTCCATGGGCAGTTCTTTAAGCCTGCCAGTGATGGTTCTAGTATAAATACCTCTTCTTCCTCCCCGAGAAGAACTGTTTCTCGTAGCTACCTTCCATTGGAGGCTATTTTGGAGGTCTAGATTTCACAAAATACAAGGGTACAGATTTTGATCTTCATTTTTGGAAGGAGGTTGCTAAAAAAGGTTAGTTTATGTTTCTCTTGCCTCTTTTTGTTCAGTCTTGCTAAATTTTAGCCACTTTTTGGATCTAGAGTTTCACCATATGTTAGAGAGAAGAGTAGCTAGATTATTGTCTCTATTTTCTCAAATGGGGTTGCTTAAGATGGTTAGATAATGTCTCTCCTCTCTCCCTTTTCATGTTTACTTCTCAATTTAGTTTATCCAAGATATATTTAGTTGTTTCCTTGTGTGCTCTTGTGTGTTTGTGTAGAGAGAAAAATAACGGGTTTTTGTTAGTTTTTTAAATTATGTTACTTAGTTTTTTTGTCTTTAATCTCTCCCTTTATTTTCTCAATATGTTTTAATTATACACTATGTATTTGTGCTTCATAATTGGTATGTTTGTATGGAGAGAGGAAAATAGGTTTGTTAATTAATATTTTTTGTTTATTAATTGCAAAATATGAAAGAGGTTTTTTGTTCACCACATGCTGTTGACTAAGGTTACTTAATATGGTTAATTTCATTCTAACTTTTTTACATGTAATGATGGAGAGGTCATTCTAGATGTATAACTTATCAAGACTTGCTCCATCATATATACCCGAGGTCCATCAATTTATTAATGCCGCTAAGAACCATGCTTGTAGAATAAAGCCAAAGCAAGTATTTGAGAACAAAGGCAAAATATTCATGGAGACGTGCGATGGTTGTTTTGAAAAATATTATATAAAAAAGGTCCTTCCGCCTTCATTCATGTGTCTAGGTTGCACAATTGCACCAATGGTTATGGTTGCATCTAATATGTTCGCTTTCCAAAAAGCCAACAAGCCATACAAGCAATACAAAGAAAAGGGATAGATAGGTTTCACCTGCTTGCCGCGCGGGCCTTCTCACTAGCGTGTCTCTATCTACCCCTAGACAAGGAAGTCTCCCCGTATAGCAAGCCCTCAAGCTCCATACACTATGCAGCTTGCATCCCTAGACATTGATTTGGCATTGCCTCTCTTGCCTCGCTGCCCAATCAACACCCTAGTGGTCTCTGACAAATGATGACAATTCGCGTGCCACTAGGATTTGATTTTTATGTAATTTGTTTGGTATACTTGTCACACCTGGATTTTAGAACAAATCTAGATGCATCTTATATGTGCGTCGGAATCAATTTTACACAGATATGATGACATAGTATATAGAGACCAGTGTCACAAACTTTATTATATAAATAAAATGCCTTTACAAAATAAACTAAACATCTATGAAAATAACGATCCTCCACATAATGGTTGACTAGAGCGACGACAACCTAGAACTCTTTAAACTCTTCATGGTAATCCTCATCATGTTATCATTGTTCTGAGCAGCAAACAACAAGTATTAGTGCACTTATGGTTAGTACTCGACAAGTGTGTAATAAAAAGTGCAGTGTAAGACATACCAAGGATAAGATCCATATTTTAATTTTGTTGGTCAGAATTTTATTAACAGTTACTAAGCATATGTTTATACCAACCCAATTAAATAAAAGATCATAAATAAAATATCCAACAATAAACCACATGTAAATTCATTTAATTTAATTTCATAGATTAATCATGTGAAGATCCTAGCTCTCTTGACCGTGAGCACGACTGATATATCAGTTTTACACTCTACAGAGGTTGTATAACTTTACCCACAAATCACATAAAAGTTCAAAGAACTTTGCTCCTAACCATGTTGTGCTGGCCAAGCACAATACCAAACTTCTGAGGTGTGATTGCATAGGGACGCTACGAGGCATTTACATAGATCCACTAGTATGGAAAAACTCGCTAAGGTTTCAAGATTAGATGGTAGAGATCGCCCAATACTAATGAGCTACCAAAGAGAAAATCATCTCCTTTCGGGTAAGGTTTACTCATAACTAGCTTCCCTAATTAACCAGCCAAGATCAGAGCCATAATAGTCATTGTGGTTGTACTATTTTCTCGAGTTGCTGCTCCATGTTCCAATTAAATATAGTGATCTTTTATTATAATTAAAACACTACAATAATACAACAAAAATAAATAAAACCATTATCCATGATTCCTGGGTAACAACATTCCCTTAACCCAAGTAAAGCACTAACATGTCTACCCACCATAATTAAACTAGGTGTAACAAGGTATAGGGAAAACAAAACTAGGCATCTCTAATAGGTCCCATTAGGTTAACCTAACTATGCAATGCATAAGTGAGAACATAATAGTAAATATTGTATAGTAAATTGGAGTTAAAACACGAAAGTTATGAGCAAAACAAGTTTTAGAACTATTTTATATTAAAAATTAAGTTCCCAGGATGATTTTGTGAAGTTCGAGGGTGTGATACCCAATTTTCAAAAAAGAAGAGAAATTGAAGTTTACTTTTTTTCTTTGTTTCCTCTTGCGGGTCCCGTGTTATGGGGGGTTTGGAATTTTAGGAGGTAAACATCTGTAAAACAGTAAAATTTATGTTTGATGTGTGCGCGGGGGTCGGGAGCTCTGGCGTAGGATTGGTTTTGGGCCGTTGATCGCGATCCGGTGGTGGGAAGCCCACTTTTCCCCCAAAACCCTAGCCGCCCCCTCTCTTAAGGCTCCTTGTGGGCAGCTGCCCCCCCCTTTCCCTCCTTTGGCCGCCACCCTCCCCCCATCTCCTCTTCTCCAAGTGTCGTTCTTCCTCGTCGGATCTTCTTCGTGTGGGTGCAAGTTTCAATTGGAGAATTGGTGGGAGGAAGGAATGAGAAAAAAGGTGGAACTCAAGGTGATCTTAAGTTATCTATGTTTTTGTGCTGCAATCCAATTGGTTACATGTTTACCTATGCGATTTGGTAGAGGTGCTGTCCAGAAATTTAGTGGGTGGACGAACAGCAGTAGTTCTAGGGATTTCTGGGAATTTTTCGTGGGCAATTAGTGGGGATCAGTGGGAGAATCATGTAGAGCTTTGTCATACCTTTCCAACGAGTACTTATGCGCTCGATTCGGAGTTATAATTTAGGTGATATCATTGTTTGAATCCGGTTATGTTGCTGTCCAAAAAAACAGATTTTTTCAGGTGGGTGAACAACAGTAGTATTAGCAGTTTCTGGAAATTTTTCGTGGGTAATTAGTATTAACCAGTATGATAATCATGTAGGGCTTTGTCTTATCTTTCCAATGAGTACTTATGCGCTTGATTTGGAATTATATTTTAAAAGATATCGCTGTTTGAATCCGGGTATGTCGCTGTCCAAAAGACAAAAAAACAGATTACAGGGTTTATCTTGTGGACTGTTTTGGGCTAATTAGATGTTGGAATTTAATTATAAATTGTATACAAAACTTGTGGGGAATTTTATGTAGATGCCTCTGGAGTTTTTGTTTGTTACCACTGCTGTCATAATTTTAAAGTTATGAAATTATTAAGCAGCGCCGCTGCAGTTTGGTGGGTGTGGGGAGAGATGTAACCCGCGGCGGGGTTTGAGTTTGTGCGTAGGTGCGGCGTCGTTTATGAGCCTGATTATGTGAAATTGGTGCACTAAGTTGTGTGTCAAAAACAGGTGGTGGACTTCCGGATCATACTTAGGGTCTGTTTGGTTGGGCTGTGGCTGTGAAAAAAGTTGCTGTGGGCTGTGAGCTGTGAAAAAAGCTGCTGTAGGCTGTGAGCTGTTAAAAAGCTAAAGACCGTTTGGTGGAAACCATTAAAAATCATTAAAAGTTCTTCGATATATGTTTTCACAATTCCATCCGAAAAGCCACTAAAAGCAGGTCCAGTGGTGCTTTCAGATTTGCACTGCAAGAAAGTCAGCTTTTAAAAAAAACTGCTTCCTGGATCGAGCCCTTTGGTTGGCTTTTGGCTTTTAGGGGGCAAAAGCCAAAGCCAAAAGCCAAACCAAACACACCCTTAGGGATTTGCCCAAACTTCCGGTAAAGGCAAGTAAATACAGTGGTGGTTGCTACCGTTTGGTTTGCATCCTATTCCCTGTCATTGAGTATGCATAAGTTTTAAATATGTTAATCATTGAATTCTATGATGAAGTTTATTTGTTTGGAAGTATTAATTCTCAATTGTCTAATATTGTGGATGATCATAATTGGATAATGATATATGTGGTTGATTCCCATCTTGGATGAAGTTGAAGTATCTTTTTGAATCACGTTATATGAAGTGTTGTAGGCATGACATGCACATCGCATCATCCATCTTGCATTTTGAAGTTATGTCGTGATCTTATGGTCCGACCGTACCGGTACATTTTTAGCATCGTACGTTGCCCGAGGAGGGGTACGATGCGGCTTCATATCCTTAGAGGTATGAAGGCAGAAGTCATCCTTGCATTTGCAGACATTTGCACTCATGAGGAATATATGAAGTGTGACATTACTATGTTACTATTGTGGTTTCTACCTGCGAGGTGTGGTAACTAGGTGTGTTGTACGTTGTAAACGTGCTGCACCTTCGTAATAAGAAGGTTGTGGAATCAAGTGGTGGTAAAACAATGTTCTTATGTGGTTAAACAATTTGATATTATTTTACTTGCTGAGATGAGTCATCTCACTCTTGCATTACTCAATGCAGGTACTTGATACATGTTGGGAATGAGGGGAGTAGTAGCACGTCCACTTTCACTCTCACAATAACGCTGCCCAGGCGCAGCCATGATTTAATTAGAAACTTATTGTCAAAGGAAGTTTGTTTTTTATATAGTCGTGCGCACTGGTTAATTCAGTTCAGGTCGTATGTTTATCTTTCCTTGCTAGCCGATTAATAATACTTAGTATGTTTTTGTCATGATATATGTTTATACACTGTTGCCCCCTCATTTATGCAATCTTGCAAAGGGGATGCTGCCGAAATTTTATATATGGACGTCAGAAGTGTAGTTCAGTAGCATTCCGTGTTGTTTGTGGAACCCGGGGTGTTACAGTTGGTATTAGAGGATAGGCTTTAGATTCTACACAATTTGAAGATAAATTTGACACACTTGCACATATAGGAAGGGTATGGGTTCATATATCTTTCATATTAGTATTTTATTGTATAGATGACTAAAATTTCCTTACTCCAAATCCCTTTATGGTTTGATGGGGTATGTCGTTAACGACGTAATGCTTGATATGATATGTTACTTCTATTTAATATTGGTTTCTTGATGTGGTTGTTATTGAAATTATTATGCAAGTGAAGCTACTAATGTACTTGTTTTATATACATATTGTCATGATGTTTTTTTTGGATGCAATGTTTTCAAATCTCTGAGCTATTACTATCATATATTTCTGTATGCTTGACTGTGGATGTTTTTTCCAAAAGGATTCTTGGGTTCTAGTACTTGTAGGACCGATTGTTTCTTGAGCTTGTGTATAGAGGATCTAATCCGACTTGGTGTAGTGTGAAAACACTATACAATGTAGTTTTATGGTGTTGTTGAGTTTGATTGACTGTTGGGTTACAACCCAACTTATCAATGTAATATTTCCATGGGTGCAGTGCTTTACGCCTCACCTTTTTTTGGCTAGTGTGGCTACTTGCCAACTTGATCTTAGAGTACAATAGGTTTGTCTCCATAGAGCAAAGGCAATATTGTACTGTCTATGAAATCTTGAGACTGGTAGAACTCAAGTGAATTTGTAAGATAACGTGGATAGATAAGTTCAACCATGTTTACATGATAGGTTTTCTTATTGTGTGCAACCTTATCTTTAATAATAAATAGGGTGATTTCAAGTGGATTTTATGTCTATATTATAGTTGAAGAGGCATGCATGTTTTCCTTCTATGGTTTGTTTTCTATAGCCAAAAAGGTTATGCATAATTTTTATTTGTTGGAGGCTAGTCATGTGGACGATATGGACAACCCGTTTTATATTGTTTTTAATCGCCGATGATATATGGTAGTTTTTTTTATATGATCAGTTCTCTATGCATGCTTGTTGAATTATTATTTGGACCGCTTTATCTTAAACAAAGTCAATGCTTAACTGGAAGTTGCTTATGTTTGTTAGTCATCTATCTCTATAATGATGTGGTTGTTGCATCAGATGGAGATTTTTTTTATGAATGATGGTTTGATAGATCATGTATGTCTACTACTTTGAATTCATCCTATGACATCACGAGGTACAAATTGTTCAAGTGCAATAATAGGAGGTATTGTTGTATGTGAGGTTAATCAAGGTAGTTTGGTTAGGTGGATTGTCTTATTGAAGTCCAATTACTCCTTTTGAGCATAGTATCGTGTTATTATTTTAGTGTTGAAAGTAATATTTATGAAGCTTTTGCATGAGTCTGTGTCAAGAAGTACATTAGTTTTTCTTGTTGTTATCCCTCCATTGCTTTATGAGTATCGCAAATTCTATCTCTTTTGAGAGGAGAAAAAGATGTTATATGACATGAGCACCATTTGCTTCACGTCAACAGAGTAGTTTTGGAGATTTCTAATAGTTGGATTCTAGTGTAATAACAACCATGTTTTATAGTGCTTGAGACGGGTATGTCAGGTGTTTCATACATTGTCGATACATGGATGTTTGACCTTAGTGGCATTAACAAATGAGGTTGTTGAATTCATTGATTGTTGTGCTTAGTGTTCTAACGTATTTGGTAGAGTGTTATTTAAAGACTTGGTGGAGTTGCATCCCAGTTTGGTAGTGGAAAATCCTAGTGTTGATTGCACCTGCCAATGACTTGGGTTTCATTTTATATTGTTTTTTATTGTTGTTAATGTGTTGTTTGGTTTCGAGAGGCATTTTAAATTAGTTGGAGGCTGAATCAGGCTTCACTTATCTAGAATGTTTTGTAGTATGTTTCTTCATCTTTCCATAGGATGCTTAATCACCATGTTTGGTCTAAACATTTGAGAGTTATGGGTTTCTTAAAACATCCTTGTTGGTGTCTCTGGCAAAGTGAGTCTTTAATTTTGTACGGAAGAGTAGACATTGAAGACGGTATAATTTGGTCTTTGTGGATTATGAAAGTTTTAGTAATTTCATGATCTTTTCAAAGAGTATTGGTTTCTAATTCTCATTGTATATAATTGGAGTTAGGCTGCTCTGAAGTTGTTGCACTGTTGTGTCTGAACTTTAGGTGTCGTTATAATCACTAATAAATCGGCCACGTTTTGATAGTTGCAGAGCCCAAATTTGGGAATTCTCTTTAAGCAAAACTTGTAGGTCTTTTCAGTACCTTTTTAATGGGTATTTACTTGTAACTGTCTGTTAAATAGATTTGAAGAGGTGGTTGCCCGGATATAAGTCGAATATCTAATGTGCAGTATCTCAGGCTGAGTTTAGCTGTAGGTCATGCAGAGTTGAGGGCTATAAGGATAAATTTGGGTGCAATTTTATTGCAAAAGTCGTAGACAATTTTCAAAACTTTTCCAACGCGTGTTTGTTGTAGTTTAAGTTGAGTATAGCAGGGGTTATAGGTTTTTGAATTTTAGTTGTCCATTATTTCAACTCTATCAGTTTTGCAACAAAAGAGTTGCATTGTTTTATCGGTTTGGAAACCAATTCCGAGACACTCATTATAATAAAAGTTCTAGGGAATGTTATAATCTTTTCAATGAGTTTATATTTGCAAAATGTTGTTAGTTGCAGGGAGTTATGATATAATATATAGAATGTGCTTGGATGAATATGTGGGCAGACATAACATGCTTGAATTGATTCTTGTTTGCATGATGTGAGATTAGGCTTAAATGATTTAAAAAGTTATCATATTGCTTCTATACTTATATTTGTTCTAGGTGTCTCCTAATGAAGAACCTAAAGTTATTAGTCTTTCAATAAACGCTTAATCTTAGAAGAGTAATGAACCTGATAAAATCTATTGCTTGCTGTTGGGACTGCATGACCAGTTTTAGTTATGCAGCTAGTTCAATGAAGTAAACCATCTTTTCTGTAGAGATGTTATATATAAAAATTGTAGCCAACTTATTTATCTTACTTGTGTAAAAAGTTCATGACCATAGGTCTAGTAGTTTGGGAGTTATGATTTTCTCAAGTCCAGTCTTGAAATCTGTGCAGATTCTGTACAGATTTCGAAGCTGACCTTGTTTGCCCAATTTAAACTTCGAATAACTTATTATAAATTATAAAGAAGTTGTAGTACTTTTCTTAATCTTTTCAACAAATTTTGGATCACCCTTTTTGGAGATCTATAAGTTAAGTTACAACTGTTTTAAGTGTGATCTCTGAATCTGTCCAAATTTGGACAGCAGAGCCTTTCTCATGTCTTTTGACCTTGATATGCATTGAATTAACTTGATATGTTTATAAATGAATTATAGACAATTCTACTAGCTTTCTAAAAAGTCTGGGAGCACCTGGATTGGATGATTGAGACTCTAATTATGGATTTTTGAATTGAGTAGTTGAATTATGTCCAAGTCTAGACAGAATTTACGTTTAGCATTGTTTGACCTTTCTAAGTGTCAAATCTTGTTGTGATGATAATACCAAGGGTATAGTGGACTTTATAAGATTTCCATAAAGTCCTAGTTTACTATTTCTCGATGCATATTTTGTGAGTTAGGAGCAAAACAATTAACCGTTGTGCTGCTATCTAGAAATATGCAAGCATTAAATTGATCTTTTGAAGTTACTCTTGTTTGGATAGGTTTGGTTTAGGCTATAGGAGCACCGTATGTATTGCATTCATATATATATTCATTGAAGTATTTGCATGTGTCAATGTTGATTTGGTGTCAGGAAAGCTTTGTCCGAGGTATATAGGACCGTCTACTATCTTAGCCCGAGTTGGCAGCTTGGCTTAGCACATGCAATGGTCGGAGTCTATGATCAGAGTACACCATGTATTCCACGTCTCTATGTTGAGAAAGTATTTGCGGAATCCGGATCATTAAATCGAGCTAGAGTCGATTCCCATGTAGCTAGACCTGACTCTAGAGTGTCGTCTACCGCGTATCTTAGAATCCTAGGAGCTCGAGGAGCTGATGCGGAAGAAGTAACCCGAACCTTTCGTTATGGGGGTGAGTTTTTATCGTCGCTGGTCTTTCCTAGTCGTTCTAATAGAAGCATCAGAATTCGAGGTCGAATTCTTTTTAAGGGGGTAGAGTGTGATACCCAATTTTCAAAAAAGAAGAGAAATTGAAGTTTACTTTTTTTTTCTTTGTTTCCTCTTGCGGGTCCCGTGTTATGGGGGGGTTTGGAATTTGAGGAGGTAAACATCTGTAAAACAGTAAAATTTATGTTTGATGTGTGCGCGGGGGTCGGGAGCTCTGGCGTAGGATTGGTTTTGGGCTGTTGATCGCGATCCGGCGGTGGGAAGCCCACTTTTCCCCCAAAACCCTAGCCGCCCCCTCTCTTAAGGCTCCTTGTGGGCAGCTGCCCCCCCCTTTCCCTCCTTTGGCCGCCACCCTCCCCCCCATCTCCTCTTCTCCAAGTGTCGTTCTTCCTCGTCGGATCTTCTTCGTGTGGGTGCAAGTTTCAATTGGAGAATTGGTGGGAGGAAGGAAGGAGGAAAAAGGTGGAACTCAAGGTGAACTTAAGTTATCTATGTTTTTGTGCTGCAATCCAATTGGTTACATGTTTACCTATGCGATTTGGTAGAGGTGCTGTCCAGAAATTTAGTGGGTGGACGAACAGCAGTAGTTCTAGGGATTTCTGGGAATTTTTCGTGGGCAATTAGTGGGGATCAGTGAGAGAATCATGTAGAGCTTTGTCATACCTTTCCAACGAGTACTTATGCGCTCGATTCGGAGTTATAATTTAGGAGATATCGTTGTTTCAATCCGGTTATGTTGCTGTCCAAAAAAACAGATTTTTTCAGGTGGGTGAACAACAGTAGTATTAGCAGTTTCTAGAAATTTTTCGTGGGTAATTAGTGTTAACCAGTATGATAATAATGTAGGGCTTTGCCTTATCTTTCCAATGAGTACTTATGCGCTTGATTTGGAATTATATTTTAAAAGATATCGCTGTTTGAATCCGGGTATGTCGCTGTCCAAAAGACAAAAAAACAGATTACAGGGTTTATCTTGTGGACTGTTTTAGGCTAATTAGATGTTGGAATTTAATTATAAATTGTATACAAAACTTGTGGGGAATTTTATGTAGATGCCTCTGGAGTTTTTGTTTGTTACCACTGCTGTCATAATTTTAAAGTTATGAAATTATTAAGCAGCGCCGCTGCAGTTTGGTGGGTGTGGGGAGAGATGTAACCCGCGGCGGGGTTTGGGTTTGTGCGTAAGTGTGGCGTCGTTTATGAGCCTGATTATGTGAAATTGGTGCACTAAGTTGTGTGTCAAAAACAGGTGGTGGACTTCCGGATCGTACTTAGGGATTTGCCCAAACTTCCGGTAAAGGCAAGTAAATACAGTTGTGGTTGCTACCGTTTGGTTTGCATCCTATTCCCTGTCATTGAGTATGCATAAGTTTTAAATATGTTAATCATTGAATTCTATGATGAAGTTTATTTGTTTGGAAGTATTAATTCTCAATTGTCTAATATTGTGGATGATCATAATTGGATAATGATATATGTGGTTGATTCCCATCTTGGATGAAGTTGAAGTATCTTTTTGAATCACGTTATATGAAGTGTTGTAGGCATGACATGCACATCGCATCATCCATCTTGCATTTTGAAGTTATGTCGTGATCTTATGGTCCGACCGTACCGGTACATTTTTAGCATCGTACGTTGCCCGAGGAGGGGTACGATGCGGCTTCATATCCTTAGAGGTATGAAGGCAGAAGTCATCCTTGCATTTGCAGACATTTGCACTCATGGGGAATATATGAAGTGTGACATTACTATGTTACTATTGTGGTTTCTACCTGCGAGGTGTGGTAACTAGGTGTGTTGTACGTTGTAAACGTGCTGCACCTTCGTAATAAGAAGGTTGTGGAATCAAGTGGTGGTAAAACAATGTTCTTATGTGGTTAAACAATTTGATATTATTTTACTTGCTGAGATGTGTCATCTCACTCTTGCAT
Organism: Zea mays; assembly: GCF_902167145.1. Classification (NCBI taxonomy): domain Eukaryota; kingdom Viridiplantae; phylum Streptophyta; class Magnoliopsida; order Poales; family Poaceae; genus Zea; species Zea mays. The sequence continues at coordinate 41,215,529 of NC_050102.1, read as the reverse complement.
TACTCAATGCAGGTACTTGATACATGTTGGGAATGAGGGGAGTAGCAGCACGTCCACTTTCACTCTCACAATAACGCTGCCCAGACGCAGCCATGATTTAATTAGAAACTTATTGTCAAAGGAAGTTTGTTTTTTTATATAGTCGTGCGCACTGGTTAATTCAGTTCAGGTCGTATGTTTATCTTTCCTTGCTAGCCGATTAATAATACTTAGTATGTTTTTGTCATGATATATGTTTATACACTGTTGCCCCCTCATTTATGCAATCTTGCAAAGGGGATGCTACCGAAATTTTATATATGGACGTCAGAAGTGTAGTTCAGTAGCATTCCGGGTTGTTTGTGGAACCCGGGGTGTTACAGAGGGCCCTTGCATAATTATGTGTATCACTACACCAAAACTTTGAACTTCCTACGGCTTTATAACTTCCTACGGTTTCTATCGAGAACCGTAGGAAGTTAATAACTTCCTAGAAGCCCTAGTTGCCTCTCGGCAGTTTATTCAACTTCCGACGGTTGTAACTGTAGCCTCTCGGAAGTTTATTTAACTTCCGACGGGCTCTCGGAAGGCTCTTAACTTCCGACGGTTACGGACCGGGCTCTCGGAAGTTAGACTGCGGACCGGGCGTAGGGTTCCTTACGGCTACGGACCGGGCCCCGCCCTGTTAACTTCCGACGGGCTGACTCAAAGCTCTCGGAAGCTAATTTTGTAAAGTAACGGCGCCGTCGGGTTTTTTCCCAACAGGCGCCTCACATCTCCTCTCGCCATTGACGTTGCTCGCTGCTCCTCTCGCCCCGCGCTGCCGCCCGCCGTTCCCCGGCGGCCGCCCCGCGCTGCCTGCCCCGCCGCCCTGCACCGCCGTGCCCGGCCCCACCCTGCACCGCCCCGCCCCGCCCTGCCCCGCCGTGCCGGGCGCTCGCCGCCCCGCCCAGCCGGCCGTACAGGCCGCTGCCCCGCCGTGTCGCCCCGCCAGCCCCGCCCCGCCGTGCCGGCCGCTCGCACGGTCTCGCCGGCCACCGCGGCAACACCGCCCTGCGCGGGGCTCGCTGCTCACTGCGCCGGCCGCTACCCGTCCCGTGTGGCTCATCGCTCCCTGCGCCGAGCGCCGCCTCTCCTCCACGCAGCACCATCTTCGCCATCGAGCTTCGCATCGCTACAGGTAACTTCCGAGTGTTTGTACTATAGTTTTTTATATTAAATATACTAACTTCCGAGAGTTAACTGTTTTTAAACCGTAGAAAGTTATGTTAATAGGGTTAATTAACTTAATAAGCTAGGTGGTGCATATAATTTAATTATGTTAGTCTCTTATTTGTTGCGTGCTAGTAATATTTTTGGTGCATATAATTTAATTATGTTAGTCTCTATTACACCATTTATGGGCATGCAAATAGAGAACAACGGGGTTATGCTGCTAAAATTCGTTCTGACTCGTTGCTCGTAATAAATTGTTGCTCTATACGGAATAAATTTATGAATGATGTGTTTTACTATTTTAGCATCAAATATGGTGGGTGAGGACCGTCGATGGATGTATGAAGGTTGGCGTATGAATGATCCCTCGGTGGATTGGATAAGAAAGACAGAGGATTTTATTGATCGTGCTTTTGCTATATCAAGAACCGGCACGGATGTGCGTTGTCCATGTAGTATGTGTCGGATTTGTAGATGTCAAGACAAGAGAACTCTGTCGGGACACCTTTGCAAATATGGCTACATGCCTGACTATGAAGTCTGGGTGTATCACGGCGAGGACTTTCCCCGTGAAAATTCGCCGGAAGCCAACAACACTGACGACGTGGAGTGCGATAGAATGGACGAGATGCTTGAAGATTTAAGGGAGGATCCTGATTTTGTGTTTCCACCAAATCATGAGGAGCCGCCTCCTCCAGAGGTTAAAAAGTTCTTCGACCTCCTTAAGGCTGCAGAAGAGCCTTTGCACGAACACACAACAGTTTCAGTCCTCGCTTTCGTGACTCGACTTATGGCTATCAAGTCCAAGTTCGTGTTCTCGAACAATTGTTATAACGAGCTCTTGAACTTAATCAGCGAAGTGTTTCCACCAAATCACAAGATGCCGAAAGACGTGTATCAGTGCAGGAAACTGCTCTCTGGTCTAGGTATGGACTATCAGAAAATTGATGTATGTCCAGATAATTGTATGCTGTTCTGGAAGGATCATGAGAATGATAGTAAGTGTCTAAAGTGTGGCAAGTCGAGATATGTAGAGGTTAAAAATGATGATGGTGAAATGGTCACATCAACGGTAGCCCAAAAGCAACTTCGTTACATGCCTCTTGCACCTCGTGTTAAGCGTTTGTTTCTTTCGAGGAACACAGCTAGGCACATGAGATGGCATAAAGAACGTGAACGGGAGGACACTCATGTGATGACGCACCCGTCTGACAGTGATGCGTGGAAGGCTCTAGATGACTTTGATCCAGAATTTGCTAGTGAAGCGAGAAACATTCGAATTGGGTTGGCGACAGATGGATTCACACCTTTCAATACAAACGCGGCATCATATTCTTGTTGGCCTGTATTTGTTATTCCATACAACCTTCCACCTCATCTGTGCATGAAATATGATTACATGTTTCTTTCCCTAATTATTCCTGGTCCAGACCATCCTGGTAAAGGGTTGAATGTGATGATGCAACCCTTGATTGATGATCTCAAAAAGTTATGGAAAGGAGTTGAAGCATACGATTGCTACAAAAATGAGAGATTCACACTTCGAGTTGCGTATTTGTGGTCCATTCATGATTTCATGGCATACAGTTTATTTGCTGGATGGAGTTGCCATGGAACTCTGACATGCCCAATATGTGGCAAGGATACAGATTGTTTCCGCCTAGAGTTTGGAGGGAAGATCTGTTACTTTGACTGCCACAGATGCTTCTTGCCCCAAAAACACCCGTATAGGTTCGAGGTTAACACCTTTAAGAAGGGCACTATCGTGACAAAGGGACCGCCCAGACGTCTGAGCGGAATAGAGATTGAGGCTATGCTTAATAATTTGAAAGAGAATGAAAGTGGTGATGGATACATAGGTTTTGGAACCGAGCATAACTGGACACATAAATGTGGTTTATGGGAACTCCCTTATGTTAAGGCATTGATTCTGATGCATAACATTGACGTCATGCATCAGGAACGTAATGTTGGTGAAAGCATTCTAAGTACTTGCATGAATCTAGGCGACAAAACAAAAGACAATATAAAGGCCAGGAAGGACTTAGCAAAACTTTGTAACCGACCAACCCAGGAACTCGACGAAAATGGAAAAAAGCCACGTGCTCAATTTTGTCTAAAACCTAAACAGAAAAATGAAGTAATGGAATGGTTGAAAAAATTGAAATTCCCAGATGGTTATGCGGCTGGGTTTAGGAGAGCTGTGAACTTGAAGACAAAGAAAATAACTGGATTGAAAAGCCATGATTATCATATAATGATGGAAAGGCTCCTCCCTATAATGTTCCGTGGGTACTTGAAAGTCAGTATCTGGAAGGCGTTAGCTGAGTTAAGCTACTTTTATAGGCAACTTTGTGCTAAAGAAATAAAGAAAGAGGTGATGGAGAAGTTGGAGACAGAAATTCCTGTCCTTATATGCAAGTTGGAAAAAATATTCCCCCCAGGATTCTTCAATCCAATGCAACATCTACTTGTCCACCTTCCATATGAAGCTAAGGTTGGTGGACCTGTGCAATACAGGTGGATGTACCATATTGAAAGGGCTTTAAAGAAGCTTAGTTCAATGGTTGGTAACAAAGGAAGAGTTGAAGGGTGTATAGCTGAAGAATTCAAATATAAAGAGGTAGCAGCCTTCACGAGTGTATACTTTGCAGACGAGCACAATATCAATGCCCCTACATTGAGGTATCATGATGCCAAAGTACGGACTCGCAGCAATCTCCAAATTTTTGAGATTGAGGGCAAGACTGTTGGAGCATCCACGGAATATCATCCTGAGTGCGAAGAAAAGTTGGACGCTTTGCTCTATATGTATGAAAATATGGATGAGATGACCCCATATTTCAAGTAAGATGAAATTTAATTTGTCATTTGTGTATCTATATAGTAATCGTGTTCCGCACCTCATTTGTTTACTTGTTGTAACAGAGAATTCCAATCGCAACTTAATGAGAAATTGTCCTCGAGGCAGTATGAAAACGCACTTCGAGGAAGACATGGGAAGCCCAATTTCATTAATTGGTTGCGAGCTTATGTAAATAACCTAACACTCTTGTTCTAGTTTATATATTTTTTTAGAAATCTAATTTCACCATCTGATTGGCAGTGTGACAAAATTCCAAATTTAGACGAGGACTTGCTTCAGATGTCTTACGCAATCGTAAAAGTCAGAAGCTACGGTCGTTACGACATTAAGGGGTTTCGTTTTCGTTCGACCAAATTTGAATGTACTCGTCCATTTGCGGCGACAAAAAATACTGGAGTTGTATGCAGGGCAGTCGATGATCGTGGAAGAGAGATGAATTATTATGGAGTTATTAATGACATACTCGAGTACGACTTCGCTGGGAGCAAAAATCTTAAGGTGGTGTTTTTCAAATGTGATTGGTTTGATCCCAATCAAGGGACTGTAGAAAACCAATTTGGCATGGTAGAAGTCAAACATGAGCTCAAAACAAGTGCATGTAGCAAATTTGTTCTTGCTCACCAAGTTGACCAGGTGTACTACATACCATATCCATCTATAAAGCTGGAAGCCACATGGGTAGTGTACAAAGTTAATCCTCGTGAACAGTTACACAACAAGGGTGAATGGTTTGAGGCGGAAGTTGAAGAAATTTACCAAGAAGATGAACTTCCGGCCAATTTTAATATAGATACTGAGGTTTTGCCAGAATCATTAGTGGGAGATCCTGAAGATGTAGTAAGTCCCAAAAAACGGAAACGGAAGTCAAAGAAGATAACATCTAATCGAAGAAAACAATTTGATCCTGATTTTGAATACGACTAAAAAGTAATTATTTATTTATTGTTCATTTCAATACATTATGCTCATTTACTTTATGTTCATTTACTAATTTGATTTTGTTTTAATAACAGGATGTCTAAAAAGGTCAAGCAGCTCGCTAAGGGACTAGCGAGGAGAGCCTCCATTTTTGGGAGAAAGGAGGACTTAGTGTTCCAGGGCACTAGTTCAAGCTCGAGCAGGCGTAGAGCTTTGTTGGAGCATGTTCCAGAGTTGCAGGGCCAGCCAGTCGGCGTACTAAGGGATGAGGTAACCAATATATTTGTTTTGTAATGTAATATTTGTATGATTTCGAATAACTAAATTATTAATTTTGTTCTGTAGAATGAGTCTGAAGATGAGGTAGAGACAGAGGAGGGGATACAAGTGGAAGATGTTGAGGTAGAGACAGAGGAGTGGAAGATGTTGCTTTGTTCTTATGTCTTACACATTGAGGATAAACAATTATTTTTTGATTTTGACAATTGTGCTTGTGTTGTTAGGGGTTGGGTGGATAGTAGTTTCACCGGCAAAGATCGTGTAAGGCAAGTAAATAAAGTGTTGGGCAATATCTGTCGTATGAGATGGCCTGGATTGGTGATTGAGAATGGTAATGAGGTCCCTGTCACAAGATGGGATCAATACGGCCTTGCTGTTAACGCGCAACATGGGAATGCGCAAGGTGCAGTTTGGCACGACTTCTGGGTATGTTTATCTATCTTCTTGCCAAGTTATCAGCTCAATGATTGATTCATATTATGGATTCTTGACTATGTTTTTTTTCAGAAACATTATAAGTTGCCTGATGGAGATACTCATACCGAGCATGCACACTCCGTGTTCCATAGGAACGCGGCAGATGTTGTTGCGGATATGATGTACTATGTTCGAATCCAGGTGATTAATCAAGCTATGTTGAGTAGTGAAGGACGACGTGCAGCCACTAAGAGCGAGGCGACACAGTATGGACTTTCTATGACTGAGCAAGATTTTCTTCAGGTAATTGATGTTTGTGCTCGTGTTAGAAATTTTTTTGTTGCTTGTATATGATACAATTACTTGTAAATGAATTGTGTTTCCGTAGCATTCGATTCCATGGATAGCCGCCAATGATGCTGCTTGGCGTGCCTTATGCCGTTATTGGGCTTCTGATGATTTCAAGGCAAAGTCTATGCGACAAAGTTCCAATCGTGGAACCGAGTCGTATCACAAGTATGGAGGTGATGATCACTTTCGTTTGGCAAAACGAATGGTAAGTGCAATTTATTTCATTTTTGTTGATTGTAGTTGACTTGCTGTAATTTCTGATTATAATGTTTGTCAAATGTACATACAGGAAGCTAGCAGTGGTGTAGTGCCCAGTGATATTCAAGTATACCTGAGGGGGCACAGAGGACCAGATCCTGCAAACCCAGATGTGTTGTGTAGCCAAAAGGCAACAGATTGTCTGGTGAGTGTTTTGAAATGCTTGATACATTTTGTTCATATGAAATTTTGTATGTAAGATGGCATTGTTCTTTTGTATGCAGGCTGCATATGGTGAGGCGATGTCTAGTCAGCATGGATCGGACTATGACTGGAGGACCGCACCTATTGATCCTCAGGTTGTGTATGCGAGTGGTGGAAAACCCCATGGAAGGTATGGACTCTACATACCTTATCTTGTTTCATCGGTTTAAGTACAATACATTTATTTTGAATCTGTTGTGATGTTACTTGTTTGAAGGTACTCGATGTTCGATAACGTCATCGACTCGAGCCAGGTGACGGTTCAGAGGGGAGGTTCGTCGAGGTCTGCTGCTCGTAGCTCCCGTCGCTCTACTCAGGATACTGCAGAAGTTGAGCGACTACGAGAAGAGCTTAGGCAACATCAGGAGCGGCAAAGGGTTCAGGAGGAATACTTGAGGCAACATGCTGCGCAACAAGAATACTATGCTACTCAGTTTCAACAACAGCAAACACTGATACAAGTAAGTTCAAAAAGATCTTTCATTTTAAGTTATGTATTGATTTAAAACACTGGCATTAATGTGTTCGTCGATTTGATAGCAACTAGCACAAGCCCAAGGGATACAGGTTCCGATGGCCCCCCCACCTCCACCTCCCATACATTTTCCTTGGCCATCACCTCCACCTCCACCTACCGAACATCAGGTTTGCAAATTTTTCATTATTTACTTGTTATATTATGGTGTAACTTCATGAATGTCATTTGTTCAGGTATATGAGACCCCTCCAGCTACCTTGTCGGTGCAGCAACAACATGATGGCTTAGACTTTGTCGATGCGTTGTTCGCCAGTGGAGGTAGCGAGCATCACTTTTCGCTGATTCCTGATGCTGATCGACAGTAGTGGACTTCCATTCTGTGTTTTGTGAGACTTGAAACTTATGTCTTGTGAGACTATTATGTGGATGTAACTTGTGTCTTGTGAGACTTGAAACTTTGTGGACTGTTCTGGCCAGACTTTTATGACTTTATATGTGACATGTGGTATATTGTGGCTTTTAAATATATTGTGGTATATTGTGGCTGTCATTTTTGTACATTGTGATATATGTGGCTGTTATTTTGATATATGTGGCTGTTATTTTGATATATGTGGCTGTTAATGTGGTGAATAATGAAAATTAAATTGCATTGTTTGTGCTGGTCATTTTAACTTCCGAGAGGACAACCAAAACGGTCGGAAGTTAGCCTTCACACGGCGTCAGCGCAAAACAAACGGCGTCAAACTTTAACTTCCGAGAAAACTGCCTTGGCTCTCGGAAGTTAGCGTAACTTCCGAGAGGGATCTTTGGCTCTCGGAAGTTAGCGTAACTTCCGAGTGTCTCTCGGAAGTTAGCGTAACTTCCGACAAAAATGTTACGAGAGCCAAACTTCCGACGGATTTATCTATCTTCCGACGGTTTATATAACTTCCGAGAGTTTAGCTCTAACTTCCTACGGTTTAGGCCCTAGGAAGTTAAGTATTTTGGTGTAGTGTATAAACTTAGGGTCCTCTAAGCAAAATCAACTACATGGGATGATGAGTTCTAATTCTATGAAACTTGGGGTTAAATCTACATGTTTTAGGACTAGTTTGTAATGATTTTAGAACTGGCTGAGAATGTGGGGCAAAAATCGTAAAGACTAGGATCTCTTTTAAAATTCAGCGTGGCTATCTAAGCATGCATGCTCCTTGGCTGTAGGATTTTATATCACATGCTAAGATTAGATCACAAAGTTGTATGTTAAATAACTAATCCTATCCATTCATCTATTGATCATTGGTTAGGGACCCATCCTCCACCCGACGGCGAACGGGTGGCCATCGAGCACATGATGTGGCAACACAGCTCCAACGAGTAGTTTTTCGACGCCCTAGGTGCTAAAACGAGCACTATCAAATGCTACGCATGACTACAAACATGACAAATCAATGGGGAGGGTTCTCACCGACAATGGTGTCTTGGCTAAGCTAGCCCATAGCACTCTGCGGCTTGGCGACGACGTCCGATGACTCATAAGCAATTAGCCACTGCTCCAGTGATCTCGTGCATGATTAGGCCTTTCACATGACTCCGCACACTCTAGCGAACTTCATCTACTCCTCTTCGATGGGTGAATGTTTGCGGAACGTGAAGGACCTCGTGGCGGATATCGGTTCTCGCTACTCGGGCGATGAAGTGGTTCTTAACTTTGGTTTGATGGATTGAGGTAGAGCTCCGAGGTCGCATATATACTCCTACTAAGTGTCATACTCGGTTTTAGAAGGCAAACCGAATGCGAACAATGTACATGCCAGGATCAGAACTCATGTACATACGATTACATAAATGACTCATCATCACACAATGCTTCGAATAATCATAAAGATTAAGTAATATTATTACAGACCCGAGTCATAAACATCATTTTATATCAAAGTGCATATATAGAAATGTAGCCAACGTAAATAAACCCACTGTAGGCAGCTGACTGGGGGAGGTTGCTAGCGTAATCTTCGAAATCCTCGAAGTCCTGGAACTCCTGAAGAATCCACTTCAACGCCTTCTTCTTCTCCTAAGTAGTGGTTGCATCAAGAGCAACCGGGTGTTTTATGAAAGCAAGGGTGAGTACACATCAATGTACTCAGCAAATACCCCATTTGACTGAGGTGGACTAGCTTTATGTAGAGTTAGGCCGATAGCATGTTGCTTTTACTTCATCAAGTTTTATTATTAATATAAGCCAAGTTTTAACTTTAATCCCAAGTTATCAACCCATAGGTTATCTCCTCATAGTGGAAATATCAGTACCTGTATTCATGACCATAGTCAAAACCATCACCATCATCGTAACCATCTCTAATTAGTGGAGCTCCCTAGGCTACTCTTAATCGTGAGCATGATTGATATATTCGTTTCATTCCTCTATAGAGGTCACACACTTTACCCATGAGCCACGATCCTCTTTCTGCCCGAGGATCATGACTCCTCATTGATCACTTCCAAGGTGAACTGGCAGGGTTTCACTACGTAGCCTTTACAAAGATTTCCCAGAGGTAATAGCCATTCATTAGGTTTCTCCAGTTTGATAAACACAATACCTCTCTTCAAAAGGGGTGACTAATAAATGCAAACGAAAGAACCTCGGCACCTAGCCTAGGTAGAGCAAGTACCGTGGCTAGACCCATTGACAACAAGATGACAAAGCAAACTACACCAAGTTCTTCTATTTAATTAACTAAGGGTGTCCCATACCACCCTCATGGCTAAATTATTTTCCTGGGTGGTCATCTAAATAACCAGTCCTAATGGAGAAGTACTCGGGGCATAGCCCAAGCCCCCTTGATATCACAAACCCACGATCCAAATCTTATAAACACTGTATCATCATTATATCTCATCATGTTCATTTATTAAGTTAAAGCACTAGCATAAAAACTAATCATCACAACCCAACCCAAAAGGTAAACAATGACATGATAACAAAAAGCTAGTCAATCCTTAGGTTGAATCTTGTTGTGCGAGAATATAAGTTCTCATGGGAATAGGACATAATAGGTCAGAGGACACTTTTCTTCACCAAACTGCTGCTCAAGATCTTCAACCTTGTAGAACTTGAATCGTGTGATCTCTCGTTCACTAAAGTTTGATCATCGATTTTCCCAAAGCCCGAGAACATATCGCGTTCTATTCGCAACGCGCAACCAGCACGAATAGCACAAGCAAACAAACAAACAAACATACATACATACATAAGAACATTATACCAAACAAGAGAAGATATTATAAATATGCAACGTGAAATAAAGCTCGCTACTACAGTCATGTTAGAAAAAGAAACACGAAAATCGGAACTACGGTTGAAAAGATGCGACTTTTGAAAGATTTCACGTGCTTAGACGTAAAACTATATTTCCAAGTTGATTTTAATTAATATAAATCATGTACGAAAGATATTTCAAAGAAATATCTAACCTATCTTTAACTGGAACTATAATTCGATTTAGAACCCACATTTTGAACTAAACAAATTATATTTATAAAATGTTGCACACGATTCGTTACATCGGAATAATTAATTTTAGAGAATACTCGACACAAGAGAATCACTAACCAATATCGCGTTTATAATAAACAAGTATTAATTCAATAAACATTTAAGTTGATATTAATCACATTGACATATATTTATAAAAGCACAAGCTAAAACTGTAAACTAGTTTTAATTAACTCGATATTTTAATAATAGTCAGATAAACAAGTGATTAGTTAATTAATTAATACACATGTCATGCCAAAATATTGTTTCTAACATGTAGACAACATTAATGAGAAATGAACGCGACTGGAACAGATTGAAACAAGTTTACAACGCAAAAGATGTTGCATTTTTAGCATTTTGCAGATTATTTACGACATTACGTGTTTCTATTGGTCGAAACGAGGCCACACAAGAGGTTACATGAGGCACAACCACACATGATGAAAGAGAGTGGGATCTAGTGTGGCTAACTCCTTCTACCTCATCTCTCTCTCATATTACAGGAAAATGGAGGAAGGGGAGGGCCATGGCCCCGGTTGGCTGGGGCTAGCGGTGAGCTCTACCGTGGGGATCGAGGCGTTGGTGGCTCGCCAGACTGGAGGGCGGCGTGGGGGATGCGGAGCCGAGGTGCGTGGCAGAGACGGAATGAGGAGGGGAGGGCACGACTGACCTACAACGGGAGGCAAGGAGGGCGAGCGCACTGGTGTGCATGCCAAGCACGACAAGGGGAGAGAGGAGGCGTGGGGAGAGAGGGAAAGGCGACGGGAGAGAGAGAGGCTATGGCAGGGCTTGTTGCGCACACCGGTGGAAGGAGAGGGAGGGACTGCGACTACACGGTGACAAAAATGAAGAACGAAAAGAATAAACAATGGAGTTTGCTCGTTGGTGCAGAGCAGAAAACCGTCGATTGCCAGCAAATCGGAGGTCCGATCGACGAACCAGAAGCACCAAGATGAAGCTCTCAATGAGACGAACGCATCAGTACCCTTAGAATATGCTAGCGACACACGATTGAAATTAATTGCTCCTCGGAGTTGTAGCTGTAGTTGGAACCGTCCCAAACTTCAACGAGCAATTCCGAGAGATGGAGAGTGACTCTAGGGAAACCGTTCGAAGGTTTGGAAAGGGCTCTACGAGGAGAAGCCAACTAATAAATATATAGGTAGGGTTTGAACGATTACAAAATCTGACCAAATTCGAATTTTAATATTTATTTATTTCAGAAAATACAGAAATTTGTTTCTAATGCTAAAAATATTCTAGATGTTTCCAAAAATTCCATGATAATTCTGAAGAAAACAGTAACGCCTAAGAGGGGGTGAATTAGGACTTCTAAAACTTTCTCTAAACTAGGTCACAATTAAACCCCTAGAGCAAAACCTATGGAAATAAACAATCTAGATTGTGCAAACTAGGTTTTGTCAATGTGTTGCTATCTCTACCTCAAAGCTTAAGTTTCAATCCTAAATAACCTAACTAGAAAGACACGATTGAAACTTAAATACTTAATATAAATGCAGAAGGTAAAGAGCAAGGTAGAGATGCAAACTCTCGTGGATGACGCCGGTATTTTTATCGAGGTATCCGGAATCACGCAAGGTTCCGACTAATTCTTGTTGGTGCCCTTACGCAAAGGGAAGCCCATGCGAGGGCCAAGCACCTCAATTGAGTAACTCCGTAGAGAGCCACAGACCTTCTCCACGCGCAAGTGGTGCTCCGCTTCCGGCTCCTCTCGGATGCTCCCCGTCGTCTCCAGTATCGAGCTTCCGACCGAAACGTTGCGGACCTCGTTCCCTCCGGTACACGATGGCGGCCATGACACAAAATCGGTTGTCACGGTCTCGCAAGACTCTCGCCCCACTCGGTACAATTACAACAGCTCAAGCAAGAGCCAAGGGGTTGTGTGGTTTTCCTAAACTCACTCAAATAACTAGGATTCACCTAGAGCAAGCGCTAATGCGGTCTAACTAACCTAAGCACTTCGCAAAGCACCTACGCTAATCAACGATTGATTCTATTAAGCACTTGAGTGTTTGAGCACTTGGAAATGTCTACAAAATGCCTTGGTATATTTCTTGGGCTCCCACACCTCCAAATGGCCGGTTGGGGGTATTTATTGCCTCCTGCCACAATTATAGCCGTTGAACAGAAAGCAGCAGCTTTCTATCGACGGGCGCACCGGCTTCCCGCCACAATTATAGCCGTTGGACAGAAAGCAACATCTTTCTGTCGACGGGCGCACCGGACAGTTCGGTGCACACCAGACAAGCACTGTTCACTATCCGGTGCCCTGCCACATCATCTGATCGTTGGGGTCTATAGTAGTCGACCGTTGGATCCGACCGTTACCCAGACTGTGTCCCACCGGACAGGTTACTGTTCACTGTTCGGTGTGCCACCAGTGCGCTGGCAGACTGCCCACTTCATGGATTTTTTTGTTGTTTCCTTGGGCTTCTTTTGTTCTTGAGTCTTGGACTTCTATGCTTCTTATGTCTTCTTTTGAGGTGTTGCATCCTTAGTGCCTTAGTCCAATCCTCTTCACATCTTGTGAACTATAAACACAACCACTAGCAAACATATTACTCCACGAGCTATGTTGATCATCAAACACCACAATCCCTTTAGCCAAATGGCTCGGGGTCCATTTTCCTTACAAATTTCTTTGAATGCTTTAGCACCCAATAAACTTATGTAGAGCTTCTAGAAGTGTTTTTAAGTACCTCAAATAAATAGATTTTTGTTTCCAAAAAAATAGAAAATACTCAGAAAAATATGAAAAATTACTAAAAATTGCTACAAGGTATATTAACATGTCTCAAACAACTTTTACACTTGGAAACACTATGCAACGACATGAATGCAACAAAGCTTCTCTAGGGTTTCACTTTACTAGGCTTACGCCTACATATAAAAATAATTCTCCTCTATTTAGGAAAAAGAAAAGAAAAATAAGGAAAAGAAAGGCTAACACTTGAATTTTGAGTATAGAGCAAAGAAAATTTTTTATACCCCAAAATTCAGGGTGTTACACTAAGGTGCCCGGACTGGGAAGACGATGGCCAAGGATGGAAGTGAGCCCAGGCGGGACTCTGTTCCTCGTATGAGTCAAATACAAGGTAGGGGAACAATTTAACAGCGGAGCCCACCAGTTAGAGGTTCAAGCCAATCGTGCAAGCGGGGCGTATTGTCGAGCAGAAGGCGGACTCACCGTTTTACGCCTTCGATGTGGCCTGGCTTGCGATGGGGCGTGGGATGCACAAGTAGGCTGGCTAAGTGACCCACAAGCCGAGGCAGAGTAAGATGACTGAGTCGAGGGAAAGGTGGCCCACAAGGTTGGTTTCTTGTATTTTTTCTATTTTCTATTTTCTATTTTCTATTTTATGTTTTCCTTTTCCAATTCCAAATTCAAGTTTTAAAATTTAAATCCAAGATCAAGTAATAAAAAATCATGCTCCAAATATGCAATGCACAAACATGTTTATAATTACCAAATTATTTGTTATAGAAAATTAATTTCAAATATATAATTCACATAAGAAGTAAAAAATCAAATAAGTTTTTTGGATTAAAAAATTTAGGCTCCAAAAATTGAATTTTGGGGTTTACAATGCTTGGATTCAATTCTGATATGATTTAGTGATTCCATCAATTTGAGACCAATTGATAGCTTTATTAGGGATTCATAGTCATTTATTGTCCTTTTATTCTAATCATGGTCCCATTTTGTTTTATTTTGATCCATTATTATGGAAATCTAAGCTCCATTTGGGGATTGCCTATTGGTACATTGTGAGCTTAGGAGCTAATGAGCTAGCTCAAGCCAACAAATGAGCTGGGCCATCACTTTATCTTAACGATCTAAGCTGAGCCAAACTAACTTGATACCCATCACTAGATTTGAACAAAACACTAAGGCCCTCATGTCCCTCCTACAACACTAATAACCATACCACATATGGTCAGTATGAACTCATAAGATTACAAGCCCCATGTGTATAACTCTTGATGTGTGCAAGCACCAATAACTTGGAGGTATGAAAATCTCATTGAACACTAGTATAAACCTAGAGCAAGCACTAAAGTGGACTCTAACTAGCCTAAGAACTAATCCTACTACATTTGCTAAATCACATAATATTTTTAAGCACATATAATGGATAGATCACAAATGATAAGCCTTAATTCAACTATAGCTTCCTAACGCTCCAACTCACTACAACAATCAAGTATGTGGGTATATATTCCTAAACCAATCAACTAGACATTTGTTAAAATAACTGTCTTAGTAGTAAGCATTGGATACACACTAGAGAAATCTAGCGCCTCACCACATAGAATAGCCATTACTAGCTGTTGGGAGTCCATTTTTGTTATGGTTTGTTCAATGCCATAGAAAAATAGCGATGTACAATGATGACACAATATTATCTAGATTGATGCCCTAGTTTGGTTTTGGTAATTGAATAAAAACTAATGGACTATTTCTTTTAATGAAGATGATTGGGATAGGTCCAAAAGGTTGTCTTGAGCAAGGTGAAAAGCATGGTGAAGAAGATGATGATCACAAGACGAGGTGCTCAACCATGGAAATGACCGAGAAGATGGATTGGAGAGTAAAAGCCTAAAGTCAAAGGTATAACCTATATGGTATTTTGGTTTTATCAACCAAAGTGCAATAGACTACATGATCAAGTTTAGGTTAGATAGCCATACTCATAAGAGGGTAGCTCTGAAGAGAATATGATTATATTTCACCACTAGGTGTTGTTTAACTATGCATGTACATTAATGTAAGTTCAATCAAAACCTATATGGGTTTTGGTGATGATGACCTCATAATTTGAGGACTAAAGAAATTTATCAAGTTGATAAACATATAAATATTTAGTGAGGATACTATAGGACTTTATGGAGTCCCTAATTACAAAAGAATTTGGTGTTGGACTTAATGGAGGTTTAAATCCATTTATATTTTGAAACTGGGTATAATAACCACTATATTATCAATGGAGGTGGAAAAAGTAGGTTTAAATATGCAACCAAGTGCTCAAAATTTACCCACCCTGCATGCTTCCTTAGGCTGTCTTCAGTAGATTGCGTAAAATAGGGGACACAATACTGTTGATGACACTGTTTGACACTATTTGCAGAGTGAAGTTTGAAATACGGGATGAGATAGGGGATTTGCTGGAGATGGCCTTACACTCTAACCAAGCCAACCAATGCTTCACTCCTGTTCTATTGCTATGTTGCATGGAAGTGTCACATGAGAGCATTGCACTGCCATACCACTAAAGTTTTGTGCAATCCATGATATAAGGAAAATGGACCATATGACCCATTTAAGTATGATTTGGTGTCCGATTATCAACATGACCATTCGGACTAATATTGTTTTCTAGTATCTTTGAATATAGTTCAAAGAATGTAAAGTGGACTTGGACATAATCAAAGTGGTGATTTGGATGATCATCACCTTAGGCAAGACACCAGAAGCAGTGTTGGAGACCAAGAAGGACATGTAGGAGTCCAAGAATCAAGATGGAATAAGCCTAGATGAAGATACATGAAGAAATAGACTTCAAGAGGTACTTGATAATAGCACTAGACATGTCCCATGCTAGCTCATGAACAGCCCTAGATAACACAGTATTGGGTCACATGGGCAATTACAACAAGCAACACTAGACGTGTTTGGTGCAACTTGCTGGATCACACTAGATTCCATAGTGTGGTTAGGATGGATACCCGAGGTGGTCACTAGACATGTTCATTGATGCACCAAACCACTTTTCTAGATAAGTTCTAGAGAAGATGTAGCAAGAGCTAGAGGCAGCGACAACACACCAGACATATCTAGTGTGCACTAGATGTAGCACCATGCTATTACAGTCTCTAATGGACGACGACAATAAAAAAACAAAGACTAGCTGATATGGACACAATGGACGTGTCTAGCGGTACACCATACATGTCCACTTCGCGTGCAGAATTGGCTATGTAATTCCAACAACTAGATTTGAATTGGGGGCTATATATACCCCCTTGGTCAACCATTTGAGGGTGTGTGGAGCCAGGAAAGACTTGTATGAGTTGAGACTCATCTCTTGTAGTTTTAGCCACCAAAGTGCTTAGTGATACACTTTTAGGGCGTTTGGTTTCAGGAATGAGCTAGTCCATCATCTTCTCACTCCTCACTTTTTTGTTTGGTTTGTGGAATGGAATGAGTTGATCCATCACCACCTCATTCCTCATAGTTAGTTAGTTAGTACTAATATGAGGAATGAGGTCATCTCACCAAATTTGAGGAATGGACTCATGATGCACCATCTTATTTTGGGCGATATGATTCCTTAAACCAAACACCCCATTTGTGATTCATGTATGTGCTTTGCGAATTGCATAGGTTAGTCAGACTACCGCTTTAGCCCTTACTATAGGATCGGGCCTAGTCTTTAACGATGTTTGCATACCTCTTACTACTTAGTGCTTGTGTGCACCGTTGTGAAAGCATATAGACCCTCAGTGGTTTCAGTGATTACTGATGACATAAGATTGTTGTGACTAATGTGTGTTTTGTGGAGGCTATTCGAGTTAGGTCATGATAATGATGATTATTTGATAATTAATGGTTTTCATGCCCCTATTTATGGAAGTTGTTTTAGTTTTCAAAGGTTGGATGATAAGGTTAAATGCCCCTTAAGGGTCCCCGATGGCCCCTAATAGCCTTGTATGTCCCGATAGCTTCGATGATCGCGATAGCCTTAGAGTGCATCAAGGGCATGAGCAATCCATAGCTGCTCATGTCTTGAGGGCCCCTAAAGGATCTCGAGGGCCTCTTAGAGTCCCTTGACCTCGAGATGGTCTTGACGCCCCCGAGAGGCTCCGAAGGAGCTCGAGTGCTTTAAAGGGCTCCTAACATCCTAAGGCCCCAACAGCACCAAGGGCCCTCAAAAGACCTCATGGGTCCCCAAAGGGCATTGTGGGCCCCTAACAATTTTAGCATGTAACAAAGTTTATTTGATATAAATAAATAAAGGGACCATGCAATCAACATCCTCTCACGTCTCCCCTTCCTATCTAGAGAAGGGTGGGAATGATGGGGTGTTCTTTATAAAATATACATGTATAAGATGGATGACCACGATTCTTATAAATCATATGCACCCAAGATCTGTGTATGCCTAATATATTTCCTTATATAAAATACAAGCTATATTGATATTAAATCTAACAACTTAAGTCCGGTGTTGGTCACTTGTTCTCAAATGTTGTAGGTCAAGAACAAAGCAACACGATTGTTAATTATTACGGACCTTCGTCTTCCGAAGCATTATCTCCGCATGGGTATAATGCTCATCAGACGAAGGTCAAGAAGGACATACCTTCATCATTTAATATGTGAATAGGAATGCAAAAGGATAAAGACAGTAATTGCATCTCGTTAATTCATTCATATTTGCATTCCATAAAACACGTATGAATATTAACAATATTAAATTTACATTGATACCTTTGGCTTGCTTGAATGTGAAGACGCGAGAGTTATTACAATTCAGCGTGAACAGTACGGTGTTACTGTTCATCTATTTATAGGCACGGGACGTAACCCGGGCGAAATTACATTCATGACCCTCAACATTTATCTATAGACGACGTGGATTACTAAGGTCTATTTGGTCTTTTCTTTTTCTGCTTGAGTTGAACCGAAGCTGATGATAGCTTCGACATTTGGCAATGTTGCCTCTACGCAAGGTTTTCGTCTTGAGAACCTTTGGCAGAAGAAGGAAAGCCTTCTGTATCATTTTGCCGAAGATGTTTTCTGTCTTGAGGATCTTCAGCGGATAAGAAGACCCCTAACATCTGGATGATCTGTTTGGCGATTTTCATGGCCAGGTTCCATGACTGAAATCTAGCCGTGATCGCGAGATTGTTGACATCTGTAGGTAGGGGTGGTAATGAATCACGATTCAAATGTTTTTTCACAATAAATTATGCACTTAATAAATTTTAGTTCATAAATAAATAAGAATAGAACTCATTCGACCCTTAAATTTTATAGTGTTAAATTTATATCCTAGTATTACCACCCCTATGTGTAGGTGTTGGCGTGTTGCCGCGTCAAGCCGGCAATGACAGCTTTTGTCAAGAAACTGATGGGCAATCAATGAACTAACGGTTGGAAAAGATGTGGTTGTGATTTGTGAATTTTGATGAACCACTGCTCAGCAAGGGCAACGACTATAGGCGAGTGCCAAACGCCACTGGAGGCCATTGATGCGATGCCATATGATATGACTATAAACGACTACTCTGTACCGCGCCAGCTCATCTGCTCAACTGGTTTAGGTTGTAGATAAGATTTAGGAGTAAAAAACTTTGATCTCCAACAGTTCCTTATATTTAGGTAGTAAATCAAATTTAAAACTTTTTGAAGACACGATATTGTATTAGTATTATTTTACATTGTGTATTAAAATAGATCCAGAAGATTTTTTTCACGTCACAGCTTACAAGCGATTTCTAGTTCTATCCTCAACAGTTTAGTGGGACACGAAAGTATATATATTCTCTATTCTAGTCAAAGATGGAGAATAAAACTGGTGATGTATATCGCATAACCTGGACACGTCTAGGCACTAGAATCTACCAAATGTTAAATATTGTGAAGAGCATATAGCTACTAATACACGATTAAATTAGCAACTCTCCAACATAAAGTAAAAGTGAATGTACACGGCCTAAAAACAACAAATTCGAAAGCATTCATGCATATTTTTCGTTTCGAGACTTGCTAAAGAGTTGTCAAATATAGGGATGAAATAGGGTTAGATGAGAAGTTACTAAATTTAGGAAGTTAATTTAGAAAGTTGTTGGAGAAAAGTTTTATGTTAACTATCTAAATTATTAACTTAGAGAGTCGTTTAGATAACTATTGTAGTGCTCTAAGTGTTCAATTTCCGGAAGATCGATCAGGCCATCGAACATGAATGCACCAGCCAGCAGGCCTTTTATTACTGGACTAAATAAAGGTTAGTACCCACTAAGGGCTTGTTCGGTTAGGTCTTAATCCATGTGGATTGAGTGGGATTGGATGGGTTTGAATCCCAAACAAGTCAAACTTCTTATTAATTTTTTCCAATCCCATCAAATCCATGTGTATTGGGAATAACCGAACAAGCCCTAAATAAATTAAAGCAGATCGATCGTTGGATTTTTATTTTTCTTCTTCCTGTTTAATTTGGAGACGTGACGGTAGACCGTACCGATGGATCCTTTTGCTTTCATTATTTCCTCCTTTGAGCTGGAAACTCACCAAGAGGGTGGACTATGGCCAGCAACAACTACGTACACGGTCACTTGAAGGTGAGTAAAGAGTGGTAGACTATGGCCAGCAGATTATATCAAATGGACGGTACGGAGCATGGTGGAGGCGTGGACGACGACCCATTTAAGTATGGCACAGTTAGGCCCGAATACTTAACCTAACTGTTGTGCTGGTCGACGAGCCTAAACTACTGCGGGAGCTCGAGTACACAGCCGTGCCGGAACTTGAGCCTGCCAACACCAAAACCATATTGCAATTTATAGTTCACTTATAGAGAATCAAAGACCACAAATTTACTTACACACTTACATATATCACAAAATCAATTACATCTATTACTACATTAAAGCGTCAGTTTCAACGGTCGTTCCGCATCATCTTTTTACAAATAACTCCTCACATCTATTTCAAATTAACTCGTTGCACGCCCGTCCCCTCCGCGCAACCAACCTCCACGTCACAAACCACACCTCCGCATATAGATGGCCAAACGACGATCCGTCACAGGCCCGCTAGGCCTGACGCTCGTGGGCCGCAGCTCCGGCCTAGGCACAACACGCTGGCCTGCTGACCGTGTTGGGTCGACCCGTTATCCCGTCGGACCATTTGGTTAAATCAGCGTAAAATGTTAGAATGCGATGAAGGAGGTGGGGTTCGAACCCACGCCCTGATGGAAGAAGTGTCAAACGACGGTCCATCACAGGCCCGCTAGGCCCAACGCCCGTGGGCCGCAGCTCCGGCCTTGGCACAACACGTCGGCCTGCTGACCGTATTGGGTCGATCCGTTAGCCCGTCGAACCATTTGGTTAAAATCAGCGTAAAATGTTAAAAAGCGATGAAGGAGGTGGGGTTCGAACCCACGCCCTGATGGAAAAGTGCGAGAGACACTGAGTGAAGACATCTAACCAGTAAAACATCATGTTCAAGTGTTTTTAATATTTAATACATATGTATATATGTTTTTTTGTAAAATAGAAAATATAATCATGTCGCGTCGGGCCAGCAATACAGGCCGAGGTTACGACCCAAGTACAGCATGACACTCGTGCGGGGCTGGCTCATGCACTATTAAATGGGTCGTGCCCCGGGCCGGGCCACAAGACACGACCCATTTGGCCATCTATACCTCCACACGATAATGATGGTCCTCGCCTCAGTTGCCGCCACCTCGTTCGCCATCCTGCTTCTTTTCTCTCTCCCCTCATGCCCCCGGCTCCGCGCCACCCCATTCTCGACAGAGGGCGTGAGAGCATGCGCCTTCTCCCCGTATTCATCCGACACCAGCCTCGACAACGACCCGCACAACTGTTATTGCACGTCTGCGAGGATGTTTCACATCATGCGCGCACCATCGTTTTCGCCGTCGTCAGACGTCCCATTCGTCTTCCCGGCCTTCGCCCTATTCTTCCTCCCCAACCTGTTGCCTCCGCCCACGGTCGCAGCCGCGAGCCGACTGACGCTCGTCGACGCGGGTATGGACGAGTCGGTCTTGCTCCTGGACTTTCTTCGTGCGTACAGCCGAGGAGGACACGGTGGCGCCTGCCTCACTTAGGTTATCTTGGTGATGAGGAGTCCAGGTCAGAGAAATTGGACAAACAAGGCCCGTAGCGCGGCAACAGTCGGCATATACTAAGGAGTTGGTGGTGATGTTGTGTCGCTTCAGCGGGTCCAGGGTTGGGATGGCACTCGCATTCTCTCGTCCTTCTCAGACTGACGCCTGGTGCGGGTGCCTCTCGGTTTGGAGCTGCTCCGGCTGGGCTTTTTTCTCAACTTGTGTGCTCTCTGAAAGTCGCCTAGAGGGGGGGGGGGGGGGTGAATAGGGCGAATCTGAAATTTATAAACTTAAGCACAACTACAAGCCGGATTAGTGTTAGAAATAAGAACGAGTCCGAGAGAGAAGGTGAAAAACAAATCGCGGGCAAATAAAGCGTGAGGCACAAGGATTTGTTTTACCGAGGTTCGGTTCTTGCAAACCTACTCCCCGTTGAGGTGGTCACAAAGACCGGGTCTCTTTCAACCCTTTCCCTCTCTCAAACGGTCACTTAGACCGAGTGAGCTTCTCTTCTCAATCAAACGGGACACAAAGTCCCCGCAAGGACCACCACACAATTGGTGTCTCTTGCCTCGGTTACAATTGAGTTTGTCACAAGAAGAATGAGAAAGAAAAGAAGCGATCCAAGCGCAAGAGCTCAAAAGAACACAAATGTCGCTCTCTCTAGTCACTATTTGGTTTGGAGTGATTCCGGACTTGGGAGAGGATTTGATCTCTTTAGAGTGTCTAAAATTGAATGCTATAGCTCTTGTAATGTGTTGAAGGTGGAAAACTTGGATGCCATTGAATGTGGGGTGGTTGGGGTATTTATAGCCCCAACCACCAAAAATGGCCGTTGGAAGGCTGCTGTCGCATGGCGCACCGGACAGTCCGGTGCGCCACCGGACACTGTCCGATGCGCCAACCACGTCAGCAGACCGTTGGGGTTTGACCGTTGGAGCTCTGACTTGTGGGGCCTCTGGGCTGTCCGGTGGTGCACCGGACAGGTCCTGTAGACTGTCCGGTGCGCCAACTGCGCGTGCTCTGACTCTGGCGCGCACTGTAGCGCATTGAATGCGGTTGCAGTCGACCGTTGCGCGCGAAGTAGCCGTTGCTCCGCTGGCACACCGGACAGTCCGGTGAATTATAGCGGAGCGCCCTCTGATTTTCCCGAAGGTAGCGAGTTCAGCCTCGAGTGCCCTGGTGCACCGGACACTGTCCGGTGGCACACCGGACAGTCCCGTGCGCCAGACCAGGGTGCCTTTTGGGATGTCTTTTGCTCTCTTTGTTTGACCCCTTTCTTGGTCTTTTTATTGACTTATTGTGAATCCTTTGGCACCTGTAGAACTTATAGACTAGAGCAAACTAGTTAGTCCAATTATTTGTGTTGGGCATTTCAACCACCAAAATCAATTAGGAAAAAGGTGTAAGCCTAATTCCCTTTCAATCTCCCCCTTTTTGGTGATTGATGCCAACACAAACCAAAGCAAATATAGAAGTTCATAATTGAACTAGTTTGCATAATTGTAAGTGCAAAGGTTACTCAGAATTGAGCCAATATAAATTCTCATAAGATATGCATGGATTGTTTCTTTATATTTTCATCATTTTGGACCACACATGCACCACATGTTTTGTTTTTGCAAATCCTTTTGTAAATTGTTTTCAAAGTCCTTTTGCAAATAGTCAAAGGTAAATGAATAAGATTTTGAGAAGCATTTTCAAGATTTGAAATTTTTCTCCCCCTGTTTCAAATGCTTTTCCTTTGACTAAACAAAACTCCCCCTTAATAAATTCCTCCTCTTAGTGTTCAAGAGGGTTTTAGGATACCAATTTTTGAAGATGCTACTTTCTCCCCATTTTTGAATATAATAAGATATCAATTGAAAAATTCATCATTTTAAAACTGTCGGCGTTTCGAGACCGGGGGGTCCCTAAGCCGACGAGTGAAATGTCGCCGCGTGTCCCAGCCCAGATGGGTCGGCGCGAGGCCGAGCGCGAAGGGGGGAAGTGAGGTGGCCGGAGATGGGCGAGAGAGAGGTAGAAATTCCGCGGCCTTCATGTTCGTCCCGCGCCCAGGTCGGGTGCGCTTGCAGTAGGGGGTTACAAGCGTCCATACAGGAGAGGGGGCGAGCGGCCTTGCGCGAGCGCCTGTCTCGTCCTCGTCCCCGTGCGGCCAACCCTCTCTAAGAGGGCCCTAGTCCTTCCTTTTATAGGCGTAAGGAGAGGATCCAGGTGTACAATGGGGGTGTAGCAGAGTGCTACGTGTCTAGCAGGGGAGAGCTAGCGCCCTAAGTACACGCCATCGTGGCGGCCGGAGAGATTTTGGCGCCCGGTTTGTGTGATGTCATGGCCGTCGGAGGAGCGCTGGAGCCTGGCGGAGGGACAGCTGTCGGGGCTGTCGAGTCCTTGCTGACGTCCTCTTGCTTCCGTAAGGGGGCCGAGAGCCGCCATCGTCAGGGAGCGTGCGGGGCGCCATCATCGCCTATCTGGCGGAGCGAGCCAGATGGGACGCTGGTCTTGTTCCTCGTAGCCTAAGTCAGCTTGGAGTAGGGTAATGATGGTGCCTCCCGTTGACGTGGCCGGCCCGTGCCCTAGGTTGGGCGATGTGGAGGCTCCTCCGAGGTCGAGGTCGAGTCCGTCTTCCGTGGCCGAGGTCGAGTCTGAGCCCCTAGGTCGGGCGAGGCGGAGGCCGTTGGCTGAGGCTAGGGCGGAGTTCGAGTCCTGGGGTCGGGCGAAGCGGAGTTCGTCGTCTTCTGGGGCTGAGCCCAAGTCCGAGCCCTGGGTCGGGCGGAGCGGAATTCGTCGTCTTCTGGGGCTGAGCCCAAGTCCGAGCCCTGGGTCGGGCGGAACGGAGTTCGCCGTCTTCCGGGGCTTAGCCCGAGTCCGAGCCCTGGGTCGGGCGGAGCGGAGTTCGCCGTCTTCCGGGGCTTAGCCCGAGTCCAAGCCCTGGGTCGGGCGGAGCGGAGTTCGACGTCTTCCGGGACTTAGCCCGAGTCCGAGCCCTGGGTCAGGCAGAGCGGAATTCATCGTCTTCCGGGGCTTAGCCCGAGTCCGTGCCCTGGGTCAGGCGGAGCGGAGTTCGCCGTCTTCCGGGGCTTAGCCCGAGTCTGAGCCCTGGGTCGGGCGAAGCGGAGCTTCCTATGGTGCCTGCGGCCGGGCCTGACTGCCTGTCAGCCTCACTCTGTCAAGCAACACCGCAGTCGGAGCGGCGCAGGCGGCGCTGTCTTTCTGTCAGACCGGTCAGTGGAGCGGCGAAGTGACGGCGGTCACTTCGGCTCTGTCGGCTGAGGGGCGCGCGTCAGGATAAAGGTGTCAGGCCACCTTTGCATTAAATGCTCCTGCGATTTGGTCGGTCGGTGCGGCGATTCGGTCAGGGTTGCTTCTTGGCGAAGACAGGGCCTCGGGCGAGCCGGAAATATGTTCGCCTCTGGAGGGGGGCCTTGGGCGAGGCGGAGATCCCCCAGGGTCGGCTGCCCTTGTCCGAGGCTAGGCTCGGGCGAGGCGTGATCGAGTCCCTCGAATGGACTGATCCCTGACTTGATCGCACCCATCAGGCCTTTGCAGCTTTATGCTGATGGGGGTTACCAGCTGAGAATTAGGAGCCTTGAGGGTACCCCTAATTATGGTCCCCGACAATAGCCCCCGAGCCTCGAAGGGAGTGTTAGCACTCGCTTGGAGGCTTTCGTCGCACTTTTTTTGCAAGGGGACCAGCCTTTCTCGATTGCGTTTTGTTCCGGCGGGTGTAGCCCCCGAGGCCTCGGAGGAGTGGTTTGACTCCTCCGAGGTCTTAATGCCTCGCGCAATGCTTCGGCTGGTCTGGTCGTTCCCTCGTGCGAGCTGGCTGTAGCCCGGGTGTACGATCGGGTCCCAAGTTCTCGGGCTGGTATGTTGACGCTGTCAACGGTTTGGCCGGAGCCGGGTTTGCGAGAGCAGCCCCCGAGCCTCTGCACAGGGCAAGAGGGCGATCAGGGACAGACTCGACTTTTTTACATACGCCCCTGCGTCGCCTTTCCGCAAGAAGGAGGGGGGAGAGCGCCATGTTGCCCTCGGTGGGCGCCGAACATGGTGTCTCCGGTGAGCTGCAGGCGGGTGATCCGAGCGGACGTCCGTGCCCCATTCGTTAGGGGTCGGCTAGAGGCCTAGAGGCGCGCCCAAAAGTACCTGCGGGTGATCTGCCGGACCCGGTCCCCTGGCGACGGGGTCCGAGGGCTCGATGCCTCCCTCTGATGGGATTCTGTTACAAGATCGTTCCCGCTGGTCTCGGAAATGTCCTAGGGTACCTCGGGAGCGCAGCCCGAGCCTTGGTTATGTATCGAACGTACCCATGGTCATCCCTCGCTCTGTGTCTGAGGCGGCTGTGAACCCTTCGGGGGCCAGCCTTCGAACCCCTGATCAGTAGTGGGCGTGGAGCCCGAGTAGCCTGAGGCGGCCGTTGAACCCTTCCGAGGGGCCGGCCTTCGAACCTCTGACCAGTAGTGGGTGTGGAGCCCACGTGCTCTGAGGCGGCTGTTGAACCCTTCTGAGGGGCTAGCCTTCGAACCTCTGATCAGTAGGGAGGCTTGGAGCCTGGTTCCTTCACGGGGAAGGATCCTTTTCGGGGTATCCCCCTTTCCCGGTCCCTATTGCAAGAGAGAGAAAGAGGAAAAAAGGAAAAGGATACGAAATCGAACGATGCGGCGTACCTTTTTTTTGACGCGGTCATTATGGCGAAGGCAAAGCGTCGCTCACTTCTCCTGCCAGAGGCGCCGCCTGTCCCACCGCGGAGTTAATGCGACGGGGCGAGTGGTTCGCGGGGCGGCCGTTGCGCGTGCGCGAGCCATTCGAGGAGCGGAACACGGGCGCGTTGTCTTCACGCCGTGAGGGAGGGTTCTCTCGCTGCCCCCGGATGGGACGTAAGCTTGGCTGACGACGCGACCGCTGCTCCTGCCCGCCTGCCACCGCCATTACTGCCGGCCCATTTTTGGCCGCATTGACCGTCGCGCCAGGCTGGCGCTGCTGGGTCGTGCGCTGGTGAGAGCACCTAGAGGGGGGGGGTGAATAGGTGATCCTGTAAAAACTTAACTTATAGCCACAAAAACTTGTTAGAGGTTAGCACAATAATTGCCAAGTGGCTAAAGAGAAGATCTTGCACAATACGACAATCACAGAGAATTCAACACAGAGGAGACACGGTGATTTATCCCGTGGTTCGGCCAAGTACAAAACTTGCCTACTCCACGTTGTGGCGTCCCAACGGACGAGGGTTGCAATCAACCCCTCTCAAGCGGTCCAAAGACCCACTTGAATACCACAGTATTTTGCCTTGCTTATCTTTATCCCACTTGCGAGGAATCTCCACAAATTGGAGTCTCTCGCCCTTACACTTAAGATTCACAAAGAAGCACGGAGTAAGGGAGGGAAGCAACACACACAAATCCACAGCGAAACGCGCACAACACACGGCCAAGATTCGAGCTCAAAGACTATCTCACAGTTTCTCACAAGAACAGAGCTCGAATCACTTAGAATCACAAACGAATGTGCAAAGACTGAGTGTGGATGATCAAGTATGCTCAAAGGTTGCTTGTGTGTCTCCTCCATGCGCCTAGGGGTCCCTTTTATAGCCCCAAGGCAGCTAGGAGCCGTTGAGAGCAAATCTGGAAGGCTGATCTTGCCTTCTGTCGTCGGGCGCACCGGACAGTCCGGTGCACACCGGACACTGTCCGGTGCCCGATTTCCTTCCTTAAACAGCGCAGTTGACCGTTGCCCGCCAGAGAGCCGTTGGCGCACCGGACATGTCCGGTGCACACCGGACAGTCCGGTGCCCCTTCCCGACCGTTGGCTCGGCCACGTGTCCCGCGCAGATCGCGCGGCCGACCGTTGGCCCGGCCGACCGTTGGCTCACCGGACAGTCCGGTGTACACCGGACAGTCCGGTGAATTTTAGCCGTACGCCGTCAGCAAATTCCCGAGAGCGGGCTCTTCGGCCGAGGGAGCCTGGCGCACCGGACACTGTCCGGTGCACCACCGGACAGTCCGGTGCCCCAGACCAAAACAGTCCCTTAGCTGTACACAGCCAAGTCTTCTCTTCTCTTCTTCTTTCTGTTTCTAACACTTAGACAAGTATATTAGTACACAAAACCAATGTACTAAGACTTAGAAACATACCTTTGCTCTAGATTTGCGCTTTGTTCATCCATGGGCATTGATTCACCTTGAAGCACTTGTGTTGACATTCAATCACCAAAATACTTAGAAATGGCCCAAGGGCACATTTCCCCTTCAATCTCCCCCTTTTTGGTGATTTATGCCAACACAACATAAAGCAACTAGAACAAGTGCAAAATCACTTCAAATGAAAACTCAAATTGGTTTTGATTCAATTTTGGCATATATGGATCATCCTTTGCCACCACTTGGTTTGTTTTTGCAAATCAAACTCAAATCTCTATTTCTATGTCAAACACACATGTTGAGGCACAAAGAGAGTCATTCCAAAAGAGATTGATCAAAGATTTCAAAAACTCCCCCTATTTCCCATAATCAACACTTCTCCCCACAAGAAGCCAACTTTTGACAATAGAGACAATACGAGATAATAAAAGCCTTTTGACACAACAAAAAAAACTAAACTCTATTCTACTATTTTCAAAAGTCTTTCAAGTGGTAGCTGATCCATTTATCACTTTGGCCTTTATTTTCTCCCCCTTTGGCATGAAGCACCAAAACGGGATCAATCTTGGCCTTTTAACCCCATTGCCTCACCAAAATCTTCAATAAGAATACAAAGGCAATAAGAGTCGAAAGATGAACTTGGAATTAGTTACCCTCTCATCGGAGTGCAGTGGAAGTCTTTCATGGTCCAAATCCACCTTTTCCCTTTTCAATCCACCTTCGAGACTAAATCAAGCAAACTCATGCAAATGGTTAGTCTCAAAGGGTCAAGTTGTAACACATCTCCCCCTAAACATGTGCATCACTTTGCAACGGACTTGTGAGGTCCAGGGAGTGTTTGTACAACTTGAGCACCATAATAAGCAACATAATGCAAAAAGGAACATGATCAAAAGCATAACTACATGTATGCTACAATTCAATCCAGGTTCCGCGAATCTAAGACATTTAGCTCACTACGCAACCTGCAAAAGGTCTTCTCATCTAGAGGCTTAGTGAAGATATCGGCTAGCTGGTTCTCGGTGCTAACATGAAACACTTCGATATCTCCCTTTTGCTGGTGGTCTCTCAAAAAGTGATGTCGGATGTCTATGTGCTTTGTGCGGCTGTGCTCAACAGGATTTTCCGCCATGCGGATAGCACTCTCATTGTCACATAGGAGTGGGACTTTGCTCAGATTGTAGCCAAAGTCCCGGAGGGTTTGCCTCATCCAGAGTAGTTGCGCGCAACACTGACCTGCGGCAACGTACTCGGCCTCAGCGGTGGATAGGGCAACGGAGGTTTGTTTCTTAGAGTTCCATGACACCAGGGACCTTCCTAAGAATTGGCATGTCCCTGATGTACTCTTCCTATCGACCTTACATCCAGCATAGTCGGAGTCTGAGTATCCAACTAAGTCAAAGGTAGACCCCTTTGGATACCAGAGCCCGAGGCAAGGCGTAGCAACCAAATATCTAAGAATTCGCTTTACTGCCACTAAGTGACACTCCTTAGGATCGGATTGAAATCTAGCACACATGCATACGCTAAGCATAATATCCGGTCTACTAGCACATAAGTAAAGCAAAGAACCTATCATTGACCGGTATGCTTTTTGATCAACGGACTTACCTCCTTTGTTGAGGTCTGTGTGTCCGTCGGTTCCCATCGGCGTCTTTGCGGGCTTGGCGTCCTTCATCCCAAACCTCTTTAGCAAGTCTTGCGTGTACTTCGTTTGGGAGATGAAAGTGTCGTCCTTGAGTTGCTTCACTTGGAACCCAAGGAAGTAGTTCAACTCACCCATCATCGACATCTCGAATTTTTGCGTCATCACCCTGCTAAACTCCTCACAAGACTTTTGGTTAGTAGAACCAAATATTATGTCATCGACATAAATTTGGCACACAAACAAATCACTATTACAAGTCTTAGTAAAAAGAGTTGGATCGGCTTTCCCAACCTTGAAAGCATTAGCAATTAAGAAATCTCTAAGGCATTCATACCATGCTCTTGGGGCTTGCTTAAGTCCATAGAGCGCCTTAGAGAGCTTACACACGTGGTCGGGGTACCGTTCATCCTCGAAGCCAGGGGGTTGCTCCACGTACACCTCCTCCTTGATTGGCCCGTTGAGGAAAGCGCTCTTCACATCCATTTGGAACAACCTGAAAGAATGGTGAGCGGCATATGCTAGCAAGATACGAATTGATTCTAGCCTAGCCACAGGAGCAAAAGTCTCCTCGAAATCCAAACCTGCGACTTGGGCATAACCTTTTGCCACAAGTCGAGCCTTGTTTCTCGTCACCACCCCGTGCTCGTCCTATTTGTTGCGGAACACCCACTTGGTTCCCACAACATTTTGCTTCGGACGAGGCACCAGCGTCCAAACTTCATTGCGCTTGAAGTTGTTGAGCTCCTCCTGCATGGCCAATACCCAATCCGGATCTAGCAAGGCCTCCTCTACCCTGAAAGGCTCAATAGAAGAGACAAAGGAGTAATGCTCACAAAAATTAACTAGTCGAGATCGAGTAGTTACTCCCTTGCTAATGTCACCCAGAATTTGATCGACGGGATGATCCCTTTGAATCATCGCTCGAACTTGGGTTGGAGGTGCCGGTAGCGCTTCTTCCTCCATCACTTGATCACCTTGTGCTCCCCCTTGATCAAGCGCCTCCACTTGAGGTACCTGTTCGTCATCTTCGGTTGGGAGTTGCACCATAGTTGAGGAAGAAGGTTGATCTCGTTCATCTCGTTCCTGTGGCCGCACTTCTCCAATCGCCATGGTGCGTATAGCGGCCGTCGGAACATCTTCTTCATCTACATCATCACGATCAACAACTTGCTCTCTTGGAGAGCCATTAGTCTCATCAAATACAACGTCGCTAGAGACTTCAACCAAACCCGATGATTTGTTGAAGACTCTATACGCCTTTGTATTTGAGTCATAACCTAACAAAAACCCTTCTACTGCCTTGGGAGCAAATTTAGAATTTCTACCCTTCTTCACTAGAATGTAGCACTTGCTCCCAAATACACGAAAGTACGATACATTGGGTTTGTTACCGGTTAGAAGCTCATATGACGTCTTCTTGAGGAGGCGGTGAAGGTAGACCCTGTTGATGGCGTGGCACGCCGTGTTCACGGCTTCCGACCAAAAACGCTCGGGGGTCTTGAACTCTCCAAGCATAGTCCTCGCCATGTCGATTAGCGTCCTGTTCTTCCTCTCTACCACACCATTTTGCTGTGGTGTGTAGGGAGCGGAGAACTCGTGCTTGATCCCTTCCTCCTCAAGGAACTCCTCCACTTGAAGGTTCTTGAACTCGGACCCGTTGTCGCTCCTTATCTTCTTCACTTTAAGCTCAAACTCATTTTGAGCTCTCCTGAGGAAGCGCTTGAGGGTCCCTTGGGTTTCAGACTTATCCTGCAAAAAGAACACCCAAGTGAAGCGGGAAAAGTCATCAACAATAACTAGACCATACTTACTCCCTCCTATGCTCAGATAGGCGACGGGTCCGAAGAGGTCCATATGCAGCAGCTCCAGAGGTCTTGAAGTGGTCATCACATTCTTGCTGTGATGTGCTCCTCCCACTTGTTTACCTGCTTGACAAGCTGCACAAGGTCTATCTTTTTCGAATTGCACGTTAGTCAAACCTATCACGTGTTCTCCCTTTAGAAGCTTGTGAAGGTTCTTCATTCCCACATGTGCTAAGCGGCGATGCCACAGCCAGCCCATGCTAGTCTTAGCTATTAAGCATGCATCTAGACCGGCCTCTTCTTTTGCAAAATCGACTAAGTAAAGTTTGCCGTCTAATACACCCTTAAAAGCTAGTGAACCATCACTTCTTCTAAAGACAGACACATCTATATTTGTAAATAGACAGTTGTACCCCATGTTGCATAACTGACTAACAGATAGCAAATTATAACCTAGAGACTCTACTAAAAACACATTAGAGATAGAGTGCTCATTAGAAATTGCAATTTTACCTAACCCTTTTACCTTGCCTTGATTCCCATCACCGAATATAATTGAATCTTGGGAATCCTTATTCTTGACGTAGGAGGTGAACATCTTCTTCTCCCCCGTCATATGGTTTGTGCATCCGCTATCAATAATCCAGCTTGAACCCCCGGATGCATAAACCTGCAAGGCAAATTTAGGCTTGGGACTTAGGTACCCAACTCATGTTGGGTCCTACAAGGTTAGCACAAATATTCTTAGGGACCCAAATGCAAGTTTTATCTCCCTTGCATCTTGCCCCTAACTTCCTAGCAACAATTTTCTTATCCTTTCTACAAATAGCAAAGGAAGCATTTAGAGCACAATAAATTTCGGAAGGTTCATTCACTACTTTCCTAGGAGCATTATGAACTACATTTCTCCTAGGCATTTGGTGAACAACATTTCTTCTAAACACATTTCTACCATGCATAACATGAGAACTAGAAGCAGTCATAGCATAAGAGTCATAAGCATGTGAATCAAAAACATCATTACTTCTAAACGCATTTCTAGAGTATCTTCTATCATAGTACATGAAAGCATGATTCTTCTTAACACTATTAGCCATAGGGGCCTTCCCTTTCTCCTTAGTGGGAATGGGAGCCTTATGGCTTGTTAAGTTCTTGGCTTCCCTCTTGAAGCCAAGCCCATCCTTAATTGAGGGGTGTCTACCAACCGTGTAGGCATCCCTAGCAAATTTTAGTTTATCAAAATTACTCTTGCTAGTCTTAAGTTGAGCATTAAGACTAGCTAATTCATCATTCAATTTTGAAATAGAAATTAAGTGTTCGCTACAAGCATTAATATCAATATCCTTACACCTAGTGCAAATTTCAACATATTTAACACAAGAGTTGGATTTATTTGCTTCTACTAGTTTAGCATTTAAATCATCGTTTATGCTCTTTAAGTTAGAAATAGAATCATGGCATGTTGACACTTCACAAGCAAGCATTTCATTCCTCTTAATTTCTAATGCAAGGGATTTTTGAGCCTCTACAAACTTATCATGTTCTTCATACAACAAATCCTCTTGCTTTTCTAAAAGTATATTCTTTTCATTCAAGGCATCAATTAATTCATTAATTTTGTCTATCTTAGATCTATCTAAGCCCTTGAACAAACATGAATAATCTACTTCATCCTCATCACTAGATTCGTCCTCACTTGAAGAAGCATAGGTAGAGTTGCGAGTCCATACCTTCTTCTCCTTTGCCATAAGGCATGTGTGACGCTCGTTGGGGAAGAGGGTTGATTTGTTGAAGGCGGTGGCGGCGAGTCCTTCATTGTCGGAGTCGGAAGAGGAGCAATCCGAGTCCCACTCCTTGCCTAGATGCGCCTCGCCCTTTGCCTTCTTGTAATGCTTCTTCTTTTCCCTCTTGTTTCCCTTTTCCTGATCACTATCATTATCGGGGCAGTTAGCGATAAAATGACCAATCTTACCGCACTTGAAGCATGAGCGCTTTCCCTTCGTCTTGGTCTTGCTTGGCTGCCCCTTGTGACCCTTTAGCACCGTCTTGAAGCGTTTGATGATGAGAGCCATCTCTTCATCATTAAGTCCGACCGCCTCAATTTGTGCCACCTTGCTAGGTAGCGCCTCCTTACTTCTTGATGCTTTGAGAGCAAAAGGTTGTGGTTCGTTGATCGGTCCATTCAAGGCGTCGTCCACGTATCTTGCCTCCTTGATCATCATTCGCCCGCTGACGAATTTTCCTAAGACTTCTTCGGGCGACATTTTGGTGTACCTGGGATTCTCACGAATATTATTCACCAAATGAGGATCAAGAACGGTAAAGGACCTTAGCATTAGTCGGACGACGTCGTGGTCCGTCCATCGCGTGCTTCCGTAGCTCCTTATTTTGTTGATAAGGGTCTTGAGCCGGTTGTATGTTTGAGTTGGCTCCTCGCCCCTTATCATCGCGAACCGTCCAAGCTCGCCCTCCACCAACTCCATTTTGGTGAGCAAGGTAGCGTCATTTCCCTCATGAGAGATCTTGAGGGTATCCCAGATTTGCTTAGCGTTATCCAAGCCACTCACTTTGTTATATTCATCCCTGCACAATGAAGCTAGAAGAACAGTAGTAGCTTGTGCATTCTTATGGATTTGCTCATTAATGAATATAGGACTATCTGAACTATTAAAGTGCATTCCACTATCTACAATCTCCCATATACTAGGATGGAGAGAAAATAGGTGACTACGCATTTTGTGGCTCCAAAATCCGTAGTCCTCCCAATCAAAGTGTGGGGGCTTGCCGAGTGGAATGGAAAGCAAATGTGAATTTGAGCTTTGCGGAATACGAGAGTAGTCAAAGGAAAAGTTAGAATTAACCGGTTTCCTTTGCTCGTAGTCGTTGTGGTCGTCGTCCTTTTGGGAAGAAGTAGACTCATCACTGTCGTCGTAGTAGACGATCTCCTTGATGCGCCTCGTCTTCTTCTTCTTCCCTTCCTTTCGTCTATGACCCGAGCCGGAGTCGGTAGGCTTGTCATCTTTGAGCTCATTGACGAAGGACTCCTTCTCCTTATCATTGATCACGATTCCCTTCCCCTTAGGATCCATCTCTTCGGGCGGCTAGTCCCTTTCTTGAAGAGAACGGCTCTGATACCAATTGAGAGCACCTAGAGGGGGGGTGAATAGGTGATCCTGTAAAAACTTAACTTATAGCCACAAAAACTTGTTAGAGGTTAGCACAATAATTGCCAAGTGGCTAAAGAGAAGATCTTGCACAATACGACAATCACAGAGAATTCAACACAGAGGAGACACGGTGATTTATCCCGTGGTTCGGCCAAGTACAAAACTTGCCTACTCCACGTTGTGGCGTCCCAACGGACGAGGGTTGCAATCAACCCCTCTCAAGCGGTCCAAAGACCCACTTGAATACCACAGTATTTTGCCTTGCTTATCTTTATCCCACTTGCGAGGAATCTCCACAAATTGGAGTCTCTCGCCCTTACACTTAAGATTCAAAAAGAAGCACGGAGTAAGGGAGGGAAGCAACACACACAAATCCACAGCGAAATGCGCACAACACACGGCCAAGATTCGAGCTCAAAGACTATCTCACAGTTTCTCACAAGAACAGAGCTCGAATCACTTAGAATCACAAACGGATGTGCAAAGACTGAGTGTGGATGATCAAGTATGCTCAAAGGTTGCTTGTGTGTCTCCTCCATGCGCCTAGGGGTCCCTTTTATAGCCCCAAGGCAGCTAGGAGCCGTTGAGAGCAAATCTGGAAGGCTGATCTTGCCTTCTGTCGTCGGGCGCACCGGACAGTCCGGTGCACACCGGACACTGTCCGGTGCCCGATTTCCTTCCTTAAACAGCGCAGTTGACCGTTGCCCGCCAGAGAGCCGTTGGCGCACCGGACATGTCCGGTGCACACCGGACAGTCCGGTGCCCCTTCCCGACCGTTGGCTCGGCCACGTGTCCCGCGCAGATCGCGCGGCCGACCGTTGGCCCGGCCGACCGTTGGCTCACCGGACAGTCCGGTGTACACCAGACAGTCCGGTGAATTTTAGCCATACGCCGTCAGCAAATTCCCGAGAGCGGGCTCTTCGGCCGAGGGAGCCTGGCGCACCGGACACTGTCCGGTGCACCACCGGACACTGTCCGGTGCACCACCGGACAGTCCGGTGCCCCAGACCGAAACAGTCCCTTAGCTGTACATAACCAAGTCTTCTCTTCTCTTCTTCTTTCTGTTTCTAACACTTAGACAAGTATATTAGTACACAAAACCAATGTACTAAGACTTAGAAACATACCTTTGCTCTAGATTTGCGCTTTGTTCATCCATGGGCATTGATTCACCTTGAAGCACTTGTGTTGACATTCAATCACCAAAATACTTAGAAATGGCCCATGGGCACATTTCCCTTTCAGCTAGGTCGCCTCGAGTCGCGGTATTGGTTCCGCAGTCGAGGAGGCGCGGTGGTGGCGCAAGTGGCGGTGCAGTTGCATGCACGAAGCATTCGGCGTGCCGGTTGCATGACGCATGGGCCTGGGCCTCCATGCTGGGCGTATTGGGAGTCGGAGAAGTGCGCCTACTTGGCGCGGTTGCATGCCGCCTGCATGGCTGCCCGCCCTTTCGCCTGCTGGTCTGGGCAAAAGTGGAGAGCCGCTTGTAACCGCTGGGCGGTTGCATGCACCGCGCACGGCGGTTTGGCTTCTTCTGCTCTGGGCCGGCTTGCATGACGTGTGGGACCCAGCCCCCGCGCCGTAGGGGAGGACCTTGGAGCGTGTTGGAGAAGACTCGGCCTACGACCGCTGGGGACGCAAGTAGGGAGAGTCGCCTTTAAAAGGAGGGTGACCCTCTTGGAAGGCGACCATGTCTTTGCGCTCCCCTATGCATCGTGTCTTTCCACCTTCCAAGCCCCCAGATGGGGGATACCCGCCGTCTTTCCGCCTCGTCGTTGGAAGAACTCAACTCCGCGGGAGTTGGTACCTTTCAGCCATCGTTCGACTTCAAGGATTTTCATCATGCAGCCCGGTTGCACCCCTCCGCCGGCGGTCACCCAAGATGGTGACCTCTAGTTCGATGGCAGGGGAGAGCGAACCGGGCCGCGGCCTCTGCCCCTCCCTCAGCCTCAAGGATTTTCATCACCAGGGCTGGGGAGGGGAGTGTGCCGAGTTGGGGTCGGCCCCTGCGTGGACGGTGGCCCGCTCCTTCCCTCAGTGATCGGGGGGAAGGGCGGTTGTCGTCCGTGGCGCTGGCAGCTGCCGCGTGCCTGGCTCTCGGACCCCAGTGGCTTCGAAGCCGTTCTCGGCGCCGGCTTCCGCCACGGCAGCTGGAAGAGGTTCTTCCGCCGACGAGACAGCCAGGGCCGCCCATGGACTGACCTCCAACTCTACGGCCTTCTGCCCGTCCTTGCCTCACGAGTTTGGGCATGGGCGGGGGCCTCCTGGCAGCAGCATCCGCCCTGAGGTCATCGCTGCCGCTGTTCGGCCCCCCGGAGCAGAATTCGTCGTCGTCGTCGCTGCCGGAGCGGGCGACGGCGCGCCGTTCGTCGGTCTTTTGTTGCTCCGCAGGCCCCCCCATCGAGTGGGGTTGTTCGTACCCGCGGAGGTGGAACCGGAGTTCCGTTTGTAATGGCACTTCGAATGCCAGTGTTTTTGTTCATTGTGACTGTTGAGGCCTGAACATGTATGTAATTTCGGCACGGAGCCGTGTTTTTTCCTCCTTTTCGAGCACTAAGACTCGCCTGTTGGTTGTCTGAACCGCTTCACCAAGCGTGAGTCGCCCCGTGTAAAGGTGACGAGTGAGGTATCCGTATCCCGGAGGCGTAGGAGTCCCTCGGCTCGGTCAGCCTTGTTGTCCGAGGCTTCCCTTGCTTAGTTAGAGGAACCCCTCGGCCGCTCTTCGATGAGCCGAGGCCAGGGGTAGCGGTGTCAGCGCGAACAGAGGCAGAGTTGGCTCAAAAAGAAGATCTGGTCGGCCGGAGCCTGGCCGGGTCGTCCGTTAGCGGGACCGACGCCGAAATTGATCTGCCGAGGCCTCGGGCCGGGCTGATGTCCTTGGGGGACAGCTGGCCGAGGCCCCGGGGTGACTGGCCGAGCCGCCTGCTCGGGCCGGATTCTCGGAGAAGACCCTGGCGGCGATGGCCCGGGCTTGGTGATGACGTTGTCCTTCAGAGCGGAGACCCTTGGACCGCGTCGCCGTCCGAGGCTAGGTCGGACCTCGCCGAAGGTGTTGTCGACGCCGAGGGTGCTGCTGCTCCCTTTAGCCGTCAAGATCCGAGCCTGCAGGATCGAATTATATTGTAGCGTGTGTTTTCTGTGGCCGCCGAGGCCAAAACACACCCTTGCCGTGTTGTAAAGCCGTGTCTCCTTTCCTCTTGTTTCGAGTATCTGGACCTTTGTGTTGGTAACAGAATTGATTGTGTGAGCGAGAGTTGCTTCTCACGGAAGGTGATGAGTGAGGTATCTGTATCCCGAAGGCGTAGGAGTCCCTCGGCTCGGTCGGCCTTGCCGCTTACGCGCACTCTTTCCCGTCCATGGGGTTCTGTCATCGACGCAGTCAAGAAGGCTCGAAGAATCGCTCCGGCAGAAGGGCTTCCGAACGTGAAGACTTGTTCAGTCCGCGGAATCACTTATCCGAACGTGAGTTACTTATCGCAGAAGGTGATGAGTGAGGTGTCCGTATCCCGGAGGCGTAGGAGTCCCTCGGCTCGGTCAGCCTTGGCTGCTTACGTGTACTCTGTCGTTTTCAGGATCCACTTTCGAAGTAGTCGAAAAGCACGAAAGACATTCTGGCGGAAAAGATCTTTTTTCGAGGAAAATTTCGACGCAGAGGGGGTTCCCTCCTCTTAGCCCCCGAGGGAGGGTCGGGCTTTGCCGAGGCAAGGCTGACCCTTCCTTGATGACTAAACTTTGCATGGGAGCGAGGTATATGAACAACTTGAAAACATCTTAAGGGTAGAAGCGACGTAGCTGTTGGATGTTCCAAGCGTTGTTGTAGACCTCGCCTTGACTGTTGGCTAGCTTGTACGTTCCGGGCTTCAGAACTTTGTCGATGACGAACAGCCCCTCCCAGGGGGGCATGAGCTTGTGTCGACCTCGGGCGTCTTGTCGCAGCTGAAGCACCAGGTCGCCCACCTGGAGGTCTCGGGACCGGACCCCTCGGGCGTGGTAGCGTCGCATGGACTGCTGGTACCGCGCCGAGTGTAGTAAGGCCTTGTCCCGAGCCTCTTCCAGCTGGTCCAGCGAGTCTTCTCGATTAGCTTGGTTGCTTTGGTCGGCATAGGCCCTCGTCCTCGGGGAACCGTATTCCAGGTCTGTGGGCAAGATGGCCTCGGCCCCATAGACTAGAAAGAACGGCGTGAAGCCCGTGGCTCGGCTCAGTGTTGTCCTCAGGCTCCAGACCACCGAGGGGAGTTCCTTCATCCATCGCTTGCCGAACTTGTTGAGGTTGTTGTAAATCCGGGGCTTGAGTCCTTGTAGAATCATGCCGTTGACACGCTCTACTTGCCCATTCGTCATGGGATGAGCCACGGTGGCCCAGTCCACCCGGATGTGGAGATCCTCGCAGAAGTACAGGAACTTTCTGCCGGTGAACTAGGTGCCGTTGTCGGTGATGATGGAGTTTGGGACCCCGAAACGATGGATGATGTTGGTGAAGAACGCCACCGCCTGCTCGGACCTGATGCTGTTTAGGGGTCGGACCTTGATCCACTTGGAGAATTTGTCGATGGCGACCAACAGGTGCGTGTAGCCCCCGGGTGCCTTCTGCAAGGGGCCGACGAGGTTCAGACCCCACACGGCAAAAGGCCAGGTGATGGGTATCGTCTGCAGAGCCTGAGCGGGTAGGTGGGTCTGCCTTGCGTAGAACTGACACCCTTCGCAGGCGCGGACAATTCTAGTGGCGTCGGCCACCGCCGTTGGCCAGTAGAAACCTTGTCGGAAAGCATTTCCGACAAGGGCCCGAGGTGCTGCGTGGTGGCCGCAAGCCCCCGAGTGTATTTCTCGGAGGAGTACCTGACCTTCGGTGGTGGAGATGCATCGCTGGAGGATGCCTGAAGGGCTGCGGTGATAGAGCTCCTTCCCTTCTCCCAGCAAGACGAACGACTTGGCGCGCCGCGCCAACCGCCGAGCTTCGGCTCGGTCGAGGGGTAGCTCTCCTCGGTAGAGATATCGCAGGTACGGGGTCTGCCAGCTTTGATCAGGCGTGACCCCCGCATTGCTCCCCCTCGACGTGCAGCGTCTCGCCCTCGGGGGCCGAGGGTACCTTGGGCCGAACCGAGGGTGCCTCGGACCGAGCCGAGGGTGCCTCGGACTGTGCCGAGGGTACCTCGGGCTGGGCCGAGGGTGCCTCAGGCTCGGGCGCGTCGTCGATCTTGACGGAGGGTTGATGCAGATCTCGGGAGAAGACATCCGGGGGAACCGTCGTTCGCCCCGAGGCTATTTTAGCCAGCTCGTCCACAGTCTCGTTGTAGCGCCGAGCGATGTGGTTGAGCTCGAGCCCGTAGAACTTGTCTTCTAGGCGCCGAACCTCATCGCAGTAGGCCTCCATCTTCAGGTCGCGGCAGTGGGAGTTCTTCATGACTTGGTCGATGACGAGCTGCGAGTCACCGCGAGCGTCGAGGCGTCGGACCCCTAGCTCGACGGCAATCCGCAACCCGTTGACCAGAGCCTCGTACTCAGCTACATTGTTGGACGCCGGGAAATGGAGGCGTAGCACGTAGCGTAGGTGCTTCCCGAGGGGCGAGATGAAGAGTAGGCCTGCGCCGGCTCCTGTCTTCATCAGCGACCCGTCGAAGAACAAGGTCCAGAGCTCCGGTTGGATCGGAGCTGTTGGTAGCTGGATGTCGACCCATTCAGCCACGAAGTCCGCCAAGACCTGGGATTTGATGGCCTTCCGAGGGGCGAACGAGATTGTTTCGCCCATGATTTCCACCGCCCACTTTGCAATCCTACCCGAGGCCTCTCGGCAATGGATGATCTCCCCCAGGGGGAAGGATGACACCACAGTTACCGGATGAGACTCGAAGTAGTGTCGCAACTTCTGCCGTGTCAGGATCACCGTGTACAGCAGCTTCTAAACTTGTGGGTAGCGGATCTTGGTTTCGGACAGTACCTCGCTGATGAAGTAGACTCGCCTCTGAACGGGCAACGCATGCCCCTCTTCTTGCCTCTCGACCACAATCGCGGCGCTAACCACCTGAGTGGTCGCGGCGACGTAGACCAAGAGGGCTTCTCCGGCAGCTGGGGGCACCAAGATAGGCACCTTCGTGAGGAGCGCCTTCAGGTTCCCGAGGGCTTCCTCGGCCTCAGGGGTCCAAGTGAAGCACTCGGCCTTCCTTAAGAGGCGGTACAGAGGTAGACCTCTTTCGCCGAGGCGTGAGATGAAGCGGCTCAGAGCCGCGAGACATCCCATGACCCTCTGTACGCCTTTCAAGTCCTTGATGGGCCCCATGCTGGTGATGGCTGCGATCTTCTCCGGGTTGGCTTCGATGCCCCGCTCGGAGACGATGAACCCCAAGAGCATGCCTCGGGGTACCCCGAAGACACACTTTTCGGGATTGAGCTTGACGCCTTTCGCCTTGAGACATCGGAATGTCACTTCAAGGTCAGAAAGTAGGTCGGAGGCTTTCCTCGTCTTGACTACGATGTCATCGACGTAGGCCTCGACCGTGCGGCCAATGTGTTCGCCGAACACATGGTTCATGCACCGCTGGTACATCGCGCCCGCATTCCTCAAGCCAAACGGCATGCTGACATAGCAGTACATGCCGAAGGGTGTGATGAAAGAAGTCGCGAGCTGGTCGGACTCTTTCATCCTGATTTGGTGATACCCTGAGTAGGCATCGAGGAAGGACAGGGTTTCGCATCCAGCAGTGGAATCCACGATTTGATCGATGCGAGGCAGAGGGTAGGGAACCTTCGAACATGCTTTGTTCAGACCAGTGTAGTCTACACACATCCGCCATTTCCCCCCTTTCTTTCTCACAAGCACAGGGTTGGCAAGCCATTCGGGATGGAATACCTCTTTGATGAACCCTGCCGCCATTAGCTTGTGGATCTCCTCGCCTATAGCTCTGCGCTTTTCTTCGTCGAATCGGCGCAGAAGCTGCTTGACGGGTCGGGCTCCGGCTCGGATGTCCAGCGAGTGCTCGGCGACATCCCTCGGTATGCCGGGCATGTCCGAGGGACTCCACGCGAAGACATCGGCGTTCGCGCGGAGAAAGTCGACGAGTACTGCTTCCTATTTGGGATCGAGCCCGGAGCCGATCCGGACTTGCTTGGAGGCGTCGCTGCTGGGGTCGAGGGGGGCGGACTTGACCGTCTCCGCTGGCTCGAAGTTGCCGGCATGACGCTTCACGTCTGGCACCTCATTAGAGAGGCTCTCCAGGTCGGCGATGAGGGCCTCGAACTCGGCGAGGGCCTCGGCGTACTCCACGCACTCCACGTCGCATTCGAACGCGTGTTTGTACGTGGGGCCGACGGTGATGACCCCGTTGGGGCCCGGCATCTTGAGCTTGAGGTAGGTGTAGTTGGGGACGGCCATGAACTTCACGTAGCATGGCCTCCCCAGTACCGCGTGGTAGGTTCCTCGGAACCCGACCACCTCGAACGTCAGGGTCTCCCTTCGGAAGTTGGAGGGTGTTCCGAAGCAGACGGGAAGATCGAATTGTCCGAGGGGCTGGACGCGCTTCCCGGGGATGATCCCATGGAAAGGCGCATCGCCCGCCCGGACCGAGGATAGATCGATACGCAGAAGCCCGAGGGTCTCGGCGTAGATGATGTTGAGGCTGCTGCCTCCGTCCATGAGGACCTTGGTGAGCCTGACGTCGCCGATGACGGGGTCGACGACGAGCGGGTATTTCCCCGGGCTCGGCACGTGGTCGGGGTGGTCGGCTTGGTCGAAGGTGATGGGCTTGTCGGACCAGTCTAGGTAGACTGGCGCCGCCACCTTCACCGAACAGACCTCCCGACGCTCTTGCTTGCGGTGCCGAGCCGAGGCGTTCGCCGCTTGCCCACCATAGATCATGAAGCAGTCGCGGACCTCGGGGAACTCTCCTGCCTGGTGATCTTCCTTCTTGTCGTCGTCGCGGGCCCTGCCACCCTTCACGGGTGGCCCGGCCCTGTGGAAGTGGCGCCGAAGCATGACGCACTCCTCAAGGGTGTGCTTGACGGGCCCCTGGTGGTAGGGGCACGGCTCCTTGAGCATCTTGTCGAAGAGGTTGGCACCTCCAGGGGGTTTCCGAGGGTTCTTGTACTCGGCGGCGGTGACAAGGTCCGCGTCGACGGCGTCGCGTTTCGCTTGCGACTTCTTCTTGCCCTTCTTCTTGGCGCCGCGCTGAGTTGACGCCTTGGGGGCATCTTCCGATGGGCAGCCCTGGGGCTGCTTGTCCTTCCGGAAGATAGCCTCGACCGCCTCCTGGCCGGAGGCGAACTTGGTGGCGATGTCCATCAGCTCGCTCGCCCTGGTGGGGGTCTTGTGACCCAGCTTGCTCACCAGGTCGCGGCAGGTGGTGCCGGCGAGGAACGCGCCGATGACATCCGAGTCGGTGATGTTGGGCAGCTCGGTGCGCTGCTTCGAGAATCGCCGGATGTAGTCCCGGAGAGACTCTCCCGGCTGCTGTCGGCAGCTTCGGAGG
Organism: Zea mays; assembly: GCF_902167145.1. Taxonomy (NCBI): domain Eukaryota; kingdom Viridiplantae; phylum Streptophyta; class Magnoliopsida; order Poales; family Poaceae; genus Zea; species Zea mays. The sequence continues at coordinate 41,172,951 of NC_050102.1, read as the reverse complement.
TCCCAGGAATTCCCGGGGCGCACGTACGTGCCCTGGAAATTGCCGGCGAAAGCTTGGACCAGGTCATCCCAGTCGGAGATCGCCCCAGAGGCAGGTGCTCCAGCCAGGCGCGAGCGGTGTCGTAGAGGAACAGGGGGAGGTTGCGGATGATGAGGTTGTCATCGTCCGTTCCACCCAGTTGGCAAGCCAGACAGTAGTCCGCGAGCCACAGTTCCGGTCTCGTCTCCCCCGAGTACTTCGTGATAGTAGTCGGGGGTCGGAACCGGGTCGGGAACGGTGCCCGTCGTATGGCCCGGCTGAAGGCCTGCGGACCGGGTGGTTCGGGGGAGGGACTCCGATCCTCCCCGCTGTCGTAGCATCCCCCACGCCTGGGTGGTAGCCTCGGCGCACCCTCTCGTCGGGGTGGGCCCGACGGTCACGGTGATGGTGCTCGTTGCCGAGGCGTCCCGGGGCCGCAGGCGCTGTGTTGCGCGTGCGCCCGGTGTAGACCGAGGCTTCCCGCATGAATCGGGAAGTCGCGGCACGATGTTCCGAGGGGTGCCCCTGCCTTCGGGAGGCGGAGCTCTCGGCCCACCGGACCGCGGCGCCTTCCAGGAGATTCTTGAGCTCTCCCTGGATTCGCCGCCCCTCGATGGTTGATGGCTCTGGCATCGCACAAAGAAGCATTGCTGCTGCTGCCAGGTTCTGGCCGACCCCACTGGATGCGGGTGGCGGCCTGACCCTGACATCATCGGCGATGCGGTGCTGGAAGCCCTGGGGTAGATGATGTATTTCTCCGGCCGGAGGTTGGCCCGCCCATGCCTGCCCGACGTCCCGGTGAATTGGCTCAAGCGCTCCTGCTCCCTCGTCGAGCCTGGCCTGCACCCCGCGGATTTGCTCGAGTTGTGGGTCGTGACCCCCCGCCGGAACGGGGACCACAGCTAGCTCCCGTGGGATGTCAACGCGAGGCACCGGCCTAGGGAGATCACCGTCCTCCGGCATGCCGAGATGGTTGCCTTCGGAGGGACCCCCTAGATCGACGTGGAAACATTCGAGGCTTGGGCCGCAGTCCTCGTCGCCGAGGCTGCGGCTACTGTCGGAACAGTCGGAAAGGCAGTAGTCGCATGCGGTCATAAAGTCCCGCATGGCACTGGGGTTGCCAAGTCCGGAGAAATCCCAGCAGAAGTCACCTGCGTCGTCTTCCTCGGACCCAGAGGGCCCGTAGGTCGAGACGTCCGTCAGCCGGTCCCAGGGTGACCGCACACGATACCCTAGAGGGTTTGGACTCACCTCTACGAGGGCGTCCGCCAAAGCGAGGTCGCTTGGCGGTTCGAGGCTGAATCTGAAAGGTGTGAGATGGGAATCGGTCGGTACCTCTTGGTCGACGGGCAGCGATGAAGTCACGTCGGGGACTGACCGCACCGCCGTCTCAGGTACAAGGGTGATGTCCAGCAAGCCTTTCGCGAGCGCGCTGGCGTCGTCCGTTTGCCCAAAATCGGCGTGTTGCGGGGAGACGGCGCTCGTCCTCATCTCAAACGCGAGGTCGATGCCCGACGCGCCCCCCGTTAGGGCGCTGGCGCCGTCGACTCGCTCGACAGCCGACGAGGCGCTGCCTCCTGCTTGGCCTTGGTTTCCCCGCCTTCTCCTCCGTCGGCGGGGGAGAGGACGGGGTGAGCTCGAATGTTGTTCTTCCACCACGCGGGGAAGACGTCGTCAATTCCGCCGCCGGCGGGCGGGCTGTCGGCCGCCATTGTCGCTGTCGCACGGCGGTGGAAGGAGTATCATGTCGTAGCTGCCGTCGAGGGACACGAACTCAAGACTCCCGAAACGGAGCACCGTCCTGGGTTGGAGAGGTTGCTGGAGACTGCCCATCTGGAGCTTGACGGGAAGCTGTTCGTCAACACGCAGCAGGCCCCTACCTGGCGTGCCAACTGTCGGCGTTTCGAGACCGGGGGGTCCCTAAGCCGACGAGTGAAATGTCGCCGCGTGCCCCAGCCCAGATGGGTCGGCGCGAGGCCGAGCGCGAAGGGGGGAAGTGAGGTGGCCGGAGATGGGCGAGAGAGAGGTAGAAATCCCGCGGCCTTCGTGTTCGTCCCGCGCCCAGGTCGGGTGCGCTTGCAGTAGGGGGTTACAAGCGTCCACACGGGAGAGGGAGCGAGCGGCCTTGCGCGAGCGCCTGTCTCGTCCTCGTCCCCGTGCGGCCAACCCTCTCTAAGAGGGCCCTGGTCCTTCCTTTTATAGGCGTAAGGAGAGGATCCAGGTGTACAATGGGGGTGTAGCAGAGTGCTACGTGTCTAGCGGGGGAGAGCTAGCGCCCTAAGTACACGCCATCGTGGCGGACGGAGAGATTTTGGCGCCCGGTTTGTGTGATGTCGTGGCCGTCGGAGGAGCGCTGGAGCCTGGCGGAGGGACAGCTGTCGGGGCTGTCGAGTCCTTGCTGACGTCCTCTTGCTTCTGTAAGGGGGCCGAGAGCCGCCATCGTCAGGGAGCGTGCGGGGCGCCATCATCGCCTATCTGGCGGAGCGAGCCAGATGGGACACCGGTCTTGTTCCTCGTAGCCTGAGTCAGCTTGGAGTAGGGTAATGATGGCGCCTCTAGTTGACGTGGCCGGCCCGCGCCCTAGGTTGGGCGATGTGGAGGCTCCTCCGAGGTCGAGGTCGAGTCCGTCTTCCGTGGCCGAGGTCGAGTCTGAGCCCCTAGGTCGAGCGAGGCAGAGGCCGTTGGCTGAGGCCAGGGCGGAGTTCGAGTCCTGGGGTCGGGCGAAGCGGAGTTCGTCGTCTTCTGGGGCTGAGCCCAAGTCCGAGCCCTGGGTCGGGCGGAGCGGAATTCGTCGTCTTCTGGGGCTGAGCCCAAGTCCGAGCCCTGGGTCGGGCGGAACGGAGTTCGCCGTCTTCCGGGGCTTAGCCCGAGTCCGAGCCCTGGGTCGGGCGGAGCGGAGTTCGCCGTCTTCCGGGGCTTAGCCCGAGTCCGAGCCCTGGGTCAGGCGGAGCGGAGTTCGCCGTCTTCCAGGGCTTAGCCCGAGTCCGAGCCCTGGGTCGGGCGGAGCGGAATTTGTCGTCTTCCGGGGCTTAGCCCGAGTCCGTGCCCTGGGTCAGGCAGAGCGGAGTTCGCCGTCTTCCGGGGCTTAGCCCGAGTCCGAGCCCTGGGTCGGGCGAAGCGGAGCTTCCTATGGTGCCTGCGGCCGGGCCTGACTGCCTGTCAGCCTCACTCTGTCAAGCGGCACCGCAGTCGGAGCGGCGCAGGCGGCGCTGTCTTTCTATCAGACCGGTCAGTGGAGCGGTGAAGTGACGGCGGTCACTTCGGCTCTGTCAGCTGAGGGGCGCGCGTCAGGATAAAGGTGTCAGGCCACCTTTGCATTAAATGCTCCTGCGATTTGGTCGGTCGGTGCGGCGATTCGGTCAGGATTGCTTCTTGGTGAAGACAGGGCCTCGGGCGAGCCGGAAATATGTTCGCAACTAGAGGGGGGCCTCGGGCGAGGCGGAGATCCCCCGAGGTCGGTTGCCCTTGTCCGAGGCTAGGCTCGGGCGAGGCGTGATCGAGTCCCTCGAATGGACTGATCCCTGACTTGATCGCACCCATCAGGCCTTTGCAGCTTTATGCTGATGGGGGTTACCAGCTGAGAATTAGGAGCCTTGAGGGTACCCCTAATTATGGTCCCCGACAAAAACCTTTTGAAAATGGGTGGTGGTGCGGTCCTTTTGCTTTGGGCTAATACTTTCTCCCCCTTTGGCATGAATCGCCAAAACGGATACTTGAGTGAAATATAAGCCCTTTCTAAACTACTTTCTCCCCCTTTGGCGAACAATATGAGTGAAGATTATACCAAAGTTGGAGAGTTGCTCGGAGCGACGACGAAGGATGAGTTATGGAGTGGAGTGGAAGCCTTTGTCTTCACCGAAGACTCCAATTCCCTTTCAATACACCTATGACTTGGTTTGAAATATACTTGAAAACACATTAGTCATAGCATATAAAAGAGACATGATCAAAGGTATACTTATGAGCTATGTGTGCAAAACATCAAAAGAAAGTCCGAGAATCAAGAATATTTAGCTCATGCCTAAGTTTGTTCATCTAGTGGCTTGGTAAAGATATCGGCTAATTGTTCCTTAGTGTTAATATATGCAATATCGATATCTCACTTTTGTTGGTGATCCCTTAAGAAATGATACCGAATGGCTATGTGTTTAGTGCGGCTATGCTCAACGGGATTATCCGCCATGCGGATTGCACTCTCATTATCACATGGAAGAGGAACTTTGGTTAATTTGTAACCATAGTCCCTAAGGGTTTGCCTCATCCAAAGTAGTTGCGCGCAACAATGACCTGCGGCAATATACTCGGCTTCGGCGGTAGAAAGAGCTACAGAATTTTGCTTCTTTGAAGCCCAAGACACCAAGGATCTTCCCAAGAACTGGCAAGTCCCCGATGTGCTCTTTCTATTAATCTTACACCCCGCCCGATCGGCATCCGAATAACCAATTAAATCAAATGTGGATCCCCGAGGGTACCAAAGCCCAAACTTAGGAGTATAAACTAAATATCTCAAGATTCGTTTTACGGCCGTAAGGTGAGCTTCCTTAGGGTCGGCTTGGAATCTTGCACACATGCATACGGAAAGCATTATGTCTGGTCGAGATGCACATAAATAGAGTAAAGAACCTATCATCGATCGGTATACCTTTTGATCGACGGATTTACCTCCCGTGTCGAGGTCGAGATGCCCATTGGTCCCATGGGTGTCTTGATGGGTTTGGCATCCTTCATCCCAAACTTGTTTAGAATATCTTGAATGTACTTTGTTTGGCTGATGAAGGTGCCCTCTTGGAGTTGCTTCACTTGAAATCCCAAGAAGTACTTCAACTCCCCCATCATTGACATCTTGAATTTCTGTGTCATGATCCTACTAAATTCCTCACATGTAGATTCGTTAGTAGAACCAAATATAATATCATCAACATAAATTTGGCATACAAACAAATCATTGTTAAGAGTTTTAGTAAATAAAGTAGGATCGGCTTTTCCGACTTTGAAGCCATAATTGATAAGAAAATCTCTTAGGCATTCATACCATGCTCTTGGGGTTTGCTTGAGCCCATAAAGCGCCTTAGAGAGTTTGTAAACATGGTTAGGGTACTCACTATCTTCAAAGCTGGGAGGTTGCTCAACATAGACCTCTTCCTTGATTGGTCCGTTGAGGAAGGCACTCTTCACGTCCATTTGATAAAGCTTGAAGCCATGGTAAGTAGCATAGGCAAGTAAAATGCGAATTGATTCTAGCCTAGCTACGGGTGCATAGGTTTCACCAAAATCCAAACCTTCGACTTGTGAATAACCCTTGGCCACAAGTCGGGCTTTGTTCCTTGTCACCACACCATGCTCATCTTGTTTGTTGCGGAAGACCCACTTGGTTCCTACAATATTTTGATTAGGATGTGGAACTAAGTGCCATACCTCATTCCTAGTGAAGTTGTTGAGCTCCTCTTGCATCGCCACCACCCAATCCGAATCTTGTAGTGCTTCCTCTACCCTGTGTGGCTCAATAGAGGAAACAAAAGAGTAATGTTCACAAAAATGAGCAACACGAGATCTAGTAGCTACCCCTTTTGAATGTCGCCGAGGATGGTGTTCACGGGGTGATCTCGTTGGATTGCTTGGTGGACTCTTGGGTGTGGCGGCCTTGGAACTTGTTCATCTTCCTCATCTTGATCATGTGCATCTCCCCTTGATCATTGCTCTCCTCTTGAGGTGGCTCAACTCCTTGATCTTCTCCTTCATCATTTTGAGCCTCATCCTCATCTTGAGTTGGTGGAGATGCTTGCATTGAGGAAGATGGTTGATCTTGTGCATTTGGTGGCTCTTCGGATTCCTTAGGACACACATCCCCAATGGACATGTTCCTTAGCGCGACGCACAGAGCCTCTTCATCACCTATTTCATCAAGATCAACTTGCTCTACTTGAGAGCCGTTAGTCTCATCAAACACAATGTCACAAGAAACTTCAACTTGTCTGGAGGACTTGTTAAAGACTCTATATGCCCTTGTGTTTGAATCGTATCCTAGTAAAAAGCCTTCTACAGTCTTAGGAGCAAATTTGGATTTTCTACCTCTTTTAACAAGAATAAAGCATTTGCTACCAAAGACTCTATATGAAACATTGGGCTTTTTACCGGTTAGGAGTTCGTATGATGTCTTCTTGAGGATTCGGTGTAGATACAACCGGTTGATGGCGTAGCAGGCGGTGTTGACCGCCTCGGCCCAAAACCGATCCGAAGTCTTGTACTCATCAAACATGGTTCTTGCCATGTCCAATAGAGTTCTATTCTTCCTCTCCACTACACCATTTTGTTGTGGCATGTAGAGAGAGGAGAACTCATGCTTGATGCCCTCCTCCTCAAGAAAGCCTTCGATTTGAGAGTTCTTGAACTCCGTCCCGTGGTCGCTTCTAATTTTCTTGATCCTTAAGCCGAACTCGTTTTGAGCCCGTCTCAAGAATCCCTTTAAGGTCTCTTGGGTATGAGATTTTTCCTGCAAAAAGAACACCCAAGTGAAGCGAGAATAATCATCCACAATAACTAGACAGTACTTACTCCCGCCGATGCTTATGTAAGCTATCGGGCCAAAAAGGTCCATGTGAAGGAGCTCGAGTGGCCTGTCAGTCGTCATGATGTTCTTGTGTGGATGATGAACATCAACTTGCTTCCCTGCCTGACATGCGCTACAAATCCTATCTTTCTCAAAATGAACATTTGTTAGTCCCAAAATGTGTTCTCCCTTTAGAAGTTTGTGAAGATTCTTCATTCCAACATGTGCTAGTCGGCGATGCCAGAGCCAGCCCATGTTAGTCTTAGCAATTAAGCAAGTGTTGAGTTCAGCTCTGACAAAATCTACCAAGTATAGCTGACCCTCTAACACTCCCTTAAATGCTACTGAATCATCACTTCTTCTAAAGATAGTAACACCTATATCCGTAAAAAGACAGTTATAGCCCATTTTGCATAATTGAGAAACGGAAAGCAAATTGTAATCTAAAGAATCTACAAGAAAAACATTGGAAATTGAGTGGTCAGGAGATATAGCAATTTTACCCAATCCTTTGACCAAACATTGATTTCCATCCCCGAATGTGATAGCTCGTTGGGGATCTTGGTTTTTCTCATAGGAGGAGAACATCTTCTTCTCCCCTGTCATGTGGTTTGTGCACCCGCTATCGATGATCCAACTTGAGCCTCCGGATGCATAAACCTACAAAACAAGTTTAGTTCTTGACTTTAGGTACCCAAATGGTTTTGGGTCCTTTGACATTAGATACAAGAACTTTGGGTACCCAAACACAAGTCTTTGATCCCTTGTGTTTGCCCCCAACATACTTGGCAACTACCTTGCCAGATTTGTTAGTTAAAACATACGATGCATCAAAAGTCTTAAATGAAATGTTAGAATTATTTGATGCAATAGGAGTTTTCTTCTTAGGCAATTTGGCACGGGTTGATTACCTAGAGCTAGATGTCTCACCCTTATACATAAAAGCATGATTAGGGCAAGAGTGAGAATTCCTAGAGTGAATTCTCCTAATTTTGCTCTCGAGATAACCGGCAGGGTACAAAATGTAACCCTCGTTATCCTGAGGCATGGGAGCTTTGCCCTTAACAAAGTTTGACAATCTTTTAGGAGGGGCACTAAGTTTGACATTGTCCCCCTTTTGGAAGCCAATGCCATCCTTGATGCCAGGGCGTCTCCCACTATAGAGCATGCTTCTAGCAAATTTAAATTTTTCATTTTCTAAGTCATGCTCGGCAATTTTAGCATCTAATTTTGCTATATGATCATTTTGTTGTTTAATTAAAGCCATATGATCATGAATAGCATCAATGTTAATATCTCTACATCTAGTGCAAATAGTGACATGCTCACTGGTAGATGTAGAGGGTTTGCAAGAATTAAGTTCAACAATCTTAGCACGTAAAATATCATTATTATCTCTAAGATTGGAAATGGAAGCATTGCAAACATCTATTTCTTTAGCCTTAGCAATTAATTTTTCATTATCATTTCTAAGGCTAGCAAGAGAAACATTTAATTCTTCAATCTTAGCAAGTAATTCAACATTATTATCTCTAAGATTGGGAATTGAAGCATCACAAACATTTGAATCAACCTTAGCAATTAAACAAGCATTCTCATTTCTAAGGTTGGTAATAATATCATGGCATGTGCTTAGCTAACTAGATAATTTTTCACATTTTTCTACTTCTAGAGCATAAGCATTCTTAACCTTAACATGCTTCTTATTTTCCTTAATTAGGAAGTCCTCTTGAGAGTCCAAGAGATCATCCTTCTCATGAATAGCACTAATTAATTCATTTAGTTTTTCTTTTTGTTGCATGTTTAGGTTGGTAAAAAGGGTACGCAAATTATCCTCCTCATCACTAGCATTATCTTCATCACTAGAGGATGCATATTTGGTGGAGGATTTTGATTTCACCTTCTTCTTTTTGCCGTCCTTTGCCATGAGGCACTTGTGGCCGACGTTGGGGAAGAGGAGTCCCTTGGTGACGGCGATGTTGGCGGCATCCTCGTCGGATGAGGAGTCGGAGGATCTCTCGTCGGAGTCCCACTCGCGGCACACATGGGCATCGCCGCCCTTCTTCTTGTAATACCTCCTCTTTTCTCTCCTCTTGCCCTTCTTATCGTCGCCCCTGTCATTATCACTAGATAAAGGACATTTAGCAATAAAATGACCGGGCTTACCACACTTGTAGCACACCTTCTTGGAACGGGGCTTGTAATCTTTCCCCTTCCTTTGTTTGAGGATTTGGCAGAAGCTCTTGATGATGAGCGCCATTTCCTCATTGTCGAGCTTAGAGGCGTCGATGGGTTGTCTACTTGATGTAGACTCCTCTTTCTTCTCCTCCGTCGCCTTGAATGCGACCGGTTGTGCTTCGGGCGTGGAGGGGCCGTCGTGCTCGATAATTTTCTTTGAGCCTTTGATCATCAACTCAAAGCTCACAAAGTTTCCTATTACTTCCTCGGGAGTCATTAGTGTATATCTTGGATTACCACGAATTAATTGAACTTGCTTAGGGTTAAGGAACACAAGTGATCTAAGAATAACCTTAACCATTTCATGGTCATCCCATTTTTTGCTCCCGAGGTTGCGCACTTGGTTCACCAAGGTCTTGAGCCGGTTGTACATATCTTGTGGCTCCTCCCCTTGGCGAAGCCGGAAGCGACAGAGCTCCCCCTCGATCGTCTCCTGCTTGGTGATCTTGGTCACCTCGTCTCCTTCGTGCGCGGGCTTTAGCACGTCCCAAATTTCCTTTGCGCTCTTCAACCCTTGCACCTTATTATACTCCTCTCGACTTAGAGAGGCGAGGAGTATAGTTGTGGCTTGGGAGTTGAAGTGTTGGATTTGTTCGACCTCCTCCAAGTCGTAATCCTTGTCTCCCTTCTTTGGTACCTGCACTCCATACTCAACAATATCCCATATGCTTTTGTGGAGTGAGGTTAGGTGATGCCTCATTTTATCACTCCACATAGAATAATCTTCACCTTCAAACATAGGTGGTTTGCCTAATGGAACGGAGAGTAATGGAGTGCATCTAGAAATGCGAGGATAGCGAAGGGGCATCTTACTATACTTCTTGCGCTCATGGCGCTTTGAAGTGGTGGAGGCCGATTCCGAGCCGGAGGTGGAGGGTGACGAAGAGTCGGTCTCGTAGTAGACCACCTTCCTCATCTTCTTCTTCTTGTCACCCATCCGATGGGACTTGATGGAGGAAGAGGATTCCTCCTTGTGCTTGTGGGCGGACTCCCTTGAGTGTGTTCTTCCCGAGCTTGCGGTCTTGTCGCCGGTCCCGAGATCCCTCATGGTGGATGCTCCCGACATCACTTCGAGCGGTTAGGCTCTAATGAAGCACCATGCTTTGATACCAATTGAAAGTCGCCTAGAGGGGGGTGAATAGGGCGAATATGAAATTTATAAACTTAAGCACAACTACAAGCCGGGTTAGCGTTAGAAATAAGAACGAGTCCGAGAGAGAAGGTGAAAAACAAATCGCGCGCAAATAAAGCGTGAGGCACAAGGATTTGTTTTACCGTGGTTCGGTTCTTGCAAACCTACTCCCTGTTGAGGTGGTCACAAAGACCGGGTCTCTTTCAACCCTTTCCCTCTCTCAAACGGTCACTTAGACCGAGTGAGCTTCTCTTCTCAATCAAACGGGACACAAAGTCCCCGCAAGGACCACCACACAATTGGTGTCTCTTGCCTCGGTTACAATTGAGTTTGTCATAAGAAGAATGAGAAAGAAAAGAAGCGATCCAAGCGCAAGAGCTCAAAAGAACACAAATGTCGCTATCTCTAGTCACTATTTGATTTGGAGTGATTCAGGACTTGGGAGAGGATTTGATCTCTTTAGAGTGTCTAAAATTGAATGCTATAGCTCTTGTAATGTGTTGAAGGTGGGAAACTTGGATGCCATTGAATGTGGGGTGGTTGGGGGTATTTATAGCCCAACCACCAAAAATGGTCGTTGGAAGGCTGCTGTCGCATGGCGCACCGGACAGTCCGGTGCGCCACCGGACACTGTCCGGTGCGCCAGCCACGTCAGCAAACCGTTGGGGTTCAACCGTTGGAGCTCTGACTTGTGGGGCCTCTGGGCTGTCCGGTGGTGCACCGGACAGGTCCTGTAGACTGTCCGGTGCGCCAATTGCGCGTGCTCTGACTCTGGCGCGCACTGTAGCGCATTGAATGCGGTTGCAGTCGACCGTTGCGCGCGAAGTAGCCGTTGCTCCGCTGTGACACCGGACAGTCTGGTGTGACACCGGACAGTCCGGTGAATTTTAGCGGAGCGCCCTCTGATTTTCCCGAAGGTAGCGAGTTCAGCCTCGAGTGCCCTGGTGCACTGGACACTGTCCGGTGGTGCACCGGACACTGTCCGGTGGCACACCGGACAGTCCGGTGCGCCAGACCAGGGTGCCTTTTGGGATGTCTTTTGCTCTCTTTGTTTGACCCCTTTCTTGGTCTTTTTATTGACTTATTGTGAATCCTTTGGCACCTGTAGAACTTATAGACTAGAGCAAACTAGTTAGTCCAATTATTTGTGTTGGGCATTTCAACCACCAAAATCAATTAGGAAAAAGGTGTAAGCCTAATTCCATTTCACACTCTCCCTATATGTATCTAGCAGTATACTACCTATGTCGCCTCCAGATGCCCAGGTCTTAGTCGTGTCCTTCTTTGGCAACGAACAGGTATGCATGCCTCTTTCCTTCCCTTCCTGCTATACGAAACCTTGGAAGTGGGGGAGACGAGGGATAAGGGTCCTTGATTTGATGCCTATGGCACCCGTTCGATGGCTCGGCATCGCCTGTCTACATGGCCTTTCGCTTACCACGGTGTCGACTCGGTATGCTTCTACCACTTCTATGTACCTATCACTCATCCTTCTGTCATTGCAAAAAATATTATGTTGTCCTCTGTTGTTTTGGGTGTTAGTTTTTTGTTGTGCTAAGGACTGAACATAATTTGGGTCTGTTAATACTTTATTTATAGTCTGCACGTGGTTTGTGGTCTTCTGATGATGGCTCATGGATCCTGCAAAATATGTGTTAGGATTTGGAGATCCTTGCGAGCACTACCATAGGGTGCTCGTCCCTCGTGTTCTTGACTTTTGCATACATTAGGTCGTTTCTGAGACCACATTAGCGTAATGGACTCCATGGTGTTTGAGATTGCTGAATTGGATGGAGCAGCAATGATTTGTCACGCTAACAGTAAAAAGAAAAGTTATTTGTTGGTTTCAAATGTTAGTAATTGCTATGAAGTACCATAATTTGGATGGAACACATCCAATTTTTATTGATGACTGACTTTAGCAACCACTCTATATTTTGATCTATCTTTTTTTATAAGTTGAGTTTAAGTGACTTATTTTAGAAACTTGAGCTCATAAACTTCCTCTTATTTGGTCTCTGTATGGTAAAATTATGTCATTCTATAATCTCTATTCGTTCAGTCAGTTAGTCATTGTGAACTCTCTTCTAACCGCTCACTTTATTGGCCGTGTTGTACCAAGACATATTGGATGAAGTAAATAATAACATCAGTTAGTCAAATCAAAAAAATATATTATGCGGAGAGCGGAGACAATCAATAAAAAAATCTTCAAATCTTTTTGGTGGATAGTTTACGTGGGTCTTGTTGTGAGCTGTCGCAACGCACGGGCAACCGACTAGTAGATCATAAAACACAACTACACACTTACGGTTACACTAAGTCACTTACAAAGTTGACAAATCACATTTCACAAATAATACATAAAACACAGATAAACGATAGACCTTAAATAAAGGATTAGAGCACCGCACGTTGTGCATGCCAGACTAGGTCTGGGCTGGGATAGTGTCGCGCCAAAAAAACGTGATGAGCCACATGATTTCTGAACATCTATACATATAACTATTTTACATTGTATACGATAATGCTTACATAGTGAAATTTAAATAAGAGATGAAGATGGTGAAGATACCCGTTCATAGACATGCAGCACAGTAGAACACATGCTCCGAAGTCCAAACCATGCATGATGCATGCCGTATACTCGCTCCTTCTCTTATACATAGTTTGGAAATGCACGTAAGATGTAAGGATCAAGGCCACGCCTAGCTAGTTACTTCCTCCAGTCGTAAATTAGCTCAGATTAAGGTAATCATAGACCGACTAAATCGCCCCTACTACAAATTAGATCTTGAAAAATGAAAAGTCACCGTGATACCAGAGGAGCTCAATAAGGGGGTAAAAATACAAATTCACCGGATCATTGTTTCACTTTGAACTGCTTTAAATATTTTAAATACTTTTGGTTTGTACTACCGGTGACAAATGAAAAAACAGAGGAAGTATTATACATAGTTTGGAAATGCACATATAATATATATTGTCTCTGTTTTAAATTAAAATTTATTTTAGGTAATTAGTTGATTTATAAATTTTTGATGTATGTGTTTTATATATGTATATAAATTTATCATCATCTACTTAAATATAGACTTTAAAACTAAATACTAAAACTACTACTATTTTAAGATAGAGAGAGTACAAGGATCAAGGTCACGCCGGGACACGCCTATATAGTTATTATAGTTAGATCCTGTTTGACATGGCTTCGTAATAATTTTATAAGCTATTTTGAGCAGTTTTTTTTTTGCTAGATATAGATGAAGCGTTTTTATGCTCTCACAATGTAATGAAACAAACTCTTCATATCATTTTGTCTCATTTCTCTCAACCATATATGAAGTGTCAGTGAAGCTGTTTTGCCAAATATTTTCATAAAACAGTTTAGTTCCCTTTGGTTAGGCTTTTCAATATGCTCTTGCTTTTGCTAAAAGCTAATAAAATGGTAAAAAACAATAGCTCCGAGTGAAAAGTTGCTTTTTTTTTGCTCCAATACAATACTTACAACCTCATCCTTGCTTTCACCCACACTCGGCTTAAAAAGATACCCACTTGCCATCTGTACTAGAAATAACAATTTATTTGCCTGTATTCCCGTCGCGTGCAAGAGAGGCATGTCCATCCGCTACTGCTCGTCATTGTTGCTGACTCGACTAACCTCACGGGAAAACGGATAAAAATGGGCTTAAAAACCCTCCTTTTGTTTTCGTTTCCATAATTTTTTCATTAGAAACGACATTGAGTACAAAATAGTAGGGAACAAAAACGACATTGGGATAAACGGGTGTGGTGACAGAGCTCTATAAAGTTAACGTCCCGAGCCACTATATAAAACTTTAAGGTTACTTTAAATAGCCCTTCAATATATTGTACGGCTAAATATACCGTAAAACAAAATATACCACAAACATAAATTAAGATAGTATTTATCTCAATTCAGCATCTAAAAATACAATGAACTTGATAAGAAAAATATAAAAAAATACCTAATTAGAGATGAGACGATTTGTTCCTTCCTCACCTCTAATAACTTCATCAACATTAGCACGTGAATTTGAACCTACATATTGCAAGTTAAATATTTGTACAACATGACAATACAGCCAAGGAATGCAAAAAATTATAAGTGAGCACAAAAATATACCACTTGGACTTTTTGGAGGTAGCTTTTTTATACGACTCTTCAATTTTTGAAAATGGTATAAAATATCATCACTCGGCAATGCTATACTCCAACCATGGATTATTTACATACCATTCATCATGAGAGACCTATTGTGATTGCATATCATTCTTTTAGGATACTTATGGCTTTTGGTTGGCATGGACCCTTCGCAATATATTCTCTTCTGATGGCATCCCTAAAGTTTGCATCAACTTGCTTCAATTGGCATGCAAAGACCAGGATAAGCTATAACTTGATCATAATTATTGCTATCTCTTAAACCCACCGATACATTTGCATTGTGTTGGCGCCGATCTGGATGGCAAACACCGGAGATGAACCGCCTAGCGGTGCTCTCTACAGAGGCACGAACGGTCCGTAGCCATGGGCCAGACGGTCCGCGACCTGGGCGCAGGAGCGGCTCCTTCTCTACATACGTCCGGACGTTCTGTGCCTGGGGCTCGGACGGTCCGCGATGCCGCAGAGGGTTGTCTTCTTCACATCAAACCTAGATCTCGCCTCCTGGGAGGGACCCCATCTGGGAGCAGAGATCCTAGGGTGTGTCTTGGCATCGGTAGGCCACCCAAGACCCATCTAGTTAACGTAGAGCCAAAGAGAGATAAAGATTCGACGTAGAGGAAGGCTAAACTAGGGCTACTCCTAATGCATAAGGTAAAACAATAAGTAGAGTTGATTGGATCGATTATGGAGGGTTCAATCGGTCATACCCCTTCATCTATATAAAGGGTGGAGGTATGGACCCGTTTCCAATCGGTTCTCGAGTTAAACCCGCAGGTTTTGCTAACAAATCCCGCTAGAAACCCGGAACCCTGGGGCCGGACAATGCACATGACAATTATAGTGTTCAACATATGCCCCCTGCATTTTGGTGAAGGTTGACGAGCAAAAAGAATATGCACTAAGCCTGATTCAAGTAACCGGCTTTTCAATCCAATAGGGTGATCATTCAATAGAGCTCTAATGCATAAAGGATGTTTCAGATTGCATCTTTCTCGGCCATGACCATCTGATCAAAGGATCAAAATGTATAGAATGGAGGTGCTCCCAAGCTTGAATAGGCAAAGTGACTATGTATGTACCACATGTTCATCATCGTGCCATTCCACATTTGAATAGAACAATATATCAACGATGAGTAGGTGGGTGGAAAGTATCCTGGCGTCACTTGATGAATAGGCAATGCTTGCTACGTCACCTTTCGGACCGTTTTATTCTGCCATTTTGTTTTCGCGGGTGACCGACGTTTCTTTGTTGGCCGATCGCATAGAACTACCTTCTTGCTAGCATATTTGGAGAGCAATTGGTCAAAAGTATGATCGAATTTGACCAGTAGACCATGTGTGTTATATGTATTTTGCCCCTGCGTCTCCTTTTTCGCTTTGTGTGGAGGCCGATGCACTGGCCATGGGCAGACTGTATGGTTGAGTTAGTTGTATCGTTTGTTTAAGCACCGGACCTTCCGAGCCCAGGTGCCGGACCATCCGCAATTATCGAGTCACGGAGCTTTGCTCGACTACTCGATTAAGCCAGCCCCCTGATGCTTCCAGACATGTTAGTCCTCCAGTCTGGAGCCTTCTGAGTAATCCCTCCTTGTGATATATTTGACGTGCGAGGATCACCAATGGCGATGATTTTGCTTTTGCCTTTATCGGCCACTTCTGGTCGAACCAATACTTTTTTGCTTGCTAGTTCTATTATATTGACAAGAAATGGTTGTGTGTACACTTGCATCTTCTGAAAACTCAATCGACCCTCATTTATGGCCGATTGTAGCTGCCGACGAAAAACGTTACAATCATTGGTGGCATGGGAAAAAGAATTATGCCACTTGCAATAAGGATGTTTCTTTAACTGATCTAGAGGAGGAAGAGTATGAGTCACTTTAATGTTGCCACCTTTCACTAGTTCATCAAATATTTTATCACACTTAGCAACATTAAAAGTAAATTTTACTTCTTGCCAATTCTTTTGAACCGCCTGTAAAGAAGAATATGGTGAAGGTTTGGCCTTTGTTGGTAAAACAAGTTTAGTGGTACATAAATTATCACACACCACTAGATGTATAATACGACCGACCGATTTTGATGTCACTTTACATTGTCTTTCACAGGCCAAAGCCCGCTGATGTAGTTGAGCTATTGAAAATAACTTAGTGCCATCCAATTTGTCTCTTAAGTAGGATAGCAACCCATTAAAAGCCCGCCCTGCTAGCTATTTGTCTGTGACATGGATTTGAAAGCATCGGTTTCTAGTGTCCCTGAACCTTCGAATATAATCATTAACCGATTCTTCGCGTCCCTGTCGAACTGAGGCTAAATCAGCCAGCCCTAATTCATATTCCCCGGAAAAAAATGCTCATGAAATTTATTTTCTAAATCATTCCAAGAATTAATGGAATTAGGAGGAAGTGCGACATACCATGCAAAAGCGGTACCAGTAAGAGATAAAGAAAATAAACGAACACGAAAGGCTTCCCCATCGGCCAATTCGCCTAGGTGTGCTAGGAACTAGCCTACATGTTCATGTGTGCTTCTACCACTTTCACCAGAAAACTTGGAAAACTATGGTATCCTTGCCCCTTGTGGGTACAGAACAGTGTCAAACTAGTGATCATATGGCTTTTGATATGATTGCCCTACTTTGGCTACTCTAACTCCGAGCGTATCTCAAAATATTTCAGTCATCTCTTCCCTAATTTTCTCCATTGCGCCTGGTGGCAGACCACTGGACTCTAGGTTGTGGGGCTCATTTGGCCGAGTACTGTTTGCCGACCTTCCTGCCGTGCCCGATCGAGAACTTTGACCAGCCTATGGTCATATGGTACGCTGTGGTTTAAATATGTAGGGGGAGGAACGCACTACTGTCGTGGTGCATAATAAATTGGTGTATAGTGCGCAACAGAATGTTCTGTGTATGTGTATCCGAACTGTCTGGTCCAGGCGGTCCAACGGTCCAACACAATGTTGGATTGTCTGATGGTAAATTCGGACTGTTCGGTTTGGTTCGCTACTATTGTTGCGCCATGTGGTGGTCCTGGTGTAGCCCTAGACTATCCGGCAAGGAAAGCCGGACGGTCTAGGCAAGGGTCGGACTATCCGGGCAAAGGCTTGGAGGGTTCGACCATGTCTAGGGACGCCGATCTGCTAAGCAGAGACAATGGTGGTGGTATTTGTCCTAAATATGAGTTCATCAGCATTACCATATAATGATTAGGGATGTGAATCACCATTTGTTGTCAATGTATTAGACGTAGACATCATGTTACTAGTTTTAAATGATGGAAGATTAGGAGCAACAAGTTTCTCCAACGAATGTGTTAATTTTTGAATTGATTCTTCTAACCTTCCAATCTATTGTTTCATTTGATTCTGTTGCTGATCTACATACTATTTAATAGATTGGATGTTGTCAGGTTTACTCATATTGGGAATTTGAAGTGAAGATAAAGAGACGCGACCTCGATCTCTCCATGTGTGACAACCTTCTGGTGGCGATCCATCGTGAATTGTGACGAGAATTTCTCCTTCGTCAGACGCATGTAGTCTTCGTATTATTGTTGCTCATCGGCTGACAGGCTTTCAACAACTCGCTTCAGGATATTGTCTGGGGAGGTATCGGTGTGATCTTTAGAACCGACCATTTGAGGGCCTGATTTTTAGTAGATCTAGACACATGTTCCCCATCGGAGTTGCCAAAAAGTGTGTTGGCACCGATCTGGGCACTAAACACCGAATATGAACCGCCTGACGATGCTCTCTGTGGAGACGTAGACGGTCTGCTGTCCTAGGCCAGATGGTCCACGACCTGGACGCAGGAGCGACTCATTCTCTACGTACGTCCGTACGATCCACGCCAGGGGTTCGAATGGTCCGTGTCACATCCGGATTTAAGGGGTAAAACCGGGTGTGTCTCATATGTGCGCCAAAGAAGAACAACACATATAATGACCAAGTGTATAGAGATAAATATCATAAATATTATTACATAGCGAAAGTATCTTACAAAAATAAATGATAACAACAAAACGAACTAATAATTATTCCTTGGCGCCATCAAGCTGTCTAGGAGACGCCACCTAGATAAGCTCGTACTCCTCGTTGTAGACCTCCTCTTGGGCTACCTGCTCTTCGCCTATGGGGGGGTTTATATATCGCAAGAGTGATCTCACAAAAGATCATAGCTCAACAAGATGTGGAGAATAATGTGCATGAACTCACCAAAGGTGGGAGCTCATGTGAAGTGTAAGGCTCATTAACAAATAATGGGTAAAGCTGAGCATTGCTTTTAATAAGTTTGTCAAATTTTATTAACAGTTACTAAATGTAAGTATATACCAAACTAGAGTAATAATAGATCAAAATTAATAATAAAATCATAATGCGATGCAAATGACAAACTGAATTTAATTTCATGAGTTAATCATGCGAGAGCCCTAAGCTGCTCATGACCGCGAGCGAGACTAGTATACTAGTTTTACACTCTGCAGAGGTTGTACCCTTTACCCACAAGTCATGTTACCCATCTGCCACGAGGTTGTATGGGCCCATACACCTCTACCAAGGAAGTGAGATAGGGTAACACTACGAGGCCTTTACAAAGTTCCACTAGCTTCAGAAAACCTGCTACAGTTTCTAGGGAGCGCAATGTAGGAATCCCCCGTCTAAAAAGCCATCACACCAAAATCAACCCGAGAACCTCCCTACACCGACCACTCCCCTACTGCCCTTGTCCCTTTCGGGTAAGGTAGACCTCCACTAGCTTTCCTAACTAGTCAGCCAAATGTGTCCCAATCCACCCTTGTGGTGGCACGTGTATCTCAAGTTAAGCTCCATGTTTCAGCTAACATAATAGTCTTATCATGAACTGAATAGAACAACAATAATAAAGCATGATCATGAATGATAATTATCTTAACACCCAAAACCATATATAGCAATAGTAGAGACTACCTAAAAGTTCAGGGGTAAACAAGGTGTTAAGATGACCAAACTAGGGTGACCTATTGGTTCCCATCAAAATTAATCCTAAGCATGTCAAAATGATTATAGAGAACATTATGGGGTAAATAAAGTGGTCAAGGGCACAACTTGCCTTCAATGAGCTCCTGCTCAGTATTTTCCACCGGCTGGTTACTGGGGTCCTCGGTCACTTGCTCGTCTACTCAAAGAAATACAAACAAACATGGTATAGGAGAATATAACATTACATCAAACATCAAAACAGAATGCATGATAATATTCTTCGCATCATAACGAGATCGTAGGTTTGAGAATCACTAAATTCAGAGTTACAGATAACAAGTTATAATTTTCTGAAGTTTTAAGTGGTTGATATAGAATAAAATGAGTGGACAATTTTAATCTATGTTTCATGATAAAACAGAGTTACCAGGTGATAAAAAATATTAAAATAAAATTAATGCAACTGGAATGGATCAAAAAGGAGTTAAAATGGATTTTCTATGAATTAAACAAGATTATGGAATTATTTTTATACTAAAAATCATTTTGTATATTAATTTATCTAATTCATTAGGTTTCTAGACTGTGCGCATTATTTCTGAGAAGTTCAGAGCTTAATCTATAAAATTTAGGGCCCTTCGGTAATTATTCTAACACTAAGGAGGATTGCGGGTTGGTATCCTAACAACAGAGGGTCTCTTTTACAAAACTTCTACGCCGAAGGGGTATCGGGTGATTATAGCCACACAAATCACGATCGACGGTCTAGATTTAATGACGAATCGATATCCCTCGTCGACCCTACGATCTAATATCCACGGTCGACGATCACGCATGACTCCAACCCATCCTGATCCGCTTGATCTCAGATTGACGTATTGGATTTAATACAGCGAAGGGGTATACAACTTCTAATCCTTACCGCTATCCCAAGATTCAACGGTCGAGACGTGTCTCTCTCCTCCCAAGTACGCAGGCGATGGCGCCACCCCGACGCACGGTGGAGCTTTCGCCGGAGACCAGACGTTTGCCCCCCGTGGCGCCTTAAAACTAATCCAGAGGAAGCTAATCGTAGTACGCGAAATGGTGAACATCATAGGAGCATTATTTCCGGTGTTAAGGTCACGATGACTCCTACTCGCGATGTGAGATGGACGACTGCGCACCCCCTGCACCGATGAGCAATTCCTCCAATACAAGATCGCACCGGGTCCGGATGAGTCACACGCGGGCTTCACTGATCTATTGCCGACGCACCACGCTCATCCACTGAGCTCCACTAACGCCCAGCGCTAACCCAGGCTGTGGCGGATCTCCTAGCTACACGCCCTCGTCCTCCCGCGATTTTCCGAGCTACCCACGAGTTAAGCAATGACGGTGTGCCCCTTTAAGGGCCCGTTTGGCAAAGCTCCAGCTCCTTCTTCTTTAGCTCTAGATCCTGATCCTCCTGAGGAGCTGATCCTCCTGATTCTCCTAGAGAATCAGAATCATTTTTCAAACCGTTTGGCAAGTAAACTGATTCTTGTCTGCTGAGAGTTGGTGGTCTGGCGATTGTCTGTTTTACCCTTTGCAGTTCAACTTTGTTACAAACCAATAAGTAGGATGCATATATGGGAAACATTATAAAACAATAACATATAAAATATTCCCATCATAGTAGTGCATAAAATGGTGTCAAATGTTTAATCCATAAATTGCATAAAACTAGCACGACACAATATCCAAAATATGACAAGAACCACCTTTTCTAATCACCTTGACTCCCAAAGTACCTTCGATACATCATCACAGAACCTATTCATGTTCCTACTACTCGACCCTATGGTGGATGTATCTGATTCATTCTGAGGGACATGTCGCCTATAACAGGATGGAATAGTAGGGATATAATCTAGGTCTCGATCACATCTATAAAAATCCTCATCCAATGCACTATTCTCACGGATGAAATTGTGAAGACACATTGCAGCAGCAACAATCATTTTTTGTTTGTCCATAGGATAAGTTGGCATCTTAAGAAGAATTCTCCATTTCATCTTCCATACACCAAATGTGCGTTCAACAACATTCCGTAGACTTGACTGTAAATGATTGAAGAGCTATTGCTCACCATTAGGTGGAGGACCATTTCTCCATTCCGGAACATGATATCGTTGCCCTTTGTACGGGGCCAAGTACCCATCCCTATTTGGATATCCAGCATCAACAACATAGTACTTTCATGTAACATACATTATACTTGAGTTAGAACCTTGAAAAATATGTGGACAAAAAGTAGACCAATTTTTTGACATTTGTTTACCTAGAGGGGGTGTGGAAATAAATCTTCATCAGCTTCAAGCACATGGTACAACACAATAGTATCATGCATGGAGCCAGGTTGTCCAATAGATGCATATATAAAGCGCATATCAAAATCAACAACTCCCATCACATTTTGAGTAGGTTTACCAGACCTTCCCATGAACCTGATGAAGTCTTTCTTTGGAGGCGTTGCATTTATATGAGTGCCATCAATTGCTCCAATACAACCCTTAAAAAGTGAGGCCACATTCTTTGATCATTGGTAATTCTTCTATGCACTATATGGAAATTAGGGTCCTTTGGTTGTATGTACCTTTTTGACATTGCTACCATGCAATTCAGGACATCACTGAATTTTCTGCTAATTGTTTCATTAGAGTGCTTGAAATCCTTTTGGACGGCAGTGAATGACCAAGCATGACCACAAATAACAAGAAACAATCCTAAAGATTCCATAGAGCTCATATGGATGGAAGAGGATAGACCAAAGTCTCTTACCAACTCATCATGCAAATTGTATAATAGAGCTGGTTCCATCCTAAACATGTTGTAGCATTCTTTTGGATTGTTCAATGCTTCCATGACCCAAGAAATACCAGAAAATGTTGTTGCCCTTGGCTCATTCTTATCAACATATGATGCATAATACCATGATAAAAGAGATGCAGTAGCCACAATATTTTTTTTGGTTCCCAATAATAACTTGAAGAACTTTCAAGTCTTCTGAATCACTTGAGTCCCTTTCACTATCAGAAGAAGAAGAAGACATATGTATACATCAAAGGAATGAGACAACAACAAAATATCTTAAAAACAAAAACCAGTGAAAAGGGCAGCAACAAAATAGATAACAAAAAATAGGGCAACAACAAAAGTGATACAATCCATCCACAATAATGTCACAACAAGTTCAAACCGGAGTAAAAAGGATTAAACAGATACATAGTAGCACTGAAAATGGGACATAGTGCTACAAAAAACTACAGATCCTAGTGACTCATCCTAGTGACCCAATCATGTTTCATTGTAAGCCAGTTGAAGCGTTCTTCCGGTGTGTCCAAAGTCGTAAACATCTCCCTCTCTGCCCTCTTGACAAAAACTTGAGATGCTATGAAGTGTTCTTTTGTTCTTGGAACTGCACCACACTCCTTCACCAGTGCCATGACATCTCTAATGGAGCACCCATTGTCCTCCTTTCTTGCCAAAGACTC
Source organism: Zea mays (assembly GCF_902167145.1). Lineage (NCBI taxonomy): Eukaryota > Viridiplantae > Streptophyta > Magnoliopsida > Poales > Poaceae > Zea > Zea mays. The sequence goes on along the minus strand of NC_050102.1, from coordinate 41,150,351 downwards.
AACGGATGTTGTGCTCTTCTCACTTGCTATCACAAGTTTGCTCAATTGATCTTGCACCAATGTCCTCCCAATGACCTGGGCTTTTTACCCTTGTCCTTTCGACCAACAGAAACATGACGCTTTCCTTTAGCAGTTGTAGGGGAAACCTCTTCACATTCTTCACATTCTTCATAGTCTTCATCCTTGTCATCATTGGCCTCATAGTCTCCATCCTTGTCATCAGTGTTCTCAGTGGTTTCACCCTACAGAATTTGTGGTGTAGTACCACTTGACGGAGCCCAATGATCATCTCCTATGTTCCTAATATCTTCATACATGATGGCTTTTTCTTCCTCATGCAACAGAGGCCCATCTTTAAACTTGGCAATTCCTTTGTATTGCTACACATTAGGAGAAAGAAGATGTTAGACATATAACATGTAACACAAGATGCAATAAATACAATTATCAAAAGTTCTATTACCTTATTCAAGTTCTTCCACCTTTCATTTGTCGCACTCCAGGTTTTTTTCGCGGTGTCCCATCCCAAACCAGTTTCCTTCGATAGTCTTTTCCAATTTGTGTACTCAATCCTCATCTTGTCCCATTTCTTCTTGAACTGCATTTTGGTGTAGGACAACCCAGACTTTTCTTTGAATTTGTCCATCACATTTTTGTACCCTATTTTATTTAAGTGGATACCAGAACGGTTGTGCGCCTTCACTTGTTCGGCGAACAATTCACACACTAGAGCAGTGTTATCTTCATTCCAATCGACACTATCACCCATATTGCTGTAAAAAAATTAAAATCTAAAACAAATATATGCAGCTACCAAAAAGGAATGTGTTCTACCACAGGCCGGTCGTGGATAGCAGAGCAGAGCGGCACCGCGTCTAGCGAGCAGAACGGCGGGACGAGCAGAGCAGAGCAGGGAGCAGAGCAGAAAACCGGGACGAGCAGGAATCGCGCCGCCCCCGCGGCCGTGATCCACGTCTGGCAAGCCAGCCTGAGGCGCCGCGCAAAGGGCAGGCACCTCTGGACGAACACACAAGCACACGGTCAGAAGAAGCACGTACCTGGGAACCGCAGGATAGCAGACGCGGTTGGAGCTCTCGCTGGAGGACGACAAAACTGCTAGAGATGGGCGAAACCCTAGCCGCCGCTCCCTTCAGCGACAGACAGGGGTCACGGGACAGAGGACGGGCGCCGTGGAGGGTTGCGGGAGGGGCTCGTTATATTTTTGTCCAATGGCAATTGCGGGTAATTTCGATCAAACTTTAAGGGGAGGTCCATATTTGGTTGATTGAGGAGCTGTTTTAAGGGAGGGTGGAGCAGGTTTTTTAGATCCCACATTTCTTCACAAAAACAACTCCGAATCTTTTGGCTCCATACGAGAATCAGTTAAAAAAATACCTGTTTGGCACAGCTCCTCCAAATCCTCGCTTAGAATCAGGAGCTGGAGCTGTGCCAAACGGACCCTAAGTATCCCCAGGTCATCTAGGTCACTGGATGGGCGAGATTTGACCGGGTTTTTCGAGTCCATCCGAGATCAGCGCGGTTGTTACGCGGACTTTCGGGCAGTGAGGGGCGATGCTGACCATGGCGGTCCACACGTTAGCTGCTCAGGTAGGAGGGGCGCGAGCGCGACTGGCTGGCACTCGGGCCCCACAAAACAGCGAGTATCCCTCATCTCTCTCAGGTTCGCGGACGCCGACCTTCCGGGCCCACCAGCCAGTCACTCATCAGGTTCGGCGCACGTCGTTTGGGCCGCGCGGGGACAAGAGCGGAAATGGGCCTCCAACGGAATTTGACCCGCGCGACTGGTTTGATCCTTCTCTATCTTTTTCTTTTTCCCTTTCTGTTTTCTTTTCTTTTTATTTTTATATTTCAAATTTGAATTCAAATTTTGTTGTAAAATTCACACTTAGATTAAATGCACAAATTAAAATACCAGTATGAAAAGGTATATTTATTTATATATATTTTTATAGTGTGTATTATTTTCCTTTCCTTTTCTATGTCATTTCAATCTCTAGACTTCAAATTAGGTTAAACCCTAATTTCAGCATTAATTAAATGCACAAGCAAAATCTCCAACATGATGCATAGATTATTTATGTATCTCTAGTTAATTTAGGCACTTTAAGTATGATTATTAATATTTATCATGAATAGAGGGCAATACACATAAGGAGATTAACTCTTCTCTTATTATCCACAAGTTGGGTATTGCAGTCCGCGATGGCGCAGGGGTCGTCCTCTTCGCAGTAGACCTAGATCTTATCTCTCAGGAGGGACCCTGCCGAGTATGAGAGATTCTAGGGTGTGTTTTGGCATCAACAGGCCACACAAGGCGCCTCTAGTCAACGTAGAGTCAAAGAGAGATAAAGAATTGAGGTAGAGGAAGGCGCTCGCACCAATCGACGTTCGTCGTCCGGCGCCCGTGCCAAGAAGGTGGAGGCGTGGAACCGTGCACCTGTCGTGGTCCGTGGAGGTGCGGCATCGGGACGAAGGCATAAGCATCAGGCGTGGATGCGCGATGCCAAGATGAAGGCACGGGAAGTGAGCAAGCCTTTGCGTGAGTGAATTAGGCCTCTTATGGTTTCTTTTGGGCCAAAAATGTATACCTATATAAAAAAGTTTTGGACTACGACCCGTGCCATGGCCTAGGTGGTTCGGACCTAATATTCACCCCTGAGGGCTAGTTTGGATACTTTGGGATTAGAGTGTTTTGAAGGGATTGGAGAGGGTGTAAATCCCTAATAGATCAAATACTCTCTCAATACATCTCAATCCACTCCAATCCCACTCGTTACTAGAGTATCCAAACTAGGCCTGAACAGGTGTATGAAAACGAACGGGGTCGAAAATATTAAGTAGAAACTCATAATTTAATACAAACACACATGATATTGATGCCTAACTGACGAATGACTGGCAGAGCAACAATATGGAATAAATAGATACAGAGAGGCAACACTCTATTATTGTTTGCTTGCTAGTGGTATACATATAGTTATGACTGATGTTGTTTAAGCCTTTAGGCCACTTGTCATTGAGGAGAGCCGGTGACTAGAATGACCTCTTGTGCTATAATTTGTACATAAGGATATGTGGCTTTAGCTAATGCACTAATGCATATTGGGTTGATCCTGGATTCTCAAATATGGAATAATACGAGTTAAATGCGACTAAAAATGGGATCCCGCAAAAACAAACAGGATAAACCCTCTCCCGTTTCTATACTGTTTCTGGATTTTTCCGTAAATTCGAAAACGGTTAGGTCAAATGTGAAAAACGATACGGATTGGAATTTTACCTGTCCTATTTTCAATTTTTTCATGAATACAAAAACGAACAGATGAAATGTGAAAAACGATGGGCCAATTCCCTGTATGCCAATGGAAAATATACTCGTTCCTTGTATGCCACTGGCCCCACATGTCATAGACACAAAAAAATATACCTATATGCCACTCAGTGGCACACAAGGAATGAGTATAAAATCGGATGGCATACCAGGAATTTTTCCAAAAACGATACAGGTCGGTATTTTACCATTCCGTTTTGAACCCTGCTGGCGGGTGTGGATTCAATGAGGGCGTGTGGTCCTGCACGGACACGAATCTAGCAAGGGCACAATTCCCCTCTCCGCTCCCTCCCTCCCAGTCCTAGACACGATGGCGGTACGTGGCGTGTGCGCGTGGCTCCGGTGGCACCGTGGCAACCTAGACACTGGCACACCCTAGTGCACGCTCTTCCTTGGCGAGAAATCTGCCTGCCCCAGCATGACTAGAGAAAGAAGATGAATGACTTTGAACTCTCATAGCATATACCTTACAATAGTTTTTCTATAGACCACATGTCATAACATTTTTAAAAGCTAGAGGTCAACTAAACACTACCTCAGTTTTCACATACAAAGCTGCTCATGAAACTACTTTTTTAAAAAAACTCACTAGCCAAACTGAGTTGTGTGAAACAAGATTATAGCATCTGCATTAGTTCTCTAAATAAGTTTCTAAATATAAATTTAATAAGTTGTTATTAGAAATGGATCTCCAACAGTTCTCTAAAAGAGGTTGCTAAATTTACAAAGTCCTACCCAACCCTATATTGTTGCTAAATGTAGCAACCTCGTGTACATTCCACCGACTAAATCACCCCCACACCATAACATCCACTAAATCACCCCACACCCATAACATCCACTAAATCTAACAAACAAATTGCACCTAGACATAACACATCATCAAATCAACAATTTAGATTGCTGGATAACTCTCTCTCCCTTACTCACTCAAATCCATTGGACAATATTATTTAGATCATCCCTCATGCCTCTCCCTTCCCCGTGACCCCATCGCCCCTCCTCCTATCGTCGTCGCCCCTCTCCATCACTCGCGCCGCCACCGTCAACCCCTCCCTTTGTGTCGTCGCCCGCTACCATCGACCCCTCCCATTGTGCCACCGCCACCATCGACCGTTGCCGCCACCGAGATTGTAGCGTTAGCATGGGCTACATACTAGTTTAATTGAGAAGAAGTAGATGTTATAGTACAAAATGAGCAAGAGAGCCCTCAGCCACAACACCCAACATTTACAACTCTATTATAAATTTTTTTATGTAACTCAAATACAATCCTTGCTACTAACCATATGAATATTCATTTGTTGAATATATGGGTAAGTCCTGTAGAGTACAATCAAATGCTCATCCTGCTTTTAACTGAGTTTCGGTGGTAATGTTGTCTTCGCTTCTAGTTTATTTTATGCTCAAGAGTCATCCAAGGACCAAGATTGGTGAAGAGACCAAAGTCTTATAAATATGTGGATGTGGCATACCCACATATTGTTCACCTTAAAAATTATGCTAATGAAGAATTTTTCTTTAGAACTTTGATGGTGTAATAGTTGTATGTGTGGAATACCTTGTGTTCAAATTAGGTGTGAACCATGATTTGTAAACTTAACTACTTTGTGGTGTAATATGTTCTAGTTGTTTGTTGTGATATTTTTTCCATGGCATGATCCTGGATGAAGGCTAGACATGGTGCATCTTCTAGGGTTTTACAGGAATGATCAATTAAGTGAGTCATCTAACTTAATAAACAGTGGAAGATTATTATGTTAAATACTTATTTAAAAGGGAGATGGACTTTATAGAAAACTTATGTCGAAAACCTTGGTAAGTGTCACCACATACTTCCCTTGTCAATCACGGAATGGCAACGATGGTGGCTAGGGAGACGGATGCATTGAGGGTTTTTTTGTAGCGAATGTATCATCGTCCCTAGAGTCACGTACGAGAGACAACACGTCTTTAGATTACAAAATGCTATTTACATATATTTTCAAGTGTTAGATTAATAATTGTCACTCAATAGAGACTATAACCTTGTAAAATACCTATAAATCTATCGTGTTACAAAATTGAGCAAAGAGGAAAGGGTGCAAATAATATAGATATATTTTCCTAGTAAACATGAACATCTAATGCTTTATAAGATTGTAACCCATGTACAAGTATGGTTCGATGAAGATTAAACAGATGTAAGGTACTCCATGGGTTTTCTCATGTTGAAGGAAAGAATCTAACACAAGTAGCATTGGTTAGAAGTTTTGTCCACCATTTAAACAATAATTGTTTCATCACAAGGAAGTCGGCTCAACGGGATCACACAACTCTAGCTCTAATCCTAGCTAGTCGCATCATTGTCTAGGAGCATTCTTCTAAAGGTAAGGGGCACTCGCGGGTAACCCTGACTAAATCTCTTGGTGCTCTTTAGGCCAGATCTAGCATCAATCTATATAGGCTACTGGCATGGCACGACTGATGGTCGATATTGACCTGCGTTGCTACAATGACGGGCGATTTGACTGACCGGTCGACTGGGCTGCCAATCAATTGGTGTAAGGGAAATGGACTTTAAGCCATTTCTATATTAGTTTTGTTGTTTGAATCCCATCACAACCTAGTGGATTAACTAGTTTTCTAAGTGTTTGATCATAAGATCCAATGCAGAAATACAACTTAGACTTAAAGAAAAAGGCAATATTAAGTAATAAATGGACTTTGGGTTAATTTAGTGTTTAGATAAGTCCTAAAAGGCCCTAGCGACGTGTTGGAACATGTTGAAACAACTAGAGATATCATATTTAGAATTTGGTGTTCCAGGGGGTTCAAATCGAGCAAAGTCTGAGTAGATAAAAGAAAAGGAATCGAATGGTCAAGACCTATGGCTTAGAGTGTTTGAATGGACTAAGAATAGTTTGTTTAAGGCATAGAAGTGTCCAAGACAATAGCCTATTGATGCCAATAAAGTTGTGTCAAAAATGGACGAAGTCTGGCTGCTTTGAGTGCACCTCTGTATTGGACTGGACACTAGACTCCACGCAGAGATCATGTTTTTGGGCTCAGGAAACTTGGCACATCGGACCATTCCGGTATTCCACTAGACATGAGTCGCAGAGAGGATGTAAAATAGACTTTGGTAGCAATGGCGTACCAGGCTAGTCCGCTTTGCCATCGGTCGACCTACAGTGTGTCCAACGGTGTGATGGGAAAGTCCAACCTCTCCTAACGTGGCAGTGGACAATGCAAGGTCTAGTGTGCACCGGATGCGTCTGGCGCTGCTAGTAGCTAACAATTTTTGTACAGAACGATCATTGATGGGACATGATACAGTGTCAGGTCTAGCGTACCACCGAAACAATCTAGTGTGATGACTATCAAAACATGTTTGGTGGTGGATTTCTAACGGCTCTATAGGATTTGGGGGGGGGGGGGGGGGGGGGGGGGGGGGGGCTATAAATACAACCCCAACTTGTGTGTAGGATATCCAAGAGCTTAGAAATAAGTGATACAAGCTAGAGCAACATATCCAAACTTCCCAAGTGATCCAAGTTGCAGGTCCACTACCAAAATGGCGCAGCACATGATGCACGCCACGGCCACTGTCCTGACTGCTGTACCAGCCTTTCATGTGTGACCAAAGCCACCCATACAACGTGCAACGCGCATTCATATGCATATCTAGATTGATCGATCGATCGATCGATACGATAGTACGTACGGCTCGACCATGCATATCTATCATCCAGGGGGTCCCAATAAATAAAGTATTTTATCTCCCTTTCAGTATAGCAGCTGACATTCTGATGGGAGAGAGAAGAAAAAAAAACTGAAAATGCAGCCTGAAAATTCTCCCCGGGTGCCAAACACCAAACTTATTGGCCAAGTATTTTATTTCCGTTTTTTAGATAGTATCTGACATTCTGATGCGAGGGAAAAAAAAGGGCAAGAAACTGAATTAATATGCAGTCTGAAAATTCGCTCGCGCGTTTGTACTCTGTGCCAATGGGGTCAGTCACGGAGACAGTCCTGACAGTACAAAACGAGGTGAACATTTATTTGGACGGGCGGGCGGGCGTGTACAACTCGGCCGCCCTACATGATCCAGCGGTTGCTACAGGTGCGGAACAGTGAACTAACTCCACGAAAGAAGCAGCGGCAGCAGCAGCCTGCAGCGACAGCTATGAAAAAAAAATACAGCCGGTCAGTAACGAATTGAAGAAACTAAGGGCCCTAAACGATCGCGAAATGTTGTGGCCTGTGGCTCGAATCCAAGACCACGATCTCTATCTCTTCGGGGAGCAGAGCAGATACATGTGCCTTGTAGTGTTGTGTACACGCACATGCACAAGTCGTCGCCGACGGCGCCTCAACACGCCAACAGCGGCGAACCGGCCCGTGATGGTTTTAATGGAAAAGCGTGTAGTAGTGCCCTTCTTCTCCATCCATCTTCCATCTGCCACTTTATCAACCCGTCATCAATTCATCAGCTGCATGCACCATCGCAGTAAACTCTCCACTCCATCCTGTCATCCATCCACCCACCCACCCAGACCCAGCTGCACCCTCTCGCTCCTTTATTGCGCCACCGCCGGCCATGGCTGCCTGCCCACCGTCCTCCCCCACCACATGGCCAGTCCAGCGCACAGATATAGCAGCAATCACTTAATGCTAGCTCCTCTCCCCCGTGAGCCGTAGCTTCACTCTGCATGCACTCCGGCCATGGGCCCATGGCTATATAAGCCGCTGAGCTGCGATGCCACAGCACCGCGCGGCCTCAAGCAGCTCCTTTCTTCAGCAGCACAGCTAGCTAGCCATGGGGAGCAAGGGGGTGGCGCTCGCGCTGCTGCTCTGCCTTAGCGGCGCGGCCGTGGGCGCGTGGGCTCGCCCGGTCGCCACCAAGGACGCTGCTGCCGACGAGAAGTTCCTGTGGCTCAAGAAGCACTTTGGCAAGGGTGGTGGCGGCTTGGGAGGCGGCGGCGGTGGCGGATATGGCGGGGGGCGGTGGGTATGGTGGAGGAGGTGGCGGCGGGCTGGGTGGTGGTGTTGGCCACGGCTTCGGAAAAGGTGGCGGCCTTGGCGGTGGCATCGGCCATGGTCTTGGTGGTGGCTATGGTAAAGGTGGAGGTCTTGGTGGTGGGATCGGCCATGGCATTGGCGGAGGGTATGGTAAGGGTGGTGGCTTTGGAGGAGGAATCGGCCACGACATTGGTGGAGGCATTGGCCATGGCATGGGCGGTGGCTACGGCAAGGGTGGAGGGATTGACCATGGCATCAGCGGTGGCTATGGAAAAGGCGGTGGCCTTGGTGGTGGATATGGCAAAGGTGGCGGACTCGGAGGCGACATTGGCCATGGCATGGGTGGAGGCCATGGCAAAGGTGGTGGAATTGGGCATGGCATGGGTGGTGGATTCGGCAAAGGCGGTGGTGGTCTTGGCGGCGGTAGTGGCTACGGTGCTGGTGGCGGCGGGGGCCTTGGTGGTGGAAGTGGACATGGCATGGGTGCCGGATTCAGCAAGGGTGGTGGTCTTGGCGGCGGCGATGGCCTTGGCGGTGGAAGTGGGCATGGCATGGGTGCCGGATTCGGCAAGGGTGGTGGTCTTGGTGGCGGCGGCGGCGGAGGTGGTGGCGGTGGGTTTGGCAAAGGATTTGGCTTTGGGTTTGGCAAAGGCAGCGGGTTCGGTGGTGGTGGCGGCGGTGGGGGCGGCGGCGGCATCGGTGATCACCATTGATACGTCAGCATGCAGCATACGTCTCCTCTCGTTCTATCACTTACTTTTGTATTCGTTCATGCTTCGTACCTTGTCATGACTATGGGTGATGGTGATATCCTTCACAGTAGTATTATGTGTGTACTCCATGTAATGCTCGCTCCCTAAAAGATTCGAGAAATATAAATGAAGTTAATGCTTCGTTTGAATTTGAATGATGTGAATACGTTCATGATGACGCTCTACGAATTGATGCAGCGAGCTCGGACAGTAGAGCCATACACCTATATATTGGGTTGTTAGTGTCAGGTTCCACGAGAGTTAACATCATTGTAGTACAGTACTATCCGTGCATATTTCTCAACTTCACAATACTTGTATCAAACTGACAAACGACAGCACAACTTGGACAGTGTTGGGGACTTGTTCTCAAATGCTATGAGTCAAGAACAAGGTAACATAGAAAATGTTAATCGGTAAAGTCCTTCGTCCTTCGAAGCATTATTCCTCTCAGGATATAATGGTTTTCGGACGAAGGTTATGAAGGGCATACCTTCATAAATACATTATATAATGACAAAGGATGAATTGTAAGGAATATAATGAACAACATAAACAATTATATCTTATTATCATGTATAAACAGAAATAATCGTTGGATTACAAATGTACCTTCAACTAGAAGGAGATGAAAGTACAAGCGTGACGCAAAAGTGAATGCCAAATCAGCGTGAACAGTACGGGGGTACTGTTCACCTATTTATAGGCACAGGTCACAGCCTATACAAAATTACATTCATGCCCTTTACATTTGATAATAATTCTATTGTAATCTATCGAGGTCTGAATAGCCTTTTCATCTTTAAGTTGGTTTCATTTTGTTGCTATCATGCCGAAGCTTTCCTGCTCACACCTTCGGCGCTGTATCATCCTTCGTATTATTCTGGTCTGCTGTGATACTGACTTGAGTCCGAAGATACCTGTTCACACATTAAACTCCAGAAATACTGTTAAATCTTGTTTTTGAGGACCTTCGTAAGCCGAAGGCCCCCAACAGTAGCCCCTCGCAATATTAATTTGTTTAAAACAATAAATTTAGATTGCGATATAGACGAAGGCTTTACGCCGAAGGTCCGAAAAAACACCTTCCCTTTGCTAGAATAGCAACATTCACTGACAAGCGGGGTCTTTCAATTTTCAACGCACTGGGCGTATAAATACGGTCATACCGCAAACTCATTTGGCACGCTCTCTTGTCATCTGCTCTCGCTCACTCGATTTTTAGCTTTTGTGCACTAAGATTTTCTGAGCTTTTAGTTTTGAAGCTTCGGCTTTGAAAACAATTTTTTAGTGTTTCCGAAGATGTCTGGAGATAAGAAGGCTGCTGCTGAGACGAAGCTGAGTCTTGACGAAGAGAAAAACTTGGGGTTTCTTATAGCGATGTCGAAGACCAACACGGAAAAAATCACCAAGGAGATTCTAGAAGGTTTGTCTGAGGATACTGGTGACAGCGACAGTTATGATGTGGACAGCGGTGGTGAAGACTCCGAAGATCGTCCCTGGCGACCAAGCCATTCAGTTTACGGTAAATCAACTATCAAAGAAAATCATCTTGTCAACATGAGAGGAAGGTATTTCCGGGATTTGTCCATCGTGAGGACCGACGAAGGGGAGAAGACTTGTCCACACCCTGAGGAGAATGAAGTCGTAGTGTACCGAAGCTTTTTGAAAGCTGGGCTGCGATTTCCCTTGAGCAGCTTCGTCGTGGAGGTGTTGAAAATCTTCGAAGTCTATCTTCACCAACTTACCCCCGAGGCAATTATAAGGCTGAATATCTTCGTGTGGGCCGTGAGAAGCCAAGGTCTGAAGCCTGATGCAAAAAGCTTCTGCAATATACACGAATTATCATACGAAACAAAACCTTGGGGTAAGGAACAGTATCATAATAATTTTGGCTGCTACAGTTTCGTTTCTCGGTCCGGGTCAAGCTGTCCCGTGCCAACCTTTCGGAAGAGATGGCCCGACGACTGGATGACAGAATGGTTTTATGTGAAGAATGACCTGTCAGTCCGAGAAGATATCAAAGGTATAATTATGCGCCCTATTTGGCAAAGCTTCGGCCTTCGGAGGCCGAAGGTTGAAATGAATGAAGCTGCCGAAGAATGCCAGAGAGCCTTCGGCGTTATCTGTTCTTTTATTGGAACGAGAGATTTAGTACAAGAGCATATTGCCTTCCGGGTATGGCCGCTCGCGGAGAAATGGGAAATGCCGCAAGAAACCATAAAAGAGGCCGACGAAGGTGGACTTGTCAGACTGAAGTACACCTTCAAGTTCGGAGATAAATTCGTTGAGCCAGATGATGACTGGTTAAAAAGCATTGAAAATTTAAGTGATGAGCTGCTTGGGGCTTATTCGAAGGCCGAAGATACTGCGATGTCAGCAGCCTTCGGAGGCCGAAAAAAGAAGAGGCTGAATCGAGTATTTGATGCAATTGGGTTTGTCTACCCTGACTATTGCTATCCCATTCGAAGGCAGAAGAGAAAAAACACAACCTCTGCAAAAGAAGAAGCTGTAACTGCTCCTAGCGAGCCAGAACCGAAAAGAAAGAAGATAAAGGTCCTCACACATCGGCCGCGCTATATTGAACCAGCTTCGGTGCCTGAGTTTACCGGAGAAACTTCTTCGGCCACCGAGGCTAAAAAGCCAACCAAACCAACCTTGCTGCCAGTAGTTGCAGAAATGGCCGAAGCGCCAAAAAGGATAGAATTGGAAGAACCGAAGATTTTGCTACCAGAAACCGAAGAAATGGCCGAAGCGCCATCCACAGAAAAAATGGAAGAAGTGAAAAAACCATCTGAAGAAAAAACATCAGAAGTTGTGAGTCCTGCAGCAAATGTTGAGACAGTAAAAAATCAAAAAGTGCCAGCAGTGACTCCGAAAAGAAAGAGAATGGCTAATGTGCTAGATGTACTGGAAACAATCAAATCTTCAAGCACACCTCCGAAGAAGGCTGCTGCCACTCCTGAAACAACAACTGAAATTCTTGATACAAAAGCTCCAGAGCAAGAAACTGAAGCCGAAGCTGGGTCTTCAGAGCCCGTAAAGATAAAATCCTTGGAAACTGAGGAAGAAAAAATAACAAAGCCAACTTTTGTTGAAGAAATCGGTGCCGTTGCCCCCGAAGCATCCTCCAAAGTTCGTGATTATATTGTTCGTCATGCTTCGGGGAAAAAACTGTCAGAAAAAGAAGAGCAAGAGGCCCAGCGCTACGCCCAAAAACTGAAGTATCCAAAGGGGGTGTTAATATTCAATGGTAATGGAGAAGAAGACTTTTTGTATTGTCTCCCTGACAGCAAGGAGATTTCTGTCTGCCGGGAGATGAGCAAGAGCTTCGGATTCCCAACTTTAGAAGACGGGCTCTCGGTGCTGTCGAAGAACGATCTGGCCGACAGCCTGGCCTATAATAGCTTAAAGGTGCGACAAATGGGATCCTTGTATTTTTTGTTGAGACCAAAATTTTTCGTTTGTTTAAATCTATTGACACACACATATTTCTCTTTGCAGGGCCTGATACTTAGCAATGCCCTCAGGGCACAGAAAGATGCTGAAGACGAAGGGTGTGCTATAGCCCTGAGCAACCTTCGTTCCGAAGTAATTGAACTGAGGAACGAAGGCCTCGAAAAAGATAAAATATTACACTCATTGATAAATAAAATAAAGGAAGACGAAGCTGCTTTTAAGAGTCAAGCTGAAGCTCAGAAGCGCGAAATTGAAGATCTTCGGAAACAACTGGCCAGAGCCAAGGAAGAACGCATACTTGAAGAAACAAGGCGAGAACTCAGCGACCAATGGGCAGATCACTTAGAAGTAACTGTTGAAGAGCTTCGTTCGTCCAAGAAGAGATGCTATAACAAATCTATAGAGTGTGTTAAGAAGTTAAAAGCTAGCTTCGCCAGGGTCAGCGCCTTCTCAAGCGAAGAAAACTTTACGAGAGGCAATCCCGAAGGTCCCATCAAATGGATCGACCACGAAGCTGAGGCGTTCGAAGAAATTTTAAATAGCCGTGGAGATATATGTGCTTTCTCTGGTGCTAGAGGGATTGCCACCATTTTAGAGAAGAAGGGCTGCGAACATGTAAAAATTTTAGCACAATCCGAAGCTGCTTTGTCCTTTGAAGATGCAAGAGATCCTTCGGCCGAAGCTAGCATGATCGGTGGAAAATTTTTCACCGATATCTGGGATAACGGTGGCCGAGAAATGGTCGGAGAAATTATTCAAAAAAGTGAAAAGGGCATTCACGATGCTAGAGAAGTGACTGAGGCTGCTGAAAAGAGCGCAGAGCCCGAAGGTCAATTAGGTATTAACTAATAGTTTTTATTGTGTTGTAATTTTTGGTTTTAAGCTTCGTTTGCCATTTGTAATAGCAATGTAGCTGTATCCTGTCCTTCTTCAGATCCTGCTAAAGCGTCTCCGGGCCCTCAGCCGAAAGGAGACGACGAAATTAAAAAGATGGCTGAAGCCATTATGGACGAAGTCGTCAATCGGCTCCTAAATGAGGCTGCAGAAGTTGTTCTGAGAGAAGATTAAATACTATTGTAAATTAAACTTCTGAAATGTAATATATTGTAACATTTTGTAATCCTGAATGTAATATACCCGTTTTTATTGCTCAATTCTTTACAATGCATGAAACTTTACACGTACCGCTTTTGAGTCTTTGACGAAAAAACACCTTCCCTTCTTTTCATGCTTCGTGAAGAGGAATATCCAGGCTTCGTGAAGATACTTTCCGAAGCTATACTTCCGAAGATCAATAATGTATCTCCTTGTGACATTATGATTTTTCCCTTTTTTCAAAACGTTCTTCTGTAGATTAATATGATGTCCACCTCTTGTGCCATATGCAACATGATGTATGATGCTTATGCTATGCGAAATGATGCGATGATGTTATGCTGTGTAAGATGGTGTTTATTCCGAAGATACACACATTCCTGCGACAAAACACTTAATCTTTTGAATCAGCATTGTCTTTTTACTATAAGCCTCCCTTAGGAGCTTCTTCGCCTTTTACTTCAGCGGAATCAGCGTTTATTTTTCGCTGTAAGCCTCCCTTAGGAGCTTCTTCGCCTTTTACTTTCAGCGGTATTCGCGTTGACTTTTCGTGCTTCGCCTTTTACTTAGGCGGTATCAGCGTTGACTTTTCGCTGTATGCTCTGCATTCCCTTTGGAACGACTTTGGAGTAGAAAACTTACACTGCGCTCCCTTTGGAACGACTTTTTTGTGACTTCGGCAAACTTACTCTGCGTTCCTTAGAACGACTTTTTGTTGCTTCGAAGAACTTACGATAGTTCGAAGGTCCTCTTTGTTATCACAAGTCTTTCAACAATTTAAGCCTGTGAAGAAAATATATTTTCCTTGTGGGAATCAACGAAACTATTTACATGAAACCTGAACAATGTCCTTTATTACAGAAAATAAAACTGAATGAAAAAGATTGCTATTAAGGTAGGATATTTGTCAATAGATGTGCTTTGACTCTGGCACAGTGCTGTTGACTGTGCGAGCTTCGGACTGTTCTCTGAAGTCCCTTTGATGTGGAGCATATTGGCTCCCTTCTGGCTGCTGACCTTGTTGTAGCGGTGGTGGAGGCGGAGGTTGTTGCCAGGAAGCCTGAGGTTGACTCGCCGAAGCAACAGAAACTGCAGGGTGATTGCCTACACACTCTGGGATGTAAGGCGAATGATACGAAGCAGTATGCATGACCTGCTTCGGCTGAGCCTGTTGTGCTGCCGCTTCGGCTATTTCTCTTTGCTTCTGGATGGTAACATGGCACATCCTGGTGGTATGACCTTTGTTCTCACCACAGAATAAGCAAAAGATTCTTCTCGGTTGATCGCCAAATCTTCCTCCGAAGCCCCTGGCGCCTCTGCCTCTTGGAGCTGGTGGTCGGAAGGAGCCTTGCTGTTGCCCCGAAGCCTGTGAGGAACATTGTGGCCTTTGCTGTTGGCTCCCTCTATCATCATTTTGTGTAGAGTTATGAATTGATCTAACATGCCTCGGGTAGAACCTCCCTCCGAAGCCCCTGGTCATTTCAGAAAACCTGAAAGCCTCCTCCCTTCTTTGGCGAAAATCATTATCGGCCCGAATGTACTCGTCCATCTTCTGGAGCAGCTTCTCCAAAGTTTGAGGAGGCTTCCTAGCGAAGTACTGAGCTGACGGTCCTGGCCGATGCCCCTTGATCATGGCCTCAATGACAATTTCATTGGGCACCGTTGGTGCCTGTGCCCTCAAACGCAAGAACCTTCGGACATACGCCTGAAGGTATTCTTCGTGATCCTGGGTGCACTGGAACAGAGCTTGAGCAGTAACCGGCTTCGTCTGAAACCCTTGGAAGCTAGTTAACAACAAGTCCTTCAGCTTCTGCCATGAAGTGATCGTTCCTGGTCGAAGGGAGGAATACCAAGTTTGAGCGACACTCCTGACAGCCATAACAAAAGATTTGGCCATGACTGCAGCATTGCCACCATACGAAGATACTGTTGCTTCGTAGCTCATCAAAAACTGCTTCGGGTCTGAGTGGCCATCGAATACGGGAAGCTGAGGCGGCTTGTAGGACGGAGGCCAAGGTGTAGCCTGCAGCTCAGCAGACAGAGGAGAAGCATTGTCAAAAACAAAATTCCCATGATGGAAATTGTCATACCAGTCATCTTCGTTGAGAAAACCCTCCTGATGAAGGTCTTGGTGCTGAGGCCTTCGGTGTTGCTCATCCTGGGCAAGATGACGAACTTCTTCAGAGGCTTCGTCTATCTGCCTCTGCAGTTCAGCTAGCCTGGCCATCTTTTCTTTCTTCCTCTGCACTTGTTGATGAAGCATCTCCATATTTCTGATTTCTTGATCTATCTAGTCCTCTGGTGGTGTCGGGCTAACAGCCTTCCTTTTCTGGCTTCGGGCCTCCCGAAGGGAGACTGTCTCCTGATTGTGGTCCAGCGGTTACAGAGCTGCAGCCCCAGTTGCTGAAGCTTTCTTCGGCGCCATAACGAAGGTTTATGATCGCCGAAGGTGTTCGAAAAAACTCAAAGAGTGGAAGTGAGTTCACCGGAGGTGGGCGCCAATGTTGGGGACTTGTTCTCAAATGCTATGAGTCAAGAACAAGGCAACATAGAAAATGTTAATCGGTAAAGTCCTTCGTCCTTCGAAGCATTATTCCTCTCAGGATATAATGGTTTTCGGACGAAGGTTATGAAGGGCATACCTTCATAAATACATTATATAATGACGAAGGATGAATTGTAAGGAATATAATGAACAACATAAACAATTATATCTTATTATCATGTATAAACAGAAATAATCGTTGGATTACAAATGTACCTTCAACTTGAAGGAGATGAAAGTACAAGCGTGACGCAAAAGTGAATGCCAAATCAGCGTGAACAGTACGGGGGTACTGTTCACCTATTTATAGGCACAGGTCACAGCCTATGCAAAATTACATTCATGCCCTTTACATTTGATAATAATTCTATTGTAATCTATCGAGGTCTGAATAGCCTTTTCATCTTTAAGTCGATTTCATTTTGTTGCTATCATGCCGAAGCTTTCCTGCTCACACCTTCGGCGCTGTATCATCCTTCGTATTATTCTGGTCTGCTGTGATACTGACTTGAGTCCGAAGATACCTGTTCACACATTAAACTCCAGAAATACTGTTAAATCTTGTTTTTGAGGACCTTTGTAAGCCGAAGGCCCCCAACAGACAGTTTCGTTGGCATTTTTTTGCATATTTTCTCCTCAAAGTAAAGGCGCAATTTGCGTGACAGTTTTGAATCTGAGCAGAAGTAATTAGCGTTCTGCAATTTTCACAGTATTTTTCAAAAGAAAACATTATTTTAGCATTGCTACAAGGCTTGAACTAAATTCGTCCTATTCACTCGAATGTACGCCCGGCTCGAACGTTAATGGGCTCACCGCTAGGAGGTGGGGGTAGAGCCTGCTAGTTAGAGAGTATTGACTGAGGGGAGGATCCTTTATTTTGAAGAATTAGAAATTGCTTAATATAGTAGATTATTTGGTTTGAAATTTGATATTTACTACCGAAAAAATAGGAAAAACATCGGTCAGGAACCAACGTTCTTACTCTAATAGGCCGACATACTTTGGTTAAGAACGTCAGTTTAACGACGTATAGTATTTTACGTACTTTACCGGTTAAGAGCATTGGGGCCGATGTTCTTAAATTAAGTATGTTGGTTAGTTCAAAACCAACATACTTAATGCATTAAGCATGTCGGTATTAAATAGTCAATGTACTTAACAACGAGCCATGTGGCAGGCTGTTGGGGCTCCGTGGACGTATGAATTTCGGTCGATCTATGTACTTAAGGAATTAAGTATGTCGGCCAAGGTGGCCGGCCAGCCGGCTAGTGGCGGGCGTTGCCATGTGGCTATAAGAACGTTGGTCAAGCCGACGTATTTAGATGACGTGAATATAAGAACGTTGGTTAGGTCGATGTTCTTTTAAAAAAATATAAACCCTTGTCCACCAGCTTACAGAAGTTTCCATGGCTGGTGATAACTTCAGCGAGGACATCAACCTCTTTCTCTACGCATTCGAGGGCCCTTGGGATATCTTCGGCAGAGAAGCTAGCTTCTTCAGATAAAGCTCCAACTGAATTGAATATGCTTTTCAATCGAGTGGTACATTGGCTTGCAAAGTTAAAGCATCTCTCCTTAAGAGCTCTAAACGCTTCACTGAGCTTCGTGTTCTTCTCAGCCTCAACCTTAAGTGTCATTTTCAAAGCTTCAGATTCACGGTTGAATCGGCCGGAAGTTTCTTCTAAAAGTGTCTGACCATCCATCAACTCTTTGCCCAATTTCTTATTTTGAACTTGCGCTTCGGCAAGGGATCCTTCGGCTGAGCACAAAAACTCATCTTGTTCTTTTAAAGAGTCCTCAAGTTTTTTGATTTTATTCTCCAAACCTTTTACAATAACTTCGTTCTTCCTATCTTCATCATCTTGTTGCATCTTTAGAGCTTTGCTTAGTAACAAACTCTGGAAAAAACAAACTCAAAATTAGAATACTTAAGCTAATACGAACATATCTCTGATAACTTGTAAAAAGGTTCTTACTTTGAAGTTAGAATAAAACAGGCTACCTATGATATGTTGACGCCTATAGCAGCTGATGTCCTTCTCGAGCTTCGGGAATCCAACACTCTTAGACAGGGTACTTATAATTTTAGCACCAGTACGGTCGCGGATGCATCCCATGACTTCTTCGTCGACCCCGCCAAAGAGCATTGACCCCGGCTAGTATCCATAGGAGATCGCAAATTCTTTCAACTCCGATTTATCCTCTTCAGAGAGTTGTTGGCCGCCCAAGTGCTGTTAGGTCGAAATTTGCTCCCTCTGAATAGGTTTCATCAATCTTCTTTCCCTTGTTTGAAACTGCCGCGACCACCTCTTTCTCAACAACCACATCTGATATAAGTCTGTCAATTTTGGACAAAGTGGTCGTGAGGTTTTCATCTTTGGCTGTAGCGGTGGCTTCGGCATCGGTCGATTTGGCAGCTTTGTCTGCCGAAGGCGGGGGCGGGGTTTGCTCAATCGCTTGTAGTATATTCATCATGCGTCGTTTCTTCTAGCCCTCGTCTCTCCCATCAGCAGTCGAAGAGACTTCCTTTTTCTGTAAGAGGCTGGTCAGTTCCAATCCCAGAGGACATAGCGGTGTGAATGGGAAGGACTCGGTCATTACCTTCAATATTTCTAAGACGTCAGCAGCAGAAGACGAAGGGCTTGTAGTTGGTTTCAGCACATCTTGTGTCTTCGTCTTCTCAGAGGATTTTTCAGCAAGCTTTCGTTTTTAGGAGCCGATACCTTTGGCTCCGGCACTGTTTTCATCTTCTTCAAAGTTTCTTGGTCTTCTTTGACGGATCAGATGGCTTGCTTGGCCAGAATACTCACAACCCTCTTTCTTTTCGCCCCCGGCCCCTTCGTCAAGTCTGTCGTAATCTGGGTATTCAAAATTCAGAGCATCCATCAGCCGATTCAACCTTCGTTTTAGCTGGGTGCCGAAGGCAGCAGTCATTAACTGGTCTTCTTTCTTCGTGTAATTTCTGAGGATCTCATTGCACATGGTTTCTATCATTTCTAACCATTCAGAAAATGGTTCTTTAAATTTCTTTTGAAGTTTGAAATGGTAGGGAAGTCGAACAAGTTCATATTTTCCCTCCTTCCTTCTTCTTTGGCATCCCCCATTCGATAGAGGTTGGGAGAGTTTTGTTTGCCAGATATTCCTGCACTAAGTTCCTAGTGCTAATATGACCAGCTACCACCTTGAATTCTACTTCGATCAACTGGCATGGGGAGCTATTGGGGACTTGTTCTCAAATGCTATGAATTAAGAACAAGGCAACATAAAATGTTAAATATTAATGTCCTTCGTCCGCTGAAACATTATCTCCTCAAGGATTTAATGAACTTCGGATGAAGGCCATGAGCAAAATATCACGAAGGTCACACCTTCGTGATCAGACTTATAAGACAATGAAATATAAAATGTAAAACATTAGAGAAAGATATACCAAAAACAAGTAATATTATTCACATATTTTGTTATACAAACCTAAATATTAAAACATAATATTTAGGTACATTTATACCTTCGTCTTGACAGAAAGCAGTAATTCCAGCGTAATGTGATAGCAATTACCAGATTGCGTGAACAGTACAGGGGTACTGTTCACCTATTTATAGACACAGGGCGCAACCTGTGTAAAATTACATTTATGCCCTTTACAATCGACTATAATAATGACACAAAACATCATGGGTCTTTAAGTCATTTCATCTTTAAGTCGGTTCACCCTTTCGCCTTGAGCTCTGTCACTGTGCCGAAGCTTTGTAGGTGATAACGTCGGCGCTGCTTCTAAGAGGATCTGCCGAAGGTGTTCTCTTTCTTTAGGATCTTCGGCTACGAAGCATACCCCCAACAGTAGCCCCTTCGCGGTGCTAGATCATCTTTCGTAACGAGCTTGATCCGTGAAAAAGTCTTCTAGGCTTCGGGATGCCGAAGATCTGAAAAACACCTTCCCTGAGCTCATTGGCGAGAAACGATTAAAATAATCCACGCGCGAGGTGGCCCGATCTTGTAGTAGTTACGCGCGCTCTAGCGATTCACCTTCTTGGACCCTATGGCCCACCATTCAGTGAGTGCGGGTGGCTATTTGTCCAGTGCGGAAGACCTTGACGATTCACCTTCCCACCTGCGGCACTATATAAACAAACGGGTAGGTGTGAAGTTACCACAGCATTCATTGCTATTGCACTGTTTTGCTGCCAAAATATTTACCAAAGCCGAAGCTTGTTTGTTGCATCCTCAACCGAAGCTATTTACTTTGCTCAAGCTTCGTAACAAGAAAGAGCTTCGGCAAAGTAAAAAAATTTCAACATTCAAAAAACAAGAAATTCAATCATCAGATGGCCAGAGTATGTTCCACAGCTAGGGTTACACGCGACAGAGAGGAAGCCGAAGGCGCTGAAACTGCCCCAATCTCCGAAGTGATGAAGCGCTCAGGGCTGGTAGCATCGGAGGATACACCACACCTGCCGCTGAAGCAGAACAGGCTGATGTTGAGGAGACTGAATCTGAAGATGATTACATCATTGTGCCAAGTAAACCCAGCCACCTGGATTTCGGGAAATCCACCATCTCCGAAGATGATTTGCCTAAGCTGTTGAATTTGGGCTATTTCAATGAAGCGAAGAAAGAGTTGGTTCGTTTTGGTGGGGAAGAGACTACTCTGAAGCCAGGAAAGGATGAAGTAGTGGTCTTCAAAAGTTTCTTTAAAGCTGGTTTACGATTTCCTTTGAACAAGATGATTGCTGATGTATTGAAAAAGTTTGGGATCTACCTTCATCAGCTAACTCCTAACGCTATCGTTAGGCTTAGCGTTTATATCTGGGCCCTCCGAAGCCAAGGGGTGGAACCATTTGCCGAAGGCTTCTGCCGAGTACACGAGCTTCATTATCAGACCAAGGCTAGAGGAGATGGGGTGCATGAAAACTTTGGCTGCTACAATTTTGCCTACCGCAAGAGTACAAAACTTCCAGTGATTAGCTACCGAAGCAAGTGGCCAGCTGGCTGGAAGTCTGAGTGGTTTTACGTCAAGGTTGACGAAGATAAGGAGAAGTTGGTCCAGAGTCCGTTAGAATTAATCTTCGGAGAGACCAGACCCCAGTGCAACATGACACCAGGGAGCCCAAGCCAAATTGCTCTAGCTGAATTTAGAGTTATTGCAGATCATATCGGCACTAGGGACTTAGTGCAAGAATTTTTGGCCTTCAGAGTGTTCCCAACTTTGAAGGAGTGGGACATGCCGAAGCTGAAGGGGGAAAAGAAGAAGGGGGAATTTATTCAGTTGCCTTACCATTATAAATTCAAGAAATATTTCAAAGTGCCTTGCCAAGAGTGGCTAGACACGATTGAAGTGATGTGTAATGAAATTCTTGGCAATTACTCCAAAAAAGAAGATCAACTAATGACTGCAGCTTTCGGCACCCGTCCAAAGCGAAGATTGAACCGAGTAATGGATGCTCTGGACTTTGAATATCCCGACTACGAGCGGCTGGACAAGGATGCCGAAGGACAGAAAAGAAAGAGAGTGGCTGGTGCTCTGAATAAAGACGATGAAGAACAATTGAAAAAGAAAAAGCCGAAGCCTGAGCCAAAAACAGATGCTTCGAAGAAGAGAAAAGCTACCGCTCCGAAGCAGAAGGCAATTGACGAAGAAGAAGAAACTGCTGCAACACCCTCCACCATCGACGTGGAGGAAATTTTAAAGGTAATGACTGAATCTTTGCCTGTCAAGCTGAGTCCACTGGGGCCACATCTGACGAAGCTTTTTCAGAAGGAAAAGGAGCCCGCAAAAACGAAGAAGGCAGCTAGGCCGAAAAAGCAAAGAATCATTACAGTGACAGAAGTCATCGAAGGAACACCACCACAAGCTTCAGCTCCGAAGGCCCAAGCTGTTGAGGGCACGACAGCTACCGAAGCCGCACCTTTGGAGGCCACAGCTGCCGAAGCTGCCATAGCCGAAGATATTCATTTAGAAAGCACAATTGCTGATATTGATAAGATACTACTAAATATGGCCGCAGAAGAAGCTGCCGCAGCCATCGAAGAGACTATGGCCCCAGAGCCCAAGAAGGAGAAAGAAATAGCCGAAGACACTTCGGAAGATGAAATTTTTAACTTTCAAAACTTAGTTGGTCAAGAGCTGACAAAGGCTGAAAAAGAAGAGCTAAAAGAATATGCTATATCTTGCGGATATCGGCCGGGAGCACTTCTCTTTGGTGGCATTGATGACGAAAAGTTGGGTTGTGTCCGGGATCAAACCGGTGCGAAGGTTATTGGTACCCTATGAAAGAGTATCGGTTTCCCGAAGCTCAAGACAGACATTAGCCACTACCGACGACAGCACATCGTCGGTAGTTTATTCTATTCCAATTTCAAGGTAAACAATTGTTTTCTAACTGTCGGGGACCATAATTAGGGGTACCCTCAAGACGCCTAATTCTCAGCTGGTAACCCCCATCAGCATAAAGCTGCAGAGGCCTGATGGGTGCGATTAAGTCAGGGATCAGTCCATACGAGTGACTCGATCACGCTTCGCCCGAGCCTAGCCTCGGCCAAGGGCAGCCGACCTCGAGGGACTTCCGTCTCGCCCGAGGCCCCCCTTTTAACGGCGGACGCATCTCCGGCTCGCCCGAGGCCTTGGCTTCGCTAAGAAGCAACCCTGACTAAATCGCCGCACCGACTGACCGAGTTGCAGGAGCATTTAACGCAAAGGTGGCCTGACACCTTTATCCTGACGCGCGCCCCCCGGCAGAGCCGAAGTGACCGCTGTCACTTCGCCGCACCACTGACCGGTCTGACAGAAGGACAGCGCCGCCTGCGCCGCTCCGACTGCAGTGCCACTCGACAGAGTGAGTCTGACAGGCAGTCAGGCCTTGCCAAAGGCGCCATAGGAAGCTCCGCTCAGCCCGACCCCAGGGCTCGGACTCGGGCTAAGACCCGGAAGACGACGAACTCCGCTTCGCCCGACCCCAGGGCTCAGACTCGGGCTAAGACCCGGAAGACGACGAACTCCGCTCCGCCCGACCCCAGGGCTCGGACTCGGGCTAAGACCCGGAAGACGACGAACTCCGCTCCGCCCGACCCCAGGGCTCGGACTCGGGCTAAGACCCGGAAGACGACGAACTCCGCTTCGCCCGACCCCAGGGCTCGAACTCCGCCCGGGCCTCTGCCGAACGATCTCCGCCTCGCCCGACCCGGGGGCTCAGGCTCGGCCTCGGCCACGGAAGACAGACTCGACCTCGGCTTCGGAGGAGCCCCCACGTCGCCCAACCTAGGGCACAGGCCCACCACGTCAACAGGAAGCGCCATCATCATCCTACCCCGAGCCGACTCGGGTCATGGAGAACAAGACCGGTGTCCCATCTGGCTAGCTCCGCCAGATGGGCAATGATGGCGCCCCACAAGCTCTGTGACGACGGCGACTCTCAGCTCTCTTACGGAAGCAGGTGGACGTCAGCAAGGACTCGACCGCTCCGACAGCTGTCCCTCCGCCAGGCTCCGTTGCTCCTCCGACAGCCACGACATCACGCCAGCAGGGTGCCAAGATCTCTCCGGCTGCCACATTGGCATGTACTTAGGGCGCTAGCTCTTCCTCCGCTAGACACGTAGCACTCTGCTACACCCCCATTGTACACCTGGATCCTCTCCTTACGCCTATAAAAGGAAGGACCAGGGCCTTCTTAGAGAAGGTTGGCCGCGCGGGACGAGGACGGGACAGGCGCTCTCTTAGGGCCGCTCGCTTCCCTCACCCGCGTGGACGCTTGTAACCCCCCTACTGCAAGCGCACCCGACCTGGGCGCGGGACGAACACGAAGGCCACGGGATTTCCACCTCTCTCACGCCCGTCTCCGGCCACCTCGCTTCTCCCCCCTTCGCGCTCGCCCACGCGCTCGACCCATCTGGGCTGGGGCACGCGGCACACTCACTCGTCGGCTCGGGGACCCCCCGGTCTCGAAACGCCGATAGTTGGCGCGCCAGGTAGGGGCCTGCTGCGTGCTGACGAACAGCTTCCCGTCAAGCTCCAGATGGGCAGTCTCCAGCAACCTCTCCGGCCCGGGACGGTGCTCCGTTTCGGGAGTCTCGAGTTCATGTCGTTCGACGGCGGCTACGACATGATACTCCTTCCACCGCCGCGCGACAACGACAATGGCGACCGACAACCCGCCCACCGGTGGCGGAACCGACGACATCTTCCCCACGTGGTGGAAGAACAACATTCGAGCTCGCCCCGTCCTCTCCCCCGCCAACGGAGGAGAAGGCGGGGCAACCAAGGCCAAGCGGGAGGCCGCGCTTCGTCGGCCGTCGAGCGGATCGACGTTCCCAGCGCCCCAACGGAGGGCACGCCGGGCGTCGACCTCGCGTTCGAGACGAAGGCAGGCGTCGTCCCCCCGCGACACGCTGATCCCGAGCAAGAAGACGACGCCGGCGCACTCACGGAGAGCTTGCAGGACGTCGCCCTCGTACCTGAGACGACGGTGCAACCAGTCCCCGATGTGACTACGTCGCTCCTCGTCGACCAAAAGGTACTGACTAACTCCCATCTTACGTCATTTCGACTCGGCCTCAACCCGCCAAGCGACCTCGCTTTGGCGGGCGCTCTCATTGAGGCGAGTGCAACCCCACTGGGGTTCCGTATGCGGTCGCCTTGGGACCGATTGACGGACGTCTCGACCTACGGGCCCTCTGGGTCCGAGGAAGATGACGATCCCAGCATCTGTTGGGATTTCTCTGGATTTGGCAACCCCAGTGCCATGCGGGACTTCATGACCGCATGTGACTACTGCCTCTCCGACTGTTCCGACGGAAGCCGCAGCCTTGACGACGAGGACTGCGGCCCAAGCCGCGAATGTTTCCACGTCGAGCTAGGGGATCCCTCCGAAGGCAACCATCTTGGCATGCCGGAGGACGATGATTTTCCTAGGCCGGCGCCTCGCGCCGACATCCCGCGGGAGCTAGCTGTGGTCCCCGTTCCGGCGGGGGGTCACGACCCATAGCTCGAGCAAGTCCGCGGGGCGCAGGCCAGGCTCGACGAGGGAACAGGGGCGCTTGAGACGATCCGCCGGGACGTCGGGCAGGTATGGGCGGGCCAACCCCCGGCCGGAGAAATACGTCACCTGCCCCAAGGTCTCCAGCACCGCGTCGCCAACGATGTCGGGCTCAGGCCGCCGCCCGCATCCAGCGGGGTTGGTCAGAACCTGGTAGCCGCAGCGATGCTCCTCCGCACGATGCCGGAGCCATCAACCACCGAGGGTCGGCGAATCCAGGGAGAGCTCAAGAATCTCCTGGAAGGCGCCGCGGCCCGACGGGCCGAGAGCACTGCCTCCCGAAGGCAGGGATACCCCTCGGAGCCTCACGCCGCGACTTCCCGATTTATGCGGGAAGCCTCGGTCTACACCGGGCGCACGCGCAACACCGCGCCTGCGGCCCCGGGCCACCTCGGCAACGAGCACCATCGACGCGATCGTCGGGCCCACCTCGACGAAAGGGTGCGCCGAGGCTACCACCCCAGGCGTGGGGGGCGCTACGACAGCGGGGAGGATCGGAGTCCCTCGCCCGAACCACCCGGTCCGCAGGCCTTCAGTCGGGCCATCCGACGGGCGCCGTTCCCGACCCGGTTCCGACCCCCGACTACTATCACAAAGTACTCGGGGGAAACGAGGCCGGAACTGTGGCTCGCGGACTACCGCCTGGCCTGCCAACTGGGTGGAACGGACGACGACAACCTCATCATCCGCAACCTTCCCCTGTTCCTCTCCGACACTGCTCGTGCCTGGTTGGAGCACCTGCCTCCGGGGCAGATCTCCAACTGGGACGACTTGGTCCAAGCCTTCGCCGGCAATTTCCAGGGCACGTACGTGCACCCCGGAAATTCCTGGGACCTTCGGAGCTGCCGGCAACAGCCGGGAGAGTCGCTCCGGGACTACATCCGGCGATTCTCGAAGCAGCGCACCGAGCTGCCCAACATCACCGACTCGGATGTCATCGGCGTGTTCCTTGCCAGCACCACCTGCCGCGACCTGGTGAGTAAGTTGGGTCGCAAGACCCCCACCAGGGCGAGCGAGCTGATGGACATCGCGACCAAGTTCGCTTCTAGCCAGGAGGCGGTTGAGGCTATCTTCCGAAAGGACAAGCAGCCCCAGGGCCGCCCATCGGAAGAGGCTCCCGAGGCGTCTACTCCGCGCAGCGCCGAGAAGAAGGGCAAGAAGAAGTCGCAATCGAAACGCGACGCCGCTGACGCGGACCTTGTCGCCGCCGCCGAGTACAAGAACCCTCGGAAGCCCCCCGGAGGTGCTAACCTCTTCGACAAGATGCTCAAGGAGCCGTGCCCCTACCATCAGGGGCCCGTTAAGCACACTCTCGAGGAGTGCGTCATGCTTCGGCGCCACTTCCACAGGGCCGGGCCACCCGCGGAGGGTGGCAGGGCCCACGACGACGACAAGAAAGAAGATCACCAAGCAGGAGAGTTCCCCGAGGTCCACGACTGCTTCATGATCTACGGTGGGCATGCGGCGAATACCTCGGCTCGGCATCGCAAGCAAGAGCGCCGGGAGGTCTGCTCGGTGAAGGTGGCGGCGCTAGTCTACCTAGACTGGTCCGACAAGCCCATCACCTTCGACCAGGCTGACCACCCTGACCATGTGCCGAGCCCGGGGAAATACCCGCTCGTCGTCGACCCCATCGTCGGCAACGTCAGGCTCACCAAGGTCCTGATGGATGGGGGCAGCTGCCTCAACATCATCTACGCCGAGACCCTCAAGCTCCTGCGCGTCGATCTGTCCTCCGTCCGAGCAGGCGCTGCGCCCTTCCACGAGATCATCCCTAGGAAGCGCGTCCAGCCCCTCGGACGACTCGACCTCCCCGTCTGCTTCGGAACGCCCTCCAACTTCCGAAGGGAGACCTTGACGTTCGAGGTGGTCGGGTTCCGAGGAACCTACCACGCGGTATTGGGAAGGCCATGCTACGCGAAGTTCATGGCCGTCCCCAACTACACCTACCTGAAGCTCAAGATGCCGGGCCCCAACGGGGTCATCACCGTCGGCCCCACGTACAAACACGCGTTCGAATGCGACGTGGAGTGCATGGAGTACGCCGAGGCCCTCGCAGAGTCCGAGGCCCTCATCGCCGACCTGGAGAACCTCTCCAAAGAGGTGCTAGACGTGAAGCGTCATGCCGGCAACTTCGAGCCAGCGGAGACGGTTAAGGCCGTCCCTCTCGACCCCTGTGGCGACACCTCCAAGCAGATCCGGATTGGTTCCGGGCTCGACCCCAAATAGGAAGCAGTGCTCGTCGACTTTCTCCGCGCAAACGCCGACGTCTTTGCGTGGAGTCCCTCGGACATGCCCGACAAACCGAGGGATGTCGCCGAGCACTCGCTGGATATTCGGGCCGGAGTCCAACCCGTTAGGCAGCCTCTGCGCCGATTCGACGAGGAGAAGCGCAGAGTGATAGGCGAGGAGATCCACAAGCTAATGGCAGCAGGGTTCATCAAAGAGGTATTCCATCCCGAATGGCTTGCCAACCCTGTGCTTGTGAGGAAGAAAGGGGGGAAATGGCGGATGTGTGTAGACTACACTGGTCTCAACAAAACATGTCCGAAGGTTCCCTACCCTCTGCCTCGCATCGATCAAATCGTGGATTCCACTGCTGGGTGCGAAACCCTGTCCTTCCTCGATGCCTACTCAGGGTATCACCAGATCCGGATGAAAGAGTCCGACCAACTCGCGACTTATTTCATCACGCCGTTCGGCATGTACTGCTATGTCACCATGCCGTTCGGTCTGAGGAATGCGGGCGCGACGTACCAGCGGTGCATGAACCATGTGTTCGGCGAACACATCGGTCGCACAGTCGAGGCCTACGTCGATGACATCGTAGTCAAGACAAGGAAGGCTT
This sequence comes from Zea mays, assembly GCF_902167145.1. Taxonomy (NCBI): domain Eukaryota; kingdom Viridiplantae; phylum Streptophyta; class Magnoliopsida; order Poales; family Poaceae; genus Zea; species Zea mays. The sequence continues at coordinate 41,122,267 of NC_050102.1, read as the reverse complement.
CCGACCTCCTCTCCGACCTTGGAGTGACATTCCGATGTCTCAAGGCGAAAGGAGTCAAGCTCAATCCTGAGAAGTGTGTCTTCGGGGTGCCCCGGGGCATGCTCCTGGGGTTCATTGTCTCCGAGCGAGGCATCGAAGCCAACCCGGAGAAGATCGCAGCTATCACCAGCATGGGACCCATCAAGGACTTAAAAGGCGTACAGAGGGTCATGGGATGCCTCGCGGCCCTGAGCCGCTTCATCTCACGCCTCGGCGAAAGAGGTCTGCCTCTGTACCGCCTCTTAAGGAAGGCCGAGAGTTTCGCTTGGACCCCTGAGGCCGAGGAAGCCCTCGGGAACCTGAAGGCGCTCCTTACAAAGGCGCCTGTCTTGGTGCCCCCAGCTGATGGGGAAGCCCTTTTGGTCTACGTCGCCGCTACCACTCAGGTGGTTAGCACCGCGATTGTAGTCGAGAGGCAAGAAGAAGGGCATGCATTGCCCGTTCAGAGGCCAGTCTACTTCGTCAGCGAAGTATTGTCCGAGACCAAGATCCGCTACCCACAAGTTCAGAAGCTGTTGTATGCTGTGATCCTGACAAGGCGGAAGTTATGACACTACTTCGAGTCTCATCCGGTAACTGTGGTGTCATCCTTCCCCCTGGGGGAGATCATCCAGTGCCGAGAGGCCTCGGGTAGGATCGCAAAGTGGGCAGTGGAAATCATGGGCGAAACGATCTCGCTCGCCCCTCGGAAAGCCATCAAGTCCCAGGTGTTGGCGGACTTCGTAGCTGAATGGGTCGACACCCAGCTGCCGACGGCTCCGATCCAACCGGAGCTCTGGACCATGTTTTTCGACGGGTCGCTGATGAAGACGGGAGCCGACGCGGGCCTGCTCTTCATATCACCCCTCGGGAAGCACCTACGCTACGTGCTACGCCTCCATTTCCCGGCGTCCAACAATGTGGCCGAGTACGAAGCTCTGGTCAACGGGTTGCAGATCGCCATCGAGCTAGGGGTCAGACGCCTCGACGCCCGCGGTGACTCGCAGCTCGTCATCGACCAAGTCATGAAGAACTCCCACTGCCGCGACCCGAAGATGGAGGCCTACTGCGATGAGGTTTGGCGCCTGGAAGACAAGTTCTTCGGGCTCGAGCTCAACCACATCGCTCGGCGCTACAACGAGACTGCAGACGAGCTGGCTAAAATAGCCTCGGGGCGAACGACGGTCCCCCCGGACGTCTTCTCCCGGGATCTGCACCAACCCTCCGTCAAGGTCGACAACACGCCCGAGCCCGAGGCACCCTCGGCTCAGCCCGAGGCACCCTTGGCTCAGCCCGAGGCGCCCTCGGTTCGGCCCGAGGTACCCTCGGCCCCAGGGGCCGAGGCACTGCACGTCGAGGAGGAGCAGAGCGGGGCCACGCCTGATCGAAATTGGCAGGCCCCATACCTGCGATATCTCCGCCAGGGAGAGCTACCCCTCGACCAAGCCGAGGCTCGGCGGGTAGCTCGACGCGCCAAGTCGTTCGTCTTGCTGGGCGATGAGGAGGAGCTCTACCACCGGAGCCCCTCGGGCATCCTCCAGCGATGCATCTCCATCGCCGAAGGTCAGGAACTCCTGCAAGAAATACACTCGAGGGCTTGCGGCCATCATGCAGCGCCTCGAGCCCTTGTCGGGAATGCCTTCCGGCAAGGCTTCTACTGGCCAACGGCGGTGGCTGACGCCACTAGAATTGTTCGCACCTGCGAAGGGTGCCAATTCTATGCGAAGCAGACCCACCTGCTCGCTCAGGCTCTGCAGACGATACCCATCACCTGGCCCTTCGCTGTATGGGGTCTGGACCTCGTCGGTCCCTTGCAGAAGGCGCCCGGGGGCTACACGCACCTGCTGGTCGCCATCGACAAATTCTCCAAGTGGATCGAGGTTCGACCCCTGAACAGCATCAGGTCCGAGCAGGCGGTGGCGTTCTTCACCAACATCATCCATCGCTTCGGGGTCCCAAACTCCATCATCACCGACAACGGTACCCAGTTCACCGGTAGAAAATTCTTGGATTTTTGCGAAGGTCACCACATCCGGGTGGACTGGGCTGCCGTGGCTCATCCCATGTCGAATGGGCAAGTAGAGCGTGCCAACGGCATGATTCTACAAGGGCTCAAGCCTCGGATTTACAACGGCCTCAACAAGTTTGGCAAGCGATGGATGAAGGAACTCCCCTCGGTGGTCTGGAGCCTGAGGACGACGCCGAGCCGAGCCACGGGTTTCACGTCGTTCTTCCTGGTCTACGGGGCCGAGGCCATCTTGCCCACTGACCTGGAATATGGCTCCCCGAGGACGAGGGCCTACAACGATCAAAGCAACCAAGCTAGCCGAGAAGAATCGCTGGACCAGCTGGAAGAGGCTCGGGACAAGGCCTTACTACACTCGGCGCGGTACCAGCAGTCCCTGCGACGCTACCACGCCCGAGGGGTCCGGTCCCGAGACCTCCAGGTGGGCGATCTGGTGCTTCGGCTGCGGCAACACGCCCGAGGGAGGCACAAGCTCACGCCCCCCTGGGAGGGGCCATTCGTCATCGCCAAAGTCCTGAAGCCCGGAACATACAAGCTGGCCAACAATCAAGGCGAGATCTACGGCAACGCTTGGAACATCAAACAGCTACGTCGCTTCTACCCTTAAGATGTTTTCAAGTTGTTCATATACCTCGCACCCACGCAAAGTTTAGTCATCAAGGAAGGGTCGGCCTCGCCTCGGCAAAGCCCGACCCTCCCTCGGGGGCTAAAAAGGGGGAGACCCCCTCCGCGTCGAAATTTTCCTCGAAAAAGGATCTCTTTTTAGCAGAATTTCTTTCGTGCTTTTTGACTACTTCGAAAAGCGGATCCTGGAAACGACGGAGTACACGTAAGCAGCCACGGCTGACCGAGCCGAGGGACTCCTACGCCTTCGGGATACGGATACCTCACTCATCACCTTCTGCGATAAGTAACTCGCGTTCGGATAAAGTGATTCCGCGGACCGAACAAGTCTTCACGTTCGGAAGCTCTTCTGCCGAGGCGGTCCTTCAAGCCTTCTCGACTGAATCGGTGACAGGGCCTCGTGGACGGGCGAAAGTACGCGTAAGCGGCAAGGCCGACCGAGCCGAGGGACTCCCACGCCTCTGGGATACGGATACCTCACTCATCACCTTCCGCGAGAAGCAACTCTCGCCCACACAAACATCCCTGTTACCGACGGAAAGTACAGATGCTCGAAATAAGAGGAAAGGAGACGCGACTTTACGACGCAGCGAGGGTGTGTTTTCTGGCCTCGGCGGCCGCAGAAGGCACACGCTACAAGATAATCTGATCCTGCAGGCTCGGATCTTCACGCTGGAAGGGGGCTACAGCACCCTCGGAATCGACGACGCCTTCAGCGAGATCCGACCCAGCCTCGGACGGCGACGCGGTCCGGGGACTTCTCCGGGAATCCGGCCCGAGCAGGCAGCTCAGCCGGTTACCCCTGGGGCCTCGGCCAACCATCTTCCAAGGGCGCCAACCCGACCCGAGGCCTCGGCTGATCGACTCCGGCGTCAGCCCCGCTGACGGGCAACCCGGCTAGGCTCCGGCCAACCAGGTTCCCATTTTCGAGCCAACTCCGCCTCTGTTTGTACTGATATCGCTACCCCTGGCCTCGGCTCATCGAAGAGCGGCCAAGGGGTCCCTTTAACTGAGCTAGAGGAGCCTCAGACAACAAGGCCGATCGAGCCGAGGGACTCCTACGCCTTCAGGATACGGATACCTCACTCGTCACCTTGACACGGGGCGACTCATGCTTGGTGAAGCGGTTCAGATAATCGACAGGTGAGACTTAGTGCTCGAAAATAAAGAAAAAACACGGCTCAGTGCCGAAATTACATACATGTTCAGGCCTCGACAACCACAATGAACAAAAACACTGGCAATCGAAGTGCCATTACAAACGGAACTCTGGTTCCCCCTCCGTAGGTACGAACAACCCCACTCCGAGGGGGAAGGCCTGCGGAGCAACGGAAGGCCGACGAACGACGCGCCGTCACCTGCTCCAGCAGCGGCGACGACGACGACTTCTGCTCCAGGGGGTCGAACAGCGGCAGCACTGGCCTCAGGGCGGGTGCCGCTGCCAGGAGGCCCCCGCCCGCGCCAAAACTTGTGAGGCAAGGGCGGGCAGAAGTCTGTAGAGTTGAAGGTCGGTCCGTGGCCAGCCTTGGCTGTCTCGCCGGCAGGAGAACCTCTTCAAGCTGCCGTGGCGGACGCCGGCGCCGCAAGCGGCTTCGAAGCTACTCGCGTCCGAGAACCAGGCACGGTACAGCTGCCAGCGCCACGGACGACGACCGCCCTTCCCTCTGATCACTGAGTGAAGGAGCGGGCCGCCGCCCACGCGGGGGCCGACCTCAACTCGGCGCACTCCCCTCCCCAGCCCTGGTGATGAAAATCCTTGAGGCTGAGGGAGGGGCAGGGGCCGCAGCCCGGCTCGCCTTCCCCCACCATCAAGCTGGAGGTCACCATCTTGGGTGACCGCCAGCGGGGGGAAGCGACCGGGCTGCATGATGAAAATCCTTGAAGCCGAACGATGGCTAAAAGGTACCAACTCCCACGGAGTTGCGTTCCTCCAATGAGGAGGCGGAAAGACGGCGGATACCCCCCATCCGGGGGCTTGGAAGATGGAAAGACACGACACATAAGGGAGGAAGAAGACATGGTTGCCTTCCGAAAGGGATCGCCCTCCTTTTAAAGGCAACTCTCCCTACGTGCGCCCCCGAACGCCACGGGCTGAGTCTTCTCCAACACGCTCCAAGGCCCTCCCCTGCGGCTCGGGGGCTGGGTCCCGCATGTCATGCAAACCGGCTCAGAGCAGAAGAAGCCAAACCGCCGCGCGTGGTGCACACAACCGCCCAGCGGTTACAGGCGACCCCCCACTTTTGCCCAGACCAACGGGCGGAAGGGGCGGGCAGCCATGCAGGCGGCATGCAACCGCGCCAGGTGGACGCGCTTCTCCGACTTCTGACACGCCAGCTTGGAGGCCCAGGCCCACGCGTCACGCAACCAGCGCGCCAGTTGCTGCATGCAAGCAACCGCACCGCCACTTGCACCACCGTCGCACCTCTTCGGTTGCGGAACCTATGCCGCGACTCGAGACGACCCGGCGCACGACCCAGCAGCGCCAGCCTGGCGCGACGGTCAATGCGGCCGAAAGTGGGCCGGCAGTAATGACGGTGGCAGGCGGGCGGGAGCAGCAGTCACGTCGTCAGCCAGGCTCACGTCCCATCCAGGGACAGCAAGAGAGCCTCCTCCCACGGCGTGAAGACGGTGCGCCCATGATCCGTTCCTCGAAACGGCTCGCGCACGCGCAACGGCCGCCCCGCCAACCACTCGCCCCGTCGCATTAACTCCGCGACGAGACAGGCGGCGCCTCTGGCAGGAGCAGCGGGCGACGCTTCGCCTTCGCCGTAATAACCGCGCCAAAAAAGGTACGCCACGTCGTTCGATTTCGTATCCTTTTCCTTTTTTCCTCTTTCTCTATCTCTTGCAACAGGGACCGGGAAAGGGGGATACCCCGAAAAGGATCCTTCTCTGCGAAGGAACCAGGCTCCGAGCCCCCCCTACTGATCAGAGGTTCGAAGGCTGGCCCTCCGAAGGGTTCAACAGTCGCCTCAGATCGCGTGGGCCTGACACCCACTACTGGTCAGGGGTTCGAAGGCCGGCCCCTCGAAGGGCTCCATGGCCGCCTCAGGCTACTCGGGCTCCGTGCCCATTACTGATCAGGGGTTCGAAGGCTGGCCCCCGAAGGGTTCACAGTCGCCTCAGACACCGAGCGAGGGATGACCAGGGGTACGTTCGATACATAACCGAGGCTCGGGCTGTGCTCCCGAGGTACCCTAGGACATTTCCGAGACCAGCGGGAACGATCTTGTAACGGAATCCCATCGGAGGGAGGCATCGAGCCCTCGGACCCCGTCGCCAGGGGACTGGGTCCGGCAGATCACCCGCAGGTACTTTTGGGCGTGCCTCTGGGCCCCTAGCCGACCCCCAACGAAAGGGACACGGACGTCCACTCGGATCACCCGCTTGCAGCTCACCGGAGACACCATGTTCGGTGCCCATCGAGGGTAACATGGCGCTCTCCCCCCCTCCTCCTTGCGGAAAGGCGACGCAGGGGCGTATGTAAAAAAGCCGAGTCTGTCCCTGATCGTCCTCTCGCCCTGTGCGGAGGCTCGGGGGCTGCTCTCGCAAACCCGGCTCCGGCCAGACCGTTGACAGCGTCAACATACCAGCCCGAGAGCTTGGGCCCCGACCGTGCACCCGGGCTACGGCCAGTTCGCATGAGGGAACGACCAGACCAGCCGAAGCATTACGCAAGGCATTAAGACCTCGAAGGAGTGAAAGCACTCCTCCGAGGCCTCGGGGGCTACACCCGGCGGGTGCGCTCGCGCGCACCCACCGGAACAAAATGCAACCGAGGAAGGCTGGTCCCCTTGCAAAAAAGTGCGACGAAAGCCTCCAAGCGAGTGCTAACACTCCCTTCGAGGCTCGGGGGCTACTGTCGGGGACCATAATTAGGGGTACCCTCAAGACGCCTAATTCTCAGCTGGTAACCCCCATCAGCATAAAGCTGCAGAGGCCTGATGGGTGCGATTAAGTCAGGGATCAGTCCATATGAGTGACTCGATCACGCTTCGCCCGAGCCTAGCCTCGGCCAAGGGCAGCCGACCTCGAGGGACTTCCGTCTCGCCCGAGGCCCCCCTTTTAACGGCGGACGCATCTCCGACTCGCCCGAGGCCTTGGCTTCTCTAAGAAGCAACCCTGACTAAATCGCCGCACCGACTGACCGAGTTGCAGGAGCATTTAACGCAAAGGTGGCCTGACACCTTTATCCTGACGCGCGCCCCCCGGCAGAGCCGAAGTGACCGCCGTCACTTCGCCGCACCACTGACCGGTCTGACAGAAGGACAGCGCCGCCTGCGCCGCTCCGACTGCAGTGCCACTCGATAGAGTGAGTCTGACAGGCAGTCAGGCCTTGCCAAAGGCGCCATAGGAAGCTCCGCTCCGCCCGACCCCAGGGCTCGGACTCGGGCTAAGACCCGGAAGACGACGAACTCCGCTCCGCCCGACCCCAGGGCTCGGACTCGGGCTAAGACCCGGAAGACGACGAACTCCGCTTCGCCCGACCCCAGGGCTCGGACTCGGGCTAAGACCCGGAAGACGACGAACTCCGCTCCGCCCGACCCCAGGGCTCGGACTCGGGCTAAGACCCAGAAGACGACGAACTCCGCTCCGCCCGACCCCAGGGCTCGGACTCGGGCTAAGACCCGGAAGATGACGAACTCCGCTTCGCCCGACCCCAGGGCTCGGACTTGGGCTAAGACCCGGAAGACGACGAACTCCGCTTCGCCCGACCCCAGGGCTCGAACTCCGCCCGGGCCTTTGCCGAACGATCTCCGCCTCGCCCGACCCGGGGGCTCGGGCTCGGCCTCGGCCACGGAAGACAGACTCGACCTCGGCTTCGGAGGAGCCCCCACGTCGCCCAACCTAGGGCACAGGCCCGCCACGTCAACAGGAAGCGCCATCATCATCCTACCCCGAGCCGACTCGGGTCATGGAGAACAAGACCGGTGTCCCATCTGGCTAGCTCCGCCAGATGGGCAATGATGGCGCCCCACAAGCTCTGTGACGACGGCGACTCTCAGCTCTCTTACGGAAGCAGGTGGACGTCAGCAAGGACTCGACCGCTCCGACAGCTGTCCCTCCGCCAGGCTCCGTTGCTCCTCCGACAGCCACGACATCACGCCAGCAGGGTGCCAAGATCTCTCCGGCTGCCACATTGGCATGTACTTAGGGCGCTAGCTCTTCCTCCGCTAGACACGTAGCACTCTGCTACACCCCCATTGTACACCTGGATCCTCTCCTTACGCCTATAAAAGGAAGGACCAGGGCCTTCTTAGAGAAGGTTGGCCGCGCGGGACGAGGACGGGACAGGCGCTCTCTTAGGGCCGCTCGCTTCCCTCACCCACGTGGACGCTTGTAACCCCCCTACTGCAAGCGCACCCGACCTGGGCGCGGGACGAACACGAAGGCCGCGGGATTTCCACCTCTCTCACGCCCGTCTCCGGCCACCTCGCTTCTCCCCCCTTCGCGCTCGCCCACGCGCTCGACCCATCTGGGCTGGGGCACGTGGCACACTCACTCGTCGGCTCGGGGACCCCCCGGTCTCGAAACGCCGACACTAACTTTTATTGTTTTCAATTAACGAAGATGTTTTCTAACGAAGATTATTTATGTGCAGAGTATGCTGCTGAGCAAAGCTTTGAAAATGCAGCAAGATTTGGAAGATAAAAAACACGAGGTTATAATTGAGAATTTAGAAAGCAAAATAAAAGACCAATCAGTTGCTCTTGAAAAGAAAGACTTCGAGCTTCAGACAACCGAAGGCTTATTGGCAGAGGCTGAAGCTAAAATAGCAGAATTGAATGCGAAGCTTCTCTCCCAATCAGAAAGCTTCAAACAAGAAAAACAGAAGCTTAATGCAAAATTTGAGGCCGAGATCCATAAAAGTTCAGATTTGAAAAAATCATTAACAAGCCTTCAAAATAAATGTCTGGAGTTCAGTAATCGATGTGTTCAACGGCTGAAGCAGGTCTTCTATTCGGTTGGAGCCAGCAGCGAAAAATTTAATCCTTCATCTGAAGACCTGCCAGGAGCCTTCGAACATATCGATGGTGAAATTGAAGACCTTGAAGAAGTTATAGCTGGACATGGTGACTTTTGTGCCCTGGTAGCTTCTCGGGGCACAGCTGTCGCCTTCCTGAAATCTGGCTGCGAACATGGAAAGGTTATCAATAGACCTAATTTCAGCTTATCACCAGCAGACCTGGATAATATTCCCAACCTTGCTCGAAGCATAGCAAATAGATTTATAAAACTGGTATGGACAAAGGGTGGACGAAGCAAAGATGGTGATGAAGCTCGGAGTCATCTTAAGCCGGTAACAAAATCATACCTTGTGCTTACCTCTTCCTTCGAACTTGAATTTTGCTTACAATACTTGAATACGTACAGGATGACGAAGCCGAGGCCGAAGCTAAAGAGTAAGAAGACGAAGCCGAAGCTTAACGGATGACGAAGCCGAAACCGAAGCCGAAGCTTGAATAGATAACTGTAGAAACAACTCTAAAAATCCTTGTAATAAACTTTGTAAAGAGCAATGTAATTAATTTTTACTCTGTGAACTTTGTCCATACCTTGTAATATATTCTTACCTTTCTATCAATGTATAGAGTGCTTTGGTGTCGACGAAATTAGCATTTTTCAACCGAAGGCGAAAAACACCTTCCCTTCTTTTCGTACACAGCGAAGCATAAAACTGCTTCTTTTTCTTTTTGCCGGAGCCTTGTCTTTAGAGCCGAAGCAACTGTCTGTGTTATGATGACGATGATCCTATGTATGTATAAATGAATGTTTATGAATGCAAATGTATGATGTAATGTACCATGCAAATGAATGTCCAAACACACGCATACGAAGCCACAACCAAAGTCTTCATTCCCTTAGGAATAATCAAAGTCTCTTTGCCGTTTATTTTTCGGCTTTACCGCTTACTTTTCGGTGTATCAGTGCTGACTTTTCGCTATAAGTTCTGCATTCCCTTAGGAACGTCTTTTGAACTTCTTTGCCTTCTATTTCGGCGGTATCGCGTTGACTTTTGACGCTTCGCCTTATATTTCAGTGAAATCAGCGTTGACTTTTCGCTGTAAGCTCTGCATTCCCTTAGGAACAACTTTTGAGCAGAAAACTTGCGCTGCGCTCCCTTAGGAACGGCTTTTTGTAGCTTCGTCGTGCTCTGCATCCCCTTAAGGACGTCTTTCGAGCTTCTCCCTATTTTTTCTTTTCTCTTTGCACTCGATGATGCATGCTCAGCTTTTACATTTACATCTTTGGGGGATATTGCTCTTGTAGAGCTGAAATAAGAAAAAGAGAAATTACATGCTATGGCCCCGTTAAAAACCTTTCTCCCCCTTTGTAAAGGAAAAGGGTGCCATAGGAAAAAATAAAAAGATTACATGAAGCTACACATAATATCGCCGAAGCTCATCCGCATTCCAAGATCTCGGAATGTCGTTGTCGTCCATATCCTTCAATCTGTAAGAACCGGGTCTTGACGAAGATACTACCAGAAAAGGTCCTTCCCACTTCAACTGTAGCTTGCCTACTGTATCTGGGTTGGCAACTCTCCGAAGTACCAAGTGCCCTGGCCTGATATTTTTTAATAGAACTTTTCTGTCACGCCATTTTATTGTTTCGGCTTGATATTTATTGATGTTCTCCATAGCCTGAAGCCTGATTCCTTCTATAGCATCTTTTGCCATAGAATAATCAACTTCGTCCTCTGCCGCAGCCACTGTTCTTATTGATCCTGCTTTAGCTTCTTCCGGGGTTATTGCTTCGTCACCAAACAGTAATTTGAATGGTGTAAAGCCTGTTGACCTTGACATTGTTGTGTTGTGTCTCCACACCACTTTGATTAATTCATCTGGCCACTTTCCCCTGGGCTGATTGAAGATTAATTTCATTATTCTCGTCATTATAATGCCATTAGCTCTTTCGACAAGTCCATTTGACTCCGGATGTCTAACCGATGCAAAATGGATCTTCGTGCCAATTTGCTCACAGAAGTCTTTGAAAGCTTCGGCATCAAACTGTGTTCCGTTGTCCATAGTAATAGCCTTCGGCACTCCGAAGCAACAAATAATATTTTGCTAGAAAAATTTCTGAACAGTGACCGAAGTTATTGTGGCTAAAGGCTTCGCCTCAATCCATTTGGAAAAATATTCTACCGCCACCACAACATATTTTAAATTTTCTTGTGCTGGTGGAAGTGGGCCTAGCAAATCAAGGCCCCACTTTTGCAACGGCCAAGTGGGCTATATTAACTGAGTCAGAGATGAAGGCTGTTTTTGATCTCTTGCACATTTTTGACAGCCTTCACACTTTTGGACTAATTCTGCTGCATCCGAAGCTGTCTTCGGCCAATAAAATCCTTGACGAAAAACTTTCCCCAGCAAGGGCCTAGATTCGATGTGAGATCCACACAGACCTGCGTGTATTTCCTTCATCAATTCTATACCTTCAGCTCTGGACAAACATTTAAGCAATGCAGAGCAAACTCCATGTTTGTATAACTCCCCTTCTATTATTACATATGGTCGAGCTCTTGCCTCTATTCTCTTGCTATAAGCTTCGTCATCTAAAAGGCAATTGCCCTGGAGAAAAGATATAATCTCAGTTCTCCAATCTTCACTATGAACAGGAGATATATTGAGCACTGCTCTTTCAAGGAGTTCCACCGAAGGTGCTCTTATTGTCTCAAAGAATACTTCTGAAGGTAAAGGCAGCCCCTGCGCCGCTGACTTGGCTAGCAGATCAGCATGCTCATTTTCTCCTCGTGGAATATTCTTGACAGAAAACCCTTCGAAAGAAGCTTCAAGCCTTCGAACTGTATCCAAGTATTTCTCAAGTTTCGGGTCTCTTGCTCTACAACTCTTGTCAATATGACCAGAAATAACTTGGGAATCGGTTTTGAGAACCGCCCTTCTTATCCCCATTGCCTTTAATTTCCGAAGCCCCAAAAGAAAAGCTTCGTATTCAACAATATTATTTGTGCAGCTGAAATCAAGTTTCACTGCATAGCATGTTCTGACTTTGAAAGGTGCAACTAAAACAGCAGCTGCACCTGCCCCAAAGGTTCCCCAGGAACCGTCGCAAAACACTGTCCAAGCTTCAGCATCTTTACTTGCTTCTTCTTCTTGAGCCCCTGGCGTCCAGTCAGCGATGAAGTCGGCTAACGCCTGGGACTGGATCGAGGATCTATGCACATAATCAATGCTGAATTCGTTGAGTTCCGCAGCCCACTTTCCAATCCTTCCAGTAGCTTCTCTGTTCCTCATAATATCCTTCAAAGGCTGTGATGAGGGGACAATTATATGGAATGCTTGAAAGTAATGCCGAAGCTTCGTGGAGGCCATTAAGACAGCATATAACACCTTCTCCAATTCTGTATAATTTTTCTTTGATAAACTGAGGACTTCGGAGACAAAGTATACTGGGGCTTGCTTTTTAGTTTGTCCTTCAAGCTTCTCCTGGACAAGTACCGCACTCACTGCAGAGTGCGAAGCTGCCACATACAATAGCAGAGGAGCCCCTAGCGCGGGTGGAGTTAGCGTTGTTAGATATATCAGATACTGCTTCAGTTCTTCGAAGGCTTTCTGCTGAGCTGATCCCCATTGAAAGACTTCGGCTGACTTCAGCACTTCAAAGAATGGTAAATTTCTCTTTGCTGATCTAGATATGAATCAGTTCAAAGATGCCAGTCTTCCTGTCAGCCGCTGAGCTCCCTTCTTTGTACTTGGCGGCTCCATCCGAAGAATAGCTTCAATTTTATTTGGATTAGCTTCGATTCCTTTTGTTTAAACTAGACAACCAAGGAATTTTCCCTTCTTTACTCCGAAGACACATTTTTCTGGATTCAACTTCAGGCCAGCTTGCCTAAAGTTGGCAAATGTTTCCTGGAGATCAGCAATGTGATTTTCTTGCTTCGTGCTTTTTACTATGATATCATCAACATATGTTAGCACATTTTTGCCAATCTGAGAATGAAGGACTTTCGCTGTCATTCTGCTGAAGCTTCCTCCAGCATTCTTGAGCCCCTCAGGCATCCGAAGATAGCAATATGTACCACTGGGGGTTATGAAGCTGGTTTTTGGTTCATCTTCCTTCTTCATCCAGATTTGATGGTAGTCTGAATAACAATCTAGTAGACTCATGAGCTCTGACGAAGCTGCTGCATCTACTAGAGAATCTATCCTTGGTAATTGAAACTCATCCTTCGAACAAGCCTTGTTGAGATCAGTAAAATCAATGCACATTCTCCATTTGCCATTGGCCTTCTTCACCATAACTGTGTTAGCTAGCCATTCTGGGTATTTTACTTCTCTGATAACTCCAGCGCTAAGAAGTCTTTTCACTTCATTCCGAGCACCTTCGGCTTTGTCATCAGACATTTTCTAAAGCCTCTGCTTTCTGGGTCTGAAGGATGGATCGACATTGAGCGAGTGTTCAATGACATCCCTTGTCGGGGACCGTAATTAGGGGTACCCCAAGACTCCTAATCTCAGCTGGTAACCCCCATCAGCATAAAGCTGCAAAGGCCTGATGGGCGCAATTCAGGTCAAGGCTCCGTCCACTCAAGGGACACGATCTTGCCTCGCCCGAGCCCAGCCTCGGGCAAAGATAGCCGACCCAGGAGGATTCACGTCTCGCCCGAGGGTCCCCTCAAGCAACGGGCACATCTTCGACTCGACCGAGGCCCAGCTCGGGCAGGCTTCGCGGAGAAGCAACCTTGGCCAGATCGCCTCGCCAACTGACCGGATCGCAGGAGCATACAATGCAAGGATCGCCTGACACCTTATCCTGACGCGCGCTCCTCAGTCGACAAGGCCGAAGTGACCGCAGTCACTTCGCCGCTCCACTGACTGACCTGACAGGAAAACAGTGCCGCCTGCCCTGCCCCGACTGCCGTGCCACCCGCCAGGGTGAGGCTGACAGCAGCCAAGTCCAGCCTTGGGCGCCATAGGAAGCTCCACCTCGCCCGACCCCAGGGCTCGGACTCAACCTCGACTCCGGAAGACGGTCTCCGCCTCGCTCGACCCCAGGGCTCGGACTCCACCTCGACCTCAGAAGACGGTCTCCGCCTCGCCCGACCCCAGGGCTCGGACTCAACCTCAACACCGGACGACAGACTCCGCCTCGCCCGACCCTAGGGCTCGAACTCAACCTCGACCTCGGACGACGGTCTCCGCCTCGCCCGACCCCAGGGCTCGGACTCAGCCTCGACCTCAGAGGAGCCTCCGCCTCGCTCGACCTTGGGCTCGGACCAACCATGCCGCAGGGGGGGTACATCATTACCCTACCCCTAGCTAGCTCAGGCTACAGGGAACAAGACCGGCGTCCCATCTGTCTCGTCCCGGTAAAACAAGTAATGATGGCACCCCGCATGCTCCATGACGACGGCGGTTCTCAGCCCCCTACGGAAGCAAGGAGACGTCAGCAAGGACCCGACAGCTCCGACAGCTGTGCTCCTACAGGGCTCAAGCGCTCCTCCGACGGCCACGACATCACATGAACAGGGCGCCAAAACCTCTCCGACAGCCACGTCGGCATGTACATAAGACTCTGGCTTCCCTCTGCTAGACACGTTAGCACATTGCTACACCCCCCACTGTACACCTAGGCCTTCTCCTTACATCTATAAAAGGAAGGTCCAGGGCCCTCGTACGAGAAGGTGGCCGCGCGGGAGAACGGGCTGACGCACAAGGCTCTCGCTCTCTCTCTCTCCCTCGCGAACGCTTGTAACCCCCTACTGCAAGCGCATCCGCCCTGGGCGCAGGACAACACGAGGCCACGGTTTCCCCTTACTATTTCCCCCCTTGTGTTCCGTCTCGCACCGACCCATCTGGGCTGGGACACACAGCGACAATTTACTCGTCGGTCCAGGGACCCCCCGGGGTCGAAACGCCGACAGTTGGCACGCCAGGTAGGGGCCTGCTGCGTGTTGACGAACAACTTCCCGTCATGCTCCAGATGGGTAGTCTCCAGCAACTTCTCCAACCCGGGACGATGCTCCGTTTCGGGAGTCTTGAGTTCATGTCCCTTGACGGCAGCTACGACATGATACTCCTTCCTCCGCCGCGCGACAACGACAATGGCGGCCGTCAGCCCGCCCGCCGGCGGCGGAATCGATGACGTCTTCCCCACGTGGCGAAAGAGCAACATCCGAGTCTATCCCATCACCTTCCCCGCCGATGGAGGAGGAGGCGGGGCAGCCATGGCCAAGCAGGAGGCGGCACCTCGTCGGCTGTCGAGCGAGTCGACGGCGCCGGCGCCCCATCGGGGGACACGTCGGGCGTTGACCTCACGTCTGAGACGAAGACGAGCGTCATTTCCCCGCAACACGCCAACCCCAAGCAGACGGACGACGCCAGCACGCTCGCGAAGGACTTGCTGGGCGTTAGCCTCGTACCTGAGATAACGGTGCAGTCCGTCCCTGACGCGACTTCGTCACCATTCGTCGATCAAGAGGTACCGTCCGTTTCCCATCCTTTGCCATTTAGATTCAGCTTCAACCCACCAAGCGACCCCGCTTCGGTGGATGCTTTCATAAAGGCATATCCGAACCTTCCGGGGTATCACATGTGGTCAACCTGGGACCGGCTGACGGCCGTCTCGACCTACGGGCCCCTGGGATCCGAGGAAGATGACGAGCCCGACTCTTGTTGGGATTTCTTCGGGCTCGATAACCCTAGTGCCATGCGGGACTTCATGACCGCATGTGACTACTGCCTCTCCGATTGCTCTGATGATGGCCACAGTCTTGACGACGAGGACTGTGGCCCAAGTCGCGAATGTTTCCACGTCGATCTAGGGGGTCTCGACGAAGGCAACCACCTTGGTATGCCGGAGGATGGCGACCCCCCTAGGCCTGTGCCTCGCGTTGACATCCTTCGGGAGCTAGCTGTGGTCCCAGTCCCTGCGGGGGGTCAGGACGCACAACTCGAGCAAATCCGAGAGATGCAGGCCAGGCTCGACGAGGAAGCAGGACAACTTGTGCAGCTTCGGCAAAATATCGGGCAGGAGTGGGCAGGCCAAGCACCGGCCGGAGAAGCGCGTCATCTGGCCCAGGACGTCTAGCACTGCATCACCGACGATGCCAGGGCAAGGCTGCCCCTAGCTTCCAGTGGGGTCGGCCAGAACCTGGCAGCAGCAGCAATACTACTCCGAGCGATGTCGGAACCATCCACCACCGAGGGGCGGCGTATCTAGGGAGAGCTCAAGAATCTCCTGGAAGATGTCGCGGTCCGACGGACCGAAAGCTCTGCCTCCCGAAGGCAGGGGTACCCCTCGGAGCATCGCGCCGCGACTTCCTGATTCATGCGGGAAGCCTCGGTCCACACCGGGCGCACGCAGAACACAGCGCCTGCGGCCCTGGGTCGCCTCGGCAATGAGCACCACCGCCGCGACCGTTGAGCCCACCTCGACGAGAAGGTGCGCCGAGGCTACCACCCCAGGCGTGGGGGACGCTACGACAGCGGGGAGGATCGGAGCCCCTTGCCCGAACCATACGGTCCGTAAGCTTTCAGCCGGGCCATACGACGGGCGCCGTTCCCGACCCGGTTCCGAACCCCGACTACCATCACCAAGTACTCGGGGGAGACAAGGCCGGAACTGTGGCTCGCGGACTACCGGCTGGCCTGCCAGCTGGGTGGAACGGACGATGAGAACCTCATCATCCACAACCTTCCCCTGTTCCTCTCCGACGCCGCCCGAGCCTGGCTGGAGCATCTGCCTCCTGCGCAGATCTCCAACTGGGATGACCTGGTCAAAGCCTTCGTCGGCAACTTCTAGGGCACATATGTGCGCCCTGGGAAATCTTGGGATCTCCGAAGCTGCCGCTAGCAGCCGGGACAGTCCCTGCGGGACTACATCCGGCGATTTTCGAAGCAGCACACCGAGCTGCCCAACATCACCGACTCGGATGTCATCGGCGCGTTCCTTGCTGGCACCACTTGCCGCGACCTGGTGAGCAAGCTGGGTCGCAAGACTCCCACCAGGGCGAGCGAGCTGATGGACATCGCCACCAAGTTCGCCTCTGGTCAGGAGGCGGTCGAGGCCATCTTCCGGAAGGACAAGCAGCCTCAGGGGCGCCAGCCGGAAGACGTCCCCGAGGCGTCCGCTCAGCGCGGCGCGAGGAAGAAGGGCAAGAAGAAGTCGCAAGCGAAATGTGACGCCGCCGACGCAGACCTTGTCGCCGTCGCCGAGCACAGGAACCCTCGGAAGCCTCTCGGAGGTGCCAACCTGTTCGACAAGATGCTCAAGGAGTCGTGCCCCTATCATCAGGGTCCCGTCAAGCACACCCTTGAGGAGTGCGTCATGCTTCGGCGCTACTTCCACAAGGCCGGGCCCCTGGCGGAAGGTGGCAGAGCCCACAACAACGACAAAAAGGAGGATCACAAGGCAGAGGAATTCCCCGAGGTCCACGACTGCTTCATGATCTACGGTGGGCAAGTGGCGAACGCCTCGGCTCGGCACCGCAAGCAAGAGCGCCGAGAGGTCTGCTCGGTGAAGGTGGCGGCGCCAGTCTACCTAGACTGGTCCGACAAGCCCATCACCTTCGACCAGGGCGACCACCCCGACCGCGTGCTGAGCCTGGGAAGTACCCGCTCGTTGTCGACCCCATCATCGGCAACGTCAGGCTTACCAAGGTCCTCATGGACGGAGGCAGCAGCCTCAACATCATCTACTCCGAGACCCTCGGGCTCCTGCAGATCGATCTGTCCTCGATCCGAACCGACGCGGCGCCCTTTCACGGGATCATCCCCGGGAAACGCGTCCAACCCCTTGGGCAACTAGATCTACCCGTCTGCTTCGGGACTCCCTCCAACTTCCGAAAGGAAACCCTCACGTTCGAGGTGGTCGGGTTCCGAGGAACCTACCACGCAGTACTGGGGAGACCATGCTACGCCAAGTTCATGGCCGTCCCCAACTACACCTACCTCAAGCTCAAGATGTCGGGCCCCAACGGGGTCATCACCGTCGGCTCCACGTAACGACACGCGTACGAATGCGACGTGGAGTGCGTGGAGTACGCTGAGGCCCTCGCCGAATCCGAGGCCCTCATCGCGGACCTGGAGAGCCTTTCCAAGGAGGCGCCAGATGCGAAGCGCCACGCCAGCAACTTCGAGCCAGCAGAGGCGGTTAAGTCCATCCCTCTCGACCCCAGCAACGACGCCTCCAAGCAAGTCCGGATCGGCTCCGAGCTCGACCCCAAATAGGAAGCAGTGCTCGTCGACTTTCTCCGTGCAAACACCGAGGTTTTTGCGGGGAGTCCCTCGGACATGCCTGGCATACCGAGGGATGTCGCCGAGCACTCGCTGGATTTCCGAGCTGGAGCCCGACCCGTGAAGCAGCCTCTGCGCCGATTCGACGAAGAAAAGCGCAGAGCCATAGGTGAGGAGATCCACAAGCTGATGGCTGCAGGGTTCATCAAAGAGGTATTCCATCCCGAATGGCTAGCCAACCCTGTGCTTGTGAGAAAGAAAGGCTGGAAATGGCGGATGTGTGTAGACTACACTGGTCTAAACAAAGCATGTCCGAAGGTTCCCTACCCTCTGCCTCGCATCGATCAAATCATGGATTCCGCTGCTGGATGCGAAACCCTGTCGTTCCTCGATGCCTATTCAGGGTATCACCAAATCAGGATGAAAGAGTCCGACCAGCTCGTGACTTTTTCATCACACCTTTTGGCATGTACTGCTACGTTACTATGCCATTCGGTTTGAGGAATGCAGGTGCGACATACCAAAGGTGCATGAACCACGTGTTCGGAGAGCACATTGGTCGAACGGTCGAGGCTTACGTCGATGACATCGTAGTCAAGACGAGGAAAGCCTCCGACCTCCTCTCCGACCTCGAAACGACATTCAAGTGTCTCAAGGCGAAAGGTGTAAAACTCAATCCCGAGAAGTGTGTCTTCAGAGTCCCCCGAGGCATGCTCCTGGGGTTCATCGTCTCCGAGCGGGGCATCGAGGCCAACCCGGAGAAAATCGCAGCCATCACCAACATGGGGCCCATCAAGGACTTGAAAGGAGTATAGAGGGTCATGGGATGCCTTGCGGCTCTGAGCCGTTTCATCTCGCGCCTCAGCGAAAGAGGCCTACCTTTGTACCGCCTATTAAGGAAGACCGAGCGCTTCACTTGGACCCCCGAGGCCGAGGAAGCCCTCGGGAACCTAAAGGCGCTCCTTACAAGCGCGCCCATCTTGGTGCCCCTCGCTGCCGGAGAAGCCCTCTTGATCTACGTTGCCGCTATCACTCAGGTGGTCAGCGCCGCGATCGTGGTCGAGAGACGAGAAGAGGGACACGCATTGCCCGTCCAGAGGCTGGTCTACTTCATCAGTGAGGTACTGTCCGAGACCAAAATCCGCTACCCGCAAATTCAGAAGCTACTGTACGCGGTAATTCTGACGAGGCGAAAGTTGCGACACTACTTCGAGTCTCATCCGGTGACTGTGGTGTCATCATTCCCCCTGGGAGAGATCATCCAGTGCCGAGAGGCCTCGGGTAGGATTGCAAAGTGGGCAGTAGACGTCATGGGCGAGACAATATCCTTCGCCCCTCGGAAGGCCATCAAGTCCCAAGTCTTGGCGGACTTTGTGGCTGAATGGGTCGACACCCAGCTTCCAGAAGCTCTGATCCAACCGGAACTCTGGACCATGTTTTTCGATGGGTCGTTGATGAAAACAGGAGCGGGCGCGGGCCTGCTCTTCATCTCACCCCTCGGGAAGCACCTCCGCTACGTGCTGCGCCTCCATTTCCCAGCCTCCAACAACGTGGCCGAATACGAGGCTCTGGTTAACGGGTTGCGCATCGCCATCGAGCTTGGGGTCCGGCGCCTCGACGCTCGGGGCGACTCGCAGCTTGTCATCGACCAAGTAATGAAGAACTCCCATTACCGTGACCCAAAGATGGAAGCCTACTGCGATGAGGTTCGGCGCCTGGAGGACAAGTTCTACGGGCTCGAGCTCAACCATATCGCCCGACGATACAACAAGACTGCGGACGAGCTGGCTAAGATAGCCTCGGGGCGGACAACGGTTCCTCCGGACGTCTTCTCCCGAGACCTACATCAACCCTCCGTCAAGACCGACGACACGCCTGAGCCCGAGAAGGTCTCGGTCCTGCCCGAGGCGCCCTCGGCTCAGCCCGAGGCACCCTCGGCTCAGTCCGAGGCACCCTCGGCCCCCGAGGGTGAGGCACTGCACGTCGAGGAAGAGCGGAATGGGGTCCCGCCTAATCGAAACTGGCAGACCCCATACCTGCAATATCTCCACCGAGGAGAGCTACCCCTCGATAGAGCCGAAGCTCGGCGACTGGCGCAGCGCGCCAAGTCGGTCGTCTTGCTGGGTGACGGAAAGGAGCTCTACCACCGCTTCCCCTCAGGCATCCTCCAGCGATGCATATCCATCGCCGAAGGTCAGGAGCTATTGCAAGAAATACACTCGGGGGCTTGCGGCCACCACGCAGCACCTCGGGCCCTCGTTGGAAACGCCTTCCGACAGGGTTTCTGCTGGCCAACCGCGGTGGCCGACGCCACTAGGATTGTGCGCATCTGCCAAGGGTGTCAATTCTACGCAAGGCAGACGCACCTACCCGCTCAGGCCTTGCAAACAATACCCATCACCTGGCCGTTTGCTGTGTGGGGTCTGGACCTCGTCGGTCCCTTGCAGAAGGCACCCGGGGGCTACACGCACCTGCTGGTCGCCATCGACAAATTCTCCAAGTGGATCGAGGTCAGACCCCTAAACAGCATCAGGTCCGAACAGGCGGTGGCGTTCTTCACCAACATCATCCATCGCTTCGGGGTCCCGAACTCCATCATCACCGACAACGGCACCCAGTTCACTGGCAGAAAGTTCCTGGACTTCTGCGAGGACCACCACATCCGGGTGGACTGGGCCACCGTAGCTCACCCCATGACGAATGGGCAGGTAGAGCGTGCTAACGGCATGATTCTGCAAGGACTCAAGCCAAGGATCTACAACGACCTCAACAAATTCGGCAGGCGATGGATGAAGGAACTCCCCTCGGTGGTCTGGAGTCTGAGAACGACACCAAGCCGAGCCACGGGCTTCACGCCTTTCTTTCTAATCTATGGGGCCGAAGCTATCTTGCCCATAGACTTAGAATACGGATCCTCGAGGACGAGGGCGTACGACGACAGAAGCAACCAGTCCAGTCGAGAAGACTCACTGGACCAGCTGGAAGAGGCTCGGGATGTAGCCTTACTACACTCGGCAAGGTATCAGCAGTCCCTGCGACGCTACCACGCCCGAGGGGTTCGGTCCCGAGACCTCCAGGTGGGCGACTTGGTGCTTCGGCTACGACAAGACGCCCGAGAGCGTCACAAGCTCACGCCTCCCTGGGAAGGGCCGTTCATCATCGCCAAGATTTTGAAGCCCAGAACATACAAGCTGGCCAACAGTCAAGGCGAGGTCTACAACAACGCTTGGAACATCCGACAACTACGTCGCTTCTACCCTTAAGATGTTTTCAAGTCGTTCATATACCTCGTTTACATACGCAAATAAAGTCTAACCATCAAGGAAGGGTCAGCCTTGCCTTGGCAACGCCCGACCCTACCTCGGGGGCTAGAAGGGGGTACCCCCTCTGCGTCAAAATTTTCCTCAGAAAAAGTCTTTCTGCCAGAACATATTTCGTGCTTTTCGACTACTTCGATAGTGGGATCCTGAAAACGACGGAGTACACGTAAGCGGCAAGGTCGACCGAGCCGAGGGACTCCTACGCCTTCGGGATACGGATAACTCACTCATCACCTTCTGCGATAAGTAACTCACGCTCGGATAAGCGATTCCGCCGACTGAACAAGTCTTAACGCTCGAAAACTTTTCTGCCGAAAGGATTTTTTGTGCCTTCTCGACTATATCGATAATAGAATCCTACGGACGAGTAAGAGTACACGTAAGCGGCAAGGCCGACCGAGCCGAGGAACTCCTACGCCTCCGGGATACAGATACCTCACTCATCACCTTCCGCAATAAGTAACTCTCGCTCGAATAAACAATTCTGTTACCGACGAACAAGTCCTGATATTCGAAACAAGGGGAAAAGAAACACAACTTTACAACACGACGACGGTATGTTTGGGCCTCGGCGGCCACAAAAAACATACGCACACTACATATAAACTGTTCCTGCAGGATCAGACATCTGTAGGGGGAGCAGCAGCACCCTCGGCGTCGACTCCACCTTCGGCGGAATCCGACCCGGCCTCAGACGGCGACACGGTCGGAGGATCTCCACCTCGAAGGAAAATGTCAGCACCGCTCCGTAGCCTCAGCCAGACGGCCGGACCGGCCGCTCCGTAGCCTCAGCCAGCCGTCCCCCGGGGACACCGGCCCGGCTCATGGCCTCGGTAGCCTGACTCCAGGGTTGGTCCCGCCAGTGGACGACCCGGCCAGGCTCCGACCGCCGCTGCTACGCCTCCTCGGCCTAGGAAGTCACCTGCTCCTGGGCCGACGAAGTCTTCTTTTCGAGCCAACTCTGCCTCTGTCCATGCTGACATCGCTGCCTCTGGCTCTGGCTCATCGCAGAGCGGCCTAGGGTTTCTTTAACTAGGCAAGAGAAGCCTCGGGCGACAAGGCCGACCAAGCCGAGGGACTCCTACGCCTCCGGGATACGGATACCTCACTCGTCACCTTCCGCACAGGGCAACTCACACTTGGTTAAGCGGTTTAGCTAGCCGACAGGCGAGTCCTAGTGCTCGAAATGAGGAAAAAACATGGCTTTACGCCCAAATACATAGATGTTCAGGCCCCGACAGCCGCAGTGAACAGACACCACCACTTGCGCCAGTACCGCGCCTTCTCGACTGCGGAACCGGTGCCGCGACTCGAGGCAACCCTGTGCATGGCCCAATAGTGCCAACCGAGCACATCGGCCACGGGTCAGTCCGCCGTGGGAGAAGGCGCGACGGTCGATATGGCCAAAAGTGGGCCGGCAGTGATGGCAGTGGCAGGCGGGCGGAAGCAGCAGTCAAATCGTCTGCAGGCTCACGTCCCCTCCTGGGACAGCGAGAGAGCCCTCTCCCACGGCATGAAGACGACGCGCCCGTGTTCCGTTCCTCGAACGGCTCGCGCATGCACAACGGCTGCCCCGCCAACCACTCGTCCCGTCGCATTAACTCTGCGGCAGGGCAGGCGACACCTTTGGCAGGCGAAGCGGGCGACGCTTCACCTCCGCCATAATGACCGCGTCAAAAAAGGTGCGCCACGTCGTTCAATTTCGTATCCTTTTCCTCTTCCCCTTTCTCTCTCTTGCTACAGGGACCGAGAAAGGGGATACTCTGAAAGGGATCCTTCTACGCGAAGGAAGCGGGCCCCGAGCCCTCCTACTGATCAGAGGTTCGAAGGCTGGCCCCTCGGAAGGGTTCGACAGCCGCCTCAGAGCACTCGGGCTCTGCGCCCACTACTGGTCAGAGGTTCGAAGGCTGGCCCCTCGGAAGGGTTCGACAGCCGCCTCAGGCCACTCGGGCTCTGCGCCCATTACTGATCAGGGGTTCGAAGGCTGGCCCCCCGAAGGGTTTGACAGCCGCCTCAGAACACGCAGAGCTAGGGATGACTCTGGGTACGTCCAATACATGGCCGAGGCTCGGGCTACGTTCCCGAGGTACCCTAGGACATTTTCGAGACCATCAGAGGGAGGCATCGAGCCCTTGGACCCTATCAAACGGGACCGGGTCCGGCAAATCACCTGCAGGTACTTTTGGAGCACGCCTCTGGGCCACTAGCCGACCCTTATCGAACGGGGCACGGGCGTCCACTCGGATCACCCGTTAGCAACTCACTGGAGACACCATGTTCGGCGCCCTTCGAGGGCAACATGGCGCTTTCCCCCTCCTCCTTGCGGAAAGGCGACGAAGGGGCATATGATAACAGCTGAGTCAGTCCTTGACCGTCCTCTCGCTCTGTGCAGAGGCTCGGGGGCTGCTCTCTCAAACCCGGCTCTGGCCAAACCATTGACAGCATCAACATACCAGCTCGAGAACTCGGAACCTGACTATGCACCCGGGCAACGACCAGTTCGCATGAGGGAACAACCAGACCGGCCGAGGCATCATGAAACGCGCTAAGACCTCGGAGGAGTCAAACCACTCCTCTGAGGCCTCGGGGGCTACACCCGGCGGGTGCGCTCGTGCGCACCCACCGGAATGAAATGCAACCGAGAAAGGCCGGTCCCCTTGCAAAAAAGTGCGACAAAAGCCTCCAAGCGAGTACCAACACTCCCTTCAAGGCTCGGGGGCTACTGTCGGGGACCGTAATTAGGGGTACCCCCAAGACTCCTAATCTCAGCTGGTAACCCCCATCAGCACAAAGCTGCAAAGGCCTGATGGGCGCAATTCAGGTCAAGGCTCCATCCACTCAAGGGACACGATCTCGCCTCGCCCGAGCCCAGCCTCGGGCAAAGATAGCCGACTCAGGAGGATTCACGTCTCGCCCGAGGGTCCCCTCAAGCAACGGGCACATCTTCGACTCGACCGAGGCCCAGCTCGGGCAGGCTTCGCGGAGAAGCAACCTTGGCCAGATCGCCTCGCTAACCGACCGGATCGCAGGAGCATTCAATGCAAGGATCGCCTGACACCTTATCCTGACACGCGCTCCTCAGTCGACACGGCCGAAGTGACTGCAGTCACTTCGCCGCTCCACTGACTGACCTGATAGGAAAACAGCGCCGCTTGCCCTGCCCCTACTGCCGTGCCACCCGCCAGGGTGAGGCTGACAGCAGCCAAGTCCAGCCTCGGGCGCCATAGGAAGCTCTGCCTCGCCCGACCCCAGGGCTCAGACTCAACCTCGACTCCGGAAGATGGTCTCCGCCTCGCCCGACCCCAGGGCTTGGACTCCACCTCGACCTCGGAAGACGGTCTTTGCCTCGCCCGACCCCAGGGCTCGGACTCAACCTCGACACCGGACGACGGACTCCGCCTCGCCCGACCCCAGGGCTCAGACTCAACCTCGACCTTGGACGACGGTCTCCGCCTCGCCTGACCCCAGGGCTCGGACTCAGCCTCGACCTCGGAGGAGCCTCCGCCTCGCCCGACCTTGGGCTCGGACCGACCACGCCGCAGGGGGTACATCATTACCCTACCCCTAGCTAGCTCAGGCTACGGGGAACAAGACCGGCGTCCCATCTGGCTCGTCCCGCTAAAACAAGTAATGATGGCACCCCGCGTGCTCCATGACGACGGCGGTTCTCAGCCCCCTAAAGAAGCAAGGAGACGTCAGCAAGGACCCGACATCTCCGACAGTTGTGCTCCTACAGGGCTCAAGCGCTCCTTCGACGGCCACGACATCACATGAACAGGGCGCCAAAGCCTCTCCGACAGCCACATCGGCATGTACATAGGACTCTGGCTTCCCTCTGCTAGACACGTTAGCACATTGCTACACCCCCATTGTACACCTGGACCTTCTCCTTACATCTATAAAAGGAAGGTCCAGGGCCCTCGTACGAGAAGGTGGCCGCGCGGGAGAACGGGCTAACGCACAAGGCTCTCATTCTCTCTCTCCCTCGCGAACGCTTGTAACCCCCTACTACAAGCGCATCCGCCCTGGGCGCAGGACAACACGAGGCCGCGGTTTCCCCTTATTGTTTTCCCCCTTGTGTTCCGTCTCGCGCTGACCCATTTGGGCTGGGACACGTAGCGACAATTTACTCGTCGGTCCAGGGACCCCCGGGGTCGAAACACAGACATCCCTGTTGACACCACAGAGATCGTTGGCGGACCATGCGAAGACATCTTTGTTATTGAACAGAAACCTTGTTAGGTTTTTCTCCTGTTCCTCAGATAATTGAGATCCCAGCAACACCTTCTGCTCTGCTATATCTTCACATAAGAGTATGGGCTTCGGCTGATCGGCTGAAGCAACCTTCTCCCTTCTGTACTTGTATTGCTCACAAGCTTAGGCTCCATCTATATTATGGATTTCTTTTGAATCTGTCCAGTTTCCTTCAGCCTTTCTGGCAGCTTCCTGACTTCCATGAATAGCAATAGGCCCTTGATCCGAAGGTATCTTCATGCAAAGATATGCTGGATGAAGAATTGCTTCAAAAGCATTGAGTGTCCCACGACCAATGATTGCATTGTAGGGGTACTCCATGTCGACAATATCAAACACAACTTGCTCAGTCCTTGTATTGTTGACAAATCCGAATGTCACTGGCATCGTGATCTTGCCGAGCGCTACAATCTGTCTTCCTCCGAAGCCACAAAGGGGGTGTGTAGCATCATGAATTTTATCCTCTGGCTCTTGCATCTGTCTGAAGGCCTTAGCAAATATATTATCCGCTGCACTGCCTGTATCAACCAAAACATTGTGGACCAGAAACCCTTTGATAACGCAAGAAATAACCATAGCATCATTGTGAGGGTAATCCTTGAGCTGAAGGTCCTCTTGGGAGAAGGTAATTGGGATGTGGGACCATCTCGACTTGATGAATGGTCCCTGCACCCCGACATGTTGTACCCTTCTCTGTGCCTCCTTCTTCTGCTTCTTGTTGGCCGGCTCTGAGCATGAACCGCCTGTTATCGGGAGTACTAGCTTCGAAGCTGAAGCAGCTCCAGCTTGGTTGTTGAACGAAGCCATCAGCTCAAAAAGTGGAAGTGAGTTCACCAGAGGTGGGCGCCAATGTTGGGGACTTGTTCTCAAATGCTATGAATTAAGAACAAGGCAACATAAATGTTAAATATTAATGTCCTTCGTCCGCTGAAACATTATCTCCTCAAGGATTTAATGAACTTCGGACGAAGGCCATGAGCAAAATATCATGAAGGTCACACCTTCGTGATCAGACTTATAAGACAATGAAATATAAAATGTAAAACATTAGAGAAAGATATACCAAAAACAAGTAATGTTATTCACATATTTTGTTATACAAACCTAAATATTAAAACATAATATTTAGGTACATTTATACCTTTGTCTTGACAGAAAGCAGCAATTCCAGCGTAATGTGATAGCAATTACCAGATTGCGTGAACAGTACAGGGGTACTGTTCACCTATTTATAGACACAAGGCGCAGCCTATGTAAAATTACATTTATGCCCTTTACAATCGACTATAATAATGACACAAAACATCATGGGTCTTTAAGTCATTCATCTTTAAGTCGGTTCACCCTTTCGTCTTGAGCTCTGTCACTGTGCCGAAGCTTTGTAGGTGATAACTTCGACGCTGCTTCTAAGAGGATCTGCCGAAGGTGTTCTCTTTCTTTAGGATCTTCGGCTACGAAGCATACCCCCAACAGGAGCCGAGTTGCATGTTGCATAATGGCCTCATCATGCCGAAGCTTAATCTCAGGGGACTCATTACCACAGTCATGAGCTTCTCTCTCTTCTTCTCGTCAGCCTTCACGTAAAACCATTCACTAGTCCACCCAGTTGGCCATTTAGTACGGTAGCCAATCACCGGGGGCTTGGTATCCTTACGGTATGCAAAATTATAGCACCCGAAGTTCTTATGTAGACCATCGGCTCTGGCCTTCGTCTGATAGTGCGATTTGTGCACTCAGCAGAACCCTTCGGCATTCACACTTTTACCTTGGCTTCGGAGAGCCCATATGTAAATACTGAGCCTAACAATGGCATTCGGTGTCAGCTGATGGAGATATATTTCAAACCCTTTCAAAACCTCGCCTATCATATCGTACAGGGGGAACCGAAGCCCTGCCCTGAAGAAGCTTTTAAACACAACAACCTCATCTTCCTTTGACTCTAGAACTACTTCTTCCTTAGCTAAACGAATCAGTTCATCATTATTTTCCCCAAAATAGCCCAGCTTCTTCATCACAACCAAATCCCCTGCTGTTACGGTGGATCTTCCAAACTCAATATGACTAGGCTTCGTTGGGCTCAGAATGCTATTGTCCTCCTCACTTTCCCTGTCACTTCCATCTTCGGCCACAATCTGTTCAGTTTCGGCAGTAGCACCTTTGGCAGTAGCTTCTTCCAGTACAACCAAACCTGATCGTCTCATCACCTCTGATATCGGTGCTGTTTTAGTTACTTTGGTTTCGTCCCCCTCACGGGACACCCTAGCAGTGGATCTTACCCTGGCCATTTCAGTATTCAGTCTCCTTAAGACAAAGCTGATCTTGAGCGACGAAGCACTTGTTGGAAAGCGTAATGTAGAAAGCTTTGGCTTCGATTAAAATTTTCAATAGCGCAACAGTGCAATGGCAATGAATGTTGTGGTAAATTCTCAGCAACATGTCTGTTTACATAGTGTTGCAGGTGAAGAAGGCAAACCGCTAGAATGTGTACACTGGCTGAATGGTGGACCGACTAGCGCTCGGAATTTTTTAATCGTTTTTAATAACAAGCTCAGGGAAGGTGTTTTTCGGACCTTTGGCATTCCGAAGCCGTCGTGTTTTTCACGGACCGAGCTCATTACAAAAAAATGATCTAACACCGCGAAGGGGCTACTGTTGGGGGTCTTCTTCTCCGCCGAAGGTCCTCAAAACATAAACACCTTCGGCAAAGTGCCATAAGTAGTCCGCCCTCCTTCTACTGAAGGTTCTCAAGACGAAGACCTCGGGAAGGAGCAACAATGCAGAACGCTGAAGCAACCGATAGCTTCGACTCAGATCAAGCAAAGAAGGAAAAGACTAGATAGACCTTGTTAGTTTAAGTTGTTTATAAACAAATGTTCAAGGACATGGATGTAATTTTTCCCGAGCTGTGTCCCGTGCCTATAAATAGATGAACAGTAACACTGTACTGTTCACGCTGAAAAGTAATCACTCTCTCGCATCTTCACCTTCGAGCAAGCCGAAGGTATCAATGTAACATTAATGCTGTCAGTATTCATACTTATTTTATGAAATGCAAATATGTATGAATTAATGAAATGCAGTTTCTGTATTCATCCTTTTACATTCCCATTCACATATTAAACGATGAAGGTAAGTCCTTCTTGACCTTCGTCTGATGAGCATTATTCCGATGTGAAGATAATGCTTTGGAAGACGAAGGTCCATAATAATTAACAATTGTGTTGCCTTGTTCTTGATCTACAACATTCGAGAACAAGTGACCAACAACCCTGTTTTGGCTCCCTCTCCGGATGGAAAGCGTCTAGAACAAGGTTTATATTTTAAAACTTGTATACATATATACGTAATAGTCCAAACACAAGTCAAAACAAGTCTCGAACATAAGTAAAAACTTATATATACATAATAGTCCAAACAAGTCCATAAGTCCACATGACAAAAAGTCAAAACATCACATAAACAAGTCAAAATATCACATAAACAAGTATGGAAGTCCACAAGTTCATCAGTCTTGAGGTGGATCATCGGGACGCAAGTCACTCATGTTGAAGATCTAGTTGACGAAGTTCATAGCGTGGTCCAGAGTACGACCCAAACCTTACAAGAGATATGGTACATATGTTACCATATATATTTAGCTTGATTTACTACATTTTAGTTAACTAAAGCTCAAAGTATGTTTAACTTACCACTCTAGGTCATGGAGGTGGCTGTGTCGGCCATGGAGCATATCCAAACGGCATTTGTGACTGACCCGTAGGAGGATATCCCCATGACATTTGTGGTGGTGGCACCGAAAGTGTCATTTGTGGCGGCATCGACATTGGCATCTGGGGCGGCATCTGTGGAGTCATCTGTGGCGGCATCTGCGTGTCTGTGGTGGAATATGAGATGGCCACAGACCAAATCCCCACAACATCGGTGGCATCATCATTTGGTTGTGGGACCTGTCCCAGAACCCTGTAACAAGAGAATAAGTGTCATGTTTATGAATTAGAACTCTATAAAGTTGCACAAGTTTACCTGTGATGCATCACCATGCAAAGACGCGGGTTCGCTGGCGGAGTCGGAGTAATGCCTTGCTGAGGTATTATGCTACCGTATGTTTGCAAGTAAACAAATTATCACTTGTGCATTTAAAAAACCGACAAATAATTAAATTGAAGTCGAGCTATTACCTATTGAGGCATCCACATATACATATATTGTGATTGCATCATTTGCATCTATTGTCGCATTTGGTGCATCTCCTCCCGCAACTTTCGTTGATCCTCCATTAGCCGCTCCTCCCGTGCAGATGGTCACCCAGGTCGACTAGTCCTGACAGAGGAGGATGACTGCCTAATATAACTTCATCGTTTAACAACATCGTCGCCGATAGAAATCTACAAAGAGTGTTATAATATATACAATACAATAGATAGAATCATAGTTATCAAAATAAAATGAATCGACAATACAAAGTACCTCCCATGTCGCACACCTCCACTAGCTGCATAAGCTGTCGCCGTGTCAAAGTCAGATGTCATTCAATTGACGTCTGGTCCATGTTTTCAATATAGCGACCATGCAAAACATTGATTTCAATTGAAAAATGCAAAATTAGAGTTTTGAGTCTATATTCGGATGTACTAACTTTTGTGTCACATTCTCGTCGCATAGAATTTCCGGGTGATCCGAATCTAGACCCTTATTGATGAGAACATCACTCCCATACAAACAATGCATGGATTGACAACACGAGCACGTGCATAACTGCTAAATCTCTAGGTTCCTTCTAACCTAGTTAATTGTGTTTTAGAGCTTACGTTTGGTGTCATGGATGTTTTGATGATTAGGAACCTTAGAGAGGACCAACAAGGTCTAGAACGTTCACAACATGAGAAACCAAGTCTGACTCAACTTCATCTTCACCTCGGAAATGGATGCCCAAGATGCATCCGAAATCTGATTAGGTTGGGCTCTATATGGATGGAAAGCTATAGAAACTTAAAATTTATCCAGATTCAACGGAAATCATCAAAACAAGTCAGCACTCAGATTCTGTTTTGGTGCTGCGACACCGTCCATTGGGATGTTAGCCCGTGTACCGTGTTGTAGCCCATTAGGGGTACCTCCAAGGGTTGTGCACACCTCTAATAACCTCTATTTTAACAGCAGACATCACCACTTTAGGGTTTGGGTTTTGCTTAGATCATATCTGTTATCTAACGGTGTTGTCGTTCATCAGTTTGTGAGACCCCAACTAGTAATCAACCTAGTTTGGTTTTGTTCTTCCTATTCTTGCTAGTGTTCTTGATTGCGCTTGTGAAAGGGAAATAGGGTTAACCATTTCCTATAATTAATTTTGGTGGTTGACGACCAACACAAACACATGGACTAACTAGTTTGTCTAGAATTCATCTATTATAGGTGCATAAAGTTCATCACAAACCAAGAAATAAATCAAGATAGGAACACAATTAAAAATGGAGCAAGACTTAGAGTGTGCTGAAGAATGGTGCACCGGACACAGTCCGGTGCGCCAGCCAGGCGCCCTCCGAACTAGCCACTCTTGGGAAATTGGAGGCGCGCTCCGCTATAATTCACCGAACCGGTGTGCCACCGGACTGTCCGATGAGCCAGCGGAGCAACGACTAACTGGCGCCAACGATCGACTGCAAAAGGCGCTCTGCGGTGAACAGTGCAAATGCAGAAGTCAGAGGGCACCGGACTGTTCGGTGTAGCAAGACGACAAGACTTCCCAATGGTCAACTGCTCTGAACCCTAACGGTTGCGCTGACGTGGCTGCACCGTACAGTGCACAGTGACTGTCCGGTGGCGCACCAGACTGTCCGGTGCGTCCATCGCCAGCAGAAATCAGCCAACGGCTAGAAGTGGTTGGGAGGCTATAAATACCCCCAACCACCTCATTCACTCCCATCCAAGCCTTCTGAAATCTTCATTCATTACAAGAGCAAAAGCCCAACACTTCAAGACACAATCAAAGCAATCAATCCACTCAAAGCCCCAAAATCAACTTCAGTGCATTAGGGCTTTTGAGAGGATCACTTGTGTTCTTTTGTTGCTCTTGTCACTTGGTTTGGCCTTTTCTTTTTCCCTTCTTATTCTCAAGAGACTTATAATCGAAGCAAGAGACACCTAAGTGTGTGGTGGTACTTGCGGGGTCTAAGTGACCCATGAGATTAAGGAAAAGGCTTACTCGGTCTAAGTGACCGTTTGAGAGAGGGAAAGGGTTGAAATAGACTCGGTCTTTGTGACCTCCTCAACAGGGACTAGGTTCTTTGGAACCGAACCTCAGTAAAACAAATCATCGTGTTCACTCGCTTTGATTCTTGTTCGATTTGTTTTCCCCTCTCTAATGTTTCCTTGCTAAGCTTTGATTTGAGTTGGCTCCCATACGTCATCTGCATTCTTTGAGCAACTCTTAGCAAGAGAAACATTCCTTTGACTTGAATTTAATTCTAACGCTAACCTCAGCCTTTAGTGTGTGTTTAAGTTTATAAATTTTAGGTTTCGCCTATTCACCCCCCTCTAGGTGACTTTGAATTGGTATCAAAGCTAGTGCTTCATTAAGAGACTAACCAACTCGAAGTGATGTCTGGAGATCACGCCAAGAGGGAGATCATGACCAGTGAAAAGCCTGTAGGCTCGGGGAAGACTCTCTCAAGGGAGTCCAGCAACAAGTATAAGGAGGAATCCTCTTCCTCCATCAAGTCACATCGGAGAGGTGACAAGAAGAAGAAGAAGAATAAAGTGGTCTACTATGAGACCGACTCTTCGTCACCCTCCACCTCCAGCACCTGAGTCGTCGACTACTTTTAAGCGCCATGTGCGCAAGAAGTACAGTAAGATACCCCTATGCTATCCCCGTATTTCAAAGCGCGCTCTATTACTCTCCGTACCCCTAGGCAAACCACCATATTTTGATGGTGAATATTATTGTATGTGGAGTGATAAAATGAGGCACCATCTAACCTCACTTCAATGAAAGTATTTGGGATATTGTTGAGTTTGGAGAGCAGGCACCAAAGGTGGGGGACGAAGACTACGACTCGGACGAGGCCGCCCAAATTAGGCACTTCAACTCGCAAGCAACTTCTATACTCCTTGCCTCTTTATGTCGAGAGGAGTATAATAAGGTGCAAGGGTTGAAGAACGCCAAAGAAATTTGGGATGTCCTCAAAACCGCGCACGAAGGAGACGAGGTGACCAAGATCACCAAGTGCGAAACGATCGAGGGAGAGCTTGGTCGATTCGTCCTCAACAAAGGGGAAGAGCCACAAGTTATGTACAACCGGCTCAAGACGATGGTCAACCAAGTGCGCAACCTCGGGAGCACAAAATGGGATGACCATGAAATGGTCAAGGTTATTCTTAGATCCCTCGTATTTCGTAATCTTACTCAAGTTCAATTAATACGTGGGGATCCTAGATACAAACAGATGTCTCCAGAGGAGGTTATTGGCAACTTTGTGAGCTTTGAACTAATGATCAAAGACTTCAAACATATTGTCAACTTGGAGCAAGGCGCCACCTCTACACCTGAGGTGCAACCCATCGCATTCAAATCAATGGAAGAAAAGAAGGAGGAGTCTACACCAAGAAGGCTTCCAATCGACGCCTCCAAGCTCGACAATGAGGAGATGGCACTCATCATCAAGAGCTTCCGCCTAATCCTCAAGCAAAGGAGGGGGAAGGATTACAAGCCCCGCTCCAAGAGTTTGTGCTACCGATGTGGTAAGTTCGGTCATTTCATAGCTAAATTTCCAATTTCTAGTGAAAGTGACAGGGATGAAGACAAGAAGGGGAAGAAGGAGAAGAAGAGATACTACAAGAAGAAGGGCGGAGATGCGCACGTGTGCTGGGAATGGGACTCCGACGAGAGCTCCACCGACTCCTTTGACGAGGATGCCACCAACATCGCCGTCAACAAAGGCCTCCTCTTCCCCAATGTCGGCCACAAGTGTCTCATGGCTAAGGACGGCAAGAAGAAGAAGGTACACTCTAGAGCCAACCTCAAATATACTACATCCAATGATGAGGGTAGCTCTAGCGATAATGAAGATGATTTACTTTCTCTCTTTGCCAACCTTAGCATGGAACAAAAGAAAAAATTGAATGAATTAATTGAGACCATTAACGAGAAGGATGATCTCTTGGAATGCCAAGAGGACTTGCTCATTAAAGAAAATAAAAAATTTGTTAAGTTGAAAAATGCTTATGCTCATGAAGTAGAAAAATGTGAAAACTTATCTAAGGAGCTTAGCATTTGTCATGATTCAATTTCAAGTCTTATAACTGAGAATGCTAGTTTAGTTTCTAAGATTGAAAAGTTGAATGTTTGCAATGAGTCAATTTCTAGTCTTAAAATTGAGAATGATAATTTAAATGCTAAGATTGAGAAATTGAGTATTTGCAAAGCATCTACATCTACTGTTGAAAATGTGACAATTTGTACTATATGTAAAGACATTAATGTCGATGCTATAGATGATCACCTTGCAATGATTAAACAACAAAATGATCACATAGCTACTTTAAATGCTAAAATTGTCGAGCATGAACTTGAAAATGAAAAGTTTAAATTTGCTAGAAGCATGCTCTATAATGGGAGATGCCCTAGCATTAAGGATGGCATTGGGTTCCAGCAAGGGAGCCAAAACAATGTCATGCTTAATGCCCCTGAGAAATTGTCTAATTTTGTTAAGGGTAAGGCTTCCATGGTTCAGGATAGTGAGGGATACATTTTATATCCTGCAAACTATCCCAAACACAAAATTAGGAAGATTCATGCTAGGAAACCTCACACTATTTCCCATCATGCTTTTATGTATAAGAATGAGGCTTCTAGCTCTAGGCATACCACTCATATTAAAATGCCTAAAAAGAAAATTCCTAATGCATCAAGTGAGCATAATGTTTCTTTTAAGACTTTTTATGCTTCTTATGTTCTAACTAAAAAATCAGGCAAAATAGTTGCCAAATATGTTGGGGGCAAACACAAGAGTCCAAAGACTTGTGTTTGGGTACCCAAGGTACTTGTTTCTAATGTGAAAGGACCCAAGACCGTTTGGGTACCTAAGAACAAGGCCTAAAATTGTTTTGTAGGTTTATGCATCCGGTGGTTCAAGTTGGATAATCGATAGCGGGTGCACAAACCACATGACAGGGGAGAAAAGGATGTTCTCCTCCTATGAGAAAAATGGTGATCCCCAAAGAGCTATCACATTCGGGGATGGAAATCAAGGTTTGGTCAAAGGTTTGGGTAAAATAGCTATATCTTCTGACCATTCTATTTCCAGTGTTTTTCTTGTAGATTCTTTATATTACAATTTGCTTTCTGTTTTTCAATTATGCAAAATGGGCTACAACTGTCTTTTTACTGATATAGGTGTTACTATCTTTAGGAGAAGTGATGATTCAATAGCTTTT
This sequence comes from Zea mays, assembly GCF_902167145.1. Classification (NCBI taxonomy): domain Eukaryota; kingdom Viridiplantae; phylum Streptophyta; class Magnoliopsida; order Poales; family Poaceae; genus Zea; species Zea mays. The sequence goes on along the minus strand of NC_050102.1, from coordinate 41,087,384 downwards.
AAGGGAGTGCTAGATGGTCAGCTATACTTAGTTGATTTTAATGATAATCAAGCTGAACTAGACACTTGCTTAATTGCTAAGACTAATATGGGTTGGCTCTAGCATCGCTGACTTGCCCATGATGGAATGAAGAATCTTCACAAGCTTCTAAAGGGAGAACACATTTTAGGACTAACAAATGTTCATTTTGAGAAAGACATGATTTGTAGATCATGTCAAGCAGGAAAGCAAGTTGGAGTCCACCATCCACACAAGAATATCATGATGACTGACAGGCCGCTTGAGCTACTCCACATGGATCTATTCGGCCCGATAGCTTACATAAGCATCAGTGGGAGTAAGTACTGTCTAGTTATTGTGGATGATTATTCTCGCTTCACTTGGGTATTGTTTTTGCAAGAAAAATCTCAAACCCAAGAGACCTTAAAGAGATGCTTAAGACGGGCTCAAAACGAGTTCGGACTAAGGATCAAAAAGCTTAGAAGCGATAATGGGACAGAGTTCAAGAACTCTCAAATTGAAGGATTTCTTAAGGAGGATGGCATCAAGCATGAGTTCACTTCTCCCTACACACCTCAACAAAATGGTGTAGTGGAGAGGAAGAATAGAACTCTACTGGGCATGGCAAGAACCGTTCTTGATGAATACAAGTCTCCTGACCGGTTTTGGGCGAAAGCAATCAACACCGCTTGCTACTCCATCAACCGGCTCTACCTTCACTGAATTCTCAAGAAAACATCATACGAACTCCTCACTGGTAAAAAGCCCAATGTTTCATTTTTAGAGTCTTTGGGAGTAAATGTGTAACACCCTGAATTTGGGGGTATAAAATTTCTTTCTAATGATCACCCAAATTCATGTGTTACTCTTCTCTCTCTCACTCTAGGTTTCATCTCTCTCTAGGTTCTCTCACCCTTCTTCCCTTTTAAGTAGAATTAGCTTAAAGTTAGGAGGATTTAATTATTTATTTTTGCCAAAACATTATGGGCCATGACATGTTGCATCATGCTGAGCTTAAAATATTCTTTGAAGTGTTGCACATGTTTGAATTTATTTGAATTTGAAACCTAATTTGAATTTGGAATTGAAAACCATATAGAAAAGAAATAGAAAAGGAATTAGAAAATCCAGAGAAAAAGAAAAAGAGAAAGCAGCCCAGCAGCCTAGTTAGCCCGCGCGCCCGCGCGTCAGCGGCGGCTTTCTCTTCCGCGCGCCCTCTCTCTCTCTCTCTGCCCGCTGGGGCCGACCTGTCGGCGCCAGTTGCTTCGCCCGAGCGCGTCCCTCCTCTCTCTCTCTGTCTCGCGGGCCTGGTTCGCCAGGCGCAGAGTCGTTGCCCCGCACGTCCCTCGTCTCTCTTTGCGCTGTGGACCATCCCTGTCAGCTCCGCGCTCCCCGCGCTCGCTGTGGACCAGCGTGTGCGCACTCGCGCACGTCGCCGGATTTCTCCGCCACGACGCCCGCCCACGCGCCCAGCTCCCCTCTTAGAGCCACGCCAGTGCCCGCACTCGCTCCCCCGCCTCATTTCGCACAGCATCGCCCTCTCTCGCGCTTTGCCCTCGCCGCCAGACGCCGCTGGAGACCGCGCCAAGCCTCCCCGAGCTCTGCCCCGAGGTGAGACACCTTTGTCCGTGCTTAATTTCCCTAGTTCCGCTTTGTGCTCGGCCGTGGCGGTCCGCCGTGCTCGCGCGGTGGCCAGCCAATTTAGCCCGGTCTAGTTCCCTGGTGTAGGCTACCGTGTCACCCCTGCCTCTGCTGAAGCTTTCCCAAGCCTTAGCGCGCCTCAAGCCCCCTCCCCGTGGCTGGAATTCCTCACCGAAGTTCCTCTGGTCCGCTCGAGACCTTCTCCCCGCCGTTCTCCCCTCTCTGCCCTCGGATTCGTGGCCTCTTCCCTGCCATTGAGTTCGCTGTGGCGTTCTCTCTTTCTCTGCCCAACTCCGGCGACCCCGGAGCCATCCTAGCTCGCGCCTGCCTCAACTCCGGCGACCTCACCGCCGCGGAGCCCACAGCTGTTCGTCCCCCCGGTCTGATCCCCTCCGTCCGATTTTGATCGCACGGCCCATATCGCGGATACCGCTTCGCGCACGCGCGCCCTGCACCCCTGGCCCGCCTGTCAGCGCCCGTGTTCCCTGGTGCTGGGCCCACTCGGTCAGTGCGCCCTCCCCCTCTATCGTTGACACCCCCTGGCCCGCCTGTCAGCGCTCGCCTGCCTGCGCGCGTGCCCTCGGCCACAGATCTAATCTGGGCCGTCGGTTTTTGATCTAACGGTTAGAATCACCTGATACCCCTTCGCGCGGTAGTTTTATTTAAGAGACCCTCGGTTTGTTTAGAATCAACCCGCCATCCCTGGTTTTCGCGCGCAGGCCCCTGTATTCTTGCAGATTGAACCCTGGACTTTTAAATATTCATAGAATTAGACCTAATTTCATATTTTGAATTCTCAAACTTTTTTATTTTGCATATGAACTCCAAATTTAGTGATTCGAATTGCAAAATGTTCATAAGATCATTCTCTGTTTAAATAAATTAGTTCCAGTTACTGTCTGCACATTCTAATTTTTATGATTAAGTATGAACTAATGTAGATGTAGATTTATTTATTTAATAAAATAACTAAAAGGAGAACCCTAGAGATTTAAATGTGACACCCCAGTGTCACCTAGGGTTTCTCTTAAAAAGCCAAACCAAGAACCATTATTTTATGTGAATCAAAGTAAGCATGAGCATCAAATTAACTTAAGTAATAAAGAATTCACCAAGTATATGCTTAAAAATGTCATGATCAAAACAATTGAGTCTCTTAAAGGATAAGAATGTGCAACCCTAATTAAGAACCCTAAGTGAACCCCATGAACAAAATTCAAGAAAATAAGCAAAAGGGAATGAAAAGTTTAAAATTTTGAGTTGAGCCAATTATATAAGTTAAAGTATATTTGATAAACAACAAGATAGATTGAGAAAGCTTAGCCAAAATAATTCAAGAAAACCCCCAAATCAAGCTTCTTTTGTTGGGACTCATTGGGAATTCTGAATTTCAGAATTCTGAAATTCAGACCTTGAGCCAAAGATCAGGGATGTTCACCTTGATCCTTAACTCGAATCCTAATGGCCCCATTGACAAAATTGTGTCTAACTAACCCCTCTGTCGTGTGCCAGAAGATGGCATTGGGACGCGAGCCCTAGACACGACAAAACTTGGGATTTGCCTCGGGTTTGGGCAGGGAGACAGACCAGATTTCCTGGCTCCATATCTCTGCAACCAGTAGGCAAAATCCTATGACCTCCACACAAGAATGGTAGCTTGTAGGGAGGAGAAGAGGTTTCGTGCACTGGCCAAGGCGAGAGCAGGCTCGGATGAGCGACCACACGCGCCAGAGCTTGGGCAGAACGCACGGGCACACGTGTTCGACCCTGGTCGGCACGCCAGAGCTCGCCCAACCCGCGCGCGCGCTCGCCCCGGCGTCCGGTCAAGTCCGCCGTGCGCCCACGCCCTCGGCCGTGCCTGCCCGCGCCTATAAAGCCTCCCCGGGCGCACCTCTCTTCGCCCCGCACTCACCCTCACCGGCCAGCCACCGTTCCTTAGCTCCGGCAAGCGTATTTCCGCCCGCCATTGCCGCCAGAGCTACGGCCGCCGTGGCCAGCCCACTCCAACCACCCTCCAGCCCAACCAGTGCTTCGGCTAGCTCCGCCAGTGGCCCGTGAAGCTTGCCAAGCCCTCGGACCAGACCGGACTTCACCGGAGGCCCGAGATCAACCTCACCGGACTTCGGTCTTCCGCCGCCGCGCGTGGACCGAGCTATCCAGTGAGTCTCCGCCCGATTCCTTTCACTCATGTCTTCTCTGGCAACCCGTGGACCTCCCTGACCTATTTAATTGAACTACCTCGCCGTGACCAGGCCGGTCTCCTCGCCGCCGACGAGCATCCCCGCCTGCGCGCGTGGACCGACCGACTCCGGCCATCTCCGACGGCGTTCCGCACACCGTTGTGATCCCCGCGACCTCCTCTTCGTCCTCGACCACTTCACCGGAACAGTCTCGCCGCCGGTAAGCCCCTCCGCCCTTTTCTTCGCCGCGGCTACTGTTTGAGGTAGAAGAAGGACCTCGGGTTAGGTTCTGTAGAACCCGAGGGGTTTTCTGTAATGTCAGCGACTCATGTGAATAGTAACCTAAGGACTGATTCGCGAGGAAAACCTAGAAAAACCGCCAGGGACCCCAGTGCAAAGTGGATTTCCATTTAATCAATTCTGTTATTCTTTTAAAATAACCAGAGAACTTAGAAAATCCATAACTTGATGAAATCTTAATGAAAAGCTGTCAAACCAATTTTGCTAGCTCTGGAATATTATGATCTATTATTTAAAAATAGTGAACCGTGTGCTTTTTGTTCTAAATTTTAGAGTTTAAAATTAAAAACAGAAACCCCCTAAACCTTGTTTAATTAAGGAAAATTAGTTTTTCTTTTGTGCTGAGCTTAAGAAAATTTGTAGATGCTTATACCTTAATTATACACTGTTTAAAAATAGTAGGAGCCCCAGCAGTAGAGATTATGATGTAGTTATTCATTTAAAGCCATTTTGTCCAAAACTTAGAGAAAATCAGAAAAGCATTAGAAAATGTTGAACAGTGATTAGTAATATTTTTCCTAGTTTACTTATGCAACAAAGAACCTAGGAAAAATGCAGAGACCATTAATTAGGACCAGTTTCTAATTAAAATGCTCTAATTAGCCTTATGTAGACTGAAAATCAATTATTAGAATTGCAAAACTATAACCAAAGTGGTTAACAAAAATCCAGTGAACTTATAACCACCAGAGCCCCACTACAAAAATACAGAGCACCCCAGCCTAACTTTTTAAGTAAGGAAAATAAATACAAAGTGGTAATAAGACATTTTCCCAATAAATCATAAACAACCTCAAATAATGTGGCATTGGGCAACCAAAAATTTGCTAAGTCCATGATGAGATAAACCACCAGAGAAAAATACAAACCCATGAAAAAGAAGTGAACCCATGCCTTTTGCTAGTAATTTGTGAGAAAGGCCATTTGACTTAAATAATGCAAACCACCCCTTCCCTTAAGCAAAAGGAAGCCAAACTTCAGAATGATTGCTCTTGCACAAAATACTAGCTAAGAAAAATGAAAACTCTGTTGTTTGATGTTTTTCAAATATAGTGGTAGTAGAAAGCACCTATTTGGCTAAAAACTTGAGAAAACCATAAGAAAATAATTAAAGGGTATTAGTAACTAGAAAATTTTATCAAGTCATGTTATGACACCTAAAAGCCAGCAAAAATAAGTTTTAAAGAATTACCCACTGTTAAATAATAGTTGTAGTTCAAAGTACCCCTTCTGCCCTAAAATTTGGTAATTTTGTCCAGAGAAAACCATTCACTTTCTGAACCCCAAATTTTGTGACAGAGAATCATACACCAGTAACAAGCCACTGTAATTTTTGCAGAATTTTTAGAATTTTATAAAAGCAACTTGTAGTTCAAACCTACTCCAAAACATTAAAGAGAATAAAAGAAAAGAGAAGAAGGAATAAACCTCATCCCATTAAAACTAACCCAATTTACCAAGTATACCACTAAAGGGTTTTACATAAGCAAGGTTAACTTGTTTAAATTCAAAAAAGACCATACATCTTTAAAGTTGTAAATTCTAAAGCACATATCATATCATGCATGTATCTTACGCATTGCATTCATTAGATTGTAATCTTGCCGACGGAGAGTACGTGCTCATCCCCGAGCAAGGACCTGTCCAAGAGGAGGACCAGGAGCAGGCTTCAGAGGCTGCTATTGAGGATCTCCCCGCAGCCCCAGCAATTGAAGGCAAGCCCCGGTTTTATGCATAACCATGTTATTATATGCTACTTTACTACACTTAATGCTTGTAGGATTGCAATGTGCACTTAAGTGTAGGAGTTGCTTGAAACCTCTAGTTGCATGAACTTAGGATTCCTTTTGAGATGAATACTAGTATGCTAGGTCGAGTAGCTGCTTGCTAATCAGGATCTCGGTAGAAGTCGAGTGATTTTTCTAGCACTCGCGCGAGGTCAGGAATTGATTGTATTCATCTTGATAATGGGATATATGTTGGTCCGTGGACTTGGATCCAGGGAGGATGCCTTGTCCATGAGACGGGAAAAATGAATTAAGGATTAATGTGTGGATACCTGAGTCAAGCTTTTGAACGTAGTAAGCACATGCCGGGAAAAATGGTAACCGGTAAACCTAGTACCTGAGTGAAGCCGGGCGCGGACTTTATCCCTCATGCGACCTGAGATAGGGTCTCCCATGCTAGCTATGGTGGGTACAAGTGCGGTCACTGCACGGCGGCAGCCGGGGTCAGTGGAGCATTGTATGCCAAGGCGGTGAGGCCTGGACGCGAACGGGGAATCGATGGGGACGGTTGTCATGTGTAGGGACGGAGTACCCTGACATGCCGTGTGTTTAGGTTTACCTTGCAAGGTTTTTAAAACTCGATTCGAATCGTCTGCTTCTCGCAGCTAATGAGACTGCTTGATTCCTTGTACTGCATCGAGTAAGAAGTGAAATGTGGATTACATGAGATAACTTGTTGATTGAGCTAATTGCTTGTTACCATGTATGCTTAGAAGGAGCAAATCTAGCTAAGTTAATGATGGTAGAACTTGAAAAGCTAAAAATTGATTTTAGAAACAGCTAGTGCTTTTGGCAAACCAAACCCCTCAACCAAACAGCTGCATAGTCTAGAGGTAGAGGAGTAGACTCCTCACACCGGTTAAGTCTAGCTGAGTATTAGTATACTCAGCCTTGCTTGTGGCACCATTTTTGCAGGTACTATGCAGGATGTAGTTGATGGTGTGACTTGGCCTACCACCCTGCCACCGGGTTGGACGGTCGAGTGGGATGTTGCTCCGGCAGGAGAGGAGCATGAGGAGTAGTGGGCTAGGCCTTGCCCATTTCCTCATTACCGACGACATCGATTATCCGCTGCACCTTAATTTGTGAACTTTAGTTGCTACTCCAAAAACTCCGAATTATGTAATAACTCAGTACTTAATTTAAGGTTTCCTGTTTTATTGTATTTCTTCTGTGACTCACCTTCGAGTGAGATTGTGGAATTTGATCCTGGTTAAGTGGCTCTATCATACTAGATCTGAGGGACCGACGGGTTATTCCGATTTAAGTGTGTCACGGCCCCTAAGGCGTGACTTAGGCACTTAAGCTGGAATAATTCGGGTGGTTCTGCCACATTAAACATGTTTTATCTTGTGAGATTAATAATGTGTATTATATGAAATCATCTCTGGTCTAATTTTTAGGTCACAATAAAATAAATTCAACTATGTTATGTATTTGTGAGTAACACTTAGAGAAATAATAATCTATTTCCAAATGAAGTTAGTTTATGTTATACTTTGAACTCGTTATCCCTTATGTAGTATTTTGTCTTTTAAGATGTATTCCTATGTTTGTACATGTTTGGTGTGTTGTTCATTTGTACTTCCAAATGTATTGAGTGCATGTTCGCTTTATTTAGACAACGAGCAGTCCGAGGTTCCTAAGTGTGTTGTTGGAGACCTCCCTGAGCAACAACCTAATGAAGACAAGTGTCCTCTGACCTATTATGTCCTACATATGTTGGGGGTCTTCGGCTTCCGAAGGTCCTCAAAAACATGATTTAACAATGTTTCTGGACTATAATACATGAGCAGGTACCTTCGGACTTGGACCCTTCGGACTTGAGTCAAAATCACAGTATGAAGAAGCACAAGGGAAACGAAGGAGCTTCGGCATGATGACAGGAAAAAGGAAACCGACCTAAAGAGGAAAAGGCTATCTAGACCCCGATGAATTACTATAGAATTAGCAAATGCAAAGGGCCTAGATGTAATTTTACATGGGCTGCGACCCGTGCCTATAAATAGATGAACAGTACTCCCGTATTGTTCACGCTGACTTGGCATTTGCTTTTGTGTCACATTTGTACTCTTTTATCTTCCTTCAAGCCGAAGGTATACTTGTAATAAGTAATTATTTTCTATTTATTCATAGTAATGAAATAGAAATAATTCAATAATAACAACATATTTAATTGTTCACACTGTTTATTATACTTCATATAATTTCCTCCTCATTTTTATATGTTGAACTTACGAAGGTATATTCTTCGTAACCTTCGTCCGAGAGTCGTTATATCCTAAGGGCAATAATGCTCCGAAGGACGAAGGACTTTGACGTTTAACATTTTTTGTGTTGCCTTGCTCTTAAGCTGAAGCATTTGTGAGCAAGTGACCAACATTGGCGCCCACCTCCGGGGAACCCTTTTTGACCACCTTCGGCAAGCATCGACCTTCGTCATGCCGCCAAAGAAAGCTTTAGCAATAGAGGCTGCCGCTTTGCAGCCACTGGACCTGAACCAGGAGACCCTTTCTCTTTGGGAGGCCCGAAGCCAAAAGAGGAAGGCCACCAGTCCAATGCCTCAGGAGGACGACTTGGACCAAGAAATCAGGAATATGGAGATGTTGCATCAGCAAGTGCAAAGGAAGAAGGAAAAGATGGCTCGGCTAGCTGACCTACAAAGGCAGATAGACGAAGCCTCTGAAGAAGTTCGTCATCTTACGCAAGATGAGCAGAACCGAAGGCCCCAGTATAGAGAGCTTCACCAAGAGGGCTTCGTCAACGAGGATGACTGGTATGAGGATTTCCATCATGGAAATTTTGCTTTTGATGATGCTTCTCCTCTGTCAGCAGAGTTGCAGGCTACACCTTGGCCCCCGTCTTACAAACCACCCCAGCTCCCAATGTATGACGGACACTCAGATCCGAAGCAATTTATGATGAGTTACGAAGCAACCATATCTTCATATGGTGGCAATACTGCAGTCATGGCGAAATCCTTCGTCATGGCAGTCAAAAATGTTGCACAAACCTGGTACTCTTCTCTTCGGTCAGGAACAATTACATCGTGGCAAAAGCTGAAGGACATGCTCATCAAAAGCTTCCAAGGGTTTCAGACGAAGCCGATCACTGCTCAAGCTTTGTTCCAGTGCACTCAGGATCACGAAGAATATCTTCAGGCGTATGTCCGAAGGTTCTTACGACTGAGGGCACATGCGCCAACGGTGCCCTATGAAATTGTTATTGAGGCCATGATTAAGGGGCTTCGTCCAGGACCTACAGCCCAATACTTCGCCAGGAAACCCCCTCAGACCCTAGAGAAACTGCTTCAGCAGATGGATGAATATATCCGAGCAGATAATGACTTTCGACAAAGAAGGGAGGAAGCTTACAGGTTCTCCGAAATGACCAGGGGCTTCGGAGGGAGAATCCACCCTAGGCATGTCAGACCTATCCACTCTACTCAGAATGACGATAGGGGAAGTCAGCAACAGAGGCCGCAGTATTCCTCCCAGGCTTCGGGACAACAACAAAGCTATCCCCGGCCCCCAACTCCAAGGGGCAGAGGGGCCAGGGGCTTCGGAGGAAGGTTTGGGGATCAGCCCAGGAAGATTTATTGCCTTTTCTGCGGCGAGGACAAGGGCCATACTACCAGGATGTGCCATGTCACCATCCAGAAACAAAAAGAGATAGCAGAAGTTGCAGCCCAACAGAGCCAGCCGAAGCAGGTTCTGCATACTGCTTCATACCACTCACCGTATATTCCAGAGTACGTGGGTAACCATCCTGCAGTTTCTGTTGCTTCGGCAAGTTAACCTCAGGCATCTTGGCAACAGCCTCCACCTCCACCACCAATGCAACCCGCTTATCCCCAAGGCCAGCAGCCAGAAGGGAGCCAACACACTCACCAGCAGCGAGACTTCATGGAGCAGTCCGAAGCTCGCACAGTCAACAGTACTGTGCCAGAATCGAAGCACATTTACTAAGATATATCCTACCTCTGAAACAGTTTTTACATTTGTTGTCATTTACCTTTTTCAATGAAGAGCAATCATTGAAAGCTTAGTTCTTTTGTTGTTTTCAATTTCTTGTAATAGCTTCGTCATTATCATAATGTAATATACCTTCCTCATAAATCGACGAAGTTCCAAAAGTTTTGACGAAGCAACAAAAGTCATTCTTAAGGGAACACAGCGTAAGTTTTCTGCTCGAAAAGTCGTTCTTAAGGGAACACAGCGTAAGTTTTATGCTCAAAAGTCGTTCCAAAGGGAATGCAGAGCTTACAGCGAAAATAAACGCTGATACCGCCGAAATAAAGGCGAAGAAGCTCCTAAGGGAGGCTTACAGCGAAAAATAAACGCTGATACCGCCGAAATAAAAGGCGAAGAAGCTCCTAAGGGAGGCTTACAGCAAAAAGTCAACGCTGATACACCGAAAAATGAGCGGTGAAGCCGAAAAATAAACGACAAAGAGACTGTGTTCTACTTTGGGAACGTATGTGTATCTTCGGCGCAAATATCATTTTGCATATAATAGCATCATCACATCATTTGCATAACATGACATCATACATCACATTGCATTAATGGCACAAGAAGGGAATACAATGTTAATCTTCGGAAATTGTTTCAAAGAAATTGTGCCAAGGCACAAAACAAAGTTTAAAGATGTACAGTTTCGTCAACTTCAGTATCAGAGGAGATCTATTGCTTACGAAGCATAATATTTTCACGCATATGGATATTCTTCACGAAGCATGAAAAGAAGGGAAGGTGCTTTTTCGCCAAAGGCTCAAAAGCGGTATGTATGTAAAGTTTCATGCATCATAAAGAATTGAATTATATACAGCTTATATATTACTTTCAAAATTATAGAATATTACAAACTTTGTTCAGCACATATTACATCAATATTCCAAATGTTTTTACAACAATAGTTATTCTTCTTTTAAAACTACTTCCGCAGCTTCGTTTAGTAGTTGAAAAACAACTTTGTCCATAATAGCTTCAGCCATCTTAGTAATTTCATCTTCCTTTTTTGCTTCGGGGTCGGCCTGTGACCCGGAGGGCTCCGGGGGAGGAGATAATTCGGCTGCGATATAAAACATGAATAAGTTTGAAGTCACGATAATAAAACATAAAGCCAAAAGCAATTAGACAATACCTATCTGCCTTTCAAGTTCTGCAGTTTTTTCAACTGCCTTTGCAGCTTCTCTAGCTTCGTGGGTATCTTTTTCACTTTTCCTTATAATTTCGTGGGCCATCTCTCGGCCACCGTTTTCTCAGATATCGGTAAAAAACTTTCCGCTAATTAAGCTTGCCTCGGCCGAAGGGTTTTTTGTATTTTCAATAGAAAACGCAGCTTCGGCTTGGGCCAAGATTTTCACATGCTCGCATCCTGCCTTCTCTAAGATGGCCGCAATTCCCCTGGCACCTGAGAAGGCGCAGACATCTCCACGGCCACCCAAAACTTCCTCAAAGGCTTCGGCTTCGCCCTTGATCCATTCGATTGGACCTTCGGGATCGCCTCTTACGAAGTTGTCCTCATTTGAGTATGCGCCAATATTGGCGAAGCTGGTTTTTATCTTTTGTACACATGCCATAGAATTTTCATAGCATCTTTCTTTTGAAGAACGAAGCTCCACAACTGTTTTTTCCCAGTGATTTTTCCAGTATTCACTAGTGTCTCGGTCAGCTTCGGCAACTGCACATTTTAATTTTTCTTCCGCCAGCTGTTTCCGAAGATCTTCAATTTCGCACTTCTGGGCCTCAGCTTGGGCTTTCGAAGTAGCCTCGTCTTCTTTTATCTTGTTTATCAATGAGTTTAATATTTTGTCTTTTTCAAGACCTTCGTTCCTTAGCTCAATTACTTCGGAACGAAGGTTATTCAAGGCCATGGTATATCCCTCGTCTTCAGCGTTTTTTTGCGCCCTGAGGGCGTTGCTAAGAATAAGACCCTGCAAAAGAAGTGTGGTATTAAGTATAAGCAAACGAAAAAGTCTTGTTTTTAAGCACAAAAATTTTATTCTCTCACCTTTAAGCTGTTGTACGCTAAGCTGTCGGCAAATTCATCTTTTGATAACACTGAAAGCCCATCTTCTAGCGTCGGGAATCCGAAGCTTCTTCCCATCTCCCGGCAGACAGAAATCTCCTTGTTGTCTGGGAGATAATATAAGAAGTCTTCTTCTCCGCTGCCATTGAAAATCAATGCCCCCTTCAGATATTTCAATTTTTGGGCATAGAACTGAGCCTCTTGTTTTTCTTTTTCAGTCAACTTTTTTCCCGAAGCATGTCGTAAAATATAATTGAGAGCTTCGGAAAATGCTTGGGGGGGGGGGGCAGGGACAGTTTCTTCAACCAAAGTCTGTTCTGCCGCTTCTGTTTCTTTTTCTATGGTTTCCAAGGATTTCATCTTGGCAGGCTCTAAAGGCCCAGCTTCAGTCTCAGCTTGGTGCTTTGTAGCTTCGGCCTCAGAGGCTGTTGTCTCAATTTGCACTTTGGGAACTTCGGCAATTTTCTTCGGAGTAGTGCTTGAAGATTTTATTGTCTCTAATACATCCAGAACATTAACCATCCTTTTTCTTTTAGGGGTCACTACTAGACCTTTTTGGGTTTTTGGTACTTCAACTTTTGCCGAAGGGCTTAAAATTTCAGATGTTTTTGTCCCTTCAGCTCTCGGCTCTTCAATTTTTTCAGCCTTCGGCGTTGCAGTCAACTCTTCAGTTCTTTGCGCAGGTGTAGGTTCTTTGGCTTTGGTAGCCAAAGAGGCCTCACCGACAAACTCGGGCACTATGGCCGGTTAAATAAAACGCGGTCAGTGAGTAAGGACTTTCACCCTTTTCCTCTTCGGCGCAGGCTCGCTTGGAGCAGCTGAAGCATCGTCTTTCACGGAAGTTGCATCTTTTCTCTTTCGTCCCCGTAGCGGGTAGTGGTAGTCAGGGTACATGAACCCAATAGCATCAAAAACTCGGTTGAGCCTTTTCTTCTTCCGGCCTCCGAAGGCCACAGATAATGCAGTATCCTCTGCCTTCGAGTAAGGCCCAAGCAGTTCATCGCTTGTAGCTTCAATGCATTTCAGCCAATCGTCATCTGGCTCAACAAACTTACCCTCATATCTGAAGGTGAATTTCATCCTAATCAACCCACCTTCGTCAGAATTGGTGATAGTCTCCTTTGGCATTTCCCACTTTTCTACAAGTGGCCATACTCTGAAGGCTATGTGCTCCTAGATTAAATCCCTTGTCCCGATGAAAGAGCAAACTACGCCGAAGGCTCTCTAACATTCTTCGGCTGCTTCGTCAATATCCACCTTCGGTTTCCGGAGACTGAAGCGCTGCCAGATAGGACGCATGATGATATCTTTAATATCTTCTTGTGCCTTCAAATCATTTTTCACATAGAACCATTCCTTCATCCAATCTCCGGGCCATCTCTTCCGAAAAGTTGGCACGGGACAGCTTGACCCAGAGCGAGCACCGAAGCTATAACAGCCAAAATTGTTATGATATTGTTCTTTACCCTAGGGTTTCATCTCATATAATAGCTCGTGAATATTGCAGAAACTTTTTGCATTTGGTTCCAAGCCTTGGCTCCTCACGGCCCATACGAAGATTCACATTCTTATGATTGCTTCGGGAGTAAGTTGATGAAGGTAGACCTGATATATCTTCAGAACTTCAACCACAAATCTGTTCAAGGGGAACCGAAGCCCAGCTTTAAAAAAGCTTCGGAAGATCACGACTTCATTCTCTTCAGGAGTAGGCACAGTCCTCTCTCCGTCATCTGCCCTCACAGTAGACATGTCTCGAAAATATCTCCCCCTCATGTTATCAAGATGACTTTGTTTAATACTCGATTTTTCGAAGACTGTGTGACTTGGTCGCCACGGTCGATCTTCGGAGTCTTCACCCCCACTTTCTACATCATAACTGTCACTCTCACCGGTATCTTCAGATAAGCCTTCTAAAATTTCTCTAGTAATCTTCTCTGTATTTGTTCTCGCTATCGATTCAAGGAAGCCCAGATTCTTCTCCTCAGAAAGGCTCAGTTTCATTTCAGCAACAACTTTCTTTTCCTGAGACATCTCTTCAAAAATGCTAAAAATGTGCTCTTAGGGCCGAAGCTAAAAAATCTAAAAAGTTGGTCAAGCGTTTGTAAGCAAAGAGCTATTTGAGCAGGCAAAGCAGATGGCTAGAAAGCGTGCCAAATGAGCTCGCGGTCGGATCATATTTATACGCCTAGGGCGTTGCGAGTGGGAGGGTCCCGCTTGTCATTGACTATTGCTATTCTAGCAAAGGGAGGTGTTTTTCGGACCTTCGGCTTAGGGCCTTCGTCCATATGGCAATCTGAATTTATCATCCTAACAAATTAATATTGCGAGGGGCTACTGTTGGGGGCCTTCGGCTTCCAAAGGTCCTCAAAAACGTGACTTAACAATGTTTCTGGAGTATAATACATGAGCCAAAATCACAGTATGAAGAAGCACAAGGGAAACGAAGGAGCTTCGACATGATGACAGGAAAAAGGAAACCGACCTAAAGAGGAAAAGGCTATCTAGACCGTGATGAATTACTATAGAATTAGCAAATGCAAAGGGCCTGGATGTAATTTTACATGGGCTGCGACCCGTGCCTATAAATAGATGAACAGTACTCCCGTATTGTTCACGCTGACTTGGCATTTGCTTTTGTGTCACATTTGTACTCTTTTATCTTCCTTCAAGCCGAAGGTATACTTGTAATAAGTAATTATTTTCTATTTATTCATAGTAATGAAATAGAAATAATTCAATAATAACAACATATTTAATTGTTCACACTGTTCATTATACTTCATATAATTTCCTCCTCATTTTTATATGTTGAACTTACGAAGGTATATTCTTCATAACCTTTGTCCGAGAGTCGTTATATCCTAAGGGAAATAATGCTCCGAAGGACGAAGGACTTTGACGTTTAACATTTTTTGTGTTGCCTTGCTCTTAAGCCGAAGCATTTGAGAGCAAGTGACCAACAACATACTTTATGATTCACTGTCCCGCATTACATTATTTAAACCTAAGGACTGACTAGTTTGTATGTACCTTATCCTTGTTTACCTTTTGGGTTATCATGGTTAGCATTTTGCTATTGCCTTAACTTTAATCAATGAACATGATGTGAACATTTATGATACGATACTGTTATCCGGATTATGTTGATGATCTTGTGATACTCTAGGGGGCTCAGGCCTTCTTCTTGAGTACCTCTCCATAAGGACCTGTTCGTGGAGTGACCACCCGGGATAACAGTGCAACCATGAGGGTGGAATGGGACGCCCTTAGTTGATTAATTAGATGAACCTGGGGGTGTAGTTGGCTTTGTCGGAGGGCCGTCAATGGGGGCCAGGGCGTAGTGCTCGCTCTGCCAAGGTTGGGGTGCCGAGGTTCATTCGATTTGGTTTTGTTAGTCACCCACCTTGGGGAGGTGTACTGTGTTTGTACGACTAGCGAAACCTAATGAGCAGTTTTGCACTAGGGGAGTCTTTGTAAAGGCTACATAGTGTATCCCTGGCCATTCTCCTAGGTTGTGAAGATCGGGTCTATACAACCTAGGCTGGAAAGGGATCACGACTCGTGGGTAAAGTGTACAACCTCTGTAGAGTGTTAGAAACTGGTATATCAGCCGAGCTCACGGTTAAGAGCAGCCTTGGGATCCTCTTTGATTAGAAGAACTTTGGATACTTTTATGATGATGGTTAACAATGATGTTATAAAACTGATCTCTGGTATTTCCTCTTTTGAGGGAGTACTTTTGGGTAATTAGTGGGTTTATTACTAAAACTTGGCTCTACTAATAATAATAAATATTTGACCAACTAAAAGCAACTGCTTAATCTCAACCCCACATACAGCTAGTCCACTTTAGCCAAACGGGACAATTGTTGAGTACATTGATGTGTACTCACCCTTGCTTTACACACCACCCCAACCCCAGGTTGTCCCCATTGTACTCAGTGCTCAGGAGGTGATGCTGGCAACATGGAGGACTTCGAGGAGTTCTAGGAATACGACGAGTTTTAGTTTATCTTAGTGGCAAAGCCCCAGTCAGCTGCCTGTGTAGGCTTAGCATCTACGTTTCGTATCTCCGCACTTTGATATTTATGTTGAACAATGGTTATGTAATAGACTCTGTGGATGTATCAGACATCTTGATGTAATTAAGTACCTTTCCGCTATTTATTTCAAGCATTGTGTGATGATGTCCAATTATGTAATAGTTGTGTACGTGAGTTTCTGATCCTGGCACGTATATGGTTCGCATTTGGTTTACCTTCCAAAACCGGGTGTGACAAAATGCTTTATTCTTATTAAAAGAGGTAGAAGTTCTAAATTTGCTCCTAAGGCTGTAGAAGGCTTTTTACTAGGGTATGACTCAAACACAAGGGCATATAGAGTCTTCAACAAATCCACTGGATTAGTTGAGGTTTCTTGTGACATTGTGTTTGATGAGACTAATGGCTCCCAAGTGGAGCAAGTTGATCTTGATGAACTAGATGATGAAGAGGCTCCGTGCGTTGCGCTAAGGAACATGTACATTGGAGATGTGTGTCCTATGGAATCTGAAGAGCCTCCGCAAGCACAAGATCAACCATCATCTTCCATGCAAGTATCTCCACCAACTCAAGACGAGGATCAGGCTTAAGATGATGAAGATGAAGATCAAGAGGATGAGCCACCTCAAGAGGAGGACATGGATCAAGGGGGAGATGAAGATGATGAAGATAAGGAAGATGATCAAGAAACTAGGGATCAAAGACTGCCACACCCAAGAGTCCAACAAGCAATTCAAAGACGTCACCCCGTCAACTCCATTCTTGGTGACATTCACAAGGGGGTAACCACTAGATCTCGAGTTGCTCATTTTTGTGAACATTACTCTTTTGTTTCCTCTATTGAGCCATACAGGATAGAGGATGCACTAAGAGATCCGGACTGGGTGGTGGCAATGCAAGAAGAGCTCAATCACTTCACAAGGAATGAGGTACGGCATTTAGTTCCATGTCCCAATCAAAATGTTGTAGGTACCAAGTGGGTGTTGGAGGTCTGCTTCATCGCCGAAGGTCCTTTAAGAAGAAACACCTTCGAAAGATCAGCGTATAATCAAACACAGCGCGAAGGTACACATCGAAGCTACTATCCAAGGAGCTTCGGCATAGTGGCACGTCTTGAGACGAAGGGCTACACCGACTTAAAGAGAAAAAGACCAATCAGTCCATGATAATTTGTGTCATGATTGTAACTAGTTATCAAGGACATAAATGTAATTTTGACCGGGCTACGTCCCGTGACTATAAATAGGTGAACAGTACCCATGTACTGTTCACGCTGACTTGTATTCACTTGTGCGTCACGCTTGGACTCTTGCCTTCTGTCAAGCCTAAGGTACAAATGTAATTCAGTATTGTTCATGTTTATTCATGATGATATAACAAAGATTTATGCTGATGTCATATGATTATTCATGTTATCTTTCATGTTTCATATGCTCTTCCTTTTATTAATAAAAACCACGATGATGAAGGTACGTCCTTCATGACCTTCGTTTGAAGATCATTATATCCTAAGGGAGATAATGCTTCGAAGGACGAAGGACTTTAACTATTAACATTTTGTGTTGTCTTGTTCTTAATTCATAGCATTTGAGAACAAGTCCCCAATAGTGGGTATTCCGCAACAAGCAAGATGAGCATGGTGTGGTGACAAGGAACAAAGCCCGACTTATGGCAAAGGGATATTCACAAGTCGAAGGTTTGGATTTCGATGAAACTTATGCACCCGTAGCTAGGCTTGAGTCAATTCGTATATTACTTGCCTATGCTACTTACCATGGCTTCAAGCTTTATCAAATGGACGTGATAAGTTCCTTCCTCAATGGACCTATCAAGGAAGAGGTCTATGTTGAGCAACCTACCGGCTTTGAAGATAGTGAGTACCCAAACCATGTGTATAAGCTCTCAAAGGCGCTTTATGGGCTCAAGCAAGTCCCAAGAGCATGGTATGAATTCCTGCGAGATTTCCTTATCACTAATGGCTTCAAAGTCGATAAAGCCGATCCTACTCTTTTCACTAAAATTGTTGCAAAATACTTGTTTATATGCCAAATTTATGTTGATGATATTATATTTGGGTCTACTAACAAGTCAACTTGTGAAGAGTTTAGTAGGATCATGATACAAAATTTGATATGTATATGATGGGGAGTTAAAGTATTTCCTTAGATTTTAAATCAAGCAACTCCAAGAGGGCACATTCATCAGCCAAACAAAGTACATTCAAGATATACTTATGAAGTTTGGGATGAAGAATGGCAAACCCATCAAGATACCCATGGGAACCAATGGGCATCTCGACCTCGACACAGGAGGTAAGTCCGTAGATCAAAAGGTATACCGGTCGATGGTACGATCTTTACTTTACTTATGTGCATCTCAATCGGATATTATGCTTTCTGTATGCATGTGTGCAAGGTTCTAGGCAAATCTTAAGGAGGTTCACCTTAGGGCCGTGAAAAGAATCATGCAATATTTAGTTTACACTCCTAAGTTTGGGCTTTGGTACCCAAGGGATCTAGCTTTGATCTAATTGGGTATTCTGATGTCGATTATGCCGGATGTAAAATAGATCGAAAGAGCACATCAGGGACTTGTCAGTTTCTAGGAAGATCCCTGGTGTCATGGGCTTCAAAGAAACAAAACTTCGTAGCTCTTTCCACCGCCGAAGCTGAGTACATTCCCGCAAGCCATTGTTGTGCGCAATTACTTTGGATGAGGCAAACCCTTAGGTACTATGGCTACAAGTTGAGCAAAGTCCCTCTCCTATGTGATAATGAGAGTGCAATCTGCATGGCAGATAATCCCATTGAACACAGCCGCACTAAGCACATAGACATCCGATATCACTTTTTGAGAGATCACCAACAAAAGGGGGATATCAAAATAGCTTATGTGAGTACCCACAACCAATTAGCCGATATCTTTACCAAGCCACTAGATGAGAAAACCTTTAGCAAACTCAGGAATGAGCTAAATATACTTGATTCTCGGAACTTTGATTGAAACATTGCACACATAGCAAATTTATGTACCTTTGATCATATCTCTTTCATTTGGTACAAATGCATAATTCTTATTCTTCTTGTTCCATGGCTAAGACTAATGTGCTTTCAAGTATATCTCCATGATTAGTCTTAGATTGAAAGGGAAATGGAGTATTCGGCAAAGACAAGGCTTCCACTCCAACTCTAACGGTATCATTTACCCTTTGTCGTTACTCCTACAACTCTCAATGGTATAACCCTTAACTCGTATTTATTTTACCATTTGTGAGAAAATATTAGGCTCCAAAGGTGGAGAAAATTGCAAAAGGGCTCTCAAGTTCTCCGTTTTTGGCGCTTAATGCCAAAGGGGGAGAAAATATTAAGCCCAAAGCAAAAGGACCGCACCACCATGTCAAAAAAATTTCAAAATGAATTTTTCAATTAGTGTATTTTTCAAAATTGATATCTAATTTTGAATTGATATGTGGAAGTAAAAATTTAAATTGGTATCTATTTCAAAACCCTCTTGAAAGCTAAGAGGAGAATTTCATTCAAGGGGAGTTTTTATTTAGTCAAAGGAAAAGCATTTGAAACAGGGGGAGGAATTTCAAATCTTAAAAATGCTTCTTGAAATCACATTCTTTTACCTTTGACTATTTGCAAAATATTTTGAAAAGTTTTTTTCCAAAAGATTTGCAAAAACAAAACTTGTGGTGCAAATGTGGTCCAAAATATTAAATAAAAGAAAGGCAATCCATTCACTCTTATTCATATGTTTAAAATCTTTCATTGGTTTAATTCTATGTAACCTATGCACAATCATCTCAATTGCAAACTAGTTACATTTCTACACACTTCATTTTGCTTTGGTTTGTGGTGGCATCAATCACCAAAAAGGGGGAGATTGAAAGGGAAATTGGGTTAACCATTTCCTATAATTAATTTTGGTGGTTGACGACCAACACAAACACATGGACTAACTAGTTTGTCTATAATTCATCTATTACAGGTGCATAAGGTTCAATACAAACCAAGAAAGAAATCAAGTTAGGAACACAATTGAAAATGGAGCAAGACTTAGAGTGTGCTGGAGAATGGTGCACCGGACACTGTCCGTTGCGCTAGCTAGGCGCCCTCCGAACCAGCCACTCTCGGGAAATTGGAGGCGTGCTCCGCTATAATTCACCAGACTGCCCGGTGTGCCACCGGACTGCCCGGTGAGCCAGCGGAGCAACGGCTAACTGGCGCCAACAGTCGACTGCAAAAGGCGCTCTGCGGTGAACAGTGCAAATGCAGAAGTCAGAGCGGAGAAGTCAGAGGGCACCGGAGTGTCCAGTGCAGCAAGATGACAAGACTTCCCAACGGTCAACTGCTCCGAACCCTAACGGTTGCGCTGACGTGGCACGCATCGGACAGTGCACAGTGATTGTCCGGTGGCGCATCAGACTGTCTGGTGCGTCCATCGCCAGCAGAAATCAGCCAACGACTAGAAGTGGTTGGGAGGCTATAAATACCCCCAACCACTTCATTCACTCCCATCCAAGCCTTCTGAAATCTTCATTCATTGCAAGATCAAAAGCCCAACACTTCAAGACACAATCAAAGCAATCAATCCACTAAAAGCCCCAAAATCAACTCTAGTGCATTAGGGCTTGTGAGAGGATCACTTGTGTTCTTTTGTTGCTCTTGTCGCTTGGTTTGGCCTTTTCTTTTTCCCTTCTTATTCTCAAGAGACTTGTAATCGAAGCAAGAGACACTTAAGTGTGTGGTGGTCCTTGCGGGGTCTAAGGGACCCGTGAGATTAAGGAAAAGGCTCACTCGGTCTAAGTGACCGTTTGACAGAGGGAAAGGGTTGAAATAGACTCGGTCTTTGTGACCTCCTCAATGGGGACTAGGTTCTTTGGAACCAAACCTCGGTAAAACAAATCATCATGTTCACTCGCTTTGATTCTCGTTTGATTTGTTTTCCTCTCTCTAACGTTTCCTTGCTAAGCTTTGATTTGAGTTGGCTCCCATACGTCATCCGCATTCTTTGAGCAACTCTTAGAAAGAGAAACATTCCTTTGACTTGAATTTAATTCTAATGCTAACCCCATCCTTTAGTGTGTGTTCAAGTTTATAAATTTTAGGTTTTGCCTATTCACCCTCCCACTAGGCGACTTTCAGCTTGCAGGGATAAGCCTTCTTGACTAGGTCACTCATGTGTCACGGGTGATAACCAACGCAATAGTCATGTAGTGATTGCAAGGATCTATTCGCTAAAAGCCTTGGATCATCAACATCGAGATCTCCACCCAATAAAGTTATCCTACCTTATGGAAGATTGGGCCTCACCCTCTATCACTTGTGCCCCACGATGTATGTCTAGAGAATTGTAGGCTTGACGCCATCTCGAGAAGCTTGCAATACAAGATTACATGTCCACATATTTATTTAAGAAATAGAATTGACAATAATTTAACTTACCAGGCGTTTAGCCTTGCCGGCGTGACCATCAGCCCAAAAGTGGTGGAGACCAGGCTTACGTAACCGGTTGCCACAATTTCTATCTAATCTAGCTCTAAACTCGTCCGAAGCCTAGTAATCGCACAACCAGAGCCAAGCATCCTGATGCTGGCTCAGCCAATCCACCTCACTTTCCCTGTACTGCGTAGTTGTGAGGTGTATGTTCTTAGCTGCCTCCTACTCATGTTTGTCTTCTGGCGCTTATGCCAAATGACCACGCCTTGACTCGTGCATCATACATCATGCCCTCCACAACTCTTTTGGTCGTGATTTAAACACTTCTCACACGTGTTGATCGTCAAGGCTCATATCATCGGGCAAGCGATATTGTTCCTACAATATAGACAATTTATTGTTTTTACCATCAAAGCTGAAATGGAAATGGCCTCAACCATCTCCTATAATCGATTTTGGTGTTTGACGACCATCACAAAACTTATGGACTAACTAGTTTGCCTAGTTGATCTTTTCTCAGGTGTATAAAGTTCATATACATTTGTAAGGAAAATGGACCCTTAGGCCATTTCTATAAATATGGAGCGAATCAGACTTGCACCAGCATGCGGTGCACCGGACAGTGTCCGGTGCCCACAGCCTGGCACGCCCGACGAACAGACCGCTCTCGAGAAAAACTCAGCGCTCCGCGGCTATAATTCACCGGACTGTCCGGTGTGCATCAAACTGTCTGGTGAGCCCGCAGTCAACGGTCGACTTCACCACAGTGGGCCAACGGTCGAATGCCACCGCGACTACCAACGGTCAGAAGGTCAGAAACGGTCAGAGAAACTCAACGACGTCAAGCCGCACCGGACTGTCTGGTGCGCCACAGGGGCCGGCGGATCCAAAGGTCGACTGCTACAAACACCAACGGTCGGGTGACGTGGCAGGCACCGGACAATGAAAAGTGTCTTGTCTAGTGCACCCATCGATAGAAAGCTGCTGCTTTCTGTCCAACGGCTATAATTGTGGTGGGGGCTATAAATACAATCCAACCACCTCCATTCAACACACCCAAGCATTCAATACATCCACATTCAATACAAGAGCAAGGAATTCATTCCAAAACACATTCAAAGCTTCCAATCTCCTCAAGTGCCACAATTAAGACAAGTGATTAGTTACTTGAGAGAGTGTGATTCGTGTTTCATTTGTTGCTCTTGTTGCTTGCCTTTTTAATCGTGCTTTCTTCATCTCCTTATAAACTCTCTTAGTGACATGTAAATCTAGCAAGAGACACCTAAGTGTGTGGTGATTCTTGTGGGTCTTTGTGATCCTTGAGATTAAGAAGAAGCACTCAACCGGTCTAAGTGATCGATTGAGAGAGAGAAAGAGTTGAAAAAGACCCGGCCTCCATGGCCTCCTCAACGGGGAGTAGGTTCATTGGAACCGAACCTCGAGAAACAAATTATTGTGTTCATCTGTGTTGATCATTAACTTGCGATTTGATTCTCCCTCTCCCCTCTCTTTAAAAGTTCTCTTGCTCACAATCCTTTCAGTTAGCTCCCAAAGTTATCCGCATTGATTGAGCAACTCATAGCAAGAACTCTCTTCCGCACTCCTTATTCATTATTATTTATTTCTAATTCTAACTCCGGGTGAAGTTCGTGTTCAAAGCTTATAATTTATAGGTTTCGCCTATTCACCCCCCTCTAGGCGACTTTCAAAAGAAAAATATGATAAAAGTTAAAAAGGGGGAAAACTAACCTAAAAGCTTTCCCACATGGCGTCTGCATGGGACCTGCCACAACCATAGGGCTTTTGGCTCCAATGGCTCTAAACAGTAACCACTATAGTCCCACTAGCCTCAGTGACCATCCCTGAGTAGAAGAATCTACAGTAGATCCCAATCATGGTGTTGACTTGTGTACGGTGACCTTGCCCGTCCGAGTCCACCTCTTCCCAACTCCTGGTCCCCTTCAATTTTATTATTTACCGCTGCTGGAATTCCTTCCGAGGCTTCAAAGTTAGTGACCGACAAAACCTGCACAAATGAAATTTGTTATTTGAAAATGAAACTAATATCATTTTAAAATCCAAAGGTGTTAATAAAGCATAAAATACCTAATGTTGCCAGTGGCTGTCACTTCATCTGTTGTCGGCTCAGCTTCCACCTCATCTATTATCGTTTGATCGACCACGTCATCTACCGCATGATCTACCTCGTCATCTAAAATGGCAGCATCGTGTGTCGCAATGGCCTCTGTCGACGGCTATTGTTGGTCCGAAAGAGGTAAGATGACTTGCTCTAGCTCTGTTGACTAGATGTGGTGTCCTGGGAATGGAAACAACATTAAGATACAAATGAGTATCTATCAAATATAATTAGAATTAAAAAACATTGAGATCTAGTACCGTAAACAAGATAGAGAGGGTGTCAACAGTAGGATTGGCCTCCCTACTCGACCTGGATCGAGTGGACGTGGAGGAGCTTTCACCGTTTTTCTTCGCTTTCCTCCTACCAAGCGCTCTGATCATCTACACAATTTCCACACAATAGTCAGAATAAATGATTCAATTATAAAATAAATTTAAAACAGGTGTATGAGATAAATTATAGTAATAAACATACATAAATTGTAGTAATAAAAACCGTCAGCATCAGAATCCTCTTCCATGACACGTGCATTAATGAGTCTTTCAAGAAGTCTTGTTGACTTTCGATGTTTTGCATTCGAAGGACCTAGTTCTTTGTCCATTAGCTCTACGGGTTTGACATGTCGAGAAACTAATTCATCAAGCACTATCCCTTTGTATACAATGTCATCATCTCCATCACTGTTTCTTTGATCACCGCCTTCTTGATAGACATCCCAAAGATCACCATGTGTGACACTTACATTGTAGTTATCATACCACTTAGGGTGGATTTCTGCATTAACTTTGTTGACAACCCATCAAGCCTTCAAGTTTGGGTGAGGATAACTTAAGTAGTACACCTGATTCACTTGATGGGCAAGCACAATACTGTTGTACTCATTGCCTTCTTATCGTGATGTGTGCTTCATCTCGACAACTCCAAACTCGTCGACTCATGTCGCAGCTCGAGGGTCAAACCATACACAATCAAAGGTCACAAACCTTAGAGGTTTACGACCTCCAAAAGTATACTTGGTTATATTTTCAACAATATAATAATAGCCAAACAATTTATTATCGACATTATATACACTTACTGATACTCCACTGTTTTTGGTGGCGGCAAGCGGACGACTTGGTTCAAGTTTATCCGTTCGAAAATGGTACCCATTGATATCATAACGATCGAATTTCTTTCTGATTAGTTGACCATGTGATATTTGTACAAGTCCTTGGAGACTTCAACATCAGGTTTTGTACACTACATGCATGTGCAAGAGAATCAGTATTGTTAAATTATTCGAAATATATGGAATAGAAGTTCAAGAAAATGGGTTTGGAGATAGTTACATGTTCATGGAACCACTGAACAAAGGAAGGACCACCGGACACCCCGTTTAAGCATAGGTAATCCAATTCCTTCAATGTAAGTCATTGAGAAGTTACCCAATATGTGTTCTCAATATGGATGAAGTTTATCCATGTTGATGTACAAGAAAAGCAAGGATTTGTTACGCTCCGTCATATCTACAAGATGTGGGGTAGCTGCCCTGACCCCTTTACCCTACCACTGGAAAGCACTAAGCTCGGTTACTAGGGCTTGTTGTTCGAATTGGCACCACATCGTGTGAGCATTGATGTTGTCTTTGCGTGAGAAATTCTTCCTTCAAAAGATTGTAATCTACTTCGCTGCAAATGCCTCTACAATGTAGCCCTCTACCATGGCCTTGTTTCACACTATCGCTTTAAATTTTTTCTACTCTCTTTCTTAACTATACATCCACCTGAACTGTGCAAGTCCTGCTACCAAAGCTTCCCAAGGGAGATGCACTAAGAAATGTTGCATACAATTCATAAATCTAGGTAGAAACTGTTTTCCATCTTGCAAACAAGGACAATAATTTCCTTCTCAAGCTTCTGCATCAGTTTCTTTGAGATTTCCTTTGCATATATCTGTCGATAAAATTAACTAAGTTCAGCTAGTATCTTCCGTAGCCTGATACTAAAATGTCCATGAAACATTACCAGCAAGATTCTTTCTATCAAAGTATGGTAATCGTGACTCTTCAACCCAATTAGTTTACACATTTCGAGGTTAACTGCCTGTTTTATATATGCCGCATAGCGATCTGGGAACTTCAATGTTGTCAACCATACAAGTATCTCTTCTCGTTCTTTCAGCTTCAAACAATAGAGAGCTAGCATCCTTTTCTCCTTTCCACTTGCATTGAATTTTAACTCGAGGTGCGGGCGATCACAAAGAAGGGCTAAGTTTTTTCATGCTTAGATGTTATCTTTGGATTGACATGTGAAGTCAAAGCACATACTTATGATGCTTTCAGCAACATTACGCTCCTAATGCATGAAATCTATGTTATGGGGGTAAGATCAATGCCTTCGGGTATGGTAGCTCCCAGATAAAGGAGATGTGTGTCCTATTGTGTTCTTTATTGCACCCTTCGAATCCACTTCTTTCTATCGGTTTTAGGTCATGATGTTGTTTCATGATATCTTCACATGTTTGTCGGTTCAGAGGCCCATCTCTAACCCTCTTGCCTTTCCGAAATGACTTTGTATATTTTCTAATAGGATGATTGGCATGAAGGAAATGTCGATGCACATCAAAAAATGTTTCCTTTTCCCCGTGCCTTAACCTATATGCTTTCGACTCACTCATACATATCAGACAACGCAGCCTACCGTGGATACACCACCCGCACCAAATGTCATATGCCAACAGATCATGTATTGACCATAGATATGCTGCTCGTAGATTAAATCTACAATTCAGATGGCTATCATAAGCCTCCACCCCTTCCCACATCAATTTTAGCTCTTCGATCAATGGTTGCATAAATACATGGATTTATGTACATAGATCCTTAGGGCCTGCAATAACCAGAGCAAGAAATGTGACCTCTTCTTTCATGCATTTGGTAGGAGGGAGATTGTCGAGCATCATGAAACCCGACCAACATAAGTACGTAGTGGAACTTCTGCTGAAAAGAGTGAATCCATCTGTCGACAAACCAAGACGAATACTTTTAGGATCCTTGCAAATTCTAGATCAAAACAATCCAGTGCCTGCTCACTACCGGAATCAATCGCTTTGCCGAGTGCCTGAAGCACTCGGCGAAGCCTTAAAAACACTCGACAAAGAAGGCTCGGCAAACAGCGAGTGCCAGAGAGCACTCGACAAAGAAAAGCGGCCGTTACGGCGCCGGGTGACGGAGACGGCGGCTTTGCCGAGTGTCCCAGGTGACACTCGGCAAAGATGTTATCTTTGCCGAGTGCCACTTGGGACACTCGGCAAAGAGCCCGCCAGAGAGGGTCCCCATGTCAGGCTCTTTGTCGAGTGTTCTGTGCGGCACTTGGCAAAGCCGACCTCTTTGCCGAGTGCCAGCGACATAACACTCGGCAAAGAACCTAAGTCGGTGCCCAGGTCTGTGCTCTTTGCCGAGTGTTATGACCCTGACACTCGGCAAAGCGCCTCTTTGCCGAGTGTTACACTCGGCAAAGTGACCAGTATATACCTTTTTTATTTGTTTTTTGTATTCCATCCATACAAACAGAAGATATCACATATATACATCACAGATATCATCACAGACATAAATAGCCAACACAAACATAAAACCGTCACCACAAACATAAATATCCATCACAAACATAAGTGTTCAACACAAGTATCAAACACAAACATAAGTCTCAAACGTCGCAAGGTCTCACATAAGTATCAAACACAGACATAAGTATTATACATAAGTTCTGAAGTCTAAAACAATGAAAACACAACACTCATGGAGGTGGGCGATTTGACTGGGGCTGCGTTGGGTTGAACCCTTCCGGAGGGTTGTTGGATGCCGCTCCAGATTGGCCCTGCACAGAGAAGAGATTGCATGTGTTATACCAGATGCATTACAAACATCTAACTACAATTTTGATACTCACAGGAGTGTGGAAGAGAGCAGGGTCAACTGGAGGGAACAATGGAGGTGGTGGAGCGATGCCCTGTGCGGCGCCAAGGCTCTGCATGTACAGGAACATCTCCGCCATCCTCTGATGATCTGCCCGGCGCTCCGCCTCCCGCTCCGCCATCATCCTCGCCTCCATCTCGTGACGTTCCCTCCTCTCTTCTTCTAGTTGGGTCTGTAATATTACAAGCCAACGTTATAGTAACTCAAAGAGTAGGTATATAACTCAAGGAAGGACGAGTTACAGAAGCACTAACCTCAAGTTGCTGTATGCGATGCTGTGAGCTGTCGTGCCGAGGTCGTATGGCTGGACTCGAGCCCGTGCTCCTTGCTCTCACCTGAGACAGAGTGGGAGTGGAGGACAAGTCGATTGCCCCGTCGACAATCCAGTACCGCCCATGTCTCTTGCCTCCTCCGACCCTCATGAGCACATCGGGGTCGATCGGCTCGGTGCTCGGATCATAGTCTGGGCCATGGACCTCCTGCGCCATGGCGGTGTAGTCATGGAGGCAGCTGTAGACGGCGGGGTTGGTGTAGGCCTCGGGCCCGTCATCCGGGTTGTAGGTGACGTCGGACGTCGCCTTACCCTTATGGGCCATAGCATAGGCCGAGAAGGTGGAGCAAGGCCTGCCACCATGTGACGCCGACTGCAACGAAAACCAACGAGATAGTTAGAAATAATATCTAACTTAGTGCTATATATCTAAATAAAAAAGGTGGCGTACCCATGCTTCGGCATATTGGCCCAGGCTCCGGCTACCTTGGTGGTGGGAGGGGCCTTGCATCATCAAACGTCGTTCCCGGCTAGCTATGTGCGCCTCGTCCCACTCAGCCGAACACCACCTATCCACCATCTGCTCCCAGCACAGAGGATGTGCGGCGCACCAATGTGGAATCATCTACAAAGTAAACACGTAAAGTGCATATCAGAAGATAAAATAAAATTCATGCATGGAGTACTGGTACCAAACATGCATGACTTTACCTGCAGGTACTGCTCCCTGGTCAACGACATGGTTTGGGCTTGAGGTTTGGTCACCTTCTCCCCAAGGACGGAGTCATGGTAGGTGATGATGGCCTGGATGCGGGCCTCATAGTGCATGTCCACGACGAGCTTCTTACAGCTCGTGGTGGCCACCACATCCGCCCTAGCCTCGTATCCAGCATCGCATCTGAAGAAATCCTGCATACAAAAACGATGTATTCATACATTATTTGAAGAATTTGCAACGAATGCGACATATTTTACATTATACTAAGACTTACCCACAACTCTTGCTTCACCCACTCCGCCTTGTTATTGAATTCCCTACTGTCCCGGTCTACTGCATCGGGGGCGACGGCGTAGTGATCGAAGGTGAAGGCTGGGCCCGTCACTCCGGCGTACTCCACAAGTCCAGGGAAGTGTTCCCTGCACAGCAGGCCGAGGATGTTATTGGGGGGGGGGGGCGACGATGACCCCCAGCATAATCCAAAATTGTCCAAGACCTGTCCAAGTGATAAATAAAAAGTATTAGTTTATATTATGATTTTGAACACATAATATGAACAAGAATGAAGAACATAAAGTTACATACCTCTCCCCTTCCTGCCGAATCAGTGGTCGTCTGTCCCGAAGTATGGGACGCGGCGGGAGACTCGCGGGGCCTCGCAGGTAGATGCTCCTCGAACTAGAGCCGCCTGAACCTGAGGCGTCCTGCTGCTGGTCGTCGTCGTCCTGCTGCTGGTCGTCGTCGTCCTGAGGCGCCGCCTGCTGCTGCGCTGCCTGCTCTGCCTCGTCCTGCTGCGCTGCATCGTCCGCTGTCCTACTCCTCCTCCCCCTCCTCCTCCTCAGGAAACCGCCCACCATATTTGTCCAACAACCTGCAATTAAGAGTAAACAAATAAGCACATATAAAAAGATGTATTTAAAAACAGGTGCGAAATAAAAAGTCATATAGCATTACATCGATTAAAAATAATCTTCATATGTGTCGGGGTTAGCCGGACCATAACTCTCATCATCACTATCAAGCATTTCAATCTCAACACCATCGGAAGACGCAACCTCGTCATTAATGTCATTGCCTTCAAGGATTACTAAGTCATTATAATTTTGCACCTCATCATCCTCCTCATCAACAACCATTTCAATATCTACGTCCATTCCGATAGCTTCAGTTAAGTCTATCTCAAATCGCCTTTCTAGCCCATCTTCTTGGAAGAACTCTCCATCATATGTGTCCGGGTCTAAGTTGTAATCTTCATCGTTAGGAATAGGTAACCTCCCGTGCGGCGATACCTTATACACAACATCCCAACCCTTAAGATGTTCTTTCGTTTGACACGCATATGGGAGATAATACACTTGTGTGGCCTGTTGGGCCACGATATAGACATCGTCTCCTGCTAAGGTGGAATCTTGTCGAATTTCGACTATCCCAAGATTAGAATGTGTCCGTCTCGTCACTTGAGGGTCAAACCAATGACATTTGAATATCACTGGAGTAAGAGGTTTGGAACCATAAAAATTGAGCTCATATATTTCTTCGATTCGTCCAAAATAATCGACATTGTCAAGGCCCAGCGTAAAGACTCCAGAACACGTTGTTTTCCGATTGGGCCTACTTTTGTCGTAGTGTGTTGTGCGAAAACGGTATCCATTGAAGTCATACCCAGAATATTTCTTGACCCTATAAGCAAAGTCGTTGGCTACTTGTCTCAACTCGGCACTCATAGTCGGATCTCTTTGGCCCTGCAAGTATTCACAAGTTAAAAGACGCTAAATTGAGTTCAAAGACGTATCTCTTTTACAAACTAAGCACGTACCTTACGTTTGAACTAGGAAATGAAATCGGGCAACCCATTTCTCGCACCCTTTCTAAGAAGAGCGTCATATTCCTGTGGAGTGGGGTCCCTTGATCGACGCCAGAATTCATGAAGAAATTGTTCCATGTATGGCGTCACCTCTTCAAGGTTGGTCAATACGTATAGCATGATATGCCGCCACTCTTCATGTGTCAGGGTCTTGGTGGTCGAGCCACTTGCGCTTCCGAGTTGGCCTCGAAATATGCTAAGGTTCGATTCATTGTCGCCATCATTGTAACGAGGGGGTGGATTATGCACGCTCGGCAGTTTGTCACCATAATAAGTTGTTGTGAAGTTTGAGACCTCCTCTAGAATGTATGCCTTTGCAATGGAAGCCTCGATTTTGCATTTATTTCTACATTTCTTTCGAATAGTCTTTAGACATCTCTCGATTGGATAGCACCAATGTCCCTGCACGGGGCCCCCCATTCGTGCCTCATAGGGGAGATGAAGAATCAAATGCTGCATTGGATTGAAGAAGCCGGGTGGAAATATCTTCTCAAGCTTACATAGTAACACGGGGGCCAATCTTTCCAAGTCTGCAACCACGGTCCGAGATAACTCTTTTGCACAAAGCTGACGGAAGAAATAGCTCAACTCTGAAAGCGCTAGCCAGACATGCTCAGGGACATAGCCTCGAACCATCGCAGGAAGAATCCGTTCAATCCATATGTGGAAGTCATGACTCTTCATCCCTAAGACTCGCATAGTAGATAAGTTCACCCCCCTACTCAGGTTAGCTGCATACCCATCAGGGAACATCAACATCTTGATCCACTGAAGTACTTCCTTACTCTAGGCCCTGCTTAGGACAAAATCGGCCTTAGGCCTTCTCCACGTCTTTCCGCCACTTGGCGGCTTCATCTCTAGTTTTGGTCTATCACATAACGCTGTCAGATCCACTCTTGCCTTCACATTATCCTTTGACTTATCAGGAATGTCCATAATTGTTGCCCACAGTGCCTCGGCAACATTCTTTTTAGTGTGCATCATGTCAATGTTGTGTGGAAGGAGCAGGTCGTCATAATAGGGGAGCCGAGTCAAGCCAGACTTATGTGTCCACATATGCTGCTCACCATATCCCACAAAACCACCTTCTGTATTGGCCACGAGCCCATCTATCTGTTGACGAACTTCGGCACCAGTCATCGTTGCAGGTGGGCGGTCTGTCACTACGACACCTTTCGTAAAGTTCTTGATGTCTAGGCGGAATGGATGGTCAGCAGGAAGAAATTGTCGATGTTTATCTAAGGACGAATATTTGCCCCCCTTTTTCAACCAAATGAACCTGAGAGCTTCCTTGCAAACTGGGCATGGGAACTTACCGTGAACACACCAGGCATAGAATAGCCCATACGCCGGTAAGTCATGCATGGAGTACTGGTACCAAACATGCATTCTGAAGTTTGTCTTTGTAGCTCGGTCATACGTCCATACCCCTTCCTCCCAGGCACGTACCAATTCATCGATCAAAGGCTCCATGTACACGCCCATTTTGTTCCCCGGGTGTCCGGGAATTATCAATGACACGAATATATTCTGCCTTTGAAAGCACACACCAGGGGGGAGATTGATTGGGATAACAAACACGGGCCAACATGTGTACGGGGCAGCGCTCATTCCATAGGCATTGAACCCATCTGTGGCCAACGCAACACGTACATTACGAGCCTCTTCGGCTTTCTCACGGTGAATGTCATCAAAGTGTTTCCATGCTTCACCATCTGATGCGTGCACCATCTTGTCAGGATTATATCGTTTTCCATTTTTGTGCCATGTCATCTGTTTCGCGGATTCCTCTGTCATGTAAAGACGCTGGATCCTCGGTATGAACGGAAGGTGCCATAGGATTGTCAAGGGGATGTTGAGCTACCTCTTCTGTCCATCACCAGAGTCTACCTCCATAAACCTAGATGAATTACACTTGGGACAGTACTTTGCCTCCGCGTATTCTTTCCTAAATAGCACGCAGCCCTTCTGACAAGCATGAATCTGCTCATACGTCATCTTGAGTGCACGAAGGAGTTTCTGTGCCTCGTACATGCTCTTTGGCAGAACATGATCATCCGGAAGCAGACTCCCAATAACCATCAACAAGCCATCGAATGCGTCTCTACTCATGATGTACTGCGACTTGAACGCCATTACACGCATGGCATCCAGTTCACAAACCTTTGTCTGGCCGTGAAGGGGCTTCTGTGCCGCGTCGAACATGTCGTAGAACGCCTTTACAGTCGGCTCTGGCTCATCATCCATACATCCTCCCATGTACTGTGCATCCTGATAGTCGTTCAACATATCCGCTACCCCCGCATCCGCGTCATAATCCTCGACACGTTGTCTCAACACCTCCTCTCTCGTAGGATGCGCTTCACCATGAAATATCCACCGAGTATAGCTCGGCGTAAATCCATTCTTCCAAATATGTTCTACCATGGCCTTCTTTGGTTTTCTTTTCCGGTTGTCACATTTGCTGCACGGGCATGGGACTAGACTCGCTCCTTTAGCAGCTTCGCCATATGCCCGTTCCACGAAATCATCGGTCTTTCTAATCCATTTAGTGGTGACATCGTTCCTTCCTCTACGGCCCGTGTACATCCACTCACGGTCCTCCATCCTATAACAGGAAATTTCGGCAGCACCTCCCCTGCACGGGGAGGTTTCGAAATCCTGCAAATTAAATTATCAGCATGATGGCTGACATCCACACATAATTCAACGGCACGATGGCCGAAAATCATCAATACTCAATATTAACCTAATCATACACGTACATAAATTTAACACAAGAAAACTAAATATTAATCTAATCAACACAATATTAAACCTAATCATACCCAACGGGCGGGACGACGGGTCGCGGACGAATCGACGGGTCGCAGACGAGTCGGCGGGTCGCGGGGCGAGGCGGCGGGGGCACGGCAAGGGCACGGCGAGGGCACGACGAGGGCACGCACGGCGGGGACGCGACGGGGGCACAGTGAGGGCACGGCGAGGGAAAGCACGGCGGGGACGCGGCGGGGGCACGGCGAGGGCACGGCGAGGAAAAGGCGAGGGCACGGCGTACGGCGCGATCGCGGCTGCGGCGGCTAGGGCCTCACGGCGAGGGCGTGGGCGGGGCGAGCGCGGCGAGCGCGGCGTGGGCGTGGGCGCGGCGGCGTGGACGCGGGCGAGCGTGAGCGCGCGGCGGCGGCGCGACGCGGTGTGGGCGCGCGCGCGCGGCGTGGGCGGGCGCGCCGTGGGCGGGCGAGGGCGCGGGCGCGGTGGCGCGGCGGTGTCGAGGCACGGCGGCGGGGTCGCGTCGGCGGTCGCGGCGGCGATTTACGGCGGCGGCGGCGCGGATGAGTGAGTGAGAGAGTGAGAGAGAAAGAAGAAGAAACCAGCGCTATGTAAACGCGCTTTGCCGAGTGCCCGTGATCTGGCACTCGGCAAAGATTTTTTTTTATTTTAAAATAAGCTTTGCCGAGTGCCAGATCGGGGACACTTGGCAAAGGCGCCTTTGCCGAGTGTCGACGAGCTGACACTCGGCAAAGTCTAACGTACACTTCTTTGCATGTTTAAAAATTGTATAAAACAAAAACAAAGTCAGAAAATCATGAAACTTGTCCACATGTCATGATATCATATGTACAGGCTGTGATAAAAATTTTAGAATGTTTGGAGAAAGTTGTGAGACACTATGTGTAGAAACCTAAGAGGACTACATATGAAATCATAGAGTTTCAATGTGGATCTCATAGGTTTCTACACATAGTGTCTCACAACTTTCTCCAAACATTCTAAAATTTTTATCACAGCCTGTACATATGATATCATGACACGTGGACAAGTTTCATGATTTTCTGACTTTGTTTGTGTTTTATACAATTTTTAAACATGTGGATGTCAAGTTCACGGCCATGTTTAGTGAGCATGTTGCTCGAAGTTTCCGGTACGCTTCTGAAATCGGTCGTAACTTATGCTAAGTAACATGAATATCATTTCTTCATGCACGGTTTTCTAAGTTTCGAGTGACCTGCAGTTCAAATTTGAATTTTCCGAAGAAATTCAAATAAACGAACTAAATCTACTAACGATTGAAACTCTGTTATAATTATCCACAAATGATACATGTAGGTCTACATAGTGTAGGAACATACCATAAAAAGTTTAGGAGACAAAATAAAATAAATATACTTTGCCGAGTGTCTAGAGATGACACTCGGCAAAGCCTCCTTTGCCGAGTGCCTACTATGTGGCACTCGGCAAAGAAGACTCTTTGTCGAGTGCCAACCGTTGGCTCTCGGCAAAGACTGACGGCCGTCAGCTTTGGGACGGCCGCTGAC
Organism: Zea mays; assembly: GCF_902167145.1. NCBI lineage: Eukaryota > Viridiplantae > Streptophyta > Magnoliopsida > Poales > Poaceae > Zea > Zea mays. The sequence continues at coordinate 41,052,692 of NC_050102.1, read as the reverse complement.
GGCCCTTTGCCGAGAGCCCCCTTTGCCGAGTGTTTGACACTCGGCAAACTTGTCTTTGCCGAGTGGGGTCCTGTGCCGAGTGTCCAGCACTCGGTAAAGGGGCTCTTTGCCGAGAGCCTAACTTTACCGAGTGCGGCACTCGGCAAAGCCTTCTTTGCCGAGTGCCCGACAAAAGGCACTCGGCAAAGAATCCAACACTCGGCAAAGCCTCAGATTCAGGTAGTGGTTGTGCCTCACCATCTGATGGATGCACCATGATATCCGATCTTGGTCCTAAGGATGCCCTTCCTTATGCCATCTCATTTGCTTCGTATCTCCTGATTTAGAAACAATCGTTTAAGCCACAGAGTAATAGCCATGTACCAGAGTTGCTTGACCAGGACTTTTGTAGTAACCTCAGTCCCTTCCTCGTCCGCCACCACTGCATACCTTGACTTGTCGTTGTGCATACAATGGGTGTCATTCTTGTGATCCTTCTAGAACAACATTCAATTATTTTTGCACGCATCAAACTTCCCATAGTTCATGTTGAGACCGATACAATCTTTTTGAACTGATACAAGTTCTCTGGCATCTTATGGTTCGGCGGATGAGATCAATAATCAGCTTCACGATATCGTTGTAGCAGTTATTTGAGAAGTTGTACTTTAACTTCATCCACATAAGTCATGTTACGACATGAAGTACAGTCAGGTTGGTGCCCTCGTGCACTTTTGCATCTGAGGCTTCTAGCAACTTGTAAAACTGATGCACTTCCTCCTACGGGGGGTGGTTGGTCTCTAGTGCTGGATACTCATGTCAAATGTAATTTAGATTGTCCTCCATTTAGTATATGTCCTCATATGTGTTTGATTCCAAAGAACAATCCACCTATCCATGATCGTGCCACACCAGATAGTCATCTTAAAGCCATATTTGCAAATATGAATGGAGAGATCAAACTTGTTCAATCGGATCACATTTCAACACCTATTACATGGACATTTCTCCACACGAGGCTCGCCAGCAAATGCTCGTGCCATGAATTCATCAGCAACCTTAACCCATGCATCAGAGTGCCCTAGAGAGTTACCGTTGAATCCATCGTACACAGCCCTTCTTCAAACGTCACCCATTTTCAAAGGTAATAGAAGAACGTAGATCATCATCATGCATGACAAACATGTACAGTGTGGAGTGTTATTAACCAATTCACAACTACAAAGCCTAAAAGGAAGAGGATAGGTCCTAAACCCACCCAAAAATGGTAGTCGTTGTGTGTTATTTGGTCTGACTCATGTACCTTCCTCTCATGATTTCGGCAACATAACCCCGCTGTTTTCCGAAAGATGTTGAACAACAAAGTTACACTACCGAAACCACAAACAAAACATACACAGGTCGCGGACCAAATAACACGCATTAGCTGCCAATCTCAGACTGTCCAAAATATGTTGGACAATTCGGACTGCACACGTCACAAATAAATGTGAGATTTGTTGTTCCCAAACAGTGACACATACATTTTCCTAATGTGTGTCCTACACTTAAGTAATTGTGCCAACAACATTATAAATGTGGAGAAATGCTAAAATATAGCATTATTAGCAACAAAGGTAATGTTGGGGACTTGTTCTCAAATGCTATGAGCTAATAACAAGGCAACACAAAAAATGTTAAATGTTAAAGTCCTTCGTCCTTCGAAGCATTATTTCCCTTGGGACATAATGATTTTTGGACGAAGGTTATGAAGGACATACCTTCATAAGCACAAGATATAATAATGAAGAAGGAATCATATGAAGTATAAGAGATAACATAAGCAATTATGTATTGTTATCAACTCATTTCTATTTTATTATTATGGAAAAATGGAAATGATATCAAATTACAAATGTACCTTCGGCTTGAAAGAAGGTAAGAGTACAAGCGTGACGCAAAAGCAAATGCCAAGTCAGCGTGAACAGTACGGGAGCACTGTTCATCTATTTATAGGCACAGGACACAGCCCATGTAAAATTACACCCATGCCCTTTACATTTGCTAATGACTCTATAGTAACCCATCAAGGTCTGAATAGCCTTTTCCTTCTTAAGTCGGTTTCGTTTTCTGCTATAGTGTCGAAGCTCTCCTGCACATAGCTTCGGCTCTGCGCCTACCTTCATGTTCTTTGTGCTTCTTCATACTATGGTTCTGATCCGAGTCCGAAGATACCTGTTCATGTATTATACTCCAAAAATATTGTTAAATCATGTTTTTGAGGACCTTCGGAAGCCGAAGGCCCCCAACAGTAGCCCCTCGTAATATTAATTTGTTAGAATGATAAATTCAGATTGCGATATGGACGAAGACCCTAAGACGATGGTCCAAAAAAACACCTTTCCCTTTGCTAGAATAGCAACAGTCAATGACAAGTGGGGCCCTCCAGCTTGCAACGCACTAGGCATATAAATAAGAGCACACCACGAGCTCATTTGGCACGCTTTTTGCCATCTGCTCTGCTTGCTCAATTTTTAACTCTTGCCTACCAACGCTTGCTTGGCTTTTTAGATTTTCTAAGCTTCGGCTTTAAGAGCGCTTTTTCACCATTTCCGAAGAGAAGATGTCTCGAGATAAGAAAGCTGTTGCTGAAACGAAGCTGAACGAGGATGAGAAGCTTCTTAAGGAAAAAACTGCTGGATTCATCGAGTCAATTGCAAAGACCAACACAGAAAAGATTACAAAAGAAATTCTAGAAGGCTTATCTGAAGATACCGATGACAGCGATAGTTATGATGTGGAAAGTGGGAGCGAAGACTCCGAAGATCGACCGTGGCGACCAAGTCACGCAGTCTTCGGAAAATCGACTATCAGGCAAAGTCATCTTGATAACATGAGAGGAAGGTATTTTTGAGACATATCCATCGTGAGAGCTAACAATGGAGATAGGACTGTTCCTGTTCCTGAAGAGAATGAAGTCGTAATCTACCGAAGCTTCTTCAAAGCTGGGCTCCGGTTCCCCTTAAGTAGTTTCGTGGTTGAAGTTTTAAAGATATACCAGATTTTTCTTCACCAGATTACTCCCGAAGCCATCATAAGAATGGGAATCTTCGTGTGGGCTGTGAGGAGTCAAGGTTTGGAACCAAGTGCAACAGGTTTCTGCAGTATGCACGAACTTTTATATGAGACGAAGCCCTGGGGTAACGAGCAATATCACAACAATTTTGGCTGCTACAGCTTCGTTGCTCGTTCAGGCTCAATCTGCCCAGTGCCAACCTTTCGGAAGAGGTGGCCTGGAGACTGGATGAAAGAATGGTTCTATGTGAAAAATGATTTAAAGGCGAGAGAAGATATTAAAGAGATCATCATGCGCCTCATCTGGTCCCGCTTCGGCCTTCAGAAACCGAAGGTAGAGATTGATGAAGCAGCTGAAGAATGTCGAAGGGCCTTTCGCATAGTTTGTTCTTTCATCGGGACAAGGAACTTAGTCCAAGAGAACGTGGCCTACAGAATATGGCCATTGGTAGTCAACTGGGAGATGCCAAAAGAAACCATCAGCAACCCTAATGAAGGTGGTTTGGTTCGACTGAAATATACCTTCAGGTTTGGAGACCAATTTATCGAACCAGACGATGATTGGCTGAAGTGCATCGAAGCTACAAGTGATGAACTGCTTGGGTCGTACTCCAAAGCGAAAGATAATGCGTTATCTGCGGCCTTCGGAAGCCGGAAGAAGAAAAGGCTAAATAGAGTTTTTGATGTTATTGGGTTCATGTACCCTGACTACCGCTACCCGTCACGGGGGCAGAAAAGAAAAAGTGCAACTTCCTGGAAGGATGATGCTTCAGCTGATCCAAGCGAGCCCACGCCGAAGAGGAAAAAGGTGAAGGTTCTTACTTACCGGCCACGATATATTGAACTGGCCATAGTGCCTGAATTTGGCGGCGAGACCTCTTCGGCTATTGAAGCCAAAGAACCTGCGCCTATGCAGAAGATTGAAGAGCCGGCTGCAATGCCGAAGACATCCTCAGCCAAATTAGTTGAATCGAAGGCCGATAATATTGAAGAGATAGTAGTCAAAGGAACAAGGATATTAGAAGTTACAAGCCCTTCGGCAAAAGTGACAGTGCTGAAGGCACAAAAAGATCTTAGAGAGACCCCTAAGAGGAAAAGGATGGTCAACGTGCTAGATGCGCTGGAGACAATAAAGACAAGCTCTACTCCAAGAAAAATTGCCGAAACTCTAAAGACGCAGTCTGAGACAAGATTGTCCAAAGCCGAAGCTGCAAAGAGCTAGGCCAAGACCGAAGCTGGGCCTTTAGAGCCCGTCAAGGAGAAATCCTTGGAAATTGGAGAAAAAGAAACAGAAAAAGAAGCCACAGAACAAATTTTGCCTGAAAAAACATCTTCTGAAGCTCTTGATTATTTTGTACGACATGCTTCAGGAAGAAGGTTATCTGAAGAAGAAAAGCGAGAAGCTCAAAACTATGCCCGGAAACTGAAATATCCAAAGGGGGCATTGATATTCAACGGCAACGGAGAAGAAGATTTCTTGTATTGTCTCCCGGACAGCAAGGAGATTTATGTCTGCCGAGAGATAAGCAGAAGCTTCGGATTCTCGACACTAGAAGACGGGCTTTCGGTGTTATCAAAAGATGAATTGGCCGACAGCTTAGCATATAATAGTTTAAAGGTGTGAGAATGAGTTTTTTTTGTACTTTAAAAACAAAAAAATTTACTTTGCTTATACTTAATACCGCACTCCTTTTGCAGGGCCTCATTATTAGCAATGCCCTCAGGGCACAGAAAAGTGCCGAAGACGAAGGATGCACTATAGCTTTGAACAACCTTCGTTCCGAAGTAATTGAACTAAGGAACGAAGGACTTGAAAAAGATAAGATATTAAACTCATTGGTGAACAAAATAAAAGAAGACGAAGCTACTTCCAAAGCCCAAGCTGAAGCCCAGAAATGCGAAATTGAGGATCTTCGGAAACAGCTGGCAGAAGCAAAATTGAAATGCGCTATTGCCGAAGCTGACCGAGAGGCCAGTGATTACTGGAAAAATTATTGGGAGAAAACAGTTGTAGAACTTTGATCTTCGAAAGAAAAATGTTATGAAAAATCCATAGAATGTGTGGGAAATATAAAAACTAGCTTCACCAATGTTGGCGTATATTCAAGTGAAGACAACTTCGTACGGGGCGATCCCGAGGGGCCAATTGAGTGGATTAGCAGCGAGGCCGAAGCCTTTGAAGAGATTTTAAATGGCCGTGGGGACGTCTGCGCCTTCTCAGGTGCAAGGGGAATTGCGGCTATCTTGGAAAAATCAGGTTGCAATCATGTGAAAGCTTTGGCCCAAGCCGAAGCTACTTTATCTATTGATGATACGAAGGACCCCTCGGCCGAAGCAAGCTTAGTTGGTGGAAAATTCTTTGCTGACATATGGGAAAATGGCGGCCGAGGGATGGCTCACGAGATAATAAAGAAGAGCGAAAAAGATACTCACGATGCTAGGGAAGCAACGAAGGTAGCTGAAAAAGCTGCAGAACTCGAAAGACGGATAGGTATTGCTTAATAGCTTTTAACTTTATTTTTTATTTTTGTGGCTTCGAACTTATTTACGTTTTCTACCACAGCCGAACTATCTCCTCCCTCGGAGCCCTTTGAGCCACTGGCCGAAGCAGAGGCAAAAGAATCATCAGAAATTATTAGCATGGCTGAAGCCATTATGGACGAAGTCGTTACTCAACTGTTGACCGAAGCTGCAGACAAAGTTTTGAGAGAAGAGGAATAGATATTGTAAAAATATTGCCAAAATATTAATGTAACATTTGCTGGACTATGCTTGTAATATTTGGTACTCATGAATTCTTAATGTAATGTGTAAATGACTTTGTAATCTATTTCTTTGTGATGCATGAAATTTTTATTGTACATACCGTTTTTGAGCCTTCGGCGAAAAAACACCTTCCCTTCTTTTCATGCTTCGTAAAGAAGAGTTTTTATGCTTCGTGAAAAATCCTCCAACCGTCGCAGAAACATTAATGCTTTGTCAATGATAGTTTTTCTTCCTCGATATCAGAGTACTTCATAAAAAATGCTTCAAACGTCACCATAGCACTGATGTTTCGTCAACAATACACTTTTTCCTCCACTTTAGAGCTGATAAATCTTCGCGCTTTGCCTTATATTTCGGCGGTATTTGGCTCTGCATTCCCTTTGGAACGACTTTTGAGCAGAAAACTTACACTGCGCTCCCTTAGGAACGACTTTTTGTGGCTTCGGCAAACTTACGCTGCGTTCCGTATAACGACTTTTTGTAGCTTCGAAGATATTTGTGCCTTAGAAATGGCTTTTTGTGCCTCGGCGACTTTTTGGACTCCATAAGTCTGTGGAGAAGATATATTTTCACTATGGCAAAAACGAAGCTATTACAAGGAATTAAAAATACCAAGAAAACTAAGTTTTCAACAACTGTTCTTTAGTAAGAAAGAGAATGACAATAAATGTAAAAACTGATTCAGGGGTAGGATATCTCTTAGTAGATATGCTTCGACTCTGGCACAGTACTGTTGACTGTGCGAGCTTCGGACTCCTCCCTGAAGTCTCTCTGCTGATGGGTCTGTTGACTCCCTTCTGGCTGTTGGCCGCACGAATATGCAAGTTGTAGTGGTGGCGGAGGTGGAGGCTGTGTCCAAGATGCATGTGGCTGACTGGTCGAAGCAACAGACACTGCAGGATGGTTACCCACATACTCTGGTATGTAGGGCGAGTGATATGAAGCAGTATGCATGACCTGCTTCGGCTGGTTCTGCTGAGCTGCAGCTTCTGCTATTTCCTTCTGTTTCTGAATGGTGACATGGCACATCCTTGTAGTATGGCCCTTGTCCTCACCACAGAATAAGTAATAAATTTTCCTGGGCAGATCCCCAAACCTTCCTCCGAAGCCCCTGGCGCCTCTGCCCCTTGGAGATGGCGGCCGAAGATAGCTTTGTTGCTGCCCCGAAGCTTGCGAGAAATACTGTGGCCTCTGTTGCTGACTTCCTCTGTCGTCATTCTGGGAGGAGTGGATTGATCTGACGTGCCTTGGGTGGATTCTCCCTCCGAAGCCCCTGGTCATCTCAGAGAACCTGTAGGCTTCCTCCCTTCTTTGACGAAAGTCATTATCAGTGCGGATGTATTCATCCATCTTTTGAAGCAATTTCTCTAGGGTCTGAGGGGGTTTCCTGGCGAAGTATTGGGCCGTAGGTCCTGGCCGAAGCCCCTTGATCATGGCCTCAATGACAATTTCATTGGGCACCGTTGGCGCTTGTGCCCTCAGACACAAGAACCTTCGGACATACGCCTGTAGGTATTCTTTGTGGTCTTGTGTGCACTGGAACAAAGCTTGAGCGGTAACCGGCTTCGTCTGAAACCCTTGGAAACTGGTGATCAACATGTCCTTCAGCTTCTGCCATGATGTGATTGTTCCTGGCCGAAGAGAGGAGTACCAGGTTTGCGCAACATTCTTGACTGCCATGACGAAAGATTTCTCCATGACTATGGTATTGCCTCCATATGAAGATATGGTTGCTTCGTAGCTCATCAGAAACTGCTTCGGATCTGAGTGCCCGTCATACATGGGGAGCTGGGGTGGCTTGTAAGATGGGGGCCAAGGTGTAGCCTGCAGTTCTGCTGACAGAGGAGAAGCGTCATCAAAAGCAAAATTTCCATGATGGAAATCCTCATACCATTCATCCTCATTGAAGAAGCCTTCTTGGTGAAGCTCCCTATGTTGGGGCCTTCGCTCTTGCTCATCTTGAGCGAGATGGCGTACTTCTTCAGTAGCTTCGTCAATCTGCCTCTGAAGGTCGGCTAGTCGAGCCATCTTCTCCTTCTTTCTTTGTACTTGTTGATGAAGCATCTCGATGTTCCTGATTTCTTGGTCCAACTCGTCCTCCTGGGGTGTTGGACTAGTGGCCTTCCTCTTCTGGCTTCGGGCCTCTCAAAGAGAAAGGGTCTCCTGGTTCGGGTCCAGCGGCTGCAGAGCGACAGCCCCTGTCGCTGAAGCTTTCTTTGGTGGCATGACGAAGGTCAATGCTTGCCGAAGGTGGTCAAAAAGGGTTCACCGAAGGTGGGCGCCAATGTTGGGGACTTGTTCTCAAATGCTATGAGTTAAGAACAAGGCAACACAAAAAATGTTAAACGTTAAAGTCCTCAAAAACATGATTTAACAATGTTTTTGGAGTATAATACATGAACAGGTATCTTCAGACTCGGATCAGAACCACAGTATGAAGAAGCACAAAGAACACGAAGGTTGGCGCAGAGCCGAAGCTATGTGCAGGAGAGCTTCGGCACTATAGCAGAAAAGGAAACCGACTTAAAAAGGAAAAGGTTATTCAGACCTCGATGGGTTACTATAGAGTCATTAGCAAATGTAAAGGGCATGGGTGTAATTTTACATGGGCTGCGTCCCGTGCCTATAAATAGATGAACAGTGCTCCCGTACTGTTCACGCTGACTTGGCATTTGCTTTTGCGTCACGCTTGTACTCTTACCTTCTTTCAAGCCAAAGGTACATTTGTAATTTGATATCATTTCCATTTTTCCATAATAATAAAATAGAAATGAGTTGATAACAATACATAATTGCTTATGTTATCTCTTATACTTCATATGATTCCTTCTTCATTATTATATCTTGTGCTTATGAAGGTATGTCCTTCATAACCTTCGTCCAAAAATCATTATGTCCCAAGGGAAATAATGCTTCGAAGGACGATGGACTTTAACGTTTAACATTTTTGTGTTGCCTTGTTCTTAACTCATAGCATTTGAGAACAAGTCCCCAACAGGTAACATTAATTAACAAGTGTAGATAAGTAATAACCTCGATCTAGGAGGGGAAGTGCGGACATTGGTGACGATAACATCCCTTCCGATTATGTTTCAATTTCGCGCACCTGCAGGTATGATATCATATTTGTAAGCATAGCTACAAGTTCTATGTCATATTTGCAAGCCTTTAGAAGATTAGATCAAGGATTTATGGGAAATACTATATCTAAATGATGTTAAATATACTCTATCATTAACCATCATCTTTCCATTACCTTTTTGTACATGTATTCCCTTATTATACACAAAGTATAAGGAAACATACAAGGATCACTTATACTCAAATTCGTACCACATTTTTAGCTAATGAAACGATCACACACAAAGTATTTATTATTTTGATCCACTAAGTACAATTGCTATATTCAATAATATAATAAACATACAGGTACAAGGATCACATATACTCAAATTTGTACCACATTTTTAGCTAATCAAACGATCACACACAAAGTATTTATTATTTTGATCCACTAAGTACAATTGCTATATTCAATAATATAAGAAACATACAAGTACAAGGATCGCATATACTCAAATTTGTATCGCATTTTTAGCTAATCAAACGATCACACACAAAGTATTTATTATTTTGATCCACTAAGTACAATTGCTATATTCAATAATATATGAAACTATCACATCCAGATTTAAGGGCAAACCCAGGTGCATCTCAAATGTGTGCTAGGATCAAGTATCACACATATGATGACTAATGGTACAAAAATCAATATCACATCTTTATTATATAATTGAAGTTATGTACCAAATAGCTAAATAAATACATCATATGAAGACAACAATCCTTCTCAACCATAATTGACTGGGAGACGATGGTCTACACCTCTCTAAACTCATCGTAGCATCCTTCATGCTCCTCATATTGCGGTACCTGTTCTTGACCTAGTGTGATTATAGCAAGAGTGAGCTCACATACGCTCATCGCTCGGCAAGCGTAGAAAATAATGTGCATGAGCTCACTTACGGTAGGAGCTCATGTGTAATGTAAAGCTTACCAAGGAGAGCCTGAGCATTGCTTTTAATAAGTATGGTAAAAACTTTATTAGCAATTGCAAGGTATAAGTAAATACCATCCCACTTAAATAAGAGATCACAAGTAATAATTCACACAATGCAATGCAAATGACTAGTTACGTTTAATTCCATAAATTACTCATGTGAGGGTCTATGCCGCTCTTGACTGTGAGCATGGCTAATATACCAGTTTTACAGTCTGCAAAGGTTGCACATATTTACCCACAAGTCATGATACCCCTCTGCCATGGTGTCATGAATCTCATACACCTCTACGAAGGTGTCGAGGCAGGGTAACACTATGAGGCCTTTACAAAGTTCTTGTAGCTTCAAAAAAACCCGCTACAGTTCATTGAGAAGGGAACGATATAGGAATCCCTCGTCCGAAAAGCCATTGCAGCATGATCGACCTGGGAACCTCCCAATACAGGCAGCTCCTCATACTGCGATTGTCCCTTTTGGGTATGGTAGTCCTCCACTATCTTTCCTAATTAGTTAGCCAAGGGCGTCCCATACCACTCTTGTGGTAGCACTGTTTTTTCAGGTGGTTCTCCATGTTCCAATTAACACAATAATCTTATCATGAACAACAATTAAGCCAACAATAATGACGTGATCATATTTCAGATATAATATTAATCCCAAATCTAGGTAGAGCAATAGCAAGACTATTCAATAATTCATTTCTATGCAAGGTGTAGGGTAAACAAAACTAGGTAACCTATTAGGTCCCATCAATTTAGCCTAAGCATGTCACGGTGATTATCATGAACATTATTAGGTAAAAGAATGTGATCAAGGACACAACTTGCTTTTTTGGTGCAACTCCAGGTACTTCTCCAATCAGGTACCTCGTCACCTCGCTTCTATGTGCAATAATACATATAGACAGACCTGTAGTAGGTAAAAATTGAAAGTCGCCTAGAGGGGGTGAATAGGGCAAATCTGAAATTTATAAACTTAAGCACAACTACAAGTCGGGTTAGCGTTAGAAATATAAACGAGTCCGAGAGAGAGGGCGCAAAATAAATCGTGAGCAAATAAAGAGCGAGACACGATGATTTGTTTTACCGAGGTTCGGCTCTTGCAAACCTACTCCCCGTTGAGGTGGTCACAAAGACCGGGTCTCTTTCAACCCTTTCCCTCTCTCAAACGGTCACTTAGACCGAGTGAGCTTCTCTTCTCAATCAAATGGAACACAAAGTTCCCGCAAGGACCACCACACAATTGGTGTCTCTTGCCTCGGTTACAATTGAGTTGATCACGAGAAGAATGAGAAAGAAAAGAAGCAATCCAAGCGCAAGAGCTCAAATGAACACAAATGTTGCTCTCTCTAGTCACTATTTGATTTGGAGTGATTCCGGACTTGGGAGAGGATTTGATCTCTTTTGGTTGTGTCTAGAATTGAATGCTATAGCTCTTGTAATGTGTTGAAGATGGAAAACTTGGATGCCATTGAATGTGGGGTGGTTGGAGTATTTATAGCCCCAACCACCAAAATATGGTCGTTGGAAGGCTGCTGTCGCATGGCGCACCGGACACTGTCCGGTGCGCCAGCCACGTCAGCAAGCCGTTGGGGTTCGACCGTTGGAGCTCTGGCAGGTGGGGCCTCTGGGCTGTCCGGTGAGGCACCACACAGGTCCTGTAGACTGTCCGGTGCGCCAATTGCGCGTGCTCTGTCCTCTGCGCGCGCAGGCACGCATTAAATGCGTTGCGGTCGACCGTTGCGCGCGAAGTAGCCGTTGCTCCACTGGCACACCGGACAGTCCGGTGTGACACTGGACACTGTCTGGTGCTTCACCGGACAGTCTGGTGAATTATAGCGGAGCGCCCTCTGATTTTCCCGAAGGTAGCAAGTTCAGCGTTGAGTTCCCTGGTGCACTGGACACTATCCGGTGGTGCACCGGACACTGTCCGGTGGCACACCGGACAGTCCGGTGCGCCAGACCAGGGTGCCTTTTGGGATGTCTTTAGCTCTCTTTATTTGAAATCATCTTTGGTCTTTTTATTGGCTTGTTGTGAACCTTTGGCACCTGTAAAACTTATAGACTAGAGCAAACTAGTTAGTCAAATTATTTGTGTTGGGCAATTCAACCACCAAAATCAGCTAGGAAAAAGGTGTAAGCCTAATTACCTTTGAATCTCCCCCTTTTTGGTGATTGATGCCAACACAAACCAAAGAAAATATAGAAGTGCATAATTGAACTAGTTTGCATAATTGTAAGTGCAAAGGTTGCTTAGAATTGAAATAAATTCTCATAAGATATGCATGGATTGTTTCATTATTATTATTATTATTTTTAACATTTTGGACCACGCTTGCACCACATGTTTTGTTTTTGCAAATTCTTTTGTAAATTCTTTTCAAAGTCCTTTTGCAAATAGTCAAAGGTAAATGAATAAGATTTTGAGAAGCATTTTCAAGATTTGAAATTTTCTCCCCCTGTTTCAAATGCTTTTCCTTTGACTAACCAAAACTCCCCCTCAATAAAATCCTCCTCTTAGTGTTCAAGAGGGTTTTAGATATTAGTTTTTGAAGAGGGTGTTCCAATTTGAAATTCTATCTAAAATAAGATATCAATTGAAAATTTCATCATTTCAAGACCTTTTAAATTTTGAAAATTGGTGGTGGTGCGGTCCTTTTTCTTTGGGCTAATACTTTCTCCCCCTTTGGCATGAATCGCCAAAAACGGATACTTGAGTGAAATATAAGCCCTCTAAACTACTTTTCCCCCTTTGGCAAACACAATATGAGTGAAGATTATACCAAAGTTGGAGAGTTGCTCGGAGCGACGGCGAAGGATGAGTTATGGAGTGGAGTGGAAGCCTTTGTCTTCACCGAAGACTCCAATTCACTTTCAATACACCTATGACTTGGTTTGAAATACACTTGAGAGTACATTAGTCATAGTATATAAAAGAGATATGATTAAAGGTATATTCATGAGCTATGTGTGCAAAACATCAAAAGAAATTCCTAGAATCAAGGATATTTAGCTCCCTTTTGTTGGTGATCCCTTAAGAAATGATACCGAATGGCTATGTGTTTAGTGCGGCTATGCTCAACGGGATTATCCGCCATGCGGATTGCACTCTCATTATCACATAGAAGAGGAACTTTGGTTAATTTGTAACCATAATCCCTGAGGGTTTGCCTCATCCAAAGCAATTGCGCGCAACAATGGCCTGCGGCAATATACTCGGCTTCGGCGGTAGAAAGAGCGACGGAATTTTGCTTCTTTGAAGCCCAAGACACCAGAGACCTTCCCAAGAACTGGCAAGTCCCCTATGTGCTCTTTCTATTAATTTTACACCCCGCCCAATTGGCATCCGAATAACCAATTAAATCAAATGTGGATCCCCAAGGGTACCAAAGCCTAAACTTAGGAGTATAAACTAAATATCTCAAGATTCGTTTTACGACCGTAAGGTGAGCTTCCTTAGGGTCGGCTTGGAATCTTGCACACATGCATATGGAAAGCATTATGTCCGGTCGAGATGCACATAAATAGAGTAAAGAGCCTATCATCGACCGGTATACCTTTTGATCGACGGATTTACCTCCCGTGTCGAGGTCGAGATGCCCATTGGTTCCCATGGGTGTCTTGATGGGCCTGACATCCTTCATCCCAAACTTGTTTAGAATGTCTTGAATATACTTCGTTTGGCTAATGAAGGTGCCCTCTTGGAGTTGCTTCACTTGAAATCCCAAGAAGTACTTCAACTCCCCCATCATAGACATCTCGAATTTCTGTGTCATGATCCTACTAAACTCTTCACATGTAGATTCGTTAGTAGACCCAAATATGATATCATCAACATAAATTTGGCATACAAACAAATCATTTTCAAATGTTTTAGTAAAGAGTGTAGGATCGGCTTTTCCGACTTTGAAGCCATTAGTGATGAGAAAATCTCTTAGGCATTCATACCATGATCTTGGGGCTTGCTTGAGCCCATTAAGCGCCTTAGAGAGTTTGTAAACATAGTTAGGGTACTCACTATCTTCAAAGCCGGGAGGTTGCTCAACATAGACCTCTTCCTTGATTGGTCCATTGAGGAAGGCACTTTTCACGTCCATTTGATAAAGCTTAAAGCCATGGTAAGTAGCATAGGCAAGTAAAATGCGAATTGACTCAAGCCTAACTACGGGTGCATAGGTTTCACCGAAATCCAAACCTTCGACTTGTGAATATCCCTTGGCCACAAGTCGGGCTTTGTTCCTTGTCACCACACCATGCTCATCTTGTTTGTTGTGGAAGACCCACTTGGTTCCTACAACATTTTGGTTAGGACGTGGAACTAAATGACATACCTCATTTCTAGTGAAGTTGTTGAGCTCCTCTTGCATCGCCACCACCCAATCCAAATCTTGAAGTGCTTCCTCTATCCTGTGTGGCTCAATAGAGGAAACAAAAGAGTAATGTTCACAAAAATGAGCAACACGAGATCGAGTAGTTACCCCCTTTTGAATGTCGCCGAGGATGGTATTCACGGGATGATCTCGTTGGATTGCTTGGTGGACTCTTGGGTGTGGCGGTCTTGGAACTTGTTCATCTTCCTCATCTTGATCATGGGCATCTCCCCCTTGATCATTGCTCTCCTCTTAAGGTGGCTCAACTTCTTGATCTTCTCCTTCATCATTTTGAGCCTTATCCTCATCTTGAGTTGGTGGAGATGCTTGTGTGGAGGAAGACGGTTGATCTTGTGCATGAGGTGGCTCTTCGGATTCCTTAGGACACACATCCCCAATGGACATGTTCCTTAGCGCGACACACGGAGCCTCTCATCACGTATCTCATCAAGATCAACTTGCTCTACTTGAGAGCCGTTAGTTTCATCAAACACAATGTCACAAGAAACTTCAACTAGTCCTGAGGAGCAAATTTAGACTCTATATGCCTTTGTGTTTGAATCATATCCTAGTAAAAAGCCTTCTACAGCCTTAGGAGCAAATTTAGATTTTCTACCTCTTTTAACAAGAATGAAGCATTTGCTACCAAAGACTCTAAAATATGAAACATTGGGCTTTTTACCGGTTAGGAGTTCATATGATGTCTTCTTGAGGATTCGGTGTAGATATAACCGGTTGATGGCGTAGCAAGCGGTGTTGACCGCTGAAGCGCCCCAATCCTCTGGGACTCAAATGTGATACAATTACTAGTCCCAGGAGGCTAGTAAACACATTTATACATCAGATGATTACAGATCTGCTCAAACGAGACAAACCTATAAAGGTGGCGATCAACTTTAAGAGTTGGTCCACAACTCGGGACATATCATCAGAGTGGGGCTAAAGCAGCCTGATATACGCAGCGAAGCAATTCAGCGGTCCAACAGCCACAGGCAAGGTTGGGAACAGTCGTAACTCTTACCCGATCTCCTTTTTCTAAAAAACAACAAATAAGCAAGGGTGAGTACAAACGTACTCAGCAGCCCACCTTCACCCGCGGAATGGGGAAATCAGATATAATGCATGGAATATGTGGAGCTCAGGATATTTTGCAGAAACAACAATATTTTATGCAGAGTTGTTTTGAAAAACATTTTGTATTTTTGCAAAGCGCATCCTCTCCAAAAGGAGCAGGAAGTTTTTCAGTATTATAACAAAATCCCCTGGACTAAACCATCCAGGTATCTCAGCAGTTTCCCACTGGTTTTCCTTTTCAAAAACAGCTACTGGACTTCCCGTCCACCATAGCTCACGGCTCAACCGCCGGACCTTTTAAAAACCATTTATCTCAAACGCACCCTTTTTGAAAACCAAACATTAATTGCCATACCATACCAGACTCGTCCATTCCTGTGGACACGGACTATTCGAATAGGTTTTCAAACTCTGCGCAGAGGTGTACACTTTACCCACTAGTCCAGCTCTGCGATCTCATGATCAGTGAGATCCGAATCCGAATCTCTTTCTTCCCTTGCACGTCCTAACCTTAACGGTTATACCGGAAGGAGTCAGGCCACCACCATGTCCAAATCGGACAAAACATTCCCCCTCCTTATCCTCCCGGTGCTCCCCAGCCTTCATAACCCTGGGGTTGGACCGTACGAGTTCAGATTGAGTGACTGCCCACACAGTCTCAAGTGGTTGTACCTATCATGAGTACAGGTAGTGAAAGATGACAAACCGGTCCTTATACGAGGGGACAATCCTTCTGCTCACGCCTAAACCAGCTGAGCCATCACCTTAGGCCCTCCCCTAAACCAGGGAGTCCCTGATTATCTCACTCACAAGGTGATAAGGGTGAAAACCCTTCATCATACACATTTTGAAAAGCATTTTCTTTTGAAAACTCACACCTTTCCTCAAATCATTTGTAACAAATATATCAGGGATTGATTGCGGCAAGCGGCTGGGTAGCCATAATAACTTGTCTCAAAATCATATCATGCATAAAATAACAGGCTGAGGGTTGTGGTTGAAAAACATAGGTAATTTATGCATCAAAGGGATCCAGTGAGCTTGTCGTGCTTATTCGGCGAAGGGGGGAAGGGGAGCTCGCGGAACTTGCTTCTGGCTCCACTGCCTGGCGTTGACTTGCAGATCTGGCCTCCACGAGACGACACGAACGCTCCGATAACAGGAGGGTGGACTGGAGGCAAAGCGACGCTATGCGTGTAGCCGGCAGAGCGGAGTAACTGAGTGGGTGGGGTGTTTTCCTTGGTTGAGGGTGTTGAGTGTGTGTGGAGAGGGAGAGGGTAGCTGGGTGTATTTATAGCTGGGTGTATGTGGTGTAGCACAATGAAGTTCACTGTTGGTGAGAATAGTGACGAATGAATCGTCTGACTTAGTATGAACAGGAGAGTTATAGGCAGAATATGGGACGAGAGTATTTTGGGAGTTTTCTGGAATATGAACCATGCTTAAGGGATGACATGGTTGGATAGGGAATAGTTTGATAAGAATTTAGAAACGAGAATTATTGGAATCTGAGTTTGGAAGCCTGGTTCGAAGGAATCTCAAGTTAAGCGTGCTCAACTTGGAGAAACCTAGGATGGGTGACCAGATGGGAAGTTCCTACTGGAAGGAAAATCACAGTCACCGAAGTTTGTATAACTGGAATATGGGTCTGGCTGGTCTTAGGTGGACTGGACAGCATGATGGATGAGTAGTTGAAATTTGGGGTGATCGGATGATCGATGAATAGTAACGGTAAATAGTAACGGTAAAAAGTAACGGTAAAATAATGACGGTAAATAGTAACGGTAAATAGTGATGGTAAACAGTAACGGTAAATAGTGACGGTAAAATAGTGACAGTAAATAGTGATGGTAAAATAGTAACGGTAAATAGTAACGGTAAAATAGTGATGGTAAATAGTAACGGTAAATAGTAACGATAAATAGTGACGGTAAAATAGTGACGGTAAATAGTGACAATGAACGAACGATGAACGTTGAATAGGAACTATGAACGAACGATGAACGATCGAATGATCGAACGAACGTACGATCGGAATTTCGGCAGCATAACGGCAGGAAAAAGATTATTTGGACGAACGAACGGACGAACGATCGAACGATCGGACGAACGATTAAACGATCGAACGAACGAACGATCGGAATTTCGGCAGCATAACGGCAGGAAAAAGATTATTTGGATGAACGAACGGACGAACGATCGAATGATCGGACGAACGGACGAATGAACCATGAACGATCGGACGAATGATCGGACGAACGAACGATCGGAATTTCGGCAGCATAACGGCAGGAAAAAGATTATTTGGACGAACGAACGGACGAACGATCGAACGATCGGACAAACGAACGAACAACTAAGAACAGGGGGACGAACGATCGAAGAACGACCGAACGATCCTTGTGCTAGTGTGTGCTTGTGTGGAACATGGAGTGGGTGTGTGGGGGGGGAGAGAGTTGCCATGAAATGGCTTGGGGTGGGATGAGAGGAGGCCCTTGCCCCTCTATTTATAGCCATGGTGGGGGGATTAGGGGGAGGGATGAGAGGGTTAGTGGGAGGATGAGAGGATTAGTGGGAGATTAGCAAGGATTTGTCTTATATGAGTGTAATTAGCTTGTAGAGCTCAACATATGACACCGGAGGCATATGTATACGTATGAGCATGAGGAAAGTTACAAAGAAAATATTTGTAGGGACTTCAAAAATGATTCTGAAGGTATTTCTCAGGAAGAAAATACTTGGAGATATATCGGTGCAATATTTGGGCAGTATTTCTGAAAGACTTTGAGGGTGATCACTGGGGAAATATTTGTAGGATATTTTGAGGAGGATTTTAGAGAGAATATGGACCACTATATTTTACTTGCTGATATCAACTTGCAAACAAACATCTTGAAACAAAATTTGAAATTCATTTTGAATTTAGAGGTAGTTTGAGAATATTTCAGAATTTGAATTTTTGGGATGCTACAAATCTACCCCACTTAAAAGGAATCTCGTCCTCGAGATTCGGCTTAGAAGGGTTATGGGTATAGCTTTACTTCAGCTACATATCTTCACTTTGCAGACTCTTCGAGGAGATGGAACTTCAACAAAATCTGGCCTTTCAGGAGCATCCGGCTGCTGATTGCAAACACTGATTCTGGCTACTCAAAGATCATCTTTAGGCTTCTAGGTTTCGCTTGGCAGCTAGCTTATTGAGGAAGCATCGATGCCAACACACAAACCTTTCTATTGCGAACTCCCACATGGATTCCTTCCTTGATTAGTCTTCTGGTGCTTTATTAACAAAACTTGGGTGATCACTTCTCATCCAGAAACTTATATGCTTTGATGATCTAGTCCTCCACAAGCTTGCTATAGGCCTTCTTCTTTGTCTCCATGGCAGGAACTTTACTGGAATACTACCCCACATAAAAAGAATGAGGGTGGAACTATTGAATCTTGGGGATTTGAACTCTTTGAAGTACCTCATAACAAGGGTGTTACGGGGCCTTCTTTGCTGTTGCTGCTTGACCAGGCTGCAGAGAGATGACTGTCACAGGGTTGATTCTGGGAGAACCTTCTTCTTATCTTCTCTTCACTATCTTCTTTTCACTGACCCTTTCTTTCTCTTTGCTCTTCCCACTGGAGGATTCTATCAAAGAGTATTACCATCATACAGAGGAGGAAACCGAAGATGTTGAACCATGTACAACAGTCTTCAACCCAAGAATCACCAAGCATTGTGATCTTAGGGGCGAGGGAGTGGGAAATGGGGTTGCTTGCGATTATGACAGAGGGGATTTATCTGGAGTGTGCTTTGCTTTGAGCGAGATGGGAGTTGAGGGAGCTGGTGGGGGGTTTTATAGGTGAGCGGGGGTGCTCGGGGGGGGGGGGGGGGGTGTGGAGTGGTAGTGATGGAGCAGGTGACACGAGGTAGCAGGTGCGACAAGGGGAAGGGGGGCCTGTTGCCGGCGACGATGGCGGTGGGTGCGCTGCAAAAGGGGGCGTGGGTGGCGGTAGTGCGCATGGAGGTGGGCACGAGTGTAGGGGGCACGGGTGAGTGGTGGGGTCAATGACCCTGATGTTTGTGGTCTCTGGTTCCAAGAATCTTTGCCTCTCTGTATGGTAATAACTCCTTTTGTCCTCTTTTCCTGTTTACTTTGACTCAGGGGCAGTGCTTTGATTCTCACGGTCGGTCCTTTTGACTGAGCGGCTGGACTGGTTTCTTCTGTAGCTTGTTCCAGGCTTCAAGGGTAAGCTTCCCGGTATCTTCTTGGGTAAGGTGCTTTTCTCTTGAGATGGGTTAAGATGAGAATGGAAGCATAAGGTGAGGATTAGCTCTAATTTGTGATCTATGTTTTTAGAGAAAACCTTTCTTAAAAAGGAAGAAAACACACAAGCTTAGCAATGATAAGCACAAACAAATCAAATGTTTTGAATAAGGGAAGGATAGAGTTTTTCCAAAGCACGGACTACTCAGATTCGGGGGCTAAGCATAACTACTATTGCTCGGCTCCTGAATTGAGAACTATGCTAACCAGGACTTATGAGCACTAACGTTAAAGCATCACATATGCACTCAAAAGGGGAGAAAAACATCAAGCGAAATTCATTTTGAAATGCCCTAGGGGGCCACACAATTAGAGTTTTGCAAAATACGAGTCTACACGATTACCTCTCATACATGCAGGGCTCTAGCCAAAGTGAAGAAAAACTTCACTACCCAATGCATGCAGAGGACTGGGCATAACTAACTCAGACCAGGCAGCTTCTCTTCTGCCAAGGCTGGCGCACAACTTCAATCTGAGCCATCTCCTGGATGGGTCAAGAGGGAGCTGATGTTGATGACTTCTTCTGGCGGCGACTGAGATGGCAACACGGGGTCAAACTCTTCTTCAAGCAGGACTGGCTCTTGTAGCTCCTTAGAGGGCGGTGGTGCTGGCGGGGTGCTTGCAGCTTCTTCTTTGATCTCACGGGATGGTGCTGGAATCTTCTTCATGGTGAGGGGCTCAAACAACTCTAGCAGGGGATCTTGGGAGGACTCGGGGTGCTCTTGCTCATCCATAGCCTGAGGGAAGACTGGAATTCCTTCCAAGACTATGGCTCCTTCCGGGGATTCCCAAGCCTTCTTTTCTCCTCTGGTAGAGACCGGGTGACCTAAAAGAATCTGGGGATCTTCGGGTCTCATGGGTTGAACAGGGTTGGATGAAGCGGGCTCTTGGATCCGCAGGGCTCTACGTTGGTTATGGGTTACCAAGTAGGCCTCCATCAGCTTCTAAACGTGCTCATCATTGGCTTGCTTCAGGGCTTCAACAGCAATGGCTTCACGACTTTCCAAGGCAGCTACACGGGCTTCAGCTGAGGTGAGATCCACATGGAGCTTACGGTTGAGCTTCTCTGCATCTTCTGCTCGAGCAATCATCTAACGGTGGTGCCGAGCCAAGAAATCATACTGGGCATCAAAGGTGAGCAGGTATGCAGTGAGGTACATGACTGTGGGGTCGTCCTCAAGCAGCTGCTACTCTTCCAATGCACGCGTCCTGGCCATCCAAACTAGACGGTTTCTCTGAAAGGGCGGAAAGAATCTGAGTGGTGTGTCGGCCACTTCTTCTTCATAGATCTGACATAGGGCCCTCAATGCCTTGCGGGCGACGACTTGGCATGTGTCTTTGAATCTGTGCCCAGCAGCAGTGACACTCCATTTCACATGGTGCGGACTGGATCCAATGTACACAGTCACGACACATTTCTCTGTGCCATGCTCGACGAATTCGCGACCATCATACTCTGGCTGGCTCCTGATTCCAAGGCGAACTGTGCATGCTCTCAGCAACTTGGGGAAACCATCTTCATTCTGGCACAAGCTGGTTTGGCAGCGGACCTCCATCTGACTTCTGAGAGAAGGAAAGGGGGAAAGCATTTTTGAAATGAAGGGATGAGAGCAAGATTTTTTTTAAGAAAATAGTTTGGACTCAAAAACTTTTGATCAGGCTAAGGGCTACGTCCTGCGGCCAACCTAACAGCTCTGATACCACCTGAAGCACCCCAATCCTCTAGGACTCAAATGTGATACAATTACTAGTCCCAGGAGGCTAGTAAACACATTTATACATCAGATGATTACAGATCTGCTCAAATGAGACAAACCTATAAAGGTGGCGATCAACTTTAAGAGTTGGTCCACAACTCGGGACATATCATCAGAGTGGGGCTAAAGCAGCCCGATGTACGTAGCGAAGCAATTCAGCGGTCCAACAGCCACAGGCAAGGTTGGGAACAGTCGTAACTCTTACCCGATCTCCTTTTTCTGAAAAACGACAAATAAGCAAGGGTGAGTACAAACGTACTCAGTAGCCCACCTTCACCCGCGGAATGGGGAAATCAGATATAATGCATGGAATATGTGGAGCTCAGGATATTTTGCAGAAACAACAATATTTTATGCAGAGTTGTTTTGAAAAACATTTTGTATTTTTGCAAAGTGCATCCTCTCCAAAAGGAGCAGGAAGTTTTTCAGTATTATAACAAAATCCCCTAGACTAAACCATCCAGGTATCTCAGCAGTTTCCCAATGGTTTTCCTTTTCAAAAACAGCTACTGGACTTCCCGTCCACCATAGCTCACGGCTCAACTGCCGGACCTTTTAAAAACCATTTATCTCAAACGCACCCTTTTGGAAAACCAAACATTAATTGCCATACCATACCAGACTCGTCCATTCCTGTGGACACGGACTATTCGAATAGGTTTTCAAACTCTGCGCAGAGGTGTACACTTTACCCACTAGTCCGGCTCTGCGATCTCATGATCAGTGAGATCCGAATCCGAATCTCTTTCTTCCCTTGCACGTCCTAACCTTAATGGTTATACCAGAAGGAGTCAGGCCACCGCCATGTCCAAACCGGACAAAACATTCCCCCTCCTTATCCTCCCGGTGCTCCCCAGCCTTCATAACCCTGGGGTTGGACCGTACGAGTTCAGATTGAGTGACTGCCCACACAGTCTCGAGTGGTTGTACGTATCATGAGTACAGGTAGTGAAATATGACAAACCGGTCCTTATACGAGGGGACAATCCTTCTGCTCACGCCTAAACCAGCTGAGCCATCACCTTAGGCCCTCCCCTAAACCAGGGAGTCCCTAATTATCCCACTCACAAGGTGATAAGGGTGAAAACCCTTCATCATACACATTTTAAAAAGCATTTTCTTTTGAAAACTCACACCTTTCCTCAAATCATTTGTAACAAATATATCAGGGATTGATTGCGGCAAGCGGCTGGGTGGCCATAATAACTTGTCTCAAAATCATATCATGCATAAAATAACAGGCTGAGGGTTGTGGTTGAAAAATCATAGGTAATTTATGCATCAAAGGGATCCAGTGAGCTTGTCGTGCTTATTCGGCGAAGGGGGGAAGGGGAGCTCGCGGAACTAGCTTCTGGCTCCACCGCCTGGCGTAGACTTGCAGATCTGGCCTCCACGAGACGACACGAACGCTCCGATAACAGGAGGGTGGACTGGAGGCGAAGCGACGCTATGCGTGTAGCCGGCAGAGTGGAGTAACTGAGTGGGTGGGGTGTTTTCCTTGGCTGAGGGTGTTGAGTGTGTGTGGAGAGGGAGAGGGTAGTTGGGTGTATTTATAGCTGGGTGTATGTGGTGTAGCACAGTGAAGTTCACTGTTGGTGAGAATAGTGACGAATGAATCGTCTGACTTAGTATGAACAGGAGAGTTATAGGCAGAATATGGGACGAGAGTATTTTGGGAGTTTTCTGGAATATGAACCATGCTTAAGGGATGACATGGTTGGATAGGGAATAGTTTGATAAGAATTTAGAAACGAGAATTATTGGAATCTGAGTTTGGAAGCCTGGTTCGAAGGAATCTCAAGTTAAGCGTGCTCAACTTGGAGAAACCTAGGATGGGTGACCAGATGGGAAGTTCCTACTGGAAGGAAAATCACAGTCACCGGAGTTTGTATAACTGGAATATGGGTCTGGCTGGTCTTAGGTGGACTGAACAGCATGATGGATGAGTAGTTGAAATTTGGGGTGATCGGATGATCGATGAATAGTAACAGTAAATAGTAACGGTAAAAAGTAACGGTAAAAAGTAACGGTAAAATAATGACGGTAAATAGTGACGGTAAAATAGTGATGGTAAATAGTAACGGTAAATAGTGACGGTAAAATAGTGACGGTAAATAGTGACGGTAAAATAGTAACGGTAAATAGTAACGGTAAATAGTAACGGTAAATAGTGACGGTAAAATAGTGACGGTAAATAGTAACGGTAAATAGTGACGATGAACGAACGATGAACGATGAATAGGAACTATGAACGAACGATGAACGATCGAATGATCGAACGAACGGACGATCGGAATTTCGGCAGCATAACAGCAGGAAAAAGATTATTTGGACGAACGAACGGACGAACGATCGAACGATCGGACGAACGATCGAACGATCGGACGAACGGACGAACGATCAAACGATCGGACGAACGACGATCGGAATTTCGGCAGCATAACGGCAGGTAAAAGATTATTTGGACGAACGAACGGACGAACGATCGAACGATCGGACGAACGGACGAATGAACCATGAACGATCGGACGAACGATCAAACGATCGGACGAACGAACGATCGGAATTTCGGCAGCATAACGGCAGGAAAAAGATTATTTGGACGAACGAACGGACGAACGATCGAACGATCGGACGAACGGACGAACGAACCATGAACGATCAGACGAACGATCGAACGATCGGACGAACGAATGAACAACTAAGAACAGGGGGACGAACGATCGAAGAACGACCGAACAATCCTTGTGCTAGTGTGTGCTTGTGTGGAACATGGAGTGGGTGTGTGTGTGGGGGGAGAGAGTTGCCATGAAATGGCTTGGGGTGGGATGAGAGGAGGCCCTTGCCCCTCTATTTATAGCCATGGTGGGGGGATTAGGGGGAGGGATGAGAGGATTAGTGGGAGGATGAGAGGATTAGTGGGAGATTAGCAAGGATTTGTCTTATATGAGTGTAATTAGCTTGTAGAGCTCAACGTATGACACCGGAGGCATACGTATACGTATGAGCATGAGGAAAGTTACAAAGAAAATATTTGTAGGGACTTCAAAAATGATTCTGAAGGTATTTCTCAGGAAGAAAATACTTGGAGATATATCGGTGCAATATTTGGGCAGTATTTCTGAAAGAGTTTGAGGGTGATCACTGGGGAAATATTTGTAGGATATTTTGAGGAGGATTTTAGAGAGAATATGGACCACTATATTTTACTTGCTCATATCAACTTGCAAACAAACATCTTGAAACAAAATTTGAAATTCATTTTGAATTTAGAGCAAGTTTGAGAATATTTTAGAATTTGAATTTTTGGGATGCTACAACCGCCTCGGCCCAAAACCGATCTGAAGTCTTGTACTCATCAAGCATGGTTCTTGCCATGTCCAGTAGAGTTCGATTCTTCCTCTCCACTACACCATTTGTTGTGGCGTGTAGGGAGAAGAGAACTCATGCTTGATGCCCTCCTCCTCAAGGAAGCCTTCAATTTGAGAGTTCTTGAACTCCGTCCCATTGTCTCATCTTATTTTCTTGATCCTTAAGCCGAACTCGTTTTGAGCCCGTCTCAAGAATCCCTTTAAGGTCTCTTGGGTATGAGATTTTTCCTGCAAAAAGAACACCGAAGTGAAGCGAGAATAGTCATCCACAATAACTAGACAGTACTTACTCCTGCCGATGCTTATGTAAGCTATCGGGCCGAATAGGTCCATGTGTAGGAGCTCGAGTGGCCTGTCAGTCGTCATGATGTTCTTGTGTGGATGATGAACACCAACTTGCTTCCCTGCCTGACATGCGCTACAAATCATGTCTTTCTCAAAATGAACATCTGTTAGTCCCAAAATATGTTCTCCCTTTAGAAGCTTGTAAAGATTCTTCATTCCAACATGTGCTAGTCGGCGATGCCATTGCCAGCCCATGTTAGTCTTAGCAATTAAGCAAGTGTCGAGTTCAGCTCTATCAAAATCTACTAAGTATAGCTGACCCTCTAACACTCCCTTAAATGCTATTGAATCATCACTTCTTCTAAAGACAGTAACACCTATATCCGTAAAAAGACAGTTGTAACCCATTTTACATAATTGCAAAACTGAAAGCAAGTTGTAATCTAAAGAATCTACAAGAAAAACATTGGAAATGGAATGGTCAGGTGATATAGCAATTTTACCCAATCCTTTGACCAAACCTTGATTTCCATCCCCGAATGTGATAGCTCGTTGGGGATCTTGGTTTTTCTCATATGAGGAGAACATCTTCTTCTCCCCTGTCATGTGGTTTGTGCACCCGCTGTCGAGTATCCAACTTGAGCCCCCGGATGCATAAACCTACAAAACAATTTTAGTTCTTGACTTTAGGTACCCAAACGATTTTGGGTCCTTTGGCATTAGAAACAAGAACTTTGGGTACCCAAACACAAGTCTCGGAGCCCTTGTGTTTGCCCCCAACAAACTTGGCAACTACCTTGCCGGATTTGTTTCAAAAGTCTTAAATGAAATGCTATGATCATTTGATGCAATAGGAGTTTTCTTTCTAGGCAACTTGGCACGGGTTGGTTGCCTAGAGCTAGATGTCTCACCCTTATACATAAAAGCATGGTTAGGGCCAGAGTGAGACTTCCTAGAAAGAATTCTCCTAATTTTGCTCTCGGGATAACCGGCAGGGTACAAAATGTAACCCTTGTTATCCTGAGGTATGGGAGCCTTGCCCTTAACAAAGTTAGACAATCTTTTAGGAGGGGCATTAAGTTTGACATTGTCCCCCTTTTGGAAGCCAATGCCATCCTTGATGTCAGGGCTTCTCCCACTATAGAGCATGCTTCTAGCAAATTTATTTTTTTTCATTTTCTAAGTCATGCTCGGCAATTTTAGCATCTAATTTTGCTATATGATCATTTTGTTGTTTAATTAAAGCCATATGATCATGAATAGCATCAATGTTAATATCTCTACATCTATTGCAAATAGTGACATGCTCAATGGTAGATGTAGAGGGTTTGCAAGAATTAAGTTCAACAATCTTAGCACGTAAAATATCATTGTTATCTCTAAGATCAGAAATGGAAGCATTACAAACATCTAATTCTTTAGCCTTAGCAATTAATTTTTCATTTTCAATCTTAAGGCTAGCAAGAGAGACATTCAATTCTTCAATCTTAGCAAGCAAGTTAACATTATCATCTCTAAGATTGGGAATTGAAACATCACAAATATTAGAATCAACCTTAGCAATTAATTTAGCATTTTCATTTCTAAGGTTGGCAATAGAATCATGGCAAGTGCTTAGCTCACTAGATAGTTTTTCACATTTTTCTACTTCTAGAGCGTAAGCATTTTTAACCTTAACATATTTCTTATTTTCCTTAATTAGGAAGTCCTCTTGGGTGTCCAAGAGTTCATCCTTCTCATGAATAGCACTAATTAATTCATTTCATTTTTCTTTTTGTTGCATGTTTAGGTTGGCAAAAAGGATGCACAAATTATCCTCCTCATCACTAGCATTATCCTCATCACTAGAGGTTTCATATTTAGTGGAGGATTTTGATTTTACCTTCTTCCTTTTGTTGTCTTTTGCCATGAGGCACTTGTGGCCGACGTTGGGGAAGAGAAGGCCCTTGGTGACGGCGATGTTGGCGGCGTCCTCATCGGAGGAGGAGTCAGAGGAGCTCTCCTCGGAGTCCCACTCGCGGCACACATGGGCATCGCCGCCTGTTGGGACCATGCTTCGTCGCCGAAGGTCCTGCAGGAAGAAACAGCTTCGGCTAAAGCTGCTTATACATGATGCCGAAGCTACCACTCATGAAGCTTCGGTGTTATAGCGTATCCGAAGATGAAGGATCGAACCGACTTAAAGATAGAATGACCTTTTAGTCCATAAGGGTCTGAGTCATTGTTGTAAACTTTTATAAGGGGCATGATTGTAATTCCTTACAGGCTGTGTCATGTGCCTATAAATAGTGAACAGTATTCCTTTACTGTTCACGCAATCCTGTAATCGCAAACGCATTGCTCTAGAATTATTGCTTGCTGTCAAGGCAAAGGTATAAATATGCCTAAACGTTATGTTTTGGTATTTAAATTCATATAATAAAATATGTGAATAATGTTATATATTTATGGCATATCTCTCTTTAATACTTCATGTTTCGTACTTTATTTCATATTGTTCCATAAGTCTGATCATGAAGGTATGACCTTCGTGATATTTTGCTCATGGTCTTCGTCCGAAGTTCATTAAATCCTTGGGGAGATAATGCTTCAGCGGACGAAGGGCATTTAATATTTAACATTTTATGTTGCTTTGTTCTTGATTCAAAGCATTTGAGAACAAGTCTCCAACACTGCCCCTCTTTTTGCGGTACCTCTTCTTTTCTCTCCTCTTGCACTTCTTGTCGTTATCCCTGTCACTGTCACTAGATAGCAGACATTTAGCAATGAAATGACCGGGCTTACCACATTTGTAGCACACCTTCTTGGAATGGGGCTTGTAATCTTTCCCCTTCCTTTGCTTGAGGATTTGGCGGAAGCTCTTGATGATGAGCGCCATCTCCTCATTGTCGAGCTTAGAGGCGTCGATAGGTTGTCTACTTGATGTAGACTCCTCCTTCTTCTCCTCCGTCGCCTTGAATGCGACTGGTTGTGCTTCGGGAGTGGAGGGGGCATCTAGCTCGATGATTTTCTTTGAGCCTTTGATCATCAACTCAAAGCTCACAAAGTTTCCTATTACTTCCTCGGGAGACATTAGTGTATATCTAGGATTACCTCGAATTAATTGAACTTGCGTAGGATTAAGAAAAACGAGGGATCTT
This sequence comes from Zea mays, assembly GCF_902167145.1. Taxonomy (NCBI): domain Eukaryota; kingdom Viridiplantae; phylum Streptophyta; class Magnoliopsida; order Poales; family Poaceae; genus Zea; species Zea mays. The sequence continues at coordinate 41,024,520 of NC_050102.1, read as the reverse complement.
AGAATAACCTTGACCATTTCATGGTCATCCCATTTGGTGCTCCCGAGGTTGCGCACTTGGTTCACCATGGTCTTCAAGCGGTTGTACATGGCTTGAGGGTCCTCGCCTTGGTTGAGTCGGAACCGACCGAGCTCCCCCTCGATTGTCTCTCGCTTGGTGATTTTGGTCACCTCATCTCCTTCGTGCGCGGTCTTGAGTACGTCCCAAATCTCCTTGGCACTCTTCAATCCTTGCACCTTGTTATACTCCTCTCGACTTAGAGAGGTGAGAAGTATAGTTGTGGCTTGGGAGTTGAAGTGCATGATTTGGGCCACCTCGTCCTCATCGTAATCTTCATCCCCTACGGATGGTACCTGTACACCAAACTCAACAACATCCCATATGCTTTTGTGGAGTGAGGTTAGGTGATATCTCATCATATCACTCCACCTAGAATAATCTTCACCATCAAACGTCGGTGGTTTTCCTAATGGGACGGAAAGTAATGGAGTATGCTTAGGAATGAGAGGATAGCGTAAGGGAATCTTACTAAACTTCTTGCGCTCATGGCGCTTAGAAGTTATGGACGGCGTGTCGGAGCCGGAGGTGGATGGTGATGAGGAGTCGGTCTCGTAGTAGACCACCTTCCTCATCTTCTTCTTCTTATCACCGCTCTAACCTGACTTGTTGTGTGAAGGGGATCCCTTCACCTTGTTGGCGGACTCCCCGGATGGAGCCTTCCCGTGGCTTGTAGCGGACTTCTCACCGCCGATCCCCATCTTCTTGGCGTGATCTCCCGACATCACTTCGAGCGGTTAAGCTCTAATGAAGAACCGGGCTCTGATACCAATTGAAAGTCACCTAGAGGGGGGTGAATAGGGCGAATTTGAAATTTATAAACTTAAGCACAACTACAAGCCGGGTTAGCGTTAGAAATATAAACGAGTCCGAGAGAGAGGACGCAAAACAAATCGTGAGCAAATAAAGAGCGAGACACGATGACTTGTTTTACCGAGGTTCGATTCTTGCAAACCTACTCCCTGTTGAGGTGGTCACAAAGATCGGGTCTCTTTCAACCCTTTCCCTCTCTCAAACGGTCACTTAGACCGAGTGAGCTTCTCTTCTCAATCAAACGGAACACAAAGTTCCCGCAAGGACCACCACACAATTGGTGTCTCTTGCCTCGGTTACAATTGAGTTGATCACAAGAAGAATGAGAAAGAAAAGAAGCAATCCAAGCGCAAGAGCTCAAATGAACACAAATGTTGCTCTCTCTAGTCACTATTTGATTTGGAGTGATTCCGGACTTGGGAGAGGATTTGATCTCTTTTGGTTGTGTCTAGAATTGAATGCTATAGCTCTTGTAATGTGTTGAAGATGGAAAACTTGGATGCCATTGAATGTGGGGTGGTTGGAGTATTTATAGTCCCAACCACCAAAATATGGCCGTTGGAAGGCTGTTGTCGCATGGCGCACCGGACAGTCCGGTGCGCCACTGGACACTGTCCGGTGCGCCAGCCACGTCAGCAAGCCGTTGGGGTTCGACCGTTGGAGCTCTGACAGGTGGGGCCTCTGGGCTGTCCGGTGGTGCACCGGACAGGTCCTGTAGACTGTCTGGTGCGCCAACTACGCGTGCTATGTCCTCTACGCGCGCAGGCGCGCATTAAATGCGTTGCAGTCGACCGTTGCGCGCGAAGTAGCTGTTGCTCCGCTGGCACACCGGACAGTCCGGTGTGACACCGGACAGTCCGGTGTGACACCGGACACTATCCGGTGCTTCACCGGACAGTCCGGTGAATTATAGCGGAGCGCACTCTGATTTTCCCGAAGGTAGAAAGTTCAGCGTTGAGTGCCCTGGTGCACCGGACACTGTCCGGTGGTGCACCAGACAGTCCGGTGCGCCAGACCAGGGTGCCTTTTGGGATGTCTTTAGCTCTCTTTATTTGAACCCATCTTTGGTCTTTTTATTGGCTTGTTGTGAACCTTTGGCACCTGTAAAACTTATAGACTAGAGCAAACTAGTTAGTCAAATTATTTGTGTTGGGCAATTCAACCACCAAAATCAACTAGGAAAAAGGTGTAAGCCTAATTCCCTTTCAAAAATAACACTACACCAAAGATGAAAACAAACCACACATTAATATGCTACGCGTCGTTACGAAACCGTAGGTTTGAGAACTACTAGAAACGGAGTTGAAATCAACTACTTACAAATTTTCTAAGACTCTAAATTTAATTTCATACTAACAATAATTTTCCAGGTTTTAATTTAAGCAGATATGAATTCCTGGAATTTACTAGGCGTTGGGTTATATTTTTTAGAAATAAGGGTCAAATTCATAAAAATAAGGACCTAATTGTGATGATTTTATAACTGGCATGGATGGTGGGTTATTTTGGCAAAAACTGAGAGACTTATGTGACATACTGACCGGCTGAAGCGGTATGATCTATTTTTAGTCGCACAATCTACTTTTAACGGATCAGATTAGATCGCTCATTAATTGAACCAGTACCCATTGCTGACCATTGGATCAGCGATGAGCGGCCAGGATTTTATGAAGGTCAGCCCAATCTCACCCCTCAGATCTGGTCTCAACGATCCTCAACCGATGACCCTGAAGCGGTACTTTAGCCCTAATCTAAACTGTCTGCTATGCATGCGATGGTCCACAACCTATCACCTACCTTCGGTAGCTAGGGACAGCGATGCCCCGCGCCCCGCGGCGGAGATGCGTCAGTGATCCCCTTCTGAATCCACCACCCCGAGTGGTGATACACACAGCTAAGACTAACTGCAACGGCAGCCCCTACGCAGCCCCCTCCCCTTGCATGCGGCCTGTAGGGGGCACTCTACTGCCGCAGCGGTGCCCCCTACAGCGCCCCTACACGTCGGCCCCCTTCTCTCTCCCCCAGATCTAGCGTGTCACTGTTCATCCACTAAAAACTGTGCTGTGGGTCCACGAGTAATTGTTAGTAAATAAAAAATTGATAGTTGATATAGAAAATGATATTTTATAGTTGTAGTGGAGTATAGGGGGAGTATTTAGGGGAAACTGCTGCGGGGATGAAAAAATAGGGGAAAAATAGGGGGAAAATTTAGGGCACCACAAACTAAGTAGAGACCTCTCACCTGCGAATTGCGTGGCACAGGGACCTAGCGGCAATGTATATGGCGACTCGACGGCAATGGTCCTCCCCATGCATTGAAGCCATGGACTCCTTCGTCCAGCCACGGTGAAGCTCCCTGGCAGTGCATCGAGGCTCCGACGTGGGTGTATCCACGAATCAATGATTGCGACTTCTCTCCCTCCCTGCTCTCTAGCCTACGTGTCATCATATGCTCTCGAGGGCCAAGGGTCATTGTGGGGCAATCTCAGGGCCTAGGTGTAGCGCTTTAAAAATTTAAATCTAGAAAATTTCTCAAACTCACTCTAAATTCAAAATAAAATTTAAATTTCATTTTAAACTATTTATTTGCATGTTGATCTCAACAAAGAAAATATAGTGATGTATATTTTCTCCTAAATTCTCCTCAAAATACCTACAAATACTTCTCTAAAGACCCCCTGTTGACGCCTTTTCAGAGCGCCAAATATTCAAGAAGAACCGGCGGCGGTGCTCTCTGGTTAGGCGCGGACAGTCCGCGGCCTGGGGTCGGACGATCCGCGACCTGGCGCGAGGCTAGGGTTCCCTGCCTGACGTCCGGACGGTCCGCGCGCTAGGGCCGGACGGTCCGCGACCTGGCGACAGGGTCGTCTTCCTCCTCCTTGCTGGAATCTAGATCTCGTCCGCTGAGGGAAAAGATCTTAAGGTGCTCTAGGTCGACAGGTCACCCGGGGCGTCCCTAGACAACGTGGAGTCGCCTAGGAATTAAGAGATCAATTCGAGGAAGAGGTCTTGGATGGACAACTAGATCTTGCCCCCCGGGAGGGGTGAGATCCTAGGGTCGTCTTGGGATCGGCAGGCCACCCAAGACGGATCTAGACGACGTAGAGTCGAATAGGGGTGGAGGTGGATATGTGGAAAACTACAACTAGAACTATGCTACATCTACTCCTAGGGCAGGAAAAGTAAATAAGGTAATTGGTTCGATTGGAATGTGTTCGGGGGTTCTCAATCGGTCGTACCCCTTTATATTTATAGGGGAGGAGGTCTGGACCTTTTCCTAAGAGATAGCCAACAAACTCTCACGTGATTAGATGGATAACCACGCACGAGATAAGGATAAACGTCCGAGTTAATCTAATCTCGGGACACGCGGACCGTCCGGGCCCATGGGCCGGACCGTCCGCTCATTTTGGTGTCCAACATATGCCCCCCTGTCTTTTGGTGGAGCTTGGCGAACCAAAAGCATCAGCGAAAACTTCGAAAACAATTGACCTCATGAGGTTTTGTTCTCGAAGTAAGGACTCAGCTCGATGCAAGTCATCGGCTCTTGCGATCAGATAATATAAATACTTGATGGGACTTTAATGCACAGAGGCCGTTTCGGATCGCATCCTCTTCGGCCATGTCTACCTGATCAACCTGTCAATAGGCAAAAACTTGTGGTGCCCCCCAGCCCAAATAAGCAAACAGATTGGACCAGCAATACGAATTCATCGCCGTACCACCCCACACATGAGCAGGACAACACATCGGCGATGGATAGAACGGGACGCACCATGCTATCCCTGGAGGAGGATGACAAGGCGATCTTGGTCGTGCTACCCTTTGGGTCCGTTTAGTCGGCTTTTGCTTTCGCATAGGTCACCCTTTTGACTTCGTTTGTTTTATTGGCCGGTTGTGTGGAACGACCTTCTTCATATATTTGGCAAGCAACTGACCAAAAGTAGGGCCGACTCTACTGAGTCGTCCAGATGTCTTAGTAGTGTTTTGTTTCCTAACACTTGTGTTGGAACGTTGTGGTCCGATGGTCTGAGGTTGCTGCTTCTGACCATCTGCGGACCGTCCGGCCATCATAGCTGGACTGTCCGTGCCTGTCTCAGACTGTTCGGCCTTAGTACCCGGATCGTCCGGCGTACGCAGGACAGGTGACCGTGATCTGGTGTCCGATCGTGCTTGCCCCCCGGTGCCTCCGGTCTTTCTTTTGTCCGGAGCCTTCAGAGTAACCATTCTGCGTGACATATTTGGTGTGCGAGGATCACCAATGACGATATTTTTATTTTTACTTTTATCGGCCGCACAAGGCCGAATTATGGCCTTTTTGCTCGTTGGCTCTAATGTGGTGACAGGAACAGGTGGCCTATCAATTTTCACCTCTTTTTGAAACCTCAACCGGCCTTCGTTTATAGCCGATTGTATTTGCCGACGGAAGACGGCACACTCATTGGTGTTATGGAGAAAGGAGCCATGCCATTTGCAATAAACACGCCCTTTTAATTGTTCAACCGGAGGAATTACATGTGACAAATTAATATTACCATGTTTAAGCAACTCATCAAATATTTTATCACATTTAGTAATATTAAATGTGAACTTAACCTTTTCCTTTTGTGTCGAGTGCGGGTGAGAGCGAACAGAAGGTTTGGCCTTAGTGGGCCAAACAAGCTCAGGGACGTGTGACTTTTTTTGTTCTTGGGGCTTGGGTGGCCGGTTATATTTATGCCGGCCTTCCGCACTAGGCGGATCACAGGTGACTTCTGGTGCTCCGGACGGTCCGACCTGCGCAGTCGGACGGTCCGTGGATGGATCGGACGGTCCGGTACTATCCTCGGACTGTCCAGTCACGTCAGGCAACACCTGTGACCCTTGTGGTGGGCTCTGCGTAACTCCGGACTGTCCGGCGTAGGGTGCTAGACGGTCTGACGGAGGGCCGGACGGTCCGCAATTGTGTGCGGACGGTCCGGTCGTGCTCAGAGTTGACTCACCATTTAGCGAAGATGGTGGTGACGCTCGTCCTGGATATGAGTCCATCGGCATACCAGAATATGGATGGGGAAACCCATTTGTTGCCGATGTATTTGGCGCAATTGTTTTGGCGCCTAATTTATGTGATAAAAAATTAAGCATGTGAGGTTTTCCTAATGCATGCGCCATCCTTTCTATATCCTCTGTGATACTTTTAATCCGATTATCAAAAGAAATTTTAATAAATAGAATATCATCGGCTGACCTGGCAGCACCTATCGTGGGGAGCTGTTGCAGCACGGCTGACATGTACTCGGCGTTTATCCCCCTCTCTTGGACGGCCTTCTGGTGGCAATCTACCCTGAAGTGCGAGAGGAACCACTTATCCGCCACCTTGAGCACCTGATCTGCTTGTCGCTGGACCTCCTCGTCTATTTTCTTCATGTCATCTTTTAATCTTTCACGCTCAGCGGCCGATAAATTAGTCAGCCTTGTGTTGCTGTTTGGAGAAGCACTGTTGAGATCTTTAGAATCGGCCATGTAAGCCTGATTTTGTAGACCTGCAAACTCTTCCCCAGCGGAGTCGCCAAAAAGTATGTTGACGCCTTTTCGGAGCGCCAAATACTCAAGAAGAACCGGCGGCGGTGCTCTCTGGTCAGGCGCAGACAGTCCACGGCCTGGGGCCGGACGGTCCGCGACCTGGCGCGAGGCTAGGGTTCCCTGCCTGACGTCCGGACAGTCCGCGCGCTAGGGCCGGACGGTCCGCGACCTGGCGACAGGGTCGTCTTCCTCCTCCTTGCTGGAATCTAGATCTCGTCCCCTTAGGGGAAAAGATCTTAAGGTGCTCTGGGTCGACAGGTCACCCGGGGCGTCCCTAGACAACGTGGAGTCGCCTAGGAATTAAGAGATCAATTCGAGGAAGAGGTCTTGGATGGACAACTAGATCTTGCCCCCCGGGAGGGGTGAGATCCTAGGGTCATCTTGGGATCGGTAGGCCACCCAAGACGGATCTAGACGACGTAGAGTCGAATAGGGGTAGAGGTGGATATGTGGAAAACTACAACTAGAACTATGCTACATCTACTCCTAGGGCAGGAAAAGTAAATAAGGTAATTGGTTCGATTGGAATGTGTTCGGGGGTTCTCAATCGGCCGTACCCCTTTATATTTATAGGGGAGGAGGTCTGGACCTTTTTCTAAGAGATAGCCAACAAACTCTCACGTGATTAGATGGATAACCACGCACGAGATAAGGATAAACATCCGAGTTAATCTAATCTCGGGACACGCGGACCGTCCGCTCATTTTGGTGTCCAACACCCCCTCAAGTTTTTTCCAGAAATATTGCATAAATATTCCATCTGTATTTCTCCAAATATTTTTTCCTGATAAATACCCTCGTAATCATTTTAAAATCCCTACAAATATTTTTTTTAATAATTTTCCATATGCTCATATGTATATATACGTCTCCGGTATCATACAATGAGCTCTATAAGATAATGTCACTTATTCACATCTAATACATGCTTATCTCCCACTAATTCTCGCCTTCTTCCACTAATCCTTGCCTCCTCCCCCTAATCCTCCCACCTTGCCTATAAATAGAGGGAAGGGGCTCCCTCATACCATCCCAAGCCATTTCATGGCAACTCACTCCCACTCCCTCACAAGCACAAGGATCGTTCAATTTTTCATTCGATCGTTTGTCTATGTTCATAGTTTGTTCGTTCGTTCGTTCGATCATTCGATCGTTTGTCCGACCGTTCATGGTTCATTCGTTCATTCGTTTGATCATTCTGTCATTCATCTGTTTGTTCGTCCAAATAATTATTGTTCTGTCGTCATGCTACCGAAATTTCGATCGTTCGCCAGATCGTTCATAATCCCTATTCATCATTCATAGTTCGTTCATACGAACTATTCATCATTCATTTTTCGTTCATAATCCATATTCATCATTTATCGTTCGTTCATACGAACTATTCACCGTTCATTAGATCATTCATAATCATTATTCATCATTCGTCCGATCGTCCGAATATTAAATTGCTCATTCATCATGATGTGCTCGCCTAAGAATTGCCAGACCAATATCTCAGTCATACGAACTCCGGCGACTGTGATTTTCCTTGCAGTAAGAACTTCTCGGTTGGTCACCCATCCCAGAATTGGTCCAAGTTGAGGACACTTAACTTTGAGGTTCTTTTGTACCAAACTTCCAAAAAATGTGAACCATGTTTGTATGGATATGCCGTCGAACCTATTAAAACCTAGCTCAAGATACCATAACCCACCTAAACCAGAATATCATAGTATTTCAGTTGTATAGGTCCCACCTTACTATTGTCCCATGTGACATAGTAGCTAGGAACAATTGCCACCAACATAAACGTCTGCCCATGAATAGCCTAGAAATATTTCCTGGCACTCCGCTCAAAAACACATTCCAAATATCCTCAAATATTCAAACTTTGGGATATTCCAAGAATATTCCTTTTATTTTTCTATTTCCTAGGATTATAAAATCCAAAACTCCTCCGTCCAAACTCAGATTTCGACAATTCTGATTTCTAAATTTTTATCAAATTATCCTATATCCAACCATGTTATCCCTTAATCATGGTTCATATTCCAGAAAACTCCAAAAGTACTCTTGTCCCATATTCCCCTATAATTGCCTATTCAAACTGATTCTTTCACCTCTATTCTCATAAACAATAAACTCTACCGTACTAAACCATATGTACCCAGCTATAAATACAACCAGTTACTCTATCAATCCCCACACCCTCTGTAAACCCTGGGAATCCATCTTCTAAAACCCTAGTCAGTCAAGAAAAAAACTGGGGAATTTACGTTAATTATGTATCCTATTAAGAGGCATATTTCTTTTAAATAAATGTTTACTTTTATAGGAGGGTATATAAAAGATCCTTGTATGAGTAATATATTTATAAACACTTCCTTGAAATATCTAAGTTAACATATGATATATATTAGAAATTACTTTCAAAAAAATAAATACAATTCGAAATATACAAGTGACATATTCAAAAGCATTTTTATAAATAAAATAATAAATAGATTAATAAAAGTATATTCATGTATTCGTATTGAAGTTTTGACTGAACATGTATTTGAAATTTGAAACTTGAATTCTGTTTGAATTTGGAATTTAAAATGGAAAACAGAAAAATAGAAAAGAAATCATGAAAACGTCTCTTGGGCCGAATCCCCCTCCCTCGGCCCACCTAACGGCCAAAGTCACACCCCGCGCGACCCATTTTCCCCCATCCTCGTCTACCAGACGCTGGCGTGTGGGCCACTAACACCAGGCGCTTCTTCAATCTCTCGCGCGTGTCGTCTGCTGTCACTGCCATGGGGGGCCCACAATTCAGCCATCTCCGCACGCTCTTGCCGCACGTCAATGACGGATGGGACCCAGAGCGTCAGCCGCGGTTCCTATCCTCAACGCCTGTAACATCTTCTCCTCCGTAACGAACGCTGAACCAAAACTCAACAAATCCGGGGGAAGCCGTTGGATGCTGGTCGTGTCCAACTCCTCCCTCGCCGTGCGAGCTGCCGGGCCACCGCCCAGGTTCCTCCCAAAGCGAAGGCAGGTGTCTGAGTTGGCCCTGGTCATTGATTGGTCAACCAACGACCAAGATTAAATGAAGGGTGCCGCTTCGGCGGGATTGGATCTAGGCCATACATCGTAGATGGATGGTTAGGATTAGATTGTTGGCGTTTTAGATCGTGGTCGTTGGTTGCAAAAGAGCGGACAAGATTAGACCTGGTGGATACCAGTTGGATCCTTTGATCCACGCCGTTGATCCATGATCCGAGGGCTAGGACCAGTGTGTGTCGTGGACAAATTTCGAACCACTGATCTGTCATCCTACGATGGCGGTTGTTTACCGTTTCATTTTAAATGGTAATCTAATCAGGGGTCGTAGGTATAGGATTGGACAGATCTGGATACTTCATACCCCTTCAGATCAGACACTTTGCATAAGAACCCTCCTGAAAATTAGAAACTAACCCGCCGTCCGAGTTAGTGGTAAGATCATTACAGAAAAGTCCTCAAGTTTACAAAATGAACCCTGATCTCTTAGAAAATTATGTACCCAGTAAAGCATTTTTAGGAATACTCTGAATTAAATGAAAAAATGGGTTTTGGTATAAAAATAAATTTAAAAACTTGGTTAATTCATATTAAATCCATTTTAACTCCAAATTGATCCGTTCTAGTTGCAATAATTTTGTTTTAATATTGTTCATCATCTAGTACATTTGTTTAGCCATGAAATTTGAATTAAAATTATTTATTTGAATTACTCTAATCTAGGTACCTAATAACTTCGGAAAATCATAATTAATTCATTTTAACTCTGTTTTAGTCCGTTAAAGTTGCGTTAGCTTCACATAAATATTTACTATGCAGTAACAACATTAAATATACTATGTCGCATACTTTTATAGTTAGTTATTTATTTATCCTATGTCTACTAGATTAACTCTTCTAATCAAAGCCAACTTGTCCATAATTATAATTTAGATAAAATATGATCTCTAGTCAAGCTATAATTAAAATTTAAGTTGAGTTAATTATTTATGGAATAATCTCTCATATGATGACCAATTTATTATATAGTTTAATATTTGAATCACATAGATCTTCTAATCATAACTCCTTAACCATGACTCTGATCTTAGTAGTTCTCAAACCCACGATCTCGTAGCATCGCGTAGATTATTATTACGCAGTTTGTTCTTATGTTTGGTGTGATGTTAATTTTGTCTATACCATGTTTGTTTGTATTGCTACAACTAGCAGTGAGGTCACGAGTCACCTGAAGATCATCTTGGTACCTGGAATCTCAAGTCCTAGGCAAGTTGTACCCTTGATCACTTCTTTTTACCCTGTCATGTTCTGATTATTCATAATGATCTGCATAGGTTAATTTTGATGGGACCGAATAGGTTACCCTAGTTTGACTATCTTTATACCTTGTTCACCACTGATTTTTTGGGTAGTACATGCTATTTCTTTATGTGGTTTTGGGTATAGAGATACACATTATTCATGATTATACTTTTACTATAATTTGTTATTTATTGTTCATGTTAAGATCATTATGTTAATTGGAACATGGAGAGACCACCCGGGAAACAGTGCTACCACAAGGGTGGTATGGGACGCACTTGGCTGACTAATTAGGAAAGCTAGTGGAGGACTACCTTACCCGAAAGGGGCAAGGGCAGTAGGGGACTGGTTAGTGTAGGGAGGCCCTTGGGTTGATTTTGCTGCGATGGCGATCAGGCGAGGGGTCCCAGCATTGGAGCTTCCTAGAAACTGTAGCGGGTTTTCTGAAGCTAGTGGAACTTTGTAAAGGCCTCATAGTGTTACCCTGCCTCGCCTCCTAGGTAGAGGTGTATGGGAGCCGCTATCCCTTGGCGGATGGGTAACATGACTTATGGGTAAAGATGTGCAACCTCTGCAGAGTGTAAAACTGGTATACTAGCCGTGCTCACGGTCATGAGCAGCTCGGACACTCACATGATTAATTTATGGAACTAAATTCAATTTGTCATATGCATTGCATTGAGGGTGTTGTTATCACTTTTGTTCTACTACTTAATTGGGTTGGAATTTACTTATACCTAGTAATCGCTAATAAAATTTTGACCAACTTTAAAAGCAATGCTCAACTTCAACCATCCTCTTTGGTAAGCCTTACACTTCACATGAGCTCCCATCTTTGGCGAGTTCATGCACATTATTCCCCACAACTTGTTGAGCGATGAACGTATGTGAGCTTACTCTTGCTGTCTCACACCCCCCATAGGTCAAGGACATGTACCGCAGGATGTGGCACATGGAGAATGCTGTGACGAGTTCGTGAGAGGTCTAGGGCGTCGTCTCCCAGTCAACTTTGGGTTGCTGGATCATTGTCTCCTTATGATGTAATTATTTATTTATTTTGTACAGAACTTCGATTATATAGTAAAGATGTGACATTTGTTTATGTACCACTATTCATCATATGTGTGAGACTTGGTCCCAGCACACCTAGTGTTTATTTCGCGCCTGGGTTTTGGACCCCTAAAACCCGGGTGTGACACCCTCGGCACCCTGAGCCAAGGCAAACCCCCACCCACTTGGTACCCCGCTCTGCCACTACAGTTCTAGTGTTAGTTCACCTCCAGTATACTCTTCTGGTAAGCATCTCTACTCCGTCAACACAAACTCTACCCAAAACTATATTCACCCATCCACCACCTGACCACTATAATGAATATTTGTTGATATACTTGCTGGTTTGTATGTTTGCTTGTTCATGCTGCAAAGTTATCAGAGCGTTCGTGCTGTCTCGTAAAGGCCGATTATGTAAGTCTAAGCCAGACAGTGGAACCAGAAGCCAATTCAACAAGCTCTCACCCTTTCGCTGGTTAAAGCACGACAAGTTCACTTGATCCCTTTGATGCATAAATTACCTATGTTTTCAAACACATCCCTAGCCTGTTATTTCATGCATTATACGATTTTGCTACTAAGAGATGTGAATATGGCCACCCAGCTGATAGAGGGCAAGGCCTGATCTTCCGTGAGGTACGATAACTTGATTGGGTGGAGATCTCGATGTTGATGATCCAAGGCTCCAAGCGAACGGACTCTCGCAATCACTACACCACTGCTCAATTGGTTATCACCTATGACACATGAGTGACCTCTCCATAAAGGCTTATCCCTGCAAGCGCAATCAAGAACACAAGTGTTGGGGGCCTTCATCTTTTGAAGGTCCTCAAAAACATGACTAACAATGTTTCCCAAAGTATAATATATGTGCAGGAACCTTCGCACATGGGATGAAGCTGTATACATTGTGGAAAGCAAGGTCAGAACGAAGGTTGAACCATTGTCGAAGCCATGCGCAAGGAAGCTTCGGCTCAATAGCAGAAAAAGGAACCGACTTAAGGAGGAAAAGACTATTTAGTCCTAGATAGATTGTTCTTAAGTCAATACTAAAAATGAAGGGCATGAATGTAATGTTACACAGGCTGCGTCCTGTGCCTATAAATAGATAAATAGTACCCCCGTACTGTTCACGCTGACTTGTACTCGCTTGCGCGTCACGCTTGTACTTTTTACCTTCTGTCAAGCCGAAGGTACATATGTAATTCAATATTGTCTCTATTTCTCCATGTTAACATAATAAGGATGAATTAATAATGTTATATGATCGTTCATGTTGTCTCTTATATTTCGTATACTTCTTCTTTTATTAACATATGCTACGATGATGAAAGTATGTCCTTCATGACCTTCGTCTCAATATCATTATATCCTAAGGGAGATAATGCTTCGAAGGACGAAGGGCATTAACATTTAACATTATGTGTTGCCTTGTTCTTAATTCATAGCATTTGAGAACAAGTCCCCAACATTGGCACCCACCTCTGGTGAACTCATTCGACCACCTTCGGCAAGCACTGACCTTCGTCATGCCGCCGAAGAAAGCTTCAGCGCCAGGGGCTGCTGCGTTGCAGCCACTGGACCCAAATCAGGAAACTCTTTCTCTCCAAGAAGCTCGAAGCCAGAAGAGAAAAGCTACCAGTCCAACACTTCAGGAGGAGGAGTTGGACCAAGAGATCAAGGACATGGAAATCATCCATCAGCAAGTACAAAGGAAGAAGAAGAAGATGGCGCGGCTGGCTGATCTTCAAAGGAAGATCGACGAAGCTACTGAAGAAGTGCACCATCTTGCTCAATATGAACAAGATCGAAGGCCCCAGCATAGGGAGCTTCATCAGGAAGGCCTATTCAACGAAGATGGCTGGTATGATTATTTTAATCATGATACCTTTACTTTTGATGATGCTTCTCCCTTGGCAGCAGAACTGCGGGCTATCCCATGGCCACAATCTTACAAGCCACCTCAGCTGCCAATGTATGATGGGCACTCAGACCCAAAACAATTTCTAATGAGCTATGAGGCAACAATATCCTCATACGGAGGCAATGCAACTGTCATGGCTAAGTCCTTCGTCATGGTAGTCCGGAACGTGGCCCAGACTTGGTATTCTTCCCTTCGGCTAGGGACAATTACGTCATGGCAGAAGCTAAGGACATGCTGGTGACTAGTTTCCAAGGCTTTCAGACGAAGCCAGTTACAGCTCAAGCCCTGTTCCAATGCACGCAAGATCATGAGGAATACCTCCAGGCGTATGTCCGAAGGTTCTTGCGATTGAGGGCACAAGCGCCCACAGTGCCCAATGAAATTGTCATTGAGGCCATGATTAAGGGCCTTCGGCCAGGACCTACGGCTCAGTACTTCACCAGGAAGCCCCCACAAACTCTGGAGAAGCTACTTCAGAAGATGGATGAGTACATCCGGGCTGACAACGACTTCCGCCAAAGAAGGGAGGAAGCTTACAGATTCTCGAAAATGACCAGGGTCTTCGTAGCAAGAATTCACCCGAGGCATGTCAGGTCAATCCATAACTCCACTCAGAGTAACGACAAAGGAAGCCAGCCTCAGAGGTCACAATACACCTCACAATCTTCGGGGCAACAACAAAGCTCTTTCATGCCACCAGCTCCAAGGGGCAGAGGCGCCAGGGGCTTCGGAGGAAGATTTGGGGATCAGCCTAGAAAGATCTACTACTTATTCTGTGGTGAGGACAAGGGCCATACTACAAGAATGTGCCAAATCACCATTCAGAAGCAAAAGGAGATAGCAGAAGCCGAAGCTCGGTAGAGTCAGCCGAAGCAGGTCTTGCACACTGCTTCGTGTCATTCTCCCTACATACCAGAATATGTGGGTAATAATCCTGCAGCTTCTGTTGCTTCGGCTAGCCATTCACAGGCTTCCTGGCCACAACTCCCACCCCCACCACCACTACAACCGACCTATTCCCGAAGCCAGCAGCCAGAAGGGCGCCAGCACTCTCGAAAGCAACGAGAATTCAAGGAGGAATCCGAAGCTCGCACAGTCAATAGTACTGTGCCGGAATCAAAGCACATCTATTAAGAGATATCCTACCTCTGAAATATTTATACGTTCAATATCATTTTGTTTTTGAATAAGGAACAAGTAATGTAAATTTAGTTTTAATTCCTTGTAATAGTTTCGCTTCTATTAAAATGTAATATATCTTCTTCACAGACTTATGAAGCTCAAAAATTGCCGAAGCTCAAAAAGTCGTTCCTAAGGGAATGCAGAGCTAGAAAATTGCCGAAGCTACAAAAAAGACGTTCCTAAGGGAGCGCAACGTAAGTTTTGACGAAGCTACAAAAAAGTCGTTCTTAAGGGAGCGCAGTGTAAGTTTTCTGCTCAAAAGTCGTTCCAAAGGGAATGCAAAGCCAAATACCGCCGAAATATAAGGCGAAGAAGTTCAAAAAACGTTCCTAAGGGAATGCAGAATTTACACCAAAAAGTCAACGGTGATACCGCCGAAATAGAAGGCGAAGAAGTTCAAAAGACGTTCCTAAGGGGATGCAGAACTTACACCAAAAAATAAGCGGTGAAGCCGAAAAATAAACGACAAAGAGACATTGATCGTTCCTAAGGGGACGCAGAGACTGTGTGGGTGTGTGAGTATGTGTCTTCGGCATTAGCATCATATTTTGCATCATATCATTACATCATACCGGATAGCATCACATCATACATCATATCGCACTAAAGACACGAATTGAATATGAAGTCGATCTTCGGAGAATGCTTTGAAAAAATGAAAATGTGCTAAGGCACAAAGTAAGCTGAGAAATACAGTTTCATCAGCTCTGTTGCAAAAGAAGGGATGTTTTTACGAAGCTTGGATGTTTTTACGAAGCTTGGATGTTTTTACGAAGCTTGGATGTTCCTACGAAACATGGATATTTTTATGAAGCATGGATCTTTTTCTTTACGAAGCATGAAAAGAAGGGAAGGTGTTTTTTCGCTGAAGGCTCAAAAACGGTATGTATATAAAAGTTTCATGCATCGCAAAGAAATGAATTACAAATAATTTACATATTAAATTCGAAGATATACACATAGAATATTATAGTTTTGTTACAACAAGGCTACATTGACCACCTAAAAATGTTTTTACAATAAGTACTAATCCTCTTTTAGAATCTTTTCCGCAACTTCATTTAGCAATTTGTTAACGACTTCATCAACAATAGATTCGGCCATATTGATAATCTCCAGTGCTTTCTTCGTCTCTGGATCGGCCAGGATATCGAACGGTTCCGGTGGTTGAGATATTTCAGCTGAAGAAGGAAAAGGTTAAGTAGTTTGAAGTTATAAAAACAAACGCCGAAGCTAAAGGCCACAAAATAATACCTATGCGTCTCTCGCGTTCTGCAACTTCCTCAGCTTCTTTCGCTGTCAATCGAGCGTCATGAATATCTTTTTCACTTTTCTTCATAATTTTGTGAGCCATTTCTCGGCCACCATTTGCCCAGATGTCAGTGTAAAATTTTCCGCCCATGAAACTTGCTTCAGCTGAGGGATCCTTTGTGACATCCACGGAGAAGGCAGCTTCGGCCTGGGCCAGGGTTTTGACATGATCGCAATCCGCCTTCTCTAGGATGGCTGAAATTCCTCTTGCACCGGAGAACGCGCAGACATCCCCGCGATCACTTAAAATTTCTTCAAAAGCTTCAGCCTCTCCGCTTATCCATTCGATAACACCTTCAGGGTCACCTCGTATAAAGTTATCTTCGTTGGAATAGGTGCCCACGTTGGTGAAGCTAGCCTTTATCTTCTCCACGCAGCCCAGGGATTTTTCGAAGCATCTTTCTTTGGATGCGCGAAGTTCTTCAACTGTCTTTTCTAAATAGTTTTTCCAATACTCACTAATATATCGGTTGGCCTCCGTGAGACCACATTTTTCTTTGGCTTCGGCCAGCTGTTTCCGAAGATCTTCAATCTCAATTTTTTGGGCCTCGGATTGAGTTTTGAAGCTAGCTTCATCTTCCTTTACTTTATCCACCAATGAAAGTAGAATCTTGTCTTTTTCCATGGCTTCGTTTCTCAGCCTGATAACCTCTGATCGAAGGTTGTTGAGAGCTATAGTGCAACTCTCATCTTCAGCATTCTTTTGCGCCCTTAGGGCATTGCTAAGTATTAAGCCCTGCAAGACAGAATAAAGGATTAACATAAGAATAAAAAGACTTCATTCCAGAGTCCATAAGCTTCAAAATTCACAACTTTTGTACCTTCAGACTGTTGTATGCAAGACTATATGCGAGATCGTCCTTCGTCATGGCAAAAAGGCCAGCTTCGAGCTTCGGAAAACCCATACTTCTGGCCATCTCCCGGCAGACAGATAACTTTTGTTGTCCGGGAGGCAGTACAGGAAATCATCTTCGTTCGTACCGTTAAACACTAAGGCCCCCTTCGGATACTTCAGTTCTCGGGCATAATGTTTGGCTTCAAAAATTTCTTCTTTGGATAATCTTTTTCCCAAAGCATGTCGAATGATATAATCAAAATCTTCGGAGAGTGCTTCGGGAGAAATGGATTCGGCTTCTTTGGCCGCACTTTTCTCAAAAGCTATATTACTATCTGGAGTTATTCCTTCGGCCCTCTGCTCGGTTGTGGCAAGCTTCGTCTCAGCAGGCACTGTGGGCCCTGCTTCGGTTTCAGCCTGGGTTATTGTAGCTTCAACTTCTATTTGCTTAGTATCAACTATGGGTTGCGTTTTGTCAGCTTCGGCAACCTTCCTTGTGGGAGCGAGACTTATGGAGTCGGTTGTTTCCAACACATCCAGTACATTTACCATTCTCCTCCTCTTAGGAGTTACGACAGAACCCATTTGTACCTTCGGTACTGTTGCCTTTACTAGAGGGCTCAAAACCTCTGGCATCTTTGTTATTTCTTCAGTTTCTGGCTTTTCAGCCTTATCAACCTTTGTTTCAACTACCTTGACTGTAGGCACCTTCGGCATTATAGCCGGCTCTTTAGTCCGCTGCACGGGAGGAACAACTTCTTTTGTTTTGGAGGCTGAGGAGGTCCCTTCGCCAAATTCAGGTATCACGGCCGGTTCGATGTATCGCAGCCAGTGAGTTAGGACTTTCAACTTTTTCCCTTCGGCACAGGTTCATCTGGGGTGGCCAAAGTAGCAGCTTTCCTCTTTTTTCCTTGTCCCCGAAGCGGGTAGCAGTAGTCGGGGTAAACGAAGCCAATAGCATCAAAAACTTTGTTCAATCTCTTTTTTCCCCGACCTCCGAAGGCTGCGGATAGTGCATTATCTTCTGCCTTGGAATATGCTCCAAGCAGTTCATCACTTGCAGCTTCGATGCATTTCAGCCAGTCATCGTTTGGTTCATCGAACTTATCTCCATACCTGAATGTATACTTCAGCCGGACTAGATCACCTTCGCTAGACTTGGTGATGGTTTCCTTCGGCATTTCCCAGCTTTCTACAAGCGGCCATACTCTGAACGCTATATGCTCTTGAATTAAATCTCTTGTACCAATGAAGAAGCAGATAGTACCGAAGGCCTTCTGACATGCTTCGGCGGTGTCATCAATTTTGACCTTCGGCTTTCGGAGGCCGAAGCGGGACATATGGGGCGCATGATAACTTCCTTAATGTCTTCCCTTGCTGTCAAATCGTTCTTCACATAAAACCATTCCTCCATCCAAGCTCCGGGCCATCTCTTCTGAAATGTTGGCACTAGGTGGCTTGCGTTGGGACGGGCGATAAATCCATAACAACCGAAGTTGTTGTGGTACTGTTCTTTACCCATGGCCTTCGTCTCATATAGAAGCTCGTGCATGCTGCAGAAGCACTTCACGCTTGGCTCTAGCCCTTGGCTCCTTACTACCCAGACGAAGACTCCCATCCTCAATATGGCTTCGGGGGTCATCTGGTGAAGGAAGATTTGGTAGGTTTTCAGCACTTCAACTACAAACCTGCTCAGTGGGAACCGAAGTCCAGCTTTGAAGAAGCTTCGGTATATCACAACTTCATTTTCTTCAGGGGCAGGGACGTTGTTGTCTCCGCCAGCCCTTACAATAGACATATCCCGAAAGTATCTTCATCTCATGTTCTCAAGATGACTTTGTTTGATGGTCGATTTACCGAAAATCGAATGACTTGGTCTCCAGGGCTGATCCTCAGAATCTTCGCCCACACTTTCCGCATCATAACTATCACTGTCACCAGTATCTTCAGACAGGCCCTCTAGTATTTCCTTAGTAATCTTCTCTATATTTGTTTTTGCCATTGACTCGATAAATCCAGCAATGTAAGGATTCACAGCCTTCTTCTCCTCAAAAAGCTTCTCCTCTTCAGCCAGCTTCGTCTCAACAACAACCTTCTTGTCTTGAGACATTTCTCCTTCAGAAATGACGAAAATTTGTCTTTTTAACCGAAGCTCAGAGAGTTTGAGAAACTAGCAAACGTTAGTGAGCAAGAGCTATGAAATTGAGAAAATAAAGCAAGTGGCACAAGCAGCGTATCAAATGTGGTTGGTGTGAGTTCTTATTTATACGCTCAGCACGCTCAAAATTGGAGGGCCCCGTCCGTCATTGACTGTTGCTATTCTAGCAAAGGGAAGGTGTTTTTTCGGACCTTCGGCTTAAGGCCTTCGTCCATGTCGCAGTCTGAATTCGTTATTATAACAAATTAATACTGCGAGGGGTTACTGTTGGTGGCCTTCATCTTCCGAAGGTTCTCAAAAACATGACTAACAATGTTTCCCAAAGTATAATATATGTGAAGGAACCTTTGCACATGGGATGAAGTTGTATACAATGTGGAAAGCAAGGTCAGAACGAAGGTTGAACCATTGCCGAAGCCGTGCGCAAGGAAGCTTTGGCTCAATAGAAGAAAAAGGAACCGACTTAAGGAGGAAAAGACTATTTAGTCCTCGATAGATTGTTCTTAAGTCAATAATAAATATTAAGGGCATGAATGTAATTTTACACAGTCTGCGTCCTGTGCCTATAAATAGATGAACAGTACCCCCATACTGTTCACGCTGACTTGTACTCGCTTGCGCGTCACGCTTGTACTTTTTACCTTCTATCAAGCTGAAGGTACATATGTAATTCAATATTGTCTCTATTTCTCCATGTTAACATAATAAGGATGAATTAATAATGTTATATGATCGTTCATGTTGTCTCTTATGTTTCGTATACTTCTTCTTTTATTAACATATGCTACGATGATGAAAGTATGTCCTTCATGACCTTCGTCTGAAGATCATTATATCCTAAGGGAGATAATGCTTCGAAGGACGAAGGGCATTAACATTTAACATTCTGTGTTGCCTTGTTCTTAATTCATAGCATTTGAGAACAAGTCCCCAACAACAAGCAAGAATAGGAAGAACACAATCAAAACTATATTGATCATGAGGTGGGGTTTCACAAACCGATGAACGGCGACATTGTTCGATGATAGATATGATCTAACCAAAACCCAAACCCCAATGTGGCAGTGGTTGTTGTAAAAATAGAGGTTAGGGGCATGCATAACCCCTGGAGGTACCCCTAATGGGCTCCAACACGATATACGACCCAACAACTCAACAGACGGTGTCGCAGCACCAAAATAGAATCTGAACACTAACTTGTTTCGACAATTCCCATTGACTCTGAATGAATTTTAAGGTGGGAACAATTGAGTTGGTTAGATAAACTTCTTATCTTTCTAACCAAATCAAGTCTGTCGCAATCGGAGTTCGTATGCGTCCTGGGCGTCTATTTTAGTGCAGCCAAGTCGGATTTGATCTCCTTTCTATTATGTACGCCCTTGCTACTCCTCCTTGACACCTTGGCCTTTCCCAAGGCCTTGGTGGTCCTCTCCAAAGTTCCTAATCATTAAAACATCCATGGCACCAAGCGTAAGCTCTAAAACACAATTGACTAGGTTAGAATGAACCTAGAGATTCAGCTATCGTCACGTGCTCGTGTTGTCGGCCCATGCATTGTTTGTATGGGAGCGATGTCCTCATCTTCCTTCCCTACTTGAATTGAATTCATCCTCGACTTAGAAGGTGGGCAAGGGGGTGGCCGAGCAACCCAAGGGGGTGGCCCCAAAACTGGCGTCACTGATTTCTAATAGATTTTGGACATCATCTTGTTATGATGATTCTGATTAGTTCCAACTGTATATTGACGTGGGACTAGTTGGGTTGGAAAGATTATCTTCTTATCTTTCTATTGGTATCTAGAACGTCAAAAACGGAGTCCGTATATGGTCTGGGCGTCCGTTTTCATGAGACCCACTCCTGTAGTCTGAACCAGATCTGCGAATAAACTTATCTTCGACTCCCCTTGAGCTTGAGACTCTATCATTGATTGAGCCTTGACCATATAGTAACGTCCATGTACTCATGATTATTCCCTTCTTAGTTTTGAGTCGTCCTCGACTCAAAGTAGTTGGTGCCTGCATAAGGAGTTGTTGTAGGTCTAGACATCATCCAACCTTGCGCCCCTTCTTGAAGTTGACCCTGTTGTTGCAAAACATACAAAGAAGGACAAGTGGAACTGGACATAATATGGTTAGCTTTAACACAACCCGCTAGTTGATCATATTGTTTCATGACAAAAGGAGAATTCATATTTGAACAAATATACTCGATGTACCATTTATTCCCCTTTCCAATTATATCTTCCAATAAAATGATATGTATGTTTAGATGTCCATGGAAAATCAGCGATAAAAAGAAGTTTCTCCTCTAAATTATTTAGATTACATAGAACATCAAATTCAATATGAGCCAAAGAATTTAAAGAAGATAACAATTTCAGCTCATCATGCACACTAGTTATGAGATTGAATGTTCTAATTTCTTGCATAAGTTGTGGCACAGAAACAATAGAAGCATGATCATACAACTCTTCTTTACCACAAGGAATATGTTGATGATTAGGAGAAAAAATTAACACATCAAGAGAAGTCTCACCATGAGCATTACCTTTACTATCACCAGTAAAATAAATACTTGATGAATTATGAAATGATGGGTCTGAACTTCCTCATGTTGCTATGAGCACCTCATTTTCTTTAACATCATCCTCTTGCTTTTGTATATGATCCTACAAAAGGTTAGTCACAGCAAGAGGAATAACAATAGTATGATCCACTAGATGCACCTCATTAGATGAAGTTAATTTAGGATGTGTATTAATAAAAGTTTCTCGCATAAGAATTTTCAGATATTTCCAAGTTTATGGTTTATCAGATGGAGTTAAGGGCTCCCACCAAGATAAAGCATAATGGTTCAAAACATTAGTTGCCTTTTTTTATCTTTTTCCATTCATACAAAGTTTTTTTAAAAGACAATCTATCTTAGTTTCCCACCCAACATATTTTTTAGCATATATACCATCATAAGATGGAAAAGCAAAAATAGAATCACATGCAGAAGAAGTTATAGGCTGTGGTAGACGAGTCTCTATCGTGTCCATCTATTCAACAAGTTCTGAAACTCTCTTTAACCTTTTAGTGTTCATGTTGACTGTATCACACATAGCTCTCATCATGTCACGGAGCTCTAGATAGGATGTTTCTATCATTGTTAGTATAAAACATAAACAAAGGCAACAAGCAAAAGGTGTGAACCCTACAACTACTCTCAAGGGTGGTGATGGAACACAAGTTGTGAAGCGTCTTACTCCGCTCTTACAAGGTTCTTACCATCATTGCAGGTGGAAAATGGTAGCCAGTGTGACAGCCCAAAGAGTGTGGGTGTGATTGCAAAGGAGTACATGTTCTGCTCGAGAGAAAGGTGAAGCTTTGAGAAGGCTCACTAAATATATATATTTGTGGCAAACAAGTCAGTAACAGATAGCAATGATGAATAAGTGTTCCAAGTATTCGTCCTCGTTGCTGGCCTAGAAAATCTATTAGAACAATTATACCAATGCACAAGAAAGGAGGTAACAAGGATTTAGGTACAACAAAGAAACAAGTTGGGAGCAAAACGATCACAAAGGTGCATAGATCAATGGTGT
Source organism: Zea mays (assembly GCF_902167145.1). Taxonomy (NCBI): domain Eukaryota; kingdom Viridiplantae; phylum Streptophyta; class Magnoliopsida; order Poales; family Poaceae; genus Zea; species Zea mays. Next base: position 41,001,713 of record NC_050102.1, on the reverse strand, counting down.
TCATAGACTAGTTTAAGCAAATAAGTCACGCATCTAAAGCACAAGGGACACAATGGATGTGACCACTTCTGTATTTTCTTTTATATTTTTCTTTTGTTTTGTGCGGCTCTTTTCTTGCACTTTCCTTTTATGTTCTTTTTTTCCCACAGAAGTGTCGCAAAAACAAGAAACAACACAAGAGTATCAAAAACAATTCTCGTCTGTCTGCTGCAGATTTTCTACTATAACTTCAATAGGTTGTTTCTCAAATTTAGAGACCTCAAACGCAAAAAATCACAACACAAAAGTTGTAGGTCTTCTTTTTATCTTTCTTTTAGATACATGGATCACCTATTTTGGATAAATAAAGTGGAGATAGTGACCCTGAAATACAGACTGGTCCGAAATTTCAGGATTACAAATAGATTTATTTCCAAAAACAGATAACTATTGGATAATGATCTTTACTAGAAAACTAGTAAATAAAAAAGTTGTAGATAATTTTCTAAGATTTCTAGAAAATACAAGAATACAAAATTTTGAGTTTGTATGTGAGATTTATGCTCTGTTGGGGGCCTTATCTTCCGAAGATCCTCAAAAACATAATTCAACAATGTCTTCCAAGTATGGCTTATGGATAGGTGCATTCGGATTCATGATAATAGCGTACATGATGAGAAGAGCATGATCGTGACAAAGGTTGTCGTTGCTCCGAAGCTACGCGCAAGGGAGCTTCGACTCATTCGCAGGAAAAGGAACCGACTTAAAGGAGAAAAAGGCTATTTAGTCCTCATAGATTTGTATATTTGTCAATAATAAATGTGACTCAGGTTGTCGTTGCTTGCTTTTGCGTCACGCTTGTACTTTTTTGCCTTCCATCAAGCCGAAGGTACTTTTGTAATCCAATATTGTTTCTGCCTTTCCATGATTATATAATTAGAATGAATTAATAATGTTATATAATTGCTTGTGTTGTTTCCTATATGCCATATGCTTCTCCTTTTATTTAACATATACTACGATGATGAAGGTATGTCCTTCATGACCTTCGTCTGAAGATCATTATATCCTAAGGGAAATAATTCTTCGAAGGACGAAGGACATTAACATTTAACATCTTGTGTTGCCTTGTTCTTAATTCATAGTATTTGAGAACAAGTCCCCAACATGCTCAAAATACAGAACTGGACATAAATTAATCTGATAATGACGAGATGATGAGATAAAATATGATGGGAGAATGGGTTCAATTTATGTATAGGGTCGGTTTTGTGGATGAGATCGGTTTATCAAGATTGAGTTTATGGATGGCAGTGGATGGTAATGACCAAACTGACCCAAAACAAATCTAAACTAATAACCAAATTAGGGTTTTTGTCAAGCCAAGTGAAGGATGAATGTTTTTGGTTTATGGACAGGGTTGGTTTTGTGGATGGTATCTATTATCAAGATTGAGTTTGTTGGACGACAACGGATGATAATGACCAAATTGACCCAAAACAAATCTAAACCAACAACAAGACCCTGACCTAGGACACGGACCCAAAATTACGGACTCCAAAACTGAATTGTGCAAAAGGCTAAGGCATTGGTTTTAGGTTGGGATAAATAGATCATAATTGTTTGGCATTTTGTGCGTTCTAGGACGAACAAAATGAATCGAAACCTCACGGGTAACCTGAGCTCTGATACCACTTGATAAAGGGCAATGCCCGATCTTCCATGAAGTACGATAACTTGATTGGGTGGAGATCACCACGTTGATGATGAAGGAAACAGTGATGCCTAAGAGGGGGTGAATTAGGACTTCTAGGGCTAGTTTGGAACTTCAAAACCCGTAGGGGATTGGAGGGGCTAGCCCCTCCATTCCCCTCCGGATTTGAGGCTCCCAAACTAGCCCCTAAAATCTCTCTAAACTAGGCCATAAATAAATCCCTAGAGCAAAACCTATGCAATTGAATAATCTAAAATGTGCAAACTAGGTTTTGTCTAAGTGTTGTTATCTCTACCACAAAGGCTAAGTTTCAATCTAAATAATCTAAACAAAAAGACAAGATTGAAACTTAAATACTTAATGTAAATGCGGAAGGTAAAGAGCAAGGTACAGATGCAAACTCTCGTCGATGACACCGATATTTTTACCGAGGTATTGGGAACCACGCAAGGTCCCGACTAATCCTAGTTGGTGCCCCTACGCAAAGGGAAGCCCACGCGAGGGCCAAGCACCTCGGTCGAGTAACTCCATAGAGAGCCATTGGCCTTCTCCACGCGCAAGTGGTGCTCCGCTTTCGACTCCTCTCGGACGCTCCCCGCCGTCTCCACTGTCGAGCTTCCGGCCGAAACACCGCGGGGCATGTTCCCTTCGGTAAACGGTGGCGACCTGACACAAACACGATTGTCACTGTCTCACAAGACTCTCGCTCCACTCGTTACACTTTCTACGGATCGCAGAAGAGCCGAGGGGTTGTGTGGTTTTTCTAAACTCGCTCAACTAACTGGGATTCTCCTAGAGCAAGTGCTAATGCGGTCTAAGTAACCTAAGCACTTCACAAAGCACCTACGCTAATCACCGAGTGATTCTATTAAGCACTTGGGTGTTTGAGCACTTGGAAATGTCTACAATATGCCTTGGTATGTTGCTTGGGCTCCCATCCCTTCAAATGGCCGGTTGGGGGTATTTATAGCCTTCCACCCCCCCAATTATAGTTGTTGGACAGAAAGTTGTTGTTTCTGTTGACGGGCGCACCGGACAGTCCAATGCACACCGGACATGCACTGTTCACTGTCCGGTGCCCTGGCCATGTCAGCCGACCGTTGGGGTCTGCAGCAGTCGACCGTTGGATCCGACCGTTGCCAGACCATCTCGTGCACACTTGACAGTCCGGTGCTACAGCCCAAGAGTGCCTAGCTGCTGGCCTCTCTGCATAGACTGCCTGATGTCGCACTAGACAGTCTGATGCACACCGGACATGTTACTGTTCAGTCCGGTGTGCCACCAGTGGGCTGGCTGACTACCCACTTCATGGATTTCTTTGTTGTTTCTTTTGGGCTTCTTTTCCTCTTGAGTCTTGGACTTATACACATCTTTTATGTCTTCTTTTGTGGTGTTGCATCCTTAGTGTCTCAGTCCAATCCTCTTCACATCATGTTGGAAAGATAACAATGCCAATCACCTTTGGCTACGTGCACAACACTAGAACCGAGCAAGTTGTGTTTGACATTGTAGACATGGATTATCCTTACAATGCAATCATTGGAAGAGGGACATTGAATGCTTTTGAAGCAATACTGCATCCAGCGTACTTGTGCATGAAGATACCATTAGAACAGGGCCCAATTGTTGTACATGGAAGCCAAGAGGATGCTAGAAAAGCTGAAGGAAATTGGATAGATTCCAGAGCCATTCACAACATAGACAAAGCTGAAGCTCACCAGCAGCACAAATACATAAGAGATAAAGCAGTTTTGGTGGACCAGCCAAAGTCCATGCTTCTGTGTGAAGACATAGCCGAACAAAAAGTGTTGTTTGGATCCCAATTATCTGAGGAACAAGAAAAGGCTTTATCAACGTTCTTATTCAACAACAGAGATGTCTTTGCCTGGCCAGCCAATGATATGTGTAGTGTCAACAGAGATGTCATCAAATATTCTCTCAATGTAGATCCAACCATCAGACTAAGGAAGCAAAAGCTTTGGAAGATGTCAGATGCCAAATCTGAAGGAGCAAGAAATGACGTTAAAAGACTCCTAAGTGCTGGAGTAATCAAAGAGGTGACATATCCAGAATGGTTAGTCAATATTGTAATGGTAAAAAAGGCCAATGGAAAGTGGAGAATGTGTATTGATTTCATAGATCTCAACAAGGCATGCCCGAAGGATGAGTTTCCTTTACCTAGGATAGACTCCCTTATAGACGCGACAGCTGCTTCAGAGCTCATGAGCCTACTAGACTGCTACTCAGGCTACCATCAAATTTGGATGAAAAAGGAAGATGAGCCCAAGACAAGCTTCATAACCCCTAGTGGAAATTATTGCTATCTTCGGATACCTAAGGGGCTCAAGAATGTCAGAGGAAGGAATGTCTTGACATATGTTGGTGATATCATAGTTAGGAGTACGAAGCAAGAAAATCATATTGCTGATCTACAGGAAACATTTGCCAACTTCAGAAAAGCTAGTGTTGGGGGCCTTCGGCTTCCAAAGGTCCTCAAAAACAGGATTTAACAGTGTTTCTGGAGTATAATGTGTGAACAGGTATCTTCGGACTCGAGTCGATATCACAGTAGGAGAAGCCCAAAGTAATACGAAGGTTGATACAACGCCGAAGATGTGAAAAGGCTATTCAGACCTCGGTGGATTACTATAGAATTACTACCAAATGTAAAGGGCATGAATGTAATTTTATATGGGCTGTGTCCCGTGCCTATAAATAGGTGAACAGTACCCCCGTACTGTTCACGCTGACTTGGCATTTGCTTTTGCGTCACGCTTGTACTTTCGCCTTTCTTTCAAGCCGAAGGTACATTTGTAATTTGATGTCATTTCTACTTTTATATGATAATAATATAGAAATGAGTTGATAATAATACATAATAGTTTACGCTATCTTTTGTGTCTCATATGATTCTTTCTTCATTATTATATGTTGGATTTATGAAGGTATGTCCTTCATAACCTTCGTCCGAAAGTCATTATATCCTAAGGGAAATAATGCTTCGAAGGACGAAGGGCTTTAACGTTTAACATTTCATGTGTTGCCTTGTTCTTAATTCATAGCATTTGAGAACAAGTTCCCAACATTGGCGCCCACCTCCGGTGAACTCACTTCCACTCTTTGAGTTTTTGATCACCTTCGGCGATCATAAACCTTCGCTATGGCGCTGAAGAAAGCTTCAGCAACTGGGGGTGCAGCTCTGCAACCGCTGGACCCCAATCAGGAGACTGTCTCCCTTCGGGAGGCCCGAAGCCAGAAAAGTGTAATACCTAATTTGTAATTTGTTAGACATAATATAAATAGAGAAACAATTTCTCCTTATGTGAGTTTTTGACCTTTAGACATCATCACATGTGAGCACCATATTCAAAAAAACAAATAATTAATAAAAAGTTATACCACTAAAATATGCATCATGCTGGGTTTTTATTTTGTGTGCATTTTGTGATAATATAAAACTAAGGTAAAAATAAATATGATAATACCCAAATTAGAATTTAAACCCTAAAGGAAATTCTAGAATTGAAACAAAAAGAGAAAAGATATAAAAATAATATATATAAATATATCTCCAAAGCAGTACTGTTTTTGGCGCAATATCATCTGGGGATAAATTGGTCACAAGTTTAAATTTAAACTAGAATTCAAACTTGAATTGGAAAGGGGAGAAAAGGAAGTGGAAAAAAAATAATAAAAAGAAAAAGGCAAACCCAGCTTGGGCCGCGCTTTCCCTCCTTTCGGCCCATACTCCCGCTATCACACCGAGCGCGCCAGCCCAGCTCCCTCACGTACACACGATCTTTGGCCGTGTGGGCCCGCCCTGTCATTCACGGGCGCGGTCTTGTTCCTCGCGTGGTCTTCTTTCTCTCGCAAATCCCGCTCCGTGAGTATCTCTCTGTGTTGACTGACCCAGCTGGCCGATGGCTGTTTGCGCACCCCGATCTGTCTCCCCTCGCGTAGGAACGGACGCTGTCATGTGGGGCCCAAGCGTCGGGCTTCTCTTCTCCACGGTCAAGGATATGGCCGCTGCTCGTAACAACCCTGCGAGCTTAGCGTAACTGCCTCCTGCTGATCTCCTCGCTGTGGAACCCGCGCCCCCTTGGACTCAATCCTCTCGAAACTACCCTTCCGACTTTGGCGCATCTCTTGGGTATAAGTCCGGGGCCGTTTCCCCGTCAGCCGCCAAGCGCCATGAACCCTCACCGTTGTAGCACCCCTCTCTGCTCGCCGTCGATTTACCACCCGCGGGGCAAGTCCCAGGCGCTGGCACCTTGGAAGCAGGCCTTTATGCCTCGCCAGTGCGCGTGGAAGTCTCGACGTCCTCCAATTCGAGATATATGGCAACATAGCCGCGGTGATTTCTTACCGATGCTCAGCGCGCCGCGGATCCACCCTCTACCATGGACGGGACTCTCTGCGCCACAATAGTCGGTGAGGATTGCTCCTTTCGTTTCGCCCTGTTTTTCCCTCTGTGTTGCACCTATCGTGGATCAGGTGGGAGCATTAGGATTCGATTTGGCTGAACGCCGGCGGGGGCATTGCCATGAACGCGGCGGCGCATCCGTACTCGAGGTTAGGCAAGGGGCGGCGCTGTCGCCTGTACACCTGGTGGGGGAAAACCGGATCTAGACCGCTTGATCCGGAATGAGCGGTGAGGATTAGACCATCTTACCTGTTCGTCGGGGTTTGATCGCGTGCGTCGATCTCTGATCGGACGCTGATCGGACGCGCGGGGTTAGATCCCACCACTTTGTATCTACCGCGTTGATCTCCAATCCAACGGACGAGGTAGTGTACCGGTTCGCAGGGTAGTGGATTTAATCCGTACCGCTAGATCTTGATCGGACGATTGTAGACGCGCAATACCCCTTCACCTTGGAAATTATACTAAAGAGCCCCTACCGAATTGTAAATTAAACCCGCAGTCCTGCGCTGTGGGCACTGAGTCACGGGAATTCTTGCGCAGAGGTCCTTGTCTTAACTGTTATTTGAGGAGCAGTTCAGGGAAATGGGAAATCAGAGAAAATAAGTTATAAAATGAATTTCTTACATAAAAACAATTCCAAAATCTTGTTAAATCCATAGAAAATTCATATTAAGTCCAAATGAGCCCGTTCCAATTTCTATAATTCTATAATATTATTGTTTATGACACAGTACCTCTGATTTTACATGAAAGCCACTTTAAAATCTATTTTCTAATCTAATCTTGTACAAAACACATAAAATCATTAGAAATTCATAACCTCTCCGTTTTAACTCCGATTTGATCCGTTCAAGTTGCGTTAGTCTCGTAGCAGCGCGTAGATTATTTTTACGCAGTATGTTCTTATGTTTGGTGTGATGTTAATTTTGCCTATATCATGTTTGTCTGTATTGCTACGTTTAGCGGTGAGGACACGTGTCATCTGAAAAGCAAAGTTGGTTCCTGGAATCTCAAGTGCCAGGCAAGTTGTGTCCTTGATCACTTACTTTTTCCCAGCCATGTTCTTATTAATTATAATGATCTGCATAGGATAATTTTGATGGGACCCATTAGGTTACCCTAGTTTTGGCTATCTTTATACCTTGTTTACCACTGAAATATTTCTTTGGGTAGTACCTGCTATTGCTTTATGTGGATTTGGGTATGAAGATACTTTATTCATAATTACTCTTTTATCCTCTTTTATTATTAATGTTCATGTTAAGATCATTATGTTAATGGGAACATGGAGCGACCACCCGGGAAAACAGTGCTACCACAAGGGTATAATGGGACGCCCTTGGCTGATTAACTAGGAAAGCTAGTGGAGGTCTTCCTTACCCGAAAGGGGCAAGGGCAGTAGGGGAGTGGTCAGTGTAGGGAGGTCCTTGGTTGATTTTGCTGCGATGGCGGTCAGGCAAGAACCCTGCATTGGAGCTTCCTATAAACTGTAGCGGGATTTCTGAAGCTAGTGGAACTTTATAAAGGCCTCGTAGTGTTACCCTGCCTCGCCTCCTCGGTAGAGGTGTATGGGATTGGCCATCTCTTGGCAGATGGGTAACATGACTTGTGGGTAAAGATGTGCAACCTCTGCAGAGTGTAAAATTGGTATACTAGCCGTGCTCACGGTCATGAGCGGCTCGGACCCTCACATGATTAATTTATGGAACTTAAATTCAATTTGACACTTGCATCGCATTTGGGATTATTTTACTATTACCTTTCTTTATTATTATTAAGGTTTGGTATTTACTTACACTTAGTAACTGCTAATAAAATTTTGACCAACTTATAAAAGCAATGCTCAGCCTTAGCCCTTACTTTGTTGATCAGCCTTACACTTTGCATGAATTCCCACCTTTGGTGAGTTCATGTCACATTATTCCCCACGACTTGTTGAGCTATGAACGTATGTGAGCTCACTCTTGCTGTCTCACACCCCCCCCCACAGGAGAAGAACAGGTGGTCGAAGAGGAGCCGCCTAACACCGAGGCATTCGACTTGATCTAGGTGGCGTCTCCCAGTCAGCTTTCTGGCGCCAAGGATAGATTTTAGATCCTGCGATATTTATCTCTTATTTTGTAAGACTTCCGCTATGTAATAAAGTACTCTGATTATATTATGACATTTATCTCTATACACTCTGTTATTATATATGTTGTCTTCTTTGGCGCATGTATGAGATGCACCCGGCTTTGTTCCTTAAAACCGGGTGTGACAGAAGTGGTATCAGAGGAAATGTTGACTGTAGGACGAAACCTAGATAGAAATGGACAAAACTCTTCCCTACTTACCTTCTTCTGATTCATTTTATACTTACCTTACTCTGATTCTCTCTATACTTATCTTGATCCTGTCTCACCTTCTACTGTTCTACTCTAGTGATTCTTACCTTCTCTACTCTAAGATAAGATGGATTTCACACTTTGGAATCCCTACCCCCATGACATTTTTAAGAGATAGGAGGCCTAAGACCAAACCAAAACTATTTTCTATATTTAAAAATGTTGTTTGATTGTTCTGATGATAAATGTCTGATTTGTTTCTTTGATTGATTGAAATAGTATAGACGGACATCTTAGCATGTTCCACCATAAGGTAATGAATTAGCTATGGTAGGTAAAACATTAATCTGCTTAGCTAATATATCCCCCAAAGTAACATGTCTCGTAATTACATGCCTTGTCTACAATTCTTCCTTTCTTACCCTGTGTTTCTAACCCAGATGGGCTACCCCTATAGTGTTAGAAGAGAACACTATAGATGTGATCCTTGGTATGTCGTGGTTAAGAAAGGTAAAGGCAGTTTATACACCGTGTTAGACGAACCATAGAACTCACCAGTTCCAAAGGAGAAAGATTTGAAGTTGGAATTGCAGTAACTACCACCACCAAACTAGCGGCATTCTTAGTCGATGGGAAGTTTTTTTTGGTGACAACATCCATGTGGTTAAGGATTTTCCGGATGTCTTTCCAGAGGAGTTACTAGGGATGCCACCGGATACAGAAGTTGAGTTTGTCATAGATCTCTTACCTGGAACTGCTCCTATTTCTAAATGGACATATATGATGTATGTAGAAGAGTTAAAAGAACTCAAGAAGCACTTAATGGAGTTGCAAGAGGCTGGGTACATTCGTTCGAGTCTTCACCTTGGAGAGCACCAGTTTTGTTTGTACAGAAGAAAGATGGATTGCAAGGGATGTGCGTGGATTAAGGGTCCCTTAATGATGTCACTGTGAAGAACAAGTTTCTGTTACCCCGCATTAAGGATTTATTTAATCGGATGAGAGGTGCAAGTGTATTCTCGAAGATTGATATCCGATTGGGTTACCATCAAATGAAGATTAGGCCATTAGATATTCCTAAGACGGATTTCTCGACCCGATGGGGTTTATATGAGTTCACCGTTATGTCATTTGGACTAACCAATGCACCAGCCTATTTTATGGATCTAAAGAATAAAGTGTTAATGATCTGGACAGATTCGTCATGGTTCTCATCGACGATATTCTTATTTATTCCAAGAGTGATAGTGATCATGAGGAACATTTGATATTGGTGCTACAGAAGCTACGATATAATCAACTCTACGCCAAGTACAGTAAATGCGAGTCCTGGATTGACGAGGTGTCATTCCTTGAATATATCATTTCTAATGGAGGGATACTAGTGGATCCTGCTAAAGTCAAGGAGATAGTGGTGTGGAGCATACCCACTATAGTACTGAGGTCCGGAGTTTCTTGGAACTTGTAGGATTCTGTCAAAGATTTATTGAAGGACTTTCTAAGATTGCTAAGCCTATGACCTCACTTCTGGAGAAGGGAAGAGAGTTTAAGTTGGACGAGAAGTGCCAAGATAGCTTTGATCAATTAAAGATGAGATTAATGTCATCACCAGTGTTGGTTATGCTAGATCTATATAAGGGATTTGACATTTATTGTGATGCATGTGGCCAAGGATTGGGATGTGTGCTTATGCAAGAAGGTCATGTGATCGCCTATGCATCTCGTCAGTTGCGGAAACATGAATTGAACTACCCCACTCGTGACTTGGAGCTGGCTGCCGTTGTGCATGCACTTAAGATTTGGAGACACTACATTATGGGAACTAAGTGCCAAGTATACACGGATCATAAGAGCTTGAAGTACATATTCACTCAGAAGGATCTCAACCTTAGGCAACGCCGTTGGTTGGAGCTCATTAAGAATTATGATTTGGAGATTCACTATCACCCAGGCAAGGCGAATTTGGTTGCAGATGCCCCTGGCTTTTCCAGAATTAGATGGCCAGTCTGAAGATGTCACCGTTCGAGACTCTGTATGACAGGAAATGCAGGACTCCTCTATTTTTGGACCAGACTAGAGGAAGACAGTTCTTTGGACCTGAACTTATTCAAGAGGCGGAAGAACAAGTCCGTATCATTCGAGATAATTTGAGGGTAGCTCAACTAGGCAAAAGAGCTATGCTGATAATAGAAGGAGACCACTGGAATTTGAGGAAAGAGATTATGTTTACCTCAAGGTGTCACCACTTCGTGGAATGAGGAGACTCAAAGTTAAGGGCAAATTGTCCCCTCGCTATATTGTACCATTCGGAGTTTTTAGGCGAGTTGGAGAGATGGCCTATCAACTCGAGCTACCTGATAATCTATCTGATGTGCATAATGTATTCCATGTGTCTCAACGTAAGAAGTGTCTCCGTGTCCCTGAGGAACAGTTACCAATGGAGGAGCTCAGTGTTCAGGGTGATTTGACTTACACTGAGTATCCGATCAAGATTCTTGACACTTTGAGTCGAGTTACAAGAAATAAGGTTATAAAGATGCGCAAAGTACGATGGAGCCATCATGGAGAAGATGAAGCTACTTGGGAGAGAGAAGAAGAGCTTCGCATAGATTTCCCCATCTTTTCCCTAAACCTTCTTAAATCTCGAGGGCGAGATTCTTTTTAAGGGGGGTAGGATTTGTAATACCTAATTTGTAATTTGTTAGACATAATATAAATAGAGAAACAATTTCTCCTTATGTGAGTTTTTGACCTTTAGACATCATCACTTGTGAGCACCATATTCAAAAAACAAATAATTAATAAAAAGTTATACCACTAAAATATGCATCATGCTGGGTTTTATTTTGTGTGCATTTTGTGATAATATAAAACTAAGGTAAAAATAAATATGATAATACCCAAATTAGAATTTAAACCCTAAAGGAAATTCTAGAATTGAAACAAAAAGAGAAAAGATATAAAAATAATATATATAAATATATCTCCAAAGCAGTACTGTTTTTGGCGCAATATCATCTGGGGATAAATTGGTCACAAGTTTAAATTTAAACTAGAATTCAAACTTGAATTGGAAAGGGGAGAAAAGGAAGTGGAAAAAAATAATAAAAAGAAAAAGGCAAACCCAGCTTGGGTCGCGCTTTCCCTCCTTTCGGCCCATACTCCCGCTATCACACCGAGCGCGCCAGCCCAGCTCCCTCACGTACACACGATCTTTGGCCGTGTGGGCCCGCCCTGTCATTCACGGGCGCGGTCTTGTTCCTCGCGTGGTCTTCTTTCTCTCGCAAATCCCGCTCCGTGAGTATCTCTCTGTGTTGACTGGCCCAGCTGGCCGATGGCTGTTTGCGCACCCCGATCTGTCTCCCCTCGCGTAGGAACGGACGCTGTCATGTGGGGCCCAAGCGTCGGGCTTCTCTTCTCCACGGTCAAGGATATGGCCGCTGCTCGTAACAACCCTGCGAGCTTAGCGTAACTGCCTCCTGCCGATCTCCTCGCTGTGGAACCCGCGCCCCCTTGGACTCAATCCTCTCGGAACTACCCTTCCGACTTTGGCGCATCTCTTGGGTATAAGTCCGGGGCCGTTTCCCCGTCAGCCGCCAAGCGCCATGAACCCTCACCGTTGTAGCACCCCTCTCTGCTCGCCGTCGATTTACCACCCGCGGGGCAAGTCCCAGGCGCTGGCACCTTGGAAGCAGGCCTTTATGCCTCGCCAGTGCGCGTGGAAGTCTCGACGTCCTCCAATTCGAGATATATGGCAACATAGCCGCGGTGATTTCTTACCGATGCTCAGCGCGCCGCGGATCCACCCTCTACCATGGACGGGACTCTCTGCGCCACAATAGTCGGTGAGGATTGCTCCTTTCGTTTCGCCCTGTTTTTCCCTTTGTGTTGCACCTATCGTGGATCGGGTGGGAGCATTAGGATTCGATTTGGCTGAACGCCGGCGGGGGCATTGCCATGAACGCGGCGGCGCATCCGTACTCGAGGTTAGGCAAGGGGCGGCGCTGTCGCCTGTACACCTGGTGGGGGAAAACCGGATCTAGACCGCTTGATCCGGAATGAGCGGTGAGGATTAGACCATCTTACCTGTTCGTCGGGGTTTGATCGCGTGCGTCGATCTCTGATCGGACGCGCGGGGTTAGATCCCACCACTTTGTATCTACCGCGTTGATCTCCAATCCAACGAACGAGGTAGTGTACCGGTTCGCAGGGTAGTGGATTTAATCCGTACCGCTAGATCTTGATCGGACGACTGTAGACGCGCGATACCCCTTCACCTTGGAAATTATACTAAAGAGCCCCTACCGAATTGTAAATTAAACCCGCAGTCCTGCGCTGTGGGCACTGAGTCACGGGAATTCTTGCGCAGAGGTCCTTGTCTTAACTGTTATTTGAGGAGCAGTTCAGGGAAATGGGAAATCAGAGAAAATAAGTTATAAAATGAATTTCTTACATAAAAACAATTCCAAAATCTTGTTAAATCCATAGAAAATTCATATTAAGTCCAAATGAGCCCGTTCCAATTTCTATAATTCTATAATATTATTGTTTATGACACAGTACCTCTGATTTTACATGAAAGCCACTTTAAAATCTATTTTCTAATCTAATCTTGTACAAAACACATAAAATCATTAGAAATTCATAACCTCTCCGTTTTAACTCCGATTTGATCCGTTCAAGTTGCGTTAGTCTCGTAGCAGCGCGTAGATTATTTTTACGCAGTATGTTCTTATGTTTGGTGTGATGTTAATTTTGCCTATATCATGTTTGTCTGTATTGCTACGTTTAGCGGTGAGGACACGTGTCATCTGAAAAGCAAAGTTGGTTCCTGGAATCTCAAGTGCCAGGCAAGTTGTGTCCTTGATCACTTACTTTTTCCCAGCCATGTTCTTATTAATTATAATGATCTGCATAGGATAATTTTGATGGGACCCATTAGGTTACCCTAGTTTTGGCTATCTTTATACCTTGTTTACCACTGAAATATTTCTTTGGGTAGTACCTGCTATTGCTTTATGTGGATTTGGGTATGAAGATACTTTATTCATAATTACTCTTTTATCCTCTTTTATTATTAATGTTCATGTTAAGATCATTATGTTAATGGGAACATGGAGCGACCACCCGGGAAAACAGTGCTACCACAAGGGTATAATGGGACGCCCTTGGCTGATTAACTAGGAAAGCTAGTGGAGGTCTTCCTTACCCGAAAGGGGCAAGGGCAGTAGGGGAGTGGTCAGTGTAGGGAGGTCCTTGGTTGATTTTGCTGCGATGGCGGTCAGGCAAGAACCCTGCATTGGAGCTTCCTATAAACTGTAGCGGGATTTCTGAAGCTAGTGGAACTTTATAAAGGCCTCATAGTGTTACCCTGCCTCGCCTCCTCGGTAGAGGTGTATGGGATTGGCCATCTCTTGGCAGATGGGTAACATGACTTGTGGGTAAAGATGTGCAACCTCTGCAGAGTGTAAAACTGGTATACTAGCCGTGCTCACGGTCATGAGCGGCTCGGACCCTCACATGATTAATTTATGGAACTTAAATTCAATTTGACACTTGCATCGCATTTGGGATTATTTTACTATTACCTTTCTTTATTATTATTAAGGTTTGGTATTTACTTACACTTAGTAACTGCTAATAAAATTTTGACCAACTTATAAAAGCAATGCTCAGCCTCAGCCCTTACTTTGTTGATCAGCCTTACACTTTGCATGAATTCCCACCTTTGGTGAGTTCATGTCACATTATTCCCCACGACTTGTTGAGCTATGAACGTATGTGAGCTCACTCTTGCTGTCTCACACCCCCCCCACAGGAGAAGAACAGGTGGTCAAAGAGGAGCCGCCTAACACCGAGGCATTCGACTTGATCTAGGTGGCGTCTCCCAGTCAGCTTTCTGGCGCCAAGGATAGATTTTAGATCCTGCGATATTTATCTCTTATTTTGTAAGACTTCCGCTATGTAATAAAGTACTCTGATTATATTATGACATTTATCTCTATACACTCTGTTATTATATATGTTGTCTTCTTTGGCGCATGTATGAGATGCACCCGGCTTTGTTCCTTAAAACCGGGTGTGACAAAAAGGAAGGCTGTCAGCCCGACACCGCCAGAGGATGAGATAGACCAAGAAATCAGAGACATGGAGATGCTTCATCAATAGGTGCAGAGGAAGAAGGAAAAGATGGCCAGGCTAGCTGAACTGCAAAGGCAGATAGACGAAGCCTCTGAAGAAGTTCGTCATCTTACTCAGGATGAGCAACACCGAAGGCCTCAGCACCAAGACCTTCATCAGGAGGGTTTCCTCAACGAAGATGACTGGTATGACAATTTCCATCATGGGAATTTTGTTTTTGATGATGCTTCTCCTCTGTCCGCTGAGCTGCAGGCTACACCTTGGCCCCCGTCCTACAAGCTGCCTCAGCTTCCCATATTCGACGGCCACTCAGACCCGAAGCAGTTTTTGATGAGCTACGAAGCAACAGTATCTTCGTATGGTGGCAATGCTGCAGTCATGGCCAAATCTTTTGTTATGGCTGTCAGGAGTGTTGCTCAAACCTGGTATTCCTCCCTTCGACCAGGAACGATCACTTCATGGCAAAAGCTGAAGGACTTGTTGTTAACCAGCTTCCAAGGGTTTCAGACGAAGCCGGTCACTGCTCAAACTCTATTCCAGTGCACCCAGGATCACGAAGAATACCTTCAGGCGTATGTCCGGAGGTTCTTGCGTTTGAGGGCACAGGCACCAACAGTGCCCAACGAAATTGTCATTGAGGCCATGATCAAGGGGCTTCGGCCAGGACCTTCAGCTCAGTACTTCGCTAGGAAGCCTCCTCAAACTTTGGAGAAGCTGCTCCAGAAGATGGACGAGTATATTCGGGCCGATAATGATTTTCGTCAAAGAAGGGAGGAGGCTTTCAGGTTTTCTGAAATGACTAGGGGCTTCGGAGGAAGATTCTATCCGAGGCACGTTAGGTCAATTCATAACTCTACTCAAAATGATGATAGGGGGAGCCAGCAGCAAAGGCCACAGTGCTCCTCACAGGCTTCGGGGCAACAGCAAGGCTCCTTCCGACCACCAGCTCCAAGAGGCAGAGGCACCAGGGGCTTTGGCGGAAGATTTGGAGATCAACCAAGAAGAATTTTTTGCTTGTTCTGTGGTGAGAACAAGGGCCATACCACCAGGATGTGCCATGTTACCATCCAGAAGCAAAAGGAAATAGCCGAAGCTGCAGCACAACAGGCTCAGCCGAAGCAGGTCATGCACACTGCTTCATATCATTCGCCTTACATCCCAGAATATGTAGGCAACCACCCTGCAGTTTCTGTTGCTTCGGCGAGTCAACCTCAAGCTTCCTGGCAACAGCCTCCGCCTCCACCACCGCTGCAACAAGGCCAACAGCCAGAAGGGAGCCAATATGCTCCACACCAAAGGGACTTCAGAGAACAGTCCGAAGCTCGCACAGTCAACAGCACTGTGCCAGAGTCGAAGCACATCTATTGACAAATATCCTACCTTGATAGCAGTCTTTTTCATTCAGTTTTATTTTCTGTGTAATAAAGGACATTTTTTAAATTTCATGTAATAGTTTCGTTGTTTGCCACAAGGAAAATATATTTTTTTCTCCACAGGCTTAAGTTGTTGAAGCTTAAAGATTTGCGATAACAAGGAGGACCTTCGAATTATCAAAAAATGCTTCGAAGCAACAAAAAGTCGTTCTAAGGAACACAGAGTAAGTTTGCTGAAGTCACAAAAAGCCGTTCCAAAGGGAGCGCAGTGTAAGTTTTCTGCTCCAAAGTCGTTCCAAAGGGAATGCAGAGCTTACAGCGAAAAGTCAACGCTGATACCGCCTAAGTAAAAGGCGAAGCGCGAAAAGTCAACGCGAATACCGCTGAAAGTAAAAGGCGAAGAAGCTCCTAAGGGAGGCTTACAGCGAAAAATAAACGCTGATTCCGCTGAAGTAAAAGGCGAAGAAGCTCCTATGGGAGGCTTATAGCAAAAAGTCAACGCTGATTCAAAAAGATTATGTGTTTTATCGCAGGGATGTGCGTGTATCTTCGGAATAAACACCATCTTACATAGCATAACATCATCGCATCATTTCGCATAGCATAAGCATCATACATCATGCTGCATATGGCACAAGAGGGGGACACAATATCGATCTTCAGAAGAATGTTTTGAAAAAGGGGAAAATCATGCTAAGTCGTAAGGAGATACACTATTGATCTTCGGAAGTGTAGCTTCGGAAAATATCTTCACGAAGCTTGGATATTATTCATCAGAACACTACGGATATTGTTGTGATAAATAAAAATTCTTCTTCACGAAGCATGAAAAGAAGGGAAGGTGTTTTTTCGTCAAAGACTCAAAAACGGTACGTATGTAAAATTTCATGCATCGTAAAGAATTGAACAATAAAAACAGGTATATTATATTCAGGGTTACAAGATGTTACACATGTTACATTTCAGAAGTTTTTACAATAGTACTTAATCTTCTCTCAGAACAACTTCCGCAGCCTCGTTCAGGAGCCGATTAACAACTTCATCCATGATAGCTTCAGCCATCTTTTTAATTTCGTCGTCTCCTTTCGGGTGAGGGCCCGGAGACGCTTTAGTAGGATCTGAAGGAGGACAGGATACGACTACATTGCTATTACAAATTGCGAACGAAGTTTAAAACCAAAAATTACAACACAATAAAAACCATTAGTTAATACCTATTTGCCCTTCGGGCTCTGCGCTCTTCTCAGCATCCTCAGCTACTTCTCTAGCATCGTGAATGCCCTTTTCGCTTTTTTGGATAATTTCTCGGGCCATTTCTCGACCACCATTATCCCAGACATCGGTGAAAATTTTTCCACCAACCATGCTAGCTTCGGCTGAAGGATCTCTCACATCTTCGAAGGACAAGGTAGCTTCGGATTGTGCTAAAATCTTTACATGCTCGCAACCCTTTTTCTCCAAAATGGTGGCAATCCCCCTGGCACCCGAGAAAGCACATATGTCTCCGCGGCTATTTAAAATTTCCTCGAAGGCCTCAGCTTCGTGATTAATCCATTCGATGGGACCTTCGGGGTTGCCTCTTGTAAAGTTTTCTTCGCTCGAGAATGCGCCGACGCTGGCGAAGCTAGCTTTCAACTTCTTAACACACTCCATAGATTTGTTATAGCATCTTTTCTTGGATGAATGAAGCTCTTCAACAGTTCCCTCTAAATGATTTGCCCATTGGTCGCTAAGTTCTCGCTTCGTTTCTTCAAGTATGCGTTCCTCTTTGGCTCTGGCCAGTTGTTTTCGAAGATCTTCAATTTCACGCTTCTGAGCCTCAGCTTGACCTTTAAAAGTAGTTTCGTCTTCTTTTATTCTATTTATCAATGAATGTAATATTTTATCTTTTTCGAGACCTTCGTTCCTCAGTTCAATTACTTCGGAACGAAGGTTGCTCAGGGCTATAGCGCACCCTTCGTCTTCGGCATCTTTTTGGGCCCTGAGGGCATTGCTAAGTATAAGGCCCTGCAAAGAAAAACGTGTGTGCGTCAATAGATTTAAGCAAACGAAAAATTTTGGTCTCAAGAAAAAATACAAAGATCTCATTTTTTGCACCTTTAAGCTATTGTATGCCAGGCTGTCGGCCAGTTCGTTTTTCGACAGCACCGAGAGCCCGTCTTCTAGTGTTGGGAATCCGAAGCTCTTGCTCATCTCCCGATAGACAGAAATCTCCTTGCTGTCAGGGAGACAATACAAAAAGTCTTCTTCTCCACTGCCGTTGAATATTAACGCCCCCTTTGGATACTTCAGTTTTTGGGCGTAAAGCTGGGCCTCTTGCTTTTCTTTTTCTGATAATTTTTTCCCCGAAGCATGTCGAACAATATAATCAAGGACTCTGGGGGATGCTTCGGGGGCAACAGCACTGATTTCTTCAACAAGAATTGGCCCCGTCATTTTTTCTTCCTCGGTTTCCAAGGATTTTACCTTCGTGGGCTCTGAGGGCCCAGCTTCAGCTTCAGTTTCTTGCTCTGGAGCCTTGGTATCAAAAATCTCAGTTTTCGCTTCGGAAGTTTCAACAGTCTTCTTCGGAGTTGTGCTTGAGGACTTAATTGTTTCTAGAACATCTAGCACGTTGACCATTCTTTTTCTTTTCGGAGTCACCGCTGGCCCCTTTTGGATTTTTGTTGTATCAACATTTGCTGAAGGACTTAAAACTTCTGATATTTTTGATCCCTCAGCTGATCCTTTTGCTTCTTCCATTTTTTCTGTCGATGGCGCTTCGGCCATCTCTTTGGTTTCTGATAACAAAATCTTTGGTTCTTCCAATTCTGTTCTTGTTGGCGCTTCGGCCATTTCTGCGATTTCTGGCAGCAAGGTTGACTGTTCAGCCTCGGTGGCCGAAGAGGTCTCTCCGGTGAACTCAGGCACCGAGGCTGGTTCAATATAGCGTGGCCGATGTGTGAGGACCTTTATCCTTTTTCTTTTTGGTGCTGGCTCACTAGGAGCAGCTGCAGCTTCTTCTTTCGCAGAGGTCGTGCCTTTTCTTTTCTGCCCTCGAATGGGATAACGATAGTCAGGTTAGACGAACCCGATTGCGTCAAACACTCGGTTCAGTCTTTTCTTTTTCCGGCCTCCGAAGGCTGCTGACAATGCAGTATCTTCGGCCTTCGAGTAAGCCCCAAGTAGTTCATCACTTAAATTTTCAATGCTTTTTAGCCAGTCATCATCTGGCTCAATGAATTTATCTCCGAACTTGAAAGTATACTTCAGCCTGATAAGTCCACCTTCGTCAGCCTCCTTTATGGTCTCTTGCGGCATTTCCCATTTTTCCGCGAGCGGCCATACTCTGAAGGCAATATGCTCTTGGACCAAATCTCTCGTTCCAATAAAAGAACAGATAACTCCGAAGGCTCTCTGGCATTCTTCGGCAGCTTCATTCATCTCAACCTTCGGCCTTCGCAGGCCAAAACTTTGCCAAATAGGGCGCATAATTATACCTTTAATATCTTCTCGTGCTTTCAGGTCATTCTTCACATAAAACCATTCTGTCATCCAGTTGTCGGGCCATCTCTTCCGAAAGGTTGGCACGGGACAGCTTGACCCAGACCGAGAAACGAAACTGTAGCAGCCAAAATTATTGTGATACCGTTCCTTACCCCAGGGTTTTGTATCGTATGATAATTCGTGTATTGTTGGGGACTTGTTCTCAAATGCTAAGCATTTAGAACAAGGCAACACAAAAAATGTTAAGTGTTAAGGCCCTTCGTCCTCCATAACGATATATCCCTTCGGGATATAAAGCATCTCGGACGAAGGTTACGAAGGACATACCTTCGTAAGCATAACAATGAAGAATGAAGCATTCACATAAATCATAGAATATGAAATAAACATTTAAATATTGTCATAGAATTATCTCTACTTGTACCATTGAATATAAATGACTTTGAATTACAAATGTACCTTCGGTCCTGCGGAAGGCAAAAGTACAAGCGTGATGCGAAAGCAAATGACCAGTTAGCATGAACAGTACGGGGGTACTGTTCACCTATTTATAGGCACGGGGTACAACCCATACAAAATTACATACATGCCCTTTACATTTGGTGATAATTCTATAGCATTCTATCGAGGTCTAAATGGCCTTTTCATCTTTAAGTCGGTTCCCCTTTCTGCGAACATGCCGAAGCTTTCCTGCTTCACAGCTTCGGCACTGTGTCAACCTTCGTATCTTTTGAGCTTCTCCCTTTCTGATTCAAGTCCGAAGATACCTGTTCACACATTATACTCCAGAAACATTGTTAAATCATGTTTTTGAGGACCTTCGGAAGCCGAAGGCCCCCAACAGTAGCCCCTCGCAATATTAATTTGTTTGAAATAATAAATTCAGATTGCGATATGAACGAAGGCTTTATGCCGAAGGTCCGAAAAAACACCTTCCCTTTGCTAGAATAGCAACATTCAATGACAAGTGGGGTCTTTCAACTTTCAACGCATCAATCGTATAAATACGGCCATACCGCAAACTTATTTTGCACGCTTTCTGGCCAACCACTCCTGCTCACTCATTTTTTAGCTCTTGTGCACTGTGATCTGCTAAGTTTCTAGCTTTGAAGCTTCGGCTTTTAGAAACAGTTTTTTAGTGCTTCCGAAGATGTCTGAAGCTGCTAAGAAGGCTGCTGCTGAGATGAAGCTGAATCTTGATGAAGAGAAGAACCTAGGGTTTCTTATAGCGATGTCGAAGTCTAACACAGAAAAGATTACCAAGGAAATTCTGGAGGGGCTGTCTGAAGATACTGGTGACAGTGAAAGTTATGATATGGACAGCGGTGGCGAAGACTCCGAAGATCGCCCCTGGCGACCAAGCCATTCAGTTTATGGTAAGTCAACTATCAAAGAGAATCATCTTGTTAATATGAGAGGAAGGTATTTCCGGGATCTGTCTATTGTGAGGGCGGACGAAGGGGAAAAAACTTGTCCACACCCTGAAGAAAATGAAGTTGTGGTGTACCGAAGCTTTTTGAAAGCTGGATTGCGATTCCCCTTGAGCAGCTTCGTCGTGGAGGTGTTGAAAATCTTCGAAGTCTATCTTCATCAACTTACTCCCGAGGCAATTATAAGGCTAAATATCTTCGTGTGGGCCGCGAGGAGTCAAGGTCTGAAGCCTGACGCAAGAAGCTTTTGTAATGTTCATGAATTATTATATGAAACAAAGCCTTGGGGCAAAGAACAGTACCATAACAACTTTGGCTGCTACAGCTTCGTTTCTCGGTCCGGGGCAAGCTGTCCCGTACCAACCTTTCGGAAGAGATGGCCCGGGGATTGGATGACAGAGTGGTTTTATGTGAAGAATGACTTATCAGCACGAGAAGACATCAAAGGTGTAATTATGCGTCCTATTTGGCAAAGCTTCGGCCTTCGGAGGCCGAAGGTTGAAATGAACGAAGCCGCCGAAGAGTGCCAAAGAGCCTTCGGCGTTGTCTGCTCTTTTATAGGAACAAGGGACTTAGTACAAGAACATATCGCCTTCAGGGTGTGGCCGCTTGCTGAGGAATGGGAAATGCCACAAGAAACCATAAAAGAGGCCGACGAAGGTGAGCTTGTGAGACTGAAGTACACGTTCAAATTTGGAGATAAATTTATTGAGCCAGATGATGAGTGGTTGAAAAGCATTGACAATTTAAGTGATGAGCTACTCGGGACCTACTCGAAGGCTGAAGATAATGCAATGTCAGCAGCCTTCGGAGGCCGAAAAAAGAAGAGACTGAATCGGGTATTTGATGCCATTGGGTTTGTCTACCCTGATTACTGCTATCCCATTCGAAGGCAGAAAAGAAAGAACACAATCTCTGCAAAAGAAGAAGCTGCAGCTGCTCCTAGCGAGCCAGAACCCAAAAGGAAAAAGATAAAGGTTCTTACGCATCGGCCTCGTTATATTGAACCAGCTTCGGTGCCGGAGTTTACCGGGAAGACTTCTTCAGCTATCGAAGCTGAAAAACTAATCGAGCCGGCCTTGTTGCCAGAGATCGCAGAAACGGCCGAAGTGCCACCAAAGATAGAATCAGAACAATCAAACATTTTGTTGTCAGAAACAAAAGAGGAAACCGAAGCGCCGCTCACAGAAAAAATTGAGGAGGTAAGAGAAGCAACTGAGGGCTCCAAAACATCAGAAGTTTTGAGTCCTGCAGCAATCATTGGGACAGCAAAAAACCAGAAGGGGCCATCAGTGACCCCAAAAAGGAAAAGAATGGTAAATGTACTAGACGTCTTGGAGACAATTAAGTCTTCAAGCACAATTCCAAAAAAGAGTGTTGAAGTTGCTGAAGCTTCTACTGAAGCTTCGGCTCAACAAGCTGAAGCTGAAGCTGGGCCTTCAGAGCCCTTCAAAGAACATCCTTTTGAAACCGAAGCAGTAAAAATTCCGGAACCAATATTAGTTGAAGAAACGGACACCGTCATCCCCGAAGCACCTGCCGGCATGCATGATTACATCATACGACATGCTTCGGGGAAAAAGCTATCTGAGGAAGAAACTCATGAGGCCAACCATTATGCAAAGGAGCTGAAATATCCGAAGGGGGCAGTAATATTCAATGGGACAAATGAAGATGACTTCTTATACTGCCTGCCTGATAACAAAGAGCTATCTGTCTGCCGAGAGATGGCGAGAAGCGTAGGCTTTCCGAAGCTTGAAGCTGGGTTAAGTGCCATGACAAAAGAGGATCTCGCGGACAGCCTCGCGTACAACAGCCTGAAGGTACGGGAATTAAATACTTGAGAAAAAACCCCCTATCTTTTTTTTTTTTTTACGCAACTCATTCCTTTTTTCTTATATGAATTCTTTTTCATATAGGGCCTGATCCTAAGCAACGCGTTAAGAGCGCAAAAGAGCGCCGAAGATGAAAGTTATGAAATTGCGTTTAATAATTTACGCTCCGAAGTTATCAAACTGAGAAACGAAGCTTTGGAAAAAGATAAAATTTTACTTACACTGGTAGATAAAGTGAAAAAAGACGAAGCTGCTTCAAAGGCCCAGGCCGAAGCTCAAAAACGCGAGATTAAAGATCTTCAGAAACAGCTGGCTAGAGCTAAAGAGGAGCGCGCGCTTGAGGAAACGAAACGAGAACTTAGTGATTTTATGGTCAACAAATTGGAATCAAAAGTTAAGGAGCTTCGCACATCTCAGGGGAAATGCTATGTCAAATCTGTAGAATGTGTGAACAAAATTAAATCCAGCTTCGCCAGCGTAGGCGCCTTTTCCAGCGAAGAGAGTTTCTCTCGAGGCAATCCCGAAGGTCCGCTGGAATGGATTAGCCACGAAGCAGAGGCTTTCGAAGAGATTCTGAACAGTCGTGGCGACATATGTGCTTTTTCGGGCGCCAGAGGAATTGCTTCCGTCTTAGAGAAGAAAGGTTGCGAGCATGTAAAATTTTTAGCTCAATCCGAAGCTACCTTATCTACCGAAGACATCAAGGACCCCTCGGCCGAAGCGAGCGTGGTTGGTGGCAAATTTTTTACTGATATCTGGAACGACGGCGGCCGAGGAATGGCGCGAGAGATCATTGAAAGAAGCGAAAAAGGCATTCACGATGCTAAAAGAGTAGCAGACGCTGCTGAAAGGAGTAGGGAGCCCGAAGGGCAGTTAGGTACCAACTAGTCGTTCTTGTTGCGTTGTAATTTTCATTTTAAACTTTGCTCACGATTTGTAAAAGTACTGAAGAAGTGTTCTCTTCGCTCAGAAACTGTTGGACGATCTGCCGACCCCCACACAAAAGGGGATGAAGAAATTAATCAGATGGCCGAAACTATCATGGACAAGGTTGTTGACCAACTTCTGAATGAAGCCGCCGAAGCAGTATTGAGGGAAGATTAGATGCTATTTGAAAAAACATTTAAAGTGTAATCTATGCATCACTTTGTACATTTGAATGTAATATACAAGTCTTCTTTTCATTATTGAATTCTTTACGATGCATGAAACTTTAAATACATACCACTTTTGAGCCTTCGGCGAAAAAACACCTTCCCTTCTTTTCATGCGTCGTGAAGAAGATAGCCTTCGTCAAAATTATTCTGATGAATGACATCGATGCCTCGTGAAAACATTTTCCGAAGCTATTTTCCGAAGCTATGCAACTTTGATATTGATCTGATAAAGTTCGCCCATGTTTCGTGAAAATATCCCCCGAAACTGTATTCCGAAGCTATACAATTTCAATGTCACTTTTTCAAAGCATCCCTTCGAAGGTTGAGAGTGTCCCCTTCTCTTGCCAAATGCGATATGATGTATGATGCTTATGCTATGCAAAATGATGTGATGATGCTATGTTATGCATGTGACATTTGTTCCGAAGATACACATAAAATATATTCGTAAGCTCTGCATTCCCTTAGGAACGTCTTTGGAGCTTCTTCGTCTTTTACTTAGACGGCATCAGCGTTGACTTTTCGCTGTAAGCCTCCCTTAGGAGCTTCTTCGTCTTTTACTTAGACGGTATCAGCGTTGACTTTTCGCTGTAGGCTCTGCATTCCTTTAGGAACGACTTCTGAGCAGAAAACTTACGCTGCGCTCCCTTTGGAACGACTTTTTGTGACTTTATAAACTTACTCTGCGTTCCTTAGAACGACTTTTTGTTACTCCGAAGGATTTTTAGTCCGAAGATCCTTCTTGGTAACAGAAGAAATTTTAGGCTTCAGCAACTTAGGCCTGTGAATCAAATAAATTTTTCTCGTGGAAACACCGAAATTATTACATGGAAACTATCAATGTTTTTTGCTTCACAGAAAACAAAACTGAATAGAAAAGACTGCTATCAAAGGTAGGATATGTCAATAAATGTGCTTGGACTCTGGCACAGTGCTGTTGACTGTGCGAGCTTCGGACTGTTCTCTGAAGTCCCTCTGCTGTGGAGCGTATTGACTCCCTTCTGGCTGTTGACCTTGCTGCAATGGAGGTGGAGGCGGAAGCTGCTGCCAGGAAGCTTGAGGTTGACTTGCCGAAGCTACAGAAGCCGCAGGGTGGTTGTCTATGTATTGTGGGACATAAGGCGGATGAAATGAAGCAGTATGCATAACCTGCTTCGACTGAGCTTGTTGAGATGCAGCTTCGGCTAGTTCCTTTTGCTTCTGGATTGTAACATGGCACGTCCTAGTGGTGTGGCCCTTGCCCTCTCCACAGAATAGGCAAAACAGTCTCCTTGGCTGATCTCCGAATCTTCCGCCGAAGCCCCTGGCGCCTCTGCCTCTTGGAGCTGGTGGCCGAAAGGAAGTTTGTTGTTGCCCCGAAGCCTGTGAAGAGCACTGCGGCCTGTTTTGCTGACTCCCCTTATCATCATTCTGAGTGCTGTGAATGGAACGGACATGCCTCGGGTAGTATCTCCCTCCGAAGCCCCTGGTCATCTCAGAAAATCTGAAGGCCTCCTCCCTTCTCTGGCGAAAGTCATTGTCGGCACGAATGTACTCATCCATCTTTTGGAGCAATTTCTCCAAGGTCTGAGGAGGCTTCCGAGCAAAGTATTGAGCTGCAGGTCCAGGACGAAGCCCCTTGATCATGGCTTCGATAACGATTTCATTGGGCACCGTTGGTGCCTGCGCCCTCAATCGTAAGAACCTTCGGACATACGCCTGAAGGTATTCTTCGTGATCCTGAATACACTGGAAGAGGGCTTGAGCTGTAACCGGCTTCGTTTGAAATCCTTGAAAGCTGGTCAGTAACATATCCTTCAGCTTCTGCCATGAAGTGATTGTTCCTGGCCGAAGGGAGGAATACCAGGTCTGAGCAACATTCCTGACGGCCATGACGAAAGACTTCGCCATGACTGCAGCGTTGCCCCCGTACGAAGACACTGTTGCTTCGTAGCTCATCAAGAATTGCTTCGGGTCGGAGTGGCCGTCAAACATGGGGAGCTGGGGTGGCTTATAGGATGGAGGCCAAGGAGTAGCCTGCAGCTCAGCAGACAGAGGAGAAGCATCATCAAAAACAAAATTTCCCTGATGGAAATTATCATACCAGTCGTCTTCGTTGACGAAGCCCTCCTGATGAAGGTCTTTCTGATGAGGCCTTCTGTTCTGCTCATCGTGAGTGAGATGGCGAACTTCCTCAGAAGCTTCGTCAATTTGCCTTTGCAACTCAGCTAGGCGGGCCATCTTCTCCTTCTTCCTCTGCACTTGTTGATGTAGCATCTCCATTTCTCTGATTTCTTGGTCTAGCTCTTCTTCCTCAAGCGTCGGGCTAGCAGCTTTTCTCTTCTGGCTTCTGGCCTCCCGAAGGGAGACGGTCTCCTGGTTGTGGTCCAGCGGTTGTAGTGCTGCAGCCCCAGCCGCTGAAGCTTTCTTCGGCGCCATAGCGAAGGTCTATAGCTTCCGAAGGTGTTCACGAAGACTCGAAGTGGAAGTGAGTTCACCGGAGGTGGGCGCCAATGTTGGGGACTTGTTCTCAAATGCTAAGCATTTAGAACAAGGCAACACAAAAAATGTTAAGTGTTAAGGCCCTTCGTCCTCCATAACGATATATCCCTTCGGGATATAAAGCATCTCGGACGAAGGTTACGAAGGACATACCTTCGTAAGCATAACAATGAAGAATGAAGCATTCACATAAATCATAGAATATGAAATAAACATTTAAATATTGTCATAGAATTATCTCTACTTGTACCATTGAATATAAATGACTTTGAATTACAAATGTACCTTCGGTCCTGCGGAAGGCAAAAGTACAAGCGTGATGCGAAAGCAAATGACCAGTTAGCATGAACAGTACGGGGGTACTGTTCACCTATTTATAGGCACGGGGTACAACCCATACAAAATTACATACATGCCCTTTACATTTGGTGATAATTCTATAGCATTCTATCGAGGTCTAAATGGCCTTTTCATCTTTAAGTCGGTTCCCCTTTCTGCGAACATGCCGAAGCTTTCCTGCTTCACAGCTTCGGCACTGTGTCAACCTTCGTATCTTTTGAGCTTCTCCCTTTCTGATTCAAGTCCGAAGATACCTGTTCACACATTATACTCCAGAAACATTGTTAAATCATGTTTTTGAGGACCTTCGGAAGCCGAAGGCCCCCAACATGTATGTTGCAGAAACTTTTCGCATCAGGTTCTAGACCTTGGCTTCTCACGGCCCACACGAAGATATTCAGCCTTATAATTGCTTCGGGGGTAAGTTGATGAAGATAGACTTCAAACATTTTCAGCACTTCTACGACAAAGCTGCTCAGGGGAAATCGTAGTCCAGCTTTCAAAAAGCTTCGGAACACTACGACTTCATTTTCCTCAGGGGTCGGGCAAGTTTTCTCTCCTTCGTCGACCCTCACAATGGATAAATCCTGGAAGTATCTTCCCCTCATGTTGACAAGATGATTTTCTTTGATACCTGATTTGCCAAAAACTGAATGGCTTGGTCGCCAGGGGCGATCTTCGGAGTCTTCACCACCACTATCCACATCATAACTGTCGCTGTCATCAGTATCTTCAGACAAACCTTCTAAAATCTCTTTGGTGATTTTTTCTGTGTTGGTCTTCGACAATGCTATAAGAAACCCCAGGTTCTTCTCTTCAGAGAGACTCAGCTTCATCTCGGGAGCAGCCTTCTTATCTTCGGACATCTTCGGAAACACTAAAAAACTGTTTTCAACGCCGAAGCTTAAAAACTTAAAAAGCTAAGCAAATCTTGGTGCGCAAGAGCTAAAAATTGAGTGAGCGAGAGCAGATGGCAAGAGAGCGTGCCAAATGAGCTCGCGGTATGCTCTTATTTATACGCCCAGTGCGTTAAAAATTGAAAGACCCCGCCTGTCAGTGAATGTTGCTATTCTAGCAAAGGGAAGGTGTTTTTTCGGACCTTCGGCTTAAAGCCTTCGTCCATGTCGCAATCTAAATTTATTATTTTAACAAATTAATATTGCGAGGGGCTACTGTTGGGGGCCTTCGGCTTCCAAAGGTCCTCAAAAACAGGATTTAACAGTGTTTCTGGAGTATAATGTGTGAACAGGTATCTTCGGACTCGAGTCGATATCACAGTAGGAGAAGCCCAAAGTAATACGAAGGTTGATACAACGCCGAAGATGTGAGCGGGAAAGCTTCGGCGTGGTAGCAGAAAAAGAAACCGACTTAAAGATGAAAAGGCTATTCAGACCTCGGTGGATTACTATAGAATTACTACCAAATGTAAAGGGCATGAATGTAATTTTATATGGGCTGTGTCCCGTGCCTATAAATAGGTGAACAGTACCCCCATACTGTTCACGCTGACTTGGCATTTGCTTTTGCGTCACGCTTGTACTTTCGCCTTTCTTTCAAGCCGAAGGTACATTTGTAATTTGATGTCATTTCTACTTTTATATGATAATAATATAGAAATGAGTTGATAATAATACATAATAGTTTACGCTATCTTTTGTGTCTCATATGATTCTTTCTTCATTATTATATGTTGGATTTATGAAGGTATGTCCTTCATAACCTTCATCCGAAAGTCATTATATCCTAAGGGAAATAATGCTTCGAAGGACGAAGGGCTTTAACGTTTAACATTTCTTGTGTTGCCTTGTTCTTAATTCATAGCATTTGAGAACAAGTTCCCAACAGCTGGCCTTAAGCTAAAAAGGGAAAATTCCTTGGTTGCCTAGTATCAACAAAGGGGATCGAAGCTAACCCAAGCAATATAGAAGCCATACTTCAGATGGAGCCACCTAAGTCAAGAAAAGGTGCCCAGAGATTGACGAGCAGGCTGGCATCATTGAATAGATTTATCTCAAGATCAGCAGAGAGGAATCTATCGTTCTTTGAAGTACTAAAGTCAGCCGAATTCTTTGAATGGGTACCAATTCAGCAAAAGGCCTTTGAATATTTGAAGCAATATCTTATACAGTTAATAACCTTAACTCCACCTTCATCAGGAGCTACACTGTTATTGTATGTAGCTGCCTCTCATGCTGCAGTCAGTGCAACACTGGTACAAGAAAAGAAGGACAAGTAGACAAAGAGACAAGTCCCAGTCTACTTCGGCTCCAAAGTATTGAGTCCGTCAAAAAGAAATTACACAGAGTTGGAGAAGGTACTATATACCGTATTGATAGCCTCTAGGAATCTTCAGCATTATTTTCAGTCTTACCATATAATAGTACATTCGTCCCAACCCTTAAAGGATATTGTCGGCGTTTCGTCCTCGGGGGGTCCCTGGACCGACGAGTAAATTGTCGCTGCGTGTCCCAGCCCAGATGGGTCGGCGCGAGACGAAACACAAAGGGGGGAAGAACAGCAAAGGGGAAGCCGCGGCCTTCGTGTTGTCCTGCGCCCAGGGCAGATGCGCTTGCAGTTGGGGGTTACAAGCGTTCGTGTGGGAGAGAGAGAGAGAGACTGTCCGCCAGCCCGTTCTCCCACGCGACCACCTTCTCGTACAAGAGCCCTGGACCTTCCTTTTATAGACGTAAGGAGAGGGCCCAGGTGTACAATGGGGGGTGTAGCAATGTGCTAACGTGTCTAGCTGAGAGGAGCCAGAGCCCTAAGTACATGCCGACGTGGCTGTTGGAGAGGTGTTGGCGCCCTGTTCATGTGATGTCGTGGCCGTCGGAGGAGCGCTTCAGCCCTGTGGAAGGACAGCTGTCGGCGATGTCGGATCCTTGCTGACGTCTCCTTGCTTCCGTCAGGGGCTGAGAGCCGCCGTCGTCAAGGAGCACGCGGGGTGCCATCATTACTTGTTTACCGGGGCGAGCCAGATGGGACGCCGGTCTTGTTCCCCGTAGCCTGAGCTAGCTAGGGGTAGGGTAATGATGCCCCCCCTGTGACGTGGTCGGTCCGAGCCCGGGGTCGGGCGAGGCGGTGACTCCTCCGAGGTCGAGGCTGAGTCCGAACCCTGGGGTCGGGCGAGGCGAAGTCCATCGTCCGAGGTCGAGGTAGAGTCCGAGCCCTGGGGTCGGGCGAGGCGAAGTCCGTCGTCCGAGGTCGAGGTAGAGTCCGAGCCCTGGGGTCGGTCGAGGCGGAGTCCGTCATTCGAGGTCGAGTTAGAGTTCGAGCCCTGGGGTCGGGCAAGGCGGAGTCTGTTGTCCGGCGTCGAGGTTGAGTCCGAGCCCTAGGGTCGGGCGAGGCAGAGTCCGTCGTCCGGCGTCGAGGTTGAGTCCGAGCCCTGGGGCCAGGCGAGGCGGAGCTTCCTATGTCGCCCGAGGCTGGACTTAGCTGCTGTCAGCCTCACTCTATCGAGTGGCACAGCAGTCGGAGCAAGGCAGGCGGCGCTGTTTTCCTGTCAGGTAGGTCAGTGGAGCGGCGAAGTGACTGCGGTCACTTCGGCCCTGTCGACTGAGGAGCGCGCATCAGGATAAGGTGTCAGTCGATCCTTGCATTAAATGCTCCTGCGATACGGTCGGTTAGCGTGGCGATCTGGCCAAGGTTGCTTCTCCGTGAAGCCTGGGCCTCGGGCGAGCCGAAGGTGCGTCCGTTGCTTGAGGGGACCCTCGGGCGAGACGTGAATCCTCCTGGGTCGGCTGCCTTTTCCCGAGGCTGGGCTCGGGCGAGGCGAGATCGTGTCCCTTGAGTGGACTGAGCCTTGACCTTAATCGTGCCCATCAGGCCTTTGCAGCTTTGTGCTGATGGGGGTTACCAGCTGAGATTAGAAGTCTTGGGGGTATCCCTAATTATGGTCCCCGACAGTAGCCCCCAAGCCTCAAAGGGAGTGTTGGTACTCGCTTAGAGGCTTTGTCGCACTTTTTTGCTAGGGGACCGGCCTTTCTCGGTTGTGTTTCGTTCCGGTGGGTGCGCGCGAGCGCACCCGCCGGGTGTAGCCCCTGAGGCCTCAGAGGAGTGGTTTGACTCCTTCGAGGTCTTAGCGCGTTTCGTGATGCTTCGACCTGTCTGGTTGTTCCCTCATGCGAACTGGCCGTAGCCCGGGTGCATAGTCAGGTTCCAAGTTCTCGGGATGGTATGTTGACGCTGTCAGCGGTTTGGCCGGAGCCGGTTTTGCGAGAGCAACCCCTGAGCCTCCGCACAGAGCGAGAGGACAGTCAAGGACTGACTCGGCTTTTTTCATACGCCTCTGCGTCGCCTTTCCGCAAGGAGGAGCTCGAGGGGGGGAAAGCGCCATGTTGCCCTCGGAGGGCGCCAAACATGGTGTCTCCAATGAGTTGCTAACGGGTGATCCGAGTGGACGCCCGTGCCCCGTTCGATAAGGGTCGGCTAGTGGCCCAGAGGCGCGCTCCAAAAGTACCTGCAGGTGATTTGCCGGACCCGGTCCCGTTTGGTAAGGTCCGAGGGCTCGATGCCTCCATATGATGGGATTCTGTTACAGAATCGCTCCTGCTGGTCTCGGAAATGTCCTAGGGTACCTCGGGAGCGTAGCCCGAGCCTCGGCCATGTATCAGACGTACCCAGAGTCATCCCTCGCTCTGCGTGCTCTGAGGCGGCTGTCGAACCCTTTGGGGGCCATCCTACGAACCCCTGATCAGTAGTGGGCGCGGAGCCCGAGTGGCTTGAGGCGGCTGTCGAACCCATCCGAGGGGCCAGCCTTCGAACCTCTGAGCAGTGGTAGGCGCGGAGCCCGAGTGCTCTGAGGCGGCTGTCGAACCCTTCCGAGGGGCCAGCCTTCGAACCTCTGATCAGTAGGAGGGCTCGGAGCCCGAGTGCTCTAAGGCGGCTGTCGAACCCTTCCGAGGGGCCAGCTTTCGAACCTCTGATCAGTAGGAGGGCTCGGGGCCCGCTTCCTTCACGGAGAAGGATCCCTTTTGGAGTATCCCCTTTCCCGGTCCCTGTAGCAAGAGAGAGAAAGAGGAAGAGGAAAAGGATACGAAATCGAACGACGTGGCGCACCTTTTTTGACGCGGTCATTATGGCGGAGGTGAAGCATCGCCTGCTTCGCCTGCCAAAGGTGCCGCCTGTCCTGCCGTAGAGTTAATGCGACGGGACGAGTGGTTGGCGGGGCGGCCGTTGTTCGTGCGCGAGCCGTTCGAGGAACGGAACACGGGCGCGTCTTCTCCATGCCGTGGGAGAGGGCTCTCTCGCTGTCCCAGGAGGGGACGTGAGCCTGCAGACGACTTGACTGTTGCTTCCGCCCGCCTGCCGCCGCCATTACTACCGGCCCGCTTTTGGCCATATCGACCGCCGCGTCTTCTCCCACGGCTGACTGACCGGTGACCGATGTGCTCGGTTGGTACTGTTGGGCCACGCGCAGGGTCGCCTCGAGTCGCGGCACTAGTTCCGCAGTCGAGAAGGCGCGGTACTGGCACAAGTGGCCGTGTAGTTTCTCACACGTAGTAACCGGCGCGCCGGTTACATGACGTGTGGGCCTGGGCCCCCACGCTGGACGCGTCGAAGTCGAAAGGGTGCGCCCCCTTGGTGCAGTTGCATGCCGCCTGCATGGCGGTCCGTCCTTTCACCCGCTGGTCTGGGTGAAAGTGGAGGACTGCTTGTAACCGCTGGGCCGTTGTGCGCTCTGCGCGGCGTTTTGGCTCCTTCTGTCCTGGGCCAGCTTGCATGACGCGTGGGACCCAGCCCCCGTATTGTAGGGGGAGGACCTTGGAGCGTGTTGGTGAAGACTCAGTCTGCGACGGCTGAGGACGCAAGTGGGGAGAGTTGCCTTTAAAAGGAGGGCGACCCCCTTGGATGTCAACCATGTCTTCGCACTCTCCTCATGCATCGCGCCCTTCCACCTTCCGAGCCCCCGGATGGGGAGCGCCCGCATCGCTTTCGTCTTATCGTCGTTGGAGGAACGCAACTTCGCGGAAGTTGGTACCTTTCAGCCATCGCTCGGCTTCAAGGATTTTCATCAGGCTACCCGGCTGCATCCCCTCGCCGGTGGTCACCCAAGACGGTGACCACCAGTTTGATGGTGGGGAGAAGCGAGCCGGGCTGCGACCTCTGCCCCACCCTAAGCTTCAAGGATCTTCATCATCCTTGCTGGGGCGGAGAGCGAGGCGAGCCACCTGGGGTTTTGTCGCCCCGCAGGCCCTCCAATGTGGGGGTTGTTCGTACCTGCGGGGGTGGAACCGGAGTTCCGTTTGTAATGGCACCTTGAGTGCCGGTGTCTTGTTCATTGCGGCTGTCGGGGCCTGAACATGTGTATTTTGGCGTAAAGCCGTGTTTTTTCTCATTTCGAGCACTAGGACTCGCCTGTCAGCTAGCTGAACCGCTTAACCAAGCGTGAATTGCCTCGTGCGGAAGGTGACGAGTGAGGTATCCGTATCCCAGAGGCGTAGGAGTCCCTCGGCTCGGTCGGCCTTGCCGCCCGAGGCTTCTCTTGCTTAGTTAAAGAAACCCTCGGCCGCTCTGCGATGAGCCGGAGCCGGAGGCAGCGGTGTTAGCATGGACAGAGGCAGAGTTGGCTCGAAAAGAAGACTTCGTCGGCCGGAGCCTGGCCGGGCTGTCCACTGGCGGGACCAGCGCCGGAGTTGGGTTGCCGAGGCCATCAGCCGGGCTGACATCCTCGAGGGACAGCTGGCTGAGGCTATGGAGCGGCCGGTCGAGCCGTCTGCTCGGGCCGGGTTCCTGGAGGAGGCCCTGGCGGTGATGGCTCAGGCATGGTGCCGACAGGTTCCTTCGAGGCGGAGGTCTTCTGACCGTGTCGTCGTCCGAGGCCGGGTCGGATTCCGCCGAAGGTGGAGTCGACGCCGAGGGTGCTGCTGCTCCCCCACTGATGTCTGATCCTACAGGAACAGTTTATCTGTAGCGTGCGTATGTTTTTTGCGGCCAACGAGGCCCAAACATACCGTCATCGTGTTGTAAAGCTGCGTTTCTTTTCCCCTTGTTTCGAGTATCAGGACTTGTTTGTCGGTAACAGAATTGTTTGTCCGAGCGAGAGTTACTTTTCACGGAAGTTGATGAGTGAGGTATCCGTATCCCGGAGGCGTAGGAGTCCCTCGGCTCGGTCAGCCTTGCCGCTTACGTGTGCTCTTACTCGTCCGTTGGATTCTGTTATCGATATAGTCGAGAAGGCACGAAAAATCGTTTCGGCAAAACAGCTTTCGAGTGTTAAGACTTGTTCGGTCAGCGGAATCGCTTATCCGAGCGTGAGTTACTCATCGCAGAAGGTGACGAGTGAGGTATCCGTATCCCGGAGGCGTAGGAGTCCCTCGGCTCGGTCGGCCTTGCCTGCTTACGTGTACTCCATCGTTTTCAGGATCCCACTTTCAATGTAGTCGAGAAGCACGAAAGATGTTCTGGCAGAAAGACTTTTTCTGAGGAAAATTTTGACGCAGAGGGGGGCCCCCCTTCTAGCCCCCGAGGGAGGGTCGGGCTTTGCCGAGGCAAGGCTGACCCTTCCTTGACGGTTAGACTTTACTCGCGTATGTACACGAGGTATGTGAACGACTTGAAAACATCTTAAGGGTAGAAGTGACGTAGCTGTCGGATGTTCCAAGCGTTGTTGTAGACCTCGCCTTGACTATTGGCCAGCTTGTATGTTCCGAGCTTCAAAATATTGGCGATGATGAACGGCCCTTCCCAGGGAGGCGTGAGCTTGTGACGCCCTCGGGCCTCTTGTCGTAGTCGAAGCACCAAGTCGCCCATCTGGAGGTCTCGGGACCGAACCCCTCGGGCGTGGTAGCGTCGCAGGGACTGCTGATACCACGTCGAGTGTAGTAAGGCCATGTCCCGAGCCTCTTCCAGCTGGTCCAGTGAGTCTTCTCGGTTGGTCTGATTGCTTCGGTCGTCGTACGCCTTCGTCCTCGGGGATTCGTATTCTAAGTCTGTGGGCAAGATAGCCTCGGCCCCATAGACTAGAAAGAACGGCGTGAAGCCTGTGGCTCGGCTTGGCGTCGTTCTCAGACTCCAGACCACCGAGGGGAGTTCTTTCATCCATCGCCTGCCGAATTTGTTGAGGTCGTTGTAGATCAGTGGCTTGAGTCCTTGCAGAATCATGCCGTTGGCACGCTCTACCTGCCCATTCGTCATGGGGTGAGCTACGGCGGCCCAGTCCACCCGGATGTGGTGATCCTCGCAGAAGTCCAGGAACTTTCTGCCGGTGAACTGGGTGCCGTTGTCGGTGATGATGGAGTTCGGGACCCCAAAGTGATGGATGATGTTGGTGAAGAACGCCACCGCCTGTTCGGACCTGATGCAGTTTAGGGGTTGGACCTCGTTCCACTTGGAGAATTTGTCGATGGCGACCAGCAGGTGCGTGTAGCCCCCAAGAGCCTTCTGCAAGGGACCGACGAGGTCCAGACCCCACACAGCAAACGACCAGGCGATGTGTATCGTTTGCAGGGCTTGAGCGGGCAGGTGCGTCTGCCTTGCGTAGAATTGACACCCTTGGCAGGTGCGTACAATCCTAGTGGCATCGGCCACCGCGGTTGGCCAGTAGAAACCCTGTCGGAAGAAGTTTCCAACGAGGGCTCGAGGTGCTGCGTGGTGACCACAAGCCCCCGAGTGTATTTCTTGTAATAACTCCTGACCTTCGGCGATGGATATGCATCGCTAGAGGATGCCTGAGGGGCTGCGGTGGTAGAGCTCCCTTCCGTCACCCATCAAGACAAACGACTTGGCGCGCCGCGCAAGTCGCCGAGCTTCGGCTCTATCGAGGGGTAGCTCTCCTCGGTGGAGATATTGCAGGTACGGGGTCTGCCAGTTTCGATTAGGCATGACCCCATTCCGCTCTTCCTCGACGCGCAGTGCCTCACCCTCGGGGGCCGAGGGTGCCTCGGGCTGAGCTGAGGGCGCCTCGGGCTCGGGCGTGTCGTCGGTCTTGACTAAGGGTTGATGTAGGTCTCGGGAGAAGACGTCCGGAGGGAACGTTGTCCGCCCCGAGGCTATCGTAGCCAGCTCGTCCGCAGTCTCGTTGTATCGTCGGGCGATGTGGTTGAGCTCGAGCCCGTAGAACTTGTTCTCTAGGCGCCGAACCTCATCGCAGTAGGCTTCCATCTTCGGGTCGCGGCAGTGGGAGTTCTTCATGACTTGGTCGATGACAAGCCGCGAGTCGCCACGAGCGTCGAGGCGTCGGACCCCTAGCTCGATGGCGATGCGCAACCCGTTAACCAGAGCCTCGTACTCGGCCACATTGTTGGACGCCGGGAAATGGAGGCGCAGCACGTAGCGGAGGTGCTTCCTGTGGCGGAACTGCCCGAATTATTCCAACTTAAGTGCCTAAGCCCCGCCTTAGAGGCTAGACCACACTTAAATGGGAATAACCCGTCAATCCCTCGGATCTAGTCCGACACGGCCACTGACAGGATCAAGTACCACAATCTCACTCGAAGGTGAGTCATAGAGCAAATACAATAAAGCATAAAACCATACATGCCAGAGTATTTAATTATTACATCACCATCATCATCATCGGAGTTTTTTTTTGCAAAAGTAACCATCATTGTTCGAAGTGCAGCGGAAATGAACTAACGGTAAATAAATGGAGAAATGGGGAAGCCTGTCCCATCACTCCTCACGCTCCTCCTCAGCCGAGGCAGGGTCCCACTCGACAGTCCAACCCGGTGGCAAGATGGACGGCCAAGTCACTCCAGCAACCATTTCCTCCAGAGAACCTGTAAAAATTATGCCACAAGCAAGGCTGAGTATACTAATACTCAGCTAGACTTACCCGGTGTGAGGAGTCTACTCCTTTACCTCTAGACATGCAGCTGTTTGGCTGTGGGGTTTGGTTGCCAAAAGCACTAGCTGAGTTTCTAAATCAAGATTTTAACTTGGTCAAAATTAAGTGTGACTCTCTTAAGGCTAAAAGTGGACTATCTACTCATACATGGTAGCAAGCATTATTAACAATCAACTTCTTATCTGAACTCATCATACTTCCACTTATTACTCAATGCAGTACAATGGATCAAGCAGTCTCATTAGCTGCGAGAAGCAGACGATTCGAATCGAGTTTTTATCCTTGCAAGGTAAACCTAAACACACGACATGCAGGGGCACTCCGTCCCCACACACATCAACCGTCCCCATCGATTCCCCGTCAGCAGTTCAGGGCTCACCGCCTTGGCGTACAATGCCTCACTGACCCTGACTGGCCGTCGTGCAGTGACCGCACTTGTACCCACCATAACCGGAATGGGAGACCTCGTCTCAGGTCGCGTGAGGGGTAAAGTCCACTGCCAGGTTCAATCAGGTACTAGGTTTACCGATTTACCATATTTCTCGGCATGTGCTTAGTACGCTCAAACGCTTGACACAGGTATCCGCACGTTAATCCTTATTCCATTTTCCATCTCGTGAACAACCAATCCCCATGGATTGTTGTCCACCAACTAATATCATGACAGTGTGAAAGTGGGTACAATCAATTTCCTGATCTCGCGCGAGTGCTAGAAAAATCACTCGTCTTCTACCGAGATCCTAATTAAATAAAGCAACTACTCGACCGGTCATACTAGTATTCATTTCAAAAGGATTCCTGAGATCATGCAACTAGGGTTTCAAACAATTCCTACACCTAAGTGCACAATCAATCCTACAATCATTAAGTGAAGTAAAATAGTATAAATAACAGGTTATGCATAAAACCGGGGCTTGCCTTCCAAAGCAGTGGCAGACAGGTCCTCGGGTGCAGGCTCGGGCGCTGGATCTGGGGCTACCTCCTGAGCAGCTCCTTGCTCCGGCACGAGGATGTACTCTCCATCAGCAAGATTACAGTCTATCGAAATGCAATGAACATGATTATGCAAGATTTAAGAACATTAAGCTAAAAGAAACTAAGTCAAGAATTAATTTAGGGTTTCCTGGTTATGCGGGGCTTCTAGTGGTATATATATACATAGACTTATTACCTTTTAAGCTTAGGTTTTCTTTTAGGATAACATAGTGGACTTGTTTTGTCTTTATAGATTTCAGTGGGCAAGTTATAAAGGTTTTAGGACGACATTAATTTCCATTATTCATTTTCCTTTCTTTAATTTCCATTCAGGGTTTCTAGTGTAGGTTTGAACTACGACAGTGTTTTAATAATTTCCAAAAATTCTGTAAAAATTACAGTGGGTTGTCACTTGCTATTCTAGCTTGTTTTAAGAATTTGAGGCTTAAGGTACAAAATCTAGGCTTTAAACAAAAATGACAAGAGTTATGCAAAATGGGCCACTTTACACTACATCTCTAAGTTAGGGGTAGGTTCTGTCCTAAAGATTATTTTTGCTGGCATCCCATAATAATAATAGGCCTCTGTGCTAAAAATCACAGAAAACTAAGGGGTGGTTATTTAGTTAGGATTTTCTTAAGTTAAATGTCAAAAAGGCACTTTCTACTACATTATTATTTGAAAAATGCCAAACAGCAGATCTCCTATTTTTCCTAAGTTCTTAATAACAAAACATTAGTTATCCCAAGGGTGGGGGTGTTTTTACCTTGGGGTTATTTTTGTAGAGTTTTTCTAAGTTTCACTTGTTTTATTAAAACAAAAGGGATCCTACTTATTTTACACTAAAACAGGGTATGACATATTTTTCCAGTGAACTATATTGAATAAGTAACCTAACAAAAATAGAGGTACTCTCTGGTTCATTAATTAAATTACATTTTCTATTTTCCTTATCCTTAAGCATATTATAGAATAAGGGGTAAAACTAACTTAAATGGAGTGGACAGAGAGGTTTAGCATTTTTATTTAATTTAGTGGGTAGATACAAACTTCTCAAAAATTTTCTAACCCCAGTCAAATAGTGCAACTAATTTTGGCCCTATTATTAAGCTTTTGGTCAAAACTATAATTAAATCAGAGCTTTAAAGTTTTCTATAGTACATAGGGGGTTTTATATTTTTCTTAAGTAAGTTACATTATTTAGAGTCTGACAAAATTGGTTTGACCAAATTTGGATGAATTAAACAGAAGTTATGCTTTTTCAAAGTTTCTGTCCAATTTAAAAACAAATTTAATAAAGGTTTTCTGGAAAAACAGTTTACACCGAGGTCCCTGGGTTTAAACTAAATTAACTTGCGCAAATCTACCCTCGCGCCACTATTCCCCTGTGTCTCTGACATTTCACAAAACCCCTAACCTTCTCTCCCTCTCACCCGCAGTCCTTCCCCTTATGCAAACAGTAACCGCGGGAAAGAAAAGGGTGGCGCGGCTTACCGGCGGCGAGGGAGGTCCGGCGAAGGGTGGGGTTGGCTCGGGGAGACTCTGGCGGTCACGTCGAGGTACGGCTTGACGTCGGGGATGGCCGGAATCGCCCGGTCCACGCGTGCAGGCGGGTGTCCTCGTCGGCGGCGAGTATACCGGCCAAACCACGGCGAACTGGTTCAATCCGAGGGCATGGTGAGCTTCACGGGGTAACGTAGCGACCGTGTGCACAAGGAATCGAAGGATGGTGGAGTGGTTTACCCGGTCCACGTACTCCGGCGGGGTTGAGAGCTCCGGCGAGCGTGGACTGGCCTCTCCGGCGAAGCAAACTCCGATTCCTCGCTCGGGGAGCCTCACGGAGGTGTGCACAGCCTTCTCCGAGGGCTGGACTGAGTTGGGAATAGCTCCACTGGCCGGTCTACGGTGGCAGAGGGATTGGGCGGCCGCGGACTCGCTGCGCACGGGCAAACAGCGACGAGCTAGACTCCGGTGAGGTTTGAGGGTGCGCGGAAGGGTACAATCTAAGTCTGGGAGGGTTTTATAAGCGCGGGCGCGGGCCATGGCGCTGGCTTGGCTCGGGCGCGGCGCTGGGCATGCGGGGGCGCGCGCGAGCGTGCTCTGGCGCGGGCAGAAGGCGTCGAACACGTGGAGGTGTGTTTCTTCCATTGTTCAAACGTCTCCAGAGATCGCAAACGTGCGAATCTTGCCATGAATCCGGCGCAGACCTCTTCCTGGCACCTAGGGCTATCTCACATGTGTGAGTTCCAATGGAGGGTACGCCCTAGATCAGGAGATAGATGGGCGCCAAATCTGGCTTGTCTCACTGCCCACATTGCGACAAAACTGATGTCAAGAGCTGTCAAACGTCCGAGTCTCGGCTCCCACTTTTTCCAGGGGGTGTCTTAAGTGGTATACCACATTTTTGGTATAGAACCCAAGTGGTTTTGGCGCCATCTTCAAAGTGAACACGGTTGAACTTTAACTTAGGGTTAGAATTTGACTTAGAGGGAAATAGAGAGCTCTAGCTCTCTCTCCACTTGGAGATTTGAATTGGGGTTTCTCCAGGGGCCTTTTTGCAATATTTCCCTCCCCTAATTGATGGTTACTAGGTTAGTTAAGGTTTGGGTAAAATTTACTCATGCTTTGCACACTTGCTCACTCTCTTTCCCTTCTTACCTAGGGTTTTGGGAGATAGGGTTTAGGAGAGGTCTAGGGTTCTTCTCCCCTCTTATCCAAGGTAGTAAGTGTGCAAGGATTAGAGTAATGCTTCTTATGTCATTGGCAACCTTATTAGCACTTGATCTCCAAGTTCTTATGTGTTGCCCTAAGCCTTTACCCCCTTGTGATCACAGCTTCTAGTGCCAAGGTGGGCTCTAGCCAAGGTAACACCTGGGGTGTTACAGCCCTCCCCCCTTAAAGGAATCTTGTCCCGAGATTTCAGGCAGAGTCCCTTGGAGGGTGCTTGAAGGTGTGCTGGTGTTGTTTTTTCTTTACACTTAAGTTTCTCTTATTAACTGCTCTTACACTTAAGTTTTTTCTTTACACTTAAGTTTCATCCTCTTTGCAACTTCAGAAGGAAGCCCTTCTTAAATTAAATCCACAACTTAGACTATCCTTGTTATCTAAGTTTTTCTTATAATTGAATTCAAAGGGCAGGTGGGGGTGGGGTTTTGGGGTTACATACCGACTCCTTTGGGCAGAAAGTCGGGGAAGCGAGAGCGTAGAAAATCCTCAGTCTCCCATGTAGCCTCTTCTGCTGAATGGTGACTCCACTGAACCTTGTACATTCTGACCGACCTTGTCCGAGTGGATCTCTCCTTTTGATCTAATACCTTGACGGGGTACTCTTGGTAGGACAAGTCTGATTCTATCTCAATGTCTGGTTCTGGTAGCACTTCAGTGGGTAGACGAACACATTTCCGCAGCTAAGATACATGGAACACATTATGAACTGCTGACATGTGAGGTGGCAATTCCAATTGGTAGGCTACGGGTCCACAACTTGCCTTGATCTCATAGGGTCCAATGTAGCGAGGAGCTAACTTGCCCTTGATCTCGAATCTCTGGACACCCTTGGTGGGTGATACCTTAAGATAGACATGATCTCCCACCTCAAACTGTAGAGGCTTCCGCCTCTTATCATGATAGCTCCTTTGCCTGGCCTGAGCAGCTTCCAAGTTCTTGGTAATAACTCTGACTTTTTCCTCTGCCTCGAGTACTAAATCTGGCCCAAAAATTTCCCTTTCTCCTGCCTGAGACCAATTTAGTGGGGTCCTACACCTTCTCCCATATAAGGCTTCAAAAGGTGCCATCCTCAGACTAGATTGATAGCTGTTATTGTAAGAAAACTCTGCCAAAGACAGACACTTGTCCCAATCCTTTCCATAATGTAGTGCACATGCCCGCAACATGTCTTCCAAAATTTGATTTACCCTTTCTGTCTGGCCATCTGTTTGTGGGTGATATGCTGAGCTTCGGATTACTTGGGTCCCAAGTGATTCTTGCAGTTGCTCCCAAAAGCGTGCCACAAACAGTGCTCCTCTGTCAGATATGATGGTCTTTGGAATACCATGCAATCTTACTATCTGATCAACATAAATTTCTGCGTACTTCTCTGTCTTGTGGGTGGTGTGCACTGGTAAGAAATGAGCAGTCTTGGTCAATCTGTCCACGATAACCCAAATAGAATCATGGTGTCTGGAGGTATTGGGTAATCCCACTATGAAGTCCATGCAAATGTCCTCCCATTTCCAAGATGGTATGGGAAGGGGTTGCAAAGGGCCTGCTGCCTTCAAGTGGCTAGCTTTAATTCTCTGGCAGGTGTCACATTCGGATATGTACTTGGCAATTTCCCTTTTCATTCTAGTCCACCAATATAAAGATCTGAGATCATGGTACATCTTGTTGCTACCAGGGTGCATGGAGAATTTGGAAAGGTGAGCTTCATCCAGTATCTTCTTTCTGAGCTTAGGGTCCTTGGGAACAACCAATCGATCTCCAAACCATAGAATTCCCTTGCTGTCCTGTCGGAAACACTTGTATTTCTCTGCCTTTTGCTTGATCATATCCTTGATAACCTGAACACCCTTATCCTCAACCTGTGCCCTGATTATCTGCTCTTGCAATGTGGGCTCCACCGAGATATAGCTTAGGTCACCCGAAGAAACATCTTCCAGGTTCAGCTTGCACAACTCGTCACACAGGGTGGTAACTCCCACATCCATGCTCATACAATTGCACTGG
The DNA here is from genome assembly GCF_902167145.1 of Zea mays. Taxonomy (NCBI): domain Eukaryota; kingdom Viridiplantae; phylum Streptophyta; class Magnoliopsida; order Poales; family Poaceae; genus Zea; species Zea mays. Next base: position 40,959,544 of record NC_050102.1, on the reverse strand, counting down.
GCCTTTCTGCTCAAGGCATCTGCCACAACATTGGCCTTCCCTGGGTGGTAATGCACCTCCAAATCATAGTCCTTGATTAACTCCAACCATCTCCTTTGCCTCATGTTCAGATCTGCTTGAGTGAAGATGTATTTGAGACTCTTATGATCGGTGTAGATGTTACAGTGAGCTCCCATCAAGTAGTGTCTCCATATCTTTAGAGCATGAACTACAGCTGCCAATTCTAGATCATGTGTAGGGTAGTTCTGCTCATGGGGCCTGAGTGCTCGGGAAGCATAAGCAATCACTCTGTTCTCTTGCATCAAGACACATCCCAATCCGGTACCAGAAGCATCACAATAAACTTCAAATGGCTTGGTGTTGTCAGGTTGGGCCAGCACTGGGGCTGTTGTCAAATGCTGCCTCAAGGTATGAAAGGCATCTTCACACTTTTGGCTCCACTCAAATTTGACTCCCTTCTTCAACAGTTCAGTCATTGGCTTGGCAATTCTGGAGAAATCCGGAATAAATCGTCGATAATACCCTGCCAATCCCAGAAAACTCCGAATCTGCCTCACTGTAGTTGGGGGCTTCCAATCCATCACCTCCTGCACCTTCTCAGGATCAACTGATATCCCATCCTGAGAAATTGTATGACCCAAGAATTTGATCTCCTTCAGCCAAAACTCACATTTAGACAACTTAGCATAAAGATGATGATCACGTAGTCGTTGAAGCACGATGTGCAGGTGCTCAGCATGTTCATCTTCATTCTTGGAATAAACTAGTATATCATCAATGAAAACGACCACGAACTTGTCTAATTCTGGCATAAATACTGAGTTCATCAAGTACATGAAATAAGCCGGGGCATTGGTCAGCCCAAAAGACATCACCAGAAACTCATACAGTCCATATCTAGTAGAGAAAGCCGTCTTGGGAATATCGCTGGCACAGATCTTGATCTGATGGTATCCTGAGCGAAGGTCTATCTTGGAGAATACCTTGGCTCCCACCAACTGATCGAACAGAACATCGATGCGGGGCAGTGGGTATTTGTTCTTGATAGTCACCGCATTGAGAGGGCGGTAGTCAACACACATCCTCAAACTCTCGTCCTTTTTCTTCACAAATAATGCTGGACATCCCCATGGTGAAGTGCTTGGACGAATAAACCCCTTGTCCAATAATTCTTGTAATTGCTTCTTCAATTCTGCCAATTCCGCGGGAGGCATCCTATAGGGTCTCTTGGAGATAGGAGCAGTCCCGGGTTGCAATTCGATGGCGAACTCAATATCTCGGTCAGGTGGCATCCATGGCAATTCCTCCGGAAAAACATCCGGGTAGTCACGGACCACTGGGATCTTTTCCACCAGGGACTCTATCATAACGAAGGCACAAGAACGGGTGCATCCCTGATCAGGCAAATAGAGTGTGGTTTCACCACAAGTTGGTGAGTGCACCTCAATGGCCCTGGCTGCAATATCAATAACTGCTTGGTGCCTGGTCAACCAGTCAGTTCCCAATATAATATCCACACTATCCAACCCCAAAATGAGGAGGGTGGTTTTAATTATTAGACTACCAAACTTTATGGGCACGTGTCTGTTGATTTGATAAGTGGCAACTCTGCCTCCTGGTGTTGAAATTGTGATACCTCCATTGGTGTGGTGAAAAGGCAATTGGCACTTGGCACTAAATTTTGCACTGATAAAACTATGCGATGCACCAGAATCAAATAGAATAATAGCAGGATAATTCAAAACTGTAAAGATACCAGTCATGACGGGTGCTCCCTCTGGAATATCAGCCATGGTGGTGAAGTTCAGCCTGCCCTGCCTCACTTGCACCTTCTGTCTCTTGCCTTGGTTCTGATTGACATTCTGCCCCTGCCTCTGCTGGTTCCTGGGGCAATTCTTGGCATAATGCCCAGTGTTGCCACATGTGAAGCATCTGTTGTCATTTGCCTGGCGGTACTGCTGCTGCTGCTGATTGCCCCTCTGAGCTGGAAATTGGGTGCGGTTGGGTGCCGGCTGCTGCTGCTGCTGCTGCTGGGGTCGGATCACCCATCGCCCTTGCTGCTGCTGGGGTCCCCTGCCCTGGGTGTCGGACACAATCCTGAAGCGCTGTGGCTGAGCTGAGGGTCCTGCCACAGGGGTCTTCCTCTTCTTCTCTGCCTGTCTAGCTGTAATGCAGTCCTCTTGGGAGATAGCCATGTTGACCAACTCATTGTAACTGTTGGCCCTGACGATGTTGAGACGGTCACGGAGCTTAGTGCTGAGCCCCCTCCTGAACCTATCCCTCTTCTTCTCATCTGTATCTGCATGATATCCCGCATACTGGCACAAATCATTAAAAGCCTGGGCATACTGCAACACTGTCCTGTTGCCCTGAGTGAGTGCCAAAAACTCATTGAGCTTTCTGTCCATAATCCCGGCTGGTATATGGTGTCCTCTAAAAGCTGCCTTGAACTCCCTCCACTCCACCTCTCGGTTCTCTGGCTGCATAGCAAGAAAATGATCCCACCAAGTCCTTGCGGGTCCACGAAGCTGCTGGGTGGCGAACCTGACTTTGGTGACCTCTGAGCAAGCTCCATGGAGCAGTGGGAATTTGGATTCCACCACTCGCAGCCACACATCTGTGTCAAGTGGGTCCTCCGCCCTTGTGAACAATGGAGGCTGGGTGCTAAGGAATTCCTGGTATGTAGCCGCCGCGGGGTGACGCTGATGGTCTCCACCACCATAATGCTGAGGTGGTGGCTGACGTTGAGCCAGCTGCCTCAGGATCTCATTCTGCTGAGCCATGAGCTCCTGCAGAGTGGGAGGTGGTGGCGGCGGTGGAGGAACGCGCTCGTTCTGGCCACGATGCTGCCTCCCGGCCATCTGAAAAACCACATACATACTTAACACCACTGTTCCAAGTTCAAGATTTTATCACGGAAACAAAGTTAAAACAACATGATAGACTCCGACTTCAACAAAAGGGTTTTTAAAAGACACTAATTCTTTCTTCCAAATTTAGACTGATGACAACATCCATCAAACAAGCTTCCAAGAGAGTCTAGCATGATTACATCAAATTGTTCCAAAATGACTCAACTCTATCTAGCCTAGTACCCCAAGGGTGCAAAAGCTAAGCTAGCTGCGAGGAGTCCGACTATCCAACTTCTAAGCCTATCCTGAACACCTAGTGAGCGAACGAAGCAACACTCGACTCGGGGGAAGGTGGTCTTCCCGAGCCAGAAGTGTCCACACTGGAGGCAGGCTCATCTCCTCCCTCAATGTCGACGTCCTCGTTGGCCTCTTGGTCCTGGATCTCCTGGTGATGCATGTCCAGGTGCTCGTTAGCCTCAGCGAGCTGCTGCTGAGTGTTAATGAGCTGATCCTCTAGAACCTCGATGGTGTTCTCTCTGGTGCCTACCAGCTCCTCCAACTCCTGAATATCAGTGGATAGCTGCTCCACCTGCAAGTCCTTCTCCACCATTTCTTGAGACAAGTCGACCACGAGTTCCTCTCTGTTGTCCAATGTAATCTTTGTTGCCTCCAGCAGTGCCATCAGGTGGGACATTGCCTCACCGCGCATTACCTGCAGACGGTACAGGGCATTCATGCACCGTACGATCAAGTGCGCAGTCTGTCCTGTGTAGATGGCCCAGATGTCCTTGGCATGCTCCACCCGATCTTTCCACATTGGGTCGTCCTCCCTCTCAGCGGGGAACAAGCCAATGGGGTGGGTAGCCAGCTCCAAAGGATGGAATCCGCAGAAGGTAGTCAATCCATGCAGAGCGATCGCCTCGATCGTGTCCTCTGCTCGGTATCCGAAAGACTCGGAATCCAAAGAGCGCCAGCCTGGCTGCAGGGGATGAGGCTCCAAAGTCATCCTCACCCTACAGCGAGGCACTCGGTGCTTCTCGAACTGCTGCACCGCGTACTGAGGGGGTGTCGTGTACCCGGCCCCCTGAAGTACCTCCCACAGAATGCGGGGAAAGCCCTCTCGTGCAAGTCTGTCAGTGTGGGTCAGTGCATTTCCGTCCTCGGAGGATCCGTGGGAAGTCATCTGTGTACGGTTAAGCGTAAGTAAAAGAAAAAGAATTATAAAAAGAACAAGGGAAAATAAAACCCAGCCCTTCTCTAGTTAAATGAAAAGGCACTGGGGACCTAATTGGTTGTTATCTTATTTTTAAGTCCTTTACTCAGTTATCCATTTGCTTAATTATGAATGCATGCATGCTCGTCCTGAACGGCCTCACAACAAGATAAAAGGAATAGGGAAGAACTCCCATCCTGTAAATGTTGCCTGTAGGGCCTAGTTACGTAGCCACCTAGCTACCCTTCTATTATCCTAAGGCTTCACGTCCTAGGTCTATCCTGCTCGTCCTACTATCTATCCAACATTGTTTCTATCAAGTTTTACTTTGGAAAAAGGATGGTATTCATGTTTTATTGATTCCTCTGTGGTGGTACAAGCTCCGATACCAGCTGTGGCGGAACTGCCCGAATTATTCCAACTTAAGTGCCTAAGCCCCGCCTTAGAGGCTAGACCACACTTAAATGGGAATAACCCGTCAATCCCTCGGATCTAGTCCGACACGGCCACTGACAGGATCAAGTACCACAATCTCACTCGAAGGTGAGTCACAGAGCAAATACAATAAAGCATAAAACCATACATGCCAGAGTATTTAATTATTACATCACCATCATCATCATCGGAGTTTTTTTTTGCAAAAGTAACCATCATTGTTCGAAGTGCAGCGGAAATGAACTAACGGTAAATAAATGGAGAGATGGGGAAGCCTGTCCCATCACTCCTCACGCTCCTCCTCAGCCGAGGCAGGGTCCCACTCGACAGTCCAACCCGGTGGCAAGATGGACGGCCAAGTCACTCCAGCAACCATTTCCTCCAGAGAACCTGTAAAAATTATGCCACAAGCAAGGCTGAGTATACTAATACTCAGCTAGACTTACCCGGTGTGAGGAGTCTACTCCTCTACCTCTAGACATGCAGCTGTTTGGCTGTGGGGTTTGGTTGCCAAAAGCACTAGCTGAGTTTCTAAATCAAGATTTTAACTTGGTCAAAATTAAGTGTGACTCTCTTAAGGCTAAAAGTGGACTATCTACTCATACATGGTAGCAAGCATTATTAACAATCAACTCCTTATCTCAACTCATCATACTTCCACTTATTACTCAATGCAGTACAATGGATCAAGCAGTCTCATTAGCTGCGAGAAGCAGACGATTCGAATCGAGTTTTTATCCTTGCAAGGTAAACCTAAACACATGACATGCAGGGGCACTCCGTCCCCACACACATCAACCGTCCCCATCGATTCCCCGTCAGCAGATCAGGGCTCACCGCCTTGGCGTACAATGCCTCACTGACCCCGACTGGCCGTCGTGCAGTGCCGCACTTGTACCCACCATAACCGGAATGGGAGACCTCGTCTCAGGTCGCGTGAGGGGTAAAGTCCACTGCCAGGTTCAATCAGGTACTAGGTTTACCGATTTACCATATTTCTCGGCATGTGCTTAGTACGTTCAAACGCTTGACACAAGTATCCGCACGTTAATCCTTATTCCATTTTCCATCTCGTGAACAACCAACCCCCATGGATTATTGTCCACCAACTAGTATCATGACAGTGTGAAAGTGGGTACAATCAATTTCCTGATCTCGCGCGAGTGCTAGAAAAATCACTCGTCTTCTACCGAGATCCTAATTAAATAAAGCAACTACTCGACCGGTCATACTAGTATTCATTTCAAAAGGATTCCTGAGATCATGCAACTAGGGTTTCAAACAATTCCTACACCTAAGTGCACAATCAATCCTACAATCATTAAGTGAAGTAAAATAGCATAAATAACAGGTTATGCATAAAACCGGGGCTTGCCTTCCAAAGCAGTGGCAGATAGGTCCTCGGGTGCAGGCTCGGGCGCTGGATCTGGGGCTACCTCCTGAGCAGCTCCTTGCTCCGGCACGAGGATGTACTCTCCGTCAGCAAGATTACAGTCTATCGAAATGCAATGAACATGTATGTCATGATTATGCAAGATTTAAGAACATTAAGCTAAAAGAAACTAAGTCAAGAATTAATTTAGGGTTTCCTGGTTATGCGGGGCTTCTAGTGGTATATATATACATAGACTTATTACCTTTTAAGCTTAGGTTTTCTTTTAGGATAACATAATGGACTTGTTTTGTCTTTATAGATTTCAGTGGGCAAGTTATAAAGGTTTTAGGACGACATTAATTTCCATTATTCATTTTCCTTTCTTTAATTTCCATTCAGGGTTTCTAGTGTAGGTTTGAACTACGACAGTGTTTTAATAATTTCCAAAAATTCTGTAAAAATTACAGTGGGTTGTCACTTGCTATTCTAGCTTGTTTTAAGAATTTGAGGCTTAAGGTACAAAAGCTAGGCTTTAAACAAAAATGACAAGTGTTATGCAAAATGGGCCACTTTACACTACATCTCTAAGTTAGGGGTAGGTTCTGTCCTAAAGATTATTTTTGCTGGCATCCCATAGTAATAATAGGTCTCTGTGCTAAAAATCACAGAAAACTAAGGGGTGGTTATTTAGTTAGGATTTTCTTAAGTTAAATGTCAAAAAGGCACTTTCTACTACATTATTATTTGAAAAATGCCAAACAGCAGATCTCCTATTTTTCCTAAGTTCTTAATAACAAAACATTAGTTATCCCAAGGGTGGGGGTGTTTTTACCTTGGGGTTATTTTTGTAGAGTTTTTCTAAGTTTCACTTGTTTTATTAAAACAAAAGGGATCCTACTTATTTTACACTAAAACAGGGTATGAAATATTTTTCCAGTGAACTATATTGAATAAGTAACCTAACAAAAATAGAGGTACTCTCTGGTTCATTAATTAAATTACATTTTCTATTTTCCTTATCCTTAAGCATATTATAGAATAAGGGGTAAAACTAACTTAAATGGAGTGGACAGAGAGGTTTAGCATTTTTATTTGGTTTAGTGGGTAGATACAAACTTCTCAAAATTTTTCTAACCCCAGTCAAATAGTGCAACTAATTTTGGCCCTATTATTAAGCTTTTGGTCAAAACTATAATTAAATCAGAGCTTTAAAGTTTTCTATAGTACATAGGGGGTTTTATATTTTTCTTAACTAAGTTACATTATTTAGAGTCTGACAAAATTGGTTTGACCAAATTTGGATGAATTAAACAGAAGTTATGCTTTTTCAAAGTTTCTGTCCAATTTAAAAACAGATTTAATAAAGGTTTTCTGGAAAAACAGTTTACACCGAGGTCCCTGGGTTTAAACTAAATTAACTTGCGCAAATCTACCCTCGCGCCACTATTCCCCTGTGTCTCTGACATTTCACAAAACCCCCTAACCTTCTCTCCCTCTCACCCGCAGTCCTTCCCCTTATGCAAACAGTAACCGCGGGAAAGAAAAGGGTGGCGCGGCTTACCGGCGGCGAGGGAGGTCCGGCGAAGGGTGGGGTTGGCTCGGGGAGACTCTGGCGGTCACGTCGAGGTACGGCTTGACGTCGGGGATGGCCGGAATCGCCCGGTCCACGCGTGCAGGCGGGTGTCCTCGTCGGCGGCGAGTATACCGGCCAAACCACGGCGAACTGGTTCAATCCGAGGGCATGGTGAGCTTCACGGGGTAACGTAGCGACCGTGTGCACAAGGAATCGAAGGATGGTGGAGTGGTTTACCCGGTCCACGTACTCCGGCGGGGTTGAGAGCTCCGGCGAGCGTGGACTGGCCTCTCCGGCGAAGCAAACTCCGATTCCTCGCTCGGGGAGCCTCACGGAGGTGTGCACAGCCTTCTCCGAGGGCTGGACTGAGTTGGGAATGGCTCCACTGGCCGGTCTACGGTGGCAGAGGGATTGGGCGGCCGCGGACTCGCTGCGCACGGGCAAACGGCGATGAGCTAGACTCCGGTGAGGTTTGAGGGTGCGCGGAAGGGTACAATCTATGTCTGGGAGGGTTTTATAAGCGCGGGCGCGGGCCATGGCGCTGGCTTGGCTCGGGCGCGGCGCTGGGCATGCGAGGGCGCGCGCGAGCGTGCTCTGGCGCGGGCAGAAGGCGTCGAACACGTGGAGGTGTGTTTCTTCCATTGTTCAAACGTCTCCAGAGATCGCAAACGTGCGAATCTTGCCATGAATCCGGCGCAGACCTCTTCTTGGCACCTAGGGCTATCTCACATGTGTGAGTTCCAATGGAGGATACGCCCTAGATCAGGAGATAGACGGGCGCCAAATCTGGCTTGTCTCACTGCCCACATTGCGACAAAACTGATGTCAAGAGCTGTCAAACGTCCGAGTCTCGGCTCCCACTTTTTCCAGGGGGTGCCTTAAGTGGTATACCACATTTTTGGTATAGAACCCAAGTGGTTTTGGCGCCATCTTCAAAGTGAACACGGTTGAACTTTAACTTAGGGTTAGAATTTGACTTAGAGGGAAATAGAGAGCTCTAGCTCTCTCTCCACTTGGAGATTTGAATTGGGGTTTCTCCGGGGGCCTTTTTGCAATATTTCCCTCCCCTAATTGATGGTTACTAGGTTAGTTAAGGTTTGGGTAAAATTTACTCATGCTTTGCACACTTGCTCACTCTCTTTCCCTTCTTACCTAGGGTTTTGGGAGATAGGGTTTAGGAGAGGTCTAGGGTTCTTCTCCCCTCTTATCCAAGGTAGTAAGTGTGCAAGGATTAGAGTAATGCTTCTTATGTCATTGGCAACCTTATTAGCACTTGATCTCCAAGTTCTTATGTGTTGCCCTAAGCCTTTACCCCCTTGTGATCACAGCTTCTAGTGCCAAGGTGGGCTCTAGCCAAGGTAACACCTAGGGTGTTACAGCCCTCCCCCCTTAAAGGAATCTCGTCCCGAGATTTCAGGCAGAGTCCCTTGGAGGGTGCTTGAAGGTGTGCTGGTGTTGTTTTTCCTTTACACTTAAGTTTCTCTTATTAACTGCTCTTCGAATGTCATCCTCTTTGCAACTTCAGAAGGAAGCCCTTCTTAAATTAAATCCACAACTTAGACTATCCTTGTTATCTAAGTTTTTCTTATAATTGAATTCAAAGGGCAGGTGGGGGTGGGGTTTTGGTGTTACATACCGACTCCTTTGGGCAGAAAGTCGGGGAAGCGAGAGCGTAGAAAATCCTCAGTCTCCCATGTAGCCTCTTCTGCTGAATGGTGACTCCACTGAACCTTGTACATTCTGACCGACCTTGTCCGAGTGGATCTCTCCTTTTGATCTAATACCTTGACGGGGTACTCTTGGTAGGACAAGTCTGATTCTATCTCAATGTCTGGTTCTGGTAGCACTTCAGTGGGTAGACGAACACATTTCCGCAGCTGAGATACATGGAACACATTATGAACTGCTGACATGTGAGGTGGCAATTCCAATTGGTAGGCTACGGGTCCACAACTTGCCTTGATCTCATAGGGTCCAATGTAGCGAGGAGCTAACTTGCCCTTGATCTTGAATCTCTGGACACCCTTGGTGGGTGATACCTTAAGATAGACATGATCTCCCACCTCAAACTGTAGAGGCTTCCGCCTCTTATCATGATAGCTCCTTTGCCTGGCCTGAGCAGCTTCCAAGTTCTTGGTAATAACTCTGACTTTTGCCTCTGCCTCGAGTACTAAATCTGGCCCAAAAATTTCCCTTTCTCCTGCCTGAGACCAATTTAGTGGGGTCCTACACCTTCTCCCATATAAGGCTTCAAAAGGTGCCATCCTCAGACTAGATTGATAGCTGTTATTGTAAGAAAACTCTGCCAAAGACAGACACTTGTCCCAATCCTTTCCATAATGTAGTGCACATGCCCGCAACATGTCTTCCAAAATTTGATTTACCCTTTCTGTCTGGCCATCTGTTTGTGGGTGATATGCTGAGCTTCGGATTACTTGGGTCCCAAGTGATTCTTGCAGTTGCTCCCAAAAGCGTGCCACAAACAGTGCTCCTCTGTCAGATATGATGGTCTTTGGAATACCATGCAATCTTACTATCTGATCAACATAAATTTCTGCGTACTTCTCTGTCTTGTGGGTGGTGTGCACTGGTAAGAAATGAGCAGTCTTGGTCAATCTGTCCACGATAACCCAAATAGAATCATGGTGTCTGGAGGTATTGGGTAATCCCACTATGAAGTCCATGCAAATGTCCTCCCATTTCCAAGATGGTATGGGAAGGGGTTGCAAAGGGCCTGCTGCCTTCAAGTGGCTAGCTTTAATTCTCTGGCAGGTGTCACATTCGGATATGTACTTGGCAATTTCCCTTTTCATTCTAGTCCACCAATATAAAGATCTGAGATCATGGTACATCTTGTTGCTACCAGGGTGCATGGAGAATTTGGAAAGGTGAGCTTCATCCAGTATCTTCTTTCTGAGCTTAGGGTCCTTGGGAACAACCAATCGATCTCCAAACCATAGAATTCCCTTGCTGTCCTGTCGGAAACACTTGTATTTCTCTGCCTTTTGCTTGATCATATCCTTGATAACCTGAACACCCTTATCCTCAACCTGTGCCCTGATTATCTGCTCTTGCAATGTGGGCTCCACCGAGATATAGCTTAGGTCACCCGAAGAAACAACTTCTAGGTTCAGCTTGCACAACTCGTCACACAGGGTGGTAACTCCCACATCCATGCTCATACAATTGCACTGGGCCTTTCTGCTCAAGGCATCTGCCACAACATTGGCCTTCCCTGGGTGGTAATGCACCTCCAAATCATAGTCCTTGATTAACTCCAACCATCTCCTTTGCCTCATGTTCAGATCTGCTTGAGTGAAGATGTATTTGAGACTCTTATGATCGGTGTAGATGTTACAGTGAGCTCCCATCAAGTAGTGTCTCCATATCTTTAGAGCATGAACTACAGCTGCCAATTCTAGATCATGTGTAGGGTAGTTCTGCTCATGGGGCCTGAGTGCTCGGGAAGCATAAGCAATCACTCTGTTCTCTTGCATCAAGACACATCCCAATCCGGTACCAGAAGCATCACAATAAACTTCAAATGGCTTGGTGTTGTCAGGTTGGGCCAGCACTGGGGCTGTTGTCAAATGCTGCCTCAAGGTATGAAAGGCATCTTCACACTTTTGGCTCCACTCAAATTTGACTCCCTTCTTCAACAGTTCAGTCATTGGCTTGGCAATTCTGGAGAAATCTAGAATAAATCGTCGATAATACCCTGCCAATCCCAGAAAACTCCGAATCTGCCTCACTGTAGTTGGGGGCTTCCAATCCATCACCTCCTGCACCTTCTCAGGATCAACTGATATCCCATCCTGAGAAATTGTATGACCCAAGAATTTGATCTCCTTCAGCCAAAACTCACATTTAGACAACTTAGCATAAAGATGATGATCGCGTAGTCGTTGAAGCACGATGTGCAGGTGCTCAGCATGTTCATCTTCATTCTTGGAATAAACTAGTATATCATCAATGAAAACGACCACGAACTTGTCTAATTCTGGCATAAATACTGAGTTCATCAAGTACATGAAATAAGCCGGGGCATTGGTCAGCCCAAAAGACATCACCAGAAACTCATACAGTCCATATCTAGTAGAGAAAGTCGTCTTGGGAATATCGCTGGCACAGATCTTGATCTGATGGTATCCTGAGCGAAGGTCTATCTTGGAGAATACCTTGGCTCCCACCAACTGATCGAACAGAACATCGATGCGGGGCAGTGGGTATTTGTTCTTGATAGTCACCGCATTGAGAGGGCGGTAGTCAACACACATCCTCAAACTCTCGTCCTTTTTCTTCACAAATAATGCTGGACATCCCCATGGTGAAGTGCTTGGACGAATAAACCCCTTGTCCAATAATTCTTGTAATTGCTTCTTCAATTCTGCCAATTCCGCGGGAGGCATCCTATAGGGTCTCTTGGAGATAGGAGCAGTCCCGGGTTGCAATTCGATGGCGAACTCAATATCTCGGTCAGGTGGCATCCCTGGCAATTCCTCCAGAAAAACATCCGGGTAGTCACGGACCACTGGGATCTTTTCCACCGGGGACTCTATCATAACGAAGGCACAAGAACGGGTGCATCCCTGATCAGGCAAATAGAGTGTGGTTTCACCACAAGTTGGTGAGTGCACCTCAATGGCCCTGGCTGCAATATCAATAACTGCTTGGTGCCTGGTCAACCAGTCAGTTCCCAATATAATATCCACACTATCCAACCCCAAAATGAGGAGGGTGGTTTTAATTATTAGACTACCAAACTTTATGGGCACGTGTCTGTTGATTTGATAAGTGGCAACTCTGCCTCCTGGTGTTGAAATTGTGATACCTCCATTGGTGTGGTGAAAAGGCAATTGGCACTTGGCACTAAATTTTGCACTGATAAAACTATGCGATGCACCAGAATCAAATAGAATAATAGCAGGATAATTCAAAACTGTAAAGATACCAGTCATGACGGGTGCTCCCTCTGGAATATCAGCCATGGTGGTGAAGTTCAGCCTGCCCTGCCTCACTTGCACCTTCTGTCTCTTGCCTTGGTTCTGATTGACATTCTGCCCCTGCCTCTGCTGGTTCCTGGGGCAATTCTTGGCATAATGCCCAGTGTTGCCACATGTGAAGCATCTGTTGTCATTTGCCTGGCGGTACTGCTGCTGCTGCTGATTGCCCCTCTGAGCTGGAAATTGGGTGCGGTTGGGTGCCGGCTGCTGCTGCTGCTGCTGGGGTCGGATCACCCGTCGCCCTTGCTGCTGCTGGGGTCCCCTGCCCTGGGTGTCGGACACAATCCTGAAGCGCTGTGGCTGAGCTGAGGGTCCTGCCACAGGGGTCTTCCTCTTCTTCTCTGCCTGTCTAGCTGTAATGCAGTCCTCTTGGGAGATAGCCATGTTGACCAACTCATTGTAACTGTTGGCCCTGACGATGTTGAGACGGTCACGGAGCTTAGTGCTGAGCCCCCTCCTGAACCTATCTCTCTTCTTCTCATCTGTATCTGCATGATATCCCGCATACTGGCACAAATCATTAAAAGCCTGGGCATACTGCAACACTGTCCTGTTGCCCTGAGTGAGTGCCAAAAACTCATTGAGCTTTCTGTCCATAATCCCGGCTGGTATATGGTGTCCTCTAAAAGCTGCCTTGAACTCCCTCCACTCCACCTCTCGGTTCTCTGGCTGCATAGCAAGAAAATGATCCCACCAAGTCCTTGCGGGTCCACGAAGCTGCTGGGTGGCGAACCTGACTTTGGTGACCTCTGAGCAAGCTCCATGGAGCAGTGGGAATTTGGATTCCACCACTCGCAGCCACACATCTGCGTCAAGTGGGTCCTCCGCCCTTGTGAACAATGGAGGCTGGGTGCTAAGGAATTCCTGGTATGTAGCCGCCGCGGGGTGACGCTGATGGTCTCCACCACCATAATGCTGAGGTGGTGGCTGACGTTGAGCCAGCTGCCTTAGGATCTCATTCTGCTGAGCCATGAGCTCCTGTAGAGTGGGAGGTGGTGGCGGCGGTGGAGGAACGCGCTCGTTCTGGCCACGATGCTGCCTCCCGGCCATCTGAAAAACCACATACATACTTAACACCACTGTTCCAAGTTCAAGATTTTATCACGGAAACAAAGTTAAAACAACATGATAGACTCCGACTTCAACAAAAGGGTTTTTAAAAGACACTAATTCTTTCTTCCAAATTTAGACTGATGACAACATCCATCAAACAAGCTTCCAAGAGAGTCTAGCATGATTACATCAAATTGTTCCAAAATGACTCAACTCTATCTAGCCTAGTACCCCAAGGGTGCAAAAGCTAAGCTAGCTGCGAGGAGTCCGACTATCCAACTTCTAAGCCTATCCTGAACACCTAGTGAGCGAACGAAGCAACACTCGACTCGGGGGAAGGTGGTCTTCCCGAGCCAGCAGTGTCCACACTGGAGGCAGGCTCATCTCCTCCCTCAATGTCGACGTCCTCGTTGGCCTCTTGGTCCTGGATCTCCTGGTGATGCATGTCCAGGTGCTCGTTAGCCTCAGCGAGCTGCTGCTGAGTGTTAATGAGCTGATCCTCTAGAACCTCGATGGTGTTCTCTCTGGTGCCTACCAGCTCCTCCAACTCCTGAATATCAGTGGATAGCTGCTCCACCTGCAAGTCCTTCTCCACCATTTCTTGAGACAAGTCGACCACGAGTTCCTCTCTGTTGTCCAATGTAATCTTTGTTGCCTCCAGCAGTGCCATCAGGTGGGACATTGCCTCACCGCGCATTACCTGCAGACGGTACAGGGCATTCATGCACCGTACGGTCAAGTGCGCAGTCTGTCCTGTGTAGATGGCCCAGATGTCCTTGGCATGCTCCACCCGATCTTTCCACATTGGGTCGTCCTCCCTCTCAGCGGGGAACAAGCCAATGGGGTGGGTAGCCAGCTCCAAAGGATGGAATCCGCAGAAGGTAGTCAATCCATGCAGAGCGATCGCCTCGATCGTGTCCTCTGCTCGGTATCCGAAAGACTCGGAATCCAAAGAGCGCCAGCCTGGCTGCAGGGGATGAGGCTCCAAAGTCATCCTCACCCTACAGCGAGGCACTCGGTGCTTCTCGAACTGCTGCACCACGTACTGAGGGGGTGTCGTGTACCCGGCCCCCTGAAGTACCTCCCACAGAATGTGGGGAAAGCCCTCTCGTGCAAGTCCGTCAGTGTGGGTCAGTGCATTTCCGTCCTCGGAGGATCCGTGGGAAGTCATCTGTGTACGGTTAAGCGTAAGTAAAAGAAAAAGAATTATAAAAAGAACAAGGGAAAATAAAACTCAGCCCTTCTCTAGTTAAATGAAAAGGCACTGGGGACCTAATTGGTTGTTATCTTATTTTTAAGTCCTTTACTCAGTTATCCATTTGCTTAATTATGAATGCATGCATGCTCGTCCTGAACGGCCTCACAACAAGATAAAAGGAATAGGGAAGAACTCCCATCCTGTAAATGTGGCCTGTAGGGCCTAGTTACGTAGCCACCTAGCTACCCTTCTATTATCCTAAGGCTTCACGTCCTAGGTCTATCCTGCTCGTCCTACTATCTATCCAACATTGTTTCTATCAAGTTTTACTTTGGAAAAAGGATGGTATTCATGTTTTATTGATTCCTCTGTGGTGGTACAAGCTCCGATACCAGCTGTGGCGGAACTGCCCGAATTATTCCAACTTAAGTGCCTAAGCCCCGCCTTAGAGGCTAGACCACACTTAAATGGGAATAACCCGTCAATCCCTCGGATCTAGTCCGACACGGCCACTGACAGGATCAAGTACCACAATCTCACTCGAAGGTGAGTCACAGAGCAAATACAATAAAGCATAAAACCATACATGCCAGAGTATTTAATTATTACATCACCATCATCATCATCGGAGTTTTTTTTGCTAAAGTAACCATCATTGTTCGAAGTGCAGCGGAAATGAACTAACGGTAAATAAATGGAGAGATGGGGAAGCCTGTCCCATCACTCCTCACGCTCCTCCTCAGCCGAGGCAGGGTCCCACTCGACAGTCCAACCCGGTGGCAAGATGGACGGCCAAGTCACTCCAGCAACCATTTCCTCCAGAGAACCTGTAAAAATTATGCCACAAGCAAGGCTGAGTATACTAGTACTCAGCTAGACTTACCCGGTGTGAGGAGTCTACTCCTCTACCTCTAGACATGCAGCTGTTTGGCTGTGGGGTTTGGTTGCCAAAAGCACTAGCTGAGTTTCTAAATCAAGATTTTAACTTGGTCAAAATTAAGTGTGACTCTCTTAAGGCTAAAAGTGGACTATCTACTCATACATGGTAGCAAGCATTATTAACAATCAACTTCTTATCTCAACTCATCATACTTCCACTTATTACTCAATGCAGTACAATGGATCAAGCAGTCTCATTAGCTGCGAGAAGCAGACGATTCGAATCAAGTTTTTATCCTTGCAAGGTAAACCTAAACACACGACATGCAGGGGCACTCCGTCCCCACACACATCAACCGTCCCCATCGATTCCCCGTCAGCAGATCAGGGCTCACCGCCTTGGCGTACAATGCCTCACTGACCCCGACTGGCCGTCGTGCAGTGACCGCACTTGTACCCACCATAACCGGAATGGGAGACCTCGTCTCAGGTCGCGTGAGGGGTAAAGTCCACTGCCAGGTTCAATCAGGTACTAGGTTTACCGATTTACCATATTTCTCGGCATGTGCTTAGTACGTTCAAACGCTTGACACAGGTATCCGCACGTTAATCCTTATTCCATTTTCCATCTCGTGAACAACCAACCCCCATGGATTGTTGTCCACCAACTAGTATCATGACAGTGTGAAAGTGGGTACAATCAATTTCCTGATCTCGCGCGAGTGCTAGAAAAATCACTCGTCTTCTACCGAGATCCTAATTAAATAAAGCAACTACTCGACCGGTCATACTAGTATTCATTTCAAAAGGATTCCTGAGATCATGCAACTAGGGTTTCAAACAATTCCTACACCTAAGTGCACAATCAATCCTACAATCATTAAGTGAAGTAAAATAGCATAAATAACAGGTTATGCATAAAACCGGGGCTTGCCTTCCAAAGCAGTGGCAGACAGGTCCTCGGGTGCAGGCTCGGGCGCTGGATCTGGGGCTACCTCCTGAGCAGCTCCTTGCTCCGGCACGAGGATGTACTCTCCGTCAACAAGATTACAGTCTATCGAAATGCAATGAACATGTATGTCATGATTATGCAAGATTTAAGAACATTAAGCTAAAAGAAACTAAGTCAAGAATTAATTTAGGGTTTCCTGGTTATGCGGGGCTTCTAGTGGTATATATATACATAGACTTATTACCTTTTAAGCTTAGGTTTTCTTTTAGGATAACATAGTGGACTTGTTTTGTCTTTATAGATTTCAGTGGGCAAGTTATAAAGGTTTTAGGACGACATTAATTTCCATTATTCATTTTCCTTTCTTTAATTTCCATTCAGGGTTTCTAGTGTAGGTTTGAACTACGACAGTGTTTTAATAATTTCCAAAAATTCTGTAAAAATTACAGTGGGTTGTCACTTGCTATTCTAGCTTGTTTTAAGAATTTGAGGCTTAAGGTACAAAAGCTAGGCTTTAAACAAAAATGACAAGAGTTATGCAAAATGGGCCACTTTACACTACATCTCTAAGTTAGGGGTAGGTTCTGTCCTAAAGATTATTTTTGCTGGCATCCCATAGTAATAATAGGTCTCTGTGCTAAAAATCACAGAAAACTAAGGGGTGGTTATTTAGTTAGGATTTTCTTAAGTTAAATGTCAAAAAGGCACTTTCTACTACATTATTATTTGAAAAATGCCAAACAACAGATCTCCTATTTTTTCTAAGTTCTTAATAACAAAACATTAGTTATCCCAAGGGTGGGGGTGTTTTTACCTTGGGGTTATTTTTGTAGAGTTTTTCTAAGTTTCACTTGTTTTATTAAAACAAAAGGGATCCTACTTATTTTACACTAAAACAGGGTATGACATATTTTTCCAGTGAACTATATTGAATAAGTAACCTAACAAAAATAGAGGTACTCTCTGGTTCATTAATTAAATTACATTTTCTATTTTCCTTATCCTTAAGCATATTATAGAATAAGGGGTAAAACTAACTTAAATGGAGTGGACAGAGAGGTTTAGCATTTTTATTTGGTTTAGTGGGTAGATACAAACTTCTCAAAATTTTTCTAACCCCAGTCAAATAGTGCAACTAATTTTGGCCCTATTATTAAGCTTTTGGTCAAAACTATAATTAAATCAGAGCTTTAAAGTTTTCTATAGTACATAGGGGGTTTTATATTTTTCTTAAGTAAGTTACATTATTTAGAGTCTGACAAAATTGGTTTGACCAAATTTGGATGAATTAAACAGAAGTTATGCTTTTTCAAAGTTTCTGTCCAATTTAAAAACAGATTTAATAAAGGTTTTCTGGAAAAACAGTTTACACCGAGGTCCCTGGGTTTAAACTAAATTAACTTGCGCAAATCTACCCTCGCGCCACTATTCCCCTGTGTCTCTGACATTTCACAAAACCCCCTAACCTTCTCTCCCTCTCACCCGCAGTCCTTCCCCTTATGCAAACAGTAACCGCGGGAAAGAAAAGGGTGGCGCGGCTTACCGGCGGCGAGGGAGGTCCGGCGAAGGGTGGGGTTGGCTCGGGGAGACTCTGGCGGTCACGTCGAGGTACGGCTTGACGTCGGGGATGGCCGGAATCGCCCGGTCCACGCGTGCAGCCGGGTGTCCTCGTCGGCGGCGAGTATACCGGCCAAACCACGGCGAACTGGTTCAATCCGAGGGCATGGTGAGCTTCACGGGGTAACGTAGCGACCGTGTGCACAAGGAATCGAAGGATGGTGGAGTGGTTTACCCGGTCCACGTACTCCGGCGGGGTTGAGAGCTCCGGCGAGCGTGGACTGGCCTCTCCGGCGAAGCAAACTCCGATTCCTCGCTCGGGGAGCCTCACGAAGGTGTGCACAGCCTTCTCCGAGGGCTGGACTGAGTTGGGAATGGCTCCACTGGCCGGTCTACGGTGGCAGAGGGATTGGGCGGCCGCGGACTCGCTGCGCACGGGCAAACGGCGACGAGCTAGACTCCGGTGAGGTTTGAGGGTGCGCGGAAGGGTACAATCTATGTCTGGGAGGGTTTTATAAGCGCGGGCGCGGGCCATGGCGCTGGCTTGGCTCGGGCGCGGCGCTGGGCATGCGGGGGTGCGCGCGAGCGTGCTCTGGCGCGGGCAGAAGGCGTCGAACACGTGGAGGTGTGTTTCTTCCATTGTTCAAACGTCTCCAGAGATCGCAAACGTGCGAATCTTGCCATGAATCCGGCGCAGACCTCTTCCTGGCACCTAGGGCTATCTCACATGTGTGAGTTCCAATGGAGGATACGCCCTAGATCAGGAGATAGACGGGCGCCAAATCTGGCTTGTCTCACTGCCCACATTGCGACAAAACTGATGTCAAGAGCTGTCAAACGTCCGAGTCTTGGCTCCCACTTTTTCCAGGGGGTGCCTTAAGTGGTATACCACATTTTTGGTATAGAACCCAAGTGGTTTTGGCGCCATCTTCAAAGTGAACACGGTTGAACTTTAACTTAGGGTTAGAATTTGACTTAGAGGGAAATAGAGAGCTCTAGCTCTCTCTCCACTTGGAGATTTGAATTGGGGCTTCTCCAGGGGCCTTTTTGCAATATTTCCCTCCCCTAATTGATGGTTACTAGGTTAGTTAAGGTTTGGGTAAAATTTACTCATGCTTTGCACACTTGCTCACTCTCTTTCCCTTCTTACCTAGGGTTTTGGGAGATAGGGTTTAGGAGAGGTCTAGGGTTCTTCTCCCCTCTTATCCAAGGTAGTAAGTGTGCAAGGATTAGAGTAATGCTTCTTATGTCATTGGCAACCTTATTAGCACTTGATCTCCAAGTTCTTATGTGTTGCCCTAAGCCTTTACCCCCTTGTGATCACAGCTTCTAGTGCCAAGGTGGGCTCTAGCCAAGGTAACACCTGGGGTGTTACACTTCCCAAGGGGTGAGATGAAGAGCAGGCCCACGCCCGCTCCTGTTTTCATCAACAACCCGTCGAAAAACATGGTCCAGAGTTCCGGTTGGATCGGAGCTGCTGGAAGCTGGGTGTCGACCCATTCAGCCACAAAGTCCGCCAAGACTTGGGACTTGATGGCCTTCCGAGGGGCAAACGAGATTGTCTCACCCATGATCTCCACTGCCCACTTTGCAATCCTACCCGAGGCCTCTCGGCACTGGATGATCTCTCCCAGGGGGGAGGATGACACCACAGTCACCGGATGAGACTCGAAGTAGTGTCGCAATTTTCGCCGCGTCAGAATTACCGCGTACAGTAGCTTCTGAATTTGCGGGTAGCGGATTTTGGTTTCGGACAGTACCTCACTGATGAAGTAGACCGGCCTCTGGACGGGCAATGCGTGCCCCTCTTCTCATCTCTCGACCACGATCGCGGCGCTGACCACCTGAGTGGTAGCAGCGACGTAGATCAAGAGGGCTTCTCCGGCAGCGGGGGGTACCAAGATGGGCACACTTGTAAGGAGCGCCTTTAGGTTCCCGAGGGCTTCCTCGGCCTCGGGGGTCCAAGTGAAGCGCTCGGTCTTCCTCAAGAGGCGGTACAGAGGCAGGCCTCTTTCGCCGAGGCGCGAGATGAAATGGCTCAGAGCCGCAAGGCATCCCATGACCCTTTGTACTCCTTTCAAGTCCTTGATGGGCGCCATGTTGTGATGGCCGTGATTTTCTCTGGGTAGGCCTCGATGCCCCGCTCGGAGACTATGAACCCCAGGAGCATGCCTCGGGGGACTCCGAAGACACACTTCTCGGGATTGAGTTTTACGCCTTTCGCCTTGAGACACCGGAATGTCGTTTCAAGGTCGGAGAGGAGGTCGGAGGCTTTCCTCGTCTTGACTACGATGTCATCGACGTAAGCCTCGACCGTTCGACCAATGTGCTCTCCGAACACGTGGTTCATGCACCTTTGGTATGTCGCACCCGCATTCCTCAAACCGAATGGCATAGTAACGTAGCAGTACATGCCAAAGGGTGTGATGAAAGAAGTCGCGAGCTGGTCAGACTCTTTCATCTTGATTTGGTGATACCCTGAGTAGGCATTGAGGAAAGACAGGGTTTCACACCCAGCAGTGGAGTCCATGCTTTGATTGATGCGAGGCAGAGGGTAGGGAACCTTCGGACATGCTTTGTTCAGACCAGTGTAGTCTACACACATCCGCCATTTCCCTCCTTTCTTTCTCACAAGCACAGGGTTGGCAAGCCATTCGGGATGGAATACCTCTTTGATGAACCATGTAGCCATCAGCTTGTGGATCTCCTCGCATATGGCTCTGCTTTTTTCTTCATCGAATCGGCGCAGAGGCTGCTTCACGGGTCGGGCTCCAGCTCGGACATCCAGCGAGTGCTCGGCGACATCCCTCGGTATGCCAGGCATGTCTGAGGGACTCCACGCAAAAACTTCGACGTTCACGCGGAGAAAGTCGACGAGCACTGCTTCCTATTTGAGGTCGAGCTCGGAGCCGATCCGGATCTGCTTGGAGGCATCGTTGCTGGGGTCGAGAGGGACGGACTTAATCATCTCAGCTGGCTCGAAGTTGCCGGCGTGGCACTTCGCATCTAGCGCCTCCTTGGAGAGGCTCTCCAGGTCGGAGATGAGGGCCTCGGCGTACTCCACGCACTCCACGTTGCATTCGTACGCGTGTCGGTACGTGGAGCCGATTGTGATGACCCCGTTGGGGCTCGACATCTTGAGCTTGAGGTAGGTGTAGTTGGGGACGGCCATGAACTTGGCGTAGCATGGCCTCCCCAGCACTGCGTGGTAGGTTCCTCGGAACCCGACCACCTCGAACGTGAGGGTTTCCTTTCGAAAGTTGGAGGGAGTCCCGAAGCAGACGGGCAGATCGAGTTGCCCAAGGGGTTGGACACGTTTCCCGGGGATGATCCCGTGAAAAGGCGCCGCGCCGGCCCGGATCGAGGACAGATCGATCCTGCAGGAGCCCGAGGGTCTCGGCGTAGATAATGTTGAGGCTGCTGCCTCCATCCATGAGGACCTTGGTAAGCCTGATGTTGCCGATGACGGGATCGACAACGAGCGGGTACTTCTCTGGGCTCGGCACGCGGTCGGGGTGGTCGCCCTGGTCGAAGGTGATGGGCTTGTCGGACTAGTCTAGGTAGACTGGCGCCGCCACCTCTACCGAGCAGACCTCCCGGCGCTCTTGCTTGCGGTACCGAGCCGAGGCGTTTGCCACTTGCCCACCGTAGATCATGAAGCAGTCGTGGACCTTGGGGAACTCCTCTGCCTTGTGATCCTCCTTCTTGTCGTTGTTGTGGGCTCAGCCACCTTCCGCCGGTGGCCCGGCCCTATAGAAGTAGCGCCGAAGCATGACGCACTCCTCAAGGGTGTGCTTGACGGGACCCTGATGATAGGGTCATGACTCCTTGAGCATCTTGTCGAATAGGTTGGCGCCTCCGGGAGGCTTCCGAGGATCCTGTGCTCGGCGGCGGCGACAAGGTCTGCGTCGGCGGCGTCACGTTTCGCTTGCGACTTCTTCTTGCCCTTCTTCCTCGCGCCGCGCTGAGCGGACGCCTCGGGGACGTCTTTTGGCTGGTGCCCCTAAGGCTGCTTGTCCTTCCAGAAGATGGCCTCGACCGCCTCCTGACCAGAGGAGAACTTGGTGGCGATGTCCATTAGCTTGCTCGCCCTGGTGGGAGTCTTGCGACCTAGCTTGCTCACCAGGTCACGGCAAGTGGTGCCGGCGAGGAACGCGCCGATGACATCCGAGTTGGTGATGTTGGGTAGCTCGGTGCGCTGCTTCGAAAATCGCCGGACGTAGTCCCGCAGAGACTCTCCCGGCTGCTGGCGGCAGCTTCGGAGATCCCAGGAGTTCCCAGGGCGCACGTATGTGCCCTGGAAGTTGCCGGCGAAGGCTTTGACCAGGTCGTCCAAGTTGGAGATCTGCGCAGGAGGTAGATGCTCCAGCCAGGCTCGGGCGGCGTCGGAGAGGAACAGGGGAAGGTTGCGGATGATGAGGTTGTCATCGTCCGTTCCACCCAGCTGGCAGGCTAGCCGGTAGTCCGCGAGCCACAGTTCCAGCTTCGACTCCCCCGAGTACTTGGTGATAGTAGTCGAGGTTCGGAACCGGGTCAGGAACGACGCCCGTCGTATGGCCCGGCTGAAAGCTCGCGGACCGGGTGGTTCGGGCGAGGGACTCCGATCCTCCCCACTGTCGTAGCGTCCCCCACGCCTGGGGTGGTAGCCTCGACGCACCTTCTCGTCGAGGTGAGCTCGACGATCGCGGCGGCGGTGCTCATTGCCGAGGCAACCCGGGGCCGCAGGCGCTGTGTTTCTCTTGCGCCCGGTGTGGACCGAGGCTTCCCGTATGAACCGGGAAGTCGCGGCACGATGCTCCGGGGGTACCCCTTCCTTCGGGAGGCAGAGCTTTCGGCCCGTCGGACCGCGGCATCTTCCAGGAGATTCTTGAGCTCTCCCTGGATACGCCGCCCCTCGGTGGTGGATGGTTCCGGCATCCCTCGGAGTAGTATTGCTGCTGCGGCCAGGTTCTGGCCGACCCCACTGGAAGCCAGGGGTAGCCTTGCCTTGGCATCGTCGGCGATGCGGTGCTGGACGTCCTGGGCCAGATGACGCGCTTCTCCGGCCGGTGCCCGGCCTGCCCACTCCTGTCCGATATTTTGCCGAAGCTGCACAAGTTGTCCTGCTTCCTCGTCGAGCTTGGCCTGCATCTCGTGGATTTGCTCGAGCTGTGCGTCCTGACCCCCCGCAGGGACTGGGACCACAGCTAGCTCCCGAAGGATGTCAACGCGAGGCGCAGGCCTAGGGGGATCACCGTCCTCTGGCATACCAAGATGGTTGCCTTCGTCGATACCCCCTAGATCGACGTGGAAACATTCGCGACTTGGGCCACAGTCCTCATCGCCGAGGCTGTGGCTACTATCGGAGCAATCGGAGAGGCAGTAGTCACATGCGGTCATGAAGTCCCGCATGGCACTGGGGTTATCGAGCCCGGAGAAATCCCAACCAGAGTCGGGCTCGTCATCTTCCTCGGAACCCGGGTGCCCGTAGGTCGAGACGGTCGTCAGTCGGTCCCAGGGTGACCGCATATGATACCCCGGAGGGTTTGGACATGCCTTTATGAAAGCGTCCACTGAAGCGGGGTCGCTTGGTGGGTCGCAACTGAATTTAAAAGGCATGGGATGGGAAACGGACGGTACCTCTTGATCGACGGGTGGTGAAGAAGTCGTGTCAGGGACGGACTGCACCGTTGTCTCAGGTACGAGGCTAACGCCCAGCAAGTCCTTCGCGAGCGTGCTAGCATTGTCCGTCTGCTTGGGGTTGGCGTGTCGCGGGGAGACGACGCTCGTCTTCGTCTCAGACGTGAGGTCAACGCCCGACGTATCCCCCACTGGGGCGCCGACGCCGTCGACTCGCTCGACAGCCGACGAGGTGCCGCCTCCTGCTTTGCCATGCCTGCCCCGCTTCCTCCTCCGTCGGTGGGGAAGGTGACGGGACAGACCCGGATGTTGCTCTTCCGCCACGTGGGGAAGACGTCGTCGATTCCGCCGCCGGCGGGCGGGCTGACGGCCGCCATTGTCGTTGTCGCGCGGCGGAGGAAGGAGTATCATGTTGTAGCTGCCGTCGAGGGACATGAACTCAAGACTCCCGAAACGGAGCATCGTTCCGGGTTGGAGAGGTTGCTGGAGACTACCCATCTGGAATTGACGGGAAGCTGTTCATCAACACGCAGCAGGCCCCTACCTGGCGCGCCAACTGTCGGCGTTTCGACCCCGGGGGTCCCTGGACCGACGAGTAAATTGTCGCTGCGTGTCCCAGCCCAGATGGGTCAGCGCGAGACGGAACACAAAGAGGGGAACAACAGCAAAGGTGAAGCCGTGGCCTTCGTGTTGTCCTGCGCCCAGGGCGGATGCGCTTGCAGTAGGGGGTTACAAGCGTTCGCGTGGGAGAGAGAGAGAGAGACTATCCGCCAGCCCGTTCTCCCGCGCGGCCACCTTCTCATATGAGAGCCCTAGACCTTCCTTTTATAGACGTAAGGAGAGGGCCCAGGTGTACAATGGGGGTGTAGCAATGTGCTAACGTGTCTAGCTGAGAGGAGCCAGAGCCCTAAGTACATGCCGACGTGGCTATTGGAGAGGTGTTGGCGCCCTGTTCATGTGATGTCATGGCCGTCGGAGGAGCGCTTGAGCCCCGTCGAAGGACAGCTGTCGGGGCTATCGGATCCTTGCTGACGTCTCCTTGCTTCCGTCAGGGGCTGAGAGCCGCCGTCGTCATGGAGCACGCGGGGTGCCATCATTACTTGTTTACCAGGGCGAGCCAGATGGGACGCCGGTCTTGTTCCCCGTAGCCTGAGCTAGCTAGGAGTAGGGTAATGATGGCCCCCCTGTGACGTGGTCGGTCCGAGCCCGGGGTCGGGCGAGGCGGTGACTCCTCCGAGGTCGAGGCTGAGTCCGAGCCCTGGGTGTGGGGGACAGATATCCCCCGGGTCCACTAGAAGGATAAAAGACCTCACGAAAGGCCCAAGGGCCCAATAAATCGTAAGGTCACTCCTTCATGGGCCTGGGGAAGAACGACTAGTGAAGCAGATCGACATAAGGCCGGATCGGTGCGAGCCCGGATGGCCCAACAACGTTGAGCAAGCAACCACAATAGAGACCCGACTTTCCCGTGCTGGAGCCCCGTACAACGGAGCCAAGAGAGGATAAGTCGGCAGAACTATAGGAAGATAGACTCAATCAGTTCACTATCTCTTAGGTGCGCATTGTTATCACATCCGCATGTATTGCCTCACGGTCGAATATATAAGGCCTAGGGGGCACCCCTTCAGAACGATCGATCTCACTACTCACCCATCCACCCCAACTCTCTATTCTCTAGTGTTAGAGAGCTCCCTTGTAATCCACCACGTAAAACATTCTCACCAGGACGTAGGGTGTTACGCATCTCCAAGCGGCCCGAACCTGTAAACACTGTCCATTGTTCTTCATGCATCCGACACGAACCATTTGGCTACAATCGGCGACACCGTCCTACTCCTAAAAACACCTTGAGGGGCAACCCCGGGTGTGCGGTCGGACCCAAAACACCGACAGCTGGAGCGCCGGGTAGGGGGTGTGTCGCCGATCTAAGCTAGCTCAATGGCCATCACCTTCCACCGCAAGATCACCCTCCATCCCGGATCTGTATTCTGCTTTGGAACTATCTCATCCGTAGCAGATGAAGAGGGAATTCTACACCGCATCGCAGATCCACCAAAGAAGAAGTCTCCTCCAACAAACTCCGAGAATATCAGAGTAAAGAAGGAAAAAGCGCAACCTCCAACGCTCCGAAAAAAGATCGCCTTCAGCAAGGCGGGGGCCGAGGGCCCGCTGACCTGGAGAACTCCACTGTCTACTTCCCCAACGAAAGAATGGACAC
The DNA here is from genome assembly GCF_902167145.1 of Zea mays. Taxonomy (NCBI): domain Eukaryota; kingdom Viridiplantae; phylum Streptophyta; class Magnoliopsida; order Poales; family Poaceae; genus Zea; species Zea mays. The sequence goes on along the minus strand of NC_050102.1, from coordinate 40,933,617 downwards.
AAATCGCAAGGAAGAAAGAAACAAATAAAACCGGGAGGAAGCAAGTTGTTCTTTCCGTGCCTCCGCCCTCAAAGGAGAACGGAAAGAAGATCGCCACGACAGCCGCACCATTCTACCCCGACGTTCTTTTCATCGGGAGAGTGGAGTCGCCCCCCATCTCCAACGACGAGCCGACTGTGCCCGGAGAAGAACCACCTCAGCGGGAATCCCGTCGACGGAGGAACCGGCGCCGAAACATCCGGCGACATCACGAGGCCGGAGAGCAGGATCCAGAGCAGCCTGTCTCGCGAGACGAGGTCTCAGAGATAGGAGGAACTCCAGAGGAACGCGTCTTCAGAGAACGAAGGAACTCCCGACGGCGTTGTGGCAGAACCACCCGAATTATTCCAGCTTAAGTGCCTAAGTCACGCCTCAGGGGCCGTAACACACTTAAATCGGAATAACCCGTCAGTCCCTCAGATCTAGTCTGATAGAGCCACTTAACCAGGATCAAATTCCACAATCTCACTCGAAGGTGAGTCACAGAAGAAATACAATAAAACAGGAAACCTCAAATTAAGTACGGAGTTATTACATAAATCGGAGTTTTTGGAGTAGCAACTAAAGTTCACAAATTAAAGTGCAGCGGATAATCGATGTCGTCGGTAATGAGGAAATGGGCAAGGCCTAGCCCACTACTCCTCATGCTCCTCTCCTGCCGGAGCAACATCCCACTCGACCGTCCAACCCGGTGGCAGGGTGGTAGGCCAAGTTACACCATCAACTACATCCTGCGTGGTACCTGCAAAAATGGTGCCACCAGCAAGGCTGAGTATACTAATACTCAGCTAGACTTAACCGGTGTGAGGAGTCTACTCCTCTACCTCTAGACTATGCAGCTGTTTGGCTGAGGGGTTTGGTTTGCCAAAAGCACTAGCTGTTTCTAAAATCAATTTTTAGCTTTTCAAGTTCTACCCTCATTAACTTGGCTAGATTTGCTCCTTCTAAGCATACATGGTAACAATCAATTAGTTCAACCAACAAGTTATCTCATATAATCCACATTTCACTTCTTACTCGATGCAGTACAAGGAATCAAGCAGTCTCATTAGCTGCGAGAAGCAGACGATTCGAATCGAGTTTTAAAACCTTGCAAGGTAAACCCAAACACACGGCATGTCAGGGTACTCCAACCCCACACATGACAACCGTCCCCATCAATTCCCCGTTCGCGTCCAGGCCTCACCGCCTTGGCATACAATGCTCCACTGACCCCGGCTGCCGCCGTGCAGTGACCGCACTTGTACCCACCATAGCTAGCATGGGAGACCCTGTCTCAGGTCACATGAGGGATAAAGTCCGCGCCCGGCTTCACTCAGGTACTAGGTTTACCGATTACCATTTTTCCCGGCATGTGCTTGGTACGTTCAAGAGCTTGACTCAGGTATCCACACATTAATCCTTAATTCATTTTTCCCGTCTCATGGACAAGGCATCCTCCCTGGATCCAAGCCCATAGACCAACATATATCCCATTATCAAGATGAATACAATCAATTCCTGACCTCGCGCGAGTGCTAGAAAAATCACTCGACTTCTACCGAGATCCTGATTAGCAAGCAGCTACTCGACCTAGCATACTAGTATTCATCTCAAAAAGGAATCCTAAGTTCATGCAACTAGAGTTTCAAGCAACTCCTACACTTAAGTGCACATTACAATCCTACAAGCATTAAGTGTAGTAAAGTAGCATATAATAACATGGTTATGCATAAAACCGGGGCTTGCCTTCAATTGCTGGGGCTGCGGGGAGATCCTCAATGGCAGCCTCTGAAGCCTGCTCCTGGTCCTCCTCTTGGACAGGTCCTTGCTCGGGGATGAGCACGTACTCTCCGTCGGCAAGATTACAATCTAATGAATGCAATGCGTAAGATATATGCATGATATGATATGCGCTTTAGGATTTACAACTTTAAAGATGTATGGTCTTTTTTGAATTTAAACAAGTTAACCTTGCTTATGTAAAACCCTTTAGTGGTATACTTGGTAAATTGGGTTAGTTTTAAAGGGATGAGGTTTATTCCTTCTTCTCTTTCTTTTATTCTCTTTAATGTTTTGGAGTAGGTTTGAACTACAAGTTGCTTTTATAAAATCCTAAAAATTCTGCAAAAATTACAGTGGCTTGTTACTGGTGTATGATTCTCTGTCACAAAATTTGGGGTTCAGAAAGTGAATGGTTTTCTCTGGACAAAATTACCAAATTTTAGGGCAGAAGGGGTACTTTGAACTACAACTATTATTTAACAGTGGGTAATTCTCAAAAGCTTATTTTTGCTGGCTTTTAGGTGTTATAACATGACTTGATACAAATTTCTAGTCATTAATACCCTTTAATTATTTTCTTATGGTTTTCTCAAGTTTCTAGCCAAAGGGGTGCTTTCTACTACCACTATACTTGAAAAACATCAAACAACAGAGTTCTTATTTTTCTTAGTTGGTATTTTGCGCAAGAGCAATCATTCTGAAGTTTGGCTTCTTTTTGCTTAAGGGAAGGGGTGGTTTGCATTATTTAAGTCAAATGGTTTTTCTCACAAATTATTAGCAAAAAGGCATGGGTTCACTTCTTTTTCATGGGTTTGTATTTTTCTCTGGTGGTTTATCTCATCATGAACTTAGCAAATTTTTGGTTGCCCAAAATCACATTATTTGAGGTTGTTTATGATTTATTGGGAAAATGCCTTATTATCATTCTGTATTTATTTTCCCTACTTAAAAAGTTAGGCTGGGGTGCTCTGTATTTTTGTAGTGGGGCTCTGGTGGTTATAAGTTCACTGGATTTTTGTTAACCACTTTGGTTATAGTTTTGCAATTCTAATAATTGATTTTCAGTCTACGTAAGGCTAATTAGAGCATCTTAATTAGAAACTGGTCCTAATTAATGGTCTCTGCATTTTTCCTAGGTTCTCTGTTGCATAAGTAAACTAGGAAAAATATTATTAATCACTGTTCAACATTTTCTAATGTTTTTCTGATTTTCTCTAAGTTTTGGACAAAATGGCTTTAAATGAATAACTACATCATAATCTCTAATGCTGGGGCTCCTACTATTTTTAAACAGTGTTTAATTAAGGTATAAGCATCTACAAATTTTCTTAAGCTCAGCACAAAAGAAAAACTAATTTTCCTTAATTAAACAAGGTTTAGGGGGTTTCTGTTTTTAATTTTAAACTCTAAAATTTAGAACAGAAAGCATATGGTTCACTATTTTTAAATGATAGATCATAATATTCCAGAGTTAGCAAAATTGGTTTGACAGCTTTTCATTAAGATTTCATCAAGTTATGGATTTTCTAAGTTCTCTGGTTATTTTAAAAGAATAACAGAATTGATTAAATGGAAATCCACTTTGCACTGGGGTCCCTGGCGGTTTTTCTAGGTTTTCCTCGCGAATCAGTCCTTAGGTTACTATTCACATGAGTCGCTGACATTACAGAAAACCCCTCGGGTTCTACAGAACCTAACCCGAGGTCCTTCTTCTACCTCAAACAGTAGCCGCGGCGAAGAAAAGGGCGGAGGGGCTTACCGGCGGCGAGACTGTTCCGGTGAAGTGGTCGAGGGTGAAGGGGAGGTCGCGGGGATCACAACGGTGTGCGGAACGCCGTCGGAGATGGCCGGAGTCGGTCGGTCCACGCGCGCAGGTGGGGATGCTCGTCGGCGGCGAGGAGACCGGCCTGGTCACGGCGAGATAGTTCAATTAAATGGGTCAGGGAGGTCCACGGGTTGCCAGAGAAGACATGAGCGAAAGGAATTGGGCGGAGACTCACTGGATAGCTGGGTCCACGCGCGGCGGCGGAAGACCGAAGTCCGGTGAGGTTGATCTCGGGCCTCCGGTGAAGTCCGGTCGGGTCCGAGGGCTTGGCGAGCTTCACGGGCTACT